>NC_090921.1:1344198800-1345545300 GCF_040938575.1 Ambystoma mexicanum
GCGAAAGGGAAATACAAAAAGAATGCGGATCTGCATCGCAAGGAGGCGCCTCCATACCAAATAGGGGATCAAGTATGGTTGGCTACCAAACACTTATCGCTCAAGGGACCTCAGACTTTTAATCCAAGGTATTTAGGCCCTTACTCGATCAAAGCTATAATTAACCCAGTGGCAGTCAAGCTAGATCTACCAGCTAACATGCGGATTCATCCCGTCTTTCATGTGTCGCTTTTGAAACCAGTACAACCAGGAACCAGATTAATAAAGCCACCAGAACCAATCCAGATAGATGGGGAGCCTGAATTCGAGGTGAGGAACATTTTGGACTCTAAGATCTCAAAATCAAAACTTTTCTATCTAATTGATTGGAAGGTGTACGGGCCTCAGGAAAGATCTTGGGAACCCAGCGACCACGTACATGCACCTCGACTAGTAAAAAGGTTCCATCGGATTTTCCCGAACAAACCGAAACCTCCTGGGGAAACGGCCTTGGGAGGGGCCTTGGGGGGAGTGCTGTCATGATGCCTACCCCCAGAGCGCCAGGCCAGGCCCAGCACCCCCGGGAGCAGGCATCACACCCCCGGGTAAAAGCCCAGCGGCCCTTTATAGGGGCTCTTTGGACTCTGTCCTGGCGCCGTTGGCGCCAGGCTCATGTTGGACATCAGTCCTGGCGCCATAGGTGCCAGGCTCATAAGGGGAAGTGTTTGGTGCACTTACCTGAAGCAGACCATGCTGCACACTCACCTGATGCAGACCATGCTGCATGAAGAACCAAGCCAAATGAGGCTAGGAGGGACTATTTTTCTGAAGGAACTATTTTGTTACTTGGGTGGGGCTGTGGAAGAATACTCACCTGGAACTTCTTCCAAGGCTATTTAAGCCACGCCCGGACAGCCACACGTGCTTCGCGTTGTTCTGCATCCCAGCAGCTGAACGCTCACCGTGTCTGCTCCTGCACCTGGACTCCAGCCACGCCCGCCTCGAACCTGGAACACCTGTAAGGGAATAAGAGAAGAGAAAGGTGAAAACCAAGAACTATTTCAACCTTCTTACCTGCATCCGGAATCTTCACGCCAGCATTCCTGAAGGAAGACTTCCATTTAAAAGCACTGCGTTGCTCGCTGCAGCGCCGCGCTTCACTCACCTGTTCCCGAGACGCCGCCCGGCTCCATCGCGGCTCTCAGTGCCGGTCGCCACATCTCTGCACAGCACCTAAGGGAGAGAAGAAGAGACAAAAGGTGAGCAAAGGACCACAAGAGGAAAGCCGAGTTTTCAGCCATATTACTTACTGGCTATTCTTGGTGAACCATTCCACACCTCGGGTCGGCGCCACATCTCTGGCAGGTACCGCACCCCGGCCCCTATGGGGAAAGGACAAAAGACATTACTGGGGAATTATAAAGACAGGTCGCCCTCATCACTAACTCACCTGATTTTATCCCGGCAATTTAACCCATCAACGCATCGGCTTTGTTCTGCACCTGAAATAAAGGACAGAAAAAGACAACATAAAAGGAGGCTCACACTTGAACTTTTGCATCTTCATACTTACGGCGTATCGCTCAGTAAAGTCAAGTGGATTTGCCAGCGCCATTCTGAAAACCAGTGAAGTAACTTGACAAACGGGCACCCCTGCACCAGAAGCAGGATGGCGAGTTAATCCTTCCAAACCATAAGGTGAGCTTAAACCGGGGGTTTTGGAGGAAGTCAGAGAAGAACGAAGGGGGAAGGGGGAGCAAGCACATTATTCAGCAGACAGTTAATCCCCTTTCTAATCTGCAGAAGGATATTCCTACGGGCCAGACAAGTAAGATTTGGGGGTCCTGTTCAATCGGTGGTCCAAATTCTGCGCATCACGCTTGAAGAGGCCACAGCAACCCAGACCAGACCAGCGCCTCCGTGGGAGCCAGGTGAGCGTTACAGATGTGTGTGTGTGTGTGTAGTAAATGGTTTTGTACAGTAGTTGTAGAGAAAGAGTTTGTGTGTACATTTTGTTTTAAAAAGACGTAAAATGTCTGCGAATGGCATGCCTGTTCGACCTATCCGCAAGCAATGGAATGTGGGTGCTGTCTAATGCCAAGTAAGACGGATGTCATGTGTGACTGCACCATCTTTTCATAATGTGCGTGCATAAACAGAAAGGGGTGTCCAAAGGATATACTACCTCGGCGTACCGCTTGGAAACGAGATAATACATGGTCGTAGAACACACAAGATGTCAGGAATAGGTGTAAATAAGTAAAAAGGGAGTGTGTGAAGGGCAGTATAGCGGTCCATATTGGGCGCAGTCAAAATGGTGCCGTCCGTAGAACAGGCACGGTGGCCGGCAAGTTCGTAGGCAAACAAAATGGAGTTGTCCTAAGGACACTGGAACTGTCCGTACAGTGAACATAGCATGCGTGCACATGCGCAGTACAAACGAAAGGATTGCCAACATTGCGCCAGTTCCTAACTGTCCATCTCACTTGGGTCGCACTTTGAAGTAGTTTGAGAACCTGAACACTGTCCGTAGGACACTTGTGCACATGCGCATGTTTGATTCTTTGCATTTGCTATCCCGGGGACTTTCATTAAGGGGGCGGATGTGTTGAGGATGTCATCTTGTGACTGCGCCTACGCTGTGCGTGGGACTAGTTTCCGCGGTTTGTGTGCTTCTGCAACACTAAAAATGAACTTGTAGACACAAGGCAAAGTATTGAGGAGTGTAAAAATGTAATTTCACACATCCCAAACAATAGGCCACCTCAGGAGTTGCTGTGTAAAATGTGTGTACCGTTTTGTAGGGATGAAGACGATCGCAAGGCACACCCCTGCACCCCTTCAAAAGGCCACACCCCCGAGCGCATCTTCATTGTCCTTCTAGCTATAGTAGATAGAGGTGCGTTGCCTTTACTGCTGTAGTGACAAAAAGGAAACTAATCGGTATGGCTTCCATGGCTGCTGTTGGGTTATTAGCCTCTGCACCACCCCCAAACCCGCCACCATCACCACCTCACCAAGGGCCTGCAGAGAGATATATGGGTGAGTATGTAGAGATTGAGGAAGAAGAGGAGGAAGAGAATTAAGTGGAGGAACCCCGCACTAGGAGCATTCGGCGGGAGTCATGGGTGTGGCGGTTGTTTTCCATTTAAGGGAACGTACCAAAAGCACGTGCGAACCTGGTGAAGTGTAACCAGTGCGATGTGGTGTTGAGTCACGGGAGATTTGGAGCGTACAGTTTTGGTACGACAACCATGAAGCGACACCTCACTTCGTTCCACACTGCGGACATTCGCAAGGTGCTGCCAGCTGAAGAGCGTAGTCGTTTGAGTTCCTCCACAGCACCCTCAGAATCTGCTCCTCTCACCACAAGAGACACTCCTGTGGGGGAGCGCCTCCCTCCAGCTGCTTCACAAGCCATTCGCGATGCTGTGGGCCCTTACCTTTCAAAGGTGACAGTAGTGTGCACGTATTGTGATGCAGTACTCTGCAGGGGGGAGAGTTTTCGAAGTGCTTTTGAGGCTGCAGTCACCGAGCACCAGAAGATTTGCTCCTTACCTAAATAAAGATCACCCGTAATATTTGTCTGTTGAGTTGCCCTTTCTTATCCCCGTGGCTGGTGTCCCTTCCTTACCCTCCTTTCGCCTCTTCTCCTAGTGTGTTGAGTGCTGTTAATTAATGAACGTAAAAACAACAAAAATGACAGAAAAGGCTCTTTTCAGAACCGCCTTTCTCAGTGTAACAATAGAACTATGAAGTGAAGGCTATAGACCCCTGCGGAGTTCAGCAAAAGTTTGCGGACAGTCGTAAAGGGGAAAAAGGGAGGGTGCAAGCAGCGCAAACGCAATAAAGTGTACGTTGGGAGTAAGTGGCGGCTCTGAAAAGAGCCTTTTGGTGGTGTGTTGTGTGGGTCAAAAACAGTGGATTGGGGAAAATGGATTGTCAGATAGGTTAGTGTGATAGGTTAGTGTTAGGGTGCAATGCATTTTGTAAATTGTGAGGAAACATTTGATTACCAGCATATGTGAGGTGGACTCCATCTCTGCGGAAAATGAAACTGCTACAAAACAAAATGTTTTCATTGTGGAAAGAGGATATGCCAACATCTCTTAAAACGGCACACACAGCCTTATTCACATTGCGTCTCGCTTTCTCCATTTGTGGACCAAATGCAGAAGAACGCAACCATTTTAGTCTTTGGGCAATATGTGAAAAAAGTATTTGACAATTTGGAAACATGTCCATGAGCTTCGCGAGTCCTTCCTTCATGGAAAATTGTAAAGAAATGCCAGATACATAGCCTAAACTGTTTCCTCCACAATGAATGATGAGTATATCAGGAGGACGCTCTGTCTGTAAAATAACACAAAAGGGTACCAAGTCCACCCATCTCATGCCACGCACGCCATGCCAGTGCACTTTTCGCATGTGGAAATCCGAGATTTGTAGATAAACTGCAGCTTTCTGCATGCACCTTCAACCAATGTATCCATGAGTCTCCCACAATCCAGATAAGCTGTTTTTGAGCATGGAAAGCCATGGCTGTGTGGTGTCCTGTGAGGGAGAAGACGGTCTTACTAAAGAATATGTCAGTCAGAACACACCTACTGCACTTTATGGACCAATCCCTAGCTCCGCTCATTCTCATTTACATGCGGCTCCACCCTTCAATCCCCGGTGGTGATATGTGCTGGCTGCTAACTACCGCCATGTTCGCGGACATGTACAGGATCAGAGCGTGACGACGGTACATTAAAGTACTATTCCCCTTTTTCCCCTTTAAGGTAGGCTCTGAAAAGAGACGTTTTTATTTTATTTTTGGCCACATATCGTACAGACATGTGGTATTTTATGTATTTTTTTGTATTTTTTGTCCTTGCTTTACTCGTGCAAACATTACAGAACCTTCTCTAAAGCAAGTCTTATGTTCCAAAAAAACATTGCATTTCCCAAAGAGGATAGCGCAACACCATCTCCTTCAAAGTAATGTGCATTGCTTGGAGCAATGTTATTGTGGCTACAGAAAAACATACCAACTCGTAGCATGAATGCACGCATGCCGCGATTGATGATGCACCTCCCGATGCTTTGATCTGGACAGAAAACAGAAGTGTTGTTCCATTGCACTCTTGGAGTAAAGCAGAAAAATAAATTTCGATGTTGGGTCATGAGTGCTTCAACCAACTGTGCCAAATCTGCCAACAAAGTACGTGAAGTCAGGTATCCCAAGTATCAAGCACTGTAGTGCAAAATTACCACATGAGGAGTGGTCATTCGACGCATGTCTCTGAAAACTTGCAGAATTGCCGCAGCATTGGCATCAGTGTTAGTGCTCCACACCACCTCCACTCCTCGCACATTGAAATGGTGTGCCAAATGCCTACTCTCGGCATAGTGTTGTAAGCCTTGCACAACAATTTGCTGTAGAAACCCGTATGTGGCACGCCCTACCAGCGGACAAGCGTTGCCTACGTGCGCCACGTAACTCTTACCCAGTCCTTCCACCCTTTCTACAGCGGTACCAAAGCAAGTCCCTCATTGGACACAACTAAGCGGGCGCACAATCATCCACCAATCACATAGAACATCGCTAATTTTAACTCAGTCATCAACATTGCACACTTCAAAATTACTGTTGATGATTCTTAATGAAAATCGCATACCATTGCAAAGCGCCTACTTCACAAGCAACTGTGCAAGGATTACACATTTCTACGTACAGCTCCATGCATGTGCACATGCATCAGTATAGAGTACAGGTATGTACATTTTAATCAGAGTACATGTGGAACCCTTATGATTTAAAATAGACAAAATAATGGCGGTAAATTTCCATAGTGAACACATAACAACGCTGCCTCTTTTAAAGTGCAACAATGCTGATTTGTCATTAACAAATCACACGACCGCTTACTGTCTTCTGCATAACCTGTACATACGTTGCAAGCATCCCTATTTAGTCATAGCTCTCAACCATTTTTGTCTTAAAGGCGGGTGAAATCAGCCGATTTTGTTTTTGGCGGGTGAGACGCCCATTGGATTGAATGGCTGTGCAGGAGGCTTGGGGGGTGAGTCTGCCCTTTACATGGTGGGTAACACCCGCCAAAAGTGTGTGAGTTGAGAAGTAGTATTTAGGGCAGACCTCAATTTTCTATGTGAAAATGTTGGAGTTCTGTACTCTGTACTGCCTACAGTAATGCTACTTGCAATGTGATCGTATGAGAATAGTAATCGCTCCCAATTGTGGTGCTCACATGTCCTTCGGAGGGTCTCCCGATTTTTGGACATCATGCTTTTCATTAACAAGTACAAAATGTTTGCCCATCTAGTACTTTGCCCTATCGCTTACAAACATCTCTCCTCTGCATACTACACCTTGTAAAGAAGAAGGCATTTCCAAACCCTTAAAACATTGAGTTATTTTGAAGGACTTTCAAGTACCATATTGAAAGTAGTATGGAAAGACTGCACAGAGAGAAGTGAAATGTGCACATGGCCTGGGTTGAAATATGAAAGTTAAATCCTCTGATGAAAGTACTACATGTAAAGTCTGCAGTATCATGACCGCTGCAAACACACAAAGTAATTGATATTGTTTTTTTAATTCACAGTAAAGACTACTGTCCTGAGAATCAACAGCATCTGCACTGCAGACGACATATCCGAACAAACCTGGTCATCTTGTCCAAAAAAGTAAGTACAGTACAACCTTCATATTGTAACTACTCCTTAAAGAGGCTGTGTGGGTTATTTGTTTATTTTGGGCACCAAAACAAGCATTCATTTGTAAACCATTCTACCTACACATATACATGTATTGAACAAAGAATAACAGGTGGAATGGCTGACAAATCCCTGTGTGTTTGCTACTGAAATAACATAGGGAATCCTTAGAAGGGTAGATTGTGAAAGTAAGTTGTGGTAGCAAGTTTTTGGCATTTCGGTTATTAAGAATGGTTCTCGTCACAAGTAGGGCACTTTGTACTCTCATCAAAAGCACATTGTACTAGTATTCAAACAGCAAAGTAGCCTCACCAAATGATAGTTAGAGGTCACTGTGCATTGACACACCATGCCAAAGAGCTTCCCCATCACACCTATGCACACATGCACACAGCACACATACATTGGACAACAGACCAAAGTATACTTTTTTTCTCAACAGACACCAAAGAATGCCTACCAAAAAGCAGCTCCATAGAAAGGAGCGTAGAATTACAGCAAATAAAAATAAAGGTGCCCAATATAAGCATCCACCTGTTGTAGAGTTAGTGGAGAATCTTGGTACAAACCACCTAATGCAGTTGGGTAACATAATAAAAGAAGTCTCAACTACCGAAACTGTACCTCCTCCATCAAAAAGTGTCACAAAACACAGAAATGTTGTCAAAAAAACGGCTGCCAGTACAGCTAACAATGTTCCTAATAATCCTGATAGTGTAAGAATAACCCATAGTAAAAAAAGTATTTTTGCAAAAATGTTTTGTCACAGAGTCCTTCAGAATCTACTAAGAAGAGGACCAAAATCATCCTCGCCCCTTAAACGTACCGTAGAAAGTTAATTCTACAAGCACTCGTGGACAGTGCCATCCTTCTCAAAAGGAAGTTGTTCATATTAGTGTTGAAAAGGATGAAAGCATTACCAAAACTAAGTGCCAAACTACAAATGAAACTCAGCAATAAACAGAATGTGAACAAAAATAATTTTTTGCATGTTTGTGGTGGTGAATGGAGTCACACAACAACCACAGAGCCATATTTTAATGAAGAAGCATACAAACAAAATCAAACAAACACAATTGCCATCCATATCAGTGGACGAGGGTGTGAGAAAATCAATACTACCATCATGGAACAAGAAACACTGCTTACAAAACTGTCTTCTGAAAACTCAGAATTACCTCTTGATTCAGCAGAACCACACCGTCCAGTATACAAATGGCTGTGCACATCAATGTGTGCCATTCCAAACAAAGCTTTCAAATCTTTACGTCAGTTCCTCAAACAATATATAAAAGGTAATGATAAAAGTAAAATGAAGTGCTGCAAAATATGGATATTTGTGTAGTGCGGAAAGTCACAGGACTAAAAGGACATTCATTAGCCTGCATTTCTGGCCCTATTTGCAAAAGTACCTTCCATGATATCGAAAGAATAGCAGTACATCATTTCAAAGTAAGAAATTTAGTGTATAAAATATACTGTGCAAAAAGTCCAGCTTCAGAATTAGGCAATTTAAATTCCACGGTTCTGCATGGTACACCCAAATACTTACAAGAAGAAATGGACCGTATTCAGAAAAAGTATTTTGGAAGTGAAAGCCACGTAGAAAATGCAACAGTTTTAGAGCATAGTAGCAACAATTCTGCACATAGCAACATTCTATTACACACATACAGAAAAGAAATACTAAAATTTAAAAGGTCATCGGCTGAAGTACCAAACCATGTGTGTGTATGTTGACGCAGAACGTTTTACAAAAGGAACACAAAAAATGTGGACATAGCATACAAAATAGAAAACAAGGAAGACTCTAAATGGTTTGAATTAGCTTTGTACCTTTTAGCTGAAAGCAAATATGAAATAACTGAATGCCTAATATGTTGCAGTTACTGTACTGCAAAATTAGACAACAACCACACTCCTTCACGTGCAATTACAAATAATTTGGAATTGTTTCCCTTACCAAAAATCCTGCAACAGCTCAATTTGTATGAGAGCATAATAATTCAAACAGTTCACCCATTTCAAGCAATTATACGCCTTTATCCAAAAACAGCAAATTTACCTTCCTCTGAATTGGTGAAAGGAATTTGTGGCAAAGTAGTTTACTTGCCATTAGATCTAACGGAAAATATGCACACTCTAGGAGTGGAACGTTCAATAGACCATTCTTTAATAGTCTTGGTAAATGGAGTACCAATAAAGGATAAAAAAAAATTGGCAACAATTAGTAGACTTACACAAAGTTACACAAGCATTGCAATATCTAAAAGATAACAATGAGTACTACAAGGAAATAAATATTGATGAAAGCTTAAGGCAAACAACTGAAATAATTCAAGAGCCATCAGAAACTGGGCAATACGAACATATGGATCCAGCTACAGTATCCACTCTTTTGGACCATTACACAATTCATCCATTGCATTCCAATGAAAGCATAGATGATGCACTAGAAACTTACCAAATACGACAAACTAAATGGTCACCAATGAGTATTTGGGAAAAAAGTATAGAAGCACGTGATTTCCACTGCTATTTCCTACTGGCAAAGGTGCGAGATACGATGATAGACCCACTCAGATTGGGGCATAAGAATACCGCTCACTACGAATGTATTCGCAAGATCCCAGATTTAGGCAAAATGTCGAATACATATTCCACCTACTCTATGAAAGTGAATTAGCAACACTATGTTATGGAGTTGCACACATTCTTAAATCTGGAACACACTTTCAAAATATGTCAGCTACGCAGTTAATACAAAAAGTACAAGAAAAGGATGAGGTTTTACAATCAAGTATAACAAATTTGTTTGCAAACATGCGTGGTACAAAAGAATAGTGGTTCAGACGGCACAGAGATGTGTGTTGCATGATCAGAAACCTTGGACCACCAACTTGGTTTGTTACACTAAGTTGTGCAGAATATGCATGGGAAGATTTACATGAGTTCCTACGCATAGCAAACAGCAACAAAAACAGCATAGATATATTAACACCTGGAGAACCTTGCTCTCTAGATCTAGTTAATGTCTCAAGAAATGTCCATCATCGTTTCATTGCAATGCTACACTTTATTTGCAATAAAACTGTTCCTCCCCTTGGAGAAGTGCAACACTTCTTTTGGAGAAAAGAATATCAAGCGAGAGGAGCACCACATATTCACATGCTGTTATGGATCAAAGGTGCTCCGAAATATGGGCACGACAGTGATAGCACTGTTTTGCAGTTTATCCAAAAATATATCACATGTGAAATCCCTTCACAAAAGACACATAGGGCCTCATTACGACCCAGGCGGTAAGTTACCACCTGGGCCGTGACTTTACCACCATGGCGTAAACTATGTTTACGCCATGGTGGTTGGCGGACTTACCGCCCCATTCCGACCTTGGCGGGGCGGTAAGTCCCCAATCCCCATTTACCCTTCCCCATTCCCATTTTTGCCCCATAGGGCATAATGGGAGTGGGGAAGGCGTTAATTACGCCACCGTAAATTACGGTGGCGTAATTAACTCCATGGTCCCTTAGCGCCATGGATTATAACACCTGCTAAAAGCAGGTGTTAAATTCGCCATGGCGCTAAGGGACCTCGTACTCAGGCGGTAAGGGTCGGCGCTGTTTACGGCGCCGTAAACCCCTTACCGCCTGGGTCGTAATGAGGCCCATAGTGAGCTGCATGGGCAGATTTTACAATTTCAAAGACACACATGTGGCAAATATTGTCACCGTAAATACAAAAACAAAGATAAATACTACACCAAATGCCGCTTTGGTTTCCCTAGACCAGTTACAGAAAAAGGTGAAGTAAACAACTTCATGTCTTCAGTTCGACATAGTGTTAAAGGTAAATCACCTAAAAACGCATAAAAGAAGGGAAGAATCAAAATATATCAATGATTACAATCCAATCATTGCCCTATTATGGAATGCAAACATAGATGTGCAGTACATTGCAGACAATTCAACTGCTGTTGCACGATATGTTACAGCCTACTTAACAAAAGCAGAAAAAACAGAGCTTCAAGACCTCTGGGATGACCTAGCATCAGACAAAACATTATCACAGAAATTGTACAGCCTAGGCATAAAAATGCTCTCTCATAGGTAATGTGGGGCCTATGAAGCAGCAGATCGTTTAACCGGCACTGCTTTGTATGGAAAATCAGACAACATAGTATGGCTCAGTCTTGGTCCTGCAAAATCTACAAAAAGAGTGCTAAAATCATACGAGGACATAGAAACAATTGCCAGAAATGATCCCAACAGCCAAGACATTCTAAAAAACAATTTACTGGACACGTACTATCCGAAAAGGAGTACCACTCTGGAAAGCATGTGTCTATACAACATAGGTCAAAACTTTGCATACAAAAATAATGTAAAACCCGATGAAAGCAAACGTCGATATAGAGTGACCGATTGTGAAGGGAACTTAGTGAAACTTAACAAATGAAGCTTAATCAATCATGTGAAATTGTCATTAAAAACTCCTCAACAGAAAGAACTATATTGCATGTCTCTGTTACAACTTTTCAAACCAAAAAGAGGAAGACATACTAGATAATTATGAGTGCTATGAAGATGCTTTCAAAGCAAATGAAAGCACTATCACTGATGTTAACTTTACGCAGTCCAAAACAATGTTACACAATGAGCAGCAACAGGAAGAAGAAATTCAGGCCCAACTAGATAAAGACTCTTCCGACAGTAGTCAACCTTCTGTAACAGGAAGTCAAGAACCATTAGGACAACCACTAATAGCAAATGAGGCTGAAGTTGCTATGGCAGAAGTAGAAAACACCATGTATAAGTATCAAGAAGATACAGAGGACTTAACTGTACAACAAGGAAAACTTAACGATCAGCGCACCATTTTTGAAGAGGTAACAAAACAAATTGTGCATGGCGTACAACACGAAAGTAAAGAATGTACCTGCCAAAATTACAAAACTATACTGCTGTACGTCAGTGGTGAAGCTGGATCAGGGAAAACATTCTTAATCAAAATTATCAGCAAGTTCCTTCAACAATTGACAAACAACAAACTGTCAGCTGTTGTAACAGCCCCCACAGGTTTAGCTGCCTACAACATAGGCAGTGTGACTTTACACCAATTACTACTGCTTTCAGTAGAGCATCAAAATAAATTAGACTACTACAAACTTTCTGCAGAAGCTGCAATGGAATTACGTAGAGTATTGAAACAAATGAAAATTCCTCTAACAGATGAAGTGAGCATGGTCTCCAATCTAATGTTGGCTTTGATTCATCTCAGATTGCAAGAAGTACTTAAAAGTAATAACAAAGAACTCTTTGCAGGGAAACACATTATCGTTTTTGGAGATCTTCTACAATTGACACCAGTAAAAGGTGAACCGATTTTTAAAACCTTAGGCCACAAACTCTGCCGGAAAACTGTTGGTAGCATAGGTAATGTTAACCTTTGGCAACATTTCCAATACAGAGAATTAACTGAGAACATGCAGCAATGCCAACATCTTGAAAAGTATTATAGTTGGTGTATTATCGCAAGAAGCACAAGCTGTAATGAAAAAGTGGCATATACATGCACTTTATGGAGATAATGCATGTGCAACTGATGTTATGGAACAAATAGCGCACACAAATGTCAATTGTATGGCCTTAATGCCAACTCTTGCAAGCTGTTTCAAATTTATTGAAACAATGTTAAAGAAAGAAATGCAAGCAATAATAGAAATTAGCACCACAGACAAACTAGACGTACATGGTTTGACAATACCCATGTGTGAGCAAGCTACAACAAGACTAAATAGTTTTGAAAATTCAATCTCCAACACAGCTGGGTTGGAAAAAGTATTGAAATTATCATTAAATTGTAGAGTAATGCTTAAACGTATCCTTGACGTAGAGCAAGGGCTAGTTAATGGAGCACTGGGCACAGTTGTTGGCTTTCAATCATACCCACATGATGGCAGCATTCAGTTCGTCAATATTCGCTTTGATAAAGTTTCAGAAGTAAAAAGGATAGGGCGCTCAATGGCTCAATTCCTTCTCTTCAAAGACATGTATGTATGTAGAGAGCAATTTTCTCTAACTCTTCCATATGCAATTACCATTCATAAATCCCAAGGTCTTTCCATAGAGAAAGCAATGATAGATATAGGAAAGACAGTGTTTAAGGAAGGCATGAGCTACGTAGCATTATCATGCTTACGTACACTTCACGGTCTAATGCTAATAAACTTTGATTCAAGTAAAGTCAAAGCTAATATTCCTTGCATTCTAGAATACAATAGATTGCGTTCACTGTACACCCCTCATCTGAAACAATACCTTGTTCCAGATAAAGTGAAACGTGGTAAAAGAAAAGTAAATGAAACAGAAATGCAACAAAATGCAACAGGAAATTCCGCAAAAAAAAGAAAAGAAGCTAAAGTTTCATCAATTGCCTCAAACATAGAAGAACCTATTAAGGAATGTAAACCAGGCACATCGGCAAAAAAGCAACAGAAAAAACAAAAAATGCAGTCAGATACAGAACTTGCTGGCCCATTCAAATTTACAAATGAAAGTGGGATAAGTTGCTATGCAAATGTAGCAATGAATATTCTATTTCAATTGCCACCAATTGTTAACAATATTTACCTGCACAGCACAGACCAATTGTGTTTGCAAATGTTAGTGCTGTATAGAAACGCAACAAGCAATCCTGACAACACATACAGTGTTCATGGAGTAAGGCAACAATTGGACGACTGTGCTGGAATAGTGAGATTCACTATGAACTCACAAGAAGATCCACAAGAATTTCTAATGTACATACTATTAGTATTGGAAAACAAAAGCATACCTGTAAATGAAATCTTCCAAATTTCGTACATGTGGAAACATACATGCACTCTCTGTAACAAAGTGATACAGGAAGAAATTCCAAATGAGCGATTTGTGTATATTTTCATACCAAATTGTGAGAGCATTCCATTTCAGAAACTTGTACAAAATGCAAACCATGGCAGATTATGTAGTATTTGCAATTCAGACAATCGCTCTACCTTACTGATACAATCACATAGTGCCTACATAATAGTTATGCTTGTACGTTATAATGCAGATAGCACCAAAAATAACTGCAAACTAACTGGATTTACACACGGTCAAGTGTCACTTGGAAAGAAAACCTTTACAACAGTAGGAATGATCTACCATGCAGGAGCTACAACCAATGCAGGTCACCACACTGCATACATTAAAAAGAATTCTGGATGGTTTGAATGTAATGATAGCACCATTACTCTAAAGCAGAGGTTGCCAGCTAACCTCACAAATGCGTACTTAATGTTCTTGAAGCCAAAATCTTCGTAATAAGGTGTACTTCAAAATTGTCACAAATAAATGATTATCACAGATCGTTGGAAACAAATGCACAGGCAGAATACGCCTAAACGCATCTAACTGTTGTTAAACATCGTCGGAAAGGCAACAAAGAAAACATTAATGGGAAAGATAAAGGAAACAGGATATGTCAACGACACAAATGAATGAGTATCCCAAATCTGTAGGAACAAATGCACAGTTAGAATACGCCTACAGGTATCTAACTACGCAACAGGATGGAAGAATGACACAAATAAATGATAATCACAGATCGTTGGAAACAAATGCACAGGTAGAATATGCCTATAGGTATCTAAGTGTTGGTAAAAATTGTCAGGAAGGCAACAAAGAAAACATTAATGGGAAAGATGAAGGAAACAGGATGTAACAACGACACAAATGAATCAAAGTTAGAATACGCCCACAGGTGTCTAACTAACCAACAGGATGGAAGAATGACACAAATAAATGATAATCACAGATCGTTGGAAAACAAATGCACAGGTAGAATATGCCTATAGGTATCTAAGTATTGGTAAAAATCGGCAGGAAGGCAACAAAGAAAACATTAATGGGAAAGATGAAGGAAACAGGCTGTAACAACGGCACAATTGAATGAGTATCAAAAATCGGTAGGAACAAATGCTCAGTTAGAATACGCCTACAGGTAGCTAACTGTTGTTAAAAATGGGCAGGAAGGCAACCAAACATAACATTGATTAGAAAAATGAAAAAAACACTGAAAGGAAAAAATGAAGTACTTAGTTGCATAAAAAATGAAGGTTTTTTTTAATCCGACAAGGATTTTTTTCCCCAGACCCAAGAATTAGAAAAGCAAACACAGAAACTGAGCGCAATGCACAGTACACTGGTTTGTAAACTAAATATGAGGGTCTAAAAAAAAAAGTTAACTGTCCATTATGCAATGTGTCAAATGTGGAAAAACTGCAAACATTAACACACCTTTGTCTTTCATCACAGAAATGGAAAAAGTGATTCTTCCGCCAAGTACGATAACCAATTTTAAAAGAATTTATGGATTCTGAACAAAGTAAGGAATAAGTATATTGGCAGGCATTTTCTACACATGGGAATCAATTCATCTAATCTATGGTAGTAATATGCTGTAGTGCCTGTAGGCTGGCATTTCGTCTGCGGTACGTAACCTACTACTTACGCCTTACAACCAAGTTTCAAGCAGTACAGTTCCTATCCACAACCATCGCTGCATATGTAAAACATGTTCCTTGTAAATTAGCTGCTTATAAATGTACTTTGTGGACCATCGTCTGCAGCCATGAGGTGAAGAAACTAGGGCATCAAAACAACAACCACAATCCACCACACCCATATTAACTTGTAACCCCACTGCTTATGATTTCAGTCTTGCGTGCATGGGCTTTAGCCATGCACCCAACACTGCAGGGTCTCCCCACAACTACCTCGGTGATGTGTGGTAGTGGGGGTTATTCTATATGTGTGTTATCGTTAAGTACCTCTGCCCAGAGGCTTCCCTCCTAGGTGTGTGTCTGTAGATCTTACATGGGATGGGTGTGCAGTGTCTTCCATCTCTAGTACTTACCACTTTCTTCTTGGTTGCATGGCCTTTGGCCATGCACCCAAGACTGCACGCACTCCCCACAACTTGCCAATCAAAACACAACACTACGGGTGTGTGCATGGGTGGCACATGTGGCGGTGGTTGTGGCCAGGGCCTACAGTCTTGTAAGTAAGGCCTTCGGCCTTTGGCCGATGGCCATGCATCCAAGACTCTAGGCCCTGGCCACAATCACCATAGCATGTGCCACCCATGGCGGCGTACTAATGTTTATAATGATAACCATTAGAAAAAATAATGCATTCGGGGCATGTTGTCAATTTCAATGTTCCCTAACACCACACGTGTCCTTACAAATCTAACAACTCCCCCGTGCACTGCACGGGCTGAAATACTGGCCTTATTGGACCCCTCATTTTCTGTGCGTACAAGGAGGCCACAGGACATATGTCATAAAGTAGGTTTAAGTGTATTATTGGGTGCATGGCCTTCGGCCCTGCACCCAAGAGTGCAGAATCTCCCCACAACCACCTCTTGGTTCTTGGGTGCATGGCCTTTGGCTATGCACCCAACACTGCACGCACTCCCCACAACTTGCCAATGAAAATGCAACGCAAGGGGTGTATGCATGGGTGCCACATGCAGCAGTGGTTGTGGCCAGGGCCTACAGTCTTGGAAGTAAGGCCTTCGGCCTTTGGCCGACAGCCATGCATCCAAGACTCTAGACCCTGGCCACAACCACCGTAGGATGTGCCAACCATGGAGCGTACTAATGAATATAATAATAGCCATTGGAAACAGTAATGTACGTGTCCTTACAAATCTTACAACTCCCCTGTGCACTGCACGGGCTGAAATACTGGCCTTATTGGACCCCTCATTTTCTGTGCGTACAAGGAGGCCACAGGACATACGTCATAAAGTAGGTTTAAGTGTATTATTGGGTGCATGGCCTTCGGCCCTGCACCCAAGAGTGCAGAATCTCCCCACAACCACCTCTTTGTTCTTGGGTGCATGGCCTTTGGCTATGCACCCAACACTGCACGCACTCCCCACAACTTGCCAATGAAAATGCAACACAAGGGGTGTATGCATGGGTGCTACATGCAGCGGTGGTTGTGGCCAGGGCCTAGAGTCTTGGAAGAAAGGACTTCGGGCTTCGGCCGACAGCCATGCCTCCAAAACTCTAAGCCCTGGCCACAACCACCATAGCCTGTGCCAACCATGGGAGTGTACTAATGAATATAATAATAGCCATTGGAAACAGTAATGTATTCACAGCATGTAGGCAATTTCAATGTTCCCTAACACCACACGTGCCCTTACAAATGTAACAACTCCCCCATGCAGTGCACGGGCTCAAATACTGCCCTTATTGGACCCCTCCTTTTCTGTTCGTACAAGGAGGCCATAGACATACATCATTAAGTAGGTATAAGAGTACTATGCGTACAAGATGTCCATACACATTACATCATGACGACTGACCCACAGAACAAGTGCATTAATTACCCATATGTTAAGACTGTAGCGCCTGGCCACTACCACCGTAGCATGCGCTACCCATGGCGATGTGCTAATGAATATAAAAATAGCCATTGGGAGAAATAAGATGTTCACGGCATGTTGTCAATTTCAATGTTGCCTACCTATACACGTGTGCTTTCACGTGTTACAAATTTCCTGTCCACTACATGGACTGAAGTGTTACAAATTTCCTACCCACTACATGGACTGAAGTGCTATCGTTATTACCCCCCCACATTTACTGTACGTACAAGGTGTCCATAGAAATTACATCATGACGGCCGAAGAACAAATGCATAGATCACCCATTTCTTACTGTCTGAACCTTTCCCAATGCTCTGTGACACAGCAAAATAGGTTAATGAAAAAAGCATGTGTATGCTGGTTGTTGCTCCGCTTTCCGTGGATCTAAGATGTCGGGCGCATCCAAACCATATAACGCAGAACACATCTCGCAGCAGCCAATGGGCAGAGACGTCGCGTGTACGTGGTCATGATGGCAGCCCCTTAGCCAATCGGTTTCTTGTTCGTCGACCGAACAGGGAAGTGTGACCGCTTAGCGAACATAGATATCACTAATTATTTCAGACCTACTTTTTCATAATTATAAATAAACGTGCGGCACATATGGTGACAACATTTACAAAAGCATGCTTTCTGGACCAAGCCCCTGTACCTGCCACAGATTTCGTCAAAATCCGTCCAGCGGTTTCACCTATAGCCGTGCGCAAAGATTTTCCCCCATTCAGTCTATGGGAAAAAAAGACGTTTTGGGACCACCCTATAACTCCGCTCCCCCTGGACGAATTCTGTGCAAACTTTACAAAAAAATTCAGAGTGGCCCCCCTCCCTACATGTATAATTAGTTTTCTGTGTGAGCTACAGTATTATCTCACATTTAGCTTTCCCAAGGTCATTTTCTGCTTGGCATCAACAGATTTACTCATGTTCATTTTTTTCTCATTCTCATGTTGATGTTGATTTCACCAGATGCGGTTTTTCTCTGCACACGGTTTCCTTTGCATTTACTTTCTGAAAGGCTTTTTATAGCTCTGTTCAGTTTCTGAGCATAGAGATATGCTTGCAAATGGTTTCTTGGTAATTGACACGAAGTTTCGTGTGTTGGTTTATTTCAAAAGGTAAATACAAGCCGAGCGGACTTGAAGCAGAATTCTTTTGCTTTTAATGAACTTTTCTGATGAAACAATGCCGTTCTGGAAGGGATGGCCTTATTTGATGGTGTCCAAAATGAAATGCACGGACAGGGCTGTGTTATAATAGAACAAAACTGTGTGATGTTAAGAATGAAAGTAGCACCAGTGCGATGCCGCTTTAAATGCAGGTAATTTTACTGTGCAGCCTTGAATGTTTAAAATGACAGAACAGCAATGAACAGCCATTCTGAATTCGATTTGTTTTCTCTAGATTCACGTGAATGGTAACAAAATGCAGTTATTCTTGGGGTGGATGTGTTCAACTCTCGCCCCATATGTGCTCAGCAGACAAAAGCACAGGCATTTTTGGGTAACTGCTGAAATGCAGTTTTTGTTGTACGCGGGTTCTGCCTTAGGCCTTAAATGTACCCCATAAGGGAGTGAATGCAGTGAAGCCGGAGAGAGGGTGTACACCCAAGGCAATTGGAGCAATTGGAGCAACATTGGTGCAGTGGAGCTTGAGTATTGGAATCGGCTGGGCTCTGCATGACTCTGGGCCAAGAGATGCCCCACAGTGAAGAGGGCAAAGCGCCGGAGTGCAGAGGCCCCCGGAGTGCAGGCAAGTATAAGAGTGGAGAGTAGTGCCCTCTGAGGGGAGAGCTTCCTCTGTGGGTTCAGCCACCGGTTGGGAAGAGATCCGGTGTGAGACATGTCAACCAGGGTGATCCCTGAGCGAAACCCAGGAGGAGAGGTCAAGAGGAAAAGCAGCACCTGGAGGAAGCCCAGTGAAGATGAACCTGAGAGGTGGGACTGCCAGGCATCATCGGGACGCTGGATCCCAGAGTGGGCCCACAGTTTAGTGTACATGTCACGGATACACAGAGGCCCAGGGACCTGGGCATGCAGAGAAGGAGATGTGAGCGGCCCCTGGGGGAAGAGTACACAGCAATTATATCCCCAATGCAATGCAAAATTACATTCTTCTGATTTCTGTGGTGAAATCTCCCTCTCAGGGGCTTCAGAATGCTGGTGTGTCTAGCTCCTCTCAATGGTGGGGCTGTTCTGCTCTCCAGCACACTACTCGTTCCTGCATAGCCGAGGTGGACAGGCTCTTCTTCCCTGCTTCCTGCGTTCGATCGCTCCAAACATGCTGTTGCACGCCGCACCTCTTCTATGCAGCATCACCTAGTGGCCATGTTTCTATGGCTGCACATTGCAGCGAAGGCACAGCAATCTGAATCAGGCTGTTGTGGACAAATACAACATGACACACTGGTGGTGTATGATTACTCTTTTAATTGCTTCTCACAATGCACCAACATATCTGTATGCACCCAGGATAGTTGACTTCAATGCCCTAGTAACCACTGTCAGTCTCTATATTCAGTCTTAAGCATAGTGTACTGCTCACCAGAGTCCTGCTATTATCTCTGTTAGGAGGAGCGCCAGGTGCGGCGGCTTCGTGCGCTTGCCCTCACACTCTCCTTTGCGCCAGGTGCCCAAGCGAAGTCTCGCGAGATGACAGCCAGAGCCGCTCTCGTGAGACTGTATGCCCACATACCTTCTTTTCTTGAGCAGCATGGTCATAGTTCATCACAATGTCTCTGCACCTTGCAGGCCTTCTTCTCTCACTGTGGTCACACTTCCTCACTCCATGCCTTATGTGACGGTTCTGTCACTTCTCTACTCCATGTCGATGCCGAGACATCCCCTTCGTTCTGTATCTCTTATTCTCCCATGTTTCCTTTTCTATTACGCTCGACTCTTTTACCCTTCCCAGTCCCTTTTCCTCACTGGTGA
Source organism: Ambystoma mexicanum (assembly GCF_040938575.1). Taxonomy (NCBI): domain Eukaryota; kingdom Metazoa; phylum Chordata; class Amphibia; order Caudata; family Ambystomatidae; genus Ambystoma; species Ambystoma mexicanum. The sequence goes on from NC_090921.1 coordinate 1,344,218,903, forward strand.
TTTCAATTTCTTTCTCTGCACTTCTCTCCATTGAGTCTTGTCTGTGTGTCGATGACCATTTTTCATCATTGAGTTTTTTTTATCAAACATGACCATGTTCTCCAAGTTCCATCTTTTCCCGGCTTGCATGCTCACATGTTTGGTGCCCCTTTTTACCACCTTGATGAGTTGACTGTACTTGGAACCTGTTACATAGTTTGTGTGTGGCAGCCAAATCTTTACCACGTCTTCTTCTTCTTCCACCTGTGTCCTTTGCACTGCCTTGTGATTGTCACTCACCCTTTTCATGTGGTCTTTGCTCTTCTTAATTGTCCACACACCATCTTCCATTTTTACGGAGTCATCCTCTCTCACTTTACATAGACATGAAGGAACTAACGTGAACGCAGGCCTTCTGTCTCTCAGCATATGAAATGGCGACAGGTTGATGACTACATTTGGTGTCAACCGGTGAACTGCCACTGCTTATTTCACCATCTTGTGTAGATCCATGCCAGATCCATAGATAGTTGCAAAGCTCCTTTTATTAACCTGTTAGTTCTTTCTACAAGCCCATTGGCTTGGGGATTGTGTAGGACAGCTTTCCTTTGTTTAATGATGTTTTCCCTCATTAATTTCTCCATCTCCCTTAAAATTAACTGGACACAATCGTCTGTAAAAATTCATTTTGGCAACCCTTCCCTCTGGAAAAGTACCACGAGGACATGTATTATTGTTGATATAGTGAGTCTGGCACACATTCCGCCTCCACCCACTTTGAGAAGTAGTCAATGTTCACTACCCCATATTTGTGCTCTGGCGACATGGCTTCTAACAGTCCTATTAAATCCAGCCCTAATGTTTGCCACACACCTTCAGGTATCTCCATGGCTAGCAGAGGTGCTTGTCTTACTTTAAATCTCTTGTTACTGTTGAGACACTCATGATACCTGTCCATCATTGCCCACATGTCCTGGTCCATGCAATGCCATTGGTATGACTCCCTTACTCTGCATCTAGTCATATTGCTCCCTAAGTGTCCTGAATGGGCTCTGCACAGCCCAAATACTGTAGTGTAGGATTGTCTACATTGGTATGTCATATCTGAGACCTTATTTAAAAATTATAGAATGGCACAGCTTCCCCAGCGAGCGGGCTGGAATTGGGAAAGTCCTGGACAGTTCATGCTGTCGCTTATGGTAGTGCTCAATTCTGGGTGCCGCCCTCTCAGGGAAGGGTCTGCAATCTGTGGCTCTCCATGATCCATGATCCGTCGCCTTTGATTATGTTGGCTAGCTTGAATGGGAATTGTAGTCCAAAACATCTGTAGAGCAGAAGGGTGTGAACCTACTGTATTCCTATCAGACCAGGGCTCAAACAGGCATGTTAGGCCATTCAAACCTTATAATTGTGTACTGCTGAAGTTTGGCGGGACTTGCTAAAAACTAAATATCTAAGCCATGTCTAGATTTGATATGGTGGCTCTTGAGATGGAACAATTATACAGCTACAAGCAATATATGCAATTTTACTACCAGCTTGTTGGCCATTGAATTCTTAATGACAGGGCTTTGTGTTTATTAAGCTGTCTGGCCTTGGTGTACTCACAACAACCATGTTGGGTCGGCATAGGAAGCCATCTCTTTGATTTCCCTGAGAAGGTTTGTCACCTTCCTCCACGGAAATGGAACACTCCCTAGGAGGGGCCTTCATAACTCTGACCAGGGTGCTGATTACTGATTGTCTTTTGATATAGCCGGACAGACGAAGGGGGTGGAGTACGAGTAGCCCAGGATAGAGCTTTACTACACAGAGGGATCTCACCATCTTGTGTTTTATTTGGGCTTCTATACTTCCTATATGCCTTCACCACTTCCTGCAGACAAAGCACTCTGGGTATGACATCAGAAGGCAACAGGCATTTGTTACAGCTGCCTGCATTGGACTCTTAGCAACATGACCAATCTGCTGTAGGATATTTTCTTTATAAGGGGGGGGGGCACTCTCTTTAGTTAATCAATATTTGGACATTGATTGAAGAAGAGTTCAACTAAACCTGATTGGGAATACAGTCTACTCCAAAGTCCTCATCCATAGAGGTGAAGACCAGGAGTTCCATGGAAGTGGAAAGCTCTTTTCCCTAACCCTCCTAAGGGCCTTTTTGGGATGATCTGCTGGCCGGACAAGGCCTACTGCAACTGAAACACTGGGAGCCAATAACCAAGCTCACTGGCGCTAGCAGAACACTGACAGTGCTCCCTACCAACCTTCCTGGTAGGGAAAGACTGGAGAAAGGATTTTCCTTGACCCTGAGTACCTGACTGAGTCTTCCAGCACCCAAGCACCAGAGGATGAGACCCCTGTCTCTCCCTGCACCTTTGAATCACCTCAATGGCACTTTGGGCACCCTCGATGTCTTCTAAGCTGCTAAGATATAAACCACCATAGACATCTATGACCTGAACGCTTGACCACCTCCGCATCTCAGAGTTTTGCTCAATGGTGTTATCGATAGTGCACCATCTCTTAATCTGACACCCACCCTCATTTTTCTATAATTCCAAACTCTGCACCACATGCTTGGTTCCGAGCTTCTTTGTGCCACAAGCTGTCAGCCATGCTGTATCCCAATGCCAGGTTGACCCAGTTGAGCCTGCAAGTGTAGCGTAGAGGACCCAGTTTTTACAGTTTCACCTAAATTTGGTCTTGACCAATGAGATTATTGGTGCACGTAATGGGGTTCCTCGTAATTTTAGAACTTTCCGCTTCTGTCAGGTGCATAACCAATTTGAAACTTTTAAACATGTGACAGTGGAAAGTAGTGGATTAACCACACTTAGAGAATTTCACTTTGATACATTTTTACAAGAAAATAGGGTAATGAACTTTGATGAATGGTGGTACAAACTACTGATGGGTACCCATACATCTCTGATTCTAGGAGAATTTCAATATTTGGAGAACATCTTTTCTAAAATGACGCCCAATGGGGACTACACGTACAGTTGAATGCACCTTAGAGTGCTTTATGGCTGTTTCATGGTGGTGGCATGTATGAGGTTTACTGGAATTAGATTATTACCTAATCTGGTGATTGTGGTTTGGCTTTGAAGTCATTGTTTTGAAAATATTAGAGTATGGGGGTAATAAAAATGTAATACAATTTTAACAATGGCTATGAAATGGTATCTGTGCTTTGTAAGAATCTTAACGCTCAGCTTTTAATGTGCATATGTATATTAGCTTAAACACGAACTGTAGTAGTAATGTTTTCTTTTTTGTTTTAATTATTTGTGCGAGTAATCTTACTGGTGTTATACATCGAATGTGAAAGGTTCTTGGAACCAAAGCACAATAATAAAGAAAAAGAAAGAATTCACAATATTTCTGTGCTCTCCGGTCATACATGCACAGCATCTGGGCGTTTAGGTGGGGGGACCAAAGCCCCCTTGAAGCCACTATTAGTTGTTGGCAGGCTTTTAAGAGAACAACAATGCACAATGTGGGTCCGTTGGATCCACAAACCACCTCAGGTAACCAGTGCATCATAGTAGGCCATGCCACCCAATACTCCCAGAAGAGTCTCATAGGCCCAATAGTGGAAGGCTCTGATACGAGTATTCTATCATGTGGGGCTCCCTAGACAGGTAATTTATACCAGGGATTCCAACTTCATACCTGCACACATGAAAGTAATGTTGAAGGCGTGAGGCGTGACTTACAAGTTCTCTAAAGCTTTCCACCCTCAAACCCATAGGCTTGTTGAGTGATTTAACAAGAACCCGAAGGCATGGTAGGGGGTCTGGAAGAACAACTGAGGAAAATGTGGGATGTTCTCCTACCATATCTGCTGTTCAACTACAGAGAGCAACCCCAGTGCTGAGTAAGAGTGAGTTCCATTGAGCATCTGTTTGGCCCTCCTGTTAAATGCCCTGTAAGTCTGGTGTGCCAAGGATGGTAGGGTAAACCCCAATGTCCATCCCGAAAAGGCTGTAAACGCATTACAGCAGAGATTCATTGGTTTCGGTTTAGGCGATTGACTTTGAATCTGAAGAGGCGACAGATCCCCTTGCAGACTTGCTATACACACACGCCATGGATGGGTCCATACAAGGGGTGCAAATCTCCTGTGACCTGACAGAACTGCAACTGCAAGACAGCTGGTGGCTGCAGAGCCAGTGTGCGTGATGATATTTCTTTTTTAAAACTTTATTTTTGGAATTTTCAAACAAAATAAACAAGTAACTGACTTTGCGCCAATATATCCGTCCTCCCCATCCATCCCCCTCCCAGCCAAATTAAAAGGAATAAGACATGGAGCAAACGCTTTGGCAGTACATTATATATCTACGGAATCCGCTGAGTGGTTTTTGGATCAGTTCGAGTGGCATTCAAGGGGACGGGCTGCGTGGAGCATCTGCGGACTGGGTAGACAGTGGTAAGTTACATAGGGACCCCAAATGTCTGGGGGTCTCGCATGAAGAAGTAGGGTTTTGATGAAGTCTGCTTCAGTGTCTTGGCAGTATTCCAGGTCTTGTAATGTGAAAACAGCAGGTGTCCACAAACTTGTTCAGGGTTGATGTTCTCCCCCGCACCCCACTAATTATCTTAATACTCTTACTGTACGTTAAATAGGTGTGCTCTAGGCTAATTAGTTTGCAGTATTCCAGGTCTTGTAGCCAGGCGCGCAAGGAGGGGGGGCGTCCTCTTCCCCATGTCATTGCGATTCTCCTGCATGCTAGTACCAGCATTAGACCGGCCAGTCTCTATGTCAAGGATGGGAGATGTTTGGTTAGGCCAAGTAGCACTTTCTTGGGGTATGGGTTCGATGTGTTCTCCGATTATAGCGGATGATTTCTACAGTACTTGACACCAGAATCGGTTTATTGGGTGGCATTTCCAGGCAAGGTGTACGAAGTCTGCGGTTGGGGCATTACAGCGTTCACATGATTCCGATAATGTTGACCTTTGCTTGTGGAACTTCTCCGGGGTTTAGTATGCTTGATGGAGGTAGTTAAAGTGTATTTGTTTATAACAAGAGTTTAGCAATATTCTTTGGGTCTATCGTAGAATGAATGCCCAGTCTCCGTCTGAAATTGGGGTACCAAGAGATCTTTCTCATCTTGACTTTGATGTGGGAGGGGGGATGTGGTGTCCGCCAGGAGAGCTTTGTATATGACCGAGACCAGCCTCCCGCCTCCCTCGACTGGATCACATTGTGTAGTAGTTGCCATGTAGGAGGTTGTTGTGGAAAGGTGGGTAGGAGTGTTCGGAGTGTGTGACATAGGCTGAAGTATATGAAGGTGTCTAGTGCGGTGTTGGCCCCGCGTTCATGAGCGAGTTGGGGCGTCAGGAAAACGCCTTAAGCAAACAGGTTTTTAATGTGTGAATCTGTAGTTTGTCAGCCCATTGGTGGTACACCTTTTTGGCTGTTAGTGGGATTCCTGGGATGAATCTAGCTGGGAGGAGAGGTGAGAATCTAACTGGGATTTTGCACTTCGCTGCTATTTTCTGCCAAACTGCGTAAGTGGAAAGGACTACATTGAGAGTGGCGTGGGCTACCTGCACGTGGCGCATGATAACAGACCGTAGTAGATTAGGGGTTGTGAGAGCCCGTTCAATTTGTACATAGGGCCTGATGATGTGTGTGGTATACCAGTGGCCAATAAATTGGGCCTGGGTAGCCCAGTAGTAGCATTCTAGATCTGGGAGTGCTAGACCACCTTTGGAAACAGGTTGGATGAGTGTTGCGTAGGCTACTCTTGCGGGTTTGCCAGCCCAGATCAGTTCGAGGACCATACTCTGTAGACGATGAAGACATTTCTGCGATAGTAGCAGGGGAATATTCGAGAAAAAATACAGGAGTTTAGGTAAAATCACCATTTTAACCAGTGAGACGCGTCCCCATACCGTAAGTGGGAAGAGTTTCCATCTATTTATTTTGTCTTGCAGCGTCTCTATTGCTTTTTCATAGTCGTCGTGAAAAAGATCTTTGTGGACCCTAGACATCAGAATCCCGAGATATCTGACCCCGGTATGTTCCCATTTGAACCCATGGTCGTCGGGGGAATACCCTGGAGGCAGAGGTTAGGGGAAAAATGATGGATTTAATATGATTAATTTTGAGGCCAGAGAAGGTCCCAAACTTTATAACTGTGCGATGACTGGGTTTAGATTGTCCTCTGGGTTTTGAATGGAGAGAACCACGTCGTCTGCATATAGGGACACTATCAATTTGTGTGGGCCAAGGAGAGGTCCTTGTCTATTTGTCAGGCATGGAGATCAGCTGCTAAGGGCTCCATCACCAGGGCGAATAGTAAAGCTGACAACAGGCATATCTGCCTGGTTCCCCTTTGGAGGAGTATGTTACACGATTTGGTGTTCCCCAGGACAATATTTGATTGGCGCTGGATGTAAGGGAGCTATTACATATCAGCCCAGACCTGCAGTGCCTCCCTTTTCTGGTAGCTATATACGGGGGAAAGCATGTTCCAGAACTTCGTTGTGGCTTAGGTATCGGTTGCCATGGCGCCTGGCCGTGCAGCAGAGGATGCCGCATCAGCTGAGAAGTCCCGTGCGCAGAGAACGTGTAAGGAGTCCCCGCCCCCCTGCACCGTAAAAGCCGAAGCAACTCAGCGGCTTGTTGCTGCTAATTGTGGTGTTACGTTCCTTCGGTTCCATCCCGCTCCGGTGCTTATTTCCTTTTAATCCTGATTACTTGACCTCCCGGTGCTTCGACCCACCTTTTGTCTTCTCGGACTGTCATTGCCTTTTCCTCCAGCCTGATCTGTGAACTCTGTTGCCGACTTTGGACTGTCCTTGGATTGCAATTGCCTTTTCCTCCAGCCTGATCCGTGAACCCTGTTGCCGACTTCAGACTGTCCTTGGATTTCTATCGTGCCTTCTCACTGTCTGGTTTGGTTAATCCATCTTGCCTTCCTACACAATTTGAGTTACCTTTCCAATGCGGATTGCCACACTGCACCTTACAGAGTGCCCCACCAACTTGGCCTGTGGTTGTGCACTTCTGCGTTCGGCAATTCTTAGCAGATGTCACAGCGGGCCACAGATTGCTTCTCTCTCCTTCATTCAACCCGTGGCAGTATTGTGTGTTGAAGACAAGGTAAACGTCGTCCCAATTCTACTTTATTGTTTGTTGCCTGAATTTGCATCAGTCCTTCTCCTCTCATACGTGTGGATTCCTGGAACAATCTCATTAAATTAACTGCCTGCTCTACCCTAACCGAGTGCATAGAAGTGATGCTTTCCAGTGTATGCACCAACCCGTCACTAGTGCGACCCTCGTGCCGCCCGGGTATATGCTTCCTTTACTAACCTTCCCATTTGTTGTTTTGTACCTGCCGTTGTACTCTATTCAACTGGTAGTCCATTTATCCTTAGGAATTCCACTTATCAGGTCTGTTGGGTGTTGTACCAGTCATAATGATGTTATATTTACCACTTGTACATACTCATAGTCTTGGGTTTTCTTGTAGGTTCATCATTTAATTACCAACACCACCTCAACCATTGTCTAGGTACTTAAAGAATTATCTGATTGTGTGGTTTAATTCCATATTGCCTTATTGCTTCTAATCATACTGTATTTTCTTTACAGCATTGGTTATTGGCGGTGCGTGTTTTCCCCGCTCTTTTAGGCGATAGACATCTCTGCTGGTTTTTACCCAAACGGCAGAGAGGTACATCGTAGAAAAGAGCCCCTCTTTAGAGGAAGCCTGAATCACAGAATTCAGGGGAGCTGGAATCCTGGAGGCTGAACTCGAACCTACTAAACCCTACCTCCCTCCGCGAGGTCGTCTTACTTACGCTGCAATCAGCATACAGAGCGGTAAGTAACAGGAGCGAGACCAATTTAAGAAAGTGATCGCCAAGGCCCATCCTCCTCAGGACCGCAAAGAGAAAAGGCCATTCGACTGAGTCGAAGGCCTTCTCGGTGTTGGGCAGGACTGCAGCGCCCTGAGATGACGGATCTAGTGCTTCGATGACGCCGAACATGCACCTAATGCCGTATGTTGTGTTGTGGCCGGGTATGAAGCCGGCTTGGTCAGCGAGTACTAGTCCAGCCATTAAGGGGAGCAGTCTGGCGGTGATGATTTTCTCAAGAATCTTATTGTCTAGGTTAATTAGCGAGATTGATCTATAAGACGCATAGTCTTCTGGGGGGTTGCCTGTTTTGTGCAAAAGGATCACATTCGCTTTGCGGTTAGTTGGGGGTAAGACTCCCGCTGTGAGCGACTCCTCGAATACCTGCAGTAGAATTGGTGCTAGGATCGGCTGAAGGATTTATAGAATTCCCTGATTACCCCGTCGGGGCTGGGAGCCTTGGTGTTGGAGAGTGCTTTTATCGCTTGAGTGATCTCTTCTAATGTGATTGGGGTGTTGAGTGGAGTCCGTAACTCTTCGTTCACCCAGTAGAGTTCGACCTCTTCTAGGTACTGTAGGAGGGATTCTGGGGTGGCGGTGTGTTTCGAACTGTAGAGGCCCTGATAGAAAGCACGAAAGGATTTGACTACATCTTCTTCGGTCTGTACCAGGGTGCCTTGGGTGTTTCGGATCTGGTCAACTATTGTGGGCTTCCTGTCTGCCACGATCAATCGTGCTAAAAGGGCCCTCGGTTTTTGGCCTTCTCCATATTGACGAACGCGGAGGACTCGTGATAGGAATTTTGATTCACGCTCTGCAGTGGATCGGAACTTGTCCAGCTCTTCTTTGAGGGCAGCTAGGATATGGGGATCGTTAGAGTTGGAGTATGCGTTTTCGAGTGCTTTCAGGCATGATTCTGAGCTAACCAGTTTTCTTCGGATCAGTTTCAGTATTGCGTTCTCTTTAGTTATGCAGATCCCCCTTATGTAGCACTTCAGTGATTCCCAGAGAGTTCCTGCTGATGAGACTGAGCCCAGGTTTGTTTCTTAAAAGCAGACAATGTCTGCCCAGAGTTCGTCAGTGAACACTTGATCTTGTAGCTGTCATGATTCCTACCCCCGGGGACCCAGACCAAGTCCAGCAACCCCGGAAGCAGGCATCACGTCATTCTAAGCAAGCCCAACAACCCCTGCTAGGGGCTATTTGGGTGCAGTCCTGGCGTCTATGGCACAAGGCTCATATGGAGAGTCAGTCCTGGCGCCATAGGCGCCAGGCTCACCATGCTGCAAACTTACCTGATGCAGACCATGCTGCAAGAGCTCCAAGCCAAAAGAGGCTTGGAAGGGACTACTTTACTTAGGGACAATTTTTTTACTCGGGTGGGGCTGGGGAGGAATACCTACCTGGGACTACTTTGGAGGCTATTTAAACCACGCCCAAAGAGCAGCACACGCTTTGCGTTATTCTGCATCCAGCAGCGTAACGCTTACCGTGCCTGCAAGTCTGCATCCAGTCTTCTGCCACGCCCGCCTCGAGTCCGGAGCTCCTAGAAAAAGGGAGAAAGAAGGAGAAAAGGTTAGAACAAGAGCAATACCTTTGATTCTTCCCTGAATTCCTGATCCATCGCGCCTTCGAGCTGGAAGAAAGAAGTTATTTTATGCGCGTCGCCTCGCCTGCTGCAGCGCCGCGCTGAACTCACCGGCCTTCGCAGCATCTTCACATTCCACCGCATCCTTCTGCATGTTCCCGCCGCACTCCGGCACCTAAGGGGAAGACAAGAACAGCAAGGTGAGCCAAGGGAATACACAGAGGCAATATTAGTAACCCCCCATAGACTTACCTGATTTTACCACCGGGGGTACTATTCCTCTTCACGTGTCGGCGCAGCTTCCACTGCATTCTCGCCGAACCCCGGCCCCTAAGGGGAAACAAAAGGACATCAAAGTGAAACAAAGGGACAAAAAAGGGGAAACCTCGTCACCACTATAGACTTACCTGATTTTACCGCCTGAGGCATTATTCCCTGAGACTTCATACTTTCTCTCAGCGCTGAATAAGGGAAAAAGCAACAGGTTACATATTGACATTATTTTATCGAACTGTGTTGGATAATACAAATCCTTACCTGAAAGTTACCGGTTGCCACAAGGAACTCTTCGCTAGGGTCAAGCTGCAACCTGCAAGGAATCGGACAGAGTGAAAGTCAGACATTTGAACTCTTACAAACTACATACTTACGGCGTCTTGCCGGGAATCTCAGAGTCAATATTGTTCTGGAACTCACCAATTCCTTCGAGCCAGTGAAGCAACTGGTTATCTACGCGCCCCTGCGCTCAATGCAGGATGGAGAGCTCATCTTTTCAAACCATCAGGTGAGACTATAAGAGGGGACATCAAAGGTGATCAGTGGGGAGATCAGCGGGAGTGGGGGGGTTAACGCTCAACTCCATGGGTGGCTAATTCCCTTTCTCCATTTGCAGAAGAATATTTCTACGGGCCAAGCAAACTAAGCTAGGTGGGCCAGTCCAGTCCTTCATCTCGGCACTACGCGTCACATTGGTGGAGACCGCAGCTGTCCAGTTCAGATCGACGCCCCTGTGGGAGCCAGGTGAGCGTATAGTAGCACCCCTGGTTTAAATCTCCAGTGTGGTCTGCTTGCCTTTTGGGGACTAGGGGCACAGTCGAGGGTAACCGTGGAGTGATCTGAGAGTGAACTTGGAAGAATCAGGCATTGGCCACAGTGGAGGGGGCTGCACTTGGACACAAGAAGACAATCGAGTCGGGAGCTTGTGTTGTGCACCCAAGAATGGAAGGTGTATTCGCAGGATTCTCTGTGGCTGTGTCTCCATATGTCCACTAAATCATACGCCTTACAGATTTCATGTATTTGTAGGCTTCCTTTGGAGGGATGGGTAGTTGGCAAATGAGATTTGTCTTTTTGTGGTTCTAGTACAGTGTTCATGTCTCCTCCCCATATGATTGTGGCTGACTCTGTTTCTCCCATGTGTGTCATTATCCAGTCAAAGTTGTTTGTTCCATCGATGTTTGGGCCATAGGAGTTTGCCAGGTCTATTTTGTTGCATTCAAGGATCCCTCAGAGTAGAAATGCTCTACCCTCGCTGTCCTTGTCAGTTGACAGTAGTTTGAACTTCAGTTTTTGTCAATCAGGATAGCTACCGCTCTGGCTTACGGGGAGTATGAGGAGAAGTATCTATGGCAGCCCCAGTCTCAAGCCCAACGGTTCTCGGATGTCGGAGTCAAGTGTGTTTCTTGGATGAGGGCAACATACATTTTGTGCCTACGAATTGGATCACTTTCCGTGTTTTGGACAGGCAATTAGTGCCTCTAATGTTCCAGGTTGCTAGATTGAATGTGATGTGCGATGGTGATCTGTTCAATAGGTTTGTTGCTCCTGCACAGCAGGGTGACTGGCATTCACTCGATGATCATCTGTTAATGACTGCAGATTCCTGTGTTGTGGGCTCCTTTCACCTGGCGGCTGTGGAGATGGCTGATGGTGGGTGGATCGAAGGCTGGCACTTATTCCCAACTGGCATCCCTCCCCCTCATGGGCAACCCCCAACCTGCCCATCAAAGAACTCCCACCCCCAACTGAAAAGCAAACTGTGCCCTCCCCTCGTGCTGAATCCTTAGTTTCGCTGGGAATAGCATCGAATAAAGCATTTGGTTGTCCTGTAATCGACGCTTTACCCCGGTGAAGGATTGTGTTGTGTCTGTACCGCAGGCGAGAAATCTGGATATAGTTGGATGTTATCTCCGTTGGTCAGTACCCTGTGGGCTCTTTCGACTATAAAAAACTGGGATAGTGCTGTTGCACCGGATAGTTCTTTGCATAGGTTTTCTAAGTACTCTTCCATTTTTATCGGAAGTTGCCTCTCTCTTACACCTATCAACCTGATGTTGTTGCGGTGTGAGCGTCCTTCGAGGTCTTCATTTTTGGCAGGTCTGCAGCCAAGTCGATCTAAGAAGGTGTTCGCCTCCTCCAGCGAGTTAAAGAACTGTGCCCTCCCCTTGTGCTGAATCCTTAGTTTAGCTGGGAATAGCATTGAATAAAGCATTTGGTTGCCCTGTAATCAACGCTTTACCCCGGTGAAGGATCTCCGTTCTGTCTGTACCGCAGGCGAGAAATCTGGTTATAGTTGGATGTTATCTCCATCATATTGAAGGTCTCCTTTCTCTCTGGCTAAACGCAGGATTGTGTCTCGGGCCTTAAAGTTTAGTATCCGGGCAATTATTTGGCACGGAGGGGCTCCAGCGACTGAGCGGTTGGTCGGTACCCTGTGGGCTCTTTCGACTACAAAAAACTGGGATAGTTCTTTGCATAGGTTTTCTATGAACTCTTCCATTTTTATCTAAAGTTGTCTCTCTCTTACACCTATCAACCTGATTTTGTTGCGGTGTGATCGTCCTTTGAGGTCTTCATTTTTGGCAGCGACTGCTTTCATCTGGCTCTACAGGTACGCGACTCTGGTTGTCAGTGAAGACACTGTGTCGTCCAGGTCAGGAAACTCTTTGCTCTACGGAGTTAAGTCTGTCCCAGTGTTTGTCAAGACTGTGCTGGATCTGATCGACCTTTGAGGAAAGTGTGTCAAGCTTGTTGTCGAGGTTGCCGATGCCCACTTTCAGTTCTAAAAGGATTTCCCGGAATTCAGTGGCTGGGGTTTGTTCCTTGTCTTGTTCCATCACTGGCTCAGGGGAATCAGGCTGGGTACTTGACTTAGGGGTTTTGGCCTTAGCACTTTGTTCGAAGTTTAGTTTTCTCTGGGATTTGTCAGTTTTGCCCATCTTGATCTTCGATGGTGAGCTTAATGGTGTGGCCAGTAGGCAGTGTTCAGTTCCAACAAGGGGTCACAGTTGTGCGTTTGGGTGGATCAAGCGATCTGTCAGTAAAACCGGGGTATTCGTCTTGAGATGGTGGTTTTTGCGATTTTGTGGTTCGACTAATCGGCTGGGCCAGAGCCCCTGCTGTGGTGTGTTTGGTGAACATCGATGTTGTTGCCAGTGGAGGTTGCGGCTATGGAGTTAGAGTTAACGGTCATGTAGGGCCGAGGTCGGTGTAGCAAGCATGGAGGAATGGGGATGGGTCGCTGAAGTGTTTCACCATTAGCTTGTAACAACTGCGAGTCAAATGTAGTGCGCTCCTCAGCTGCCGGCCTGTATATACGTCTTGAGTCACTGAGTTTATGGGAGTGGTCTTGCTGGGCTAGACTTTGGTCTTAGGCTTAAGGTGGTAGGCACGGGGGGTTGCTTGGCAAGACCGGGGTTGAGAAATTATTCAACTTCACGTTGTCTTTCCAGCACTGTTGTCTGCACAATGGTGTAGATATAGATATTGCGTGGGTTGGGCAGGTTATGGGGTTGCCTGGCCAGTTGCTTGGTTCAGCAGGGCTTGAGCTATATATGTCCGTGCTGGCGATGGCAGGTTAGTGCTAGCAAGTGTGAGACCTGAGCCTCCGGGTGGGAACATTCGATGCCGGAGGCGCGTCGATGCGGCTCAGTCACGGTCTGCCCATAGGTTTTGAGTCAGTCCGATTCAACCACTGGGGGCCCGATGCTGTACGCTGCTGAGGCCGCTGTCCGGGTAGGGGCTGGTGCATGGCCACTTGTGGATGTGAGAGGTTCACCCCCATGGCAGGTGGACTTACCCTCTGCGTGCTTGGGAGTTTGTGCCTGGTGTTGCCAGAGGAAAGGTGATACTAGGTACTCGGTGTCGCCTGGGCTGGTTATCCGGTGTGTGTACTCTAAAGCGAGCTAGCTACTTTCCTGATGGTAGTCACGAGGATGGACGCCACCGTGGGCCTGCGCTGTGGTGCGAGGAGTGGAAAACTCAAAGTGGGAATGAGGTTGCTTCCTTCTTGCTGGCTGGCGATGTGTAAATGGGCTATTGGATTAGGCACACCTTGGCGTAGTGTTCGTACGAGATATATTGCTTTGCTGGCTGTGTTATGCGTGGGTGTTAGCCCTGTCTGCCAGGATGGCTGCTTTCAGCGCTGAGCCTCTAGAGGGGAGGGGGAGGTGCCTGGTGTGGACTGTAGCCTGCACGTACCTGCTGGGACGAGCGCAATCGATGGGCCCATTCCGCATGTGGAACCGGGTGCCTCTGGAAGTTTCAGGGTACGGCCACTGTAGATGTTCTTAGCCGGGTGGCGTCTGCAATATCTCGCCAGTGTCCGTTGTTGGGTCCGTCTTGGATTTTTTTCTCGTGAGAATTTCTAGTTAGGATTTCCTGGAGTCACTCTCCCTTGATTTAGATTTCACCCCCGGCCCCCAATGTGGGGTAGTGTATATGTAGTCACGATGGGCCTAGAAAACAGGTACCAAGGACTTAAATATGTATGAGTGTTAGAAGGGTTGGTATTTTGGAACACTGGTTGAGGTTCGCTCAATTGGGACTGGACAGAGGGCCTCCTCTGTCTGTCATTCCAGTTGCTGGTAGGAGAAGCATTTTTCAAATCCCATCACTCTAGATCCAAAGGAGGGCACTCTTCAGCTCCACTACTGTGGTAGGTATTGAAGATGGTAAGGGAGTTTTTATTTTTTTATTTTCTGCAGGCTTCTGGAAGTCATAAATCTCAGTAGCTTGCGAAATCAGCTATTCATGACTTCATAAATCATCAAAGTCCCTCACTTATTGGGTGACCGTGTATTTTGGGAGTGTGTGGAAAATTTTTGTAAGGTAGTCCCTGCTGTCGGCATTTACCTGCCGAGAAGTATGCGCTTTAACTCTTGGAAAAATTCTCTCTGAGATTGGCCTTCACCACACACCATATGCATAAAACTTTTTTTTTTTTTTTTTTAAATATTTTATTGATTTTATATTTTAGAAAAACAAACGCACAACACAATACAACTGTTAATTATTTACAGAAACCACAAAAGAAAATACGAGAAAGGAAAAAGAGAAGAAAAAAAAAAAAAGAAAAAAAAAAAAATCCCCCTCCCCCCCATCAAGCCAGAGGCTCCCTTATATCCTCAGTCGGGGCACCGTCAGGAGAAACATTGTCCGTAGGCACATCTTCAGAATTCTCAGATTCGTCCAAGCCCTGTTGTGGGTTGGTCATAGAGGCCACCAATTGTCGCCAGGCCAGCAAGGGCCCTATCTCCTCCTCGCCCCCTCTAGTGACTGCTTCAAACCAAACCACGGATTCAGCCTCCGCCCTCATAAGGTCCGCCCACCATAGTTCCACTCTCGGCCTGCTAGCCGATTTCCAGTTCATGGCAATCCTGCGTTTGGCCAGAACATATGCCAGGTCCCTCAGCTTGCTCAGGTGCCTAAAGTGTCTGGGCCTGGGGAAGATCCCAAGCATACATGACCAGGCAGATCCCACGTCCAACACCACTCCCCCACTTGCGAGCTTCATCTTGACCTCCTCCCAAAATCTATACACTTCCGGGCAGGCCCAGAACATATGTAGCAACCCAGCTTCCACCTCCCCACACCTGGGGCATTTTTGAGTGATCGAGCCTCCGAACCGTGCGATCTTCTGGGGAGTCAGGTAGGCCCTGTGAGTAATGTAGAACTGGAGTTGTTGGAGCCGTGCATTTCGGGACACCTTTTTATGATATCCCAGGACCCTCTTCCACTGACCCTCCGTCATGAGTTCACCCATCTCCACCTCCCATTCATGCCTCAGTTGGGGCAAATCTTTCCCAGCCTTCGTTCTGAGGAGTTCGTATATCCGTGATATTTCATGCCCACCCTCTTAGACATCATACATAGTTTCAAGGGTGGCATCAGGATCATCTGCCAGTGCCGTCTCCGGCCATCTCTTTCTTACTCGTTTTACTAGCCTGGCATGGGTAATGTACTGGCCTCTGTGCACCCCCGTCTCATCCTGCAACTTTTGAAAGTCCAGCACCTCCCCCTCTCTCCATATGTCCCCAAGCGTGGCCAGGCCCACCGGCTCCCAGTGCCTACGAACAGAGTGAAACAGTTGGGTGTCGTTTTCGCACAGGGCCACCAGCGGGACCTGCCAAGATAGTGGTTCTGACTCCCCCATCAATTTCCATGTTCTGTGCCAGACCTCCCATCCCAACCTCAACAGCCGCCCTCTTCCCGTCAGTTTATTCCTATGTAGCCACACCACCTCTCTCAGGAAGTATGGGGCCGCATCCTCACGCAGCAACCTAGATTCCGCCGAATCTTCGTCAGACAACCACCTGGCCACGTACAACAGTTGTCCCGCCAGATAATATAGTTCGAAGTTGGGCAAGCCTATACCCCCCTTCTCGTGCGGGTTCTGGAGCTTCCACAGGGCCACCCTATTCCTGGAGTTACCCCACACGAAGCCCCTACACATACTATGAAGTCGTACAAATAGGCTCTTAGGGATCAAATACGGGACGTTCACGAAGAAATGCAGGAGTCTTGGAAGGACCACCATTTTTAAAAAACCGCCCTCCCCATCATGGACAGGGGCAATCTGGACCAGAATGTCATGCTGTTCTTGACCCCCTCTATGGCTCTCTCTGTGTTATGCTTGTGCACCGCCTCAGTCCGGTGGTAAATATTTACCCCCAGGTACCTAAACGTGTCGGTCCGCCATGGTATTGGCAACACAGGCAGCCTCTCCAACGGGACGTCCCTGTACCCGCCCAGAGGGAACAGGCTAGACTTCCCGGGGTTCACAGATATGCCCGAGAGGACAGCGTAATGATCCAGTACTTCCAGTACGTACTGCAGGTTCTCCTCCGGGTAGCGGAGGTACAACAGCATATCGTCCGCATAGAGAGATGTTAAGTGGCTGCCGCTGGCAGTGTTAATGCCCACCTCTCCGTATTGTTGCCGCAGGCATATCGCCAGCGGTTCCAGCGCAAGTATATATAACATGGGTGACCAAGGGCATCCCTGCCTGGTCCCCCTGCTAAGCTGCCAGGCATCCGAGACTGTGGCCCCAGTCTTGACCCTAGCCACCGGGCTGCTATATAACAGCTGGACCCATCTGATATAACCAGCGCCCACGCCGTATCCCTGCAGGGCCGCTTTCAGCCAAGGCCATCTCACTGAATCAAAGGCCTTGACCGCATCCAGCGACACTACCGCCATCTCGCCCGTGTCATCCTTAGTATGGTCGATAACATGGTGCAGCCTCCTGTGGTTATCACTGATATTCCTGCCTGGGACATATCCCGTTTGATCCGGGTGGATCAGCTTGCCAATCACCTTCTTCAATCTGTTGGCCAGCACCGCCGTGAGTATTTTGCTGTCCTGGTTTAGCAGGGACAGAGGTCTATAAGATCCACACTCAACAGCCGGCTTGCCCGGTTTCAGTAATGGGACAATCATGGCCTCACGGAGGGACAACGGGAGTTCTCCCTGTTCGTATGCCTCGTTAAACAAGGCCAGCAGTGGCTGCAGTAGCTCCCGCACGTACACCTTGTAAAACTCACCAGGCAGGCCATCCGCCCCAGGTGCCTTACACGTGGGGAGGCCCCGAATCACCACCTCCAGCTCATCAGAGGTGATAGGGGCATCCAGTGCCTCCCGCTCCAGGTCGTCTAGGGTGGGCAGTCCAATGTCTTCCAGTGTGTCCAGGATGTCCTGGCTCCTGTCCTCCCCAGTGTCCTCATACAAACGTTTATAGAACCTGAGGAATTCCTCGTTCACCCCATCCTGAGTGTTGCGAAGACCACCGTCCTCACCACGGATCTCATGAATAACCACTCGGGGAGACTCACTCTTGTACAGCCAGGCCAACAGTCTGCCTGGCTTGTCGCCCCCCGCGTGCAGCCGCTCGGTGTATTTCCTATGGTTCAGTCTACATAGTCAGTCCCAAAGAGCGCTGCACGCCACCTGAAGGTCTCTCATCCTAGTCTTGTCTTCCCGAGTGGCATTCTCAAGACGAGCCAGGCTCTCCAGTTCCCTTTCGGTGTCCTGAAGCTCCCTCTCGATACCCCCTTGAAGTCCCTTGGATTTAGAGATGGCCACTCCGCGCACCACTACCTTAAAGGCCTCCCACAGAGTTCCCGTAGAACGCACACTACCCGTGTTTATCTCAAAATATTCCCCGATGGCAACCCTCAGGTCCTCCCGGAATCCCTCATCCTGCAGTGCCTCCGACCGGAGTCTCCATGTGGGGACCCGAGGCCTAGGGGGTTGGTGTCGCCACTCTACCACCAGGGGCGAATGGTCCGACAATACTCGAGCTTTGTATTCCGCCTCCACTATTTCGCCCGCTATCTCGGCAGTTCCAAACACATAATCCAATCTCGTGTATGAATCGTATGGCGCTGCATAATGCGAATACTGCCTCTCCGTGGGGTGGAGTCTCCTCCACACATCCACCAGTCCCAAGTCTCCTAGCAATGTCCCGAGCGCCTTGGCCGCCGGCGACATTTTCCCTTTGGTGTCAGCGGACCGGTCGATTTTGGGATCTAAGACACAATTGAAGTCCCCACCCCACACCATCGCGCCCCCTACCAAGGGGCCAAGTTTGCCATAGAGGGATCTAAAGTAGGCTGCAGTATCATGATTGGGGGCATACAGGTTGAGGATGTGTACTTCCTTGTTCTCCAGGAGTCCTGTTATCGCCACCATTCTACCCTCCGGGTCCACTATCGAGTCGAGCACCCGGAACGGCACATGCGGCGCCACCCAGGTGATGACCCCTCTAGCATACGCCGAGTACGTGGCACCCACTACCTTGCCCTTCCACTTCCTCATAACCACCTCCAATTTCTCCCTGGTGAGGTGGGTCTCTTGTAGCAGGGCTATGTCTATCCGCATCCTCTTCAGGTATAGCATGACTTTGTTTCGCTTGAGGTAACTATTGAGGCCTCGGACATTCCAGGTAACTATACGAAGACTATCCGATGCCATCGGTTTGGTCTGTATTCAGCCCTGCCCTCCCCACAATACCCCCTTGGTCTAACACTCCGCCGGCTCTTCCGCCCTTGATCCCCATCCCCCCTCCCTGTTTCCCAACTACACACCACAGCAAACAACCCCTCCCATCCCAACAAAAGCCCAGCTCCATCCCTGGATCTCACGCCCACCCGCGTCTGGTCTTATCCCGTTAACAAGGAATAGGACCCCGCGGGGCGTCGCCGATCTAACAGCGACCTAACTAACTAGATATATTACTATTGGGGACAAAGGAAGCCTCTTGGAGCTCCGAATCAAGTGACCACGGGTAGGCACGCCCAATGGGCCAGCCAGTCAGTACCACATCATACGCATCACATATCGTACAAATGACTATATTCAAGTCCCAATGTCTCGGCCCCATTGCCCCAGGCGGCCCATCCATAAGATACTTATCTTCCGTAGTCTCTGCCTGGATGCCCGATTCTTGAGGACTGCCCAGCGCATCTAGCCAGTCCATCGCTTCAGTTGGTGTTTCGAAAAACAGGGATCTGCTTCTGTAGAAAACTTTCAATTTGGCCGGGTAGAGTAGCATGTAGCGATGGCCAGCTTCACGAAGTCTCCTTTTCACCGCTCCGAAGTGCATCCGACTCCGCTGTACTTGTAGCGTGTAGTCAGGGTAGGCCGTGATCTTGGCCGATCCTCTGTCAATCGTTCCCCCTTTTCGAAAGAATTCAAGAATCTTTTCGCAATCACGGTAGTTCAGAATTTTCGCGATCACCGGCCGCGGGGGGGCCCCGGGAGGCGGCCTCCTGGTTAGGGCCCTATGAGCTCTCTCAACTGCAAACCCCTGGGTCAGTACCCCGCCGGTAATCTCCTGCAAAAACATGGATTCCACAAATTCCGTGGGGTCTGGCCCTTCAGTTCCTTCAGGTAGGCCCACGATACGAATATTGTTGCGTCTGGCACGTCCCTCCGCCTGCTCCGCTCTGTCCTCCAGGTTGCCCACCCGTTGCACAAGGGCGTGTAGCTCCTTTTTATGAGCGGCGCAATCTGCCGTGTTCGTGGCCGTCTCCTTCTCGATGGCCCCCGCGCGTTCCGAGACCGCCCTCACATCCAGCCTAAGCAGATTCACCTCCTCCTGGACGGCACCGATCTTAAGGTTTAGGCTTTCCTGTAGCTCTTTCATGGCGAGGCCCAGCTTGGTCTCCCATGACACTTTTAAGTCCGCGATCGCCGCCAGCACCTCCTGTATCGTGCCGGGTGACTCTGCGGTCGTCACGGGGGTCTCTTTGATCTTGCCTCCTTCCGCCCCTGGGGGGGACTTGGCGTAAGCCTCCATCGTGGGCTGTTTAGCCTAGGGTTTCACACCTCTCGTGGTCATATTGTTGTATGAGTCGGGCGGGGGCCCGTCCTGCCAGGCACCGAGGGGGAGTCACGCCACCCAATGTCCAACGCCTGACCCACCATACCATGGGGCATCTAACACGCCCGGAGCACCCCGACCACCAGGCCCACGATCCTATTGTTACGGCCACATCCGTTCGGCTCTCCCGCTCACTGGGTCCCCGTGCGTCCTAGGCGGCGCTCATATGTTTTAGTCTCCAAGCAAAGGGACGCAAAGGTCCAGCACTCGTGATCGCCACACTGACTTCATGATCCTCGGTGTTCGCAACGTGTCGCCGCCATTTTGTCTTGTCCGCCTGCTCAGGGCTCGTCCCAGGCAATCGCATTTATTTCGGTTTCTAAGCCTTCTGGACGTCCCAAACTTTCACAGGGTGTAGTGGTGGCATTAACACACCTGGACATCGATTTCCAACGTCGGCCGGCCCCCGTGGACGTACCCCTCCATCAGGATCAAAACAGGATCAGCGGAGCTCCTCCAGAGTGCGACCTCTTACATGGCCGTCCAAGCCACGCCCCCCATATGCATAAAACTTTACAGGCCTGTTGTGGAATACGGTGGGTCAAGACATTTTTAAAATGGCTGCCTGATAAGTAGACCATTTATGGTGGTTTTGTTCCTCTATCCTTACAAAAAAGTTGGAAGTTTCAGGAGAGAATGTTCATTTGGCATATTCCATGTTATTAACATCACTCCTTATTCCAAATGAGGACATCATTTGATCTAACAACTTTCTCAAATATTTGGATTTTTTGATAATGGGTCATACAATGTTGAATGGCTTTGATTTGTTTGATAGGGTCTTTGATGACATTCTTTGGGATCTTCTTTTCTTGTGTCCCTGACCCTGAGTCCACTCTCACTTAGAGTCAGAGCTACTGCTGGATCCCCATTCCCTATTGTCATCTGAGCCTTCTACACTTTTCTGATTTCAGGGATGCCATCTAGATGAATGGGACAGAGGCTCCTCACTTTGTTCTTTTCTCTCGGATTTCTCAGGGTTATTTTCCCCATTTTTAGAGGTTGAATAATATTGGCACTGTCTCTTGTCCTGGATGGCCTAGACACATACTCCCAGTCTCCCTGATGGTAAGAGATTTTTTAAATGCATTTTCTAGGCTGAAGATTTTGCCTTTTTATCTTAGCCAAGTGGGCTAGATGATTTCTCTACAGGATGATTTTCTACAGTTCCAGATCTCTCAATCCTTCATGATATTACTTCTCAGGCCCAGATGTATCATCATTTCCACTCATTTCCCCTACTGACATGCTGAATGTGGAATTCGGGAAAGGCGAGAAGGAATTCATCTATATCAAATAAGGAATGCTCTCCTTCCTGATCAGAAATATTAGGGAGAGGGGATATTATACATCTCTCAGCCTGCCCACCTATAGAGATTTTAGGTGGGTTTTAGTTGGGTGGCATGAGGTCTTTGCCAAAAGGGAATGATTCTCATTGTCCAGAGTGCTTGCCTCTGATGGTTGTCTGCTGGGTAATTGTGGGGCCATTTTTGATCCCTTACTTCTTGGTGTCATTTTTCATTTGTTTCCATTTCCATAATCAGTTTCTGCTTACACTGGACTAACTGATCTCTTAAATCACACATATTCGGGGTCATTCCGAGGTTGGCGGTAGCCTTGGTACTATTAGCACCATGGTTACCCCCATACCGTATACTGGATCTGGGTTCCCTGAATGGGGAAATACCGGGCCATTCCAACCTTGGAGGACCCTGTATTTCCCCATTCAGGGAACCCATCCCCATTCCCATTCGAGCCCCCATAGGGAAGGGAGCTAATAATGGGCCCATTAATAACGGGCCAATTGTTAGCTCCCTGGTCTGCTAGCGGGACCCACTAAGGGCACCTGGTTTTACAAGGCACCCTTTGTGCGTCCCGTGAGCAGACTCATAATAGGGCGGTAAGGGGCTGACGGCACCAGCACCATTACCGGCGCCGTTAACACCTTACTGCCCAGCTCGGAATGAGGCCCATTGACCTGAGTAGCTTCCAGCATTTTTCTATGGAAAGTTAGCAAGTCCTTCTTATTCTGCATTTCCTGCTATAAGCATTCATTCTCGAGCTGGCAATTTTAAATGGCACTAGATCTTTCTTGACTTTTCTCTTGCGGGTGCAACATTTCCTATTCAAAGTACTCTTTTAGTTGAACAGCTGGTTTCAGGTCAGTCTCTATTTGTTCCAATTTTTCCAGCAGATGCAAATGTGCATCTTTCACATTGGCTAATTCTTGGGACAGGATTTGGCTCATGCCTTCATTTATATGCGCTTGTTCTAGTTTTTGTATCAGTTTCTGCTTCTCATAAGTGAGAGCATCAAACATTTGTGCGAGTGGATCTCTTTGTCTTTTTGTGGCACTTAAATTCTGATGTATTTGAGCAAAGTAGTTTTAGGACTTATTGTCTTTGAGAATTAATTCATTTTTTTGTTGTTTTAATTCTGCTATGTGTAGTTTCAGGTGCACAATGTTGTGTAACAAGGCATTATTATACACAGATCTGTCATTATATTTTCCCTATAGCCTATTTTGTGCCTCCATACACTAATTATATGTGTCCCAGAGACTCAAAAACGGTGTCACTTGGTTCTGCAGCTCATCGCAAGAAGTAGTAATTTCAGTTTGCCTTTGATCCATGGCATTGTGCTGTGGCAATATGGAAACCTGGGTTTCTTTCAGTGTGTCCAGCAACCACACAATTTCTTCCATTTTGTTGTTAGATTATTGCTTGGCGCTCAGCAGCTCTTCTGAATCTTTCTGGCCCACTTCTTGGCTCTGTTTGATCTGAGAATCTCTGTCTGCTCATCTGCCCTTCACTAATAGGAGGTGAAAATACAAGTCTGAAAATAGGGAGATCATGTTATAAAGCTCTGTTCTTTGATGGTGGAAGTCATAGGGACTGATTTAATCGGCTACCTTCATGTCAAACGTCCATGCCCACTGAGGCGATTCCGTCTAACGTCTCTGTCTTCCAAAGTTCAACATCTGTGGCTGTCCAAAACCCTTTCAAATTTCCTTTTGAAAGGGCATGGGCCTTTGCCACTGGCACTGCTATGTCAGATATCTCGCTGTTTAAAATGTAACAACCTGCCTTCACCACTTCTCACTTAAAAGAAATGCAAACTTTTCTTACTCCTATTTTACCACTGTCGACCAATCACTCACTGCTCATATTCAAACCTTAATAATTTTATGTGTAACAATCTCTACTTCCATGGATATCAATACTATATAATTCAATGCAACACAAAGCTTCCATGCACAATTTAAGTTTAAAAGGTCTATGTTGCATTGAAACTAGTTATCCCAAAAATCATATCTCGGTGTGACCACCAGTTGTGTAGGGTGTTTTTATCAGGTGATATCTAATTCAGAGGAACTTTCCACCCGCTCCATACCAAGCATGCACACTTTTCATTTATTTAATAAAGTTATTTTTATGAATCTTGGACCCCCAATTTAATAGCACTGATTTCTTACAGCTTCCCTCCCCTTTCCGGACAAGAAACACGCAGGGTTGCACAGAAGGTCTATTAATTAACAAAATAGAAATAATTGAAACAGGTTAAAGATAAGCAAGTTTTATTTCCATGCAACTTTCAAGGCCAATGAAGAAAAATAATCGAGACACTATTCTCCTCAGTTTAAGAAATAGAGACTTTTGTAGAGCACACATCACCATATACATCTATACATTGAATTCACCCTGAACGTGCTTGCGCCATGCATTAGATACATGAGAGTCCAGGTAGAGTGTTTCACTTGTGAAAAACAACAAATTAGTTAAAAGTATCTCTGCCTATCCAATTCTCTTTACTTCCTGTTTATGCAAAATACCACCCCACTGACTCAAACGACATGTGACAATTTAAACAGCATTTTAAAAACTCAATTGCAACACATTAATAGAACATCCTGTAAGTAAATGGTGGCAGACATGACAATGCATGTTCAACCTATATGTAGGCTAGATGTGCTTCAGTGATGTTTCTATTTAATTATCGTGTAAAAGCATACCTCTCTTACTTTCAATGGGCACCTTAAATGGAAAAATGCATATCAAATAATCATCCTCTCCTTTTTATTTTGAGTAACAAACACACCATTAATAACAGCATTCTGCTTGTTGGCTTATCCAGAAAGTGACTTCAATTTCCTTATTTGTCTAGGTATTGTAAGGAAGGCATGGTATCAACAGCAGACACAGACACAATAGATGCAAGTTTCGTAAACCTTTATTTTGGTTTTTTGCTTGGGTTGGTAGAATTCCTAACTGTCCCTAACTCTAGAATGGGAGTCATCTCGACCATTAAACAAATAACAAAGAAGTCAATGTCAGTCTAGTCAAAATAAAAAGGCCTATACTAATATAAAACAAACCTTGCCCTCCTTCTCAAATGACAAATGTGTTAAGGGGATACAAAAGGAAAAATAGTGTCTTAAAAGAAATTTTAGAATTGCTTAGGTAAGAACTCCCTTCCCCGCATTCAGCAGTAGAGGGTCTCGAGAGTTTCTTAAAAAGGATAAGTGGATGGCACAGTTCTATCAGTCTTGCACACTCTGGCTTACTGGTACAATCCAACAGTTCAGCCTTGGGCTTCAAGCTTTTTGGCAGTTCAATCAGTTCTCTAAGTTTTGCCCGCCATGCCACAAATACACAGTTTTACTCTTGGCTTTTACTTTGCCACAATTCAACTCAGTCTTCCCTCTGCTGCGTTTCAGCATGCCTCTCTTTTCACTCTTACCTTTTAACTTTCTCACAGTTCCACACAGGCTTCCCTCTGCCAGGCTTGAGAATGTCTTTCTCTATGTGGGGTTCCCTTCCACACTGTCCCTCACACTTAACTTTCACTCTACCACAGTTCAGCACAAGCTTCCCTTTGCCGGGCTCGAGCCTCTTTTTCTTTTGTGGGGGGTTCTCTTTGCCACGTTTTATCTTTATCTGCTTTTACTGTCAAAGACTCTTGAAACTTAAAGGATTTTACGTAGACCTTTGCATGACCACTTCATCCTCTCTTTAAACACCCCAAACAATCAACACTCTTCATTACTTTGCAACACCAATGCTTCTTGGTACTTGCAGTTCCTTATTCTAATTACTTTGCCCTCTTGGCATAGTCAGCGTTCCCATACTTTGCTTTTCACTTATTCAACTTTCGTTTGTGATTACGGTTACTTTGTTGCCTTCGGTTCCCATTTGAACTCAAAACATTTCACAGAGACTTTTGAATGTACGATTCCACCTCGCAGGACCTCTCTGTTACTTTACATACTTTCCTCACAGTTCAACAATGATCCTTTCCATTACGCGTTCTATTCGGCACACGTGCAACCTTCACCTTCGGGTTACAGTTACTTTTGCTTTTAACACAAACTGGCCTTTTGTTCCCTTCGATAACCCACTGGTCATGTTAATTAGGCTTCTTTCTTCAACACACTTTCATGTACCAGCCAAGGCTGTTCCCAACGCCTCCTCTGCTCCTCCCTAACTCTGTTGTTCACCCAGGAGGGTAGCCGGCTGCTTTGAAGCAACTTGAAGGTTTCTCCTTTCCGCTCACTCGGTTTCACTCTTGGAGCACTTACAGCTGCCCGAAAGTGTGGAAGTCTTGCCTGGCTCTCTCTAATTCTTCACAACTGCCAATCAGTCCCTTGGCCTTCCAACTTCCATAAACCGGTTCGCATCAGCCCCAAAAGAGCTGCTCCTTCTCGTAACCAGCAAAGTTCACAGTGTGCCTGTGACCGCCACCTTTTATCCTGAGAGGGAGTGTTTACAAGTGGCAAGTGTGTGTAATTAATATTACGTGCCTGACTCTGCCTGGTCTCATTAAAGAGACAGAGCCATTGCAAGTCAGTAGAGGTAATCTTCCTGGTCTCATTTTTCATCTTCCTTGGCTCAGTAGTGTTGTCAATGTGAAGTGGTGAGGAATTATGGGAATTGTAGTTTCCCATAAAATAAGCAGGGGTTGGGGTTAGATGGGTTGTGGATGAAGGGGGATACCATGTCTCACCATCAGCTGCTTTGCCCCAACTTCCTGAGGATCCTCTACTCAGGTGACCCTCCCTTGCTTGTCCACCCCCAGGGTCGGGATCCAAAAGTGATGGCCCTTCCCTGTTCCTCGTGGACTAGGTTGTGAAACACCCTCTGGTTTTTCACACTATGCACACTGTGAGATAGCCTATGCTCGTCTGTGCTTGTACATTGCACAGAATAGAAGTCAAAGTATCTCCCTATGTACATACCATAGGATCTATTTAATCAGATCTATGATTACAGAAGCACATACGCTTATGAAATATTAACTTATTTCCCTGGATGTACAGTCTATTTATATGCCCCATCCCTCAGTACATACAACAACAGGGACACAGATTTAATCTAATTCACCTTTGTAGTATCACTCCCCTCAGGATTGTTTCCCCTTTAGATCATACTCACATTTGAATTTCTTTTGGCTTTATCACAGACAGATGGGCACCCCCTTAAGAACTGGTTCAATTTTCTCCCTCTAGGAATAGGTGAGCATCAGTATGTCAGATGGGGTTAGCTTTCCTCCACAGCCCACCTGCTATCTCTCCCTCTGAATAAGGCCTGGGACTTTAACTTCTACTAAACTTCACTTTCTGGGTGCTGGTAATAATCCAAACTGGGTGCAAAAGGAGAGCAATCGATTCCTTCTCCTTTTTGTCTTTCTCTCCTCTCCATCAGTCAGCCAGTGAGCAAGTGAGTCTTTCAGTCTCTGTCTTGAGTGAGTATGTGTTGAATCTTATATAGAACAGTAACCCCACCTTTTGAGGTGTGTATACGTTTCCCAATCTAATTGGTCTATGTATGCGAATGGACAGTGTTCCAAAGGTTACATCACAGTAGACATACCCATCTGCAGTCATTGGGCAAATTAATGAAGGGGCTATATGATGGGAGTGACTTCTACAACCAGTTTCCCTCCCATTTAATGTGATGTCATATCAGGGATTTCTTCCATTAAATATTGTAGCTTTCTGAATTAGTAATTCCTATACACATATGACCACTTTACTCATCTTCTCTCAATATTTCTCTTTCTGGCGTGGATGAAACAATGCAATTTTCAACAAGTAGGCACACATGATTTCTGAGTTACAGATGTTTCCATTTAACTCACTTCTATATTTATATTCAAATTATTTTCCCATCTCAAACGAACATGCTCAACCCTATGGACGCTATGAGATATGATTCACAGGCGTGCACCAGTTCTGCACCTCAAAATATAAATGTGTCTAATTTGCATAATTACATATCGCATTAGAACAATCATTTTTGTACCACTAGATAGAGCATCTCAAGTTGGACGCTTTACAAAAAGAATAATTTTGCTGCAACATTCTGTTCCGGAATTATGGGCAAAATAGCAAGTACCCATATAAGTTTTTTTAGACTTTTTTTTTCTCTACAGATATTGCAGTCAATAACAGAGCATCTGCTATCTTTAGTTCTTTAGCTCTCAGTTCACGGATAAAGGTTTTTATGACCAGCCTGACAGTTGTGCACTCTTTGAAGTTTGAAGTCCTCAGGGTTTATTATTATTGTTCCTGTACCCCTTAGACTAGTTCCTGGGTCTGTTCAATTTCAGATAAACTTTGTGTTTCCAGGTATTAAGGTTCCTTTCCTCCGGTGTGGACTGGGAGGTTTAAATCTCAGATTAGGCTACATAAATCTGCTAGTCAAGCTTAAATCCTATTATCTGTTCATCATCTTAAGCCCACCATACACAGATGCAGCCCAAAATGATTCTGCCTTCGAATGTATTGCTATTTCAGCTTCACTGTGAACTAGTCACAGGCTAGTTATTATCCACATTGCTGAGCATCAAACGAATTTCAACTCCTTGATAGTGCAAGGCAGATTAGTTATGCTGTTTATTTACTGGAGGTTGTGAATTGACCAGAAAAGCAGCTGTCAGAATTCAAACCTATAGCTGAGGCTTGATTCAGGTTGCTTTCTCACAATTGCCACTTTTTAAAGTTCATTTTTTTGTGACGCTAGACTTTACATTTTCAGTCTACAATCTTGAAGGGGACTTGAAAATATTGCACATGTGTTTTTTAAATGCTGTGCAGAGGTAGCAGCTTACATGTTTGTTTTTAAAATATCCCTTTGCTCTGTATCTTTTCTTTGAATTAGATTTCCCTACATTGTGGTTGTTTAACTGCAAGCACTCCTGGTTCAAAATATCATAATTGTTTGTCCCCAAACCTCTGATGGCACGTTGTAATACCTACATATAAACCATGCCTGGTTTTGACACTGTGGCTGCTGCGATTATACAATTATACAGCCACAAACAATTTATGTCATTTTACTGTCAGGTTGGTGGACAGTGACTCATTCATGACAGGGTCTAGTATGTATTCAACCATCTGCACTGACTCTACCCAAACAACCATTTCAGTCCCACCAAGAAACCCTCTCTTTGATCCCCTGCCTGAGGAGTCACATTCTCCAGAGCATAGGAACTCTTCCTGGGAGTGCAACTGGGAATGGATGCTTCATAGACAGCTCATTACATTGGCTAGCTCTCCTCATGGTGCTGATTACTGGAGTCCTTGTAATGTGAGCAGACAGAGGAAGGGACAGAGTTATAGTAGACCAAGTAGGTGCCTCATCCAACCACCTTGTATTTTACAAGGCTCCCAAACATTCTGTCCCCCTACTCACTTCCTTTAGACAAAGAACTCTGGGCAATACATCAGAAGGCACAGGACACTTTTATCGGCCAAAAGAATTGTCCCCTTTACAAAAGGCTTGGTAAGGACTGTGGCATTTTGCCTATTTAAAGGGAGGTATACTTCCCTTTCTTGATTAATCGTTGGACACTGAAAAATAAATTCACCTGGAACTCTGCTAGGATTAAAGTCTGATCCAAAGCCCTCTTCTATAAAGGTGAAGACAGAGAGCTCCAAACAAGAGGCATACTCTTGTACCTAACATGCCATGGGAATATTTGGGGTGACTGCCATGAATTATGCTCTGTCTGCCGCCTGAATACTGGAACTAGGAGGCTTTCCACTGGAGGTGAAGGAACCCTACAGATGTTGTCTGTTGACCTTACTGGCATTGAAGTTCAGAACCAAGGACTCTCATTTCTCATAGGACTCGGGACAGATTCCACTAGCAACTCAGCAGCCTAGAGGGAACCCCAAACCTGTCTTGTGCCTTGAGAATCTTTTTAAGCCAACTTAATCATGCTCACCTCACTTCGAGCTGCTTCTGGGCTGGTGGTGCTGTCTTTGGTACACTAAGCACTACAATTTGCTTACCTGCTTCATATATTGAAGCTGATTATCCAGACTCAACCTATTCAGTGTCTCAACCACCACCTCGATCCAGTGGAAGCATTGTCGCAAATCGACTTGAACACTGACTTCATTCAGCGGAAGCATTGTCTTGACCTGACTCAAACACCAACCTTCTCAAATGCTGAATTGATCCATGGGAGTCCTCACCTCGAATCATCTCAATACAGAATCACCATTGGGAAGTGTGACTCAACTGTTTCAATTCTGGCTCGACTGTATCATCATTCTCAGAAGCCTGGCTAAACAACGCTGAGCCCAAACAGAAGCATATCAAGGTATTTGAAGTTATCATGTGGCCTGCCTTAAAGAGTCACACTGACTTACAAGACCCCATTGTCTTCCTTTTTAAAGACATTTACAAAAACGTTGACATGTGCTGCTGAAATCAGGGCCTGTGCAATCCGGTCTTCATCCCAAAGTGCCCCCTTATTTTAAATCCTGCATTGTCTGTGTTTTCCCATATGGCTGGGTCAGTAGTGTTTTTGTTAGTTGTGTGTATTTGTTTATTTAATTAAAGTACCCTATTTTGTTTATAGAACCTTGGTTGGACATTCTTTTTTTTGCTACCTCACCCAAACTTGCTGTTTGGCCTGCTTCTGTTCTAGCTCATACACCTCTCGAAGAGTACAGACTACACTTAGCCTGCGCTACCCAAACAGGTGAAGGAGGACCTATCGGGCTTTGCCCGTTTCACTTTTATGATTGGGATACCTGTTGGTTTAGTAGTAGTGTGGGATTGTGTGTGAGTTTTATTCACTACTCATCCCTGTACTCCTATGGATCAGTAGTTATTTTGTAACGTACATTAGCATCACAACTTAATGTTATGGTCTTTGTTTATATAAAAATTTGAGCCAAAGCAAGGCCATCTCAGAGTGCCATGGGCGAGCATTCGAAAGGGAGTAGATGCATACATTATGCAACAGTGTTCTGTTGACCCAGGGGTGGTCCCAGGCATACAACTGTCGAGTTCCATAATAGGAATAGCTGGGTGATTTTGACAAAATTGTCCCGTGAGTGGCTAAACACCAAGGCGGGGGCTTGGAAGGTGACAGCACACCTTAAATAGTATCCTGAAGGGTAGAGGAAGCCGGTGCAAACTACCCAAAATGTGAATGACATAGCCAGACCTTTCTTGTGCTCACAACCAAACCAGCATTAGCAAGTAATATTCATTTTAAAGTTAGATGACAAAAGCAGGAAGCCCATGGAAAAGTGCCTTTCCCCCTCAAGTCTAGATTCCACCCAACTTTGGATAATGAATGAAAATCAAAAGCAATTATGTTTTAATTTATTCAGGAAAGATATTAAAGACAGGTGTGCACGCAGGGCCGGCTCGAGGGCTGAGAAGACGGCACAGTAGCCCTGGGACCCACAGTCGTAAGGGCCCTGCAGGCACCAGCAGCCTGCCTCAAGCATATAAGCAATCTTGTTTCCAAGATGTGCTGTGCTGCCTCCATGAAAGAGGCTTTTGGTCAATTGAACTCAATTTGAATATTTCACTTTAAGATATGTTTATTTACTGTGCTTATATTAAGGGATGGCAGCTTTTGATTTTAGCTATGAGGGTAACACTTCCCACACTGAGTGACACGAGGGAGCTGTACTCATTCCCCGGCCGATACAATACCTATTACAGCACATTTTGCGGCAGGAATAGGAAAAAAGTTAAATTATTTATAGGCAGTCTAAACATATAATATCTCAGCAACAACCACCTGACCTGCTGAGTTGTCTTTGCAGCATTTTGCTATAGGATCCCTCCACTTTCCTTTGCTTTGGCCTGCCCACCCGGTCCAATTAAGGAATCAGGTGGTCGATTAATCAGATCCCCTTTCCATTTTGAAGTGAGCAGCACTTGTTAATTTCACAGGATGCATGCTAACAAGTCACCAAGCCTGAACTCAGCAGGAGAGGAGACAGAATTCCTGTTGCATTCAGTGATATAGAGGGGCATGGCAAGTAGAATGGGTGCAACTACGCCCTCTGCGCCCATGTACTCAGAACCTATGCATATATTATTGACCCCCCTTTTTTAGGATGTGATCTCTGCTAATATGTTAACATTTGAAGACATGCAACATTTCTTAGTTCTCTGATTCACGACCTCCCAGGTGAATAGACTATTTTGCACTATAAGGCTTAGCTAGCAAAACAAAATCACCATATTTTTGCAATACCTTCCATAGTCAGATGGTGTTTTCAAACAAAGGTTTCAAAGATACCTTTTACAAACAATATTTATACCAATTACATCTTGGAAGACAAGTGTTCAAGTTCCTAAATTGCAGACAGGTCCCATATCCCAGATTCTCCACTTAACCAAAGTCTGTGCTCTCGGCCAAATCCCTTTATCTCACTATGCCTTATCTACCAAAAATGAAAAGTCCATATAAGGTATTCAGCTGACATAGTCTTCTACTTCTAAAAAACCTCACGTCTTATATTTCCACATAGGTAAAAATTAAGGGTGACGGTATTTACTGGACGTCTCAATTTATTTGTCTCCTGACTAACTGATGGCAACGTGTTTTTAATTTAACTTCCCATGACACCTTTGCTTATTGAAGACTCATTCTATAATATATTTTTCTGTAATGTCACTGATGTCACTATTTATGCTGTTAAGGGACTTAAATTCAGCACTCCCACTAAGTCAATGCCGAGTCTGGGATGCCCAAGGGAAGCCCTTATTTATATATTTTTATGACAAGTTATAATCTGGATGATAAACCCTTATATAACGCCCCTCTCTTTGAATCCCCCTGACCTCACTGAGCCAAGAAGTAGGTTTGTTTTGCAAATTAAAAGATTTATTTTACAAATTAAACAATATATATATATCACACTTTTATAATAAATTAATATTTGATCGCACACTTATGAATATGACAGTGATCAACAATGGATAATATTACACTAGCACATTTTTGTAATCACTTAGGAGTTGGTATAGAAAGGGTAAAGTAGCAGAGAATACTTTTATGGTTTCAAGGAAAAACAATGATGGAAAGAATGCAGCACAGAAATAAACTGATCTGGTTTCAGCAAGAGAGAATATAATCACTTTTCCCCTTGTGGCAATTCACTCCCCCCTATGCAATATAAAGAAATGGAAGGAAAGCACACAGTTTTCAGGAATACAATCAACATGCGATACAGATTCAGTTCAAATTCTAGTAATCTTGGAGCAACCGGTATGCTTTTAAAACATGCAGAAATATTTTGAATGTGATTTGTACTGAAGTGAAAATATGCTAAAAATGATTTTAATTCCCATAGGCGATTCAGGGTAGGTGACAGCTACTTTGAATTAGTTCAGGTCAACACTATCAGTGATTCATGAGGGATTATTAGGTTGAAAACGGATTTCAGCAATGGAAAGCAAAAGACAGCGATTTTTTTACAAGTGATGAAATGAGCTAGTTGCAATTCGCGGCACTTTTTCCGAATGCGTCGAGCGCGATTACGGACAAACTGTAAGGAAGTCGCTTCTGGGGTTGTTGGAAAGCTGAGGATTTTAGCTTTAAGATGAAAGTCAAATCTCATTCCTAGCACATGCGGTTCCAAAGATACGGACGATTTTGTGAAGGTAGTTTTTCAGAAATGAAATAATGATTCAGAATGGCAAATGACACTTTCACAGCTTTAAAATCAGAGAATGAACACAATTTCTATGATGCAGTTCTGGACAGGTTAAAATGGTTTGAATCAGATTATTTTAGACTAAGAGATTGGTTCTGGCACAGTTTTCAGGATACTCACTCCTAGTCTTGGAAGGAATGGGCCTCCGTCACAGATCTGGTCAACAGGTTTAGCTGCGGTTCTCTCGCCACGGACGGTCTCTGGTACCGGGTCTGCTCACAGCGATCTGGGTCAGCTCTGGTCTGCTGGTCTGGATCTCTGGTTCTTGCAAAAGTTCTTGGCACTGCACAGCGGTCTGGTCTGGATACAGCACTGCTTTCTGGGTTCCAGCATAGGGTTCTAGCCAGAATCAAACAGCACAGCCCAGCTGTTGAAGAGTCAGGTAGCAAAAGATTTTGAGGCCTGCTGAAAAGGATTCAGCTTGTAGTTCAGGCCCCTCTGCTTTAAAGTTCTGGAGTCTGGAGTCTAAGTTCTGGTTGGTCCTTCTTGATATTGTCTGGTTTGGCAGAGTGCTTTGCAAGAAATCAGTTTCAAATGGAAAATAAATGTCCCTACCTGGATCTCAATGACTCCTTTTATGTCTTTTGAAAATGGGTGTGTGCGTGGGCATAACTAAGGCTGCCCCTTACAACTTATCGTTGGCCATTTTCTCCTCTCTCCCTTGATTGGGGAAGGAAATGGAGTGTCATCAGGCATCAATTTTATGGCATACAGAAAGAACACTCCCCTTGTCACTTTGCACACAAATCTATTTTTGATCCAAATGCATATTTATCTATGAACAATTTTTCTAATATTATATGTCCAGTTAACATATTTTCTGTAGCACCAAACCATCCGATTCCTGTCTTTGTAAGATGTTGTGTCCACTTCTGACAGAATTCTGCCCTTTTCATCAAGAACACAACCTCTAAACTTTTCCAGAATTTACACAAACATGTGCAAGGAATATGGCCATCAGATGATAAAGTGTCAGATTTTTAACATACAGACATTTGGCGTAATACCTTATTTTCCACTACTACCCCCCAGAACATACCACAGAGTCCTAACACCTCTTAAAATGTGCACACAAAAATCACAAGAATAAATGATATTATTATATAATTTTGACAATTTCGTACTATGAATTATCCATCTTTTTAAAATTATGCTCTGGCCCAGATGGGTGTGGTTTAGGTTCCAAAGCACATGGGGGGATTTCTGTCTGTCCCTGCCTCCAGCTCAGGTGGCTCCCAGAAGCACTGCTCCTCCCAGTTTCTTCCAAGAGGAAGCCATTTACGACCCCCCTAAGTTAACATTTGCCTGAGCCAAAGAAAGCTCATTGTTCTGTTTCCTGCAGCCCCAGGTACCTTACCCCTAATTCAATCAGAGAGGTGTAATCTCCTTTTGGTGGGAACAGCAGAAGGCAGCCAGGCCTGTGAATGCAGTTGCTGGGCAAGTTTCAACTCCTGTCGGGGGCGTAGTTGCCGGGCAGAATTCAATCTCTTCAAGCCAGGCTTCAGCCCAATGTCACTTTTGTTCGAGTTTTTTTTTCATGCAAATCAAACTTACAATTTTTACACATGCAGCTAGAACGCTGATTCTAAGTTCAAAACTATGACATTTAAACAGTTGCAACCTATGTGATACTCAAAAGTAGGTCACTCATTTATTTTAAACATTTCGATTTTAGTGGCTTTAAGTCCAATTTCACTTAAGCTGCTGACATCCCCCGCTCATCCAGTTGTGTTATGAAAATTATTTTAGGCTCTTCATCTTTCCAGATTTTGTATGCATTACTACATTCTGCCAAATGTCTGCTGGTGTTCAGTGAGGTTTTTGAATATCTTGCAATGTTTGGAATAGGCATCTTGAGCTTGCATTTCAGAGAAACAAGGGGATTTCAAGGCGCTTTTTGAGCTAACCGGCACCGCTGTTTTTCCTTTGGCACCACGTTTCACTCATGGCGCTTCTGGCCCATCACGCTCGCACTGGTGGGTGGCAGGTCAGGCGACCATTTTGGTGTGCACAAAACTGCGCGGTTTTCCTGGATTCTGGCGCAAATGTGGGCTTTTCGGCCATCTTGGATTTTCTAAGCCCACAGAACCAAATGTTGTAGCATAATGATTCAAACGTGGGTCAATGCAAATAAGGGGAGCCCAGAGGAAGGACAATCTTAGACCAGTGTTAGAATTACAATAGAAGACAGACAACACCGCCATATCTGTACTGAGAGAGCAGTGTGTGGTGCAGTGAAGATGTGAGTAAAAAATGTGCCATTCCTTGAGAGCTGAGCACTCATATTGCACCTTCCGCAAATAGTTAAAAACATTGTCATTCACCTAATGGGCCGCTCCCTAACGCAGCCTAAGCACTTTGGACTATGGCCTCCCGTGCTACAGTCTCTGGTTGCCTCACTACCTGAAAAGTACTACTTTGACAACACATGCGTCACTATGTTTTATATGTAACTTATCTTGTAACAGCGCCTTGATGCCCCGGGGCTTAGCGCGCTTTATAAATGTAAAAATAAATAAATAAATACAATTGAGCCCTCAATTGCACTGAGACAGTCCCTCAATGGTATATGTCAGCCAGTGATGACACCTTCACATATACTGATAGCTGGAGATTGCTGCGCCCTGCCGCGGATGACCGAGTAAATGTTAAAGAACATAGGTGATAGGACTGACTCCTGAGGTACCACACAGGATAGCAGTAGCAAGTCCAACCTACCTTTGTAATATGTGAGCAACTACTTGGATTGGATGAAAGCTAGCCCCAGACACAACCCTCCCTGACCAACCAACCAACCATGCTGGTTAAAGATTATTGAAGAGTTACCCTTTGATACTCCACATTGAAAGCCGTAAGAGGTCTAGGAGCCAGGCAAACATGTGCCACCATCACACAGCATTGCATAATCTACCAACTAAATGATGGCTGTCTTGGTATCTCCACATCTGTCATTAAAGCCCTCAAACCAGCAGCCCCTTCTCACTATCCTCAACTTCCCATCCTTACTTAAGATTGGGCGAATCCCAAAAATAAATGCACTTAGACACCCGATGAACTGACCAATTACCACCTTACCACTGACCTAATCAATTTTTTGGGTGCAAATATTTTACTTGACGGCATTTTAAATTGCTATTGTTTTAAATTTCTGATTTTATACTTTGTGATAATTTGCATTTTATTGGTATTACTCTTCACAGAAACCCTTAGCTCCTTCTGTTTGTTCAAGTGCGGTTAAAAACAGAAGCTTTCTAGCTGTCTGCACACACTTGTGGGTAAAACTACATTACCCAGAACCCGTGCAGTCAAGGCGGTCTGTGCCGGTTTTATAATGGCTTCTCTTTCCATTCTGTTCCTTTGAAGTACTGCTGCTACTTGACTCTCTGCTCTTATCTTGTATATTTGACTTCACAGCATTTTAAATTGCTATTGTTTTAAAATTCAGATTTTATACTTTGTGCTAATTTGCATTTTATGGTATTGCTCTTCACAGAAACCCTTTGCTCCTTCTGTTTGTTCATGTGCAATTAAAAACAGAAGCTTTCTAGCTGTCTGCACGCACTTGTGAGTGAAAACTACCTTACCCAGAACCCCTGTAGTCCTTGCGGCGATATTCTACTAAACCCGGCGCACACACGCTGGCACGAAAGCGTCAAGCCGGTCTGTGCTGGTCTGTGGCGCTCCAGGGTCTGCAGGGCCACTCTCTTGTTGTGTGACTCACCCCAGTAAGTACCATGAGCTCAACTAGTATCCTGGCTTTAATTGCCAAGGAAAGAGCAGACTCAGAACAGAGGTCAGCTTGTCTTTTAGAAAGGGCTCTGGAATCTAGCATACACCTACACAGTACACATAAACTGTGTAATCTGGGGAAAAGCTCACACGAGACAGTTAACATGGGAGTTGGAAATCCTTGTGATGTGAACACTCATGTGGATGAAAGCCCAATGGATAATCCTGCCAACACTGCCACTATAACAGTATCAGGCAATCCAAAGAGCCTGTTAGTATCTGGTGGACAATATGTGTAAAATAATAAAAAACAAAGTAATAGGAAGGCTCACAGGACTAATAAGACTGCGACTGTGACTACACATGTGCCTGAGAGCAAAGCTAATCCCCCACACACTCTTAAATGGCTATTACTTAACACACAGTCTGTGTTAAAACACGCCTTAGAAGTGGCCTCTTATGTCTCCGCTTATAACATCGACATGTGTGCGGTTACAGAAACCCGGAATCACCTTGCTGCTGGACCTACTCTAGCCATGGCCATACCTCATGGCTATAATATATTCTGCCAAGACAGACGGGAAGGTATAGGTGGTGGAATTTCAATAACTTTCAGAGACTCCCTGAATGTTTGGAGATTGAATGTCAGGAGTATCACTAACTGTGATACCCTCCACATTAAAATAGGACTGCATGCTGAGAATACTCTGAATATTGTCCTTGTATACCATCCTCTCGCTGTTATGAAAGATTTTAATAATGAACTACCTGACCTGCTTTTAACTTACTTAATACCCTCTACTAAAGTTTTACTTCTCCGGGATTTTAACTATTGGTTACATGACAACAAAGATTTGCAAGCCAAAGCATTAGATAAGGCTCTTTCTAATCTGGGCTTCCTCCAATTCGTCAAGGTTCCCACGCATGTAAAAGGTAACACACTTGACTGGTTGGCAGGACATAATGTAATTCCTATTAACCAAACAGTCAGTCCCTGCCCCTGGTCCGACCATGCTTTTATTGACTTCGAAATTATCACCGAAAAGAAAGTCATGAACAGGAAGCATATTACCACCTTAGTTCGGGGAAGAAACCTGAAAAAGTTGACCACTGAAGCATTGGACCCATGGATCCGGCAGTTACAGGAAAAGCTGACAGAGAAAGTTCAGTAAATAATATTACCAATATGTATCAAGATACTATGCAGAAAGCAGTTGACACCCTAGCACCCCTAAGCAATATGAAGGTGACACAACGAGCAAACAATTTATGGTTTTCCTCTGAACTACAAGACCTAAAAAGTATTAAGATGAAAGCTCTATACAAGTGGAACAGTTCCTTGACAGATAATGACAAAGAATGATATAACTCACATGTAAAATGCTATACAAATGCTGTCACTTTGGCTAAAAAAAGCCTATTTTGATGACCGCATAAATAAAGCACAGTCTAAACCTAAGGAACTGTTTTAAGTCTTTTATGAGCTGGAAACAACTAAAAACATTGAGGCAGATATGATTATTAGAGATACCAACTGGTGCAACCTAGTCCAAGAGGCCATGGAGGCCAAGCTTAATAAAATTTTAAATGGCATCCTTATAGCAAATAAGAGTTCTTCACAAAAAAACCCAGATATAGTCAGCCCTCGATATAAGGAATGGCAACCAGAAGAGTTGTTTTAATTTAAATCTATTGACGAAGCTGAACTTACTTTGATTATAGAAAAATTCAGGCCATCAAATTCTAAGCGGGATGTATGCCCTTCATTAGCCATTAAGGCATGCTCTGTTGCCTTGATCACCACTCTTTGCCGGTTTGTCAATGCGTCATTCAGAGACTGCTGCGTGCCAGTTTGTATCAAGAATTCATGGATCACTCTGCTTTTGAAGAAGCCCGGCTTAACACCATGTGATCCATTGAACTACCGCCCTATCTCAAATTCCCCTTTTTTGTTAAAATCCTGGATAGGGTGGCATACACGCAAGTGTTCGCTCATATGAGATCCCACTGTATCTTAAATCAGAGACAATCTGGTTTTAGAGAGAGACATGGAACGGAGACAGCATTGCTGGATTTAAAATCCAGACTTCTCTGTCACCTAGATCGGATCTGTGTGATTTTTCCATCGCAGAAAAGTCAGCTACGGAAAACTTTGCATGAGAAATATGTGAACCACAAAAGGTTCACACATTTCCCATGTGAACACACATCTACAAACCCACACCCCCACCCACAACCACAACACATCCACGACACCCCCACCCACACCCTTAACACCTCCCCACCCCCCAACATACCCCTACCCTACTTACCTTTCCTTCACGCTGTCTCCCTGTGGCGCCTGTTCCCTTTCACTTCCGTACTTCCGTGATTGGGAACTGGCGCTGCAGGGTCCTTTTCCTTTTTATTTTTTTTCGGAAGCTGCAGGGGTTTCCCCCACAACCCCGCTCACTATACTATGAAGTATAGTGAGCGGGTTGTTGCGGGGGACACGGCCACAGCCCCCATTTTTATTTTTATTTTATTTTTTATTTTTTATCGGGTGTGCTGCGGGGATGTCCCTGCAACACATCGCTCACTATACTGTATAGCATAATGAGCGGGGTATTGCGGGGGACACCCCCGCAGCCCATGTTTTTTTTCTTCATTTGGCAGGGGGATGGGGGTTGTCCCCCACAACCCTGCAGCCCCAAGTCCGATCCCACTGACACACCTAAACACACACCACGAAAAGTTCAGACTTTTGGTCGTCCAACCTTTTTGTGGTGTTTGTTTTAGGTCTTTTGGTGGGGTCTGACTTTTTTATACAGTAAAATCGTACAATACTACCTAGATCTAGGAAATACAAGCATGCTTATGCTCTTGGATATATCTGCTGCCTTCGACCTGGTGGACCACTCATTGATGGTCACCGGGTTGGAGGAGGTAGCTGGCTTTTCCATCTCAGCAGCACAATGGGTCAAATCCTTTTTGGGGGGTCGTCACTGGAGAGTGGGTAGTCCTTTGGCCGATGCAACTGCCATGGAACTAATTCAGGGGGTGCTGCAGGGCGCTTGCCTTTCCCCCTTAGTTTACAACATTTTCACAGTTCCATTCTTGGACTTTCTGGATATCAATGGCATTGAATTTGCAAACTATGAAGAGGATACTCAGTACATCTTACCCCTCACTGGTAATTTTTCTGAAGATTAACTGAATATCAATAGGATATATGGCCTTAGCAAGTGACTGGATGGCTGCTAATGGACTATCACTCAATGCAAGTAAAACAGAGTTGATGCTCGTGGGAACTGAAACCAAAACTCACAAAATGAAAAATGGGTATTGTCAAGTACATATTGATGGGTGTACCATTGTTGTTAAAAAGAAGGTTAAGACACTAGAGGTGTATCTGGACTGTAACTTGAATATGAAGGCACAGGTTAACAGTCTAGTCACCTCTGCAGCCTATTACATCAAACTCTTATCTCGCGCATGTCCCCTTCTGTCTAGAACAAGTCGAGAAACCTTAACTCGTGCCTTCATGGGATCGAGATTAGATTACTGTAGCAGCCTACCTACTGGTTTACCCAACTGTGAGATCTACAGACTCCAAGTAATGCAGAATAATGCAGTGAGAGTTAGGGTTGATCATAGCAGAAGGGATCATATCTCGGATGCGAGAAGGGATTTACATTGGTCACCAATTACGGAGAGGATTCAGTTCCGTTTTATGGTGATTACACATAATTGTCTGAAAAATGCTGAGCCAACATACCTTAACACTCAACTGGTATTAAAAACCACTCATTACAATCTAAGATGTAACAATCTCTGATTACTGAAAGTTCCCGCCCGCAGGCTATCACAGGTGAAAACTGGAGCCTTTTATGCTGTAGCACCAGCATCCTGGAACGGTGTGCCGCACAACTTGAGAGAAATGACCTCCAGCATGGTCTTCAGAAAGGGATTAAAAACCCTTCTGTTTAATTGAACACCTCTCTGGCTGTTAACTCCGCTCATATTTCGTCTTTGTACGGCTCCTGAGTGTCTGTATTCTGTCCTCGATGTCTAGCGCCCTTAAGCCTCCGGGTCGGTGGCCGCATTATATAAATGTATTACAGTAAAAAAGTAAAAATACTAAAAAGGCCACAGCAAACCATTACAAGATAGTATCGACCAAAAAGCCTCCTCCGGTGCTACCAATCTGACTCTCGACCATGATGCTGCACCGAGACAGCAGCTATCCAGGTAGTGCTGCGCGACAATGAACAAAGCATAATGGTGTACAATGGTCTATTGCCCTCTAGTGCTAGGTTCCTGCAATGCAGATTCCCCAAAATAACATAAAATGAAACGAAGTCCACTTTTTCTTAATGCAGCCATAAATCATTTGTAGGGATTAATCCATCTTTGCCTGTGACTCAGACCTTGCTGCAGGTGGGTTGTACCTGCTCAGGCAACAAGGCAGGCCCATCGTAAGAGCTCTCCGGCCATACCCTGCGCAATCTTAGTCCACATGCAACCCCACACGCACATGGCCGTAGCTCCTTCTCTGGACCGCCCAGAGAGGTCGGAGCTTTAGCACAAGTGGGGGAAGTCCATGGCAGAGGGGCTTTGAATAGCGCAGAGCTGCCGCAGGAAGGCATTACGGCGCTGAATCCATGTCCCAAGATGCATCAACCGGAAGCAGCTCGGGTATCCGACCCACAGGTATCTGGCATCATTTTGAGTACTGAAGTGAGTACAGTTCCCCCTTTAGGTACTTGCCAGGTCTCAGTGGGGCTCTGGAGGTGCCCTTCATTTCTCCCTGACGTGCTACTCAATTTTATTTTAAAATTCCTCCTTGAGGATTGGAAATCGCATCCTCTAAAGTTGCATCTTTGGGAGATGAATTAACATTTGGAATTGGAGTGCTGGCCAGTGTTATAGTGATACTTTATGTGTGTAGGAAAAACAAACTCTGCCTTCCAATATAAAAACACAACAGGTTGTGTTTTTAAGGGGTGACAAAACAAATCAGTGGCCGTGGTGGCCAGCAAAAAGAGACCGTCCCTTCGAAAAGAGATTGCTGCAAAACACAGGTACAACCAATAACTGTGCATAATTAATTAATGATATATTCATGCGAGAAAAGTCAAGTGTGTGTTCGCTTCTAGTAGACTTAATATTCTCCATGTATATGTGCGATGGAATAGAATATAAAGGTTTGGGGCCCGATTCGTGGAATGTTTTGCACGGTTCAAAGTGACTTTCCACTGCTGAAAAGTGACTTTGCATTGAAAAAATACACTTTGCACAGTTCCACCATGAATCAGGGTTTGTCTCTGCACTGCAAAGTCACTTTGAACCGTGCAAAAAATGCCATGATTCGGGCCCTTAATGTTTGCCTTTCATGATCCCTAGACACTGTACTGCCACCTAATGGATGAGCCCTGCATCTTCTGCCCATTGTCACAGGGAGCTTGCAGTGTGTGTATCAAGAGGGGAGGCATTTTGCAAGACACGCGACTGTGAGTGTGAGAATGAAGCCCTGACCCAGAACGGGAGGCGTGGAGCTCCACCCTTCTGTAGGGCATGGTCTCTGAATCAGGGGAAGGGCAATTTTATTTATTTGTTTATTTATTCATTTATATGTTTAAACGCCCCAAAAACCCACAGGCATCAGTGCGCACATAAAGACTCAAGACAAAACATAAACCACAGGACAAACAGAGAAATAGCTAAATGCAGAGCATGGAAATATGTATTCAAACAAAAAGGTCTTCAATCACCTATAAAATTGGAGTAGGTTAGAATCCTGCCAAAGAGGCAGGGTATTCCAGGCTCTAGGGGCCAGGATTGAGAAATCTCTTCCATTGCCCAAGGCACGTCAGGCTCTAGGACCTGAAAGCAACCAAGTGCTTGTAGACGTTAAGGTCCTGCTGGGCTCATATTTGATCAGCCTGTCTGAAGGATAGGTAGGTGCATTACTATGCACACCCTTATGAACAGAAATGAGCATCTTAACATGCACCCGAGCTGCCACCGGATGCCAGTGCAGCTCTTTCCTTATTTCAGAAATGAGAGAGTTGCTAGGCAATTACTTTTGCAAATTGCATGACGTCATTTTGGATGACTTGTAGGATCTGAATGCAATCCTTACTGGTTCCCCCTAAAAGGGCGTTACAGTAGTCAGTTCTGGGAAGAATAATAGCCTCTGCGAGGGAAATGCAGTTTTGCTCTGATAGAAAAACTCTTATCTGTCTCAGCAACTGAAGGTGGTAATGTGAGTTTTTTTCGAACTGTAGCGCACATGAGCTTCCACACCTAGAGATGCGTCTAAGACAACGCCCAATATTTTAACTTTATCAAGAACAGGGATCACACCGTTCTTAATCGTGTAATTAGAAGAAAGTGTTGGCCGAGATTAAGGGGAACCAAATATTAACAGCTCTGTTTTGTTACTGTTGAGGTACATCTATTTGGTCGACAATCATTGCTTGATAGTGTATTAGATGGACTGCAGCGTGTCCATGTCTGTTTAATATGACCCCTCAAGCTCAAACAGAAGTTGCGCATCATCAGTGTAGTTTGTAAATTGTACACCCATGTCGGCAAAAATGTCATAAAGTAGTTTACTACAGATGTTGAATAATATCAGTGACAGACTCGCACCTTGGGGGACGCTGAAAGTTATGGGCGCTAATGAGGAAGATGATTGCCCCAGCGCAGAGCAGCTCTCCTGTTGCTTAAGAATGACTGAACCCAGCAGACGGCATTTTCTGAGCAGTGACTCATGGTGGTTAAGGTGGTTAAAAGGCGATCATGATCCAGGAGGTCAAAAGACACAGAGAGATCTAACAAGATCAGAAGGCTTGACCTCTCTCTGCCCATGATTTCTAGCATATTGGATTGTAGGTCTAACATGGCACTCTCGGTCCCATGATGCGGACGTAAGACAGATTTCTTATGTTGTAAAATAGCAGCAGCTTCAAGATGTTTCTAAAGTCACATGATGGTGATCTTGCCAATTATCTTAAGTAGGAAATGAGAATTTGTAATGGACCTGAGATTTATAGAGTCCCTTGGACCGAGCCCTGGTTTCTTCACCAAGGGATTCACTGTGACCCCCTTAATTTCATCCGGCACACTATTGTGTGAAAATGATGAATTAACAAATCTCGTAAGGAATGGGGACATTATTTAATTAATTTTGTCGGAATGACATCTCCGAAGCAAATGGTGGGATGTAATTTCCTCAGTACGTCTTCCATTTCAACCACAGTAATAGGCTGAATTGTAAATGGGGAAGGAAAAGGCAAATGCTTAACTTCTGGAGGTATTTCAGCAGATGA
This sequence comes from Ambystoma mexicanum, assembly GCF_040938575.1. Taxonomy (NCBI): domain Eukaryota; kingdom Metazoa; phylum Chordata; class Amphibia; order Caudata; family Ambystomatidae; genus Ambystoma; species Ambystoma mexicanum. Next base: position 1,344,263,041 of record NC_090921.1, read on the forward strand.
TTCATACATATCTATAGCAAAGCAAGTAAATTGGTCCAGATGGATTCTTTATAGTGTATTGATAATGTTATATGCAAAGGCCTGTTGAGCTCTTGTTCAGTTAGTAGTAGACAGAAAAAAAGGCCGAGCTTGCATCTTAGGCTTCTTTTGTGATCTCAGAATTTCCAAGAGTTTTTCCAAATTGTTCTCCACATTCATTATTTGAGGATTGAAAACATTTTATTTTGCTTTGTAAACAGCTAACTTAAAGATTTGAGCAAGACAGTTCTAAGAAGTTCTATTAGATTCCATTTTAGATTTTAACTGGGACCTTTCGGCCTGTTATTTCTCGCTATTAAGGTTTCTAAGTCTGGTGTAAACCAACAATTGTGACAGAAACCATCTCTAACAGTCTTCCAACTCAAAGGAGCTAATTGGTCCAATTTGGTGGTCAGGATCTTTTGGTAGGAAGTGCCAAGAGTGTCTGGGGAATCAGAGTGCCCAGTAGATTCTAGAAAAGCCCCAAAACATTCTGAGAGTTCCCTTGATTTAATGTTCTTAAAGTTCCTACTAAGAACCCTTTTAGTTAAGTTAGATTTTCTCTCCAGCTTAACAGGAAACTGAATGTAAAATTCCACAAATAAGTGGTCTGACTAAACACATGGTCAGGTATTAGTGATGATATAATAGGTCATTTATAACACACTTCATACCCAGAGGTTTTTAAGGGCGGACCCGGGAATTAAACCTGTATTGCTCCATGTCGCCTTGCTTCCTAGGCAAGCCTGTTGCCGCTGAGCTATCCTCCCGAGACATAGCAATATCTAAATTACGAGATGCAGCCCAGTCCAATATCTTACCTTTGGAGTGGGTGGCTTTGTTCTTTTGGGCTATGAATTCAATATTATTCAAGTTTGATTCTAATGATAGGGCTTCCCTATCCATAACGTCTCCTCGCCATCGATTTAAGTCACCTAATCGGATGATTGAACAATTAGGCATTTAGAGAGGTCCCAGGATCTGAATAATATCATTGTTGAAATTTGGCATGTTCTCAGCGGGACGATTAAACAAAATAAAGTTTATACAGGTATTATGATTAGGGGTAAACTTGAGGTGTAAAATGTCAGAGCCATTGCAGATGCATGGCACCTCTAAAAGATGAAAATCTTTCTTAGCTATAGCAGAAACTCTCCCTCCAGTTCCTTGAATCCAATTCTGTGAAAATAGCACATAACCTAGAGGGACTGCTATGTCAATTGTAGGACTATTGCAATCTTTGAGCTATGTTTCGGTGAGGCAAAGAATGTCGATGTTATTTCCTAATATGTAGTCATGAATACCCAAGGCATGTTTATTCATGGGCCTAGTGTTCAGTAGAGACAGCTTAATAGGGTTTCCATGGGATGTATATACTAATGGGGGTAGCTTATGAGTATGACTGTGATCAAGAACAATTAGGGTAGATCTACTGTCTCTTGACTTGTTTGTTTCAGAAGGAACCCCAGGTGCTGTGATCGATAAGATGCGAGCAGTCACAGCTGGATTAGTTAAAAAGTTGATGTCGTCCGGTCCCAAGATAGCACTCTCATCTAAACACTGAGGTTAACAAGTGGAACAACAAGTATCACTTAAGGTAGTAGTAAGGTCCGTACATTTATTTGCCCTGCTAAAACTAATTTCCCCTAACAGGGGAGTGGAGACATCTAAGCCCTGAACCGACAGCACAGCAACATCTGTAATCTGTAAAGTGCGAGCTAAAGGATTGAGCGTAACTGCCTGCATTCCGATATCAGGCCGGTCAGTAGAGTGTGGAAATACTGATTCTGTGAAGCTTGGTTCAACCAGGGGCAGTAGACTTTCAACAATAACTGCTGAAGTCTCCTGGTGAGCCATTTTAAAATACCTAAGCATAGTGGCTTCCAGAGCTGCTTTCTGTGCAGCCAGTAAAAGACTAACAGCCCGATTCATGGAATAATCGGCGCAGAAATTCGAGACTTTGCGTGCCAATGTGTGCGCAAATCCCTGTTCGTCAATTCATGGAACCGATTGCGCAGGACTTCTGTGGAGTTTGCGCAGGGCCGGCACGTCTCTGCGAGCATCTGAGTGCCTTGCACGAGACACCATGCAGAGCGTGGGTGTGGCTTAAGTAGAGGGCAGGGAAGGGGCGGAACACAGAAAATGAGGAAGAATATTGGAAAATTGGGCATTACGAGGCACAGAGCGCAGGCAGTCCATTGCACGGCCACTATTGCACAGAACAATACGTATTCAGGGATCCGACGACGCAGGGAAATCGCCACGCAAAGCCATCATACTATCCGCCACCCGAAGACAGGCATACAGACACTTACGCATAGGATTTACAGCACAGAGGTAAAATCGGGTGTCGGATGTAGGGGTACGTGCACGCAGCTGGGGTTCTGATCACTTAGGGGTGCGCATAAACAGTGTAGCGTGGTACAGGAATGGTTTACAGAGGTTTCGCACGCAGATTTCAGAGTTTTACTCAAGTTACGATAAATCGCACACATGTTGTCGGGGTGCCGGTAACTGTTATGGGGGACCTCGCAGGGTCCCTGAGATCCAGGCCTGGTTCCGGGGGGCCCCACGCTCTGTTTTCAGGTTGCATGCATTTGCGCCCAGGGAGCACGGAAAGGTAGCTGTTTCTGACTGTTTTTGCTTTGCGTGGGGGCGTGTTCAAGGAGTTGTGGCCGTGACTTGCATATACGGTTACTTTGCACAAACAATTCCATGAATGCGCGCAATGTTCTCGACACGCAGAATTTGGGGGTCTATGCCCAATATTCCATGAATCGGGCCTTAAGGCCGGCATGGTGGCCCATGATAAGTCACGTAGATGAATATGAAGTAAAAACAAAATAAACAGTAGTATAACTCACAGATGACTGGTTAGCAGAATTCATGAAACGCCCTGCAAAAACACAGGCGACCCTCTGCCCGCCACGTCCCAGCACAAACCAGTGCAAACTGGGTTGAACACGCCTGGCGTGAACGCCCCCGAAGTAAGCTAAGTAGCCGGGTGCTGCTGGGAGATGTAGTTTCAAAGAAACTCTTGCGGAATAGGCAGTGATCCAGTTAGCCTTCAAAGTGAAGTAAAAGTAAATTCCTAAGCAAACGAAATAGAACAGCTTGCATCGATCAGTAATGTTTTCCTACCCTGTCAGCACAGTGCACAACGCCAATGTCAGTTTCTGTCAGTGTTGGACAGTGGACCCTGTCAAAATGGTGCCAGTTAGGCAATGCTGATTGGATCAGTGGAGAGGCGTTTCATTCAGTGAGTATCCTAGCATTTACTGCTCGACCTTTTCAAAGTGTTTAATCCTTTTTGAAGAAAAGGTCAAAGTGAGTGGGAACTAATGGGAACTGAGTTCCTCTGCTTTTATTTCGTACTGCTAATATTTGCACTCCTCTTTCCGTTTCCATTTCCTTTTGCAGATCCAGGACTTTGGTTTTTGTTTACGAATACCTCTTCATTTAACTTAAAAGGCTCTTTGAAGGCAATGACTCCGCTAGGGGTCCTGCTAAGCTGTTAAGCAGTAAAACTACAACCATGTTAAGCAATGCTTTTTTGCTCCTGTGTAGGTGTTCAAGGGCTGACGAAGAGAGCTTCTTTTTCCGCTTAAATAAGCACGTTTTTGGCAGTATGCTGTACAAGCGGACAACCAAATATTAATTGCAATATACGTGTACTGTATTATGTTTGCAAGCCCTGGCAGATCTTGATCGGCAAAACAAATACCTATTTCTTTGGGATTTATGTATCTATTTGGCGGTAATGGTTGACCCTTCAATTTTTTCTCATCACAGGTATACACATGTATTGTTCACATCAGCAGAAGAACACCTGAACGCCTTTGGGGTCGTTATTGGCATCCAACAGCAATTCCCAGAATGTGAACTGAGAAAGAGGACCATTTTGAAAAAGAAAACATGGCGCTTTCCTCCGTTTGAATAACGTTTTGGGAAAGCACGGAGGTCACTGCACACTGAGTTTTCTTTACACACAAAACAAATATAATCTGAAAAAGTGTGGAATTGTTGTATAACAACATAACATGTCATATCAGAATTGAACATTAAAATAAATCTAAATTGTTGCCTCGCCAGCACTTCTTTTCTTTCTAGAATTTCTAGAATTTGCGGAAAGAAACCACCCAGGGCCCCTATAGCAGTTACAATTAAACTGAATTCTGTTTTAACCAAATAGAAGAACTTGAGACACAATCCAAGAGGGCCACTTTTTTTAGGCCACGTGCTTGTCCAACCCATCAACCAATCCCCTTACACATGTGTCAACACTATACAAGCTTGTCTAACTCCACCCGCTAGCTGTTGTCTAACTCCACCCCTAGCTCTTGCAGAGGTTAGAGTTCCAATACTTGTTTATTACACTTCTACCTCTGCTCCGAGGTTAGCCTTCTGACAGCCCTCCTTGCTTTGAGGGTCCGGCTTAAACTCTAGCTCACACCCGAGAGTTGCGCCTGGGCGCGCTTTGCCTCCATGAGTATCTGGTGGAATAGGCTGCTCCCCCAGTCACATTGGAGCAATGCAAGTCCATTTGTCTTTGTGTGACATGATGCAGTGCAGAAACTCGAGGGTTGATCGCACTGCGGTGCAGAGGGGAAAGCAGACATCTTGCGAGGCTTCTTGCCCGTCCTTGCTGGTCCTTGTTGGGTTGTTTTATGCACAGGTTCATTCAGGATAACGTATTGTCCTCCCTACATCTGGCAACCATCAGATGATATATAACTTGGACATGGAAAATGATTTTAATCTACACAGACTTGCAGTTTTAACTTAAAGGTGGAGGTCGTTGAAATAGGGACATGGCTGTGACATCAATAATAATATTTTAATGTGATACAGATTGAAAATAATTCAAACTTTACACATATTACAAATTACATACATTATAATATACTCTTAAAAGAAGACATAAATAAACATTAATACATAGTTCCTTTAAAAACACCAAAATACTGAGGAAAAAAGTGGAAAAATCAATAATATATGGCTAATTATCCTTGCCTACAAATTAGCACATGCTTAGTCAATTATGCAAGAGTTATACATTTCTACAAAAGACACCATGCCTCAAAACCCATTAAATGTGTAAGAGATGTGATACCTCTTCCTAATCAGAATAACTCAAATAATATTTGACCCACCCTATTGAGATGTTTCAAATCAAGGCGCCCAGAACTTTTTCAATCTGCAGCCACACATTATACAGCGCAATAAACAGATGCATGTTGGAAGCATTAGTGCAGTAGAGCCAGAATGAACTTTCACAAATGGTTTGAGGATCATGTACAAATTCCCCAAGATATTTAGAGATTGAGGAACCCAACGTATAACATTCAGTCAACAAATGCTTGGCTGTCTCCAGACATTCAGGGAATTTGCATAAACGACAAACTCGCTCCATAGTAGGGATCTTATTCCTGGCTCCTACATTATACAGGGTGGGTAATTGCTCCAAACGGAACAGAGTAATAAAACGTCTGAGCCTTTTGGTGGGGCAGAGGTACAAATATGCTTGGGGTTTCATAAAATTATAAAGTCTATATTTAACAAAATGAAAAGACTTTAAGCTGCTCAAGTGTGAGAAGTTTTCTAACCAATCCCATAGGTCCACCTTTTTACCAAGCGCTTTTAAAACGTCCTGGGAGACAGTTACCCCTCTATGCGTCCAGCCTATGTCTCTGAGAAATTTAGTCATATCTTTCTGGAGGGGGGAAGTGGTGTATTTTTTGCTCACTTCTTGATGGATTACAGCCAATAACGGGTTGGGAGAACTGCTCTTCATTTTGAGATAGAAACCCGCCCTCCTTTTAAGTACCAGTGCTTTAAGTGAGGGAAGGCCCAACTCAAGCCTAATCAGGGCCACTTGAACACTCAGAGGTAATCCCAGTATCCGGCGTGAGAATTTACCCTCCATCACTTGTAGCCAGGCCAGATCGAATGAAACAAGGGCCTCAAGCCCATAAGTAATCATGGGCGCAAACACTTGGATGTATAAATGTCTCGTCCCCCACAAGGTAAAACCGCCCTGCTTGCAGGTAAATGACGTTATTAATGCTGTTACTTGCTGCGCCCTGGTTATGCGTCCTTGTCTGCACAGGGGATAGTCGCCCAGCGATTCAATTTCCACACCAAGATACCGATAAGATAGAGCATAGAGTATATGATTATTATACACCCACAGCTCGACTCGGGATACTCTTTTCCTCGTAAATCTGAGCACCTTTGTTTATCTAGATTAATGGTCAAGCCATTGGTCTTGGCGTATTCCCATAGAGTGATCGCAGAGCGCCTAATTCCAGCTATGGTGTTGTCAAAAACGACCAGGTCGTCTGCATATGCTAAGACAGTGCACAGTGCTTCCCCAATTTTAGGTGGGCAGTTGTTAGCCTCGGCAAGTACTGCTGGGATATCATAAACGTATAAATTGTAAACAAGGGGTGCCGTTACGCATCCTTGCTTAACCCCCCTGTTCTGTTTCACCTGTCTAGTCATACTGCCCTCTTGGTTTAATCTGAGGCGCAACTGCCTTAGATAGTATAGAAGAACCGGCGGACAGCCCATAGTTTCCAACTTAGTGCACAACCTTGCTCTTGGGATGGAATCAAAGGCAGCCTTGAAATCAATATATAGCGCCTAGAGCGGGGTCTGCCCCTTGCTAAGCGCCCGTGTACGGAGCGTATCCATCACCCAAAGATTATGAGTATTTGAGAAATCTTGCCGAAAACCACATTGGAATTTGCTAAGTATGTTGGTCTGTTCTACCCACTTCTGTAGTTCAATAAGCAGTAATGCTGCAAAGAGCTTTCCCGTGGTGTCAAGCATGGAGAGGAGCCTGTAGTTATTTGGATCTATACGGCTACCCTTTTTGAACACCTGAACCAAAATAGCCGTTTTCCATGAATGGGGAGTCGTCCCCTGGGCTAAGACTTTTTTTAAAAGAATAGAGAAGAGATGAGCCCAAAAAGCAGGGTAGTTCTTAATTAATACATTGGCCAGCCCGTTAGGGCCAGGGGCTCTAGAAGCTTTAAGTGTGGCTATTTTATTATATATGGCCTCCTCTGAAACATCAAGAGGCGGGGGAAAGGGAGCCTTCACTACAGATATATTAGGATCCTCCGCCTCTCCAGAATTATGACCTAATAAAAATGTAACCCATACTTCCTCACCAATTGGGTTGACTAAGTGGCCCTTGACCCTCTCTCTATTCTCGTTTAAAAGTAGCCATATATTACGCGAATTTCTAGCGGAGATGGTTTTAACGAGCCTTTGATTTCTATTATTCCTCTCTATTGTTTTGATGCTCCTCATGCAGGCTCTATATCTATTTTTGGCTTTTCTGACTTTATCATAATAGACGGCTCCCACTATGTACAAGTTCTTGAGACCCCGAATCTCTGCTCTTAGCCCTCTCTTGGCGTCACGTATTCCCTTATTGTAGGGGAGTGTTGTACCTCCCAGTTTTAATATGTGCCTCTTTTTTATAGTGGCACGTAAACCCGAGAATCCCAGGATCCAGTCTTCTATATCATTAGCAGTCATATGATCGAAGTTAGGAAGAGACCAATAAGCGGCAGGTTTAAGTGCTTCTGTGGCCACTTTAATGTTCCTCTCCGACCAGACTATTCTAGATCCTGAGCAATTGGTTTGGATGCTGCCAATGTTGGAATGAGAGGCGGAGGGGAGAGGGAGGCGGAGTGAGCAAAGAAGCAACGCATGGTCGCTCCATTTATTGGGCATTACACTCATGTCAGTAACTCTGGACTGCATTTCGGGGCACATGAATATGTAATCCAGAGTACTGAACCATGTGCCATTAGTCCAAGTATGTTTCCCAGGCCGATCTCCCAATGTTCGACCATGAATCATGGTTAATTCCCATGTGTCGAACAATTGCAACCACCCCAACCCTTCACTCTCCCTTCTCCCATGAGTCATCAAGCATCTTTCACTAAGGTTGGGGTTAGGAGATACCAGGTGGTCGCCCGTCATATGACAATTAAAGTCCCCCATAGCCACTACCGCTATGTTACCAGGCCTCTGTGTCCAAGATGACAATAGCTCCTGTATTGCTTCTTGTAGTGGTTCTCTTGACAACTCACCCGGGGGGTTGTAGAGGTTAATCAATAAGAATCTACATTGACCATTTTCATTTGGATAATCCACCTCTACCGCCAGAAGATAATCAGCAGCTTTGCACTGTATCTTCCGCGAGTTAACCGTGTTAACCACCCCTGTGAGTAAACCCCCAAATGGGCAACCCTTATCCCCCCTTTTGGCAAGTGACTGGTATATTACAAAACCATCAAGCAGTAGTGGATTCAATGTCCATGTTTCCTGGAGACATATGCAACTGTGCATAGACAGTAAGTCTACTGATCCCTCTGGCCTCAAAAGATGTACAAAGCCTCGACAGTTCCACGAAATAAGAGAGAAACTTCAATGGTTCTGTATGATTCGCGGGAGGGCTTCCAGAAGTGTTTTGAGAGCTTGTTGTATTTCAGCCAATGCAGAATTTTCCAGTGCCACCGATTTGGGTTCATTGGCTGTGGGGGCATGTATGTCAATGGCCTCTGGTTCCTCGTGTGAATCCCTCTCCTGCGGATCAACATCAATGGCAATATCTACCGCTCTCAGTTCTTCTTTAAAGTTTCTAATCATTTGCGCAGAAGCCAAAAAGGTGTAGTGTATGGCAGAGACATGGGAATTAGGCACCTGTAGGGGTTCGATAAACAAGACGTCATCAGATTTCATAACTCGAAGTTGAGGAATATAATGGAGTCTAGTTAAGAACTCTGGACGTGACAACCAGGGATTTTTTCCACTAGGATAGAGATTCTTAATGAAACAGATGTGATTCACATTACATTCCTCCTCTGAGCTTCTTTGTACGGGCCGCGTAGGCTCTGGTGATTCTCCTGCGACCCCTGTCCCAAGGAGATCCTCAGGATATAGAGTAGCACTGTAATCTAGAACTTGCTCAGAATCCGCCAGTGAGACTTCTTCTAGATCCACCACAATAGACTTCTCTCCCGGTACTAGCCAGTCTGAAAGAGGCCCCTTTGACTTCGTCGCTCGAGCCGCCGCTCGTGCCAGTCTTTTTCTGTCTTTTTTGGAACTAATTTCTGGGGCAGACTGTGGTCCCGCGATAGGAAGTAGGGCACTCATTGACGCTTTCTTATTTTTTAGTGCCCTCTTGGCTAGTCTGTGTTGTTTCCGTGTGGGAAGAGCCCCAGGACTTTGTGCTAGCTCTGGGTCTTCTACATTCAGTACTGGAAATTCCTCCTCTAGGGCATTTCCACTAGGTACAGGATACTCAGCAGTTTCCTCTGGAATCTTTTTCTGCTCTTCCATCTCTTCCACAGTATGCACCGCATCCGAAAGATTCACTTCCGCATCATCTCGGGGGAAGTCCTTAAGCTCCAGTGCCATTGTGATGGTGTTAGTATTTGTCAGAATGCGCCCTGACATTTGCAGAAGTATTTTGAGCGCAAATTGTAAAGAGGCTACCGATGATTGAAGCTCAGCTATCGCAGTAATGCAGGTGTACGGACTATTTTCGTCCTCGACCTCATTTTCAGTGCCATCCTCCATGGAAGCCATCGCTAGATTTGGGGAGGCGGACAGGCGACCACTGCTACCCTCGCGATTAAGCGCCTCCAATGTAGTGCTGATGTTTTCCTTCTGGGGAGTTCAATTGTTAGCTGCCCTCTGTGGATTCTGTGATGACACTCCTCTCTGAATACTCAGACAGAGGTCTAGTAATGAATTATTGTCAATATCATCAAAGTTCTATTTAAAGAGATGCTACCATTTAAGCCTGGTACAGCTGTTTCCTCATTAATTGTAGAATTTATTTTCGGTGGAGGATTCACACCAAAAAAGTCTGTGATAGCTCCTTGCGCCACAGGCATGGGGAATATTGTATTCTTCTTGCAGTTTTTGCCTTTCTTATTATTCTCCTTGCCTTCCTTCAGAGGTTGTGCCTTGCTTTTCCGCAGGTTATAATTCGAATGGGGAGCTCTTTTCCCCCGCTGCATGTCTGCAGAGTGACTACACAAGCCGTAGGAGGTTCCTTTATCTAAATCCTGCCTCAGTGGCAGAAGTACTACTCAGGGCAATGATTTGACGGCACAAAGAAGTTAATCCCTGCAATCTCTCACTCAAAGGTTCTTAGAGTAGTACGTCCTATTGTTGCTTAGACAGTGTTTATTTTCTTCCCAACCCGGATCCAAGGCAAGAGCCCGCAGTCTCCGGGCCGCCAAACACTGTGCTGGTACTCCGCAGGTAACCCCTGCGTGCAAAGATGAGCTGGAGGTGCCCGGGTATGGGGGAATAGGACCCTCGATGTATTCCTGAATATCAGCAATCGCCTAAAGTTACTGCCACCCTAGAGGGGCCGCCTCCAGGTCCAATGCCGGGTATACAGGCAGAATATGTAATTCCTGTTCCAGCCACGCGGCACCCCTCCAACTCCCCACACTCACCTTCTACCAGTAATCCTGATCCCTAGGGGAGCGGATGCCAAGGTATAGGCAAGGGCAGACCCACCTGTCCTCCAGGGAGTATCCTCTCCTGGCAGGTTCCAAGGCAGCTCAGCGTGGAACGGGAAGATCAGAAGGAGGGTGTAGGATACTGGAGGCTAGTACGGAGGGCCGCCGAGTAGCTGTATTACTGGTCCGCCTCGCTCGCTCACAATAACGCCAAACACCGAGCCGAGGTTAGAGGAAAGCACCTACGAGCATGATCCTACGTGCTCCAGATCGATGTGTCAAGCCGCACCTCGCTTTCCACTGCAATCAGAGGCCGCTTCCGACAACCACCACCAAGTGGTTATAGCTTTGTGTGGATTTCCGCTGCATCCGTTAATGGGAAGTCTGGTATTCACCAAACCAATTGCAGGGAGAGCAGTAATACGAGATGATGCTTAAGAACAGTATGAACATAAGTGCAAATGTCTTTTACCTCTGAAAGTGTGATTCATAATTAAATTAAAAGGGCCAGGAAAGAAACAGTGAGGGTTAAGGAGCATGTCTACCAGGTGACGTTTACCTGTTGTTGCGCTATTATCGAATTGTTTCTTGAATTTTAACTGCATTTTAATATTAGGTGCTTTTATCCCTCTTACCACCTTTTATTGTGTATTTCACAGTCTGTTTTAAGTGATATACCCTCTTGGCCTCACATAGCTTTCGTTTATCATAACTGACTGTCCAATTTGAATCAGCGTTCATATACCCTGCATGCACTATGCCGCCACCGTCAGAACTACAATTCCCATAGAAAACTGAAGTTCTTAGGCGTATTTAACTTCAATCCAGTTGCGTGAAGTAGCCCAGTCAGTCTGTGCCGGTATTTAAGGACTTTGTATCCTTTGCTGCCTCATAGATTGACTTTTACCTGTTGTTGCGCTATTATCGAATTGTTTCTAGAATTTTAACAGCATTTTAATCTTAGGTGCTTGTATTCCTCTTACCACCTTTTATTGTGTATTTCATTGTCTGCTTTCTCTAATATCCCCTCTCGACCTTAAAAAAGCTTTCTTTTACCATAATTGACTGTGCGATTTGAATCAGAATTCATATAATCTGCACACACTGCGCTGCTGCCGTCAGAACTACAATTCCATTACAAAATTGCAGTTCTGAGGGGCATTTAACTTCAATCCAGGCACAAACGCGCTGGTGCATAATAGCCCAGCCAATCTGTGCTGGTCAATGCTTGGCAGTAAAGCAGGAAGCTCTGCCTCTTTTTTGGCTGCTAATTTGATTTTCACAATAGGAATAGCCGAAGTTTTAGCGGCAATTGCAGCGGCCAGAAATCTATTTGCTGACAGAGATGTATCCCCTGTTCCACAGCTCACGGTAAGCCAACTTGTGGGTAGTTCCGCTAGCGGTATGGTGGCATAAGCTACAACTATATTATATGGTCCTAAAAGTGTTGCTTCTCACGAAGCCCCTAGCTCACCTACTGCCATTACATATAAGACACCCTGTGTTAATGTGACTGAAGCACATGCCAATCTGGTAACAGACATCATATCACACAAAACACATACACATATCTCCACTCAAGAGGATCCTCCCATAGAAGCTGGAGTACTGATGAATCAAGAAGATATGATAATGGCTACAGAGAATATTAGCCAAAACTTAAATAAACAAGGATGTAGAAATAGGACCACACCTGTCTCTGAGCTTAAATGCCTAATGCTAAATACTAGATCTCTAGTAAAACATGCAGTCGAAATGGCGACATTTATAGTAGATATCAATATAGACCTGTGCAGTATTACGGAGACTTGGAGTCATGATGCTGCGCGTCCCTCCTTGAAACTATCTATTCCAGAATATTACCACATGTTACGCCAGGATAGAAGGGGAGGGAAAGGGGGAGGGGTAGCATTTATTTTTAGATCATTGCTATCAATTTGGGAAGTTAATGGACACTTTATGGATGGGATCGAGTCCATACACATTAAAATAGGCATGAATGCAGAAGCAACTGTGAATGCGTTCATGATCTATAGGCCCCCATCCTTGACTGAGGACTTTGTGATGGCTCTTTCAAACTTCCTCATCACACTCTTGAAACCAAATACCAATTTTATACTAATGGGTGGTTTTAATTGCCGGCTGGGGCATGATGAAGACAAACAACCTCTGAATTACAGCTAGCTCTATCTTATTTAGGTTTTGATCCAAGAGTCTCTGTACCTACCCACTACATGGGGCGCACTCTAGATTGGGTTTCTATTTGAAGGTTGTCACCAGGGAGATGCAAGTGTCGCCATGCCCATGGTCTGACCATTTCTTCATGCAATTCACAGTTCATATGCAATACCCCCACGAAAATCAAAAGGGGGAAGAGCGGAACCAAGCCTCTAAGAAATCTTAAGAATATTTCCTTGGAGCGAATCGAACCCTTGCTGAGCCGATTGGCTGCCATTTTCTAACTGAACTCCTCTGACAAATTAGCAAAACAGCTTTCTACTAATCTGTATAATATCTTGCTCGAATACATTAGCTCCAGTAAAACAGAGAAAATGTAAGGATATGTGTAAAAACAATGCATGGTTCTCCCCTGACTTAAATAAGCTCAAAGCTTCATCACTTAAATTATTTTATAAATGGAAGCTCAATTCCTCGCCTCCTGCGTTAGCACTTTATAAAGAAGCTGCCAAAACGTACAGATTGGCGATAGTCGAAGCAAAAAAAAAACTCTTTTAATGCCAGAATACAGAACACTTAATCAGATGTCCAAGAGCTGTTCCGGATTCTAAAGGAGCAAGAAACTACTCACCACCCTCTACCCCCTGACTCCTGTCAGTTAGTTAAGAACGCAGACTGGTGTTCTGCAATACAAGACCCCATGCAGGGCAAGTTGGATAATATCATAGTGGAGACGGATAAAAAGAAAGCTGGGCAAACTATAGCAGTAGAAGAAGATCCTACAGGGACCTCGGCCCCATTCTCTGCTATCCCCCAATTCAGCTTTAATGCTATAACAGTCACCGAATTGAGTATCATAGTAGAACAGCTGAAGGCCACCAAGTGTCTGTGTGACCCGTGATCAGCGGTCATACTCAAAACCTGCCCTTCTAGGCTATTAGAAACGATCTGTACATTCGTCAACCTTTCTTTTATGGAGGTCTTGGTGCCTCAAAACCTAAAGAAGGCTTGGATAACCCCAATTTAAAAAAAAACTGGGTTACCTGCTGACTGCCCTCTTAACTACAGGCCTATCACCAACACGCCGTTCCTGTTAAAAATGTTAGACTGTGTGACGTACATTCAAATCACAGCGCATCTCAACAAATTCCCCATCCTTAACAGTCACCAATCTGGTTTCAGACAAGGGTTCGGGACTGAGACTGCGCTCTCGAACTGAAATCCAGGCTCATGGATCGAATGGATGGGAATAAAGCTTCTTTGTTGATGCTTCTGGACCTGTCGGCGGTTATCGACCTGGTGGACCACTCCATCTTTGTCACCAGGTTGAGGGAGATCGCGAACTTCTCGCCGGCAGCGGTCCAGTGGACATCATCTTTTTTTCATAACCGTGAGAGTAGAGTTTTCTTTGAGGAGGCAATAGCTAGTTTCCCCCTGCTTGTACAAGATATTTACTGCTCCATTTTCTGATCTTCTGGTTCAAGAGGGGGTGATGTTCGCAAACTGTGTGGATGACACGCAATGTGTCATACTCATTTCCGGGATTCATCATACTGATGAAGCACTGCTTAATAGGAATTATGCTATTATTGAAAGGTGGATGGTTCTTAATCTGGCCTGGAATAGGAATAAGACCGAGCTACTTAAAATCAGAAACCCTAATGCGATTAAGAAACTTGGCGTTGCCTATGAAAATTTTAACATTGGCTACTCTAAAATCCCTGTGCAGAAGAAGGTCAAGACCGTAGGAGTCATTTTCATTCAACAACTAAGCATGAATGCCCATGTGGGGAGCTTGGTATCGTCATCTGCTTACTATATCCAGCTCCTTTCGCATCTGCAACCTTTTATCACTAAAGCCAATGCAGAAACTATTGCGAGAACTATTGTTGGGGCCAAATTGGACTACTGTGGCAGTTTACTTGTCGGTATTAATAAAAAAGACTGCAATTGACTTCAGGTCTGCAGAACGGGGCAGTGCGTGTGGTGACCGGTCTCGGAAGAAGAGACCAAGTCTCAGCTGAGAGACGCGTGCTGCATTGGCTCCCTGTCGAGTCAAGAATCCGGTTTCGATTGCATGCCATCACACATAAACAAATTGGGTCTCATGCCGGCTTACCTCCGGGAGCTCCTAACTGAAAAAACGCAAAGGAGAGATATGAGATCCAACAATCAGGAGCAATTGAATATCCCAACATGCAGGACTGTGAAGGCCTCTACGGGTGCCTTTCATCTTGCAGCACCTAAAGCCTGGAATGACTTACCGTTGGAACTTAGGTGTATAAAGTCCACGGATCTCTTTAAGAGAAAACTTAAAACTCACATGTTTGCTAAAACTCACCATTTAGACCTAAGAGACTTACCCCATAGCGCCTGCCCACTTTGATCTATGTTTGTTCTGTGTCTGTCTGCGCCCTCAAGGCTATGGGTCTTTGGCTTGCGCATTACAAATCTAAAGTAAAGTAAAGTAAAGGTGGCAAGATGGGAAGTAGCGGGAAAATGTGGAACGGTGCCACCCCATAAAAACACAGAGCAGGTGTATGTTAAGCTATGTTGTAAGGAATTTGTACTGCTCAAATCATCACCTAACAGCACCACAAATCTGCCTAAGAAAAATATGCATTATGCCCCCACCTGGGGTAACCAGTCCATAGTCTTTGGAGGAAGAAGGAAAGAAAATGGGGCAAAAAGTGGGCGCGAGGAGAAGCAGGAATAGGATGGGTCACACAGAACTAACAAACTGGAAAGATACGATGGGAATGTGATAGAGCAAATATGAGTATGTAAGTAGTGGTGCGTGCGTGATTTTATGCTATTGACGGAATGCTGTTCTAGAAAGAGGGAAAATAAAACTCGTGGCAACAGTTGCAGGGATGGTGGTTCCTGGTACTGTGTAAGAAGTGCTAGAATAATCAGGAGCTTGGCTCTGCCATGGCACTGAGATGGGCAGGCTTGCTGCGTGGAGTCAGAACTGTCAAGTAGTGTTTTCAGGTGCCGGATACAAAACCCCGGTGTATGATCTTTGAATGCCAAGCCAACTTTTAGAGGTGATGGAGGAGCCAAGGAAAGGCTGTGCAAAACGGGGAATGCGCGTGAAAATACATGTGATGTCCAAGTCATTTCCTGCATTTCATGTAATCACACAGATTGACCGAGCTAGCAAATGAAAGGTGGAGGCAGATTTTTGAGGGAAGAGGAGAATGGGGTGTTACATGCCGTAATACATTTCCCAAATTGATCGCAATACGAGTGCCCCTGAATCAGGATAGGAGGCTTGCCCTGCCAGGCCCTGCTATTGCCTTTCAGCACTCACCAGCATGGGTAGAGCCACAATGAAGAAACATGGAGATGAATGAAAGTAAAGATGGGCCAGCGCACATCCTTATCAAAAATTTGGCCATGAGCACGCATGTTAATTTAAAAATGAATAATCTACCAGAATGATTCAAAGTGGGCAAAACACAGTTGCAAAACCGGTTACCTACAGACAGAATTCTGTTAGCCAATGTTGCAATCTTTAATGACTCCTTGCCACATCCAGCCAAACTAATGCTGAATAAACTGTTATAGGATTTGTTTTGGTTTCAGTTATTTCGCAAAAAAATTGGCACAATGGTCCTGATTAACAAAAATGTTTTTAAATGGGAAAGTCCCATTGAAAACATTTTTGTAAATCAGGCACCAAATCCTGATTTCCTCTCTGACCTTCCTCACACTCCCTGACCTCCCTCCTGACCTTCCTCACTCTCCCTCCTCCTCCGTTTTACACTCTGCCTACTCTACCATCATCCTCTGCCTCTATCTCCCACTTTAGTCACACCAATACCGACAAAGTCCTATGTCTACTGATGGGAGCTAACCCCTCTTTTGCCCCATCAGACCTTCTTCCTCCTCAGCCAGTCAAGCCTATTGCCCCTTTAGTAGCCTCTCACCCCGCTGAACTCTTTAACATGGCCTTTGACTTCACTTGCTTTCCCTCTGTTTTCAAAACAGCCAAAGTCATCCTTCTTCTAAAAAAGCAAGGGGCTGGTCCAGACCTATCGGCTAACATTTGCCCCGTGTCTCTCCTTCCACACTACTCGAAAGTGCTCGAAAGGGTTTTGTTCAACCGTCTTACCAATTTCTTAGACATCCACAACCTTCAAGACCCCTTACAAGCAGGTTTCTGCTCCTGTCACTCCACGGAAACTTCTCTCATGAATGTGTCCATCTTCATTTGCTCTGCTAAGCACCCCACCCTATCATCTCTCCTAATTATCCATGTCCTGTCTACTGCCTTTGGTCACTCTGATCTCTTTAATACTCTCTTTCTTCTTGGGATTCACGATCGAGCCCTTGCGTGGATTGAAACCTCCCTGGCACCTCGCCAATTCTCTGTCTCCTGGAGCAACACCACCTCTCAACTCACTCCTCTGTTGGTGCTCCACAAGGCTCTGTCATGGGACCGCTCCTCTTTACACTGTACACCTCTGCTCTTCAAGCACTAATCTCCCCCTTTGGGTTCTCGTACCAACTCTTAGCGAACAACATCCGAGAAACAGTCCATGCGGATTTGTTCAAAACCAAACTAAAAGCCTAGCTCCTTGCCTCGAGTTACCCTCTTAGCCTACCTCTCATCTGCCTGCTAGCCAACATTTTCAGCATCACTGGATTTGCTCCAGTTTTGTGCTTGGGTGACGTATAAGGTAGCAGGCAAGATCTGAGCTCCAGTGCAAATCTTGGAGACTCCAAGCCAAATTGGTTTGGGTGCCTTCTTATAAATGTATTGGTGGCACCAAGTGTCTTCTATAAATAGTAGCAAGTAGTGGCACATCATAGTAGAGTGAAAGTCAGGGTATCGGTGCATTGTAAGAGCTGCCCGGTTGGCTCTTCAGTGGCCTCTTAGCATTTACCTGGAGCCTGCCACAGGACGGGAAGTGCACTGGGAGGAATGTCTCAGCTCTCAGATCAAAGTGCATACTTTGTGTCAGGCAAGAGGTGGATTGAGAGAGCTCTGTGGATGTCTCCGTAAGCGTGTAATTGTACCTGGGGGAGGTCGTAGCAGAGATGCATTCCAAAAGCACAGTGACTCTTTTAGAAGTTGCAGTTCAGTAGTGGGTGCAAGTTAGGAAGCAAGTAGGGTGCCAGAGCTATGTTGCTGGCTCGGTCGAGTGAAAGCAGTGGATGCTGCAAGCCAGAATAGAGGTGTCCTGTAAGAGCTTTGAGGGGTGTCTCGGGTGCGGATGTTTCAGTCGTGGTACAGCAGTGCTTGTGCAAGTCAGTATAGAGGTGCTCTGTAGGAGATTTGAGGGATGTGTCAGGTGCGGGTGTCTCAGTTGTGACACAGCAGTGGACGCGAACGTCATGATGGGGGTGGCTTGAAGATGCTTTGGGGTGTCTCACTTCTGGGATACCAGTGCATGTTTCAGGACAGGATGGTGGGGCATTGTCAGTGATTTTCGGGTGTCTCAGTGCTGGGGTGGCAGTGCATGGTTCTGGTCAGGTTGGTGGTGCATTGCAAATGATTTGGGGTGCGCAATCCTGGGATAGCAGTATTTGGTGCAGGTCAGGGTGATAGTGCCTTGTACGTGGTTTGGGGGTGTCTGTGAAGTGCGTGGTGCAGGTCAGTATGGCTATGCCTTGTAGGTGCTTTGGAGTGTCTCAGTCCTGGGATAGCAGTGCTTGGTGCAGGTCAGTATGGTGTTGCCTTGTAGTTGCTTTGGGGTGTCTCGGTCCTGTGACAGCAGGATGTGGTGCAGTTCAGGGTGCTGGTGCCTTGTAGGTGCTTTGGGGGTATCTCAATGCTGGGATAGAAGTGCGTGGTGCAGGTCAGCATGGCTATGCCTTGTATGTGCTTTGGGGTGTCTCAGTCCTGGGATAGCAGGATGTGGTGCAGGTCAGGGTGCTGGTGCCTTATCGGAGCTTTGAGGTGCCTCAGTGCTGGGGTGGCAGTGCATGGTGTAGGTCAGGGTGGTGGTGCCTTGTACATGCTTTGTGGGTGTCTCAGTGATGTGATGGAAGCGCTTGGTGCAGATCAGTGCAGAGATTTGGGGATATTATTAACTGCGAAAAAAATATAATTGTGTAGATCTTTTGTTAAAGGATTTGAGTATATTGAGAACACTTGTTTACGTTTTTAATGTGTACAATTTCTAAACTAGTGTCACTAAAACGTACTATGAGAGGTGTTTTGTGCCTCAAACTGCCATTGTATGGCTTTGCCCTGAACCAAAGGTAATTACAGCCTTTGCTTTCTTGGGCGCAGTGCAAATAGTGCTTAGCTGGGACTGCTGCCACAAAAGGATGCACTCTTACATCACACATGCACCTTGCTACAGTAGAAAGGGCCATGCCAGAATCTCCTTTGCGGGGATTGCAGTCATGTATGGTCCCCCGGCAGCCTTTATTTGCATACATGTGCGGCTTAATGGGACTCTCGGGGCTTGCTTGATCAAGACCGGGTGCCCGCAACCCCGGTGTTTTGGGCTATCCAGCATAGTCAGTAGTGAGGGGTCAGGGGGTGTGTAGCTTAAAACAGCTGAGAGGCCACAGATGGCAGACTCCTGATCTGGCCTGAGCTGGTTGGAGAATTCAACCTAAACCTGCGCCTATAAGTGTACACAAAGGTTTGATAAAGTGAAAGAGTTTGATGAGTTTGATCATGACAGCCGGTAAGATAGCACAGGGAGCTCGCTGCTGTCATCTGTGTGTAGCCTGCTGAGGCAGGTTCCAATCCCGGCAGCGCCAAGTCATCCTTTCCTCCTTCTGTGGCCAATAAATTGAGTAGTATGCTGTGGGATGATAATGTCAACGTAGCTATATATAAACTTTCTCATTATTATGATGATATAGAGGTCTGGAAGGACTGCAGTCATGGGGGTGGGGGCCATTGTTATGGACTTGCACAAAGAAGTATTGGCAAGCCACGGCCATTTGCCGCTGGGATAAAAATATTTAAAATATTTGAATGCTGAAAAAGCTGGAACCTGCTTCCTAGTGATTCCATCGACAGCCACACCATCGACAACCGTACCATTGACAAAAAAGCATCTAAAACAAAAACATCAAATGCATTTATTTTTTTTAATGGGGGGTTTGCCCCCAAGTCCCTTTTTTAAAACATTAAAATACATTTTACATTTTACTAAACTAAACCCTTTACCATTAAAAAAATGCATTCAATGGGTTTTTTCGATGCATTTTTTTCAATGGTATAGTCTGTTGATGCTTTGGATTCGATTGAAGGACCGCATACCCTGAAACCTATGTGCAGCACCGTCTTTGCCTTGACGTCAAGGCGTACACGAGTTACCCCACTTCACTGGTGGTTGCCCCCCTCCTTGCCTAGCTTCAGGGGCTTTCCCAGCAATGTCATTTTTTTGTCAGGATACCTTTTGGCTCTTCTTAGGCCGCCTTATGTGGTGCAGCTTCCGGCCTCTCTGGATTGTCACGAGGAAATGGCCCAGGTGGCGGTAATTGGATGAACACCAGCCTTAAGACGCATTGGCCCTCATTAGGACCCTGGCGGATTTTTTCCGCCATCGGCGGACTTTTCCGCCATGGCGTAAAGTCCGTTTACGCCATGGCGGATGGCGGACTTACCGCCCCATTCCGAGGTTGGCGGGGCGGTAAGTCCCCATTGACCCATTTACCCTTCCCCATTCCCATTTCGGCCCCATAGGGCTCAATGGGAGTGGGGAAGGCGTTAATTACGCCACCGTACATTACGGTGGCGTAATTAACACCAAGGTCCCATAGCGCCATGGATTTCTCCGCCCGCAAAAAGCGGGCGGAAAAATGACCATGGCGCTTTGGGAACTCGTAGTTGGCGGTAAGGGGTCGGCGCAGCTAACGCTGGCGTAGACCCCTTACCGCCAGGGTCCTAATGAGGCCCATTGTGTCTTCTCCCGACAGTACCAACTATAATTCGCATGGTCCAGCTTCTCCTGCCTCCTGACTGCTTCTATTTCTGCCCAGCTCACGGCCAGGGATTACTTTGTGGGTTTCAGCTGTTTGGAAGTGCACCGGCCTGTGGCCTTTTTGGAATGTCCGGCTTGCGCACACCCTCTGTGCGCCACTTATTGTGAGTCACATGCTCCGGCGTTGTGAAAGGCAGGGATTTCGGGCACGGCTTGCTAGGCACGAATCACTTTAAGTTAGACTCAATTTCAAAGCTCTTCACGCTAGCACTAAACCGAGAGATAGTTCAGCGCTTTCCCAGGATGTTTTTTGTTCAGCCTGATGGACACGGGTTCAAATCCCTGATGGGCTTCTGAGCCCTTTATCCATGGGAGGTCCATACTCTTGAGTACGATTACATTGTTTAACCATTACACCTTTTATGTATTCGCTTAAAACTGTCTAGCAAGAGGCACTATAAAGAAACACGGCAGTGTTAATGTTCCTGTCAAAATTTGAATAAGTGTGTCTTCAGCATGTGAAGGACATTCTGTGAAAATGTGGTTACCAACATAGGCATCTAATCATTTATGGAAACCCCATGGTGCAGTGAAAGCCCTTTGATGGCGCATAAACTGTTATTGAATATACCATAGTTGAGCTATTCTATTGGAAATGTATCACTGATATCTGTGGCAATGGGAACAGGGAGTGATCATGGCTCACAGTGATCAGTCATTCTCATGCTGAGATGACAGTGCCGGTGTTTGGCAACAGGTTTCTCGAGTTCCCTCAAACGTCTGCAAAACAGTCAAACGCCCTGGTCAGTGCTCCAGGTAAGATTTTGGAGGAGTATTTTACTCCCTATTTTTTAAAGTTGGGAGCAAATTATTTTTTTGTGAGTAAAAAAGTAAGTCCCACTCCCTATCAGAGTATTTTATAATAATATGTTTTAACTGTAAAACAAATGTTTATGCGTTAAATATTTCTTTGCATCTGGTTATTAAAAGATACATGTTTACCTCTTCTTCAGATCAGGTAGCAATAAGAGTAGAGTGAACTCCTGTAGGATTACATTTACTACTGTTCCAGACATATCCATGGAACTGTGTGGATCAAAGAGGGCAGGGGGACTTGAGGGGCCTGCTGGCTCTTATGTGTCCGTTTCCTATTTTTCTTTCTTGGCAGTATTTGCATATTTTTAGGGAGTAAAATTGTATGATGTACCCCTTATCTGTAAGGCTCATCCCGGTTTAAAAAAGACGACAGATAAAACAGAGTATGCTCGTCCTTTTTGCATAGACTTGCATAATAGCCTGGCACTTAAGGGTGAGTGCACATGGGTCCTTCAAAATAGTTTTGAAACAGTTGCCATAACATACCTGAAAGAGTCTATCAATACTCCAAAGCTCACCAAAAAGAAGAACACTTTGCTATTTCCATCTTTATGTGGGGTCAGGAATGTTAGTCTTTCTTAGATATGTTAGAGGTCAAGCTTTTAGCTCTTTCTTTTATGTCTATTGTACTTATTTTGCAAAATGTGCCTGATTTGGGGTTTGGAAAATCAGTGGCCCCATATCCACAGGCCCACATTTAGCAACTTAGTCTCCTGCCTCGTGAAACATAAGGGGGAGACAACCGGATGCTTGTCCCAGGGGGAAGTTGAGCTGTAGTGGAATATCCAAACTATTGTACTAGACTCACTGGAGGCAATCCCATGAATGCTGTAACCTACCCTGGGTCCTGCAGATTAAAGAAAAGTCACTGACTTTCAATGCATACATTGGTGGGATCTCTGTGATTTATTTGCGGTAAAATTTCCCGCGATGGAAATGTCCGCATTTAAAAGTTCTGTGTTTTTTTTGGGGTCAGCTGCGGGGGTATCCTCCGCAACCCCCTCACACTATACTGTAAAATAGGGTGAGCGGAGTGTTGCGGGGGATTCCCGCGGAGCCCCTGCAGCCTTATTTTTATTTTTTTTTTTTACCGACCCCACCAAAACATACATACCACCAAAGGTTCAGACTTTTAGTAGTTAGAACTTTTGGTGGAATACCTTTTCGGTCTTTTGGTGGGGTCAGTAATTTTAACTCAGTTATTTAGTCCCATACCCATTGGTGGGGTACTTTAAGGAATCCACATCCCACCTTTCATCTTTCCTGCACCTCATGTCATCACCCCCCCCCCCATAAAGAGCCTCATGCAGCGTGTCAGTGCATTCTATAACCAAAAACCCAGAATTGTCTCAATACCCGGGGAGGAGGTGGCATGTGGAATGAATTCCTGGTCTGTGGATGTGTGCACTCTGTGAAAGATGTATGAGGCTCATTGAAGGCATTGGGCTAGACTTCTGGGAGAAACACATTGGATTCTGGCTTCTGCCTCAATCACCTGTCCAATTTAGTTTTCTGCCTTCATGGGAAACATTGCCAAAGGCTTACTGAGCACAGCACCTGAGGCAGTTAGAGAGAAATTTGAGATGGCTTTCAGCCTTGCAACTGACATACAAAGTATGATGTCTGGGCTCTTCATATCTCAAGCAGACCTTTCTCTGAACAAAGGTTCATGTCTCCAATAACTGATATCACTTTACTTATGGGAATGAAGGCTTCTTCCTTCAGCCGTTTCCCGGATGTTTGCTGCCTCTATTGTGAAGAGAGAGAGCTACGTGCCAGTCGTAGCAGATTGTTTTTCCTTGCTAGGACGTTGTCATCTTTTGTTGTGACGTATAACATATATATATGATGGCATTACAGAGCGAGCCTCTTCTGAAGAGTCGCCAAGGCTTAAATAGAAGGTCCCAAAGTCTCACATTATGGATAATGTCCTTGCTGATATTTTTACGATGGGTCTGCTTTTCTCCCCCAACTCACCTATAATCGAGGACAATTCAATGGTAATGGATTTTCCCAGGAGTCAAACGTTTGAGTGAAAGTGTTCTCAGAGAAGCTCCTTTCATACCATGCTGATGTGGTGTGCTATATTATGCCTTGGGGGTTGCTGAAATCTAGGTCTATGCAGACTGCACTACTCCTACACTTTCAGAATATAAGTATCATAACACTGTTGCAGGAGGCAATCAGGTGAATGCCAGAAGAGTATCGAGATGACAATCTGGCCCAAGAGAACGAGGCGTGAGGTCCCGTCTCATTCTGGGTCTGTATAGGAATGAATACTCAAGGGTTCCTTTCTTAGCGCTCGTCTGAGGAAGTCCTGATCTTAGGCTGATCATTGACTTATTTTGTCATGAGTGAATTCAGTATATCCCATATTGATCTTTCTCATTTCTATTTTTATTTATTTGAAGAGTAGGGATGTACATTTTGATCAGTAATGACTTACAGTAACACATTAACAGCTAACAGAAGCCCTCCTTGGAAGCGTGCCTGCACAATAGCGTGTGCATGAGAACAAGTGGTAAGGGCGTGTACCAAGTGGGACATAGACCAGAGACAGCACAAAACAATAAATATATAAGAACCAGGTGACTTAGTAAGATCACATTAGTCTGATGTTCATCAGTAACCAGGGTACACTAAAACATTGATGAGAGAGCTGAAATGAAAACGTCTAAACGTAGCACGGGCCCTCAATGTGTGAATAATAAGCCTCAAATCGGTTACCGGATTATCTTGGTAAAGCATCCAACCAGAATTCGACATAATCCGTGTTCCCTATGGCAGCAGCCATCTTGTTTTATTTTCCTGGGCAGATTGGCTTCACTTTCAGCAGCCAATCTCGGGAGGAAAACATTAAAGCATTTGCACCCCGGATGAACCCTGCGGTGCGAATGGCTTTCATGCCGCAGCGGGGTAGAGGCGAAAAACGGCCTACAGCCTTCGCAGAGGCCTTCATTTTGCTCAAGCCTACCATGGCACAGGCAGAGGGGCCATTACCTGCCCTGTCCACCACCCCGCCGGGGCGTGAAAGCCACCATTTTTTATGCAGTGCAAGGCCTTGTTTTCAAATTAGTGATTTTTTTTTCATAAACTGTCATTGCTATGGAATTGGACTTTTGCAGCAGAATAAGCTGAAGATGTGCAATCTCGTTATATGGCGTTGTCTCCAACCACTCAATGTGGGTGTCAGGATCTCCTGATTCACCAATAAGTGTCCATCTGTCCAGGAGCCTGAATACCAAGTGTGAGGATAACTCGCCTCCGGGCTCGCGTCCTTCTCACCATGCCACCCAGATTGGTCTGGCAGCTTACTACTGTTAAGCTCTCTGTGGTGGAAGCAGAGATTCTGTGACATGCTGCCTGGAGCGGCAGCTGCATCAGACGACATGGCGATCCAGGATTTAACGCTACTTAAAATCTGCACCTTGAGAGCTCATCAGTTGAAGGGGGTTTATGGAAGTGACAAATCAACATGTTGGTATGAGCATTGCGTCTGTGTATTGTTGCGTTATTGTGGATCTCACCGACTTTGGGAGTCATGGAGTCCACATCAGGGGTGCCGGGTAGGCGGGTGCACCGGTAGCTGCGTCTTCCCCCAAACTACTTTTTGGACCTCACATCGCAGCCCCCGCAAGCGATAGAAAGCCTTAGAGCCTTGCAGAGATGGTGGGGGGAATTCCCCTGCATCAGGGGCCCAAAATCTGCGTAATGCCCCCCCTTCACTCTAAAAGTTAATTTGGGTTACTGGACATCGAATGTCTGGTAACATCACCCACCAGGGCGCTAAGGGTTAAAAGTGGCAAGATTACAGGCTCTTTCGAGTGCTTCCTTAAGGGGAGCGATCTCTAGGAGGCAATGCTAAACCATAACTAACTGATGGGTTCTGCTCAGCATGAAGGAGTCGACTGTTTCCCTGCTCGCCTCTTGGTCCCACAGGCACCACAGCAGCATCCTATGATTAATTGGACCCAACAGGCGAGGACTGGCATTCAGTGTACCCTCCACAATAAGCATCTCTTCTGCCTTTGGGGCCGCAAATTCCGGTGATTGCCCGTGCTTCACGTGCCTTAGAACGCATTCTGAGTCCCGGACGCCCTCTGTGGACTCATGGCTTAATGCATTCTGTTGCTGGAGAAGCCTTCTTCTCAGTTAAATTATCATCTCCCAGTTCAAAGCTCTTTGCTCTTCAGTCCTCTGGCGAACAAATGCCTGAATTTGAAATTACAATTCTTAAGCATCAGAAAGCAGGAGATTTGCCTTGATTGTGCCCTTGCCAGATTCTGGTGCTTTTGCCCCATAGGCCTGCTCCATCCTATGTTGGGCTTTGCGTAAAGGGTGAAGACTAAGATGGTGGACTGTAGTGCCCGAATTGCCTCCTTCCTTAGGTTTCCACCGTGGCAGAATGTCATTTTATAATGATTGAATATCCATCCAATTAAAGCGCTATGAAGACCTTTAGAAATGTGTGTGCCCTGACTGATCCATCAAACCCACCTAGCAAGCAGGAACTGGCGGTCCCAAGCTAATGACGCGCCATTGCATTGATTGGACGAGGCAAAAAGCAATCAAGCTGGAGAAAGGTTGACATTTTGTACATGCACACAGGGCTGTATTGCTATAAGTCAAGGGATTGTCCCCATATACCGTTATGTGCCCCCAGTTGACACAGCGGGCAATGATCAAGCTCCGCCTTTAAAAAGTGGACTGCAGCAGGAAGGCGGATCTGTGACACAGGGCTCTTTCTTATTGCTCTGCAGTCATTTGAGTAATGTTATCCACTTTTCCTCCTTTGTGTAAAAATCATGGGAACAAGTAAGTAAGAGATACAGCTGGTGGTAAATTGCTGCTCTGTCAAGATTACCACTCGTTTGGACGATAATCCAGGCTGTATTGCAATAATGTATTACATTCGGGGGAATTGCATTGCTGCTCACGGTAAATCCCCCTGGTGATCTTTCGCATTGCTGGGAAGAAATACTTCTGGCTAACCGCATACTTTCTGATTTTCGAGTTTATGAAATACTACCAGGATAAAAATGTATCACTGAGGAAAAATCACGTGCTGTCCATTTCAGGGATACAGGCCTTGAGCCCTGGCCATTCCTGCATCATCTCCTCACTCTGTAGGTACCTAAATTACTGTTTTCCTTATGTATTTAAAATGCAATGGGACGTCACATCGTCAGAAATTAGCATATCAAGGTGAAATATGCACATTTCATTAAATTGGCTTTGCAGATCCACCCGAATTACACAGGACGAATGGCATTTGCCTTTCATAAAAGTCAAAATACACACAAAACCAAGAGAGGATATGTTCCTCTAATAGTGTTTTTTAAAACGTTAAAAGGTGTGCATGTTTTAGACTCCAGGAACCAATACACGTTTCCCCTGGAACTTGCAGTACCGAAATGAGACATTTCACCTTTAGTTATTTCTTATTTTTCATCAGTTTATATAGTGCAGTGGTGAAGTGACTGGCCTGTAAACCTGACGACTGCTGTTCGATCCTGAGGTGGCTTTAATTCATAAATTCTAAGAAGACATTCCATCTTTCTCATTTTAGCTGGGGGGACTGAGTCCAACCTCTGAAAAAAAGTGTACTCGACTTGAGCACTGCTTTATTGGTCTTATCTGAAGATCGAGATTTTTACAGCTGACCTGTTGAGAAAATCGAAATCTTCATTGTTAAATCACGTGAAATGTTTGTCCAATCAAAACAAAGGATAATGAAACTATGCACCGGCACCAATCGCGCTTCTGTGGTGTATTTTTGTTTTTTAGACCCCCAAATTAAAGATTTTTTTGATAATCTCACATACCCAAATCATAAAATCCTCCTAATTCCAGCCTCCTACACATTTTAGGCTATTTAGGAAGCAATCCATGTATTTTGTTTTTATAATACAAAAGCAGGGATTGCTTTCTAAATTCAGTTAAAATACTTTTCTTCCCCAACTAGCATATACAGTGCTTGCGACATCTTATTATTTTATATGTGCAAAGGACCTATTGCTTTCTTTTGGCACTCAAAAAGAACAGAGATCATATATCTAGATCTCGGGGTAAACACTAACAAAAAATCGACACTATCCCTAGACCCCAAACCTTCACAAGTCCCCCCCTCTTTTATCTTTCCCACATGCTCCCCTGCCTCAAAACTACCACACTCAGTCCCCTTATATCATTTTAAGGGTGTTTTAAAAAAACAATGTAGATTCTTTTGCTCTCAAAAATGTTGATTTTCTGAACTCGGGCCCAGGCTCCTGCGTGTCCAGTTGCCCCTGCACTGTCTCTGGGCTCCCCAGCACTTATAGGTGTACCTGCAATCCTACAGTTCCTTCTCTCTGCACTTATGAGCCACTTGCTGACTGCACTTATTGATTTACCTGCACTTCTCTCTACCCCCCCACACCCCACCAGCACTTCTCCCCTTCCCTCTTCCTCGCACTTGCGCGATCTGAATGACACAAGACCTAGTAAGATAAGTGTTTTGGCCCCCCTTTGTTTTTTTTGGGTTTTTTTAATGTTTTTTTTGTAATGCAAGCACCATGTGGCTCTTTACTTCTGGAGTGGCTGGATTTCTTGTTCAGGCCCCTTAAATAAAAGAAGAAAAATAAGAACAGGAGTGCCACAAGTCTAACACCTTCAGCACTGACCCTAAAAAAGAAAGAATAGGAATACCAAATAATGTGTCTTTCTGAAATTCTATACAATAATTGCTAGACTCATTAAAGGTTTACTTCAGGCACACTTCAGGGGGTGAGTGACTGACTTAGTTTGTTCTTAAACGCCTTAACTCAGCCTTTCATCCTTCTGAGGTCGATAAATGAGTACCAACACAGGTTGGGTGATATTGGCTGTATATTTTTTCTGTATAAAGCGCTTAGCGTAAGTGCTATATAATAACAATACATTATCATTTGGTCATGGACATCTGCTTGCATTCACAGTAATTTGGTAATATGGGCCTATACACACTGATCTTAACGATACATATGGCGATCCATTCTTGTATGACATGTACATCACATTATAGTGATATCGTAATCATATTTTTCATAGTGTTCAATTCTATGTGATGCCACTTCCTGTTTTGTCAACGGGTGAAAGGTCGTGTCTCATCGCTTCCCGTGATATCACTTCGGGATGGGGCCAAATGACATCACTTCCTGTGATGTCATCGGGGGGTCAAGGGTCGTCTGATGTCACTTCCACTACCCCTGGCATTTTGGTGAAATGACGTCCCTGGTCACGCCTAGAAACACTTGTGTACAGGTGCGTTATAAATTCCATATCATATGGCAACTTTTTAAAAATGAAAAGCCTTGTGTCCAACCATGAATCATAATGCGAAATATGACTAAATATTATTTGGGTCCCGGGCAGCCTGATGTCTGCCAAATTTGCAACAAAAAATCCTGAACCTATTTATGCCCATGCAACAAAGGATTGCTTCAAGCACTTTAGGCCCAACTTGCTTCTTATTTGCCATTTAAGCTGTTGCTTGAGTGAACATTTAGCATCTTCCTTATGGGAAAACCAATGCAAAAAGTAAAAAACATGCAGTTTATTTTCCCCTTTATATCGATTGAACTGTAAAACAGATTTTAACCAAAATGTTGAGGGTGAGGGGGGGGCCTGGGTGAGACATCACTTGTGGGAAATTTCCCACTGATCCGTCCTACAGTTCAAAGGTTCTTAGACATAACATGATTACCTTTCCTATGGCTGATAGGTTTCACCTTAACTAACCAGAGAGCAGCGTTGCCCTATAATATATATTTTGCAAGTGAGGGGACCACAGCACAATTCCCAAAATATCTTGATCGATTTTTATTATGAAAACAAATTGTGAATTTCAGCAACATGTTGAGTGTCAATCCAGAGCTCCCAACTGAGGAATCAGGAAACAGAAAAAAAGTTGATTCTTTAATCAATTTTACACCACTATATATTTACAAATATTGTTTTTATATTTCGCTAAAACAGGCTAATTAAAGTTGCCCCACGTGTCTCATGCATCAAGTTAAGTAATCACATGATATCACCATGAAGTACCACACAAATGATCAGCACTGCGTGTCCTCATAATCACCTTCCACTGTGACATTGGTATTGGCAAGTAATCCTAATTCCTCCCAAATGTCAGCATACATTGTTCCCAAAGCGCCATGCACTGCACACTGAATGTCCCTGGGGCGTGATCCTGAGGTGTGCATGAATTGCCTCTCATCTTCAGCATGCAAGGCCTCTCTTCCTCTCACCAACCCTTAGTTGCAGCTCCAAGGGAAGGGCTTTGAACGCCTCTCCAACCGTATCATCCGCTCACGTAAGATGACTTATTGATTTCCTTATAAGGATCGTTTGAGAACCTAATGGGATCTTACAGAAATCCTTCTCCAAACTGTATAGGGGCATCGCGTAGTTTCATCAACTGTAATTACTGCGTGGTTATGTATTATGAAGTAATTACTTCGAAATGTCTTCTAAAAATATAGGTATTTGTAGGGTAAGGGGTAAAAAGGGGGTGGGGAGGGGTTTATGGTAGTGGCAGTAATGAAGGGGGAGGATGGGAATGGGAGTGGACTCCCCCCCCAAATAAAAATAAAACAACAAGAAGAAAGATTTCAAAGTAATGACTTTGTGGTAAATTACTGCAAAGTAATTGCTGCCGGCGAAATGACATAGAACCCTTTATAATAAGTATTTTGGGGTCATATGAGTTCTTAGAAATGTCTTATCATTGTTGTGAAAATCCCACTGGTTTCTGAGAAACTCTTGTAAGCAGCTTGTTATAATCTTAGAAGGCATTTATGTATGGGCGGGCATAGAAGCCATTCTGGTTTCTCAACTTCCGCCACCTCCTACATGTCAGTGATCTGTCCACTCTGGCTCCCCGTAGGCTGCTTGCTACCAATAGCAGCTCTCAGAGAGACTGCCAATAGACAGATTTTAACCAACAACTGCCCTTCATCTTGCCTGCCCTCCGGGTGCACCAGCTTCTTACCAAATCCATAAATCTGGTGGGTTGGATTTTAACCCCTAGCCCCATTGCCTCTTACCACGTACTTCTTCCTACCCCCCTCTTGGAGTCAGACACTACCTACGTTTACAGCAGAAATGTCCTGCCAATCACCTACGAAGGCTTGCTGACCCATTGGTGAACTGGTGCCCTGCTTGAGAGGAGATATTTCATTACCACCCTGGCATGCTGCCCTAAAATAATGCCTTCTTGAAATGAGCAGCAGATGGTGTGGCATACTTTCAGCCAGGCCTGGCCTTAGGGCAGGTGCGGGCCGGGCGACTGCCTGGGGCGCCATGCCCCCAGGGCACCATAAGCCCCCTGCCATGCCTGCTCGGGGGAGTCTTTCAAGGGCTCCCTGAGCTGGCGTAGTGGGAGAAGGTTGGACAGGCGCCCTATTCAGATGATTACCTCTACGCTCAGAGGCGGGAGCGAGGCGGTTTTCGTTGGAATAGGGCGCTCATGCATTAGCATGAGCGCCCTATTCCAGTGATTAACTCCCTGCCAGGTGCGGGAGCGGGGAGTTAAAAAAAAAATTGCAGCTCCTCCCCTCTGCCCCCCAATTGACCAGGGGTGTGCGAGGGGTGGCACATTTTTTAAACAGCCCAGGGTGCTGCCGCCGCTAAGGCCAGCCCTGCTTTCGGCAGTGCTGCCCCTCTTACCCATGCCAAAAATGGTTGGTAGAAAGCCCTGCTCCGAACACAAATCACCCAAAGGAGCGAATTTCCCAATTCCCGGAAAGCTAAACCAAGCATGAAAACCGCGTGTGAAAGTGTCATGCATGACTTTACACCTTTGTTAGCAACCAGAGTGATTTTCAAATTTTTGTGAGGTAGAGCGGAGCACAGAAAGAAATATATATAAGTATACCCCCATCTGCCTCAGCTACCAAAAACAAACGAATTTACACCAGCATGTGATTTTCATGCTGTTGTAAATTCATTGGTTGCCATAGGAATCCATGTTTACCTGGCGGGTCACATTTACAAATCCTTTCAGTGAAGGGAGTTTCAGGGTCACATAAGCCCGGGTCTGCCCGAATTTACCTGTTACTTTTCCATCCTTCACTGACACAGTTTAAAATGGCCTGGAGGAGACTGCAGTCAGGGTCGGACTGGCAGGGACGTCATTTGGGGGATACCAGGGGTTGCAGCTGCGACCCCTGAGGTCTCCGTTGCTACCCCTGTGGTCTCCCTTGCTAGCCCCCCCCCAAAAAAAGCATTAAAAGCACTTCTTATTTTTTAAATGTAAGCTCCTGGGCTGCGGCCAGAACCATGTGGTTCTTTGTTTCTGGAGTGGCTGGCTTTCTTGTTCAGGCCTCTTAAAAAAACAGGGGCTTCCACAAGTGTAACACTTTGAGCAGTGACCCTAAATAAGAAAGAATAGAAATAACAAATATTTTGTCTTTGTAGAATTCTATACACTAATTGCTCGACTCATTAAAGGATTATTTCAGGTGCACTTCAGGGGCTGAGTCACTGATTTAGTCTGTTTTTAAACAACTCAACTCAGCCTTTCATCCTTCTGAGGTCGATAAATGAGTACCAACACAGGTTGGGTGATATTGTAGGTATATTTGTTGTACATAAATCGCTTAAGCGTAAGTGCTATATAATAAAACATTATCATTTGGCCTTGGACGTCTGCTTGCATTCACAGTATTTTGGTAATATGGGCCTATACACACTGATATTCCCATTGCATATGGTCATCCATTCTTGTATGAAATGTATATCACCATATAGTGACATGGTAACCATATTCGTCATAGTGTATTTAGGAACAATGCTATGTGATACCACTTAATGTTTTGTCAAGAGTGAAAGGTCATGTTCCATCGTTTCCTATGATGTCACTTTGGGGTGGGGTCATCAGCGGTCAAGGGTCGGGTGAGGTCCCTTCCGCTACCCCTGGCATTTTGGGGAAATTACATCCCTGCGGTCTGGGTCATAAAATTGTCTAGGGTACCAATGAAAAAGTGGCCCACAGAAAATGGCAATTCACTAATTTTGTGACAGACTGTCTGAATAGTACCCAAGGAGATGTTTTTTGACAAAATGCGATGCAAGTGTGCCACTTAATTAATATGTACTCGGTAACACTGGTCAAAACTACTTGCCGCATGGAAAAGTAACTCATCAAACTGTCCCGCATTGGCCAAAAGAGTGGCCCGCTTTGACGCCAAAAACTGTCTCATGCTTGCATTTTGCATTGTGGGTTCGAGCATTGCCCTATTGCTCTATCAGCCAGTCCAAGCATGACTGCAGTGCCTACGTTGGTGGTCCCTCTGTGCGAGAAACACTTTGGGGGGTGGGCAGCTGCCCATTTTGTGTGATCGAACCACTGCAGCAGATGCTACGTTTCGACTTCACTGGGGATCCATGTTTGCATTCATAGGTTGCATTTTAACTTGCATAGATTAAAGTGGGCAGGAACTAAATGGTACAACGTTCCCCTTTTCGGGAAGTCAGTGATAGGTCGCTTTCTTTATTTTGACATCTTTACTTATGCATTTAGTAACTCCTTACTTACTGAGGATTTGAACCTGGGTCATGCAGGTAATACTCCAGTGGTGCTGTGCTGCTCCTGTTCCTTTGTATAGACAGTTTGGAACATAACGCTCATTGTGAGCACTGATATGCAGCTTGAAATGAATCATGGATTGCTGCAGACACTGTGTCTGTACAGTTAATGGGTAGGGGTGTGTGTGGCTACAGCCCTATCCCTGTGCCTTAAGAGGTGGGAATGATTGCTGATTGGAAGGGGGAGGCTGCTTAAAGCTGCATTCTTTGGGGGACAATGACCAACTAATGGTTGTTATTTAAATGCTGCATTTTCTTTAAACACAGCAGTGTGGGGTGCAGTGGAGATAAGGAAGGTATGGTGTTTGCATTGTGGGGGGTTTGAGTATGAGTCAATGGAGAGTGGGGGTGCAGCTGGTGCGGCAGTAGAAGGGGGCGGGGCAGGGGAACATAGTTCCGCTACTTTCTTTTTTTTTACCCTTCGACCACCGTTAACTTGACACGTGTGCAATGGGATCAAGCAGAGGAACCCAAGACTACTATTCCCAGAATGCGTTCGTTTATATGCATTAGTGTCATGAAAAGGCCGGGATTTGGGTCCTTGAACATTTATATCTTTGGAATGTCCTTACCCGCCGTTTTCTGTATGTGTGGCTTAAGTTAATTCATCCATACAGGGCCTGCCTTAAGGGCAGCAGCGCCCTGTGCGAATATGCACCCACCCCTTCCCCCGCGTGCCCCTGGTCAACAGGGGGCGTGGCCAGGAAGTTTCACTTTTTTTTTAAAACCTCCTCGCTCTGGCGAGGAGCTAATTCTATGAATAGGGTGTATCAGCGCCCTATTGTTCCTAAATGCGCTCCGCTGCCGCGGGCGCATTGACTAACAATGAGGCACCTGCCATGCCTTCAGCCACTATGCCAGCCCGGGGGAGCCCTTGAAAGGCTCCCCCGAACTGGCGTGGTGGGGGCTAATGGTGCCTTTTGTTGGTGAAGGCACCCACGGCTGAGGGGTGCATTTGGGGACAATGGGCTGCTGAGCACTCGATTGTCATTGAATGTGCCCGCCTGCTGCGCCTACTCCCACTACGCCAGCTCGGGGAGCTCTTGAAAGACTCCCCTGAGCTGGCCTGGTGGGGGCTAATGGCACCCCGTGGGGGCGTGGCGCCCCGGGCGGTCGCCCGTCTCGCCCCCCCCAAGGCCGGGCCTGCATCCATAGGACTTGTACCACAATTCCATAGAGGAATACCGTAACGTGCTACCGCAGAGCAAAAAGCTTGGTTACACCGACCAGGCAAGGTAATCTCATTGTGCGTTGAAGGATGCACGTGTGCTATGCAAGGACCCTACATGCAAGCATGCATGCATAGATCAGTCCTCTTAGTGACAATCATGCATGTGAGAAGCTTGGTTCCTTGCTCAGGCCTCTGGCTTCAAGCCGCAGCGTGGGTAGGAGTCGGGCATGGACCATGGATCCCACCACAGGTATGCAGTTAAAGAAGAACTTTACTTTTTGAGTTCAGGCTGAGCTTGGGCCCAAGTTTGGGGAACGGTTTCCCTGTGTCATCTTTCACACCCCAAGCAAAGAGTTCTGTTTGGAAACCGTTGAAGCAGTGTACTCTTCACCCTGAAGGAGTTGTAGCCCATGGCATTTGTGATGGTGTTCGGCCCCTTGGGATTGTCCTCAAAGTAGAGGTGGGTTTTGGCCGCTGTGTCATAAGAGTTCATTTCACAATGAGAGGGAGAGCACTGAATTTTGGTAACGGGTGATTGTGCATGGCACAGCAGAACTCCGAGTGATCAGTGTATCTCGTCCTTGAATGCAGAGAATTGATGTAAATACACCCGTCTTGCGAGTGAACCTTTTGGTCCTATGTCAGAGGCATTGGCACTTGTCTCTCCTCTTTATGGGGCGGTGCAGTTCTTCCAATAGAGTTCCTGTGCCAAGGAATCCTGCAGCTACACCTACAAGGTATTGTATTGATTGAAAGATGAATGTGTCCCTCAGTTGTAATCAACTTTTTACAAAGACAGAAACCATCTCGGGAGGATAGCTCAGTGGCAACGTGCTCGCCTTAGAAGCAAGACAACACAAAGCAACACAGGTTCGATTCCAGGTCCGTGTTTAGAAACCTCTGGGTATTAAGCACTTTATAAATAGCCTATCGTATTATATCATACCACTCTTCGTTTTCTTGGTCATGTTTTATAGTCACTAATAAACATTGAAAGTGATTTGGATGTATTTCACGTAACAAAAGGAGTTATAGAGCCAAACCCCAAAATCTTATCTGGAGCTGAGATATCACACTTTGGGTGATTGCATTGGGAACAGTTCTGCTAGCTAGCTCTGGTCATGATGGATTGATTGGATCCAATCATTTCGGCTTCTGGACCAAGTGTTGTCACCCTCTATATCAGTGACCATGCAGTGATGGAGCAGTGCAGTGTTGCTCCCTGTTGCCCTTCAAGGCGAGGGTTGAAGAGGTTGATTGTGATGTCTCTGTTCTTTTGGTAGGCCTGAATCCTACTAGATGGTTGTGAAAAGATTGTGGTACAACATCTAGAGGTTTCTGATGGTCTCCAACCTTCTCTCTTCTTCTGCTGGGCCCAAATCCTGGTTCATGGTTGGGGGAAGACTGAGGTCATTACCCATATTCCTACAGTTGTATGTTTTTTGTTTGTTTTCGGACATGGTCTGTTTGGGATTGCTTTTAAGTAACTTGCTGTCTGCCAGAGGTTTCTGCTTTAACATGGCATGAACTATGAACTTGAAGCCCAAATCCAATCAGTGGTTTTGTGATATCGAGAGCAAACATTTGAACAGTTGGTAGCATACTACTGGACTGGGCTCTATTGTATCGTTTTGTTGGATACTATTATAGCAGTAAAACCCGATCCAGCAGGCTGAATTGGGTGGTAACAGCCCAGGACCCAAGATGTAGGCCTGAGCACAGTGAGGGCCTTAAGGATGGGCCCCGGCACTGTTACCCACTGGATTGTGTTTTATTGTTAATAAGAAGCAATGTAAACTTGAGTTGAGGTTGAATGAGGTATAAATTGAACAGGTGAAGGAATATCATTATTTAGGACTAAGGGTTACTGAACATTTTAAGTGTTCTGCGCAAATAATTAAAGTCGAGGTAGCTATAGCTAGATACAGTGGGGCAATCGCTAGATCCACACGCAAACCTGGAGACTGGCCATTGAAAGTATCATTTGAAGCTTATAGCATGTTCCAGGCAAGCAGCTGTCTATGGGGCTGAATTGTGGAGGGGATCCAATTGCAGCAATCCTGAGAATAGTTTTGTCAAGAAATTCCTAGGTTTACCAACAAACTCCCCCAATCTGCCTGTCTTCCTTGAGACTGATTTGTAATGAATCGATATAATGTGCAAGTCCAAACCAGAGGTGTACTGGATTAGGATCTCGTCACTGCCTAACTTGCTACAATATAGGAAGGCGCTGGTAGATGTGTTATCGAAGGAGAGGGTGGGGGCGGTCACTCCACTGGTTCACGCACAATGACGAGTCTGGGGCACAATGAACTCCGGATTGCTCCTGATTCCGTCGATCATACCATGAAGCCTGCCATTTAAAAAAAACAGCATTTTTGTTTTCTGAGCATTAATTGTTAAACCATTGCCTGTGCAAAACTCCTCCAAGGCAGTCAGGCGAGCTTTTAATCTGAATGCCATCCGCGCTGCGTCATCCGCAAACATTAGGATGGGGCATTTTTCACCTGCCAGGGCTGGAGCATCGGTTTGCAAATTCCTTCGTTTTTTCATTACGCCATCAATAAAAGGACAAAGGGCCTGATTCATGGATTTTCTTTGCACGGTGCAAAGTGACTTTGTACTGCAAAAATACACTTTGCACTGCTCCACCCTGATTCATGGATCAGGACCAAAATAGTTTAGGTACAAGGACCACATTTAAAGTGAAGATTAACTAGTTTGCCTCTAATCATTGTCCGTTTTTTGCCGATAAGGGAACAGAGGCATGGGGAAAAGTGCAACCAGCCCAGGATCACACAACGTGGTCAAATAGTAGAGCAGCTACTAGAACCTAGGTTTGCTGGTTCCATAGTCGACAAATCTCGTTCACGCCATATCACTAGCACATCACGTCCTGGGCTTTAGCTTTTGCAAACAGTTACAATGTGATAATTTAGTCCAAACGGTCTAACTGAATTGTACCAAGACTGGAATTCTCAGAATGCATAAAGGAGCTCATTAAATGATAGCCCAAAAGAAGAAACACCCCCTCCCCTTGACAAAAGAGTCATAGGTTAATCACATTGTACATTCATAGTTGTTTAATGTTCTCATATTTGATCTCTGCCGAAACAGTAAAACAAAGCTGAACAATAAACACCTCTCATTCTGAGACCAGAGGAACTCATGCAGGGGTCAGCAATCATCGCCGGCTGTACATGGTGGCCCCCCACCTCTCACAATTCCCGTCTTGCGAAAAATAAATAAGGAAAGGTCCTGTGACAGAGGAAATGAGATGGCGTCTTTATGAGCTGATTTTGATGTGCCGTTATATTGAGTTGTCCTCTGTACGCAACAGTGTGTTGTCGGTGATGAATCGGCAGAGGTTTGCGGACCCGCTTCTCAGTTTCCTTATTCACACTGCCGCAGCTCTCCCTGGCTTATCGCTTGGCTGAGTTTTCATTTGCAATCTACGTCTGCGAGCGGTTTCGTAAAAGCACACGTCGCTGTGACTCCTTGGCCGTGCAGCGGGAGAAGCCGTGGGGTCTTCCCCTCAGGTTCCCAGGGGCATCCACATCTCGGCCATGAGCCGTAGTGACATCAGGGCTTGGCCTGCGTCACGCAGGCTGGTGCACAGAGCGGCGCAGGGAACGCGGCAGCAGCCAAAGCTGGTAAGAGAGCCAGCGCTTCCGGCATACTCACCACACAGTGTGTGCGTGTGAAAATAAGAAAAAACTTTGATCTGATGAGAGAAAGAGAGAGAGAGAGAGAAATGCTGGGAATCCCAGACTGTAAAGTCTGTTTACCTAATGCGCAACTGCGCAGCTCAAAGAGAAGGAATGTTCCAGACCGATTCCTCGAGGAGCTGATTTATGGCACTGAAACTTACAAGCACCAAGCACGGATCTACTGCAAATGCCCCACGACTTGCACAGCGTACATTACAGTTATCAATTTTAACACGTTCCTGAAACTATAAACGTTACCATTTGTTGGACCATGTTTTCAAATTTCTCAGCCTCCTATTTTAAACGATGCCCGGGTTCCACTGCGTTCTCACTTTTATTTCAAGTTCCACCTCAGTCTACACCATGTTTGGAGTATAGCAAGTATCCACATCCAACGCTTTCTTCTGGCTTTCACACCACACCACACCACACACTGACCACCATGACAATCCCCTCCCAAGATTATGTGCATGTACCCTGCTGAAATGCCCCTGTGCACCATGCAGCATGAAGAAACTCGACCACCCTGAGATCTCACTCAGCAACACTCACATTACCTGCACTCTTCTTATTAACTATATACTCACCCACAACAAAGCATGGTTTGCCCAATTTTGCCCTCCTCCATCTGCCCATCTAATCACCTCATTGACTCTCTTGCAGTAACCAAATTGCCAAGAGGACATGCAAATAGTGGAAGAAGCGCGTCACAATACCCAATAACATAACATTACATCCTGCATGCAACATCCTGCCTACTGTGATTGAGTCTAGTGGCCACATCTACAGTATTAAACTTGGCATCCTGCTGCTGGTTGCTTGTGCCTGTGATATTTGTATTAGCACCCGGGACCCCGAGGTCAGGGCTTGCCCACTGTACCTGAAAGGAGACGCAGGATACAGGACTTTACTCGTTGGGCTCCCGGCGCGAACTGTCGCTCCTGGGTACGCCCACTTTATTGAAGCAGCGCATGCGCGACGGCGAATGTTGCCATCGCGCCCACGTGACATCACATTCCTCCCTTTTCATAACAAAATTTAAACACAGCCGTTAGGCACAAACGGCTGTCAACATTACAGACATAAATGGAATAACAAATGAACACATGGTGGGCCGCATGGGACAGTGAGAGCCTTCTCTGCGGGCGTAGCGCTCCTCTGCCGCTGTCTCTCCCCTCTCTCTTTCCAGGTCGCTTGGTGCAAGTTCTGGATCCCCGGTATCTTCTTCTGGGGTTGTTCTCTGTCCACCGTCCGAGCTGGGGAGGTTTCTCCTCGTTGGTCTCCCTGCTTCTCTCCCACTCCAACCTTCCGAAAGAAACTGGAGTTCCTTGTCACCGCTACTCTCTGATCAGCGGCGGTCACCATGGACCCTATTACTTGGGTTACTCCTATGGGAGTAGGTTCATAATTGAGGGACAGCTTTCCTTCAGGATGGCGGTTTCTCACCAGGACATTGTCACCCACCTTAATGTCCGGTGGTTTGAGCCGACGTCTGACATTTTCTCCCTTGTTGTGTGCTAGTCGGTCCTGTGATGTCCTTTGGTCATCGATGATGCCCAGCGGTTGGCCTTGCGCCTCCGGAATGAGCCCTCTTGGGCATCTGTTGAAGAGAACTTCAGCTGGGGGTACACCCGTGGATTGGTGAGGTGTGGTTCGGTATTCCATTCCATAAGGAACTGGTATAGGGCTCTCTTCAGTTCTCCTCTTTGGACCTGTGCTATGTGGAACACTTTGTTGAGCATTTGCATGAAGCACTCAGCCTCTCCGTTTTCCCTCTGCCATCCAGGCATCAGTTTTCTATGCGTGATGCCGCAGTCTGCCATGAATTCTGCAAAGTTTCCTCCCTGAAATGGCAGTCCATTATTGGAGCAAATTGCTTCTGGGAACCCATGGGTGGCAAACACCTTTTCGATCACTTGGGTGATCTGTTTGCAGGATGTCGACTCTACCAGCTCTACCTCCAGGTATCTTGACCACTGGTCGATCATTACGAGAAAATACATTCCTCTCCCTGTTGACCCGAAGTCCACATGTAATGTGTCTCAGGGGGTATTACTTCTCGCCATGGATTAAATGCTTGGCTCCCGGTTTACAGGGGCGGCTGCCTGGAACCAGACACACCTGCCGACATACTCGACCACCCTTTTCTTGAAACCTGGGAACCACACTTTGGGGCGTAATCTCGCCTTCGTTTTCGCCATGCCCTGGTGGCCATAGTGTGCCAGTTCCACCACTCTCTCTATCAGTGTCCTCTGACGTACAATCTGGCAGCCACATAGCAGCAATCCATCTCCGGTCACCGGTCGGACTCACCACAGCTGTTCAAGTTCTTGTTGAGTCACCCAGCTTCTGCAAGTGGTACTGAATAGTACCGACCTCCAATCACCACTGACTATTGCCTCTTGAATTAGTCAGAAACATTTGGCCTCTCTCGAGGCCTCTGCTACCTCCTCCAGTGTCAGGGCCACAGACTTTGCTGTGTTCACCACCAAGCAGACATGTTCTTCACCGTCCACTGTTGTTCTCGCTTCCTGATCACTGCCGCTCCTAGGAAGTCGTGACAAGTAATCCGCAGGATTGTGGGTTCATGGCCTGTTGTTCCAACTGACTCCGTATTCCATGAGAGCTAGCATCCACCACTCTATCCTGAGGGGTGGATTGGATGAGGATCCCGACAAGATGGGAATCAATGGTTTGAGACCGGTAATTACAGTGACAGGCTTACCTAGAATGTAAATACGGAAGTGCTGGATACTCCACAAAACTGCCAGTGCCTCCCTCTCAATCTGCGAGTACCTTTGTTCGGTGGCGATGAGCTCCTTGCTGGCATAGGCGATGGGCTTCATTTGCCCTTAGTATCTGGCTGGCGGAGTACTGTCCCTAGTCCGACTGGACTGGCATCCACAATTATTTCATACTCCTTTCCTGGATCGAATAACGGTATCGTTTGATCACTTGTGAGCGCTTTCTTGATGGTGTCAAAATCCTTTTGTTTAGTTTCCGTCCACACCAAGGCGGTGTCTTTCCTGGTTACGGTCCAGAGAGGCTCTGGGAGGGTTGACAAATTCAGAACGAATCTCCCGCAATAGGTCACCATGCCGAGGAAACTCCCAACCTCCGAGATGTTTTCTGGAGGTTTCGCCTCCTGAATGTCTCAGACCTTCTGTGGATGCAGGGAGATTCCATTGGCATGAAAGAAAAAAACCAAAGAATTTGATGCTGTCTTTAAGGAATTCACACTTTTCACGGTGCAGTGTCAAACCTAGACTGCTAGCCCTCTCCAGTGTCTTTTGCAGGCGAGTCATGAGTTCGGTTTCTGATGTAGCATAGACCAGGATGTCATCGCCCAAGTTTATCACACCCTCCAAGCCAGCCAGAGTACCCCTGATGACATTTTGAAAATCCTCGGCCGCCGAAGAGACTCGGAAGCTCATTCGCTTGCATTGATACAACCCATGATGAGTCGTGAAAGTCGTTATGTAGCATGAGTCCGGATGTAGTTTTAACTAGTGGTACCCAGACATCAGATCAAGTTTGGAGAACACCTTCGCCCCTTGTAGTTCCCCCACCACGTCATCCAGTGTAGGCGTGATATGTCTCTCATGTTTAATGGCAAGGTTGGGCAGCCTCATATCCCCCAGATGTGGACAGACCCTGGTTGCTTCGGTTTAGCTGCTACCATGATGGGGGACACCCACGGGGTAGGGCCTTCTACTGTCTCAATTATATCTAAGTCAACAGTTTTGTAGTTCTTTCTCCACTTGTTCCCTCAGGCAGAATGGTATGCGACAATGTTTTAGCACCATTGGGCGCACTGTTTCATCAATGTGTAATTTGATGGGCTCACCCTTGAGCTTACCGACCCCTCGGAAAACGTCAGTGAACTTCTCCAATATATCATTGATGTCCTCTGGGTACAGTGTGAGTGCAAAATGTATAATCCCCAGCGCCTCTGACTCAGCACAGCTTAAGAGTGAGTGTGTACTAATGTCTGTCACAAAGAATTGTCTGCATGGGCCAACTGATCCACAAACGCGCCTCGGAGGGGCAGTGGTTGGATCCCACCAAATGAAAATATTTTGGCGCATGCCTTCCTCATTGCTCAGACCTTCCAGGATTTTGCAGCATGAAATGGCAAATTTTGCGGCACAAACCTTTATTTATTGCGGCATTTTTGCGGGACATTTTGTATTAACTGGAGGGTGCAAGATTGCCACATTGTAGGAAATAGGCAGAGTACAAGGCTACAAGAGAGCCAGGGTATCATTATTATGTATATTTTGTATTCATTTAATAGGAAGAGTCCAGATGTGTCTGGCTTAGCAGAACAGTGTTTGATTTGGCTAAATTTCTGGTTTAATGTTCATGGCTATTTTAAAGTATTCACTAAATTGATCATTATCAATTGTAATGCTGAAAAT
Source organism: Ambystoma mexicanum (assembly GCF_040938575.1). Classification (NCBI taxonomy): domain Eukaryota; kingdom Metazoa; phylum Chordata; class Amphibia; order Caudata; family Ambystomatidae; genus Ambystoma; species Ambystoma mexicanum. The sequence continues at coordinate 1,344,305,425 of NC_090921.1, forward strand.
ATTCCCCTTCTATGTTCTCCAATCCCCCAAACACCCACACACCTCTCTCACCAACACACATCTCACCAACTCTCCATCACAACTTACATTCCTTAACCTCTCACTCTGTCATACAAATACTCACATGCTATGTCACAATTTACACTGCCCAGCCCCTGCCACACTCCAAATCATACTCCCAACTCACACCTTACATTCTACAATTGTTTCCGCAATATACAGTCCTTCATTCTTTTGTGCTGCTTCTGCATCTTGCATCCTTTCACCCATTCTATCGCACTCTTCCCTCATCCTTTTTCCCAATCTGCAGTTCACTGCCTCTTTCTGGCCAACCGCTTCCTCTCTGCTTTCTGGCTCACTGACCACCCGCTCCCTCTACTTTCTGTACCTCTGATCGCTCTCAGATTTCTGGCCCACCGCATCACTGCTTCCTCTGCTCTCTTGTACAGCGCTTCCTCCTCTGACCCACTGCTCTCCCTCTGCTTTCTTGCCTATCACTTCACATCTCACCCATCACTCTCCCTCTCTCTCATAGTGTAACCATTTTTGTTATTTTTTTTCAATGTAGATTTTAACCCAGTTCCTCAAATAATGGGGCATTTAAAAAAAGAACGGAGGATGTGCTATTTTAAGACAACCCATTTTTGTAAATGAGCAGGTCACCTTATTCTCAAAGGTGACCGGCGCATTTCCACAGGTTTGAGCTGTAGCGCAAATTGTGCGCTGGCCAGCTGCCTTGAATGGTGTTCTGGGTTGTTTGACCGAAGTGTAATTATTTGCGACGGAATTGACCGTAGTCAATTTCGCTGCAAATTGATTTGCACTTCAGCCAAACAACTAAAAATGTACCTTTCACCACCACCCCAACCCCTCCCCTACTTAACTTCTTGGTCGCTGCCGCATCCCCTGCAACCCTGCGGTGCCAGATCCGTCCCTCTAACGGGGGTCGGATCCGACTACGCAGGGTCCCTTTTTCGTTATTTTCTTTTTTTCTGTCCCCGCCTCCAATTTTGAGGGGAGCAGGTGACACCCCCGCAACACATGTTCAGTATAAAAATCGATAGTACTGGACGAAATAGGTCAAATTGTAATGTTCAATAGATTTTTGTCATCAAAATGGGCAGTACTTTGAATAGAATCGCTCTCCCGACAGTTTTCTGCAAGCTCCCAGTGCCTTTCACAGGGACAGGCCCTACAGGTGCCTGCCGCTGTAAAATGCGACCCAAAAATGCATTTTTATCCTGTTTTAGGAACAGAAATGCAAGCGACACAGCAGCGGTTCATACCTTAAAAGAAATGCATGACAGGGTCAGGAAAGACCCTGTCATGCAGTGGCAGCCCCACATCCCGTGCGCGTAGGGTTGCCTACAATTTCTGCACATTTAAAAGTGCATCTTGCTTGGAAATGAGGGATGCGCTTTTAAATTGACAGAAACGCCACTTTATTTGATCAAGGAGGTGAAAAAGGCCATCTGAATGGGCGCGCATATAAAATGTGCCCATTCATGTGTCCCTTGTGAATTGGGCTGCACTTTTTTGGGGCGCAAGTGATGAGATGTGTTAGCGCATTTTATTTCTTGTGTAAAAAAAAGTTGAGTTGATAACCTGGCACCCTGAGTTTAATTTTTTTTTAAACAGTAATTTTTGCAGATTACTTTAAAAAAAAAGTCAAAATAAATGTATTTTTTATTTTTTAAAGATGCTGTATTTGCACAAAGCGGCCGTTTTTGTGGCATTTTGCGCAAAACGTCTGTTTTCGCAGCATTTTGCGGGATCGCAAAATCGCTATAAACTGGAGGGTCTGAGCTGGAGGCCCTGGGAGTGCCTCATAGTGGCAGGTTGCTATTACTCACACAAATGCGCCTGTTTCTACCAGCACCAGAGTAAATGTTCCACACACCGTCACTGTGCACATGGGTTGCCTTCTTTTCTTTTTAACTGAGTTGATGCTCGAAATAAAGAAGAGCTCTCCCTCTCTTCCTCTTCTTCAGCTATTTTCAGACGCTGCATCTCCTGTTCAACCACAGCCACTTGTTTTAGTCGCTGAGGCATGTCATTGGTCATTCTGCTCGGCCCCCTGGGAATGGCAACTAGAACGGCAGCCCGGCACATTCTTGAAAACTGCCCTGCTGCCCGACAGTGCCCACAAACTCTCCCCTTCGCTGGACAGTCACCTGCATGTGGGAGATCCTAGCCACATTTGGGGTGTGGTGTCTCGACACTCCTTGGGGGCCATCTGGGTCTTGATGGGCCAACGTTCGATGGTCGCCCAATTCACACAAACGTCTTCCCCTTTCAGAGACTTAACTGCAGCGTCCATCTTGGTCACTGTCTGCCAGTTCGTAGGACCTCCCCATCTCGATAATGCGAGCTAGTGTCAGCCCTGGCTCACGGAGGACTTGCCTGCATAGTTTTCCTGAACTGCACCCCTGTAGTAGCTCGTGCCCGCTAAGTGACGTAGCCTCTCACAAAATTGATTGAGGGACTCATCTTCCCGCTGCTTCTCGCTGCACATGACGAATCTTTCGAAATATTGATTCACAAGTGGCATAAAATGTTCCTTGAGGCAGTCTTTCACAGCCTGGTACGAGTTATCGGGAGCAAAGGATTTGAAAATGCAATGCACCGCAGACCCAGCTGCTTAGATGAGTGTCGCCACTTTTGCTTCGTCGTCCATCTCACCAGTTGCTTTAAAGTAGACATCAAGTTTTTCGACCCACTTTTTCGGCCATTTTGGCCCCAGCTTCGAGGAGGTACCTTATGTGTTGAACTCAGGCATTAGGGCCAATGTGCCTTGCTGACAGGGCATCCCCCTACCTTATGGGGCCCCTTCTGCACCTTGGACGGCATTGTCGGTGTTGCTCATGATGACACATCGCACAGGCATAGCTAACACTTGTCACGGCCGCAATCTGCGTCTTCTGATGGACCACTGTGGCGTTGCAACCACACAGGCACCCTCACAAATGCTGCGGTGTGGACCTCTAGGTGTACTTCGTAGGTAGGGTGGTCTTGTCCCTGGTTCTCACCTCAGGATGACAAGCAGGATCCTTTCTCCCCAAAGTTAGAGGGCCCCTGTGGCCTCTGTGGCTTTCTCAGGAAGTTCTAGCCCTGGTGGGCTCCAACAATTGTTCCTATGGTGCACGATCATGCCACACGTGGAGCCGTGACCATGAAAGACACAAAATGCTGGCGGATTCATCATCACAAAGGGTTAATGCTACTGGCAGGCATCAGAAATCATTGCCGAAGCAAAATTAAACGTTGTAATGTTAACTCCCTGCCCAGTAGCATCGTCGCCGTCAGTGAAAGGAGATGCGAGACACAGGACTTTACTTGTCGGGCTCCAGGAACGCACTGTTGCTCCTGGGTACGCCCACTTCATTTAAGCAGCGCACGCACGACGGCGAAAGTTGCCGTCGTGCCCACGTGACACCATCACAGTGCCTTGCCCATTTGGGATTTTGGAACTGTTGCACCCGTGTTTTAAAGTAATTGCAACTGTATTTGCTGCATACAATTGCAAACATAAGGCCTGTGCTCAGGGGTGGACTAGTAACCAAAAGAGCCCCAGGAAAATGTTCAATGTGCCACGACATTTCACCTTTTCAGCAAGCCCAACCCTTTTCCTATGAGCAAATGTGGAAATAAAACATGTTAACACCCAAAAGAGGCCCAGGGTTCAGAGGCCTACCAAGAAATCTCCAGAGTTCCCTATAGGCCAATCCACACCTGCCTGTGCTGATATTATTGAGGGCTATTCAGAGGTTGGGGCTCTGTCCTGGAGTTGCTTGGCTGCTCTTGATTGACTAACTCCACCTTTATTTAGTCAGAATCATATATATATATATATATGTAGTTATGGTTAAGTTGGTGTTTCCATAGGAAGATAATTTTTTGGGTGGCTTATAACTTCGCTCCCTCTGGACGAATCCTCACCAAACTTTGCAAAAAAAGTATATGGCCCACTCTGAATTCTTTTGCAAAGTTTGGAGAGGTTTGGTCCAGGGGGGGGCAAAGTTATAGGGGGGTCCCAAAACTTTTGTTTTTTTCCCATAGACATAATGGGAAAAAACTTTGCGCACGCCTACAGCCCAAACCGCTGGACAGATTACACCAAATTTGCGGCAGGAGCGGGGTCTTGGTCCCGAAAGCGTGCTTTTGGAAATTTGGTGTAAATCAATCCAGTAGTTTTTTTTAAAATGACCAAAATGTAAGGTAAAAACATTTGTGATATCTCCGTTCGCTCCGCGGACGGACTTCCCGGTTCGCTCCGCGGACAGTGCCCTGATTGGCCGTGCGGCTTGCGCAATGTCCGTGGACATCCAATGTGTTCGCTGATTGGACGGCGTGGGGCGCCCGACATCTTGCATTCGCGGACGACCGTGGACAGTGAGGTGAAACTTGGTTTAAAAATTGTATTTAGTGGAGTGTGTTGGTGTGTAAGAGTGTTTGCGGAGGGTGGGGGAGTATGAGATAGGTGCAATGTTGTATTTATTTATGTGCTGGATGCTTTTGTTGTGTTCGATTTGTCTGCGGACAACACGGCTGTTCTGAAATGTTCGTAAATAAACAGAATGGTGGATTCGGTGTCAAGTTGAAAGTGTTCTAAGAACACTCGTGGGGTCCTGGAATGTTCGCAAGGGGTGTCCTGAAGACGTTGTCTGTATTGTTCATTGGCAAGCTGAAAGTGTTCGCGGTGTCCTGAAATGTTCGTACATAAAGAAAATGGGGGGTGTCCTGAGGACGTTGTCCGTATCGTCCTCTGGCAGGTTGAATGTAGTCTAGGAACTTCCTTGTGTCCGCGGACATTGAAATGGTTGCAATGCTTGAATCTATGGGTGTGATATGCTGCGGTGGTAGTGGCCAGAGTATAGAATGTTGGGTGCATGGCCTGGCCATGCACTGAAGACTCTATGCCCTGGCCACAACCACTGCAGCATATCACACTCATATGCCATGCACCCAAGAGTCTATGCGCTGGCCACAAGCACCGCAGCATATCACACTCATAGTGGCTTATAACTTTGGGTCAAAAACAAATTTATAAGGAACAATGTTATAAGCCAGTATGGGTGTGATATGCTGCGATGGTTGTATTTATCATGTTATACTTACTATTTGGTTTAGTAACAGGAGTCCATGTTTTTCTTGTTCATTTCTGTGATAAAAGAAAATAGCATGTTAGTATTAGTATTTTATAAAGACTTGTACAATCAACATTTACTTCTTTGATTTTACCCTCATATTTAGTAGATGACAAACCAGAGTACTGTGCAATTTGCTCAGTTTCTGTGTTTGTTGCTAAAATCATTGGGTCTGTGGGAAGAAAAAAAATCCATGGTGGATTAAAAAAAAACCTTTTTCTGTTATGGTACATTTTATTTGTTTGTTTGTTTTCAGTGTATACTTGTTGTTTCTGTCTAATGCTTTATACATTGGATTGTTCTAGTTTTTGGGAGCGGTAAGATATTAGGTATTTGTTTGGATATTGTAAAATTTTGGAGCAGTTAGATACCAGTAGGCGTATTCTAACTGTTTATTTTTTTATATAATTTCGTGGTATTGATTTATCTGTTTGGATATTTCTAAATTTTGGGACAGTTAGATACCAATTTGTGTATTCTAACTGTCTATTTTTTTCTCTATTTGAGTGGTATTAATTTATCTGATTAGTTGTTGTAGCATCTTTGGGCAGTTAGATAGCTTTTGGAATATTGTGACAGTTTATATTTTTTTACTACAAGTGTACTTAAGGTTTAAGTACAGTTTAGTTATCAAATTTTGGTTTTAAGAACATTAAATAAGCGTTTGTATGATTTGCTGGTAATCTCTGCTTTAGAGTAATGGTACTATCATTACATTCAAACCATCCACATTTCTTTTTTATATATGCAGTGTAGTGCCCTGAATTGGTTGTGGCTCCTGCGTGGTAGATTATACCTATTGTTGTGAAGGTTTTCCTACCAAGTGATATTTGACCATGTGTGAATCCAGTCAGCTTGCAGTTGTTTTTGGTACCATCTGCATTGTAACGTAGAAGCATTAGTATTACGTATTTACTCTGTGTTTGTATTACTAACGTGGAGCGATTATCTGAATTGCAGGCCGAACATAATCTACCATTGCTGAAATGGAACGGATTCACAATTAGGTATTGCTATATACACAAAGTGTTCATTGGGGATTTGTTCTTGTGTCACATTGTTGCAGAGAGTGCATGTATGTTTCCACATGTATGAAATCTGGAAGATTTCATTTATAGGTATGTTTTTGTTTTCCAGTACTAATAGTGAGTACATTAGAAATTCTTGTGGATCTTCCTGTGAGCTTATAGTGAATTTCACCATTCCAGCACAGTAGTCCAATTGTTGTCTTATTCCATAAACACTATACGTGTTGTCAGGATTGTTTGCTGCATTTCTGTGAAGTACTAACATTTGCAAACACAATGGGTCTGTACTGTGTAAGTAAATGTTATCAACAATTGGTGGTAATTGAAATAGAATATTAATTGCTACATTTGCGTAGCAACTTACACCAACTATATTTGAGAGTTTAAATGGACCAGGTAGTTTTGTATCTGACAGCTTTTTTTGGAGTTTGTCTTCCTTCTTTGACGAAGTACCTGGTTTATTTTCCCTAATTGATTCTTTTTTGCTTGTCGCACTTAATGAAGTATTACTTTCTTTTACTCTCTTTGGAGGATTTGCAGTGTCATCCTGTTGCTTTTCTGTTTGATTTATTTTTCTTTTATAATGTTTTACTTTTTGTGGAACAGAATATGTGTTTAGATGGGGAGTCTATAGTGAACAAAGTCTATTGTATTCTAAAATGCAAGGAATATCAGCTTTTATTTCACTTGCATCAAAGTTGATTAGAAATAGACTGTCAAGTGTACGCAAGCGTGATAGTGCTACGTAGCTCATGCCTTCTTTAAAGACTGTGTTACCAATGTCTATCATTGCTTTGTCTAGGGTAAGACCTTGTGATTTATGAATGGTGACTGCGTATGCAAGAGTTAGAGAAAATTGTTCTCTGCGTACATACATGTCTTTGAAGAGAAGGAATCGAGCTGTTGAGCGTCCTATTCTTTTTACTTATGAAAGTTTGTCGAAGAGAATATTGACAAACTGAATTTTGTTGTCACGTGGGTATGTTTGAAAGCCAACAACTGTACCCAGTGCTCCATTAACTAGTCCTTGGTCCACGTCAAGGTTACGTTTCAGCATTACTCTGCAATTTAAGGATAATTTTAATATCTTTTCCAAGCCTGCTGTGTTTGAGATTGATTTTTCTAAACTATTTAGTCTTGTTGTGGCTTGGTCACACATGGGTAGTGTCATTCCATGCACATCTAGTTTGTCTGTGGCGCTAATTTCCATTATTGGTTGCATTTCTTTACTTAACATTATTTCATTGAATTTGAAACAGCTTGCAAGAGTTGGCATTAAGGCCATACAATTGACATTTTTGTGGGCTAATTGTTACATAACATCTGTAGCACATGCATTATCACCATAAAGTGCATGAAAGTGCCGGGTTTTCAATATTGCTTCTGCTTCTTTAGAAAGTATACCAACTCTGATACTTTTAAAGATGTTGGCATAAGTGAGATCTGCAGATTGGCGCATGTTTTCTGTTAATTCTCTGTATTTGAAATGTTGCCAAAGGTTGACATTTCCAATGCTGCCAACAGTTTTACGGTAGAGTTTGTGTCCTAATGTTTTAAGAATAGGCTCACCTTTTACTGGTGTCAATTGAAGAAGATCTCCGAAAACAATAATGTGTTTTCCTGCAAAGAGCTCTTCATAGTTTGTTTTGAGTACTTCTTGTAATCTGAGGTGAATCAAAGCCAACATTAGGTTGGACACCATGCTCACTTCATCTATTAGTAGCATTTTCATTTGTTTCAGTACTCTGTGCAGTTCCATTGCAGCTTCTGCAGAAAGTTTGTAATAATCTAATTTGTTTTGGTGTTCTACTGGCAGGAGTAGTAATCGGTGTAAAGTGACACCACCTATGTTGTAGGCAGCTAAACCTGTGGGGGCAGTGACAACAGCTGACAGTTTGTTGTTTGTCAATTGTTGAAGGAACTTACTGATGATTTTGATTAGGAATGTTTTGCCAGAACCAGCTTCACCACTGACATACAATAGTATACGTTTGTAATTTTGACAAGTGCATTCTTTGTTTTCATGTTGTACACCATGTGCAATTTCTTTTGTTACTTCTTGAAAAATGCTACGTTGCTCATTGTTTAGCTTTGACTGTATTATAGTTAAGTCTTCTTTATCTTCATACTGACATATGGTGTTTTCCACTTCTATCATAGCTAATTCTGCCTCATTTGTTATTAGTGGGTCTCCCAGTGGTTCTTGGCTTCATGTGACAGACGGTTGACTACTGTCAGGAGTGTCCTTATCTAGTTGGGACTGGAGTGCTTCTTTGTGTTGCTGTTCATTGTGCAACATTGTTTTGTACTGTGCAAAGTTTACATCAGTTATACTGCTTTCATTTGCTTTGAAAGCGTCTTCATATGAGTCATAGTTATCTAGTATTTCTTCTTCTTTTCTCCATGGTTTAAAGAGTTGTAGCAGGGACATGTAATATACTTAATGTTGAGGAGTCTTTAATGATAATTTGATATGATTAATTAAATTTGGTTTGGTGAGTTTTACTAAGCTGCCTTCACAGTTTGTCACTTTGTATTTACGGTGTTGTTCATCAGGTTTTATATTATTTTTGTATGTGTAATTTTGGGCTATGTGGTATAGACACATGGTTTACAAAGTGGTACTCCTGTTTGGGTACAATGTGTGCAATAAATTGTTTTTTAAAATGTCTTGGCTGTTGGGATCATGTTTGGCTATTGTTTCTATATCTTCGTATGATTTTAGAACTCTTTTTCTAGATTTAGCTGGACCGAGACTTAGCCATACTATATTTTCAGATTTACCATACAATGCAGTACCAGTTAATTGATCAGCTGCTTCATAGGATCCACATTCTCTATGGGACAGCATTTTTATGCCCAAGCTGTATAATTTCTGAGACACTGTTTTATCTGATGACAGGTCATTCCAGAGGTCTTGGAGCTCTGTCTTTTCTGATTTGGTTAAGTATGCTGTGGCATATCGTGCAACTGCAGTAGAATTGTCTGCAATGTACTGCACATCTATGTTTGCATTCCATAAGTGGGCAATGATTGCATTGTAATCATTGATATATTTTTCTTCTTCTTTTCTTTTTATGCAATATGTATTTTTAGGTGACTTACATTTAACACTATGTCTAACTGAAGACATGAGGTTGTTCACTTGACCTGTATTTGTAACTGGTCTAGGGAAACCAAATCGGCATTTGGTGTAGTATTTCCCTTTGTTTTTGTATTTGCGACGACAGTATTTGGCACATTTGTGTCTTTGGAATTGTAACATTTTTGCATGAAGATCACTATTTGTGGATTCTAATGGAATTTCAGAAGTGACATATTTTTCAATAAACTGTAAAACAGTGGCATCACTGTCTTGACCAAATTTAGGAGCATCTTTAATCCATAAAAGCATGTGGACATGTGGTGCTCCTCTGGCTTGGTATTCTTTTCTCCAAAAGAAGTGTTGCACTTCTCCAAGGGGAGGAACAGTTTTATTACAAATACAATGTAGCACAACAATGAAGCGATGGTGAAAATATCTTGAAACATTAACAGGATCCTGAGAACAAAGTTCTCCAGGTGTTAGTATATCTATGTTTGTTTTGTTTTCATTTGATATGTGTAGGAAAGCATGTAAATCTTCCCATGCATATTCTGCACAACTTAATGTAACAAACCAAGTGGTTGGGCAAAGGTTTCTGATCATACAACGTACATCTCCATGACGTCGAAACCAGTACTCTTTAGTACCACGCATATTTGCTAATAGATTTGTAGGATTTGCTTGTAAAACCTCATCTTTTTGTTGAACGTTTTGTAATAATTGTGTTGCTGTCATATTTTGAAAGTGTGATCCTGATTTTAATATGTGTGCAACTCCGTAACATAAAGTTGCTAGTTCACTTTCAAAGAGTAGGTGGAATATGTATTCCACATTTTGTCGAAATTGGGGATCTTCAGAATACATTCGTAATGAGCGATATTCTGATGCTGATATTTGAATAGGTCTTTCATCGTATCTTCCTCCTTTGCTAGTAGAAAAGAGTAGTGGAAAAGCACGTGCTTCTATACTTTTTTCCCACATGCTGATTGGTGATCCTTTTGTTTGACGCATTTGGTACGTTTCCAGTGCATCTTCTATGGTGTCATTAGAGTGCAATGGATGAATTGTATAATGGTCTAAAGTGTTTGATATTGTAGCAGGAGCTAGGAGCTCAAATTGACCAGCTTCTTGTGTCTCTTGAATTATTTCAGTTGTATCTTTCAAGTTTTCTTCAATATTAATTTCTTTGTAATATTAATTATTCTCTTTAAGATATTGCAGGGCTTCTCTAACTTTATGTAAATCTACCAGTTGTTGCCAAATTTTTTTGTCTTTTGTAGGTACTCCATTTACCAAGATAATTAAAGATTGTTGCATTGGACGTTGCACTCCTAGAGTGTGCACATTTTCTTTTACATCTAATGTTAAATACACTACTTTTCCACAAATACCTTTCACTAATTCAGAGGGAGGTAATTTTGCAGTTTTCGGTTGAAGGCATATTATTGCTTGAAATGGGTGCACTGTTTGAATTATGATGCTCTCAGATAAATTAAGTTGTTGAAGGGGTTTTGGTAGTGGATATAATTCCAAGTTATTTGTGATAGCACGTGAAGGAGTTTGGTTGTTGTCAAGTTTTGTAGTGCAGTAACTGCAAAGTATTATGGGGTCAGTTATTTCGTATTTATTTTCTGCTATAAGGCAGAGAGCTAATTCAAACCATTTAGAATGTTCATTGTCTTCTATTTTGTATGATAGGTCTACAGTTTTTGTGTTACTTTTATAAAAAGTTCTGCAGCAACATACACACACGTGGTTTGGTACTTCAGCTGAAGTACTTTCAAATTTTAGTATTTCTTTTTTGTATGTGTGTAGTGAAAGGTTGCCATGTGCAGAATTGTTACGAAGTTGGTTTACAGCTAATTCATCTTGTAAGTGGGTTTCACTTCCAAAATATTTTGTCTGAATATAGTCGATTTCTTCTAGTAGGTCTTTTGCTGTACCATGTGGAAGAATGTTATTTAAAATGGCTAGTGCTAAAGCAGGACTTTTAGCATAGTACAGTTTATAAACTAGATTTCTCATACTTGCATGATGTGTTGATATCCTTTTGATATCATGGAAGGTTGTTTTGCAAGTAGGTCCTCTAATGCAGGCCAATGAATGTCCTTGTAGTCCTGTGTACTTGCGTACTGGACAAGCATCCATATTTTGCAGTAGTTTCATTTTGATTTTGTCTTTGCTTTTCACATATTGATTGAGGGATTGGCGTAAAGACTTGAACATTGTTTTGGGAATGTTACACATTGAAGTGCATGGCCATTTGTACACTAGATGTTCTGATTCAGTTGAATGGAGGGGTAAACCTATGTTTTCAGGGCATATTTTTGTAAGGAGTACTTCTTGTTCCATTATGGTATTATTAACTTTTTCATAACCTCGACCACTGCTATGTATGGCAATTGTATTTGTTTGCTTTTGTTTGTACGCTTCTTCATTAAAGTATGGTTCTGTGCTTGTAGTGTGACTCCATTCACCTCTACAGATATTTAAGAAGTTATTTCTGTTGACATTTCGTTTATTGAGGAGTCTTTTTTGTAATTTAGTTATTAGTTTTGTTAGTGGTTTCATTCTGTTTAACACTAAAATAAATAACTTTCTTTTGAAAAGAATTGCACTTCCTATCAATGCTTCTAAGATTACTTTCCTACGATAGGTTTGAAGTGTTGAACCTGGTTTCTCTCCTGTTTTTATAAGATTTTGAAGGACTTTGTGACGGAACATTTTGGCTAAAATACTTTTCTTGGTATGCTTACTTTGTACTATATCAAGATTTATAGAAGTTTTATTTGTAGTGATAGTTGATTTTCTGTTAATTGTTTTTTGGGTTGTTTTACTTTTTGATATAGGAGGCATATTTTTTGTACTAGAAACTTCTTCTGTTTCACTACATGACTGTATTAGCTCTTGTGTTTCAACTTTTTTTTACAAATTCTGCTATAGATGGATGTTTATGTTGGAGATTTTTCTTTGTATTTGCTCTACTTCTGCATTCCTTTCTACAGAGTTGCTTTTTGGTAGGCATTCTTTAGGGTCTGTTGAAAAAAATACAGAAGGTATGGGTTGGGGTGTTCTGCAATGCATGTGTGTTGTGTGCATGAGTGCTTGAGTAAGATGATAAAGATGTATGTAATGGTGTGTGATTGTACATTGGGAAGTACAACTACTAGGGATGGGTATTATTGAATTAATGTGTTACTAAACTGGGGTTCAAATGACAGAAAAAAGTAAGCCAGTGGTGTGGAGAAGTATAAATAGTATACCTAAAGCTATACAATTAAAACAGTTGTTTGTTCTACAACATCTAAATTCTAGCGGCTGAGTTGGGTAATTTGTGTGTCGAAAAATAGGAATTTGTGGGCCATTCTGCCAGTAAATCACTGTTTAAGACGTGGGATTTTTGGTCAGAATGGTGCAGAATCTCTATTTTTAGGCACAGAAATAGCATGAATTAACCTTACAGTGTGTTTGAGTAATAATTCAAATATTATGGTAACATTCTACTTACTTTTTTTTCTAAAATGAGCAGTTTACTTCTTAGTTGTTCTTTGTACTTCAAATTCGGCTGCTTCTTTTCAGGAGGATGCGCTTTACTGCAATTGTAAAAGAAAGAAATTAGTAATTTGTTTTGTATATAGCAATGTTTTTAATTTAGACATAGATTTTTTAAATTGAAATGCGCAGCGCCTTCCTCAAAACCATTGAAACTATCTTATGACTAACTGTAGGAAAGAAAATATCTTTACTATTAATAATAATAATAATAATAAGTTTATTATGAATTAGTTCGTATTGAACTTTACACAAACCATACAGATACATATAACTTAATACATACAAACATACTTAATTCATACATGCTTACAATGAAGACAATCAAAACATTAGATATAAAACTTATATGAGAATTATATAAAATTATATAAAAATATGTTATTTCATATAGATATATAGATACAATCACAGTACAAATACCAAATGATGTGTATCATAAAACATTCCCATCAAATTCAAATTCAAAATCGGCCCATCAAACAAATAAAAAAAAATGAAGATGGTCGCATACCACTAACGCTAAGCTCTGAGTGTCCATCGTCGTCATCATAATCGTAATCAAAGTCATGATCACGATCATAATGGGCCACTCCTCAGGGTTCCGATTTAGGAACAAATTCCAAAAAGGGGGGGTTCCCTCAAGGTGCCCATATAACAAGCTGGTTTTGCAATAAGCTTTTAACTTTAACCCAAACCCTATAGAGGGCCAGCTGTGTCCTAATAGAATCCGAGTTTAAACAATAATCCCAGAAGAACTCTCCCTTAATAGTCTCATAATTATTTACGAATTTTCCTAACAGACACATATATAACGAGCCCAGACGAGGGCACAAAGTCAGGACATGCCTAGTAGTTTCTAGAAGTTCATTCTTCTCACAAATACGGCAACACCCATCCTTTAGTGGGATGCCCAGCTGTGGTCCAATGACCGCTAACACCTGAAGCTGATTTGACCGCAATCTTAGCATAAATTGGCGCACCTCAGGGTCTGGGCATAATAACAGATATTGTTGGGGCTTTCTATATCTATGTATTAGGTGCATTACCGCTTCGTACCCCTTCAACGTAGCCAGATAGATGTAGTTCTGAGTCCAGCCCCATCTATTCATTTTTTGTATAAAAGATTTCTTTTGATGGATAAATGGCATTAGCCGCTTCTTATCGTGGGATCAGTCTATGGTAGCAAAGAGAGACTCATTTAACTGTTTATAATTATTCCCTTGAGGTGACTTTTCATTATCAAAGTTAATACTGGCCAGGCTAAGTAGTTTACATGAAGGAGAGGTGATAGCTTTCAAATAAAGCACACCTCGGGCGCACAGTGCCATGCCTTTCAACGATGTTAAGCCCAATTCCAACCTCAGGTACTGAACTGAACAAGCCAGACCCATTCCCAGTACTGCACGCCAGTATTGCCCCTCTATTATATTAAGCCAGTTCAGGTCCTGCATGGCGAGTGCCTCCAGGCCATACAGAATTGGGGGACGAAACACTGTTGGTAGAGTCTGATAATCCCCACAATGCTAAACCCTGCTGTTCCTTTGGCAAATTTACATGCCTGTAATGTAAGAAGTTTTGCCGTCTCTTTTTTTGCATGATAATCAAATTATAGTTGGGTTGGATGTCAAATTCTAACCCCAGGTATGGGTATGACTGTTCAATACTTATTCTACCCAGGCTTGTCCCAACCCCAGAGCGACTCGGGCCGCTCTTAGCCAATGCCAGTATCTTTGTTTTCCTTAGGTTTATGGAAAGCCCCAATTGCGTCGAATACAGGGAGAGCTCCTCAAGCATGCACTTTACTCCAGACAACGTACGATCGAACAATATTAAGTCGTCTGCGTAGAGCATGCCTACAATTGGAGTGTCCCCCAATTTTGGGGGGCAATTGGCTTTAGCGGCCATACGGGATAACAAATCAGCTATGTACAAATTGAAGCACATGGGTGCACCGGTGCAGCCCTGTTTAACTCCCATATTAATAGGAATTGAATCAGTGGCCGCTCCCTCGTTATTGAGTCTAACCCTGGCACTATTATTACTATGTAGGCTTGACAGTACATGTAATATCCAGCCTGGACACTTTAAATCGTGTAGTTTGTCCCACAGGATCTCCCTCTTGACTTGGTCGAATGCACTACTAAAGTCCACAAAAATTATGTTCAGGGTGGCATTTTTGTTACTCAAGGTGTTATTAATCATAAATCTAGGACCCTGATGTTATGTACAGTCCCAGAGCCTGGTCTAAATCCCGTCTGTGCATAATTCAAGATGTCATTCGCTGTAACCCATGTTTCAAGTTCCTTAAGGACAAGTGTCATGAAGATTTTGCAGGTTGCATCAAGCATAGAGAGGAGTCGGTAATTACCAGCATCACATCGATCTCCCTTTTTATGTAGTGGTATAAGTACCAACCCTCTCCATGAAGACAGGATCACAGCCAACCTACAAATACGTGAAAAAAGCGTCAGTAGTACATGTGCCCAGTTGTCCGGGTCACTTTTCAATACAATATTTGCCAACCCGTTCGGGCCCGGGGCTTTAGAGGGCTTAAATGCTACGATAGCCTGCTTTATCGCACTATGACTTAAAGGCAAGGTCCATGGGTTTGTACTTAACACAGTGACTGGAGCAAGAATATTTGCATCAAAGAATGTATGCTTAATATAGGATCTCCACTGGTCCTCACCAATGGGATTCACCATTCTTAGTCCCTGATCCCCTCCAGCCTCTCCTAATACTTGCCAGATTCTTCTGGAGTTTCTACTCATGAGAATCTGAATAAAGCTCTCCCATTTTTCGCGTTGCAAGAATTTACGATAATGGTAGAGCCATGTGCGGTACTGTCGTTTTATATACTTAATCTCAGTCAATCTCTCCTGCTGACTCCTATCGCTAGTAGAGACCAATCTACAGAGTCGAATTTCTCGCTGTATTATCTTCTTTCGGTCCCGGATCTTAATGTCAAACTTGCCCCTTTCAACTGCTTACCATTTAGTTTTAGGGACTTGGGTAGGCTTAAAAAGGGGCTGAGTAAGAGAGTGTATCCATGTTTCAATTTCATCAGGGGATTTCCCCCTTAAGTCACTCTTCAGACCTCGGGAAAGATCAATGCCCTCATTCTTTCGATGTTAAACTGATACCACCATATCCGATTCCCTTGGTTGTATGTGGCCACATCACTACATACCGTCCCAATACCCTCACCCCCTCCCCCACTAAGAGTCAAGGAAATAGGGGCATGGTCACTATAGGAATTAGGTGCAATATGGATACCAATGACATTACCCATAACACCTTCAGAGACCACCATGTAGTCCAAGACAGCCATTTTAGTGCCCATTACCCAGGTAGGTTGGCTAGGGTTATCACCAGTAGTGCGACCGTTCAATATTTTACACCTCCATTCCTTCAGGTAATCTACCCACAACTTGCCTTTGGCGTTAGATGTTGTTTGAGGCATGTGGCAGTAATCAAAAACGTTATCGTATTTACCACATCCTACCAAGTCTACGCATCTAGCATTCAGATCCCCACACAGAATGATGGGATTGCGTTCATGGTCAGCGTCCCAATCCGTAAGAATGGCATCCAATTGCTCGTGGATAGACTCAGTCTTCAGTGTACCTGGGGGGCCATAAATATCAATGATTAATAGATCTTGATGTTTTCCTCCTTTATTGGCTAAAGTCAATGCCACAGCTAGCACATTGCTACCAGGTTTAGGATCATTTACCAGTTTCGGGCTCTATGTCGACTTTATTCCTATTAGGAGGCCGCCCTTTGGGCGGCCACAATCCCCCTTAATGGCCTCTGCTTGGAAAGTCACATACCCATCAAATTCGACCTTGAACGTAATCCATGTCTCTTGCAACACAAAGATTTCATGGGAGAACAATATTTCTTGCGCACTGCCCCCATTGAGCCAGTGGTTGAACCCCCTAGTATTCCAACTAACAACTGACCAATTTCAAGCCAAACAACTGTTTGCTGCAATCATGTTTTTCAACCACTCCCAGCCTTGCTTATCATTACATATGTCTGTTGGCTTCAATTCGCTTGTGGCACCTGATATGTTAGTTTTTGAACTGTTACATTTAACACATCCTTCTTTAGGGATATCCAACTTTAATGGTATATCTAAATCATATCCCAGATATCCCAATGATGCGGAATGGGATTTGATAAGGGCTATGGTCTCAGGCAGACTGCAGTGCACTCTTGTAGTCATACTATTCGAGTTTTTCAAAGGTTCCACGAAGTCAAAATCTCCACAGTTGAGTATCCTAAGAGAGGGAACCTTATTAAACAGTGACAAAAGTGAGGCACGATTCAGCTGCCGACCCTTCACGATCACCTTGGGAGCGATGGTCAGTGTTCTCTGAGGTAACGTCACGGGAGGAGAAGGGGAGGGTTGTACAGAGGAGGGGAAACGGCGGCATGATTGAAGGCGTTATTATTAACTGCCGGTCGATGCTGAGTCTCATGTAGGGGGACATTAGGTCCAAAAGCAAGGTTATAATCAGTATTATCCAGTTTTGTAGCTCCGGCCGCCTCCCGAGGGCACATTACATCAGCTGGTCCTTCCTCTATAAGCCAACTGGTAAGTGTACCAACGTCTGTGCCGACCGTCTTTTACGCCTTGCTGCTCTTTTTCGTTGCTTTTTTGACATATTGGCACTACAAGGCAATAGTGTTGAATTTAATGCAGGGCAGTTTGCTTCCCGGATGTCCGGCAGTTTAGGGGAAATCTTTCTTTGTATTACTGAAATGTTCTGTTTAGTCTGTCTCCCCTGGCTTTTGGCTACAACCGCCACGTCTGATGTACCCTTTATTAGATCTGCAAGGGACGGAGGAGGGGTCAAGGACAAGTTCCCAGCCCGCGGTTCCACAATTGCACAATCTTGTGACTGGACTTTTACCGTGGATGATTTTTGAGGGACCTCCTCCCGCAGATCGATGATTGCCCTTTCTTTAGGTGAATTTAGGGTCATTAGATGCTCTCGTATACTTGTGATCGCAACCCCCTGAAGTTTCAAGTCTTCGTGTATTGTGCCACATAGTTTTAATAGTATTTTTACTGCAAAATTTAAGATACTATTATTATGATTTGCAGTAATCTCATGGGTACTATACTCCTCTTCAGTGAGAGTGCTTGAAGGTAGCACGGTGCCATAGAACATGTTTGGGCTAGCAGATAGTCTAGCTGCCCCCCCTGCGTTTAGCTGAGGGGTTTACTTTATTTCGGTGATCATAGGCATACCATCCACCACCCCCATAAAGGGCGTGGATCCCAGGGTTATCTCGCTCCTAGGTGGAGAGTGAACTTGGACCTCCTTTATTGATGGAGGCTCGGGTAAAGGGGGCTGCAAATGTGAAACTACCTTTTCTGTGGCCTCTCCTTTCCTCCCCCCTACAATAGGGGACGTACGATCTTGTAAGGCGTAGCAAAGTTGTAATAGTGAATCGTTGTCCAGATCCAGAGGGATGTAGCTACTTTCAGCTTTGGCCAATTGAGAAATTATATCAAGTGATGGCAAAGAAGTAGCCTGAGCTAAGGTTTTGGCAGGGAAGAAGGAATCCAATGGGCCTTTATTTTTGCCCAACTCCTCTTTTGCTTTCGTGCCTTTATCCCCCTTCTTGCCATCGTTCAGTGGTTCAACACTAGCTTCCTGAGTCTGTTTAGTGGAGCGCAGACCATAGGGTTTCTTACCCCTATTACTCACTACTTTACCGCGACTTGCGGCTTTGCCCGGCATTACCGTAGGAGAGGAAAATAGGGGCAAGTAGATAAGGGGGGGAGTAGGAGAGAATATGAGGAAAAGAAGAGCTATATGCAAGAGAGTACAGGCGTAAGTACTAATGTAAAAAGCTCTCCCACTGCAGCTCGTTGTGATGGTTCACTTCTTTGGTGCCTCTACGTTCAACCAGGACTAAGGCATGTATTAATATAGCTAAATAGGCGGCCAGGTCAAGTTTAGCCCAAGGGGTGCCAGTAAAACGCCGGTATCACAAGCCGAGAACCGGTTCACAGTACAATGAAGCACTTGCCTTCAGCACACCCACAGCCATGTGAGTCCTGTGCGCCTCAGTGCTACTCTTCCTGCACCGTCACGTCAGCCAGCCTGCGAGGGGGTATACGGGCTGAATTCACGCCATGTAGTCTCCCTCTGTCTAGGGCACTCAGGCTCCAACGTGACCTGATTCTACTCGCTCGCTCTGCTCACAGAACGCTACTGCTCGCTCGTCACAGGGTTGCAGAGTTAGAGTAAAGGACCCAGCAGAGCAGCGAGAATGCAGACCTAGCCTGTCCGTCAAGCCGCACTGTCTTGTATGCCAACAGAATACCAGAGGTTCACATGATAGCCACTTCCAACAGAACTTAGCTCCTAATATCTTTACTTTGGCTTGTGAAATTCATAATGTACCACTGTATACCACTATTCCTGTAACTAGGCTTTTCCACGTAATAGTGAGTCAATTTCATAGCCTGCTTGTCCTATATAAATGTAAATAATTATATAAATTAAAAAAATTAAAACCAATTATGTGTTTGTACAAATATTATTGTTTGAGATTTGATCATAGAGTGTGCATGTAATTTTGTTTGATTATATGTAGTCTATATATTTATTTCAAAAATGTTAGTTTAACATTATTTGCGTGTGTGTGTATGAAGAAATTAAATGGTATAAAGGTTTGTAAGTCACAGTTCATTTTAGGACAATGAAAAAATGATCGTAGATTCATTTGACAGATTATACAAGGTAAAAGTCGGTAAGAAAATGTGTTCATGTACTGTATAGAAAATATGCATACCTGTAGTTTGTGTTCATGCATATGGATATGGACGAAGCTGCAAGTAGAAATCTTGGAGACTTGTATAGTATTTCTCGTAGATCGTGCTTGCCAATGGTATGAGACTTGTACTCCGAGAGATTCACCATACATTGGCAGTGCTGATCTATGATGATGTAGTTAAATGTAGAGGTCTTGGATTTGATTGGTGGATGATCATGTGATTTCTTAGCTACATCCAATGAGGGAATGGCACAGAGAGTGAAGTGGAAATAGTAGAAGGGCTGTCCATGTTACGATATGTTCGCGCACATAGCGGTAGTTCTAGGACACCGCATATTACATCCGGGGAATTTGGGGTGGGGAGGCATGCAAATGAGATTGAATGTAGCAAGGGATTGGTCCGTAAAGTTTAGTGAGTGTGTTGTGCTAGGAGAGGTTTTCTCAGATATTCTTTTTGCTGAGAGAAGAACAGATAGCTATGGCTGAGTGTTTAAAAAAACAGGTTGTGTGGATTTTGGGAGACTCGTGGATACATTGGTTGAAAGTGCATGCAGAAAGCTGTGGAGTATCTATAGATCTTGGATTCGCACATGTGGAAGTGCACTGGAATGGAGTGCGTGTAATGAAGTGGTTGGACTTGCCACCTCTCTGTGCAACTTTGAAGATAGAGGAACATCCAGACATAATTGTAATTCATTGTGGAGGGAACAGTTTAGGATATGTGTCTGGAATTTCTTTGCAATTTGCAATGAAAGAAGGACTTCAGAAGATCATTGACATGTTTCCAAACTTCAAAGTAATTTTTTCACGGATTGCGCAGAGACAAATGTGGCTTCGTTCTTTCTCATGTGGTCCACAAATGGAGAAAGCAAGGCGTAATGTTAATAAGGCTGTTTGTGCCTTCCTAAGAGATTTTGGCATGTCCTCTTTTCACAATGAAAATATTATGTTTCGTAGTACATACATTTTTCGGAGAGATGGAGTCCATCTTACTTATGCTGGCAATCAGATTTTTCTGAGAAATGTACAAAATGCATTGCGAACTTTTTTTATTTTTAGAAATACAGCATCCATTTTGAAGTAGGTGTTAAGTATTTATAATTTTTGACATACAAACACCTCCCAAAGGCTATTTCCAGAGCCACCACTTCCGCCCAGAGAAAAATACAATGGTTACAATAGGGTAGCACCCCCATTTTTTTATGTTCGCAAACTGTCCGCGGAATTTCAAGAAATACAAAGGGCCCTGCTTTATTTATCTTCACTTCTATTTTTTAACTGTGAAAGGCGGCTCTGAAAAGAGCCTTATTTTTTTTTTATTTCTGTTATTTTGTATTTCTTTTGGTTTTTTTACACACGACACACTAGGAGAGGAGGGGAAAGGACGGTAAAGGGGGGGGACACCAACCACAGGGATAAGAAAGGGCAAGCTGAGAGAGGAAGATGTAGAGTGGGTTTTATTTGGGTAGTGAGCAGGTCTTCTCGTGCTGTGAGACGATAGTCTCAAAAGCACTCCAAAATCGCTCCCCCCTGCAGAGTACTGTGTCACAGTACATACATACAACTGTGACCCTCGAAAGGTAAGGGTCATCAGAATTCTGTATGACCTGTGAGGCAGCTTGAGGAAGACACTGTCCCACAGAGGTGTTCCTTGTGGTGACAGGATCAGAAACGGAGGATGAAGTAGAGGCAATCAACCTACTACGCTCTTCGCAAGGTACAACCTGGCGAATGGCCCCAGTGTGGAATGAGTTGAGGTGTCGCTTCATGGTAGTGGTCCCAAAGCTGTATGAACCATGCCTCCCGCGACTGACTACCATTTTGCACTCATTGCAGGTGACACGGTTCGCACAAGCCTTAGAACCATTCCCATGAATGGTAAACAACCGCCACACCCAAGAATCACACCGAGGGCGGGTAGTAGGGATTTCCTCTACCTTATTCTCGCATTCCTCTTCTTCCTCCTCTGTATCCTCACTCCTATTCCCCTCTTCAGGCCCTTGGGGAGATGGTGGTGGTGAAGGGGGTGGGGGTGGTGCTGAGGCAGATGTAGCACCAGGTGGCAATAGTGGAGCCATGGATGTCATCGGCTTGGAGATGGAAATCTCAAAATCTGCAAAGTATGCAGCAAAATGCAGTGTGCTCTGTGGAATAGCCAGAAACACAATGAGAATGAGCTCAAGGACGTGGTCTTTTATAGGGGTGCTTGTACGCGGTTCGCGGACATGCGCGCAGTCCGCAAGACAGATCGAACACCAAAAAAGGTTCAAAAAGTCACAAAAATCTATGTGGAAATTTAGGATTAGTATGTGGGATTTGTGGTATGGTGAGTTTTTACTGAGAAATATTGTGGATTACTTGGAAATGTACTTTTAAACTGTCCTCGGACACGAACAGTGTCCGCATTGAGAACACGCGATCAGCGTGGGCGCGGTCACATGATTGCTTCGTGAGCATGTTCGCTAAGGAAGCGGCCGTCTGCAGGACACCCAATGTACGGACATTGTTTTGCGCATGCGCGTTGATGTTCTATGGACAGTGTTCGGGTCCTGAACTAATTAAAAGTGCGTCACAACTAAACCGAACAGTTACGGACAGCCGTTTGTTCTTAGCACTGTTTAACTTACTTGCGAACAATATGGACAGACATAGCGTCCCCAGCACACCTCCATTTTCGTTTATTTACGAACAATTCAAGACACCACGAGTGTTCTTAGAACAGTTTCCACTTGCTAGCGAACACTACGATCAGGCATAGTGTTCTTAAGGACACCTCCATTTTCGTTTATTTACGAACATTTCAGGACACTACGAGTGTTCTTAGAACAGGTTCAACTTGCATGAGAACATTACGGACAGATATAGGGCCTCATTACACGGAAGGCGGTAAGGGTTAACGGTCACCGGTAATGGTACCGGTGACCATTAACCCTTACCGCCTTACCACGAGGCCCCTTTGCGGGTAGGTACTTTAACGCCTGCTGTTTAGAAGGCGTTATAAACCAACCCGCAAAGGGACCAGGGTGCTAATTACGGTACCGCAATTTGCGGCACCGTAATTAGCGCCTTCCCCATTCCCATAGAGCCCTATGGGGCAAAAATGGGAATGAGGAAGGGCAATGGGGGAAGGGGGAATTACCGCCCTGCCAACATTGGAATAGGGCGGTAATTCCCCTTTCCACCAAGGCAGTGTTGGTATTTTACCGGCATGGACCAAGGTGCTAGTAGCATCTTGGTCCTCCGCCTACTGTGTAATGAGGCCCATAGTGTCCTCAGGACACTTGCATTTTCATCTATTTACGAACATTTCCGAACAACTGCCCTGTCCGTAGACACCTAAATTGGTTTTAACAAAAAGAACTGAAACTAATTACAACACAATATAAAAAAGTAACTTTATTTGACATATATTAACAATTTATGACTGAGAAGGTGGGGCAGAAACGGAAATAAAAACAGGAGAATTAGGGATTTCATAATTGATAATAATATCAATAATAATTGCGATCAGGTGAAGAAGGGATGGAAATGTCATCAAAACGTTTTGGTCCATGGGCGGGTTTGGGGTTAAATGAGTGGGATATGGTGAGGGGGACAAGTACAGGTGGGACAATGGTATCTTGTTGTTAGTTTTAAGTGATCTTCCACAAAGTTTTTTAAATTGGTAAAATTTGCCATAAGTTGGTCCATTTTTTCGTTTATGTTTTCCAGAGTGTTATCCGCTTCTTTTTCTCTAGTAGTTTCAATTTTTGTATGGTCTGTACAAAAAAAATGTATATGTTAAATGTATACAAAATAATATTTATTAATTGGTTTATATAGTAAAGTGTGTACCATTAGGTGCACTATCTTCTGACATTTCCTCTTGTGGGAATGCTCCTCTAGCCACTCCAGAGTACTACACTTTTCTGTGAGAAAACAAAAAAGTAATATATTTTTTTTATCTAATACAAAAAGTTTATAAATATATGAGTAAAATGAAGTGCACTTACTATTTCAGGTAAGATATGTGATGAGTAGTCTGTACGTCTGGTCTTGTTCTTAGTTGTGGAGTGTCTGTGAGGTAATTATGTTGGAAGCCACTTTATCTTCTTTTGGTATATTCCATTTTAGAACATATTGTATTTAAATTAATGGTTAGTGTGTTACATATATGGGTTACATTTCTTAGGTATTACTACATATACTTTGTATGTGTGCTGCTTCATGAATTTGTTAAATGTTCCTATGTTATGATATAACAATTACACATACCCCCCCCCAGAGTTTTTAGGTGGTGGTACTGTTGTCCGAACATGTCCACGAACAGTCAAATTCAGTAGAAAGGGTTCAGTATGTTCCATATTACATGTACATACAGTCAAAGTTATTATAGTTGTGCTACTAAAAAACTATGAAATTCATTAAAAAAACTTTGTTAAAGGGACGTTATGGTTCAGTTGCGCTACGAAAAATCTATGAAATTCAGTAAAAACAACTTTGTTAAAGGGACGTTATGGATCCAAGTAAAACCGAAAAACCCCTGAAATTCGCCAGTTATGGTAAGCTAAGCAACCATAACTCGCGCCACCACCGTGCACTGCTAAGACTAACACCCAGGACATCAAAGATGACATCACAAATGTCATTGATGACATCACTTCTCTCACTGCACAATCCATATGTGCATTTATAAGAGCACTGTGTACACCTTCTGTGCATAAGTAAAGGAAATGCAGATGCAAAAGATGGTATGTGACAGTTGGTGTGTGGAAGATTAATATGGTCATAGTGTTATGTGAACAGTTTTTGGAAGTGATTGGTGGATAGATGTGTGACAATTTGAAAGCAGGCATTGAGGGAGTGTTAGAAATATAAAATTAAAAAGGGTAGAAGGGTTGCGCTATGCCATGGTGTGCACGTGCCATCTGGGTCTTTTAATGATCTATATTCTGGAAAGGGTACTGTGGAGACCCTGGATATTTATAAAGGTCCATCGATTATGATCCTTATTGTATGCTAGAGAAAAGTATTTGGCACAGAAAACTGTTTCTGTCCTTTTATATTTTTCTCTAGTATACAATTGTCTATTATTCCCATTAGCATAACACACAATGCTAATGGAAACGTTGGAGAATCTTATTGAGTCTAACTACTTTCCTGAGAAATGTAAAGTAGATGGATTCTCTGAGATAATTAATTTTAGTTCTATTTTTTAACTGTGAAAGGTGGTTCCTAAAGGAACCTTTATTTGTGGTGTTTTATTTTTCTTTTTTTTGCAGGAGAGATCAGATAGTAAAGTTGGGATGGAAATGAGGGAAGAGACACCAACCACAAATATGGAGGGGCAGCTGGACAGGGGAAGATGTTGCCAGTGTGTTACATCTAATGTAGGAGGCAGTGTTTCTCATGCTCCTTGATTCCAGCTTCAAAAGTACTTGGAAAATGCTCGCCCCTGCAGAGTGGTGTGTTGCAGTATATACAGCGTACTGTTGTATGGTTCAACAGTCTCTTTTTTCGCTTGCAAATTAGCTGGTGGGATTTTGTGTCCCACAGAAGTAGGCTGTGTCGTTACAGTATTGGTTGAGGAAGATGAGGTGGGGGAAGACAGCCCACTACTTCCTGAGAAAGGAACAGCCTTTCTCAGAGCATCCCAGTGGTTGGATTTGGTGTGGCGGCGCATGGAGGTGGTCCCACAAGAGCACTGCCCAGGTTGTCCATGACTAAGTGCACTCAGTGCATTTCACCTTGGTAGCCTTAGCCTTCGGTACACCCCCAACAGTGGCAAAGAACCGCCACACCTATGATTCTCTCTGGGTGATGGAGGTAGGCTTTTCCTCTATCTCATCTTCCTGGTCCTCTTGATTTTTTCTGCACCATTGCACTTTTTCTGTAGTCTATGCCCTCCAGCTTGTGATGGTGGTGTTGGTGGTGGTTCCTGGCGAAGAGGAATGGCCATGGCTGGTGCCATTTTTGAAGTTACATAGCAGTTTATTTCAGGCATGTTTTCTCTCCTGGATTGCAGATAAAAAATCAGTAAAAATAGGTCTAGGAAGTGTATTAGGGTACATTTCCAGCTTGAAACTTCCTAGATCAGATGAAAATGCAGTTTCTAACTGTTTGCAAAGCACAGACCCGTTCACAAAGCCACGTGACACTGTCTGGATAGTCTGCGATAATGTCAGACGTTCATGAATGTCGGTGAAGGAAAAACAGTGTAAAAAGATGTAGAACGTTGATAGAAGTGTTAGAATGTTGCTACAAGGTGGGCATGGCACAGTTTTTACTTGAAACTTTCTAGATTGGCTGAAAATGCTGATATACTGGGGATGAGTATGATATTAGGAAGTAGTAGCAAATTAGGGTGCACTGGTAAAAACCCTTGAAATTCAGTGAAAAAACATTGTTACAGGGACGGTATGGTAAATTGCACTAATAAAAACTGAAGTGATACTCTGAGGTGTACTGTTAAGCTTTGTGCTTGGTGCATTCCATTATATTGTGCACTAAATTAAACCATAGTTGTAGTTTTTAAAGTACAGATTTCCTATAAATATTTATTGTTGGATGTAGTACATATATCTATTGTTGTTTCATGTATATATCTTTGTCGGTTGCAGGATATAACATTGTAATGTAACCTCTGTGCTTTTGGGCAGTGTGAATGCTGTCCGAAGTCTGCTATTCGCGCGGTCCGCAGACTCTGCGGCTATGATACTGGAGGCAGGGGGTCAGTATGATGCAAGGGTTTCCTGGTGAAAAACCCATGAAATTCAGTGAACAAAACATTGTTAAAGGGCCGTTATGGTTACAAGTAAAATCGAAAAAACCAAGAAATTTGCCAGTTATGGTAAGGTAAGCAACCATAACTCGCGCCACCATCGTGCACTACTAAGACTAACACCCAGGACATCAAAGAAGACATCACAATTTTCATTGATGACATTACTGATGACATCACCTAAGAAATTAATTTTGATGAAAAGTCCTTACACGGGGTTGTGTTTATAATGTTCGTAACAGGATGTCAGGGGTGATCAGGAGACCTATCACAAACTACTTAATATATTAAAGAATGTACTTATCTAAAGAAAATATTACATTGGAGTGCTGTTGTTAATATAGGAACCTAATCGTACATACACATAGGCAATGGCTGCAGCATACGCTATAGAGGAACAATATTTTTATTCTGGTAATTTTGGCTTATACAATAATCAAAGGTTCCTTGGAGAGTTTTGGGTAATGTTACACATGGAATACATAGCTAATAAATCAAGACTTGCTACATACTTGTGTTAGTACAAACAATACATACAAAGACCCACAATGTATACAAATTAGAGGCACATATGGGGAAACTAAAGTAAGAAGAACAGACAACACCAATAGAAAATGTCAATAACATTACAGTTCATCATCATGTACACCAATTAATTGTGTGTTTAATGCCTGCTCATTGCCCCATATTTGTGCACCATGAGCTGACACCAAGCCCTAAGGGAAGTACTTCTATAATATACAAGAGGGTTAAAGTCTAGATATGTAGCACCTTTTCCATTTAAAATTCTTCCTGTCGGTTAGCAAAACCAGCTGGTTTAGATATGTCAATGAACAAAACCAAGTGACCCAGATTTGTGAATTCATCAGTAATGTCATCAATGAAAATTGTGATGTCATCCTTGATGTCCTGGGTGTTAGTCTTAGCAGTGCACGGTGGTGGCGCAAGTTATGGTTGCTTACCTTACCATAACTGGCAAATTTCTTTTTCTTTTTTTATTTTACTTTTAACCACAACGTCCCTTTAACAAAGGTTTTTCACTGAATTTGATAGGTTTTTATTAGTGCAACCTAACCATAACGCCATAACGTGCCTTTAACAAAGTCTTTTCACTGAATATATATATATATATATTGCATGGTCTTCTGTAGCGGCCCTGTAGTTATGGTTAGGTTGCTCAACCCGTAGGAAGAGCACTTTTTGGGCAGCTTATAACTTCGCCCTTGCTGGAAGAATCATCACAAAACTTTGCAAAAAAAGAATATGGCCCTGTCAGATCGATCCTGCGAAGATTGGTGAGGTTTTGGCAAGGGGGGGAAGTAATAGGGGGGTCACTTGGTTTTGTTCACTGACAGAATATGAAAACTGAAAATGTTTAACGTTACTCAAAACTCTAATAAAGTAGCATTCATTATTTTACTATCCAAAATCACCAGCTTAAAAATACTGTGCTTCTATGGGGCATGCTGCAGCCATTGCCTATCTGTATGTATGATTAAGTTCCTGTATGAACAACAACACTCCAATTTAACATTTTGTTTAGATCAGTACATTCTTTAATACATTAAGTAGTTCATGATAGGTCTCCCGATTACCCCTGACATCTTGTAACCAACATTATGAAAACAAAATTAATCAAAATTAATGTCATATGTGATGTCATCATTGGTGTCATCAATGACATTTGCGATGTCATCTTTGATGTCCTGGATGTAAGTCTTAGCAATGCACAGTGGCACACAAATTCCTGGCACATTTCTGGGGGTTTTCGGGTTTACTTGTAACATTACAGTTCATCATCATGTACACCAATTAATTGTGTGTTTAATACCTGCTCATTGCCCCATATTTGTGCACCATGAGCTGACACCAAACCCTAAGGGAAGTACTTCTATAATATACAAGAGGGTTAAAGTCTAGATATGTAGCACCTTTTCCATTTAAAATTCTTCCTGTCGGTTAACAAAACCAGCTGGTTTAGATATGTCAATGAACAAAACCAAGTGGCCCAGATTTGTGAATTCATCAGTAATGTCATCAATGAAAATTGTGATGTCATCCTTGATGTCCTGTGTGTTAGTCTTAGCAGTGCACGGTGGTGGCGCAAGTTATGGTTGCTTACCTTACCATAACTGGCAAATTTCTTTTTCTTTTTTTATTTTACTTTTAACCACAACGTCCCTTTAACAAAGGTTTTTCACTGAATTTGATAGGTTTTTATTAGTGCAACCTAACCATAACGCCAGAACGTGCCTTTAACAAAGTCTTTTCACTGAATATATATATACATATATATATATGTATATATATTTCATGGTCTTCTGTAGCGGCCCTGTAGTTATGGTTAGGTTGCTCAACCCGTAGGAAGAGCACTTTTTGGGCAGCTTATAACTTCGCCCTTGCTGGAAGAATCCTCACAAAACTTTGCAAAAAAAAGAATATGGCCCTGTCAGATCGATCCTGCGAAGATTGGTGAGGTTTTGGCAAGGGGGGGAAGTAATAGGGGGGTCACTTGGTTTTGTTCACTGACAGAATATGAAAACTGAAAATGTTTAACGTTACTCAAAACTCTAATAAAGTAGCATTCATTATTTTACTATCCAAATCACCAGCTTAAAAATACTGTGCTTCTATGGGGCATGCTGCAGCCATTGCCTATCCGTATGTATGATTAAGTTCCTGTATTAACAACAACACTCCAATTTAACATTTTGTTTAGATCAGTACATTCTTTAATACATTAAGTAGTTCATGATAGGTCTCCCGATTACCCCTGACATCTTGTAACCATATGTGATGTCATCAGTGGTGTCATCAATGACATTTGTGATGTCATCTTTGATGTCCTGGGTGTAAGTCTTAGCAATGCACAGTGGCACACAAATTCCTGGCACATTTCTGGGGGTTTTCGGGTTTACTTGTAACCATAACACCCCTTTAACAATGTTTTTCACTGAGAAAATAATATATATATACACTCTTATTGCCTTTACTGTGGTGCACAATGCCTACTAACACCCAGTGCTTTGTTATAGGGTAAAAGGCTAACCTTTGGAATGTCAAAAAAAGGTTTGCTTATTGCAACTGTAGAGTTGATCAAAAAACATCTTTCTTAGTAAAACCAAACTTAAAAAGCACTCAATACAACTATTTCAGTGCAAATAGCTTTATTAAATTAAAAACATCATCATTAATATATTGACCAGCATGGACTTTAAAAAATTGGCATTTAAAAGTCAAACACTCATCTATCTGTGCCACGTGTTCCACCTCTATGCAGGGACTTCCTCAGGCGAAGTGAATCAATTTGTTTAGTGCAAGCCTTCTTCTATTTGTACTCTTTTTGGGAACTCATGTGATCAAAGTCATGTGACCTGTTTTGGAGGTAATCCTCTACCTAGCTGAAATGCTAGTGGCCACCTTAGACCTGTATAGTTATACTAATCCCTATGGACAAAAGCATGGAAAGGGCTCATATCTCTGTCTGTTCTAACAGACCGTTACCATTTGCAGCTCCCATATGAGTAAACATAATTGTACTACATTGGACAGCTTTATTGGTTCGCTTGACCTGTAAGTCAAATATTTGTTATTTAAATCACTACATTGTAGTATACTGCATGTACTGAGTGTTAGACTCTAAAATGCCATAAAACTTAGCTGCGGTGCAGCGGAGTGCTAATAATTATTAGCGCTTTATTTCTGTCTCCCCAAGTGCGTAAACATTATTTAAAGTGATATGTGATGTTCTGAATGCATAGGATGATGGTTGTATATTATTCCATCACCTTTGCCCCAGACAATAGAACCTCAAAATCAAAAATCACTCCCAAGTGGGCAAAATAATCCTTCTGTTTAAAGTTACATATGCATTATGTAGTGCAAAACATTGCAACAGCTCAAATTACCTTATTCAAGCCATATATCCATATATTGCATTAACACCTAAAGTGCTTGTGTGCATTGATGGAAATACAATATTTTTTAACACTTGTTTACCAAATGTCTCATACAGTATCACAATCTTGCCATACCAGGCTAATTCACAGTTACATTTAAAGAGGCATGTGCATACTATAGTGTACCTGATGTAGTTAGCTCATTAGGTCACCTTAATTGACTTTTCAGTAGTAGATATAATGATCGTATTTTATATATCTTCTACTTTACCTCCTAAAGTGACTTCATGCTATCAAACAGCTATAGGATTGTCAAGAATTAGTGATGTTCCAATATTTTAAACTAGTATTCTTAATGGCCATTTGATAGATATCTTTCTCTAATCACAGAAAGGATGTCTAAGTATTACTCGTCATAGAGCCTCTAATCATCCATGAAATGTATGGCTAGTTCTTCACCAGTATTGTGACTCCCTGGCATTTTGGTATTGAACATTATAATCAATTTGGACTCAAGTTTTCGCAATTTGCCTTCTCTATTGCCTTTCCTTTTGTGGATCGGTGTATGTGCAAATGCACAAATTGGTGGAAGGAGAGAAAACGCACATCACTCTTGCCCTGATTAAGTTCTTTTTGATCATCTTCAAAGAAATAGAAAACGGTAACCAGACATAAAGGACAAAAGCTCACTGGAACCTGGATTGAATAATCCGTAGAAGATGGATAACGAATAGCATGGTTTTCAGAAAATTGTCTTATGGGGATATTGGGGCTAAAAGTTTCCTATGTTGTAAACTATTTTAAGCCGACAATATTAAAAAATAATAATTTTTAAAAATCCCATTGATGATACATCACTATCATGTTTTTCGGCAAAATGCACAGCTAGAGCATAGATCTTATCTCCATTAATTATTGTTCTATAGTTTTTGGAGAATTCATACCTTCAATTGACAAATAGTGAACCAATGTACATCAATTCACAAGGACATATAATTCCATACAACACAAATGTGGTCAGACAATTGATCTTTTGTGTGATCTTCCACATTGTTTTGCCAATACTACCAAATTGCACCTTGTCTTTTTTCATGGCATAAGTGTACATCTTACAGTTGTTTCATTTCTCAAAACCACTGTATGTGCTTCTATCTTTCAGCCAGTTGTTCAATTCATGGTTAACACTAGGCATATTTGGTGAAATTAGATCTTTCAATGATTTAGCTTTTGCAAACGTGATCTGTGGCCTCTCACCTATACAAGATGCTATATCCTTATCTGCCTCTAGTATTGACCAATGTTTGTCCAGAATTATTCTGACTGCATTAGCTTGAATATTGTAGTTGGTAATAACTCTGACACTCTCCTTTTCATTTGTCCTTATTTTCTTTTTCAAAAGATCTTTTCTGTCTCTAAGGCCTGCCTGGCTATGGCTTCCCTCTGGAAATCTTCTTTTTTTTATCAGTTTCATTTAGCCCTTATCATTTCACCATAGGGGATATAAGCTTTTAGTGTTTCGGGTGATGGCTTGTACCATGAAGGATAGAGTTAGATGCCACCTGTTTCCTGTGTAGTCTGCTATTCCTTTTTGAATTTTCAACAAACAATTCTAAATTAAGAAAAAATACTTTTTCATCACTGCTTTCAAACGTATGCCTGAGGTTCATGTCATTATCATATAAGATAGTAATGTATTGTGTTAAAGACTCAAGACTACCCTTCCAGACCACAAACAGGTCATCTATATACCTATGCCAACATATAATCTGGTTTACATAGATAGCATTCAGTTATGACCAAGCCACCTTTTGCTCCCACCACCATGCTGGTCAATATATTAATGATGATGTTTTTAATTTACTAAAGTTATTTGCACTGAAATAGTTGGATTGAGTGCTTTATAAGTTTGGTTTTTGCTAACAAAGCTGTTTTTTGATCAAGTCTACAGTGGCAAAAAGCAAAGCGTTTTTTTAAATATATATATAATTTCAATCAGTGGAGTCTGGTTATTTTTTTAAGTGGAGGGGTGTAAAGATTTTGCCTAAATATGTGATGTGACCGAGCTGCTCTGGGCTTGCGTGGGGGGTTGTTCCTGAGAACAATTTAGAAATATTGTGTTAAAATTGTGCATTTTCAGCACACTTTTTGTATACATTTTGTAAAAGGCTACAGTTTGCAATGGTAACACTTGTAAATAATAGTTTGTAGAGTAACACACATAAAAATCACATAGATACAAGTCACCAACATTGCACAGGAGCATTTCCAAACTCCTTTTCATGATGCCTTTGCCCACAACATATGCCAGTAAAAACAGTTCATGCTGGCTGCACCCGTACATATACATGGAGACTGCTCCAATATTTGCCAGTATTACCATATAAGGACCTATTCCTATTTATCAGTATACAATGCCATGCCACAGTAAAAAGAAATATGTCCAGACTGGACACACCAATGTGGGCTACTGCCTAGGAACACTTGTCATGCTGCCATCACCCTTGATGCCAGTAAATATGCCACACCATAGTAAAGAAGCATGTCCAGACGGGACCCACCAATGTGGGCCTGTACCACGTACAAACACTCATCAGGTTGCCTTCATCCTTGATGCCCAGTAAAAACTGCCATACCACAGTGAAGATTTGTCCAGACTGGTTCCGCCAATGTGGGCCAGTACCATATCGGAACACTCACTATGCTGCCTTCACCAATGATGTCCATTAAAACATGCTCTGGCACAGTAAAGAAATATGTCCAGACTGGACCCATCCATGCATTCATGTCTGCTATTACTCAATTTGTACACTTATTATGCGGCCTTCACCTAAGCATGGCATTATTTAATGGACATAAACGTGATAGTAAATAATGCCATGGCACAGTAAGAGCTGCTGTCCCTCCCACTCCCCGTCCACTCCCCCTTTCTCTTCCCCCTCAATCTAATGCCTGCTCTCAGGGGGACCTGGCACACATGCATCTGCAATCACACAGCATCATTCATTCTTCTTTCATGCTCACATGAGTCACACACAAACACACACTCAATAGCATTCATATGCCATTCATTCTTCATTCACTCTCACACACACAACCACGCATCAGCTTAAATCATTCATTCTTTACTCACTCTCAAATTCACCCACACTGTGCGCCCATACAATGTTCATATGCTCTCTCATTATGTGATTCTCTCTCCCTATCTATCCTACCATCTGGCTCCATGCACACCCCGGGCCACACCTTGGATGTTCTCATCTCTACTGACATCCCCCTCTCTATCCCTTTCACTACCTCTTTCCTGGACCGGCCACTCTCTTCTCTCAACACACCTGACGCTCTCCTCTCCTCTTGCAGCAACACACCCAGCTCTGCCACTCGGCTTCAAAGTCACCAAACCCATGAAAAAAGTGACAGTGGCGATCTTTGCCTCCACCTACTCTCCTCCTCCCATTCCCGCAGTTGACGCCCACCCTGACACAGCCCTCACCAATCTCAACCTTTCTATCTCCAACACTCTTGCTCCTGCCAAGAGGGTCCGACTGAAGCCTTCCAAAAAGTGCAACTCTTGGTACGACTCCGAACTGGCTGACCTTAAATGCAAATGTAGCGCAGCTAAGCAGAAATGTAACTCATCGGGCGGACCATCTGACTCACTGGCCTGCAGCCTCCTTCAAAGGCAATTTCAACTCTGCATCCGCTACACGAAAAGAGTCTTTATTCAAGCCCACATGTCCGCGGCATCAAACAACATGGCCAAACATTTCAAAGTCTGCAAGGAACTGGCCAATCCTGCAGCAGCCTCTTATTCTGTCCCACCCACCCAGGACCTTTGATCAGCCCTGGTCGCACACTTCATCACAAAAACCCAAGACATCCTTTCCTCCCTCTCTTCCACTCAACAGCATACACCAACACCAGAGCCCCCCCCCCCCCTTTACCCTCTCCCCTCTCTCCTGTCACACCTGATGAGGTCACCAGACAAGTCTGGTCTATGAAGGCTTCATCTAAACAGGTGGAACCCTGCCCCTCTAAATCCATTAAGGAAAATATTGACTCCCTCGCTCCAGCGGTGGCTGATCTCTGCAATCTCTCCTTCTCCAATGGAGTTTTCCCAACTGCCCTTAAGCACTCCCTTGTGCACCCTCTGCTCAAGAAACCCTCTGCCGACTCCTCTATTCCAGCAAACTACTGCCATACCTCCATCACTCCATTCTTGGACAAACTCCTCGAGAAGTTGGCTATCACTCAGCTGACCCTCCACACTGAATCTATTAGCTGCTTCCATGACCATCAGTCTGGCTTTAGAGCAACCAGAGGCCCGGTAACTGCTCTTCTGAACACCCGTGAAGACCTGCTCTCAAATCTTGACACTAACACTCACTCTGTCCTTGACCTCTCCTCTACCTTTGATACAGTTAACCACAACATCCTGATCGCATGTCTCCAGGATTCCCTGGGAATCGCAGGTCAGGCTCTGGTGTGGTTAATCTCTTTTCTGTTCAACCACCCATCTCAGGTGAAACTCTGAGCCTTTCACGCAACAATTGCTCTCTCAACCTGTGACATTGCCCAGGGATCTAACCTCTCCCCCTGGTTCTTGAACGTCTATATGGCTGCCTTGGCACATGTGATTTCCACTTTCACCTCTATCTTCCATTGCTATGCGAAAGACACGTAACTATCTTTCAGACTACCCTGAGCCGCCTTCTCCTCCTCGCTTATATCTGACTGTCCGCTATTCGGTCATGGTGTGCTGCAAACGACCTCTGCCTCAACGCCAGTAAGACTGAGATCATTTGCATTGGGACCCCTGCTCCCGTTCTTCCACTTTCATTCTGGCCGGCCTCCCTTTGCCCTGCGCATGCACCCACCTGCAAGGAAAAAAAGGCTCAGGGTCATCTTCGACTTCACTCTCTCCTTCTCCTCTCACATCTCTGACCTCTCTCCTCTCTAAAAAGTCTAACTATCAGGTAAACCTCCTCAGAGGTACTTTACATTTTCTCCCTTTCCCCCAGCGGCTCACTGTCTCTAGAGCCTTGGTTCTCTCTCGGCTGGACTATTGCAACAGCCTCTTCCTCAACCTCCATTCTTCAGCCCTGCGCCCTCTGCAATTTACCCAGAACAGAACTGCAAGACTTATCCTTGGTCTGAAGCCCAGGGACCGCATCTCTCTGGCACTGAAATCCCTTCACTGGCTCCCCGTGGCTGCAAGGATCAAGTTCAAGACCCTCTGCATTGTCCACAAGGCTTTCTTGGGCCTGGGACCTACCTACTCGGAATGCTGCCTACCTACTCTCCCTCATGAGCACTCTGCTCATCTACCTCCAGCCTTCTGCAAGTGAGTCGGTTCTCCAAGCAGAGATTTGGAGGAATATCCTTATCCTCAGTAGGTGCCTCCCTCTGGAATAGCCTCCCTGCGGCCCACCGTCTTGAGACTGACCTTTTTAAGTCCCGGAAACTCCTCAAGAGCTTCCTCTTCTCCTCTTCCTTCGCTCTCCCTCTACCCTGCTAAACCCTAGCTCTCTGCTCTCTCCATCTCTCCCTACTCTTCCTTACAGCTTGCTAACTGGCCGCCTGGTGTACCTCAGAGTCTCAGAGGTCCTGGGCACCTCCGCCAGTCCTCTCTCAGTCCCGCCAGCCTGAGGGCCCTACACCCACCCACCTCCAAGGCACTTTGCAATAACCCTAGAGAGTTTCTTTCTCCGCACTTACCCCAGTCTCCACCGACTGGGTGTACTTGGGCCACCCCCTCCCTGTTACCTTCGATTCACTTGCACGTTCCAAATGCACATTCCTGAAGATCAACTGACTGTTTTCCTTGTCTTCTCTCCTAAATTGCACTGGTAAAACTGCAGAATCGCCATCAGGCCTTTTTGCGGTGTCTCAACCGTTAAATGTATTTTACACACTTTCTCTGCCTGTGCAGACTATTATCGTCTCATAATTTGAAGGTCTCTGAGCGAGTGTTTGTTTTTCCCCTTGTTCCCACCCTCCTTGTGGGCTTGGAAACACTTTCCTGTGTATAGGCGCTATATAAATAAACAATACAATACAATACACAAGCACCCAAACAACAAACACTCTCCTTCACAAACCCACTTACAAACATAAACATTTGCACACACACACAAACACTTCAATACACAAATATGTATATATGCACCTCTTGAAATCGCGTTTCCTGCTGCAAGAAGGCCCCCCAGCTCTGGTGCAGCCTACAATAGGAATCAGGAAGCAGAAAGTGCTTCCTGGTTCCTGCATATGTGTGATGAGACGAAGTTGCTCCATCTCGCCACGCCCCGGATCCAGGATGCGTGGGAGGCGCAGAAGCACCCCTTCACACATTCAGGCCTGCAATACCCCATCCTGCATCCCCAATGGGTCATGAAAGGCTGGGGAGGCCAAATGTCCCCAGCCATGTATGGCTCATTAGGCATGCACACAGGGGTATCATTGAATAGTTAAAGGGAAACTATTTTTCCCTCTGACAGTTTAAGACATCCTAGGAGCACTCCTGCATATGTACAAAGCAACTGAAGGAGTGCTCAGTGTTTACAATGGGCTGGCGCTGCTCCTCCATAATAGGCAAGAGTTCTGACAGGTCGGCGGCCCCTGGCCCATTATGGAAGAGCCTCCACTGACAACCTCACAGCACGTATATGTGAATGATATAATATTTTAGTTCAAGATGGGAATATATTGCATTAGGAGTATTTATAATGCCTTGAACACCTTTCTCTGTTCGAGACTGCTTGTTAGGTCACTCTTCCCCGTGCTCACCCTCCTTCCTAGTCCCCTTCCTAGCCCCCTCCCTTTTCTTTTCACATATGCTCTGGATACCCTGTATATGCGTAGTGCTTGCCATAAATAAAGAAATAGATTTTGTTCAACTATATCTGCTGCATAAACCCACAACTTTAAGGCATGTCCTGGAATTGCTGGGGCCCGCCCTGAATTTGGGAGTCCTTCCCGATCTTGAAGGGACAGGTCTTATAATATGAGCAATTCTTCCTGTGTTTTAAGAGTATGTCATTACTGGGACAAAAAGCAATGAACAACTTTATATTTATTATATTTAGTGAGATTAATATTTATTAAGAGAAACAGCCAAACAGTTCATTCTGTCTATTTACACTGTTGGTCAAGTTATTTACTATAGATGAACAGAGTAAACTGAGGTCTCCCTTTGAAACCAACCAGAACAACACAAAAGTCTCCATTTACTTCCAGAAGCCTTGCATGTTATGTTATTGGGCATTTGTATGGAGTCTTTTTCCATTTGTATGATTCCAAAGCGCTGTGGGTTGAGCGCCCTTGGGGACCGTGGTCCAGGTCAGTGGAGAAATTAGTATTGTAAATAGTGCTTGGATGCACTCGGTATGTGTGCAGCCAGGGCAGATTAAGTGGTGTGTAGCTGCATTCTAGTACTAGGCATGGTGCTTGTGGTTGTGTGAGTTCAGTAGAATGTGTGCAGTAAGGCCCATTGGACTTTAGTAGCTGCATTCTGGCACTGGTGGAGTTTGTGAAAGAATGGGATTTTGTGTGCAGCTAGGGCAAATTAATCAAGGGCTATAGCTGCATTCTATTGTTTGTTGGTGCAGATCTGAGAGTTACCGTATTGGTGTGTTTGAGTGTCTTTGTGGATTGGAAGGACACCCTGTTCCTAGATAAAAAAAAGCCTTAAAACCTAACCCCATACAGGGCTTTTGGCCAATCCAAAAGAAGGCCTGTATTCCGAAGTGGTGGAAGAAATCCTTCTATACCCCCTTGTCTCATGGTTTAGGTTTGGTGTGGCTGGAAAGAGCTTTCCCACTACTGATCTAATGCATACATTAAGGCTTCTGCTTTTAATCAGCAGTCTCGTGTGTGAAGCAGGGACGTCATTTCACCAAAATGCCAGGGGTAGCGGAAGTGACATCACACGACCTTTGACTTCTGATGACATCACAGGAAGTGATGTCATTGGACCACCCCCCCCCCCCCCCCCGAAGTGACATCACAGGAAGCGATGGAACACAACCTTTCACTCCTTGGCAAAACAGGAAGTAGCATCACATAGCATTGGTCCTAAGCACACTATAAAAAATATGGTTGCGATATCACTATAATGTGATATACATTTCATACAAGAATGTATTACCATATGTATTGTTAATAACAGTGTGTATAGGCCCATTTTGCCAAATTACTGTCAATGCAATCAGACGTCCAAGGCCAAATGATAATGATGTGTTATTGAAAAGCACTTATACTTAAGCGCTTTATATAGAACAAATATACATACAATATCATCCAACCTGTGTTGATACTCATTTATCGACCTCAGAAGGATGAAAGACTGAGTTGAGGTGTTTAAGAACAGACTAAATCCGTGACTCACCCTCTGCAGTGGTCCTGAAATAAACCTTTAATGACTCTAGCAATTATTGTATAGAATTTCAGAAAGACTAATTATTTGTTATTCCTATTCTTTCTTATTTAGGATTACTGCTCAAAATGTTAGACTTGTGGAACCCCCTCTTTTTCAAGAGGTCTGAACAAGAAAGCTAGCTACTCCAAAAATAAAGAGCCACAGGGCACTGGCCACAGCTCAGGAGCTTACATTTGAGAAAAAAAAAAAGTTTAAAATAATTTTTTAGGGGTAGCAAGGCAGATCTCAGGGGTAGCAAGTGAGACCCCAGGGGTCGCAATTGCGACCCCTGACCACCCCCATATGACGTCCCTGTCGTGAAGTGTAAAGTGTTTTTGATTTGTCCACTGCATCTAAGCTTTTCTCCCTGATTGAAGCCTGGTTGCCACACAGTATCTGCATCCACAGGCATCACGCTTGCACTGCTGCACGGGTGCCCCTCACTTACAAATAAAATAACATGCAGGTTCTGCCAGGAGCTAACTCCAGCCCACTGCCTCTGTAAATAGCATTACATCGGCAGCAGAGGATGAGGGCATATAGAAGCATCAGTAAAGGCGACCTTCGGACCGCAGTGCCAAGTGCTCGATTCTAGAAATGTACAAACATGGCAGCCATGTTGAAAAATAATTTAAATGCTGCTACTCAAAATAAAAAAAAGCGAGTAAGAAGCAAGATATTGTGCATCATTTCTTATCACCGTACATCACACTTTATTTATGAACTGTCATTCAAACAATTCAAAACAAAATTCCTTCCAAACTGGTTTTCGCAAGGGCATAGGAACCATGCAATGCGGATGCACAATCAATGAAATGCAGCAGTCTGCTAGAAAGTCGCCTATTCCTAACATGTATGGTCAGGATAGATATGCCTTTAGCCCTCGACAAAGTTAATGGACAGAAGCTGTGGTGTAAACTCGATAATTGGCGGCTTCCTCTACACCTTCTGAATACCCTGATTGAGTTACACGCCCGATGAGATACCCAAGGGCGTGCGTCATCACTTACGGGCAGTAGTCTAGGCCTTAGACAGGGCTGTATTCTTCCCCCCATGTTGATTAATGTATATTCTGGGGATTTTCACACTCTGACTGCGCCACACTTGTTCTGAGTTATGAAAATTGATTTTTGAATAATTAAATAATGTGTTGCATTTTTTCCAAAAATCAATTTTCATAACTCATAACAAGTGTGGCGCAGTCGCAGTGTGAAAACCCCAGAAAATTCTTCTAAAACCTCGGAGGTGGGATATTGGTTCCTCCGGAACTATCTTCACACCGACGCGACACCTGCAAATCGCATACCTAAAAAGGGCGCAAAGCCTAAGAAGTTGACCCCCAACAACTACGCCACTTTCACTTAATTAATGTATATACTGCAGTCTTGGGGGAAGCTTTTTTGGGGGCTTTCCTTGACCCTGCGAAAGTAAATGGAGTAAGATTGTACTTCCTTACATATGCAGATGATGTCATTTTACCAGATGCTACGAAAACTGGATTGCAAAGAGTACTTACTGCCTTAGATCACTACAGGCAGAAAAATGTCCTGGTTATAAATATACCTCCCACGCGAATTGTACGGTTTGCTGCCTCTAAGCCGAACACATTGAATCATCAGAGGTAGTTGCGGGGGGGGGGGGGGCATGGTGAGGGGGGATTTAAATTGGGATCAAATTCAAATATTTGGGTTTCATAATTTAAACCAGTGCAACTCAGCGTAAATGGTGGAGCATTTTAAAGAAAGGGCTCGCCGTTTGATTCTTAGATGAGGTACCTGAATTAAAAATCTGGAATGTTCTCAGTGAGTGCCCTGATCAAAGTCTACAAAGGGAAAGTGGTGCGGCTCTGCTATATTGAGGGGAAATAAATTAATCAGGAGATTTTGGGATTCGATTTTTCAAATATTTTGGGCCTAATCTGGCACAATGCATTGTGTCTCCTGAATTGTGTCCCGATTAGCTGGATCTGTTGCGAGTTGGAACTTTCTCCCTTAATTTTCCCAATTTTTGGAGGACGTTGACTATGCAGAAATTTCAAACGGCCGCCTGCCAACTCTTAATACGAATCATGTCATAAATCGTGCCTGATGGAAATGTGTGAACTAGCATTTGAAGACAAGTCCCCTTGTCTCGGGAGGATAGCTCAGTGGCAACATGCTCGCCTTGGAAGCAAGATGACAAGAAGCAACACAGGTTCAATCCACGGGTCTGCGCTTAGAAACCTCTGGGTATTTAAGCACGTTATAAATGTGCAACTAGGACAACAACAACAAAATTATTTTACAGCGCCTCGATGCCCCCGGGCTCTGTGCAAATAAATAAAATAATTTGTCCTCAGAATCCATCTTGTAAGTATGTGATAAAACTACAAAAAATGCAGAAAATTCAGGATTGGTGTGTGACCGCCTCAAAACCTTCAAGTCATTGTGGAGTTTGAATATAGATCATAACATTCTGAGAGAGAGAAGTCAGTACTTGTCACAATCCCCTTAATCCTTCTTCTGGAACATCATGGTGAGTTGTCGATTTTAACCTGATTCAAACACGCAAAATCGTGAGCATTCGCTCACAAGGTGTGTGAGTTGATGCTTCCTGACTGTTTTGCAAAGTGGCTATTGAGAGTTTGAAACATGTGATCATGATATGCCCAGCACTTTTGAATGTTTGCATACATGTTTTGGTATTTTTATATGTAATCATTCTTTTGATTTTAGGGAAAACTTGTGAGCTGGAATTATTCCAGGATACTAAAGTTGACCTACGCCCTAATGTGCTTTTGTTAAAAGGATTGAGATTACATCGGCAGCGGTGTAGACAATTATTAGTTGCTCTTCTGTGGTTTCTCTTTTCTTGTGATGATTTATTTATTATTTGTTTACGAATTGAAGGTTTACAAATATATATATATATTTTATTTTAATAATGTATGCTTTTGATATAGATGTGATAATTGTAAGTATGTGAAAGGTTTGTTTTAAACCATGTGCACAGTAAAATAAAATAACATTAAAAACAACAAATTGCACGTTTTTGAAAAATTACAATAGTTTTTAAAAACGTGTTCAAACCACTGAGCCATGTTAAAAATCTATTGATGAAAAACGATTTGTTTTCTATTTGCCCATCATTTTTGCAGAATTACTTTTAGGATTGCCCACCTCAAATTTGACTGCGTAGTACCTTTGTAAATCAAATTGCCAAGCTGGGTGGCTGGACCATAGGAGAAGAGCATTCCCTTTGGGTTGCCTAAACACATATCCGACTTGAAGTCTTATGTAATTGGTCACTGCCTGTTTTGACTTTCTGCTGGCGCGTCACTCACATACCTGGCTCGTGCTTAGAGAAGAGTGATTGACATTAAGACTGAGACACGGCACGAGCACCACACTCAAAGGCCCACACACTCGCTGCCACAAGGACTGGGCATCTGGCTGGCATGGGGCCAGTTGGCCATCTTCCTGGTTCTCGGAGACGAGGCTTACGGAATACGATGCCTGAAACATCAAAGAGACCGTGGGATCTACTGAGCAAGAAGGGGCATGCTTGCTGAGGCACCACAATTCTCATGTTCTCTCGCTAGTATTCTCTCTCATTGAGCCTCCAGATTTGCCAAGGGACAGGTCGGAAGCTCAGATGTGATCTTGCAGTGTTTACGGGCCTCATTACGGTATGCCCTATTACGAGGTTCCCTTGCGGGACCCACTCAGAATGTCTGGTGAGACCAGACGTCCTTAGCGGGTCCCGCAAGGGAACCAGGGATCTAATAACGGGCCCATTATTAGCTCTCACCCCATTCCCATTGAGCCCTATCGAGGCTCAAATGGGAATGGGGATGGGGTTTTTCAATGAGGAATTACCGGGTCCTCCAAGGTTGGAATGACCCGGTAATTCCTCATTGAAGGAACCCGGTGCTGGAA
Organism: Ambystoma mexicanum; assembly: GCF_040938575.1. Taxonomy (NCBI): domain Eukaryota; kingdom Metazoa; phylum Chordata; class Amphibia; order Caudata; family Ambystomatidae; genus Ambystoma; species Ambystoma mexicanum. The sequence goes on from NC_090921.1 coordinate 1,344,348,030, forward strand.
CCCGGTATGGAGGCAGCCATACCCTTATTAAGGCCATGGCTGCCTCCATACTTGTAATGAGGCACTATATGTTGTTTCCTGTGGTTTGCTGTTAGCACGGTTCTACCAGGAAGGTTTTCAGGGTCTTGCCATTCTTCCAACTATGCATTTACTCATTCATCCGTACAACCACTCACCCACATCCTCTTATACAAACACCTCCCCACATGCACTCACCCAGTTTCTCATTCCCTTGTTTCTCAATTAGCAATCCACTCACTCCCCTGCCTCTTTCACTAGCATGCCTTCTCATGTACTCATGTGTCCATTCTCCACACCAGTAGAGCACATTGTCTATGTGTTGCATGGTGTGGGTATGTTTGGCCAGGCTTACTCCATGTAGCATATTCTTGAAAAGCGGGTATGCCTGGGGCAGTGGCAGGTACCTTATTAATGAGAGATGCCTCACACCTGCCCAAAATATGTAGGATTGGCTTTCAGTCCTCCATCTCGATTCAGTATGGAGTATCACAACTAAACTAAGACCAACAAGCAACAATATGATGGTGGCTTCTCACAACTGCACATAATGCATGATAAGCCCTTGCCCTCGCTGCCGATACGACCAACATGTGCTGGAGCATTGCACACAACTCTACGAAATACTCCACACACACGCTTTTACTGTATCAAGCCAGACTTCGTTGCTTTGTCAATTACTATTTTCAATGATTGCAGTCTTTTTATTTTGTTTACAAGGTTTTATTGTTAACAAACACCATACAAAGCATAAACAGAATGATGATAGAATACATCAATTGAGTAGAACATATGAATTATCAATGAAAAAGAATGTAACATTATCAGTTAAGATAAGTAGAAACCTTGCATGGAAGTGGAACTGAAAGGAATAATAAACCTAAAGCATTTTGATTTGGGGTGTGTGGGGATGGACATACATCACGAACAAGACAGGGCAAGAACAAAACAGATACAAGAAGGATGGGTGGGATCAACAGAAAAGGAAAGGATGTATACGAAAAATGCGCAAGGATTGAACTAAATGTATGTTAGTTAATCAGAGGTAATAATGGTTAAAAATTCTGTGAAGGGTTTCCATTTTGATTCATATTTTAGTAGTAATGGGGGGGGTATACGCATTACATTTCTCTAACCTTTGTATATTACATATTGCATTCCAACATATCTTAAGATGGAGTTTGTCCAAATTTTTCCAGTTGGATGTTATCATTATGACAGCAATCAAAAGGAAAATGTTAAACCAGCTCACATCACTTCCTAGCAAATTGAGTGTACGTACAGAGTAGGCATTCCCAATAAAGAGAGCATGGAAGCAAAGATCGCATTGCAAATTAAATATGTTCTTGAGTACATTCCACACATTGAGCCAGAAAGGTTTAACATACTTACATTCAAGTATCAAATGTTTAAAATTTCCTGAAGGTTGCAGGCAACTCCAACAAATGTCTTCCAATACAAAAACCACAATTGTAGAGCAGCGACGGAGTAATTAAAGACCTCTGATGAAAGAAGAATAGGGTTTGTAATAGGTTTGCTGAGGTGGTAACTCTCGATATATGTTTCCATATTAGGGGCCATTGTAGTTCTTCATCTGGAAAAGCATAGTCTTGTTGCCAAGCTTGAATACAGTTCTGCATAGTGACGATTGAGGGGGTTCCTAACAGAATTTTGTAAAAACGGAGGTGATCATGAGGGGACTATGGATTGACTTAAATCGATCAACATTAGGAACTATATTGCTACATGTGAGAATATCATAATTATCCATAATTGCATCCACTAATAATAAGTATTGTTGGATAAATGAGGACAGTATATGCAATTTAGCTACAAGTTCTTTAAAATTAACAGGAGCACCATGTGTAAACATTTTCTTAAAATATTTGATGTCTAAAGAGAGCCACCATCTCCAAAAGAGGGAGCATTTTTTTTAAATTTTAATCAAAGGTATGATGAAATTAATTTGGTATATGAGAATACAAATACATTTGAAGATACCGGGATGACAAAATAGTACTTGTGCATTTGATACATTTGTTCTTTTTTTTATGAGATAACAATCCACCAAAGAGACGGGGGAAGCCATAGCTCTCTCCAGACATAGCCATTGAGGTACATCCATAGATTGGTCACACCACATAAACCACATCTGAGTTTGTTTCAGGACAAAGGGCCTCATTACGACCCTGGCGGTACGGGTGTAACGGCCCGGTAAAAGGTGCCGGCGCCATTAACCCCGTACCGCCTCATTACGAGGTCCCCTCGCGGGACACGGTAAGTACACCTGGGAAAACCAGGCGTGCTTACCGGGTCCCGCGAGGGGAAGAGGGAGCAAACATCGGGCCAACTCGTAATGGCCAGTTGTTTGCTGCCTCTCCCATTCCCATTCAGCCCTATGGGGGCTGAAATGGGAATGTGGAAGGACCGGGTCCTTGGAGGGAGGAATTACCGGGCCTTCCGAACTCGGAATGGCCCGGTAATTCCTCATTCTGTGGACCCGGACGCGATTTCGGCGGCAGCCATGCCGCCAATAGCGGCATGGCTACCGCCGAGGTCGTAATGAGGGCCAAAGGCTGTATGATATTTCCTAAAATCCGGAAATACGACATCACCAGGATGTCTGAGCTTACAAATAGAAATTCTATGTTTCTTTGCACCCCAAAGAAATGTTGTCAGACATGAGTCTATGGATTTGAAAAATGAGGATGGAAGAGGTAATGATAACATGTACAACAAATACATAATAATAGGAGAGACCATAATTTTAATAGATACCATTCTACCCCACCATGATAGAAATATGGGAGACCAAGAGTTTGTGAGTTTGTGAGTTCTTTAATTTTTGACAATATAGACATGGTATTACGTTTTATGATTTCCTTAATGATGATTCCACATCTGCACACCAGCCACTCCTTCCAGCAGAATCAGCACAGGTCCACCCTGCCTCATCCCCTTGTCATGCTTGCAGGAAACAACCAGTGAGCATACTCCATCTGAAAGTGAGAGCAGAGACTGAACTACCACTAACGGCAGTAGGAGGAAGAGTAGATGCCACAGATGAAAGTAGACAAAACAAAAACACATGCACGTCTGCCATGATCCCACCGGAAACAGATATGGGGAGTTCCACCACCCAGAGTGATCACCCAGGAGTGAGAGCAAAAGTAGCATGCTCCCCCAAGGCAGGGCAGACTGATCTAGAAAAAAATATGTTAGCCTTAACATCGCATCCACTTAGTCCCACATCTATAAAACGAGGGTTTGGGCTGGTGTATGCGTGAGCCCAACATAGCTGGTATCACCTCAACATACATCACCACACAGAATGCACACCACTGCCTAGTCTATCTGTGATCTGTGGGACAAACCCTTTCATATTCACACGCATATCACTGCAGGGTCCCTCAAAGCAAATCTAGCCCTCCATTGCTCTGACATATCCTTATAGGTATGGAGAAAAAAAAGGTTGCGCACTTGTCAGGGCAAACTGCTCAGTGCAGAAGGTTTAATCTAGTGTGCATATAACTTCAGCAGCCAGGTATCACTGTGTTCTCCACCACAAAAATATTTAAAAATAATGGGTTCAGTGTTGCATTCTCAGCACAATTTTCGACGGAAATGTTATGAAAACGTATACATTTTTTAGACAGTCATATAAGAGAAAATGCAAATTATTCCATTGCTTCACATTGGCGGACAACATAATAGCATTTTTTCACAGTAAGAGATGCATGTACCTATCCAAAACGGTTGTACGTGTTTTAACAAGGCCACTTTCCTCGTCTACACATTATTCGTACATTTTTCCCTGTGGTCGTTTTTTCGTCAATATTTATTTTTAATGGGGTTTCCTCCAAAACCCTTATCCATCCCCCCTCACACTGCCACCCACCCCTCCAATCCTCTACCCCCAAACATACAACACATATTTTAAAATCGAAATCTATGAAAACTATGGGGGAAAATGCATGAGTACTGTGCAAACAAGGGAAGTGACCTAGTTTAAAACACTCAAAACATAACAAGAAAGAATCACAAAAAAGATAGCCTCTCAGTTACCCTCCCTTTTGAAGAACTAAGTTTGTTCCTAAAAGCAATTATGTATCCCTAGTTAGTGCTGCTGTGCCGCCTATCTAAAAGTGGACAGAAAGAAGAGCTATCTCTTGTCCTATTCCTCCAAGGAAAAAAGTGACGCTAGAAAAACCTATAGATGCCAAACAGAAAATATACAGCTAAAAAATCCCCACTGTTTTGGCCTAGTAATGGAGCCATCTTTATTATTCCCCACTATTAACCAGTGCCGTGAGCCTATTTAAAAACTGAATGGAACCAATAAATCCTTCCATATTCTAGTAATTGAACCTATGTTGTTATGTGGTGACTGTTCAAAATCCAAGCATCTCCGTTACTCTTGAGATGTCACACCTGAAAATGGTCGACTGGTTTCAGTGATATATCAAAATTCAAACGCCTTCTTCAGGATCAAAGCTGCCCTCTTGGGGGCGCTCTAAAAATCCAAGATACATCACTAAGTATCTCGTGTTCTGCTTTGGGTGCACTGTGCCTCTATAATTTACAAACCCAAACGACTACTTATGCAGGTGTACATTTCACTGTCCACCATGGAAACCTCTGATCTTCTGAATGTGCAGAACTGATGGGAGAGAAGCACATATAGAGACCTACTGTTTTTTGATCTCCAGTGTATTGTGTACTGTTTATTCAAAAATTGGTCACAAACTTTCATGACACATGTCAACAAAGGGTTGCACTGTTATTCATTACAAGTTCGCTGGTGGATGGGCTATGAGGAAATAGCATATAGACGGCTATGTAATTGCCTGAATCTACATCAACTTATTCTGTGCACTAAGGCACCAAGGTGTGAAAATTAGTATCACAAGAACATCAGATATACATCATGATAAATATATCCTAGGCATGTTAAATTATGCCTACCAAGAGATTATCCCAAGAAAGCATCATTGCGTCTGGTTCTCTCAATTCTTATCTAAATGCACCATGTAACGCTACTCCTGTAGTGCAGTGCATGCCATAAATTTACCTCTACTGTCCATCGACTCGTGTGTTAGTCGGTGTCCAGTCATACTTTTGAAAAAATAGTTTCGACATACAAAAGTTCTGAATACAGAGTTTCGAATAAAAAAGTTTTGAATGCATTTTCTTTCATGTTATGGGTTTTAATTTTGTTTCGTGTAAAAAAAAAAGTTTGTTTTAAAAAGAAAACAGGGAGTTGGGGGGAACCTCCCATTAAAAAAAAAATGCATTAGAAACTTTTTTTTTCGATGATTTTGTGTCAGAACTTTTGTATGTCGAAACTTTAACTGTCGAAACTATCACTATGAACCGTGTTAGTCTACTGGGCCGGCGGGAGGTATGCACTTCAGAATTTGTATTGGTCAATTTATTTATCAATTTATTTATTTATTCATTTGTACAGCGCACATAGCCCATAGGCACCTAGGTGCTAAGTTACTGCTTAAGGATATGATTACAAGTTTCCTTTCTGCTTACAAATATGGTTACAGGTTTGCAAAGCTTCAGAAACAGACATTTGGCCTCATTACAACTCTGGTGGTAGCCGTGCTGGTAAAACCGCCGGAGTTGCATTTTTACCAGCACCCGCGAATGGGCAAGAAGCGGGTCATGCCGAGTTTGGCAGCCCAGTAATTGCCCACTTGCGGGTGCCGGAAACAAGGGACTCCCCATCCCCATTCGGCCCTATAGGGCTGAATGGGAATGGGGACGTCAGATGCACCGGCGCATTCAGATTGCTGCCGGTGCATCTGGCGTGCTGTGCTCGCGGGTGCCAGTCAGCCCGCCAGGAAAAACCTGGCGGGCTGACAGGCACCCGCAAGCACAGCTCGTAGCATGGCTGTCCGGGAACTACGGTACCGGCATGCTTACCTATTATGTTACATATAATACATTGATCAGAATACTTACATGCATTTCAGGGTCAGATCTGAAGTGGAAAGCTTTTAGATTTTTTCTAAATGACCAGAAGGAGGTGTCATTTCGCAGTTGGTGAGCAAGGGCGTTCCACAATTTTGGAATTCAATCTGTCGAATTATTCCACAAGTCGTGAAGAAACATTGGTACTGGAAAAAGGGCTTTCATTTGTACCCACTAATGTGTATGATCCATTTACAACCAAAATTGAACTCTCCCAGCTGATCAGAAAGATCAGACTCAAGCATTTCTTTGCAGAAGTGAGGGATGAAAAAGATAGGGACCTAACAGGTCTTCATAGACCCTCGACTTTCTATTCGCCCCCGTCAAACATTGCATCAAAATCAATTACATTTGAGAAGGCGCTGTTTCAACATCTAGAGAGATTGGAAACAAAAATGAGAGCGACCAGCATGACCGTACTAAACGGGACAGAATTGCTCCTAAGAGTCTGGCAAATAACACAGAGATGGTCCTAAAACCACCCGATAAAGGCAGGGCAGTGGAAATTATGAACCACAAGGACTATGTAGAAATGGTACATACTCTGATGAACGATAGCTCCAGTTACCAATGGCTGTGGAGTGACTCAACACTGTCTCTCAAAACTATTATAGACCCCATTTTCGATGAGGCACTTACAGACGGAATAATCAGCAGAAAAGAAGCAGAATCTATGCTGCCACCACTCCCGAGGACCCCTTCCTTAAGTAGTAGTCATTTGGGTTTGTGAACTATTTCTTTAGTTTCTTTATTGTTTAATTTGTAAAGCACACTAAACCCAGAAGCATCAAGATGCTGGTTGCATGGGCTACGCAACATGAGAAACAGTGAAGCAGGAAAAGAAACAGGTTCTTTAGGATCAGAGTCCCACGGAGGTTGCATCATGCGCAAAGAGCAGAGTCTTAAGGTGTTTATGGAAGGTCCAGTATCATTGCTCTGATCTTAGATTTAGTGGTAGGGTATTCCAATTCTTTGTGGTAATGACCAGGAAATCAACTCCCCGGATCTCTTTAGTCTGAATTTTGGTATGAGAATTCAGTTAGTATTAGAGGTGCGGGTAGGCTTTGCCGACTGTGCTTTTGTGATCTTTTGCGAAAGGTACATGGGGGCCGTTTTCCATATGCATTTGTGGAAAATTATAGAGGCACAGTGCTCCCAAATCTGAATACGGAATACTTATTGATATATCTTGGATTTTGAGAGCGCCCCCAAGAGGGCAGCATTGGTCCTGAAGAAGGTGATTGAATTTTGATATATCGCTGAAACTGGGCATTTTCTGTTATGACATCTCAAGAGTAACGGTGATGCTTAGACTTTAATTTTCACCACATCACAACATCAGTTCAATTACTAGAATATGGAAGGATGTATTGGTTCCATCTGATTTTTAAGCAGGCCCACTGTACTGGTTGAATAGTGGGGAATAATGAAGTTGGGTCCGTTACTATCCCAATACAGTGGGGCTTTTGTAGCTGTATATTTTCTGTTTGGCACTTATTGGTTTTTATAGGGTCACTTTTTTCCTTGGAGGATTAAGACAAGGCATAGTGCTTCTTTATATCCACCTTTAGATAGGCGGCACACCAGCACTAACTAGGGATACATAATTGCTTTTAGGGACAAGCTTGGTTCTTCGAGAGGGACAGGTACTGTAAGAGAGGCTATATTTTATGTGATTCTTTCTTGTTATGTTTTGAGTACAATTTGGGGAGTTGAGGGAATCACAAATACCCTAGAGGCCATTTATGAGGTACTGCTCATTAAAAACACAGCATGCGATCCAAAATGTGTGCCCCAAGAGAAACTACATTAGATGATTATGTATTTTTGCCAAACCACTAAAGCCATGCCCAATTCCTTGTACCCATACTATGCTTCCACACAGGGAAAATGGCAACCATTGATGGAATTCTAGTAGAAGATACATTAGCTTTACACATTTTATCAGTGGATTAATGACGAGGGTCATCTTCAGGTAATCAACTGGCAGGTATCTTTTTCAGAGTTAAATAAACACAAAGATGGAAAAAGAAAAAAATCCACCCAGGAAGGTGGTGCCAGTATGTAAGAACTAATGGTTAATATTTTGAAAGTCAGAGACATTTTTTGGCTTTGGTCACAGCTGGTCTGGCCGGCGACTCCTTATAATACCCGATTCCTCTGATTATAGAAAATTGAATTCAAAATACATACGTTTTTGTTGATGGTTGTTATGTATGTAGAATGTCGCAATTCAGTGGTGTGCAACGGTATCAAGCCTAACCCGTTGATTAATTGGTGAAACAAAAAGAAGACTCTAGGACTCTGTGCCAGGTGGTGCCTGTATGGAAGAAATAGTGGTTAATATTTTGAAAGATCAGTTGTTTAAATTTGAGAAGTGAACATTTCAGCAGGGTCTTTGTTTTGTCCCTCGCTATAACACTACTTTGTCGAGAGAAAACATTGATTTTTTAAAGTTATTATGGAAGATGAAACTTAAGTTGTTTTTGGAAACTGTTGAACAATAGGGGATATTGAGATACCCCAATATCTTGAGATGAGTGGTAAAAGTAGATTTATTCCCCCAGTGCAGAATCCTATTCTGGATGTGTTCCAGAAAGAAGTGCTACATGATTTTGGACAATTGTGTTACAGACGTAAGGGTTATGGAAATGTTTCCAACTGTGAAAGACAGGCTATGAAGGACTTGTGGGAGAATAATGAGAGTATTCTAAAACCAGTAGACAAGGAGGTGCTCGGGTAAATATGAATAAAGAAGACTATGAGAGGGAAGTAGAGCAGCAATTATCGGATGTTAAAACATACATTGAGATTGAGAGTGATCCAACAGAGTGGATGCAAGCTTTGCTTGATGAAGTGTTGCTTGAGGCAGAAAATAATGAGTATATTACACAAAACGCAAGACTTTTTCTGTCAATGCTACATCCTTACATGCCGGTTTTATACACATTTACAGAAAATTAACAAAGACCTCAGACCACCAGCTGGTAGACCTATTTTTGCGGCAACTAATGGTTTGTTGGAACCTTTTGCCCAATACATGGATAAGATCCTGCAGCCCCTTATTCAAATTAAGCCTACATATATCAGTGATACAAGCCCCTTTCTTACTAAATTGGCCACTGTGAATTTTATTGAAGGGGTTGACATTTTATTTTCTATCGATATGACCACCTTCTACACCAACGTTCGACATGAGGCTGGTCTTGAAACATCTGAGTGGCTGTTTTTGAATGCCGAGCATTGTTTGGCGGACAACATTTTTGTTCTTTGACTGTTAAAAATCATCCTGCAGAACAATTTCTTTAGATAGGAAACCAGATATTTCTTGCAAATATTGAGCACCTCAATGGGTGCAGGCATTTCCCCTAATTATGCCAGTGCCTTTATGTCATTTTTGGTATCTGAGATCGTCTTGGAACATCCCAGATGGATGAAGCCCAGAAAGTGTTGTTTTGGATAGATCCATGATATCTTTGGTATTTGGGGAGGTACTGTGGAAGAATTGTCATCATTTTTTGAAAATATGAATGACCTTCATTCATGGATGAAATTTACAACACAGTTTAGCTACACAAGAATATCACTTCTTGATGTGGAGGTTTACTGTGAAGGATGACGTAGTATTACCACGGTATAATCAAAAGCCACAGATAGTAATAACCTTTTATTGTCTACACATTTCCACCCTCAGAGAACTCTTGACAGTATACCATTGAGCCAGCTGTTGAGATATAGTCGAATTATCAATAGCGATGTTGAATATCAGAAGGGGTCTAGTGATCTAAAACAAATGATTGTGCAGAGGCACTATGATAAAGAGGTGATTGACAAAGCAATGCCAAAAGTGGGACATATTTCCAGAGAATCTACATTGAAGTCGACCATTAGAAAGGATGACCCAGGGATGGTCTAGGTAGCTACATTTTCAGCTCAGAGACATCAAATCTAGTGCATTATCCAAGAACAATGGGAAATCAAAAAATTGAATTCAGTATTGGGAAAGCTATTTCTTTGTCCCCCCTACCTTTGTGTATTGCAAATGTTTTGCATTAAGGAACTGGTTAGGTTCAAGCGGACTACACGTTTCATGTGTCAAAATCAATACCATATCTTGGGACGATTCCCTGTGAGAACTGTCAGCAATGTGGGCATCTTTGGAGAGGTAACTTCATTAACCATCCTCATACAGGTAGGCACATAACCATGCCCCAATCAGTGACATGCGATTCGATGAATTTGATATTTGGATGAAAATGCCCTTTTGGAATTTATTATGTAGGGATGGCTAATATGATATGATATGATAGGTTATTTATAACGCGCTTAATACCCAGAGGTTTCTAAGCGCGGACCCAGGAATCGAACCTGTGTTGCTCCGTGTCTTCTTGTTTCCAAATCGAGTACGCTGAGCTGAGCTATCCTCCTGGGACTAAATCCGCTAATAGAAAGGTAAAAACACGGTGGACAGAACACAAATCTAACATTCGCACAAAAAGTGAGAAGTTCCCTTAAGCCATGCATTTTATGAAGGCGGGTCACACTATCTCACAGAGAATTGGTAAAAATGCCAAAAAGGGGAGGAGACATCAATACAATCTTATTAGAGAAAGCAATTTACTGGACTGAGAGGCTGGAGGCCATGCTCACTAAGGGGATGAACATGGAGTGGCACCTCACATGTTTATTGTGAAATTAACTTCCCAGCGATTTGGTTTAATATCTGTCTTTGCATCTGAGAATTTAGGTGTCAGTGGTACATGATTTCTGTATAAGTGACATCATTTTGTTAACACCTGTTCTTAAACTGATAATAATCTCTATATTGGAATGTTAATAGATATCCAGGTTATGTGTAAATTAGAACCGTAACATATAGTGCAACAGCAGCATTATTTACCATGGGAGGTTTATGGGATTATGTTGTACGTTTTTCACCTACGTGTTCATGACCATTGTTGTATATTTTTGTAGGATTGTTTTGTGAGTAGTTTTTATAAGATGAATATAATGAAGCCGTTTAAAGAGTGTCTTCAACACATCAACGTTGTTGTAATTGAACGGATTAATGTAAAATATAATGCTGTCTGTTTAGGAGCACTGTCATGTATCTTTGCAAAATTAAACTGTGAGAAGGGGCCGTATGATGAACACTATGGGCCTCATAACGAGTTGGGCGGTAACGCCGGCGCTATTAGCGCCGGTGCTAATAGCCCTACCGCCAAACCCCGGCGCTATTAGTGCCGGATCATGGGTTTGGCAAAAGGGTTATTGCCCATTCCCAATTGGGCCCATTCAGGAATTCCTCATTCCCCATTGGCCCAATGGGGAAAATTTGCGCTATTACCGCAGGCGGATTTCCCGCCGGCAGTAATCGCACCGAAAATCGGCAATTTGCAGCGGATTTCCCCCCAGCCTGGAGCTGGGGGGTAATCCGCCAAAGCCATGATCTGCTGGACCCTTAAATGTAGCGTTAATAGTGCTACCGCCACATTTAAGGGTTACCGCCAGACTCGTGATGAGGCCTTATGTATTTTAAAATGTACTTTTGATATGTTCACAGATATATAATATGGGAAAGTTACAGGCTGATTTATCTTAATCCCACTGGTACCTGGAACTCCTTTTTGTAATATTATCTTTACTTACTAGCTTCACACATGGCCAAGGATCTCTTGGCATGAAAACATTCATAACAGTAGGTATAATAAATCGTTGATAGTCCCCCTGTTGAAACCAAATAAGCCAGATACAGATTGTTCTTCGTATAGACCCCTGTCGTTATTAAATCAGGATGGGAAGATACTCACAGTGGTAATGGCACTCAGACTCAGGCCAATCATAGCCAAGCTGATACACCCAGATCAGACGGGATATGTCCTACATAGGAATATTACCAGTAATTTGCGTAGATTGCACCATGTTATAGATTGCACTCAAAGTGGCACCCAACAATATGTGGTGGCATCACTAGACGCAGTTATAGCAATCAATTTGGTTAGATGGCAATGGCTTTGGCGGTATTGGAAGGGTTTGGTATGGGACTGACATACTTTAATTGGGTGCGAAAGCTGTATAATGAACCAGTAGCTAGGGTGAAAACGGGCACAACAATCTCAGAACAGTGGGAATTAAGTAAAGGTACAAGATGTCTGTGGTCCTCAGTGCTAATTATACTGGCCTTGGAGCCACTGGCAATCTATCTGCGGGACGAAAATGGGGAGGCAGGGATTGAAACTCCAGGAGGGAAACATCTTATATCGTTATACGCAGATGATATGTTACTCTGCTTGCAGCACACAGAGACTAAAATGCAGTATATTTTAGACGTGATGGAGTTATATGCTGCCTTGTCGGGCATAACTATAGACCCACGAAACTTGGGCCTGTTCGCATTAGGAGGATACCTTGGGAAGCCGGAGCGAAGGCTGCCAGTGCTGCCAATTAAGTGGGAATTAGACACGTTCTGCTATTTGAGGGTGAACATTTACAATGATCCTCAGATAGAGCACACACAGAACACTGTGAGTGCACTGAATGGTATCAAAAACTCCATATCTTTCTTAGCTAGATTACCACTATCTATGATGGGGCGGCGGCATTTCTGAAGATGGTGGTGCTCACGAGACTGCTCCACTTCTTCACAAATATCCTGTTTGCAATTCTGAAATCGTTTTTCAATAGACTTCATAGTATATCTATGGCGCAATACCAGGTGCATTGTGGCACTTTGGAAACTTCAGAATGCGTATGACTCAGGGGGGATTAAACTGCCAAACCTTGAGGTATATTTTGTTGCCAGCTAGTTGCAATTTGTAGCCAAGTGGTTGTCGGATGAACAAACACATGAGTCACGATTGTTGCACATTACTGGGGCACAGTTTTTCCTGTGAGAAATCATATGGATGGCACACTCTCGCACAGTCCGCTTACCCAGGTTGATGAGATTGGGGTGTAGGATGTGGCACAGGGCTTGTCAACTGATGGGGGGAGCAACACCATATTCCCTCAGATTCCATCGGTTGCATTAGAGGGAGTGAGTGTCCAATTGCGGTTCAATGTCCGGAAATACTGGGAACCAAATGGAATAGCTACGGTAGGCGACCTGATTACGTAGGGGGTTCCTAAAGAATTTGGAGACCTGATGAAGGAGGCGGGTGTACACCCGGGTCAGCACATTACACACTCTTGTCTGCTGCGGATACTTCAGCGTAGATGGCCGGAGGCTGATACCCTGTTGCAACCAGATGAAACGATGGAGACGTTTTATGATGTGTCAGAAGATGGGCATGAAGTCTCGAGGATTTATAAGTTGCTAATGTCTAATTTGGGGAAGGAGTTGAGACAAACTGGGCAGCAGTGGGAGGCAGATCTGGGAGAACCAATGTCAGATGCAATGTGGAGGAGAGCTATGGTGTACCACAAAAAGGTGTCTAGGAACACAAGGTTTCAGTAGATTGAATTGTATATAACTCACAGGGCATATTTAACCCTGAACAGAATAGCAGGGTTTGACCAGGCAGCGATAGAAACATGCCCAAATGTGGGGAGGTGGATGCGGATTTGATTCATATGTTCTGGTTCTGTATAGAGGTTGGCAGATTTTGGGAGGAAGTAGGTCAAGCATTAGCAAAAGCAGATATCACATTAAATACCGGATCCCCCCTGGCCTGTTTACTCGTAGGATTTGCAAGACCCAAAAGGGCTAAACATGTGAGTAAACGTAAAGATCTAGCATATATTTTAGCGAAACGTAGAATATCGATGGGTTAGAAAGCTGAGACGAGGCCTCTAGTGCAAGTATGGTGGAAGGACTTGTTAAAATGGGCAAATGCATAAACTGTGGTATGGTAGGAGGCGGTGTGTAGGTCATCGGACCAAGGAGAGGGAGGATTGGAAGCTTGGAGACAGCTGATTGAGGATTTGGTCGCCTCCACGCTAGAAGTGGACGATCTGGAACACAGTCTTGCATGGTCTAGTGCAGATACCAGAGGTGTTGTAGTAAATGAACAATAAAGTGAAGGAATTATGTGGTGTCTAGTAGACTGGGATGAGGGTTGGGAGAGTCGGGGGGTATCAGGGAACAAATAGACGGAAGTAGTAATGTAACATGATGTATGATTTGATGCAATGTCTGTATGGTTGTTGGTAAATAAAAATTGTTTTAAAAAAAAACAGTAGGTATAATGTACCACACTGGTGCCACAACCACTTCAGGGTACTATGCTGCATATTTAAAAAAAACAAGTTGTTGGTTTGAATGTAACAACACCTCTGTTACTCCAAAACATAGGTCACCAGCAAATCTAACAAATGCCTACTTAATATTCCTTCAACCCAAATGTACTCACTAAACTGTATCACAATAAATAGTTAGAATACGCCAACAGGTATCTTACTACGTCCATAATACTACAATAGAATACTCCCTTAGGACTTGAGATAGTTCTGTATGCATAAACCCTTCATTCTAATCTTGCCTGTCTTATTGTTTTCCCAACGCGTTTCGGATCACAGATATGTCTTCAAGGGGATAAGGACTTTGGTTCCTGAAATTATAGGCATATAACTACATTTGAGCTGCTGTGGAAGGGTCAGAATTTATGCATAACAATGTCAATAACAAAAAGTCACTAACCTGAAATTATTTTACTTTTGAATACTTTTGGGAGCATTATATTTAGTGCAAATATATTAAATGTGTGTGTGACTCAAGTTGTCTATTTGTTCATTTTGTTCACCATAACTGTAAAATACAGTCTTTAAACTAAAAGTGGGTGTTTCACCCATAAGTGTATATTAGGGTTTCTCATGGGGTGATAATGACCTTGTATTAGTTGTTTGTTTAGTCCTATAGCCTATGACCTAACCCATAGCATTTGAATATTATACACAAATGTGTTGAAACAAAAATAACCCATATTGACAATGTTATGCCAGTTTCAACAGCGTCATGCCAGTGTTGTTTTAGTTAAGACCATTGATATGCTGGCTGTTACATTGCCCTAGAAAATTGCCAAACCAGTCTCAACAAGTCCATGCCTGTGTTGCGTCAGTTCAGCACTTTGCCACAGTCATCACCAACCATGCTAAATGGCTTCCACTTCATCTTACACCAACTTCAAATGGAATCTGCCTGCCAAGCGGCCAAGGCTTCACGGCACTGAGCATAAACGTTCACAGTTAGTCAAAGGGCTCAGAGCTAGAGAAATCAATGAGCTGCGAATGTGATTTCCAGCATGATTTGAAGATGGAGATACCCCAGAAATGCCAGAGCCAATGGATCAGTCCCCTAACCCTCCGCATTTGCATCATGGAGCATTGGAAAATCACATAGACATTCCTCATGGTCAGGAACGCCAAGAGAATACGCAAAGGCTGATCTGATACATGCTCAATTGGCCAACTTTGCCCGCAAGTAGCCAGTGTTAAGCCCATGGTGCCTTGAAGAGGTCCACTCTGCCCATCATCTAATTCCCTGAGCAGCAGGACTCCATTGTATTTCACGCACTAGTTCCGGCACTGACAGCATTTGCAAATCGAATTGGAGCAATTATGCTTTGACGCAAGAACAATCGGACTGGACCAGACACTAACTGACTGGGACATCAGCACAAAGGCCAGCATCCGCTTCATTTCTTTCTTGATGACTGACGTGGCAGCTGACGAGGGTCTGTGAGAATACAAGAGCATTTCTGCAGTCTCACTTGTTTGTATGCTGTGTCTACACCTTTCACAAGCCCAGGCTTGCTGGAGAATGTGGGGTCAAACAGGAGCCCCATTTGCAGCAGATCATCCTTGTGTTTATCAGTTAACTCTCTAAGAGTCCATGGATTGTACCTTCCTCCTCTGGCTGCAGATGAACAGAGCCACCTCAGGACACAAGTGAATGCCTTAATCCTGTTCACCTTGTATGAACCTCGGGCTTCTAGTTTGTCCTTGCACTCCGCTACGTAATTGATGCCGCTGACCATCCTCGCGATCCAGTGGGATTCCATTCATGCGTCCTGCATCTTGTCATGCCAGACTGTGACAGGTAGTAAAGGCGTTTGCCCCTTACGGATGAAGTTGGCGGTGGCCTGCCAGTCATATCAACTGTTCTCTTTCTTCTTTCTCCAAGTACCTTGCCACAAGATGCACCAGATCATGGGGCATACCATAATGTTAACTAAACAGGGGAGATTTTTTTTTTATTTCAATCAAATCTTTTTTATTTTTAAATAAATGTCAACAATCACATGAGCATTACACATATGATATGGGCCCTGCCTTGTATTTTCCCACCAAGATTTCCCAGATCAGCCAAACAGGGTCCTCGACCCAACACCCATATCAACGCTCAAATGACTAATGCAGCAGATTGATCAGAAAACAATGCGAAGAGCATGTAGGAAAGAACAGGGCACACAATGACCTGTGAAACCACACCCAACATTCCCCTGAGGGTCCTGTTGAGCTATTCACAGTGCACAAGTTATGATTCTGAAAACTAATGTGCCAGATGCTGCGGTTGACACTGCTTATAAACCAAAGAACTATCTTGTAGATCAACTTCATTTGTAATCCGATATTGGAGAAGGTCTCCATCAAGGCTAGTCAAGTGAAACCTCAACACCACTGCTTCTGGATACCTTCACGGCACATCATTCACAACAACAAAGATGAAGCGTGCGCTTCTGCAGAGACCATCAATATGATATGATAGGATATTATATTTTATTTATATCGCGCTCATACACAAGTGTTTCAGGGCACAACAAGGCAAGGCGAGGGGTACAAGGGAGGACAAAACAACGATCTTACTAGGCCCAGTGACAATGAGAATGCGCAAGTGCAGGGGGGAAGGGAGGTGGAAAGTGCAAGCCGAAAGGGAAGAGTGGAAAGTGCTGAACATGTGCTCAAAACAAAGCAGGTAGAGCAGCCAGTAGGTGGCAAGTGCATGAATTAAGTGCAGTCTACGGGTGTCGATAAGAGTTGGTAATGAGACTGTAGGGTTGCAGATACAGACCCAAGTGTGCGGGTTGCCAGGAGGCAGTGCGGGTGTGCAGCTGGGTGGGCAGGGATCTGGGTCTGAAATCAGAGGGTAGCCAGATGCCCAGTGCAGAAACAGACTGAGATCATCACGGGAGAGGAATGGAGAAGGCAGAAGCGAAGGGAAAGGTGTTGCGGTTCTTCTGGAACCAAAGATGATTCTCCTCAAGTTTCAGAGAGGCAGGGAGGCTGTTCCAAAGAGGCCCCAGCTGAAGCAAGAGATCTACCAGCAATGTTTTGCTTGGAGGTGCGACTGACACTGAGGGGTATGTATCAACAACCACTTAAATGCTACTCTAATAACACAGAGGTCAGCTAAGAGTCTTTAGACTTCTTTACTAGCTTGACTCTGACCTAGCAAGAACGCCATGCCCTTCAATTGTTTAATCTTGCACACAGGACCTTGGGCCGCATAAAGCTTTTCTGGAGCTTTGCTTGGGTTTCGGGCCTTGTGGATTGCTCAGGGCAATAGGTTTGTCTTGGAAGCAAGACAAGGCAGATCAACACAGGTTCGAATTCTGATCCTGCGCTTAGAGAATGGTCTTTGGCATTTAGCACGTTATAAAAGATTAATCAATTTAATTAATTATCCAACAGACAGGGTCTTGTACGACACTCCCAGAGGCCTCCCTTTCTGATGAGTAGGAAATCTCCATCCTGTGATGTGGACCAGGCAAGGAATGTTCTGCGGGCTTCATGTAAGTCTCCCAACTTCCCAAAGCACCTTATCCCTGAGGAGAACCTGGTTCCGGTGTGTTGGTCTATGCCCTATGCCCTCCACCCTCCTCAAGTCTGACGTTAGGACTTTCATAAAGCCTCCCGGTGTGGGAGCTCCAGAGACCCGGGGATCAAGATTGCCAAAGAATCTGCTTCCTGTGGTCCATCCTCTGCCATATGAGCAGCGTTCTTGTTGATGATCCTTGGCCTGAGTCACGTGTTCCTCATGGGCAGAGTAGGGATATAAAAACACTGCCCAGGCCCTGGAAACGTTTGGCACTGAAGAAGGAAGAGGAAAGAACCCTCCAACGCAGGCCGGCCAGACAAGGATCTATAGGAATGGTTGGTCTCTCGCAAATGTGGATGTCAAATGTTTATATTATGTCAAAAAGGATAAACCAAAATAGGGCTGAATGGGCAGGGGTGCTTAGAGAGGTACACCTATACATGACTTTCTAAATCAAAAGAAGTCCCCAGGGAACAGCAACACATTTAAAAACTATATTTGTTAACAATGAATACCGCTTGCCAATGGACTAGTCGAGAAAAGCACTTGGTAACAGGGGGAGAGACCCATTTAACGACCTCAAGGCAAGCATGGTTTTAAGCGGGCCTGCATGAAAAACATTGTTGTTTCCCAGTCCCAATCAGAACATTAAAAAATATCTCATAATAAAAATGAAGAGGCAAAAAAACAAATTTTACATTTAAAGTAATGTAAACAGGGGGGTTGTGCTGTGGAGCAGCCCAAGATGGCTGCTTAGCCTTTGAGCTCCGTGTGGCTCTGGCTCATATCAGCCTTCATCTGCAGTTCATCTTTGCCTCAACACTTATTTTCAAGCTGTAGAGTTGCCCCGCCCCGCTGGGCTGCTCAAATGTGAATTGACGCCCGAATCGGACGTGGGGAGCCCATCAACAGGTCCCGTCCCGTGGAGGCCTTCTGTATTGCTGGGGCCGCATCGTGTGCCCGCCCCCTGCCCTCTCTTCTCCGGGTCCCGGCTCCCCTGGACTGTGCCACGCTACGGGTGCTCTGCTTCTCCCCCCCCGGGGCCCTGCTGGATTGTCGCTGGCCCGGCAGGGGTGCTGGAGCTTCATCATTGGCTGCGGCGGCCCCCTCTGCCGTGTGAGGGATTTGCTGCTGGGGCCTGCGTGGGGGCGCGCCCCTGCCTACATGCCTTTATCCGGAGCCGGCGCCCTCTGCGCTGAACGGCTTGGAACTGCCGCCCGGGAGCTGGGTACCCCGAGCGTGCGCGAGGATCCGCACTATCGAGGTGAGGTGCCGGGGGCTGCTGCTCTGGTGGGGTCGCGGCGCCCCCTGCCTGTAATTAGCCCACTGCCCGGCTGTCCAGTGGGGGCTCCAGAGCTCCCTCCCCCACCTCCCTGGACCACCACAGCCAGCCCGTGAACTCTGGAGTACTCCTCATGGAACTTTGCTGATTGGGCCCGGACACCCCATCCTTCACTGCTGTTGGGCCATGGGCTGCACTGTAGCCCTCATTGCGGCTAAACATATATAGCTGGGGGACCACTGGGGGCGCGTGGTGCTCGGCTCCCACTTCATTCCTGTGTTGCGGCAATTGGCCCACTGGTGGAGCGCAACCTGGCGAGTGGTCCCTGAACCCTCCAGCCCAATGGAGGATCAGGCCCCTACATCATAACTCCGGCAGTTGCCAGGCACCTGCTAACCTCCGTGTGTGGACATCCTCCCTCTGTTGCCCCAGTGGTGACCCGGCAACTTCTGCCTGACTGTGCCCACCTCGCCCCTGCTGCTATCAGTGCCCCTTTGCTCTACTACCACAAGCACCAGCTGTCCTCCAGCCCATCTGTCCCGGGATCATTTACCCTTCCTCAGTTGCCACACCTTGGCCCTCCCTGCTCCCGGAAGTAGACCAGCAATGTCGAAAGATCTAGGGGGACATCCAAGGGGGAAAATGGATAGGTTCGCCAAAACAGTTCCAAGGGGCGAGTTGGGTCACACATCGTCTCTGCAGGAGGAGCCAAAGGCTGATCTACATCCCAGTCCTACGGCCCCTGACCTGACTACACTTATGGAGTCCATGGCCAAAAATTTCGCCTCCTTCCACGAGAAGCTGGACGACATCAACGCCATTGTTGCTTCCCTAAAAACACAGGTGGATAAGGCGGGGACCAGAATCACTGATGCTGAGACAAGGATATCAGCTAATGAGGATGAGATACATGTATTGCAGAACACTGTTGCCTCCCTCTCTCGTGACATGAAGAGTGTGTGAGCAAAGTGCGACGATCTCGAATCGCGCTCTTGCAGAAATAACCTGCGCATTATAGGGGTCCCTGAGAACGACCTCAAGGGGCGAATGGAGGATGCAGTCGAAGCCCTACTCAAAGACTTGCTTGGCAACCCAGCGCTGTTGCCGTACTTCACAGTTGAATGCGCTCACCGAGCTCTGTCACCCCGCCCCAAGCCGGGCGATATTCCGAGGCCCATCATAGCTAGGATCCTCAATTACCGGGACAGAGACCTTATTCTACGCCTATCACGGGAGAAGGGAGACCTACGCCTCGAATCCCATACCATCAGAATCTTCCCAGACTTCTCGATAGCGGTCCAGCAGGAGAGGCGCCAGTTTATTGGAGTCAAGAAGCTGCTCAGGGGACGCAATGTCCCGTACGCCATCCTATTTCCAGCACGCCTCAAAATTACCCACAATGGCAAACTATACTTCTTCACTGTCCCAGACGAGGCGGTAAAATTCATTGAGGCGCACATACCACTTCATAATCCAGCGGGGGACCTCGCCAATGATGATTAATCAAGAGTGACATGGCTCAACGTAATCTCACCTGCTCAGTGGATCATGGTTTTGGAATGTGTTGATGGCAAATAGTGTACTGTAAATTCAACTACTCAGGCCCCCGCCGCGCTGACCCGGAACATTGCTTGACACGGGCGCGGGGCACACTGATTCCTCTTGCCCGCATGTGGAGTCGCACTTGCCGGGTGCGCTAGTTATTTCTACAGTGTTATCTCACATGAAATGCCTGGCTGGCCTGGGGGCCTGACAAAAGGTCCGTCTTCCGCAGAACATTTTCTTTGACAGCCTCACTGTCATATACGACACTTGAAGAGCCGTCCACACGGCAACAGCACACCTCACTGCAATTGCAACGCTTATGTTATGTTGGTTGTCGCCACTTGGTGGCCCCTGTTGGGCATTTAATGGGGCCTCTATTGGTTGGACTAGGCCTCCCGACCTCTATTTCTCGGAGAGCGTTGGTTCGGGTGGTGACGCCCGCATTGGGGGGGAGGGGAAATCCACTGCAAGTTGGGGGTGGGCAGTGAGGGTGTGGGATGGTAATGTTAGGGTTTTGGTAAATGTTACAGTAAAAGGCAGAGGCGGGCTGGCAGACTGCCTGACCTCGGGGCACCCACATTGGGGAGGATGCCCCCCAGAGGGGCTACGTCAACAGTGGTGGGATGTACACTAGATTCTTGGAATGCCTATAATTATCATGTCTGAGGGAGGTATGGGATTGAAGGACCGGCGCATGGCTCGGAGAGTCTCGGTGCGTGGATTTAGTCATGTGTACACATTAATACTCTTGCTCGAAACACTCTACATGGGCCTCATGGTTAAGGGTATGTCACCTGTATGGGATACTCACGGGCGTTCCCCGTCGAGTTCGGCC
The DNA here is from genome assembly GCF_040938575.1 of Ambystoma mexicanum. Taxonomy (NCBI): domain Eukaryota; kingdom Metazoa; phylum Chordata; class Amphibia; order Caudata; family Ambystomatidae; genus Ambystoma; species Ambystoma mexicanum. Next base: position 1,344,369,447 of record NC_090921.1, read on the forward strand.
CCCGCCCTGGTCACACTCTATGCCAGTGGTGGAGGGATGTTACCTAGACTATTGGGATGCCGGTGGCGGTGATTTCCTGGAATGTGCGCGGCCTGAGCAATTACACCAAGGCTCGCAAAATCATGGCCTACGCCAGCAGACATGGCTGCAAACTGCTGCTCCTGCAGGAGACACATTCCACGGGCCCGCTGTCCAAAAGTATAGCACCAACATGGGGCCCACACAGATATTTCACCTCATATTCCACACGTGCTAGAGGGGTGTTGACGCTGATTCATAAATCGCTTAAGTTTGTTCTCCACAAGAGCTATGTAGACCCCGAGGGGAGATATATTGTATTGCATTGTGCAATAGCCAACAGGAAGTATTTGCTCGTAAATACCTATGGCCCCAATGTTGATTCTCCTGAATTTGTCGACCGGGTGGTGTCCATATTGCTAGGTTATGTGGGGGTGCAGATCGTTTGGGGCGGAGATATGAATTTCATACTCGACGTGACGATGGATAGGACTGGAACGGCCCCTAGACCCTGTCCAACGCGGCACGCAGATTACTGACCCACAGCGCGACACTCGACATTCATGATGTATGGAGGGCACTACACCCACAGGCACGGGAGTTCACCTACTACTCCTCACTGCACGACAGTTCCTCTAGGATCGACATGTTCCTATTATACGGCTCTATGCTGGATAGAGTCGTGGAAACACGGATACTCACGCGCACAATGTCCGATCACTCACCGATTTTAATGGCTCTGGGACTGGGAATACCTACCTCTACCATCAACACATGGCGTTTCAAAGCGGCGGCTCTGCGGGATATTGTGTTTAAGGCAGATATTCTTGCCGACATTCAATCCTATTTTGAGCACAACACCCCACAGACCACCACCTGGGGGCTCTGTTGGGATGCATTTAAAGCCTTCATCAGGGGAGCCTCCATCTCTAGGGAATCGGGAGTCCTCGAATCTATAAGAACTGCTCTGTCCCGCTCCGAAACTAAACTCCGGGACCTGGAGCGAGCTCACCCGGAATCGGTTGACCCAGGCATTCTCTCCCAGATCTGTGAGGAGCTGAAAAACTTTAACGAACAAGCCACTAGAGAGGTCCAGTTTTTCAGCCGGCTGCAGGCTGCGCGGAAATAGGGTGAGGGTGACACACCTGGAAAAACATTGGCCGCTCTGGCGGGGGGCGAGTGGGGCCAATCCCAAATCACCTGTGTCAAGAACAACCAGGGGGTAATGCAGTGGTCCGACCAACATATTCTTGAGGTCTTCACCGGCTTCTACTCTGAACTATACTCTCAACCCCCCGAACATAGTGACTCTCAGATGCGGGAGCTTTTGGAGCAGATACCCACCACCATTATTTCGGATGTAACGAGAGACCAACTAGATTCCCTCATCACATTAGATGAAATAGTAGAAGCTATATCTAGTCTCCCGAAGGGAAAGGCACCGTGCCCCGATGGGTTAACGTCTGAATTTTATCAGGAACACGTAGCCATATTGGCCCCAGAATTGCTCAGGGTCTGGAATGAGTCACTTCAGGTAGGATCCCTCTCCCCAACGTTGCAGGAAGCCGTTATTACGGTCCTGCTCAAGCCTGGTAAGCCTAGCGATGACTGTGGCTCATACCGGCCCCTTTCATTAATGAACGTAGATACCAAAATTTTTGCTAAGGTGATCGCTAACCGATTCTTACCTGTTATGTCATATATGGTACACGATGACCAATCAGGCTTTGTGCCCGGGAGATCCATGTCCCATAATATCAGAAGGCTTCTCAATGTCTTGTCACGGATCGACCAGGAGGTGAGCGCAGTTGCGGTCACCCTGGACGCCCAGAAGGCCTTTGACATGGTGTCCTGGAGGTACATGTGGTTTGTTCTCGAGACTATGGGGGTCGGGCCCAAGATGATTTCATATATTAAGCTGCTGTACACCTCCCCGTTTGCCAGGGTCCGTGTCAACTCGCAAACGTCCGCTATGTTCCCACTCTTCAGGGGCACCCGTCAGGGCTGTCCATTCTCCCCGATCCTATTCGCCCTGGCTATTGAGGCCATGGCAGACTATATCAGGGAGCACAACTCACGCAAAGGGATACGGCTACAGGGTACCCCTGAAATTATCTCACTCTACGCAGATGATGTGCTACTGTTCGTTAGGGACCCAAATACACACCTCGACCCTATCCTGTGTGACATCACCCGTATTGGCACTTACTCTGGTTTTACCATCAATTATGCCAAATCCGAACTTTTCCCTCTTACTAGCTCCACAGCACAACCGGCCACGGAGTACCCGCTCCGTTGGTCCCCTGACGGGATTAAATACTTGGGGATCCAGGTGTCACCGACCAAAGACACCCACCTAACTAACAACTACCCGGCCGTGGCAGAACATATGAAAACCAAGATAGAGCGCTGGCGCTCTCTCCCGCTATCGTTGGTGGGGAGACTTTCACTGGTGAAAATGATACTGCTCCCCAAGCTACTATACATATTTGCAAATGTGCTCATATGGCCTGGCAGGAAGTACTTTGCAGATCATCACAAGCTGTGCGCTCAAAAATGGCTAGCTATGACACTCCCCTATGAAAAAGGTGGGTTTACTGCCCCTGACTTGATGAGGTACTGGATCGCGGCTCAGGCACAGTTTGCCACCTACTGGTACCCTGGACCCCCCGCTCGACCACATGTCAAACTGGAGGTCCTCGCTGCATCTGGCACCAATAAAATGTCTTTAATATTACACCGTCGATACGAGCCGGATTCGGCCATGGACCCAGTACATTCCACCTTACTGGCCTGGGGGCGGATATTTGCTGCATGGGCCGAGGAATATCCATATTACAAGTGGCTTCCCGCCTGGCAGTTCCCCGGGCTGGAACCTACAAACGACGTGGCCCTGGCACGTCACTGGCAGTCCTTGGGTTACCTGGCCCTAACTGATTTTTACCCAGACGGCCAATTCATAACACCGCAGACCTGGAGACCAGGCCACTCGGGCTCACGCTGGAACTTCTACAATACTACAGACTCCGCGCTGCCTTCCGTAGCGCCTGGCCTGAGTTTCCCAGCGAGCCCCCTGACTCCCCTGGGATTTCCTATATCACCAATTCGGGTGGGGCCCGTGGGGTTGTGTCTTCATTGTAAAAACTTCTCTTCGTTGTTTCCACATCACAGCCCTCTCGGGCTCGGGACGCCTGGGCATCTGAACTGGAGTTAGAACTCACTGATCAACTGTGGCGGAAAATGTGCTCCCACACTAATAGAGTCTCCCTGAACTTTCGGTACCGCACTATCCAGTATAAACTATTGAACAGGCTATACTACACCCCGCGTTGGGTCTCCAGGTTTGCCCGCTCTGACCCACGGCTCTGCCCTCGCTGCGGTGCAGAGGATGCGGGCCATTTGCACATGTTCTGGGATTGCCCGAAGCTAGCCTCATTTTGGGGTGAGATCCTGAAAACACTGTCAGAAATTTGCAACACTACTATAGAGCCTGATCCGATGGGGGTCCTGTTTGGGACGTGGGGGACCAAGGAAGACTGAGGTGCAGCTAAATTCCTAAATGTGGGCTGTGTAATTGCTAAGAAATGTGTGCTGCAGAACTGGAATTGCTCTTCCCCTCCTACCTTCCGGAAATGGCTGAACTTGTTAACATGGTCCCGAAACTGTGAGGAGGAATACACCAGTACCCTCCCGGCCCGTTCCCAGCCCAAAAATATCTGGACTGCCTTTAACAGCTATCTCAACGGCGTGGACACCCCCTCCTCTACTGACAATTCACCGTGATTATCTCGATTGGGCGCCACGGCCCTGGACACCCTGTGTTCCTCCGCTTCCTACCTGTTCCCTCCTTACCATTTGATTGCACCACTGTACTCTGTTGATGTTGCATTCTGTCTTGTTTGGCTGCTTTGATGTGTGTATGCCTTCTGCTTCTGCCAACAAAAATTAAAGTAAAAAAAAAATAAGTAATGTAAACAGTAACTTAAAAGTAAAAACAAAGTAAATATATTGAAGTTAGACTAAACAGTTCAGTTTTAAACATTCATTTCTCTGCAAGCCATTATGTTTAATAATAGGAAAAATATCCATTGTTAATACATATGCAAAACAAGGAAGCGCTAAAGCTGAGCCTTAAACGACTAATTGTCAGACAATACACTGTAGCGTTATTAAGGATTATAGGGGAATCCCTCGTACCTATGAGTCATCTATCAATTAGTCCACATTAAGAACTGGACCTTTCCTCTGCTTCATACTTCGCTGGCTGGGTCCATTTCTTTTAAGCTGCTCCCTATTTTTGTCTTAGGCTAAGTAACCAGATGCCATTTCTCTGCAGTCTGTATATGATTCATGTTCCTGGCACTTTTATGCATGTCATAATACATTGTAAATACTGTGATTTATGACCTTTGAATTTTTAGAAAATATCCCATGTTCAAACTATTTATTACATTTGTGTTTGTCTTCATTAAAGTAAACCTTGTATTGAGTTTGCTTTTTTTTTTACTGTGGGATACATTTTTTCAACCATGCTCCTGTATTGGTACTGCCCGTTATTTTTGTTCTCTTGCTGGTTTTGACGTTCACTCTCTCCCTCTCACTGTCTTTCGTTCTTCCTCATTTTACTTTTCTTTCTTTCTTTCTTTCTTTCTTTCTTTCTTTCTTTCTTTCTTTCTTTCTTTCTTTTTCTCCCTGTCTCTTCCTCTGTTTTTCGTTCTCTATTTCTTTGTCTCTTTTTTTCTCTGTATTATTCTTAGATTTTTCAGCTGCCTTTCTTTCTTTTTTGCTGTCTCCCATCTTTCTCTATTTATGTATGAATATGTGTGTGTATGTATGTATGTATGGATTTTTGGTGGGTCACTTCTAAGGGGGTCTTGAAGGAGGATTACAGGACTTTGGAGGACAGGGGAAGCCACGCCCTCTATGATGCAATCCCTGTAGGTGGTACACAGGGGATCCCCCTTAGGTCACCCATCCTCCCCTTCTACATGTGTGCCAAGAGTCCTGAAGCCCTCCAGCTTTTGACTTTCAACCAGAGGCGTTGCTGGGGGGTGGGAGGATTTAGGGGGCAGTAGCCCCGCGTCTTTTGGTTGTAGACCCTGATGTAATCTCAGGGTCTACAACCAAAAGGCCAGCTAGCCCTGCGTTCCGACAATCCTGACATTAGTGTAGCCCCAGATCTTTTCCAGACCTAGCAACACCACTGCTATTAACATGGGTAGGGAAGTGTCAGGAGTCTGTAATCCATGTCATCACAGAATGGGGATATGTTGGCAGAAGGCACTGTGCAGGCCACAAACCATCCGCTCTTCCCAAGCACGGTCGACGAATGCGCACGCCAAGCAGGGAACTCCGGTCACATGATTCCAAAAGCTGGAGAAATCTAGAGATGGAGTGCTTTCAGGAGTTCAGTGTGGCACAGGGACACGTGAATATTAGTTATCAGTCCACATGCACGAAGCATGTTGGAGACTTCAGGGCAGGAAAACCATCACCGGCTGCAGAGAGAGCCAAGCATGTTGCTTTTACTGGACCCCAAGATGACAGCAGCACTTTTGAGCCCACAGCATTAATGAAACTATTATCGATTAAAGGACATTTGGGAATACACAACACATGAAAAGGAGACATGACTACACAACGCTAACCAATCAAATGACAAAGGTTATAAGGAAAGGACCCCATCAATCCCTAACATTTTGGAGGTGTTTGAGCTCAATAAACTACGGTATTAATGATGGCAGAATCAGACAGGGACTGAGGAAGTCAGTAAAGCATCCCAGGGTGTGGGTGTTTTCACAGAGAGAGTAGAATGAGAAAAGGAGGTGCCAATCCCATCCCTTGATAGAGAGTAAACCATGAAGGGTGGCTGGTGGTAAAAAGCGTCCTGTCAAGAGCAAGACGTCATTGTTGGGTCGCTGGGTACCATACACCCAGGCACAAGGAGGAACTCTGATCCTGTGAAATCTGAAGAGGAAAACTCGCAATGCAGAACAAAGGTACTCTCAAGTGACTATGTGCAAAGCCTAACGTAGACTAATGCAAACTATCAAAAGCATATGAATAAGCATAATAAAACAAGAAGACGCACATGAAGGAGCAGAACAACCATAATGTGAAGTATTACAAACAATTAGAAGTATATGAATAAGCAGACAACTGGTAATGCAGAACAGAGAAGCTCTAATAGTGAATATGTGTAAAGTGTAATGTATAATATTGAAAACTACCACACGCAAATGAATAAGTGGAACGCCAGGAGCACAAATATATGAATACGTAGAAGGGTGGTAATGTGTAATGTTAGGAAAAATCTGAAACGTACAAATAAGCAAAAAACTCATTGCACAGAGCAGAAGTACTCTCACGGTAATGTGCTGTTGCACCTTGAAGCATCTCTTGTGCTAGATGGAATTACCAATAAAGATCTCAGACCAAATAACCGGACAGACTCAAAGAATATGGCAAAGTACTACTTTAGTCTCAATTTAATAAAGCAGGGTCAACATGCAGACATCGGACTGATACTTGCACACTCAAAAACAAACTTGATTACCCAGAGGTCTTATACCCTAATATACTTCATCTATGACGTCATCCTATGTGGCAAACTATAAAACCTTTTGACGGGAGCGATTGGTTAGGGGAACCTTACTTATGTTATACATATGGGTTAGTACTTAACTGGCATCCCCTTATCTGTAGGGCATGCCTCAAACTACCTGTAAATACATATAATACTGAGAATAGTAGACAAAATGGCAGCAGATTGGTTTGGGCAACATTGTATAGCAGGTTGTCCCATAGACCCACCTATTGGTTGACATTCCCATCCAACCTTGGACTTTCGGCTCGACTAGCAGCACGTAAGGAAATCAAAACTCAGATCTGTGAGTCACGTTAGATTACTCCCCACTTTCCCAATTAGTGCATCATCTCTCATCAGTTGGAACATCAGCCAAAGTTATCCATCTGTAGTTGACCTTAAAGTCTTCTCTCTGTTCTGGGACATTCAAGGGAGTATGAGCATATCACTATTTACATCCACAGCTTAATGAATTGCCCTTGTTTTCAACTTCTGAATCACTTGGGAAGAGACCGCAACTGTGTCAATTTCGACCTCCTATTTACTGCCATTTGATTCAATTATGATATGATATGATATGATATGGCACTTGTAATGTGCCTATACACAAGTGTTTCAAGGCGTGATGAGGCAAGGAAAGGGGAACAGAGGGAGGACAGAGACAAACATCTTACTAGGCCAAGTGGCATTGAGATCGTGCAAGTGCAGGAGAGGAAGGAGGGGAAAAGCGCCAGGGGAAAGGGCAGGGGGGCAGTGCTGTACACGGGATCAAAACAATAACAAGAAGTGTGGCCAGCAGGTGGCAGGTACAAGGTTAAGTGCAGACATCAGGTGTCCAAAAGTGCAGGTAGGGGGGACTGTAGGGTTACAGATACAGACCCAAGTGCAGGGGTTGCCGGGAGTTAGTGCGAGTGTGTCACTTCACAGGCAGGGACCTGGGCCTGAAATCACAGGGTAGCCAGGTGACCGGTGCAGCCTCAGACAGGAAATCAGTGGGGGAGAGGAAGGAATTATTCTGCATGTTATTGCTCCTTATGGCCTCTAGAGACTTGCTCACTCCCTCTTGAAGGAGCCTTATCCATTGTTAATTGTCCAATACTTGGCTCTTGCAAATGTTTTCTTCTCCTTTAATCTAAGAGAAATATGTCTCACGTTCAAGTTTTATCCATCTGCTTCCCTTTGAGCTTTGCAGTTATTCCTTGAAATAGCATCCTTGAACCCCAGCCAACCTAAACTCCTCTTTATTCTGCATACAGAGCTATTTCCAGCATCTCCAGACTCTGCAGCCATGGTCTATTTCTGAGGTAGCTGGAATTAATCTTTAAGCAAGCCGATGTCCATCTTCCTATTATGGCCGTCCTTCCCACATTATATTTTCCTCTATCGCAAGCTTCTATATGTCTCATCTACCTTGCGTTACTGCGTATTTACACTTATTGGTCAGCAAGTTACTTTATCTTCTTTTTGCATACATTATTACTTTATCATTTTGTACATGTTCCTCTTGTTGCTTCAGCTACATCGTCACCCCTAAGTATTTTGATATTGTTTCAATATGTCCTCAAATATCTTCTCCATGACATCACTCTGCCCTCATCAGATGTCACTCAGCACGACATGATGTCCAATGGTGCATGCAGACATCCTTCCACTCTTTCAGTGAAAGGGTACATTAGATACAGTTGTATGATTGCATATCGTCTCTGATACACTCAATGCGGTATAGGGAACAAAGGGGGTCCCATGTACAGCTCTTGTTCTGATGTTCCAGTATAACGGCAGTGAGGAGGCAGGGGTTAGGGTATATGCGTCGACCTGCTCCTCTACATTCCCCCCTCTGGTCAAGTCCTCGACCACATTCTCCTCTTCAAGTATGTTATCTTCTCTGCATACTGTTGTTTCTTTGGGATTCATATCTTTGTCACCCCCCTCAGGTGACCCGCATTCTTTATATATTCATCCACACTCCAGGTCATGTGGCAGCATTCTCCTGATGGTGGACAGATTATCCTACATCCTACATATTTTTTATGATCCTTGGGGTAGTAGAACTTCGTTCTGGGAGGTGCAAGGGTGCTTGTCTTCATATCCTCACAGGTACGTTCCTCATTTTGCATTTCTTCACCCATTCCTACATCTATATCAATCATCATCATCATTCTAATAGCTTTCTTGGCAGTCTTCTGGTGCTGTCCCAAGATTATCCCTATGAGACAGAATCCAACACTAGTATTTCTCCAAGTAATTTGATGGCATTTTTCAGCCAGGTTGGAATCCACAAAAACAGAAATGAAAATCAGCCATCTCCTGCTGTCTCATCAGCTCCATCCTCCATCTTTGTATGCATGGTGGTCATCATAGTTATTGCTTCTGTCAGGGTTCCATTCTCTCCGTCGTGGGATTTTATGAATGTACAGCAAGAAGGCCCGACCTTGGCGCTCATGCCTCGTTCCATTGCTGGAATTAGGTCCATGTCACAACTCAGAGCTGGTGTCCCAGTTGTTGCAGATAACACTCTGCCACTTTTGGGAAATTTTCCTTCACTCCTCGAATACGAAAGTCTCTAACGTGATAGGCCAAAGACTTTCCCCCCAAGAGCTCAGCCTACAGAAATCTATTTCCACCTGTCAGGCTGGGGGCTTGAGTGAAAAGGCAGGAGCAGACTCAGCAGAGCTAAAGGAACAAAGTACAAAGCAGACGTTCAGAATATGCAGCCAGGTATTGCCAGAAGATCAGTAAACGCCACCCCCAAGTACCCACTCTTACCTGTTCCGTAGAGAAATGTACCAGTAACCTACTAGTAGTGGACGCAGAGATGAGGACTATATAAATGGTGAAGGAGGAGTACACCAGTTTACCAGGACACCGATGTCAGTGCAGCAAAGCGTCCCAAAAAGTGCCAAAAGTAATCCAATGTAAAGTCAGCAAAGCGTCCCAAAAAGTATCCAAAGCAATCCAATGTAGACTCAGCAAAGCGTCCAAAGAAGTACCGAAAGCAATCCAATGTAGATTCAGCAAAGCGTCCAAAAAAGTACCGAAAGTAATCCAATGTAGATTCAGCAAAGCGTCCCAAAAAAGTGCCAAAAGTGTTTAAGCAAACAAAAGAAAAAGACCAAGGAAACGAGCGTTCACCTCACGCTAGTTCCTTTTAAAAATGTTCGAGTTAGAGAGCGTCACAGCCTGAGGATTTAGTAATTGGAGGTCAAGATGACAAGCCGAGTTCGAGTATTCCTGGGGAAAGCAGTCGAGGGGGGCCGGCGTCGGGAAACAAGAAAGGGCAAGGCAGAGGCAGGGTCTTGATTTAAGTGCTGAGTTCAAGGTTAAACAGAAGTCGGGAAACAAGCGCTCGTAACTAACACAGTTTAGGAGCACCTGATGTTCGAACAAACAGTATTTAAATACGTTCTTCAGAAGGGCACGGCAACGTAGTACGTGTGTGTCACGTGACTACAATAGCAGGAAGATGGGAAATGTAGTCTTAGAGGGCTCTGTGTGCTGAACAGCGCTCAAACAAACGCCATGGCAATTTCCAATGAAAACGGGACGTGACAGTACCCCTCCACAAAGGTCGACTTCTCCTGTGCCTGCTCAAACGGTGCAATCAAAAGGCATGCAACAAATGGTGTGCATTTAGATTAGTGGCCGGTTCCCAGGACCTGTTCTCCGGACCATACCCCTCCCAGTCGATCAAGTAAGATTGAACCCCATGGCAGAGGCTGGTATCTAGAATGGCACGCACCTCATATTCATCCTCGCCTCTGACATTAACTGGGGCTGGAACGGTAGGTAGTTGGGTGCCAGGTACAAAAGGACGAAGCAAGGAGACATGAAAGACCTAGTGCACCCTCCAATGTGCTTGAATGACCAGACGAACAGCAACGGAGTTGAGACACTGTAAGATCGTATAAGGTCCCACAAAACACGGCAACAGTTTCTGTTTACCCCGAATGGCCAGGTGCTTTGTTGAGAGCCATACGCAGTCACCACAGGAATAAGAAGGAGCCGGCGCACACCGCTTATCCACCTGCATTTTGGTGCGACGTTGAGCAGCTTGCAGATGTGTTAATAACGATTTACGGATGGCAATCAGTGAATCCCTCACTGCATTGACTGCAGGAATTTGCTTTAGGGAATGCAGGCAGGTGGAAGAGTCCTTGGGTGCAACCAATATAACGCATAGAACGGGGAACAGCCAAGCGATGAGTGCAGAGAATTGTTGTAGGCAAATTCTGCTGCACCTAATACCGACAACCAATTTGATTGATGTTGCAGACACAGACAGCGAAGAAATTGTTCCATGGTGCCATTTGTACATTCTGTCTGGCATCTGTTTGAGGGTGGTAGGCCGAGGACAAGCGGGTGTCAATACCCAAGGAAGAAGTGAGAGCGCGCCAAAAGCGCGAGGTAAACTGAGACCCTCGGTCGGAAATCAGAACCATAGCTAGTCCAAAAAAGCGTGCCACATGGTCAAAGTACAAGCTGGCCTATGTGGGAGCAGTTGGTATTCCCGAGCATGGTATAAACCGAGCCATCTTGGTAAAGACACCCACTACCACAAGAATGGTGGACATACCCCAGATACAGGGGAGTTCCACCACAAAGTCAAGGGTCACCGTATGCCACGGATGCGGTGGTAAAGGCATACTCATTAGAAGACCTACGGGTTTGCCAGGCTGTCTCTTGCATTGTGTACATACGGCACACTTAGAGACGTATTGTTCGGTGTCCTTCTTCATGCCAGGCCACCAGCACCATCGGTGCAAAAGATCATAGGTTTTGGCCCGGCCAGGATGGGCTGCTAACGGGAGATCATGGGACCATTCAAGAGCCTTCCGTCCGGTTTGGTTGTCAGGTAGGTACAGTAGACCTTTAACATAGGGAAGGCCGGAGATAAGTTCGGCATCCATCTCCTTCAGGACATAAATATGATCTGTGGCCCATCTCCTTAATCCGTCTATAATTGACGGAGAGACCGAACAAACACATATAACAGCACCTGAGGGTAATACCAGGGTTGTTTGTTTTACAGATTCCATGTCTGTACCAATGCTGGATAAAGCATCTGCCTTTCCATGTAATGGACCAGGGCGATACGTCACTGTGAAATCAAACATGGTAAAAAACAAATGCCAATGTATCTGCCTGGCGTTGGTACATTTCACATGAGACAAGGCCTGAAGGTTTCGATGATCTGTATACACAGTTATCGGGTGCCTTGCACCTAAGAGATGGTGCCTCCACTCCTTGAACGCCACCTTGATTGCAAGTAGTTCTCTTTCCATAATCGGATAATTACGTTCAGCTGATGTAAGTTTCCGAGAATGGAAGGCCACTGGATGTAGGCGTTGAGTAGCAGGGCAAACCTGCAAAAGGATGGCCCCTATCGCAATAGCGGAGGCATCAGCTTCCACGATAAATGGAAGAGCTGGATTGGGGTGCTGTAATACAGGAGCGGTGGTAAAAGCGTCTTTCAAGTTCTGGAATGCTGCCTGTCCTTCGTCATCCCAAAGGAAAGGGACGTTAGGACTGGTCAACCGAGTTAATGGGGCTACTATTGCAGAAAAAGAGGCGATAAAACGCCTATACAAATTAGCTAAACCCAAGAAGGATTGAAGAGCTTTTACTGAGCTCGGGACAGGCCAATCCAAAACTGCCCGAACCTAGGAGGTGCACATGAGCACTCCTTTTTGGGACATCTGAAACCCCAGGAACTCCACAGACGATGCATGGAGCACACACTTCTCCAGTTTTGCAAAGAGGGAGTGCTCCCTTAGACGAAGTAGAAAAGAGCGCACATGCTGTATATGTTGGGACAAAGTTTCAGAATATATCAGGATGTCTTCCAATAGATAACAACGTAGCAATCCAGCATGTCCCTGAAGATATCCTTTACAAAATGCTGGAATGTCGCTGGGGCATTGCAAAGCCCAAAGGGCATTACACAATATTCATAGAGCCCAAATTTTGTCTTAAATGCATTTTTCCATTCATCTCCCTTTTGCATCCTCATCAAATTGTATGCTCCCCGCAAGTCCAACTTGGTGAAGATAGTGGAGGAAGTCATTTTATCGAGGAGCTCCGTGATAAGCGGCAACGGGTACTGGTTCTTAACTGTGACTTTATTGAGGGCACGGTAGTCCACACAGGGACGCAGATCCCCTTCCTTCTTTGGTATGAAAAATATTGGGGAGGCCGCCGGTGAGGGGGACGGACGTATGTGTCCCAAGCGCAAGGCTTTGTCAACATAGCTCTGTAGATGTTCCTCTTCCTTCTGTGTGAGAGAGTATATACAACCATGTAGAATTACTGCTCCAGGTATCAGGTCGATGGGGCAGTCATAGCATCTGTGTGGGGGCAGATTTTCTGATAGGCCTTTGTCAAACACATCAGAAGATTCCTGGTACTCCAATGGAAGTACATGAACCAGGTTAGATGATGTGGCATTGATAGAAGGGAGGCTAGTTACCATTGCCAGGCAAGGAGACAATGCCGCTACGTCATGAGACTCAAGGCACCTCTGTATACAAAAAGAGGAAGAGAACCGCACTGTTTGTTCAACCCAGTCAATTACAGGGTTGTGTGTTTGCAACCAAGAAAGACCCAGAATGATGCCGAATTGAGGGGCCGTGATAAGGTCGAAAGTGATGGATTCCAAATGACCTTGTAAAGTGGACATTTGTAGTGGACCTGTTTGATCCGTCACCTGTCCAGATAGTAAACGTGAACCGTCTACCGTATGTATTTCCTCAGGCCTTGCTTTAGGAAATATAGGTAGTCCGTAGCGTTCGGCCAACTTGAGGTCCTTATAATTCCCACTAGTCCCTGAGTCTATCATTATCGGGTTGGAAAAGGTATTGACGCCAGGAGCCGTAAAGCACATAGCAAGGTAAACATGCGAAGACGGGAAACACTCACCCAGGCCCGGGATCATTTGACTCGTCCGGAAGGCCCGGTTTAAGGACGAGTCCTGGCGTTTCCCGTCGACTTGGCGGGCCTTTTAGGACACAGACGGATGTTATGACCTGACTGGCCACAATAGAAACATAGGTTATTCACCACCCATCTTTCTCGTTCAGCTTTGGACAATGGACCCCTGATTGCCCCGATTTGCATAGGTTCGGCTTCTCCATGGGAAACAGAAGTAATTCCATCTGGTCGGGGGGTGGTGTGACTATCGGGATACCAACGTTCGCCAAGTCTTTGCCGGAGTCGAGCAAGACTAGGTCAAGCAATTCGGGAAAACCAGGCAGAGGAGCAGGTTGCAGGTATCACTGAGAGGGCATCTTTCAGGTCGTCCCACAATCCTTTATAAAATACAGCCGCTTTCTTCTTTTCCGGCCATGTGGTTTCAGCTGCTAATTGGTTGAAACGGGCGAGATGTGTCAAGAGATCCGACTTGCCTTGGCTAATAGGCAAGAACTCCAGATCCAAGGTTTGTGCTTTATTTCGCATATCAAAAACACTATTCATGGCTTGGATTAACATATCGAAATCATGCAGAGCCGAGTCATTTGCTTCCAGCAATGGATTAGCCCATGCTGCAGCAGTGCCACCCAGGTGGGAAAGAACAAATGCCGCCTTTGTAGTAGCGTCTGGAAATGCCAAGGGACGACAAAGAAAATGAAGGTGAAATTGGTTCACAAAGGTCCGATACACCTTGGGATCACCCAAAAAAGCGTTCTGGCGGAGCCAAAGGAAAGGGCCCAGGAAGGACAACTGGGGCTGGAGCTGGAGGCGGTATAGGTGGTACAGGTAGAGGCGCTGCAGCCGCGGCGTCACCAAACTCCTCGTCATGGGGTAGGGGCTGCACAAAGCTCTGTAAACATCCATGGGTTGATGTAAAGTCGCATGCACTGATGCCATATCGGTACAAAGAGCAGAAAAAGCCTGCATGAGGGCTGTCATTGGGTCCGATGCAGCCTCCATAACCGAGAGGCGTTTTGAGGGCTCCTAAATCTGTCACACCTCAGAGCTGGTGTCCCAGTTGTTGCAGATAACACTCTCCCATTTTTGGGAAAGTTTCCTTCACTCCTCGAATACAAAAGTCTCTAACGTGATAGGCCAAAGACTTTCCCCCCAAGAGCTCAGCCTACAGAAATCTATTTCCACCTGTCAGGCTGGATGTTTGAGTGAAGAGGCAGGAGCAGACTCAGCAGAGCCAAAGGAACAAAGAACAAAGCAGACGTTCAGAATATGCAGCCAGGTGTTGCCAGAAGAACAGCAAACACCACCCCCAAGTACCCACTCTTACCTGTTCCGTAGAGAAATGTACCAGTACCCTACTAGTATTGGACACAGAGATGAGAACTTTATAAATGGTGAAGGAGGAGTACACCAGTATACCAGGACACCGATGTCAGTGCAGCAAAGCGTCCCAAAAAGTGCCCAAAGTAATCCAATGTAAAGTCAGCAAAGCGTCCCAAAAAGTATCCAGAGCAATCCAATGTAGACTCAGCAAAGCATCCAAAAAAGTTCCCAAAGCAATCCAATGTAGATTCAGCAAAGCGTCCCAAAAAATACCCAAAGCAATCCAATGTAGATTCAGCAAAGCGTCCAAAAAAGTACCCAAAGTAATCCAATGTAGATTCAGCAAAGTGTCCCAAAAAAGTGCCAAAAGTGTTTAAGCAAACAAAAGAAAAACACCAAGGAAACGAGAGTTCACCTCACGCTAGTTCCTTTGAAAAATGTTCAAGTTAGAGAGCGTCACAGCCTGAGGACTTAGCAATTGGAGGTCGAGATGGCAAGCCGAGTTCGAGTATTCTGGGGGAAAGCAGTCAAGGGCGGCTGGAATCGGGAAAGAAGAAAGGGCAAGGCAGAGGCAGGGTCTTGATTTAAGCTCTGAGTTCAAGGTTAAACAGAAGTCGGGAAACAAGCGCTCGTAACTAACACAGTTTAGGAGCACCTGATGTTCGAGCAGACAGTATTTAAATACGGTCTTCAGAAGGGCACGGCAATGTAGTACATGTGTGTCATGTGACTACAATAGCAGGAAGATGGGAAATGTAGTCTTATAGGGCTCTGTGTGCTGAACAGCACTCAAGCAAACGCCATGGCAATTTCCAATGAAAACGGGACGTGACAGTCCAAGACATAACTATTCTGGAGAGTCATCAGCCTGTTGGCTCTTAATTCTTCTCTGATAGCATTAAATCCCTTATTGTTTCATTAATCGTCTGTAACATCTCACATCTGGTAATCTGCAGCCACTTTGCGTTTACTGTAGTCTGGAGTCCTGTGTCACGAGCCCTTTCGGGTGGCGGTGGTTGCTGTGGATACGGCTTCGCCACCATTGAACTGTTCCACTACACTTCTTACGTCCTTATCCAGCGGTCTAGTGTTTCTTTTCTTTCACCGCCGCCAGGGGTACTTCCTCTCAGTTCACCCTGCGATCCGAGCGTTGCAACCATCCAGCTCGGCTCTTCATGGTGAAACGCTCACTGTTTTCCCTTTCCGCTTCATACGGAAGCCTGTGTTTCTCTCGCTTCGTTTCTCTGTTTCCTCTTCCCTTCTTTCTTTCCCTGGTTTTCTTACCACTTACTCCTCGGTTACTACTTTTGTCCTCCTTCCGGGGTTTCTTCCCCTTCCTGCCGGTTTTCTTTCCTTTTCTCTGCTGTAGCTTATTACTTACCTTACAGCCGTCCTCTGGTTCCGTTTCAGTTCTTTCCCTCATTGTTTCATTTGCTGTCTCCATCACCCACTTTGGCATGTCTACCAAGCCTGCTTACAATCATATAGCCAACCGCTACTACCAATCCGGCCAGCAGCATCAGGACAATGCAGGGTTTTTTTCTGCTTGTGGGCTTTTTCCCCCACCCAACACCGCCTTCAGCCAGGGCTGGAGCCAAGGTGTGGTCCAGTTTGGGATCCACCACAGCTTCTCTTCGTGGCAGAGCACAATCTTCGAAATTTAAGAAGGATTATCTGGCTCATTGACAAGGAATTGAGGAGTCAGACATTAAAGACTCAGGTGAGGAGAGTGGTGTCTTGAGTAAGGAAGCGGGGATCCTGGAGTGTGGCCCCCCAATTTCCCCAGAATCAGTGCAGGACATTGACAGTTTGCAACACCAAAAACCTACTATGGCCACACCAGAACAAGTACAGGAATAAGTGCAAGAGCTTTGGAAGGCAGTGCATAGCCTCTCCCAAGAGTTACAGACAGTCAAAGCTGAGAATGTGGTGTTGTAACAGTTGGTTTCAAATAGAGAACTACTACCTACCGCCTTGCCTTCAGGGAAATTCGATGGCTCCCCTAAGAAGGTTAAGGAGTTATTGGAAGCCGCTACAGTTTACTTCACATTCAGACCTACGGATCAGGTAAAGGTGAGGTTTCTAATTTGTAACATGGTTGGCAATGCTCTCACATGGGTAACACCCTTGGTGACAGGGGGAAGTCCCGTTTTGCAAGACTATGGGGGTTTTTAGACCCTTCTTAAAGAGACTTTTGAGAGACCGGAGCTCACCTACACAGCTTGTGAGGATCTCTTGGATGTCCGGCAGGGGTCCTCGGATCTTCTCTCTTACATCACAACATTTAGGACCTTGGCTGCAGGTGCGGCTGCCCGAACAAGCACAATATGCCATATTTCACAGAGGCCTCAAAGAAGACTTAAAGGATGAATTGGCTCGATCTCGACGACCTACGACATTCTCAGACCTTTTATCTTCGGTACTACAGATAGTACACCGACTGCAAGAGAGGCGCAACGAGAGAAGACGCTACAGAGGAAGTTCCACCAGCAATGATCCTCCGCCGAGTACTCCCTCACCATAATCTGCTCCTCATGATGAGCCCATGCAAATTGGTATCACTCGGGCACCACTCTCTGGAGAAGAAAGAAGAAGGCAAAGAGAAAGATGACTTTGTCCTTACTGTGGGTCAGATGAGCACCTTCTCAAGGATTGTTCGGAATTGCCTCAACGACGTTCGGGAAATGAACAACCCTGGTTCAATAAGGGACAAGAATCTGGGGGTTTCCAAATCCATCCAGTCCCTATGTTTCTTTGTCGGTCTCTGCCAAAGAGGCTCAAGAAGATTCCAGACTTATGGTGGTCAACATCAGAGTGAAGGTTCATGATCAACAAGCGGATACATTAGCCCTGCTAGACCGTGGAGCAGCAGGTAACTTTGTGGATACGTTATGGGTCGACAAAGTGGGCTTAAAAAGACTGGCACGTATGGAAGATCAGAAGGTAGAGGGCGTGGATGGAACACCACTCTCGTCAGGCCCTATTACGCAGACCACAGAAAACATTGAAGTTAAGATCTTTCAACATGTTGAGATATTGAGATTCAATATCATTAGAGCCGCTCATTTCCCTGTTATCCTGAGGATCACATGGCTCAGGAGACACAATCCTCACATAGATTGGGTCTCCAATCAGCTAAGTTTTGAATCTGATTATTGTAAGCAGCAATGCCTTCCTCAGCAGTCTTACACAAAGCTTCAACTGACACCAGCACAATGTCAAGAATCCTCGAGTGTGTACGCCTTGCCACACTTTTGTGAGGCCTTCCTAGGGGTCTTTACAGAAATCAAACCCACCGCGTTGCCACCTCACCGACCAGAGGATTGCTCCATTGACCTCGAACCCAATGCCTTGGTTCCGTTTGAAAGAAAGGAGTCTTACGTACGTATCTTGACACAATTCTTCACAATGGCCTCATTCAACCATCTAAATCCCCTGCAGGAGCTCCTTTGTTCTTTATTGCCAAATGGACTCCAAGGAATTACGGCCGTCCATAGATTACAGGGGTCTCAATGAGGTCACCATTAAAGATCGTTACCCCATACCTCTCATCACAGACATCATTGAGGCAGTTCAAGGGGCAGTGAGTGTTCACAAAGTTGGATCTCCGTAACGCCTACCACTTGTTGCGCATTGCCAAGGGAGATGAATGGAAAACAGCCTTTCACACACCGTTTGGATTGTATGAATACAGAGTAATGCCATTTGGACTTGTCAACGCCCCAGCAATCTTTCAAAAATGTATGGACCATATGTTCTCTGACCTTTTGATTGTCACCGTAATAATCTACCTTGATGACATTTTGGTGTATTCAGTCAACAGGGAAGAACATGAACGTCAAGGTTCTGGCGGTGTTGAATCGTCTGAAGGAAAAATGCTTACTAGCCAAACCAGAAAAGTGTCAGTTCGGAGTATCTAGCATTCCGTACCTGGGGTTCATATTGTCAGAACACAGAATTTCTATGGACCCGCGCAAGGTTACCACCATTTCAGACTGGCCCTCTCCCTCTTCCATAAAGGAGGTTCAAAGGTTTCTGGGTCGGACTAATTTCTATAGAATATTTATTCCCCGGTTTACCGAGACCGTGTTACCTATAACATCTCTCCTTAAGAAATATTCTGCACCTTTTGTATGGTCTACAGTGGCGGAATCTAGCTTCAAACATTTTAAGATCCTTTTCTGCTCTGCCCCAATTTTGTTACAACCTGATCAGACAAGACAGTTCATTGTTGAAACCGATGCCTCTTGAGCTGCCATAGGAGCTGCTCTACTCCAAGAGAAGGATGGGGTAGAACATCCAGTGACATACCTATCTCACACTCCCACTATCAGCCAACTGAACTATTCTGTTCTAGAGAAGGAATTATTAGCAATGAAACAAGCTTGTGAGGAATGGCAGCATCTTCTATTGGGTGCTAGCATTCTGTTTACCATACAAACTGATCATAAGAATTTAAAGGTCTTGCAATCTATGGAATGTGCCAACTCTCGCCAGGCTCGGTGGGCGTATTTATTTTCTCAATACAACTTCACTATAACCTACTTACTGGGTTCCCAGAATGTTCTGGCCGATGCTTTATCTCGCAAAGAGTCACATAACGTCTCTGGTAATCTCCCTCCTGAGCTAATATTTCCACAAAACCGTATAGTAGCTCAGACCCATTCCTTCCTTCAAGCTGTCAAAGAAGCATCTATATCCATCGCCACTGACCAGAAACAACCCCAGATTTTTCAACAAAAAGATGGGCTCTGGTTCTACAAGGATCGACTCTACATTCTCTCAGGTTATCTCCGTAGGAAGATCATCAATTGTTGTCATGACAGTTTGATTGCAGGCCATAGAGGTCAATCTAACACTACTGAACTCATCAGATGCTCTTTTTACTGGCCTAACCTCCAGGAGGATGTCCGGTTCTACATCTTGTCTTGCCCGGATTGCGCAATGGCCAAGAATCCCACCGGCAAACCGCTTGGTCTTCTTACCCAGCCAGAAATTCCCCAACGTCCCTGGGGACATCTGTCTACCGACTTCATTGTAGATCTACCCCCTTCAGACTCCTGCTCTTGTATTATGGTGACTATCGATTCCCTCACCAAGATGTCCCATTTTTCTCCTTTGAGGGGTTTGCCCACTGCAGCCCAAATGGCCGAAGTTTTTGCCCGGGATATTTTACGCCTTCATGGTCTTCCCGATAAGATCACATCGGACAGAGGCAGCCAATATATTTCTGCGTTTTGGAAGGCACTTTGTCCATGGTTTGGCATAGCCTGAGCTCTGTCTTCGGGGTTCCACCCACAGACCAATGGACAGGCAGAGAGACTAAACGCCACTCTTGAACAATATCTCAGGTCTTATACCAACAAACTACAAGATAACTGGGTTCAACGTCTTCCTACGGCCGAGTTCGCATATAATAACTCCAAACACTCTGCCACGGGTCTCACACCGTTCTATTTTAATTATGTGCTTCATCCTAAGGCTATCTGGTCCATCTCTCCGCAACCAAGCAATTCCCCAGCAGCGGAATCTATTTTGTCGGAAATCACTGAAGCTCATAGGACTGCCAGGAACAGCTTGGAGAAGAGTCTCAATTCCTACAAGAAACAGGCTGACCAACATCGGCGCAAAGCCCCAAATTGGACTAAGGGAACCAAGGTTTGGCTTTCGACCACATTTTTACCCAGGTGGGCTCAGCCCTTTAAGTTGTCCCCTTGATTTTTGGGCCCATTTCCTGTCCTAGAGAGAATCAACCCAGTTGCCTACAAGATCAAATTGCCACCCTACCTCCGACGTATACATCCTGTCTTCCACAACTCCCTTCTTAAGGAATCCCTTTCAGGAACGCATCGTAGACCAGTTTACTTTCAAGATGTGCCACAGGGAAACACCCAAGATGTTTATGAGGTCTCTAAGATCGTGATTCCCGATTCTACTGAGGGCGTCTTCAATATCTTATCTCCTGGAAGGGTTACCCCAGATTGGAAGACTCCTGGGAACCAGTACACTTTGTCAAAGCCCCCAGGCTAGTCGCTCGATTTTACCAGACCCGTACTGGTAAACCTGGTGGCATTGGCATAAAGAGGGGGCATACTGTCACAAACCCTTTCGGGTGGCGGTGGTTGCCGCGGATACGGCTTCGCTGCCATTGAACTGTTCCACTATGCTTCTTACGTCCTTATCCAGCTGTCTAGTGTTTCTTTTCTTTCACGGCAGCCAGGGGTACTTCCTCCCAGCTCACCCTGCGATCCAAGCATTGCAACCTTCCAGCTCAGCTCTTCACGGTGAAACGCTCACTGTATTCCCTTTCCGTTTCTCTCACTTCGTTTCTCTGTTTCCTCTTCCCTTCTTTCTTTCCCTGGATTTTTTACCACTTGCTCCTCCTTGCTCCTTGGTTACTACTTTTGTCCTCATTCTGGGGTTTCGTCCCCTTTCTGCCGGTTTTCTCTCCTTTTCTCTGCTGGAGATTATTACTTACCTTACAGCCGTCCTCTGGTTCCATTTCACTTCTTTCCCTCATCGTTTCGTTTGCTGTCTCCATCACTCACTTTATTTATTTATTTATTCACATTTGTTTAGCGCACAGGCAGCCCGGAGGGCATCGTGGCGCTTGTTACAGAAGTAGCAAATGACTTATTGTACATACAGTGAAGTCATTACTTAGTTACAAGAAGAGAAATGCAGTTGCACAAGAGGAGGAAAAGAGAGTAGACAACTAGAGGGAAGACAGTGTTAGTTAAACAATGTGGTTTTTAGTTTTTTGCGGAAGGCAGAGAGAGAAGTTTCTGCTCTGAGTGTGCTGGGTAGTGCATTCTATATTTTAGGGGCAATGTAGGGGAAACTTATTCCAACTGCTCTAGCTCACTTGATGCGTGGGACCCTTAGTTGGTTTGTGTGACATTGTCTAGTAGGTCTGGTGGAGTGTGATCTGGCTAGTGTATCAGACAAGTATGGGGGGGCTGACAGGTTGATGCATTTATGTGCGGTGGTAAGAATTTTGAAGGTAATGCGCTCTTTGACAGGTAGCCAGTGTGCTGCTTTTCTGGCTTGCAAGATGTGTTCCCCTTTTGGTATATTGAGAGCTGCTCTTAGTGCATTGTTCTGTGTTGTTTGGAGTTTATTAAGATTAGAATTGGAGGTGCCGGCTAGTAGCGCATTACAATGATCTAATTTGGCTCCAATGGTGGCTCTGGCAATATAAAGACAGATATCTTTGGTAAGGAAAGGTTTGATGGCATTAATAAGCTTAGTGCTCAGGGTGGAAGCAGAAACAATTGAATTGACTTGCTTGTCCATGGAGAGAGAGGTGTCAATGTGGACTCCTAGCGTTTTGACAGAAGGTAGAACTGGGATGACACAATTGGCTATGCAGAAATTGGTGTAGAGTGAGTCGAGGTTAGTGAGAGTGAATTTTTGACCAAGGATGAGAATTTCGTTCTTATCTCCGTTAAGACATAGACTGTTCGTGGCCACCCATGCTTGGATGGTGGCGTATATATTCTGAAGGGTGGCAGCGTCCTGATGGTAGAGTCCTATAAGCGGGAGGAGCACTTGGGTATCATCAGCGTAGTTGGTGTAGGTGATCCCAAGTGCGTCCAGTTTATCAAAGAGAGGTTTGGTAAAGAGATTATAGAGGGTAGGAGCCGTACATGAGCCCTGAGGGACCCCATACCTGATTGTGGGAGGCTCTGCGTTTGCTATACTGGAAAACACTTTCATCACTCTTCCTTTGAGGAAGGAGGTGATCCAGTTTGTGGCCTGTTTGGAGAAGTGTGCAGCCTGAGTGAGATGGTTTGTGAGGAAGGCATGATCGACCAAGTCAAATGCCGCAGAGAGGTCTAGGAGGAGCAGGAGGGCCAGCTTGCCTTTATCTAGAATTTGGGTGATTTGGTTCTTCAAGTCTAGTAATGAGGTTTCAGTGCCGTGACCTTTGCGGAATCCAGACTGCCTTTTGCCTAGGACGGAGTTGTTTTCCAGGTAGGACTGTATCTGTATGTGTGCAGCTTTATCTAAGATTTTAAGGAGAAATGGAACCGTTGTAATGGGACGGTAGTTTGGTTGGGCAGGGTCCAGGGTGGGTATCTTTAAGAGCGGGCGCACCCACGCCTCTTTAAGGCTTTCTGGGACTTTGCCCATCTTGAATGAGCCGTTAATGAATGCTGTGATGATCGGTGTGAGAGGTGCAGCACACTCTTTAATGATGTTGGGGGGGCATATATGACCTTTGCATTGAGATGGTTTGAGCTGTTTGAGGATGTGAAGAACATCGGATTTGGTGATTTGAGAAAAAGTTAAATTTAGGGGAGTGCTTGTCTTTAGGGGTATTGACGTAATGGGTCTTCTGGGGGTGAAGAGCCTTGAAGTGTTCTGCTATTTTGTTTTGAAGAAGGTCTATTTTCTTTAGTATAGCTATTTGGATGCTATTGCACCAGGCTTCATCCTTAACAATCTCATCTGTACAGATTGGGGGAAAGGTGAACTCTTTAAAGATGGTGAATAGCTCTTTTGAGTGGGAGTCGGCTTCTGTGATACGCTTATTGTAGGTTTCTGATTTGGCCTTAAATATGGCACTGTTGTATTTTTTAGAAATGCTAAGAAAGTCTACTTTAGTGGCGTCACAGGGATTGGCCTGCCATGTTTTGAGAGCTTGGCGCTTGCATTGGCGTAGATTTAATAGGACCTCCGAGAACCATGAGTTGGAGTGAAACAATTTATTTTCTTTTTTATTTTCAAGAGGAGCTGCAGCGTTAATGGCATGGATGAGGGTGTCTTTGAAGATCTCTGCTAGAATGTTGGGGCCAGATGAGAAAGGAGGTGCTAGGCCAGGATTGTTGAGAAAGGGACGTATGTTGTCTGCTGTAGGTTTTTTGGCACTTCTGGCTAGCTTGGCCGGTGCAGGTGCTGGCGGTTTGGAATATGTGGAAATGGGAATGCTGAATTGAAGGCAGTTGTGATCAGACCATGGGAGGGCTGTGTTAGAGTTGAGGGTGGAGCCACAGTTGTGATCTGCCACCCAGTCTAAGATACGGCCTTTATTATGAGTCGGGGCTGTTACCATCTGTGTGAATCCTAGGTCTGTAAGGTCTTTGGTGAGAATGGTTGCTGCTTTGTCTAGTTTGTCATTGTATCCAAGGTTTAGGTCTCCTATGAGCAGTGTTTTGGAAGTGTTTTTAATGTTGTTTCCAAGGAGATGGTTGATTATGCCTGTGAAGTTACTGACTGGTTCTGGAGGTCTATAGATGACATGAATGTTTACTGTATTTTTAGGGGAGATGGCAAGTTTGGCTGAGAGGATGTCAATCGTGTCTTCCCCGGTGGTGGGAGTCTGTCGGATGATGAGGGTGTCTTTCAAAATTAGTGCGACCCCACCTCCCGTTTTAGCTAGTCTGTCCTGTCTCAAGATCGAGTAGCCTGACGGTAAGGCTATGTTGATAGTAGGGCCAGAGGCTATATGCAAGCATGTTTCTGTTATGGCTAATATATTTAAGTCTTGATTGGTAATAAGATCATTGACTTCTATAGCGTGAGCGTTGAGTGAGCGAACATTTAGTGGAGCACATTTGAGATGTTGGAGCTTCTTGGATTGAGGTGGCCTGAGGTCGATAGTGGGAGTAAGCTTTTTGGTAATGTGATGTCTGTGGGGAGAGAGGGTCTTAACCCTATTTGGGCACTTGTGGGCACTTTCGTGGGGAAGGTGGCAGGTCTTGGCGTGAGTGTGTGATCCTAGGCGTGAGTTCCTATGTGTTACCTGCATGGGTGTGGAGATGAGTTCTAAGGGGTGTGTGCGTGATCTGAGTCTGAGCTGCCTAAATTGGTTCTCGAGCATTTTAGGGGGAGTAACGTGTGTGGTGGTGTGCCCTAATTCCATAATGAGGCTGTTAGGTTGCACTTTGGGCTCGAGGTAAGCAATAATACTAGCAAGTATGATGTAGACTAGGTCTGTGAGGATGTGCTGTGTGTGGGAGGTGTACATATTGAGATAAGAGTGTGGGTGCGGGAATGCTATATGGGTTGCGTGAGGCAGGTGCCTGGTAGTGCAGCTCGCAGAGTAGTCTGCTACGAGTGGAGCTAAGTAGTGTGGGTGGCTATCTTGGAATCAGGTAGCGTCAGTTGGAGGGTGAGGATCTCACAAGAAGTAACTAGGTAGCTTTAGGACAGTTATAGCTCTGGAGATGAGTCTAAGGTATTGACATGCAGTAAATCACAATAAATCGCAATATGCAGATTCGATTTTTCCTGGGAGGGCCTGAAACATGGTGTACATAGGAGGCCAGGTGGTAGGACGCGTAGTGAAACAGAATTTCTCGTATCACAAAAGCAGGTACGAGTTTGCTCTAGCATGCAGTAAATCACATTAGGTCACAATAAGCAGGTACGAGTTTGCTCTAGCACGCAGTAAATCACCTTAGGTCACATTAAGCAGGTACGAGTTTGCTCTAGCACACAGTAAATCACATTAGGTCACAATATGCATGTTTGAGTTTGCTTTAGCACGCAGTGATTCGCGTTATGTAGAATCAAATTTGCACTAACGCACAACGAGTCACAATAGTCAGGTCCGGCGTGCACTAGGATGACCTAAGATCCAGTGTACGGAGGAGGCAGGTTATGGGCATATAGAATGCAGTATTACAGGTGATGGTAGGGCAGATGTCCGAGGGTGTCAAATTCAAAGACAAGTAGGTGGTATATATTACAGGTAACAATTTATGATGGAATTTAGTCGCGGAGTCAGCCAATGGCAGCAAGTCTTAAAGGGCAGCGTTCATCATGGATTGGTAGCAGTATGTGGTCCAATATAGTAGTGCAGTGATACGGCTGAGGGAAGTACCTGGGGATTAGGTGGGCAGCTACCACTGGGATGCACACGGTTAGTGGGGAGCTGGGTCTGGGGCTTACCTTGACGTGAGGGAAGCTCCCACTTCACCACATCAAAGGTGTGAGTACTCAGCAAGGATAGTGTTAACTCTTTCGGAATGGAGGCCGGCGCCGTGTCCCGCTGTGGACAGACGCAGACAGGCCCTTAGGATGCGGCCGGCTTCCGCCTTCGGGTCGTCCAGATAGGTTGAAAAGCCCGGAATGCCCAATCACAGATCGGGTCCTGCAGGGCATGAAGCGCTGCTCGAATGATGGTCGCGTCTGGCGGCCATCTTGAAATTGGCGCGATTTTCAAAAGTGGAAAACACGAAGATGCGGCTGCAAATGGGTCAACACACCGGTATCTCAGGATATTACCCTCCTACTGTGGTAGTATCTTAGTAGGTGCTCTGTGTGTGCGGCAGCCCGTAGGAATATATAAAGGAAGAGCCGATGCTCCGTGGCGTGTCTACCAAGCCTGCTTACAATAATATATCCAACTGCTATTACCAATCTGGCCAGCAGCAACAGGACAACTGCGGGGGTTTTTTCTGCCTACGGGCTTTTTCCCCCAACACCGCCTGCATCCGGGGCTGGAGCCGAAGTGTGGTCCAGTTTGGGATCCACCACGGCTTCTCTTAGTGGCAGAGCACAATCTTTGAAATCTAAGAAGGATTATCTGGCCCATAGACAAGGAATCGAGGAGTCAGACATTGAAGACTCAGTTGAGGAGAGTGGTGTCTTGAGTAAGGAGGCGGGTATCCTGGAGTGTGTCCCCCCAATTTCCCCAGAATCAGTGAAGGACATTGACATTCTGGCCTAAGCATAGATGTCATTATCACTGCTGTCTTGATGAACAGTTTTTGTTCATCTAGAATGTCTTCATTGGTCTTTATTAATTTTGACGTGAAGTAGTTCTCCTTTTTCAGTCGGCGAAGGGTAAGTGACCTCTTCCTTCTCTGGTGTTTATTAATTTTTGGAAATGTATCAGTTTTGGGATCTCTTTGGGGAATCACTAAGGCTGCAACATGTATTAACACAATGATACATACTGCTCCCCAATTTTTAGGCAACTGCATGTAAGCTCTGGAACCACAGGCCCAATATTGGTCCATCAATACTGCAGTTCCTCTACTCATTTCTGGGTCTTCAAGCGCATTCTTCAATGGTATTATGGATACTGGTCCTGCTTCATTGTCGACCCATGTTAGTAACTTGGGATACTTGGCCCATGATTCTAGGAATCTGTCATTCACGATTTGCACTATGCCTACTGTTTTTTTCTTCAATAAATGTGCAAGGCAAGATAATAGCCCTTCTTCCCATCCAGTACTTGCGGCAGCACACCCATAGACCAATAGCTGAGGTCTCTCCCAGCATCCTGGTTCTCCTGCTCATTCAGTCATATCTGAGCAGTCTATCCTCTTCATCGCAACATTTTTTATTCACTCTCCAATCTGGGAAGAATACATTAGTTGTTTTGATTGTCCACCCCATCCCATTTTCCATCCTTTTTGTCGTCACATAAGTATCTTCATATGGACATTTTCCTCTTGATCGTCATCATAAAGTTGCCAATTTTCTTTCGATTGCCCTCTAGTTGTACACCCCACTAGACTGAGACATATTGCATCATGTGCAGAGATCTCTTTAGCAATAAATCTCCTTGCTGCATTCATGGCATAAGGTATTAAGGAACAGACACAGCAGCTTTCATCTGACGTTCTCTCTCCCATCTCCTTCATGTGCTGATACCATAGATTTTTTTTAAATTAGCCGAATTATCAAGATATATATTTATATCTTCATCATCTTCCCCAACAAGTAAGACTATAAAGTATACTGTTTGTGCTCTCATCGGGGACACTAGCAACTGTTTCGTTGTTCTGCACCATCTCTACATTGGTTTTTGTAACATGTCTAAATGCCATAATATTCAGGACGAAAACACAAATCATAACACAGAATAATATCACAATTATTATTCCATGAAAGCTCATCGATTTTCTTGATGGCAATGAGTCTCTTATATTCTGAAGCCTCCTAATTTTGTTTTAATTCTGAATATATAACTCTGTAAATCTTTATGGATCACACTTTTAGATGAAGAACTGCAAGATGATTGCTATATTTTATTCTAAAAATAATATTGTTTTTAGGATTGCCAAAAATATTCATGTGTCTTCTTACTAAAGCTGGATAGGACCGTAATATATCATTAAAAACAGCAAACAAGAATGTGTGTATCATTATGAGCACCACACACCGTGGGTAATAATAAGCAGCGCTCAGATACCTGAGGGTTTGTAGCGCTATATAAAAGCCTAATTATTATTATTATTATTATTATTATAATGGGTAGCATAAGATGAAATGTGCTTCTCTTCCTTCAGCTCTGTTACGTTAGAACCATTGTTCCTTTAGCCTATCTTAAAGGTTCCAAGATGGCTGCAAGTCTATGTATTCCTTATCGAATTATGAACGATATTGGTCTCTATTTTAAAGTGCTGTTGCTGTGTGCACTTCATTTTCCTTGTCTTTTCTCTTGGCCATTGAACAAGTCTGCATGAGTGGAACTTCTTTGCTTGCTTCATCGTCAGTAGTTGCAGGAGGGGTCTGATTTTCTCTTTTATTTGGTTTGATATCGTGCACATGCAGTCAAGCTCTTCTTCCTTTTTACTTGGCAGCTCTGGGTGTACCTTCTCTGTCACTTGATATGGTCCTTCAAAGCATGCTCCAAATGCGTACAAGCCTTTGTACCAGCACCTGGTCCCCTGAGTATAGGCTGGGTTGTTTTAATAAATCTTCTGCTTCAACGGATTGAATGTCTTTGCTGCTTCTCTTTGACCCCTCCCTTTGAATTCAGACCTGTTGCGACATGAAAGAACACTTGCAGTCATTGTTATTAGTTAATCATGCATCTGGTCACGTAATACCTTCGCTACACTATGTGCATCCATTTTTAACCTAGTTGGAGAATCAAAGGGGGTTCTCTTGCAGAGTCCAGTCATAGAACTCAGGAGGAGTATGCAGATAATGCAATGGGTAGACAATGTAGCCATCCCTTTTTTAAGGTCATCTTTATCTTTGCAATCCTTTCCTTCAGTAATCCATTCAATTGTTCACAAATTCCATTTGCCTGTGGGTGATACGCGGAGGAAAACATATGCTTAATGCCTAATAGGATAACTATTTGTTCAAAATGTTCATTTACAAAATGCAGTCCATTGTCATACCGCATAACCTCACACACAACCCATCTTGGAAACACCTCACCTACAAGAAACTTGGCAGCGCTCGTGGCATCACGGTGTGTGCATGGACCTGCCTCGATCCATCTAGAAAAAGGACGTACCACAGCCAGCATATATCTGTAGCTGTTACATGTCAGCAGCATACCTAATAGTCTATATGTAGGTGCTGAAATGGGCAATTGGGTCTAGGAATTACTCCTCCCACTCTTCGCAATGTGGATCCTGCAGTACATTTCTGGCACACGTTACAATATACAATAAACTGTGCCACATGCTCTACCAGATTTGGCAAGAACCACACTTCTGCAATTGTAGCAGCTGGACTTTCTCGAGTCATATGTGTGGGGTTGTGGAGTTGCTCCAGCATTACCCTCTATAACGCTAGAGGCATAACTGTTTTTCCAGTGCTTTCCTGTGTCCAAATTATATCTTTGGGCAATAAAGAACTCCCCCATTTCTTCCATAAATCCTTCTGCTCTTGTGGTGCTCATCCTTGCATCTCAATTAGCTGGACAATAGACAGCATGTTAAAGCCCTCCTTTACCAACATGAATCGTCCTGCCATTTGTTTAACACTTTCTATTTAAAAATTAGAAATGGTTGGAAAACAGGCTGCCTTTTTTGCTTCTAAGTCTTTGGCTTTGTTTGCATGTGAAATTATGTCTTTTCTTTTAGTATGGGCTGTGCATTTTACAACTGCTAGTGTCAATGGCAGTGCTAATGCTTCAATTTGTGTATCCAATAGGGCTGCATGTTGCACTGGAGTGCTGTCTGCAAAGAGAAAGCCCCTCCTTTTCCAACATGACAAAACTTGCATGTACAATTGACGTCTCATAGGTAGAGTTAGAGTAAACCATCACTTCCTCAACTTTGAATCTCTGAAGAGTGGTGATAAGCACCACTAATTCTGCAGCCTGTTCTGGGTAATGCAAAGGCAATCTTGTGCTTGTCACTACTTCAAATTCACCCTCTCAGTTCAACTGTACTACCACTGATCCAGTATGGCTTTCACTGTCGTTTGGTTAATTTTTGAAGAAGTTCAAATAAAAACAACTTCCCACCTCCCGAGAGCATTTCCTCTAACATGTGGAATTTCATTAGTTTTCAGTGTACCTTGTGCAATCATGTACATAATCATCCTCCCATACTGGTTCTGCTAGGAACGTTGCTGGGTTACCTGTCTTATATCTAACAATTTTAATTGCGGGATTCAAAATAATTACCTCGTATTCTGATGATCTTTGTGTGGTCAATGTACTTTTGGGCTACTCTCAAATCGCAAATAATGCATGCTCTAAAAATAGATTTACTGAACACACTATTGTTATACTTGAAGCTTTTTCAATCACGAAAGCAGCAGCTAAAACCTGCTCAGAGGGATAATTCCCTTTCATAAATGGATCTAAACTCCCACTATAGTAAGCCAATGGTTTATGTTCAAGTCCTAAAGTCATTTTCTGTGTAACGAATGCTGTCATGATTTCTCCATTTGAATGAGAAAATAAATAAATCTCTTCATGATATTCTGGAATTCCCAATGCAAGGGCTGTGCTGACTGCCTTTTTTAATTATTGTATACACTGAACACGGGTTACAAAGGAACATACAAAGATCTTTATTTTATACTGAACAGTTTCAAAGGACAAAGCAACAGATAGCTATTCGCCCTCGGTACAACACAGCGAACTCCAGCGTGGTTCGGTGAGCTCAGTGAGTGCGACTGTACATTAGAATAGTCGCACTTTATATACCCTCAAAAACATGATGTTCAACCCATTTCCCAGTTAATATTAGTTAATGCATTATGGATCTAGCGTTCGTGCTGAGTTCATGCATCTGTGCACTTAGAGTTTACATTCAATGTATTCACTAACAAGCCTTACTGGCAACAGTATATCTTAGGATTCCATGTTAAGCCTTCTAAACAGTTTTATACAATGTAGTCAAGCAAGTGTTCACATTTCAGTATTTGAATACATTGTGTTTTACATATGCTCATGGATTAGCTTTGTTGGTTTAGCTAATCCTCTACACACAGGTCAGCGAAGGACAAGGTCTCAGTTCATGACCCCAACATGTAGCCTGCAGGCAAGTTATATATTAGTTTATACACAGAGGTCAAGATGGCCATGTTGTATTCGAAATGACATTGTCCACCATCTTAAAGCACAGGGTGACTTTAGAGGGAGAATCTAAAATGGCGGATAGATCTAAAATGGTGGCTTACACTGATCTAAGGTCAAGACCTTGCAAAACGGATTTCCTCGCAAGTGGCTTATAAGCAGCTTGGCGTAGGCCAATATACATATATTCATTCAGTATAGGAGGCACGATATAATTTTCCGTTCGACACCTCCATGATGTGGGTTGGACTGTCTGGTTTCAATACACATCCTGGGTGCCAGAGAGTCTGGTGTGCTGGGAATGACCGAAACCACCATGGTCCATGATTGGTCTATGTCTGGCATGGCTGTATGTGAGCTTGTCTCTCATTGGGTCCTCTTTATTTTGGCGTGAAGGAGATTCTGGATAAGAGAAGGGCCCAAACACCAATACCAGGTAGATCTCTTGAGTTCTCACTGAACCTAGGATAGGATAGAAGCATCCTGAAACTAAGAAGCTGAGTCGAGGAACCTCTGGTCACCAGCGTGAAGGTGCGGCAACCTGAGCTCACTGTTGTCCCGCAGAACCCCCATTTGAAAAGTGGGAGCAACTATTCACGGCATCTACACCTTAACCTGGATGCGAGGGTTTTCTGAATTGTGCCTGGGCCAACCAGTGAACTGACCAGCTTGCTCAGGACCTTTGCTCTGGAACTGCTGCTGTCTCGGATTGACACTTGAGACTTTGGAGATCTTAAGTACTGGGTCCCAGGCACTTTCGAGCCAAGTTTCATGCATCTAGGCACCCTAGGTCTGGAATTACTAGAGTAATCCTGAATCCGAGTACACGCAGTCACTGTGTCACCCAGCCATGATGACGAACTTTGTGGGTGCACTGCTGCTGTGCCCCGCTCTGCCCTGAGATGAGCTGGAGTGAAATCAACTTGATCTTTTCACGAGGAGAGGAGAAATCAGCACTGTCCCGCCACAGAATCATCCCTGGAACTCAGCTGCTGAAAGCCGCAGAGCTGCACTTTTGCAGCATTTGAACCCGCACCAAAAGTGGACTCGACTGGCGAAGTTTGGTCTGGAGTGCACCTTCGGTTGGTGAGTACTTGCAACCCTTACCAGTTGCCCCTGGTGCAGCCATCCATTTTTATGCACAAGTGTCCCCTGAGAGCCACTCTCCTTCACCGAGGTAGCCTGTGCTACCAAGCTATTCCCAACTCTTGGAGTCTATTCTTCCCTCTTGGGGAACTCTCCTCGAATAGTGGGAACTTATTCTTTACTGCTTCACCTGCCTTCCTGAGCTGCTGCAGCCCCTGCAAGAGGCCCCGTTTTTGCCCAACCACACGATTGTGTGCAGTTGCATCCGAAAGTACATTTGAGCATAAGGCTCCACTCTTCTTAGGGACTGGACTGCCTTTCAGTTAGGATTGATAAAGTGAAGGACTGCCTAAAGTATATTCACACTGTTTTCTCCCTTTCGTTACAGGTTGTGGACCCTTACTGTGTGCCATTCCTTTAGGCCACTGGTATCTGTATATAGGCTTTATAGTAGTGTTGTGTTGGTTTAAGTATTACTGCTGATCTTTACTTGTGTTTGATTTAAAAGGCCTTTAATAAAAGTATATGTATTTTTGTTCTACACCTGACTGAGAGTACTTTGTAGTGTCCTTCACTGTGTGTGCTCATTGTGGGATTTCGATCGCCCTCACCCCTCCTGAGACCTAGTCTTGACCACCACCAATGCTACTTTGATTTGTCTGGCTTGTCCAGAAGGTTACCCTGTTCAAAGAAACTAGGCTGGCCTTCTGAACCTCTGCCCACCAGGTCAGAGTTCAGAAATCCATCTTAGCATATATACAAGACCTCTTTCTGGCAAAGAACTTCTGTAACTTCTCTTTATCTACCTTACACCCTTTCTCTGAGAGTATAGTCATGAGCTTAACTGAATATTCTCTGCATCCTTCTTCTGTATCCCTACACACCAAAATGTCATCCACATATTGAACTATTGTACTTTTGAGCTGGATATTACCCAGGTCCATCTGAAGAACTCTGTTAAAGATTGAAGGGGACTAACAATACCCAGGGGGCAAACTAGTATGTTTTAGGTGAATATTTTTTATACAAAAAGGAAGTCAAATCTTGTGAGCCTTTGTGAAGGGAGATTGAACAGAATGTGTTTTTTAAGTCTATAACTGTAAAATACTTAGATGGGATGTTACACAATATTGTTGAAGGATTTGGAATTAAAGGAAACTCAGCTTCGAATATATTGTTAAGGGGGCGAAGGTCCTGTATAAACCTCCACTACCCGCCTGTTGATGTTCTAACTCAGCACACAGCCATGTTACATGGAGAATCGGATGGTACCAATATTCCTTGCTTCATTAAAGTGGAAATTGTCTCAAATATAGATTAATCCGCCTCTCTGGACATGTGGTATTGCTTTGCATGTAGCAAAAGGGTTTACACCCACGTCATATGGACTTGTGGTCCATAAAATATTTGGTACTTTCTCTAAATCTTCCTGGAGAAATTATGTTGTGCTTTTTGCAATCAACGTTATCTGCGCTATTTCTCTATTCTCTACTTTGATCCAATAAGTGAGACTTATGAAAAATACTAACTCATCATCTGCGCATTCATCTTTCAACAGCTCTTCGTCTGTCAAATCTGTCAACCTGTATCCTTCACTGAGGGACATCACTGTTCTCCATCCTCTTCCCTCATCATCTGTGCCATGAAGAAACACCCTTTCCTCTCTGACCACTGCGGCTTCTAACTCCAAGGGGATAAACTGCCCTTCTTCATCATCCACAGGGATTTCTGGTCTGAAACAAAACTTGCCAGGTATTCTTAATAGCTCATCTCCCAATCTGGGCAAACATGATAATAAAACAGTCACTTCATACAAGAATACTTCTGTATCTAAGGGAACTCCTCGTAATGCCTTCTGGCCTGTAAAAGCTGATATAAACTCTCTCACATTCTTATAATGAATCCCTAGGATGGAACACACTGTTCCTTCGATAGTAAAAGATATCAGTCCTCATTAAGGGTCCGGCAGTAACCCTGCCAGTGCTACCGGTGGGTTGCTGCTGGACCCATAATATTTTACCCACGCTTGACTTCCCCGGTGCCACTGGCTCATTATGAGTCAGGCAGCCCGAGAACTAATGCTCCCGCAAATTGTTGGTCCCAATTTGCATAGAGTCCAACAGGACTCTATGAGAGTGGGGACATAGAAGCACCAGCACTGTTAGCAATGGTGCCGGCGCTTCCGTGAACAGTCTGCCTACTGTGGCCGCAGCACGCGGTAGGATCAGACCTGTCGGGCACAGCAACCATGGATGGCAGACACGGAGCTTGCCAATCCGGAAACAAGGGTGCTGGTGAGCTTACCGGCACCCTTGTTTCCGGACCGGCAAACTCGTAATGAAGCCCATCGTCATGTTAGGTTTTGTCATCAAGTCACGCTCTAATATGTTAACTGGCGTCTGCCTAGAATATAATAATATATTAATGACATATCCTATAGAGATTGGTAATTGTCTTTAAAAGGAACTAAGCTCATCACCCGAGAGAATTTCTGCGCATTCATGGCAATACCTGAAATTGGATATTTTTCTGCACGTACGAAAGAATGAGTTGCTCCAGTGCCTACAAGAAATGAAAATGTCTTTCCCCCTATCGTCACCTTGACCCTTCGTACCTCTTGGGGGTCTGGTTTCACTGATAGTTCTGAACACATATGGTTACTCTGAGGGCTGTCCTATTGTGGATATAAATGCATCCCTGTACCTGTGTAAGGATTTCCTCCTACCATGGTCACACTCCCTAATTTAGGTGCAAGTGCTTGCTGGACTCCTGTAGTCATATTCCATTGTGGTACCATGGCCTGTTGTGTCTGTGCTTAGTTGGGTTGTACCTGCTGTGTTTACATTGGCACTTGCTGTGATCGCCGTTGTGGCAATTGCATTTGTAATGACGCTTGCTGTATTTGCTGTGGTTGCAGCGCACATGTTACAGCCTGCGTGTGATCATGGGCATAATATTCCTGTGATTTTGTATTATATTGTGAAACATAGCTCATCCCCCTGTTCAAGCTTGTCAATTCTGCTGCATGCCTCCTCTGCATGTACTGGCTATGTGTCCCATTCTTCCGCAAATTCCAGCATTGTTGTGCCTGTCCACCGTTAAATCCTCCTCTTCAATTAAGGTTTTAAAATCTACCTTGTGCTCCTCCTCTAGAAATTGTACCCACTTTGGTCTGTGGGATACACTATGTTGTTTTGCTGTGCTGGTTGCATATCTTGTGTCACCCCACCTTCATTGCTTGTCAATACCACTCGCTCTATGGCTATTTTTGACATTGTCTTCTGAACTAGCTTTACCTCTTCCCGCTCTCTACTCTCGACTTTCTTCTTATTTTTCAACTACATTAATCAGCAGTAATGCATGATCGTCAATGGTATTCCTGGCCATGGTTTTGCTTCCATTCCCACCTGTTTCTTCATCTGCCGGTGCACTGGCTCAGCAGTCCCTGACATAAAATGTGGTAAAATAATGCTGCTGTTTTATGCCACAGGTCACGTGTCTCAAGGCACCATCTCTCTTGAATATCTTGAATATAGGTGACAGGGTCTTCATCCTCCCCTAAATTCCTAGTCATGATCGCACCCATATCTGATGTATCAGGATATTGCACTCTGAGCCTATCATACTTCTGCTCTGCAAATATTAAATGGCACTCCATCATGTGTTGTGTTTTGTACAGTGACACCTGCATATCCTGTTTGCTTCCAAATGTTGTCAGCTCTCTCTCCTATGATTGCTGCTAACAAGCCTTTTATGCCACCTATGGCTATGGTTATTCTGAATGTCATTCTCTCTACTTCATAAATCCATTTTCCCGCACCAGAAAGTAAACTCAGTAATTTACATCTTAAATTATCTTTATCCATTAGGGGGCATGGGATATATTGTGGTCGTCCTCCCCCTTTCTGTAATAATGGGAATTGTGAAAATCCTGATCTATAATCATACCTGCCTACACTCCTTGTCTTCCAGGCAGGGCTAGTGTAACGCTTACCTTAGACTCTGCGGGAAGACCACTCCAACTGACCTCTTCTCTTTTCTCAGAGTGCGTTGTTACCCTTTCTCTCTCTCTTTTGGCTGAAACTATTTTCAAGTTCACAAAGGGTCTAAGAAACAACTAGAGAAAATACCAGGAATTATTTTAAGGGGGCTTTCCCTGATAACTGAGAGGAATAGTGATTCTATCTCAATCTGTTTCTGAATCTAAGTGACTCCAACCCCCTTACCTTGAATTATGGTATGGTGAACTATCCATCCTACAACATATGCAGGGGCGCAGGTTCTGAAGATGGGATACTAGCTCGATGCCTGGGCACAGGTTCTGAAGATGGGATTGATAGCGCACAGAGCTGGAAAACAGTATTTTACTGACAGAGGGACAAGGAGGTTGCTATAAAGGAGAGTTCCGTGACCATAACTCCTATGGCTAATACTAAACTCAAGGCAATGTAAACAACACAGTGAATTCTAGAGAAAATACGGAGCAACCTAATGTGCCTCTTTTCATCCGAAATGGTAAGCAGAAAATGTTCACATTCATACAACTATTGTCAGAATAAACAATGCGCCTAAAAACACATGGATGCAGGTTTATCGAACGCTAGTTCATTTTGTGAGGCGGCGCGACTTGTAACAGCGAATGCAGGTCGTGAGGTCAGCACTTCGTAAAAACTAGTGAAGAATTACTGTAACAACTGCATGCCACCACAAGCGCTAATGACAACCATAAAACTCCTCACAACACCATGGTACTTGCGTTTCGCTGAGGTAGTCGAGAAAACAAGTGGAACGGTGTTCTCTCAGAAACCTCAAACACGTCAGGAGCCGAGGAAGGACAGGACATTGGAGGAGCTGGGCACTGTGAAAGGACAGGGAAAAATCACTATGACAACTGAGGACAAGAATTATGACAGAAACAAATAGGAAAATCGGAGAATATCTCTGACAGGAATCCGGACCGCGGTAAGCGTCGCTGATAACAACAGATGCGAAGCGCGGAACAAACAGAGGGAGGGGCTTAAATACTCTAGGAGCTGCAGCAACTAGACTGCTGCCTAAACTTCAAGGTGCATATTCAGACCACCATGTTGGAAGATGAGGAAGTGGTTTTAGATCCGCTAACCCACTAAGCTCTGCCTACTCTTGGACCAGGAATTGTAGGCAACCACCCAGGAAACCTTGGAGATCTTTTTAAGAGGGATACCCGTGGTCATGACAGCTAGTCTTGCCTGTTTGTCTTCATCCTGGTAGTGCCCTTAATCTGCTTACATAACTCCAGGATACCTCTCCTGTATTGCACAGTCGTGCTTGTGGTCGCTCAGTATATGGTGCTGATTCTGGTGTTCTCTCGTTGGGGTACTCGAAATCTGACAATTTTATCCTTTTTTCTTTACTTGATTCTTCTGAAAATCCACATGCGCCCTCCCTTTGCGCTCTCTTGTTTTCTTCTCATTCTTTGTCTGACATCATTATGCCCCTGCTTGTATGGCTATTATCCTTTTCTGCATCATCAAGATCTAGTCTACTTAAAGAGAGCTTTCTGTGCTTGTGTGTTATAGCGTCTTCTGACCTTCCTCACATTTCCCTCGATAGAGATCCTTCTATGTTCTCTTGGGTTTTATACCCTTGTTTATTCCCCATTTGCCTGCATACATTCCCAAGTCTTTTCTCTACATTTTCTGTGTCCCGAACTTTAGCCCATGTCGGTATTCTTTGTATACCTTGCAGCTCCCTGCAGGGCTGTTGTGTCCCTCTGACTTTCTCTAGTCGTTCCTGTGCTTCGATCGGCACATTGCTTCTATGACATAGACACTCTATCTTGTCATCTTTTAGTCTGCTACTTCTGTACTTTCCTTCTTCCCTTCTCCTCACCTCCCATAATTCATCTCCCTCTCATCCTCTTTGCAACCTACATGCTTTCATTCTTTGCGCTTCTATCTCCTCTCGTCTCTTCTCTTCTCGCCTTTCCTTTTCCTTCTTTGCCTTGTATATTCTTTGTTCTTTCCTTCGCTTACATTCTCTTTCCTTCTCTTCTTTATATGCTCTCTCTTCTTCCTTTTCTTCCTTGTCCCGCTCTTCTCTCTCTCAGACCCCATCATATCCCTTATCATCCAGCTTGTGTAATATCTGTCCTCCCATCCATTCATTCAGTACTATTGTTATTCCCTTAGATTTGTCCTTTATTTAATTCTATTTCCTTGCCTTTTCCTCTATCTCCATCTTTCTATCTTCCCTATCCTTTGTCTAATCACGCTGTTTACTTTCATCACATGTCAATATATATTTGCATTCTCTGCATTCACTCTCTTCCATATTATCCTCACTGGTGTAAGCGGGGGCTTATATGTTGGATGAACGTACTGTGCTGCTGCTTTCAATTCCTTTAAGGGATAAAATCCCTTTTCCTCTTTGTCCTATACCCTTTTTTCCAAGAGGGGAAAGTGGAGCCGAAGGCATTACATCCTCCCCTTTATGCTGATTAAGCATCCACTTCTTCTTGGCTGGATCTTCTTTCTCGCTCTGATACATTTCCATACCTCTAAAATTGCCATTTTTTTTCTGTAACTTCTTTCCCTTGTATGTGACATGAAAATATGTCATCATATGTCGCAAAGCTGTTTTTGACAAGGCCACGGCATAAGTGTTGTATTTGTCGTGCCTTGAACCGCTCGAAATTATACTTCCTTATCTTAGCGGTGTAGAAGTGGAGTGTCCCCCCATGGCGACTAGTAGATCTCGACTGAATATACTTACCCAGCCTTTTATTCTGTTCTTTATTTTATCAAATATACCACACTGATCAATTTGATCGGGCACCATCAATCGCCACCGACAGGGTAATTCATAGAATTTCGCACAAAAGTGGCGCACGCGGCTGGCGCACAGTGTCCCCGTGCGATACACTGCGCCAGCCGCCTGCGATAAAATCCTTTTCAACGCACAGCGTATTCATGGATTTTAGCCTCAAAAACCAGCCGTGGCGCAGAGTGGCGCAGCGACCCTGCAGGAGCGCCAGTTACGCCCCCAAGAACGCCCTCGCGCAAGGAAAAGCCTTCAAAATTCCCAAATCATCAGAAAGGGCTGCACTAACCCTGGACCAGTTCACAGGGAAGCCAAACAGCAAATGCCAAGCGGGGAAAGTGTATTTCAGTGGTTCGCGGGAAGTTTCACATGCGATTGTCCTGGGTATGTGTACATCAGGGGTGCGCGGAAAGTAACACACGCGATTCCATCAGGGTACGTGTATTCCAGGGGTGCGCGGGAAGTATCACACGCAAAAGCAGCAGGGTACGTGTATTTCAGGGGTGCGCGGGAAGTATCACACGCGATTCCATCAGGGTACGTGTATTTCAGTAGTGCGCGGGAAGTATCACACGCAAAATCAGCAGGGTACGTGTATTTCAGGGGTGCGCGGGAAGTATCACACGCGATTCCATCAGGGTACGTGTATTTCAGTGTTGCAAAATCAGCAGGGTACGTGCATTTCAGGGGTGCGCGGGAAGTATCACACGTGATTCCATCAGGGTACGTGTATTCCAGGGGTGCGCAGGAAGTATCACACGCAAAATCTGCAGGGTACGTGCATTTCAGGGGTGCGCGGGAAGTATCACACGCGATTCCATCAGGGCACGTGTATTTCAGGGGTGCGCGGGGAGCACTACACGTGAATTGCCCGTGTGGGTCCTCCAGGTGTTCCCTCTACACCCACCACAGCCCCTGCAGGTGGCCCACACCACAGGGGACTACCCTGCACATGTCCCGCAGGCAGCCCATCCACCATGCCCCCCAGCCATCCCACATGTCACCTTGCACTACTGCCCACCAATGCATGTCCCCCTCCACCCCCACCCCCCAGCACTTTGGTGCACCCCCCACCAGGCCCCCACTCATGCCTCCCTGCACCCCCGACCCCCAGCATCCAGGGGCACCCTCCACCAGGCCCCCACTCATGTCCCCCTGCACCCCCACCCCCCAGCATCCAGGGGCACCCTCCACCAGGCCCCCACTCATGTCCAACTCATGTCTCCCAGCACCCCCACCACCCAGCATCCAGGGGCAGCCTCCACCAGGCCCCCACTCATGTCTCCCAGCACCCCCACCGCCCAGCACTGTGGGGCACCCTCCACCAGGCCCCCACTCATGTCCCCCTGCACCCCCACCCCCAGCACTGTGGGGAACCCTCCACCAGGCCCCCACTCATGACTCCCAGCACCCCCAACCCCCAGCATCCAGGGGCACCCTCCACCAGGCCCCCACTCATGCCTCCCTGCACCCCCACCCCTCACCAGTCAGGGGCACCCTCCACCAGGCCCCCACTCATGCCCAACTCATGTCTCCCTGCACCCCCACCCCCCTGCATCCAGGGGCACCCTCCACCAGGCCTCCACCCATGTCTCCCAGCACCCCCACCCCCCAGCATCCAGGGGCACCCTCCACCAGGCCCCCACTCATGTCCCCCTGCACCCCCACCCCCCAGCATCCAGGGGCACCCTCCACCAGGCCCCCACTCATGTCCCCCTGCACCCCCACCCCCCACCAGTCAGGGGCACCCTCCACCAGGCCCCCACTCATGTCCCCCTGCACCCCCACCTCCCAGCACTGTGGGGTACCCTCCACCAGGCCCCCACTCATGTCTCCCAGCACCCCCATCCCCCTGCATCCAGGGGCACCCTCCACCAGGCCCACACTCATGTCCCCCTGCACCCCCACCCCTCACCAGTCAGGGGCACCCTCCACCAGGCCCCCACTCATGTCTCCCAGCACCCCCATCCCCCTGCATCCAGGGGCACCCTCCACCAGGCCCACACTCATGTCCCCCTGCACCCCCACCCCTCACCAGTCAGGGGCACCCTCCACCAGGCCCCCACTCATGTCTCCCAGCACCCCCACCCCCCTGCATCCAGGGGCACCCTCCACCAGGCCCCCACTCATGTCTCCCAGCGCCCCCACCCCCCAGCACTTTGGTGCACCCTCTACCAGGCCCCCACTCATGCCTCCCTGCACCCCCACCCCCCAGCATCCAGGGGCACCCTACACCAGGCCCCCAACCATGTCCCCCTGCACCCCCACACCCCCACCAGTCAGGGGCACCCTCCACCAGGCCCCCACTCATGTCCCCCTGCACCCCCACCCCACAGCACTTTGGTGCACCATCCACCAGGCCCCCACTCATGTCTCCCAGCACCCCCTTCCCCCAGCATCCAGGGGCACCCTCCACCAGGCCCCCACTCCTTCCTACAACCCCCCACCCCCCAGCAGTGTGATTCACCTGTGTACGTGTATATCAGGGTTGCGCGTGTAGTCTGC
Organism: Ambystoma mexicanum; assembly: GCF_040938575.1. Taxonomy (NCBI): domain Eukaryota; kingdom Metazoa; phylum Chordata; class Amphibia; order Caudata; family Ambystomatidae; genus Ambystoma; species Ambystoma mexicanum. The sequence goes on from NC_090921.1 coordinate 1,344,410,924, forward strand.
CACGCAATATTAGCAGGGTAGGTGTATTACGGGATTCGCGGGAAGTTCCACACGCGATTGCCCTGGGTACGTGTATTTTGGGGTGCGCGGGAAGTTCCACATGCGATTTCAGCAGGGTATGTGTATTCCAAGGTGCGCGGGAAGTTCCACACGCGATTTCAGCAGGGTACGTGTATTCCAAGGTGCAAGTGAAATTCCACACACGAATCCAGCAGCCTACGTGGATTCCGGGGGTGCCGGCCAGTTCTACAAGTGAATCCGCCGTGTGGGTCCTCCCAGCTCTTCAACCAACACCCTCCACGGCCCCTTCAGGTGGCCCACACCACAGGGGACTACCCTGCACATGTCCCGCAGGCAGCCTATCCACCATGCCCATGCCCCCCAGCAAACCCACATGTCACCTTGCACTACTGCCCACCAACGCATGTCTCCCAGCACCCCCAACCCCCAGCACTGTGGGGCACCATCCACCAGGCCCCCACTCATGTCTCCCAGCACCCCACCCCCCTGCATCCAGGGGCACCCTCCACCAGGCCCCCACTCATGTCCCCCTGCACCCCCACCCCCCACCAGTCAGGGGCACCCTCCACCAGGACCCCACTCATGTCCCCCTGCACGCCCACCCCCCAGCACTTTGGTGCACCCTCCACCAGGCCCCCACTCATGCCTCCCTGCACCCCCACCCCCCAGCATCCAGGGGCACCCTCCACCAGGCCCCCACTCATGTCCCCCTGCAGCCCCACCCCCCACCAGTCAGGGGCACCGTTCACCAGGCCCCCACTCATGTCCCCCTGCACCCCCACCCCCCAGCACTGTGGGGCACACTCCACCAGGCCCCCACTCATGTCTCCCAACACCCCCACCCCCCAGCATCCAGAGGCACCCTCCACCAGGCCCCCACTCATGTCTCCCAGCACCCCCACCCCCCAGCATCCAGGGGCACCCTCCACCAGGCCCCCACTCCTTCCTACCACCCCCTACCCCCCAGCAGTGCGATTCGCCTGTGTACGTGTATATCAGGGTTGCGCATGTAGTCTGACACGCAATATCAGCAGGGTACATGTATTACGGGGTTCGCAGGAAGTTCCACACGCGATTGCCCTGGGTGCGTGTATTTCGGGGTGTGTGTGAATTTCCACATGCAATTTCAGCAGGGTACGTGTATTCCAAGGTGCGTGGGAAGTTCCACACGCAATTTCAGCAGGGTACGTGTTTTCCAAGGTGTGCGGGAAGTTCCACACACGATTTCAGCAGGGTACGTGTATTCCAAGGTGCAAGTGAAATTCCACACGCGAATCCAGCAGCCTACGTGGATTCCGGGGGTGCCGGCCAGTCCTACAAGTGAATCCGCCGTGTGGGTCCTCCCAGCTGTTCAACCAACACCCTCCACGGCCCCTGCAGGCGGCCCACACCACAGGGGACTACCCTGCACATGTCCCGCAGGCAGCGCATCCACCATGCCCATGCCCCCAGCCAACCCACAGGTCACCTTGCACTACTGCCCACCAACGCATGTCTCCCAGCACCCCCACCCCCCAGCACTGTGGGGCACCCTCCACCAGGCCCCCACTCATGTCTCCCAGCACCCCCACCCCCCTGCATCCAGGGGCACCCTCCACCAGGCCCCCACTCATGTCCCGCTGCACCCCCACCCCCCACCAGTCAGGGGCCCCCTCCACCAGGCCCCCACTCATGTACAACTCATGTCTCCCTGCACCCCCACCCCCCTGCATCCAGGGGCACCCTCCACCAGGCCCCCACTCATGTCCCCCTGCACCCCCACCCCCCACCAGTTCGGGGCACCCTCCACCAGGCCCCCACTCATGTCCCCCTGCACCCCCACCCACCACCAGTCAGGGGCACCCTCCACCAGGCCCCCACTCATGTCCCCCTGCACCCCCACCACCCAGCAGTGCAGGGCACCCTCCACCAGGCCCCCACTCATGTCCCCCTGCACCACCACCCAGCAGTGCAAGGCACCCTCCACCAGGCCCCCACTCATCTCCCCCTGCCCCCCCACCCCCCAGCACTATGGGGCACCTGCCAGCAGGCCCCCATTCATGTCCAGCTCATGTCCCCCAGCACTCCCACCCCCCAGCAGTGCAGGACACCCTCCACCAGGCCCCCACTCATCTCCCCCTGCACCCCCACCCCCACCAGTCAAGGGCACCCTCCACGAGGCCCCCATTCATGTCCCCCTGCACCCCCACCACCCAGCAGTGCAGGGCACCCTCCTCCAGGCCCCCACTCATGTCCCCCTGCACCACCACCACCCAGCAGTGCAGGGCACCCTCCACCAGGCCCCCACTCATCTCCCCCTGCACCCCCACGCCCCAGCACTGCAGGGCACCCTCCACCAGGCCCTGCAGGGCACCCTCCAGCACTGCCAGTAGGCCTCCACTCATGTCCAACACATGTCCCCCTGCACCACCACCCCCCAGCACTGTGGGGCACACTCCACCAGGCCCCCACTCATGTCTCCCAACACCCCCACCCCCCAGCATCCAGAGGCACCCTCCACCAGGCCCCCACTCATGTCTCCCAGCACCCCCACCCCCCAGCATCCAGGGGCACCCTCCACCAGGCCCCCACTCCTTCCTACCACCCCCTGCCCCCCAGCAGTGCGATTCGCCTGTGTACGTGTATATCAGGGTTGCGCATGTAGTCTGACACGCAATATCAGCAGGGTACATGTATTACGGGGTTCGCAGGAAGTTCCACACGCGATTGCCCTGGGTGCGTGTATTTCGGGGTGTGTGTGAATTTCCACATGCAATTTCAGCAGGGTACGTGTATTCCAAGGTGTGCGGGAAGTTCCACACACGATTTCAGCAGGGTACGTGTATTCCAAGGTGCAAGTGAAATTCCACACGCGAATCCAGCAGCCTACGTGGATTCCGGGGGTGCCGGCCAGTCCTACAAGTGAATCCGCCGTGTGGGTCCTCCCAGCTGTTCAACCAACACCCTCCACGGCCCCTGCAGGCGGCCCACACCACAGGGGACTACCCTGCACATGTCCCGCAGGCAGCGCATCCACCATGCCCATGCCCCCAGCCAACCCACAGGTCACCTTGCACTACTGCCCACCAACGCATGTCTCCCAGCACCCCCACCCCCCAGCACTGTGGGGCACCCTCCACCAGGCCCCCACTCATGTCTCCCAGCACCCCCACCCCCCTGCATCCAGGGGCACCCTCCACCAGGCCCCCACTCATGTCCCGCTGCACCCCCACCCCCCACCAGTCAGGGGCCCCCTCCACCAGGCCCCCACTCATGTACAACTCATGTCTCCCTGCACCCCCACCCCCCTGCATCCAGGGGCACCCTCCACCAGGCCCCCACTCATGTCCCCCTGCACCCCCACCCCCCACCAGTTCGGGGCACCCTCCACCAGGCCCCCACTCATGTCCCCCTGCACCCCCACCCACCACCAGTCAGGGGCACCCTCCACCAGGCCCCCACTCATGTCCCCCTGCACCCCCACCACCCAGCAGTGCAGGGCACCCTCCACCAGGCCCCCACTCATGTCCCCCTGCACCACCACCCAGCAGTGCAAGGCACCCTCCACCAGGCCCCCACTCATCTCCCCCTGCCCCCCCACCCCCCAGCACTATGGGGCACCTGCCAGCAGGCCCCCATTCATGTCCAGCTCATGTCCCCCAGCACTCCCACCCCCCAGCAGTGCAGGACACCCTCCACCAGGCCCCCACTCATCTCCCCCTGCACCCCCACCCCCACCAGTCAGGGGCACCCTCCACGAGGCCCCCATTCATGTCCCCCTGCACCCCCACCACCCAGCAGTGCAGGGCACCCTCCTCCAGGCCCCCACTCATGTCCCCCTGCACCACCACCACCCAGCAGTGCAGGGCACCCTCCACCAGGCCCCCACTCATCTCCCCCTGCACCCCCACGCCCCAGCACTGCAGGGCACCCTCCACCAGGCCCTGCAGGGCACCCTCCAGCACTGCCAGCAGGCCCCCACTCATGTCCAACACATGTCCCCCTGCACCACCACCACCCAGCAGTGCAGGGCACCCTCCACCAGGCCCCCACTCATCTCCCCATGCACCCCCACGCCCCAGCACTGCAGGGCACCCTCCACCAGGCCCTGCAGGGCACCCTCCAGCACTGCCAGCAGGCCCCCACTCATGTCCAACACATGTCCCCCAGCACCCCCACCCCCCAGCAGTGCAGGGCACCCTCCACCAGGCCCCCACTCATCTCCCCCTGCACCCCCACCCCCCAGCACTGTGGGGCACCTGCCAGCAGGCCCCCACTCATGTCCAACTCATGTCCCCCAGCAGCCCCACCCCCCAGCACTGTGGGGCACCCTCCACCAGGCCCCCACACATGTCCCCCAGCCAACATGTCATCACAATCTAGATCCCTGGCCCTTATGGTCAGCCTCCAAATGCCAAACACCCACCCGAGTATTGCATCCACCCACTTAGAAATGGCAATAACATGATAGAACCCCAATTGCAAGTTTTGAAATTAACACATGTCCCTCACATACACCCAATGGGTGTCAGTGAATGTCAAAACCCATATCATGATATGCATGAAACCAATGAGATGATACTACACATTGAAGGTTGAACAAAAAATATGTATTAAAAGCAACATAAATTGAATCAAAAATAAACAAACAAAAATGGGAATTAAAAAAAAAAAAAACAGCATGTCCGTGAAATAATGCAAAACCACAAATCAAAATCCAAAGGAAAGGTGTCCAAAGTCACAGTTCACAAAGGTAAATCCAACGGAAAATTAAAATTGAAAACCATTGCTCCATGGGTAAATCATAAAAATAATTGAAAATCCAACAGTCAACTATATACAGATAAACAATCCAGGGTCCATGATCCCAACAGAAGAAATGAAACCTATCTAATAACACTACCTAATAAAAAAAACTATATACAAAAATGTGGCCCATTGTCCAAAAGGTCTGAAAAAAATGCAAAACCAAAGGAAACCTAACACTAACTACAGAACTATTTACAAGGGCAGCGGGCTAGTCCCACGGCTCACTTCGGGATGTTCCAGGCCAGGGCATCATCAAACTCCTGCTCAATGTCCCGGAGGCGGTCCTCCTCCATGGCCCCGAGGTTCCGCAGGGCCGTCGACATGTTCACCTCCAACTCCCTGCGGATTGCCTCGAGGCACTCGGCCCACGTCAGGGCTCTCTGCATGGAGTTCTCCACCCTGACCATCGTGAGCCGTGCCTCTTCCGCCCGCTGCCGCTCCGCATCTATGGCGTGGCCCAACCGCTGCCACACGGAAGACACTTCCCGTCCTGGGTCCTCCTGCCCTCCGGCCGATGCCTGCCCCTCCGATGTCGAAGGCCCCGAGCCATCATGGCTCCCACCTCGTTGCTGCTGTGCCTCTGCCCGTGCACTGCCTCCTGCTGCCTGCACATCCTCTGCTGGCTGGGGTGCAGTCGTTGATGTGGCCACCCCTGCTGGGCGTCCAACTCCCGACTGTGGCAGGGATCTCTCCTCCACCAGCCTGGCCGCACCGTCAGAGGCAGCTCCACAGGGCACCCAGGTGACTCATGGATGGGAAGATGGCACGGAGGACGACTGGCGCATAGGGGGTTCAGTTGAGGAGGGGGTCTGAGCAAGCCCCATCAAACGGAGGAATCTGGCCTGGGTGACCTGTCCCAGTAGGCCGACGCGGTCAACGAGCCATTCGAGATGATGTGCAGTCTCCTCATGAAAAGACTGCAGGTCACCTCGCATGGCCCGTTGACGCAACGCCACACCAGTCAGGACAGGCTCAACCCGGACCCGGATAGCCACGTCCGCAGGTAGAATAAGGCCAGTTGTTGTGAGCTCATCCCCTGCCTGAAAACGGGTCTGGACGTAGGCATCCCTGCTGGTGCAAGATGATGCAGTGACAGGATCAGGGACAGGATTGCACACAGGCACCTCCGCGGCGGCCTGTGCTGTCTCCTGTCCCTGGTCCTGCACTGCACCACTAGCACCAGTGGGATCCCCACCTCCAGACCCCGTCTCTGTTGCTTGCACGGCCTCCTCCTCCATCAAACCCCCCCACCAACCTGGATGACTCCGTGCCATCTTCGCCTGTTGGGCCCTGTGGGGTCCCAGCTGCCCCTTCTGCTGCTGAGGAGTCCAACCTCCGCCTCTTGGACCTCCCACCGGCTGCTGCGGCCTGGGACGCGGCACCGGACTCCTCACTCCCCGACGAGATCACAACCTGGGAGGGGAGCCGGGCCTTGCGTCTCCGGCTGGTGGTGCGATCCCCGCCGCTGTGCTCCACAGCACCTTCTCTGCCCTCTTCATCAGTTGACGCTGCAGACAGGGAGAAATAAAACACAGGCATCAGGGCACTGTCCAATGGACACATACACACATGACAGTTGTACATGAGTGGCATTGGCAAACCTCAGACATGGCATCACAATCGCCAACACACATGTCATTTCAACTTGCACACATGAGCCATACCACAGCCATATCGCAACTGCCAGCAACATCCATACACATACAACAGCATGAGCAGGCAAAGGTGAGCCAGACATCACATGCAACACAGGGAGTGCACTACACATGCACACACACCACCACACTTGCATGCATGTGTACACCTCTGCCAACTGTTGCAGTGTTCAGATGGGCATCCATGTCACATCTGCCAATCAGGCTTCCACATCCCGCTGTCACATGCATCCATGTTGCATCACTGTTGCACCCTTGTCAAATACACACCCATGCACATGTACACAGTGCTGATACATGCAGCTGAAAACAACATACATGCGTGACATCACGAACATGCCTACTTACATACACATTCATCCAAACATGTGTGCCCAAACAACTGCATTTGGCATGCAAGCCTACACACACAAGCACCATCCATGTCTCACACATGACAGCCCTCGCATTCGCATATGTTAGCCTCACGGCCCTGTACACCCCCACCCATACTCGGCCCCATACAAACAGATGTGCAACCTGCACACTACTGGCACATCACCACACGCACAGCTTACAATCATGATGCATGTACACTTACCGCTCGACTCCAGACGGGTCTGCCTCTCAAGGACCTGGACGTGGAGCGCTGGGGATATGCGTTCCAGGACCCTCATCTGATCTTCTAACTTGCGGCCCCGACGCCCCTTAGCATCCGCTGCCTTCAAGAGGCGCCGCGCCTTGTTGAGCGTCCTGGACCTGAAGTCCTCCCAGCGCTTCTTGACATGTTGGAAGTCGAGGACTGCCAACCCCCTCCGCGTTGATGGCAGTCACGATGTCCGTCCAGATCCCAGTCCGTCCTTCCTTGTCGGTGCGGGAACTTCCGAAGAGGGCATCATACTGCCTCAGGACTTGCTCCACCAGGACACCAACTTCGGTGGCAGTGAAGCTGGTGCCCCTCTGCCTCTCTGGCCGGGGGTTGTCAGTGGTGCCAGATGTTGCAGTGCCCAACATGACAACCCCAGAGGCAGGAGTGGGTGGGCAACTGGGTCCTGGGGCTGGGCTGTAGAGCGATGGAATCCCAGTCGGGAGTCTTCGGTTCCAGCAGGGGTGGTCAAGCAACAGCACCCCTGGCTGATGTGCAGGCAGCAAATGGCAGGGCACGTGGGCAGCAGGCAATCAGGCAGCAGCAGATGGCAGGTGGGAGCATGCTCGGGGCTCTGGGGGGCAGTAATTCAGCCTTCTGGGCAGGAGCGTGGTCTTCCGTGTGCTTACGCATGGCCAGCTTGATACGGAGTGATTTGGCACGTGAAAATCCAGCACGTCTGCGTGTAATTCGAGGAAAGGGCCTTAGCGCGTCAGCGCGTCAGCACAAGTACGCAAATTAATTGGCCCAAAGGCCAACAGCGCATCTGTGACGTGCGTGTGCGGGCGTTTCCCTGTACTCGGGTGCATGTTACACGTCCAATGACTGCACGTCAGAGTGTCAGCGCGTGTAATTGGAGGATGGGGCCTTAGCGTGTACACGCGGAAGTGACGCTGGACGTGTGGGCATGTTTAAAAGGTACTTGTAGAACGCCATTTCCTTGTACTTGCTTTTCGTGGAGAGCGAGTGGGTAAAATCTGTACTTCTTGTCGGTTCACACGCAATTTACTTCACGGCGTTCCAAGTTCGTACTCCCTGTTACCTCTGACAGCTTTTTCTCTTTTTCCTGGGCCTGTTTCCTCAAACAGCGTTCACTTCTCCTGTTGTCCTGTCTCCTCAGACAGCGTACAATTCTTCTTTTGGCGTATTTTACACACGATTTTTCCTGCCAGACAGTGAGTTGCGCACGTATTTGACATCTGTGCTTGCCCCGTGTGTTGCCTACCCCTTCAGAGGCCATTGTTTTTCCCCTTGTGTGTTCTCCCCAGCCCCCCTCTCTCCCCTTCCGTGTTTCTCCTTGGTCCTCTCCCTCCCGCCTCCAATCCTCCCAGCTCCCCCCAGATTGGCTGCCGGCCCGTGTGTTCTCAAGGCTAGGCTGCCTGCAGTCCACCGCGCTCGCCACTTCCATCAGGCAGAACCGGTGACTGCAGGCCCCCAGACTAAGGTATTTGAGCCCTCCGTGGGCCGTGTGTTGTTTTTCTGCCCATTCTTGGGCTGCTGCCATTGTTTTTCCCCTTGTGTGTTCTCCCCAGCCCCCCTCTCTCCCCTTCCGTGTTTCTCCTTGGTCCCCTCCCTCCCTCCCGCCTCCAATCCTCCCAGCTCCCCCCTGATTGGCTGCCGGCCCGTGTGTTCTCGAGGCTAGGCTGCCTGCAGTCCACCGCGCTCGCCACTTCCATCAGGCAGAGCCGGTGACTGCAGGCCCCCAGACTAAGGTATTTGAGCCCTCCGTGGGCCGTGTGCTGTTTTTCTGCCCATTCTTGGGCTGCTGCCATTGTTTTTCCCCTTGTGTGTTCTACCCAGCCCCCCTCTCTCCCCTTCTGTGTTTCTCCTTGGTCCCCTCCCTCCCTCCTGCCTCCAATCCTCCCAGCTCCCCCCCTGATTGGCTGCCGGCCCGTGTCTCCTCCTCCTCTTATTGATGCTACCAGGGCAGCCCCTGCCCGGCAGCCCCAGCGGCTAAGGGCCCCCTTAGGCAAAGGGCGGCTCCCTCCTTTGTGGCTCCCGGTGTGTCTGCAGGTGTCCGCAGGGGATGCCAGGGCCATTCCACCGCTTCATCTTGTGAGCTCCACCTGCTCCCTCGGCCCACCCCACCCCTACCTGTTCACTTCCTCGCAGTGTGGCTACACTTCTTTGTGTTCTGAATTTGTGGTAAACTAGGGTTTTTCTCCCTCTGCAGGATTTTCAAACTTGGGTGGCCTCTCCACTGTGTACCTGATACACCTTACTGTGTTCACCGTGTTCCGAATTTGTGGTAAACTAGGGTTTTTTCTCCCTCTGCAGGATTTTCAAACTTAGGTGGCCTCTCCACTGTGTACCTGATACGCTTACTATGTTCTGAATTTGTGGTAAACTAACGCCTGCTGCTCTCTTCCTGTCCGCTTGCGCTTGTCCTGTCTTCCCCCACCCATTCCCTCCTATTCTATGGTGCTCTCTATCTCACCGATCTTTTCTAACTGCTTCTCCATTGACTTTCCTGCTCTCCTCACTAAATCTGGTAGGAAAAAGTTTAAAAAGGACATCCTGGTCTCCAACCCAGGCCTCCCTATCGCTGACACCTACACTAGTGCCTCCTCCAAGGAAACTCTCACTGACATCCTCTTTTTCGTGCCTTCTCCTGACCTATGGACCCTTCATATGGTCTCTGTGCTCTCTCCTTTCTCCTCTTCTCCCATTAATGGTGGCACCCGTTGGGATGTCCTCTTGGCTTCCTTCCACTCCTCTAAGGCCATCATTAATGTCTATGCTAATGGGACCGTCTTGGTCCAAGGCCCTCAGGCCAACCTTCACCTCTTCGATAGACGCTTCCCACGCCTCATCAACTTCCTTTCCTCTCCTGCTGTGCCCCCTCCTCTGTCCTCGACTAACTTGCCTCTTCCCTCCCTCCCCACCCCCTCTCGTGCTCCTTCTTCACCTCCGCAGGGCGTACCTCTGATCTGTACCCCTCCCCGGAAGTCCTTCAAAGATGGCAAACTTCTCCACATTGCCACTCTTAACTCTCGCTCTGCCGTCAAACATTCCTCTGATATCTGCCGCCTTCTTGAGGAACTTGATCTTGACGTACTCGGTCTAACTGAGACATGGTTCACGGCCAGCTCTGTCACCAGCTTTGACACACTCCTACCCGACGGTTACAAGATCCTCTCTGTGCCCAGGCCCAACCGTGCGGGGGGAGGTGTGGCCCTTATCTTCCCTGAGTGGATTCCTGCCACTGTTACTCCCACGCAGACCTACTCCTCTTTTGAATGTCTTGTCTGCCGACTCTCTCTCTCTCCTAGCCATTCCCTTACCGTGGCTACTATCTATCGGCCACCTGGTCAAATTTCCTCCTTCCTCTCCGAGTGGGCGGCCCTCTCCTCCTCACTCCTGTCCTCAACCACTCAACTCCTCTTTCTTGGAGACTTCAACATCCACCTTGATGCCTCCTGTCCCCCCTCTGGACTCTTTCGCAACCTCTGCGACTCTCTCTCACTCTCTATTCTCCCGTCTGGGCCGACTCATTCTGCAGGGCACACTCTTGATGCCCTGATCTCCTCTGACCTTCCCCTCTCTGTCCCTCTCTCCACTCCTCTCTCCTGGAGTGATCTATTTCTCCTCTCCTCCCACCTCACCCTCCCTACCCCACAGGCAAAGCCACCCCCATCACTGCCACCTTCCTTCTCGGTCATCCGACCCATGAAGCGCGTGTCAGTTGAGGCTTTCGCTGCCACCTTCTTGTCCCTTCCTCCCCCTTCGGCTGACTCCCACCCTGACACAGCCCTCTCCACTCTCCACTCTGCTATATCTGATACTCTTGATTTCCTTGCCCCTGTCATGAGAATCCGCCTGAAGCCCAAAGCCAAATGTAACTCCTGGTATGACTCGGATCTCGTCACCCTTAAACGCAAGTGCAGGGTGGCAGAGAGGAAATGGCGTGCTTCATGTTCATCCTCTGACAAACTGGCCTGTCGCCTGCTCCAAAGGCAATACCGGCTCTCCGTTCTCACCAAGAAGAGAGCCCTTATCCAAGCCCGCATCTCTGCGGCATTTAACAATTCGGCCAAACTCTTTAAAATCTGCAAGGAGCTGGCCAACCCTGCTGCAGTCTCTACCTCTCCTGTCCCCTCCCAGGCCCTCTGCACGGCACTGGCCTCTCACTTCATTTCAAAAACTCAGGACATCCTGTCCTCACTCTCCTCCTATAACCTCCCTGCCTCTATTCCCTGCCCTTCCTCTGGCTCTTCTGCAGCCACCCCTCCTCTCTCCTTCTCTTCCTTTCCCCTTTTTTCTGCTGACGAGGTTTCAAGACAAGTCTATGAAAGTCTCGTCAAAACAGGTCCACCCCTGTTCCTCCAAAACTATCAAGGACCACATTGACTCCTTGGCTCCTGCCCTTGCTGACTTCTGCAATCACTCATTCGCCTCTGGAGTCTTCCCATCCCCTCTCAAGCACTCCCTTGTGCACCCCCTTCTTAAGAAACCCTCTTCCGACCCTTCCTGCCCAGCTAACTATCGCCCAATCTGTATCACTCCCTTCCTGGGCAGGCTCCTGGAGAAACTGGCCTCTCCCATCTTAATCTCCATGCTGAATGTGTTGGTAGTCTTCATGACCATCAGTCTGGCTTCAGAGCTGCCAGAAGCACGGAAACTGCTCTCCTGAACATCCGTGAGGACCTGCTCTCGAACCTTGACTCTAACATTCCATGTGTTCTCATTTTGCTTGATCTCTCTTCTACCTTTGATACTGTCAACCATACCATCCTGCTCAACCGTCTCCGTGATAACCTCGGTATCACTGGTCAGGCTCTGACGTGGCTGACCTCTTTCCTCTCAAATCAACCCTCCCAGGTCCAACTGGGGTCTTTCCTCTCTGACATCTTCTTCTCTACCTGTGGTGTCCCCCAGGGATCTAACCTCTCTCCCTGGCTGTTCAACCAGTATCTGGCACTTCTCGCCCACCACATCGCCGCTCTCTGCCCCTACTTTCAGTGCTATGCGGATGATACCCAGCTCATTTTCAGGCTACCCTCGGCCTCCTCTTCTCCTTCCCTCATCTCTGACTGTCTTTCTGCTATCCAGGAATGGTGTGCCGCCAACGACCTCTGCCTTAATGCCAGTAAGACTGAGATTCTACTCATCAGCACTCCCACTCCCTCCTTCCCTGCTGCTCTCTGACCGGCCTCTCTGGGCCCTCTTCCTGCTCCTACCTGCAAGGCAAAAAACCTTGGGGTCATCTTCAACTCCACACTCTCCTTCTCTCCTCACATATCCGACGTATCTAAGAAGTCACACTACCAGCTACACCTCCTCAGAGGTATCCTTCCTTTCCTCTCCTTCCCCCAGAAGCTCACTGTCTCTAGAGCCCTGGTTCTCTGTAAGCTGGACTACTGTAACAGCCTCTATCTTAATCTGCCCGCCTCTACTCTCCGCCCTTTGCAACTCATCCAGAACAGGACTGCAAGACTTGTCCTTGGCCTCAAGCCCAGGGACCGTATCTCTCCAAGACTGAAATCACTACACTGGCTCCCAGTGACTGCAAGGATCAAGTTCAAAACCCTCTGCATTGTCCACAAGGCCGTCTGGGGCCTTGGGCCAAAATACCTTCAACTCTCTCTTCCTAAATATCTTCCTTCTCGAGCTCTTCGCTCATCCGCCTCCAACTCCCTCAGGGTCAGCCGCTTCTCCAAACAACGAGTTGGGGGCAGATCTCTTTCCACTGCAGGGGCCTCCCTCTGGAACAGCCTTCCTACCTCCCTGAAACTTGAGGAGAACCACCTCCGGTTCCGGAAGCACCTCAAAGCCTTCCTCTTTGCCTCTGCTTTCTCTCCCCCTCTCCCCTGCTAATACTACTGAAACTGCACTGAATCTGCAACTGGGCCATTCACCGTTCTCGGCCCAGCCACTCTCCCCTGCACTGCCTCCACGGCAACCCCTGCACTACGGGACTGTGTCTGTATCCATACAGTCCCCCTTCCCAGCACTTGTCTGCACTTACCTCGCACTTGCCACCAGCTGGCCCTTGTTATTTATCCTGTATGCTGTATGCTAATAACCCTGTACTGCACTTTCCCCTCTCCCTTTCCCCCATGCACTTTTCCCTTCCCCTCTACCCTTGCACTTGTGCGATCTGAATGACACCTGGCCTAGTAAGATCGTTGTCTGTCTCCCCTTGTTCCCCCCCTGCCTCGTCGCGCCTTGAAACACTTGTGTATAGGCGCGTTACAAATGCCTTATCATATCATATCATATCAGTCTGGGCTGTGTGTGACACGCATACGTTCATTTTTGTGTTTCTGGGTGCCACAGCGTAGTGCAGGTTTTTTTTCCACGCACGTGGTCTAGGAGGGGTTGCGTGCACATTATCTACCTTTTTCGGGGTGCCTGTGCATTGCGTGACCCGTCATCTTCCCCCAGGGGTCACATACAGCCTTGCTAGAGCACTAGGGTACGAATTCCATCTAGTACCCTACCCCTTTGACCCCAATTGCCCATGACAATAGTTTACTGCAACTCCCATATGCACAACAACATCAGTGCCATGGTTGGGAGGCGAGCACGCGGTAAAGGTGGCTCATCTCTGACTGTCTTTCTGCTATCCAGGAATGGTGTGCCGCCAACGACCTCTGCCTTAATGCCAGTAAGACTGAGATTCTACTCATCAGCACTCCCACTCCCTCCTTCCCTGCTGCTCTCTGACCGGCCTCTCTGGGCCCTCTTCCTGCTCCTACCTGCAAGGCAAAAAACCTTGGGGTCATCTTCAACTCCACACTCTCCTTCTCTCCTCACATATCCGACGTATCTAAGAAGTCACACTACCAGCTACACCTCCTCAGAGGTATCCTTCCTTTCCTCTCCTTCCCCCAGAAGCTCACTGTCTCTAGAGCCCTGGTTCTCTGTAAGCTGGACTACTGTAACAGCCTCTATCTTAATCTGCCCGCCTCTACTCTCCGCCCTTTGCAACTCATCCAGAACAGGACTGCAAGACTTGTCCTTGGCCTCAAGCCCAGGGACCGTATCTCTCCAAGACTGAAATCACTACACTGGCTCCCAGTGACTGCAAGGATCAAGTTCAAAACCCTCTGCATTGTCCACAAGGCCGTCTGGGGCCTTGGGCCAAAATACCTTCAACTCTCTCTTCCTAAATATCTTCCTTCTCGAGCTCTTCGCTCATCCGCCTCCAACTCCCTCAGGGTCAGCCGCTTCTCCAAACAACGAGTTGGGGGCAGATCTCTTTCCACTGCAGGGGCCTCCCTCTGGAACAGCCTTCCTACCTCCCTGAAACTTGAGGAGAACCACCTCCGGTTCCGGAAGCACCTCAAAGCCTTCCTCTTTGCCTCTGCTTTCTCTCCCCCTCTCCCCTGCTAATACTACTGAAACTGCACTGAATCTGCAACTGGGCCATTCACCGTTCTCGGCCCAGCCACTCTCCCCTGCACTGCCTCCACGGCAACCCCTGCACTACGGGACTGTGTCTGTATCCATACAGCCCCCCTTCCCAGCACTTGTCTGCACTTACCTCGCACTTGCCACCAGCTGGCCCTTGTTATTTATCCTGTATGCTGTATGCTAAAAACCCCGTACTGCACTTTCCCCTCTCCCTTTCCCCCATGCACTTTTCCCTTCCCCTCTACCCTTGCACTTGCGCGATCTGAATGACACCTGGCCTAGTAAGATCGTTGTCTGTCTCCCCTTGTTCCCCCCTGCCTCGTCGCGCCTTGAAACACTTGTGTATAGGCGCGTTACAAATGCCTTATCATATCATATCATATCAGTCTGGGCTGTGTGTGACACGCATACGTTCATTTTTGTGTTTCTGGGTGCCACAGCGTAGTGCAGGTTTTTTTTCCACGCACGTGGTCTAGGAGGGGTTGCGTGCACATTATCTACCTTTTTCGGGGTGCCTGTGCATTGCGTGACCCGTCATCTTCCCCCAGGGGTCACATACAGCCTTGCTAGAGCACTAGGGTACGAATTCCATCTAGTACCCTACCCCTTTGACCCCCAATTGCCCATGACAATAGTTTACTGCAACTCCCATATGCACAACAACATCAGTGCCATGGTTGGGAGGCGAGCACGCGGTAAAGGTGGCAAAGGTGGGCGAGCCACAAGAGGTGGCCGTGGTGGATACGGTAGGGGACATGGCCAGGACTTGCAGGGTGCCCCTAGCCCCCATGTGTGGGTGACCAGTCAGGGACACCCATCCCCCCCCGGTTGAGGGTAACGTGGCTGACCCCATCCCTGCTCAGCCCATTGTGGCACCAGACCTGGCACTGGATGACTCCATGGCTGACTTCCAGGTCAGCAGGTCTAGGCCACGTGTGGCGGTGCACGTTGGTGTCACCAGCCCACGTGGATCAGGGGCAGCTATGTCATCTGCTGCCCCGAGTAGGCAGGGTGGGGAGGCTGCAGGGGTAGCTGCGGCTCCATCCACCCCAGCTCTGAGTGTCCCAGCCAGGACAGTGTCGGTCCTAGTCCATCCTGCTGACGTTCCCCCTGACCACATCACACTTCAGCTAATGCCTGCACCAACTCCCATGGTGAGTGTTCATTCCCACACTCCTAGTCCACAGTCCACCGGGGCTCCTGCCCCTAGTGTCCAGAGCGGCGTAGGACACTCAGTACCACTACCACCTTCCAAGCAGAAGAGGAAGAGTGCTCGTCCAGTACAGGCTGATGCCCCATACACGGCTACACAGTCTGGCCCACCAAGGAAGCCCTGCTTCAATCGGGTCGAACTTGATGCACTTGTGGAGTATGTGTCCGCACATGACACCGAAATGGTGATTACTGCAGGATGCAAGACCACACCTGCACAACGTCAGGCACACTGACAGACCATTGCAGAACTCATAAGTGCCCTTGGATTCGTGAGGCGCACAGCTAATGATTGCTACAAGCGCTGGAATGACCTTAAGCGCAGGGCAAAGAAAAAGCTGTTCTCAAGTCATGCCGCAACTCTAGTGACTGGAGGTGGGTCTCTGGCAGAGGACATAGAACTCACTCCACATGAGTATGTTGCTGGGACCTACGTCACGGAGGAACAGATCCAAGGCGTGGGAGACATGGCAGATTATGAGGCATTGTCCGGTGAGTGCACATGCATGTGTGTGTCATCCATGTGCATGGCTTGTGTGTGAGTGCTTCTGATTGAGTGCCAGGTGAGGGTGTGTGTGCCTGAGTGGTTTGGGTCACCCATGTGCTTCATCCAAACATTCTGCGCACGAGGATTTGGGTGTTGCAGTATCCCTTCTGGCAACAGTAGACATTCAGCCCAACCTCACGCCAGTTGCCCTTGAATTGTCATCTTGCCACAACATAGTTGCATGTTATTCTGTGTTCAGTCAGGCTGATTTTCTGCATTCCACCACTTTCACTAGGCATTTCTCAGTCCTATTGTCACATGTGTGACATGGCTAGGGTACATGCCATCTGTGTGATGGCATGTGTCATGTATGCGTATTGGACATGCCAATCACAGGCCAATGTGTGATGGCACTGCTAGGCAGCATGCAGCAAATTTGTTGGTCTTCCATCTTGGTGTCATCAATGTGTGCCATTTGCCTCCCCTTCATACGCAGTGACAGTGCATGCATGGGAGGGTTATGGTCATGTGGGACATGTGTCAATGAAGTACTGTTTCTGTTTCTGTTGCTTCTTAGCCCTAATTGTGTTCCATGTTGCTAATGCCTGTTCCCATTTCTTTTCTTTCATGTCTTTGCAGGGGATGACGCACTTGATACTGCTGGGGGTTGTGGAGATGGTGCAGACCCAGGAGGGGTCTCAGGCCCGACCGGGCACCAGTGAGGGACGTGGTGTGGTGGTGGGTGAGAACCCACACTTGCTGCAGGCCGTCATCTAAAGTGGTGTCTCTGGGTGCCCCTCCCCCGAGCTCTATTCAGGTGTTGATGCGGATGATGAGACCTATGTGCCGTCGCATGTAAGTGTCTCTGGGAGGGATTCTGTACTGTCCAACCCACCTGCACCAGGGGTCGAACCCTCAATGGGGATGTCAGTGTTGGTAGGTCAGCCTTTGGTGGTTACGGATGCAGGGTCACACTCCGCTACATCTGATCCTGTTCCTGGGCCAGCAGATCAGAGGGGGAATGCAGTCCTGCAGCCTCAGGCAGTGCCGGCACAGCAAGGCGCAGTTCGCCTTGCCCCATACAGGTGTGGTGCAATGCATATACGGTATGGCAAACCAACAGGCAGCATCAACTGAGATGATGGCTCAGGCCATGGATAGGGTGGCCACTTCCATTGTCCCCCAAGAACAACTACAGCAGGCAACAGACTACATTAGCCAGTCACACAGGGAGGCATGTTGGCGTCCAACAGGGACAGGCGGGCGGCACTGGAGACTCTGCGGGAAGCCATTTCCATTGAGTCCCAGGGCCACAGGGAAGCCCTGAGGGTGGAACTCCGTCAGCTCAGGGCAACTCTGGTTGAGCTTGAGGCTTCAGCTAACACGAGGACAGAACAGCAGCTGGAGCGGCTCACACGTACGCTCTCAGCTGAGATGGAGGCAACTAGGGCGGAGGTCCGGGCATCCCGTGAGTTGTTGCATGGGGACCTCCGCACAATTATCCTCCAGAACCAGACCTTCCACACCCGCATGCTTGCTGCCATGGAGGACCAGACTAGGGCTTTGCGTGGGCTGCCTCCCATAGTGCCACCACCTCCTGATGTAGCTGCAGAGGGTGAGGAGAGCGACAGCAGCGAATCTCTCACAATAGGGTAGCCGTGCAGGCCATGAGCCCATGGAGGTGTTTTTTTTTCCGCAAGATCCACACAGGTGGGTTTTGGTGTGCACCCTGCCTCGGACCTCCTGGGTGGGCTCCCTTACCCCCCCGGGCCCATTAATGGCCATTTTTGATTTTTTTTTTGATTTTTGATTTTTGAATTTTTGGACAGTGTGTTGCCTTGTGTGGCTCCCGTGGGCATACGCTGTATTGTGGCTGGGCACATGCAGGCTTGTCCTGAATTTGGGTCAGATGCTTGGGTTTGTGTGACACACACCCCTCCTGCTTCCCGTTTCCATGGGCTTGCAAAGGGTGTGCCCAAGTGACATTGACGTACACAGTGAAGTTGGACTCCCATTTGATGTGTGGGCAGTCTGTAGTCAATACTGTGTATACATTCCTAGTGCATATTGTTGTTGTATTGTACACTGCATGGTGTATTGATATGTGCCTCTGCATCCATCTCATCCTCCTAATTTGCAGGTCCATTTCTCATGTCATCACAAGGCGGTCTACTTTGGGACTGGAGTCCATGTTGTAAGCAGTGCACCTACACTCTTGCGTGGCACTAACACTGTATGCTTGGAAGTGTTCGAAGTGCTGGCATTATCAGGTAGTGAGGCTACCAATTTTTTAAGTCTGTACTGTCATGTTTATGGTAGGTTGGAGGTTGTGTAGGTGATTGTATTCTTGGTAAGTATTTGGTAATGTGTGTTGTTGGTCCTGCATTACTGTGAGCATTTCATGTGTGGCCAGTTTCCATTAGGGACACTGTAGCTGGTGACAGTTGGGGCATGTTGTGGGGATTAATTTGTTTGCTCTCACATTACATGACATGCCATGGTGTGTTGTGTGGCCGTGCCCGGGAGGGGTTGGGTGACATGGCACTGTTCTCATGTTGTATTTTGCAAGTGAGTATTCATTTTTGCTGCATGGAAGTGTGTCTTTTGATGACACTGCATTGGTGGTGTTTGTGTAGGTAGGGATGCACACATTGTGACACTTCCAGATGAACAATCTCAGGCTGCTATGGTTCTGACAATTGACTGTCCCTTTGTTCATCATAATTGTCAGATTGAGTCATCATTGATTGTCAGATGGTATGTGCCAGGGCTGTGTGCACTCCACAGGGGTGTGCTTTCTATGTGAAGTAATTAGCCACCAGCTGCGTACGGGCTGCCTGACCCCGTGCCCTTTCCCCTCCCATGCGCAGCGGGCGTGCATGTGGTTGGGGATGTGGGGGCACCACCATGTCCACAGCCAGGCCCCGGCGTGTTGCAACATTGTGCAGGACACATGCTGCCACTATGATCCTGCACACTACTGGGGGAGCGTATAACAGCTGCCCGCCAGAACGGACAAGGGAGCGAAAGCGTGACTTGAGCACTCCGAATGTGCGCTCCACTATGCCCCGGGTTGCAATATGGGCTGTGTTGTATCTTACCTCGGGAGGCGTGATGGGGTTCCGAATTGGCGTCATCATGTGTGTGCTCAGAGGGTAGGCACTGTCCTCTGGGGAGGTGGTGATGGGGATCATTAGTGGGGTATTGGCATTACTATGTATCTGTCATGCATGCGTGTGCTGTGGCATTTCTACTCACCAAGCAGCCATGCATCGCCATGCCGCCCAGCTTCCATGTCCCGGTTTAGGGTTGACATCCTGTAAATGAAGCTGTCGTGGGTGGACCCTGGATAGTTGGCATATACTGAGGTGATGATTCCCTTGGCATCACATACTACCTGGATGTTGATGGAATGCCAGTGCTTGCGGTTTCTATAGATGTGCTCAGATGCCCTGGGGGGACGTAGAGCCACATGGGTGCAATCAATGGCACCAAGCACTTTGGGGAATTGTGCCACCCTGTAGAAATCCTGGCTGACAGCCTGCCTTTCTGCAGGTGTTCTGGACAGGTATATGTGCCTGTGGACTGATGGGCGTGCAGTGATGATGGCCAACACCTGGTGTAGGCACCGTGACTGCATGGCCTGTGACACCCCCCCACTATGGCACTTGTCCGCTGAAATAATCCGGTAGCCAAGAAGTGCAGTACATTGAGGACCTTCTCCAGGGGGCTGAGTGCTTGGGAGCACAGGGTGGGTGATGTGAGGTCATCCTCCCACTCACTGACCAGGTCGAGTATTATGTGTGGTGGAAACCTGTACCTCCCATACACCTGGTCATCTGGCATACCAAATAGGCTGGTTCTGGGTGTGAAGATTCTGGCCCTGACTATCCTTCTCCTCCTCCTGCGGTATCCCACGGCCACTGCTGCTAGGAACGGTATATTCATCCTGGCGTCTGAGCTTGTTTGTTGTTTGCGCACTCTTTTATGCTGCGCGGGACGTGCGCCTGCTTCATGCTGGCGTACGTGTTTCAGGATTGGTCCTTTTATTTTTTGGCGTGTTGTAGGCGAGAGTGTAAATCTTCCCGCCCACCCCAGGAATACACGAAACACGCTCTCCCAGGCCCAGTCGCAAGTAAATAATCCCGCCCACCCCTGGAATACATGTAGCCCACTCTCACAGGCACAGTTGCGTGTGTAACTTCACGCGCACACACTGAAATACACGTACCCTGCAAATTTGCGTGTGAAACTTCCAGGGCACCCCGAAATACACATACCCTGCAAATTCGCGTGTGAAACTTCCCGCGCACCCCGAAATACACGTACCCTGCGGAAATCGCGTGTGGAACTTCCCGCGAACCCCGTAATACGCGTACCCTGCTGATATCACGTGTCAGACTGCACGCGCAACCCTGATATACACGTACACAGGCGATTCGCACTGCTGGGGGGTGGGGAGGTGGTAGGAAGGAGTGGGGGCCTGGTGGAGGGTGCCCCTGGATGCAGGGGGGTGGGGGTGCAAGGAGACATGAGTTGGACATGAGTGGGGGCCTGGTGGAGGGTGCCCCACAGTGCTGGGGGGTGGGGGTGCTGGGAGACATGAGTGGGGGCCTGGTGGAGGGTGCCCCTAACTGGTGGGGGGTGGGGGTGCTGGGAGACATGAGTGGGGGCCTGGTGGAGGATGCACCACAGTGCTGGGGGTGGGGGTGCTGGGAGACATGAATGGGGGCCTGGTGGAGGGTGCCCTTGACTGGTGGGGGTGGGGGTGCTGGGTGGCATGAGTGGGGGCCTGGTGGAGGGTGTCCCTGGATGCTGGGGGGTGGGGGTGCAAGGAGACATGAGTTGGACATGAGTGGGGGCCTGGTGGAGGGTGCCCCACAGTGCTGGGGGGAGGGGGTGCTGGGAGACATGAGTGGGGGCCTGGTGGAGGGTGCCCCTGACTGGTGGGGGGTGGGGGTTCTGGGAGACATGAGTGGGGGCCTGGTGGAGGGTGCCCCACAGTGCTGGGGGGTGGGGGTGCTGGGGGACATGAGTGGGGGCCTGGTGGAGGGTGCCCCTGACTGGTGGGGGGTGGGGGTGCAGGGGGACATGAGTGGGGGCCTGGTGGAGGGTGCCCCTGGATGCAGGGGTGTGGGGGTGCAAGGAGACATGAGTTGGACATGAGTGGGGGCCTGCTGGAGGGTGCCCCTGGATGCAGGGGGGTGTGGGTGCTGGGAGACATGAGTGGGGGCCTGGTGGAGGGTGCCCCTGGATGCAGGGGGGTGGGGGTGCTGGGATACATGAGTGGGGGCCTGGTGGAGGGTTCCCCACAGTGCTGGGGGGTGGGGGTGCTGGGAGACATGAGTGGGGGCCTGGTGGAGGGTGCCCCTGGATGCAGGGGGGTGGGGGTGCTGGGAGACATGAGTGGGGGCCTGGTGGAGGGTGCCCCACAGTGCTGGGGGTGGGGGTGCTGGGAGACATGAGTGGGGGCCTGGTGGACGGTGCCCCTGACTGGTGGGGGGTGGGGGTGCTGGGAGACATGAGTGGGGGCCTGGTGGAGGGTGCCCCTGGATGCTGAGGGTGGGGGTGCAAGGAGACATGAGTTGGACATGAGTGGGGGCCTGGTGGAGGGTGCCCCTGGATGCAGGGGGGTGGGGGTGCTGGGAGACATGAGTGGGGGCCTGGTGGAGGGTGCCCCTGTATGCTGGGGGGTGGGGGTGCAAGGAGACATGAGTCGGACATGAGTGGGGGCCTGATGGAGGGTGCCCCTGACTGGTGGGGGTGCTGGAAGACATGAGTGGGGGCCTGGTGGAGGGTGCCCCTCGATGCAGGGGGTGGGGGTGCTAGGAGACATGAGTGGGGGCCTGGTGGAGGGTGCCCCTGGATGCTGGGGGGTGGGGGTGCAGGAGACATGAGTTTGACATGAGCGGGGGCCTGGTGGAGGGTGCCCTGACTGGTGGGGGGTGGGGGTGGTGGGAGACATAAGTGGGGGCCGGCAGATGTTCACAAAGCCCAGCATGCTTTTTACCCCTTTCAGAGACGTCGGTGAAGGCCATTTCAGAATGGCATCTACCTTGTGCACGTCCATTCTGATGCCTCCTGGAGTAAGGATAAAACCAAGAAATTGTACTTCGGTGCCATGAAAAAATCTTTTTTCATGCTTTGCAAACAGGCCACTTATCCCTGAGATGCTAGGCCAAGTTAAAGATGCCCACATTTATACCAAATTGGACCTTCGAGGAGCGTACCACCTGGTCCGAGTCAGAAAAGGAGATGAATGGAAAACCGCCTTCCGTACTAAGTACGGCTTGTTCAAATATCAAATCATGCCCTTCGGGATATGCAACGCTTCTGCGGCATTCCAATATTTCATGAATGACGTCTTAAGGCAGTTAATTGATGTGTGTGCCTTAGTATACATAGACAACATCTTAGTATACTCATCCTTGGAACAAGATCATGTCAGGCACGTTCGTTCAGTCCTCACTAAGCTTCGTCGATGGGGGTGCTGGGAGACATAATGTAACGCTCACCTGATTCCCGTAGAGGCGCCGGTCTTGACTGGGCGTATACCGTATCTTCAAAGGTGATGTGTAACACACGGCTGGCTCTTTGGGCTGGACCTCTGTGCACTGTATGTTTGACTCGAAGGGTAAGATGTCTGCAGATAGAAAATATGGGATTAATGAACTGGGTTATTGAATGTCTCTCTCTTCTTCCCTTTCTCTTCTCCTGTAGAACCCCGAAGGTTAACGCTCTCACCTTAGGTAAGTGAACGCCGTGCTCTCCATCTGCCTCGGGGCAGGGTGCTGTAACCAGTTTCTTCACTGGATAAGGGGAGCAGGCCTCTTGACTTCAGAGGACTGCTGTCCGTCGTTTACTGCACGAACGGTAAGTTTCGAGTAATTCTAATGTCTTTAAAGTCTTTAGTAATGATGTCTCTTGTTTTGCAGGGTTCCGGCGATGGCGGATGACGGGCTGAAGTGAGTTGAAGATGGAGCCCGTGTGATGAATAGAAGCGCCTGGAAGCACGTAAGTAAGCGCTTGTTGCCTGCTTCACGATGCGCTCTAACTGTCTTTTTATTTTGCAGGTACAAGTTCGGAGCGGCTGCAGGGTGCCGGAATACCCACTGGGTTAGATGTGGAAAGGAGTAATGGCACGTGAGTATTAAAGTTCCCCAATGTCTTTAAATGCACCTTGTTTTGTCTTTCAGATGCGGGATGCAGCGCCGAAGGCCTCCGGAGCGTGCGAAGAGTTGGTAAGCTTTTGTCTTTCAGATGCCGGAATGCAGTGTGAAGACCTCCGGAGCGCACGAAGAGTAGGTAAGCCTTTGTCTTTCAGAATGCAGCGCGAGGCGTTGGTGACAGCCGATGGCCCAGGTAAGTGAAGAGCTGTCACTGAAGACCGTAATGCTAACCTGTGCTTTCTTGTCTTTATAGGTGTTGCTGAAGACTGCATTGAAGATGGTAAGCCTTTTTCCTTAGGCCCAGGATCAGATGCAGAAGACACGATGAGCGTTCTGCTGCAGAGGATGCAGAATAACGCAAAGCAAGATTCATCCATCGGGTGTGGTTTAAATAGCCTCCTGTAGTGCTTAGGTGTCTCCTTCCACAGCCACGCCTAGGTAAGAAAAGAGTTCCTGCTTTCCAGAAGAGTTCCAGTGTTCTGAACCTAGGGAGTGGCTCCTGCCCCACCCAACAGGAAAAGTAGTTCCAAACAGAAGAGGATCAGAGGCTCAACTGGCAGGCAAGTAAGCAGCATGGTCTGCTGCAGGTAAGTCCACCCAAGCATTATGAGCCCGGCGCTTCCAGCGCTGGGACTGGGCATATTTATGAGCCTGGTGCCACTGGCGCCAGGACTGGGTCCAAAAGGTCCCAATTGGGACTGGTTGGCACTCGGAACCTGGGTTATGGATCTGCTTCCAAGGGAGTTGGGAAAACCCTGACCTTTTGGAAGCAGAGATCATGACAGTACCCCCCCTCAAGGCCCCTCCCAAACCGGGCTTCTCCGGGGTTTTGGCTTGTCAGGAAATGTTCGGTGAAATCTTTTGATTAGGCGAGGAGCGTGGACATATTCAGCAGGTTCCCAGGATCTCTCTTGGGGGCCGTAGCCTTTCCAGTCAATTAGGTAAAATAGTTTAGATTTGGAGATCTTGGAGTCCAGAATGCTTTTGACTTCAAACTCGAGTTCCCCATCAACTAGGATAGGTTTTGGAGATTTAGTTAGTCGGGTTTGAGGTTGCACGGGTTTTAATAGAGAGACGTGGAAGACCGGATGTATCTTCATGTGCGGGGGCAAGTCCAACTTGACCGCTACTGGGTTTACTATGGTAGTGATGGAATAGGGACCAAGGTATCTTGGGTTGAATGTGCGTGGCCCTTTTAGAGGTAGATATTTGGTGGATAACCAGACTTGATCCCCTACTCGATATTGAGGGGCTTCCTTCCGATGTTGATCTGCTCCTTTCTTGTATTGTTCTTTAGCCCTTTGAAGGTGAGAAACAGCTTCCTTAAAGGCTTGGGTGATTGTAGAATGCAGGTAGTCTACTGCTGGTGTTTCAAGATCTTGGAGGGGATCCAACTCCGAGGTTCGAGGGTGACTGCCGTACAAAAGAAAAAACGGGGTTTTCCCAGTTCCCGAATGGACAGAGTTATTGTAGGCATATTCGGCTATCCAAAGGATGTCTTTCCAAGTTTTTTCAGTTTGTTGCAGCATGCAGCGTAAATACTGTTCCAGAGTTTGGTTGGTCCTCTCGGTTTGTCCGTCGGTCTGAGGGTGGTGACTGGTCGATAGTCTCACATCAATTTGAGCCGACCGACAGCAACTTCGCCAAAAATGAGAAATAAATTGACTACCTCGATCTGAAATTAGAACCGAAGGAAAACCGTGCATGCGGACGATGTTTTCGAGAAATTCTCGGGCCAGAGTTGCTGCTGTTGGCAAGCCTTTGAATGGAATGAAATGCGCCATCTTGGAGAATAAGTCCACGATTACTAGAATCGTATTGTATCCGGAGCATGGAGGTAGATCGGTGATGAAGTCCATAGAAAGCGTATGCCAAGGGCGAGGTGGGATGTCAATAGGGCGTACGAGGCCTGCTGGTCTTTCCTTTTGACTCTTGTTTTGGGCGCATACACCACAGGACATTATAAAGTCTCTGATATCTTTTTTCCAAGACGGCCACCAGAAGTAGCGCTTGATCTTTTCTGAGGTCTTGGCTATACCGGGATGTCCTTCCATTAAAGAATCGTGATAACAAGAGATTACTTCTTTCTGTAAATCTGTGCTGGGTAGGTATAATCGTTCTTGGAAATACAATAAGTTGTCCTTTACTGCAAAGTCCTTTCCTTGCAGATGCCAATTCTGTATGTCTGCTGGAGTTACAAGTTGCCTGGCTTTATCCTTAACTTCCTCTATGGATTGTGTGGCGATTACACCCAGAATTCTTTGTTCGGGAATGATTGGTACAGGTTTAGGGTTGATCAAGTGTTCTTCCACTCCCATCCGAGAAAGGGCATCAGCTTTACCGTTTTTTGTACCAGGTCGATAGGTAATTATGAAGTCAAACTCGGCAAAGAATAATGCCCAACGGAGTTGTCTAGAGGATTGGGCTTTTGCGGTTTTCAAATATTGCAGGTTTCGGTGATCCGTAATCACAGTAACGGTGTGTCGGGCCCCCAGCAGATAATGCCACCAAGCCTTAAAGGCAGACTTGATAGCCAGAAGTTCCTTGTCAGTAATCGTGTAATTGATTTCAGGAGGCGAGAATTTGCGGGACCAAAATGCCACAGGATGCAACTGATTGGTTACCGGGTCCTTTTATGATAGAACTGCCCCCATGGCAAGGCTTGAAGCATCAGTTTCCACGATGTAGGGGAGTTCGGGGCGAGGGTGTTTTAAGATTGGTGCAGAGATAAATTTAGTCTTCAAATCCTGGAAAGCTTGTTCCGCCTCGGTAGACCATTCAAAACGTTTGTTTTTCTTTAACAAGGCAGTGATGGGCTGGACTATTCGAGAGAATTCGGGGATAAACCTGCGGTAAAAGTTAGCGAAGCCTAACATGCTTTGCACACCTTTTACGGAGGATGGTGATGGCCATTTGAGAAATGCATCGACGTTCTTTGAATCCATACGAACTCCGCCAGGTGATAATATGAATCCCAAGAATTCAACTTCAGTCACGTTGAAAACACATTTTTCCAACTTAGCGAAAAGTTTGTGTTGACGCAATCTTTCGAGGACCATTTTCACGTGTTTCCGATGTTCAGATTCCGATGAAGAATAAACGAGGATGTCGTCAATGTAAACAACAACACACACATCTATGAGCTCTCTGTGGACATCATTCATAAAATATTGAAAGGCGGCCGGGGCATTGCAAAGTCCGAAGGGCATGACCTGATATTCAAATAGCCCATACTTGGTGCGGAAGGCCGTCTTCCATTCATCGCCCTCTTTTACTCGTACCAAGTGGTAAGCTCCTCTAAGATCCAGCTTTGTATATATGCATGCTTTTCTGACTTGGTCCAGGAGTTCAGGGATCAAAGGTAATGGATATCTATTCTTAACGGTGATCTGGTTCAGGGAGCGATAATCTATACAAGTTCTAAGGTCTCCTTCCTTTTTTGGAACGAAGAACAAAGCTGAAGAAGCAGGGGACTTGGAAGGACGAATAAACCCATTTGCCAGGTATTGACCCAGGTATTGTCGAAGGTGAAGGTTCTCAGGCTCGGTGAGGGCATAAATTCTACTACAAGGAGGAGTAGATCCAGGTATCAGGTCTATCTGGCAGTCATAAGACCTATGAGGAGGTAGAGAGTTAGCCTGATCCTTCCGGAAAACATCTTGGTATTCTAGGTATTCGGGAGGTAACTGGGGAGTCTCTGAAGAAATTGCTGCCAGTGCAACACCAGGTGGAGGGTGACAAGTAGAGACACATTCTGGAAACTGGACCGTTCTTGCTCGCCAATCGATCAGAGGATTATGTTTGTCTAACCAAGGTATTCCTAGAATAATCTGAAACTGAGGGGCCTTGATCACATCGAACACGATCTTCTCATGGTGTCCATCTTGACTTATTAGCGTCACTTCTTGAGTGGTATGCGTTACTGGCCCAGAGGCTATCTCCGTACCATCCACCGTAGTAATGACGTCCTTTACAGCCTTGGGACAAAGAGTTAGATTCATCCTCAAAACCATTTCATGATCCACATAATTGCCGTTTGCACCGCTGTCGACGTAAGCTTCAATTGCATGTAATCGATCCGGATTATCAGGGCTAATGAGGACCATAGATATCACTAAATGCGAGGTCACGGAACTGGTTTTCACGCTCGGCAAGAGGACCTCTATTCTTGTCGGGCTGGTCGTTTCCCTGCTCAGAGTTTGTAACTTTGGTAACTGCAGCTCCTACTGCCTTCTTAGCAGGTTTCACCGGACAGTCTCGAAGAAAGTGCCCTGAGTTTCCGCAATAGAGGCATAATTGCAACTGTTTTCTCCTTTCCCGCTCCTTTTGTGTTAGAGGACCTTTCAGACCCCCTATTTGCATGGGTTCCCCGGAGTCTACTCCTTTGGAAGGAGTTGGCGGTTTGGAAAATACTCGAGCATCAAACTTGGAACGATCGGCCTTCCTGTTCTGCAGTCTGTGATATATTTGAACGACTAAGTCTATATAGTCCGAACAATCTTGTGGGGGATTCCCTACTTGGGCTAACACATCTTTGAGCTCTCTACGTAGACCTCTATAAAACAGCGTAATCCTTTTGTCCTCAGGCCATTGAGTTTCCACTATCAGTCTGTTGAAAGACGCGATATAAGCCAAAAGGTCTTGATTACCTTTTCGCAACGAAAGAAGCTCATTGTCCAAGGCCTGCCCCTGTGAATGTCTTGCAAACAGTTTTTCCATACTGAGCTGAAAAGCTTGAAAATCATGGAGGACCGGATCATCTTGATTTACTAGAGGGATCGACCAGTCTGCCGCATTGCCACTAAGGTACGAAAGCACGAAAGCTACTTTAGCTTGATCAGTTGGAAAGGCTGCTGGCCGGCATAAGAAATGCAACCGGCACTGATTGATAAATACTGCAAACCTCTTTGGGTCGCCAGAAAATCGTTCGGGCGGAGCCAGAGGTACATTCCCAGGTAGGTTGATCTGCACTGGATTCATAGAGGATGTAGAAGGAAGATTTCCCCCAGATGCAGGTAACGGGGTCTGTCCGGCTTGTGACTGTAGCAATTGTCTAGCGAGATCATCTGTTCGCTCCTTGGAAATAATCAGTTCCCTTCTTAGAGCGTTCGTTTCCTGACGGGCTGCATGCACTTCTGCCCTTAGTTCCCCAAGTAACTGGGCTAGTTGGTCGGTATCCGAGGTTTCCATAGCGCCTGGACGGGAGTTTTGTGGTAGGCTTTGCGTTCTGTAACGCTCACCTGATTCCCGTAGAGGCGCCGGTCTTGACTGGGCGTATACCGTATCTTCAAAGGTGAAGTGTAACACACGGCTGGCTCTTTGGGCTGGACCTCTGTGCACTGTATGTTTGACTCAAAGGGTAAGATGTCTGCAGATAGAAAATATGGGATTAATGAACTGGGTTATTGAATGTCTCTCTCTTCTTCCCTTTCTCTTCTCCTGTAGAACCCCGAAGGTTAAGGCTCTCACCTTAGGTAAGTGAACGCCGTGCTCTCCATCTGCCTCGGGGCAGGGTGCTGTAACCAGTTTCTTCACTGGATAAGGGGAGCAGGCCTCTTGACTTCAGAGGACTGCTGTCCGTCGTTTACTGCACGAACGGTAAGTTTCGAGTAATTCTAATGTCTTTAAAGTCTTTAGTAATGATGTCTCTTGTTTTGCAGGGTTCCGGCGATGGCGGATGACGGGCTGAAGTGAGTTGAAGATGGAGCCCGTGTGATGAATAGAAGCGCCTGGAAGCACGTAAGTAAGCGTTTGTTGCCTGCTTCACGATGCGCTCTAACTGTCTTTTTATTTTGCAGGTACAAGTTCGGAGCGGCTGCAGGGTGCCGGAATACCCACTGGGTTAGATGTGGAAAGGAGTAATGGCACGTGAGTATTAAAGTTCCCCAATGTCTTTAAACGCACCTTGTTTTGTCTTTCAGATGCGGGATGCAGCGCCGAAGGCCTCCGGAGCGTGCGAAGAGTTGGTAAGCTTTTGTCTTTCAGATGCCGGAATGCAGTGTGAAGACCTCCGGAGCGCACGAAGAGTAGGTAAGCCTTTGTCTTTCAGAATACAGCGCGAGGCGTTGGTGACAGCCGATGGCCCAGGTAAGTGAAGAGCTGTCACTGAAGACCGTAATGCTAACCTGTTCTTTCTTGTCTTTATAGGTGTTGCTGAAGACTGGATTCAGGATGGTAAGCCTTTTTCCTTAGGCCCAGGATCAGATGCAGAAGACACGATGAGCGTTCTGCTGCAGAGGATGCAGAATAACGCAAAGCAAGATTCATCCATCGGGTGTACTTTAAATAGCCTCCTGTAGTGCTTAGGTGTCTCCTTCCACAGCCACGCCTAGGTAAGAAAAGAGTTCCTGCTTTCCAGAAGAGTTCCAGTGTTCTGAACCTAGGGAGTGGCTCCTGCCCCACCCAACAGGAAAAGTAGTTCCAAACAGAAGAGGATCAGAGGCTCAACTGGCAGGCAAGTAAGCAGCATGGTCTGCTGCAGGTAAATCCACCCAAGCATTATGAGCCCGGCGCTTCCAGCGCTGGGACTGGGCATATTTATGAGCCTGGTGCCACTGGTGCCAGGACTGGGTCCAAAAGGTCCCAATTGGGACTGGTTGGCACTCGGAACCTGGGTTATGGATCTGCTTCCAAGGGAGTTGGGAAAACCCTGACCTTTTGGAAGCAGAGATCATGACACATAAGTGGGGGCCGGTAGATGTTCGCAAAGCCCAGCATGCTTTGTACCCCTTTCAGAGACGTCGGTGAAGGCCATTTCAGAATGGCATCTACCTTGTGCACGTCCATTCTGATGCCTCCTGGAGTAAGGATAAAACCAAGAAATTCTACTTCGGTGCCGTGAAAAAAGCTTTTTTCAAGCTTTGCAAACAGGCGATGTTGACGAAGTTGGGGAGGACTAAACGAACGTGCCTGACATGATCTTGTTCCAAGGATGAGTATACTAAGATGTTGTCTATGTATACTAAGGCACACACATCAATTAACTCCCTTAAGACGTCATTCATGAAATATTGGAATGCCGCAGAAGCGTTGCATAACCCGAAGGGCATGATTTGATATTTGAACAAGCCGTACTTAGTACGGAAGGCGGTTTTCCATTCATCTCCTTTTCTGACTCGGACCAGGTGGTACGCTCCTCGAAGGTCCAATTTGGTATAAATGTGGGCATCTTTAACTTGGTCTAGCATCTCAGGGATAAGTGGCAAGGGGTAGCGGTTCTTCACGGTGATCTGGTTCAATGCGCGGTAGTCAATACAGGTTCTCTAGTCTCCTTTCTTTTTCGGTACGAAGAACAAAGGACTGGCTGTGCGGGCCTTCGAAGGATGGATACATACGTTTGCAAGGTACTGGTCTAAATAGGATTTCATATGAAGGTTTTCAGGTTCTGTTAGAGCGTAGATCCGGCCGCAAGGGATTTGTGCACCAGGAACAAGGTCGATCTGACAGTAATAGGGCCTGTGCTGCAGCAATGTATTGGCTTGGTCCTTTCGAAAAAAACATCCTGGAAATCATGGTATTCACTTGGCAAGGTATTAGTTGCTCCCAGGGTTGATACTTGTCGCTCCGGGAGTCATGGGGATACAGACGTTGGGTTTCTCCTCTTGGTAATAGCAGGCAGGGGAGCAGTCACCGGGGAAGGTTAATTTTCATGCCCGCCTGCCTATCAAAGGGTTGTGAGCAACCAACCATGGCATCCCTAGTATTAGCCTGAACTGGGGTGCCTTGATGAGATCGAATGAAATAGACTCCCGATGTCCGTCCTGGCACTGCAAGGTTACCCTGGCTGTGCACTGAGTTACTGGTCCGGAAGCGATTTCTGTCCCATCCACAGTGGTTACCATGTCCATAGTTGGCTTAGAACACAAAGGAAGCCCCATCTCTGCTGACATTTCTGTGCCAATATAATTCCAACTGATCCGCTATCGATGTATGCTTCAACGGCATGCATTCTTGACAACTGTTGGTGGTTAATTAAGATCACTGGTATTGCAAAGTGCGAGGTCAGCAACTCTTTCTTCTCACTCAACAAACTGACCTCTACGTTTGTCAAGCTTGGTAGTTTTCTGATTCCTTAGCTTCATCCTTCTTTGTGGTCCCGACTGTTCTTCTTGGGGGTTTTACTGGACAGTCCTTCAGGAAATGTCCTTGTTTCCCACAATACAAACAAAGCTGTTCTTGTCTTCTTTTGGCCCGCTCTTGTTTTGTTAATGGAGGTTGTATCCCTCCAATCTGCATGGGTTCTACAGCATTTTCAGGTACACGGGGTGTGTTTTCCCTTGGTCGAACATATACGGTCCGAGGGTCCGTCTTAGACCGGTCTGCCTTTCGGTCCTGCAACCGGTGGTCTAGCTGCACGACCATATTTATGAATTCTGCACAGTCTCTGGGTGGATCAACCACCTGGGCTAAGACGTCCTTTAATTTGCCTCATAAGCCTCGATGGAATAACGCGGTTCTTTTGTTTTCGGGCCACCTAGCTTCGGCAACCAGTCTGTTGAAGTAGCAATGTACGTTAACAAGTCCTGATTCCCCTGTCGCAGGGACAAGAGTTAATTGTCTACTGCTTGTTCCTGGGCATGGTGAGCAAAAAGTTTTTCCATTTCTCTCTGGAACCCCCCAAAGTCATGTAATAGAGGATCGTCATGGGTTACCAATGGCACCGACCAATCTGCTGCACTACCACTCAGGTATGATAAGACAAAATCTACACGAGCTTGGTCGTTTGGAAATGCTCCAGGCCTACAAAGAAAATGAAGGTGGCACTGATTGATGAATGCCGCATACTTCCGTGGGTCGCCTGGGAACCTTTCTGGTGGTGCCAGGGGCACTGTTCCAGGTAACGTGATCTGTACCGGAGTGGGTGGTATGGCAGGGTTTTGCATCGTTGGATTGCTTCCAGGTAGAGGCGTATGTCCTGCCTGTGATTACAAGTATTGCCTGCTAATCTCTTCAGTGTGTTCTTTGGTCACTATTAGGTCTCTCCGGAGGGCATTAGTCTCTTGTCGGGCAGAATGAACCTCAGCACGAAGCTCTCCTAGTAATTGGTCCAATTGGTCCATTTCTGATGTTTCCATGGCGCCCAGGTGGATTTGTTATGGTTGGCTTTGCATTCTGTTACGCTCACCTGGTATCCACAGGGACGTCACCCAGCCGGGTTACTCGCAGGTATGCTTCTCAGCTTTGCCCTGATGGGGTCTGCGGGGAAGGTTCTGCATTGTGGTAGAATTAGGCGTGCTCTCCGTCCTGCCTTCTTTGCAGGGGTGCGTTGTTTTTCATGGGTGAGTGCAGTCCAGTTACCTCACTGACGCCGGCCCGTTTTGATATTGTTCAGGTAGGTCTTATTGCTGTTCTTTAGTTTTGTGCCTTTCTTTGTTTAAAATGTCTCTTTTTTCTCCCATAGGTATGCGTAGCTTCAGTGCGGCAAACTGGTTTGGTTGAGCCCGCTGGTAAATGATGGCGCATTAAGAGCGCTATGATGCAGTAAGTAAGCGCTATGCTCAGCGCTGTGAAGTCTTGCCTTTGCTAACCTGTGTTTTCCTTCCTTGTAGGTCGCAGTGTTCTTCAGCGCGAGTGGAATGTCTGGAGTGGTGCCAGCCGAGAGGCGACCAGCCAGGTAAGCCTTTTGAGCAGTTCGTAATTTGTAAATGTCTCTACTGCTTTCTTTAATCTTGCCTCTATCTTCCTCTTTCAGGTCGTTCTGTCCGGGAGGCGTGCAGATTCGAGGAAGCTGTTCTCAGTAGCTGCGAGTCTTTAAAGATGAAGACTGCAGCTAAGATGCTGCTGCTAATGATGTTCCTTTTGTCTCCTTGCGGTTCTGCTTCTCCGATGTTCGAGGGACTAGCTGGACACGGTGAGTGTCACGTTGCAAGCTGCAAAGTAACGCGAAGCGTGTTGTCTTGTTCGGGTGTAGTACCTAGGCTACCACACCCAAAACACTAGACCGCATAGCTTGGTTCTTAGAAACCAAGCTATGTGGATGCCTCCATGTTGGCTGACAATACAATAAAGTAGTTCCCAAGCACATTGTTTTTCATGGTGTATGAGCCTGGCGCCATAGGTGTCAAGACTGGCCCCATGAGGGCTTTTGAAGAGGATGCCAGGTTCTAGAGGCCCGAGTCCTGTCTCCACCTGGCCAATGGGTTTGCCAGAGGGGGTTTTGGGCGAGGGTTGTGACAGATAATCACCTTTATTATTTACTCTTGTTTTATATCTATTAGTTTTAACACAATAAAAGCTTTACATTGACATATTTTTCACCCACACATGTACACTTCGATACATTTTCCGGTATCAGGTAATAATGTCCCCATACATAATGTCCCCATACATATTGTTGCCGGGTAAAGCCATTGGCGACATTATATATGGTGACATTATGTATGGAGACAAGTTGCGGGGATGTCCCCTGCACCCATTTAATAAAAAAGAAAAACAGGGGTTGCAAGGGTGTCCCCAGCATGTTCAATGTAATAATGCCGCCGCAAAAAGGGAAATTACTACATGGAACCCATTTTCCCTCAATACACCTTCCTTTAATTGTCTTTAATAAATGTATCTCATCTCATTTTTACTCAGTATTGGAGTGTAATAGGCACTCTTCTTGTTGGCCTTGCCTCAGGAATCCTTAACACCCCATTTGGAGTATTTTTAGTACGTATCCTTCTGTCCCCTTGGAACCAGGAATTGAGGTATCTACTTCTCTTCTTTATAATCCCCAAAAAACACAGTTACTTTTATATATATTCATATATTATTTACAACACAGTGCCTCCTATTCTTGCCACCTTCAATGCTCTACTTACATCAGTGGCTCAGCTCGAGTCCCTCAGCATCGACTCTCCCTCAACCGACCAGTTTGCCTTCTGTCCACGGGGCACCTGCAGGGACCGGACAGGAATTTCGTCAAAGGGGGGCCTGCCAGCCGTATCTTCTTACATGTGATTTTGCATGCCGGTATCCACCGGAAGCATCTGGGGGTTTGTATCAGGGCCTAGGTCCATTAGACCTGAACCATCTGCACCGCTACCAATAAGTGCTCTAGCACCTTGAAGATTCTCTTGTGCTAAATGGAATTACCAATAAAGATCTCCAATCAAATAACTGGACAGATTCAAAGAATATGGCAAAGTACTACTTTAATCTCAATTTAATAAAGCA
This sequence comes from Ambystoma mexicanum, assembly GCF_040938575.1. Lineage (NCBI taxonomy): Eukaryota > Metazoa > Chordata > Amphibia > Caudata > Ambystomatidae > Ambystoma > Ambystoma mexicanum. The sequence goes on from NC_090921.1 coordinate 1,344,445,397, forward strand.
TGGTAAACTGGAAGACATCAGACTGATGCTCGCACACTAACAAACAAACTTGATTACTCAGAGGTCTTATGCCCCAATATGCACCATCTATGACATCATCCTACATGGCAAACTGTAAAACCTATTTACAGGAGGGATTGGTTAGGAGAACATATCTACATATAGAACACATATGGGTTAATGCTTCATTGTCTGCCATTTATCTGTAGGGCATGCCTCAAACTACCTCTAAATATGTATAATACTGATTATAGCAGACAAAATGGCAGCAGATTGGGCTGTGCAACATTGTATAGCAGGTTGCCCCATAGACCCACTGATTGGTTGGCAGTCCCACCCAACCTTTGACTTTTGGCTCGAATAGCAGCACGTAAAGGAAACCGAAACCCAGGTGCTTCAGTCACGTCAGATTACTCCCCACTTTCCCAATTAGTGGATCATCTCTCATCAGTCTGACCATAAGCCAAGTTTTCCCATCTGTAGTTGACATTGTAGTCCTCTCTCTGTTCTGTGACATTAAAGTAGTATGAGCACATCACTAACTTCATCCACAGCCCAGTGAATAGCCCTTGTTTTTTACTTCTGCATCACATGTGAGGAGACCTCAAATGTGCCCATTTCAACCTCCTATTTACTGCTATGTGATTCAATCATGCTAGGTGTTATTGATCCTTCTGGCCTCTAGAGAATTGCTCACTCTATCTTGTAAGAGCCTTATCCATTGTTGATTGTCCAATACTTGTCTCTTGCAAATATTTTTGTTCTTTAATCTAAGAGAAACATGTCTCACATTCATGGCTTATCCATCTGCCTCCCTTTGTGCTTTGCAGCTTGAAATAGCATATTTGATCCCAAGCCAACATAAACTCTTTATTCTGCACACATGGCTGTTTTCCAGTGTCTCCTGACTCTGCAGCCGTGATCTATTTCTGAGGTAGCTGAAATGAATCTTTAAGCGAGCTGACATCCAGGTTCCTCTATAGCAAGCTTCTATTTGCCTCACCTACCATGTGTTACTGCGTATTCATACTTATTGGTCAGCAAGTTACTTTATCTTCTCTTTGCATGCATGATTACTTTATCATTTTGTACATGTTTCTCTTGTTGCTTCAGTTACATCGTCACTCTTAAGTATTTTCATATCGTTTCAGTGTGTCCTCATATGTCTTCCCCATGACATCACTCTGCCCTCATCAGATGTCACTCAGCACTACATGATGTCCAGTGGTGCGTGGCGACATCCTTCTACTCTTTCAGTGTGAGGGTACATTTGATACAGTTGTCTGAGTGCATATCGTGTCTCGTACATTCGATGCAGTATAACGACAACACAGGGGGTCCCACATACAGCTCTTCTTGTGCTGTTCCAGTATGACAGCTGTGAGGAGAGCAGGAGTTAAGGTATATGTGTCTACCAGCTCCTCTGCAGTAAATATGCATAAAGTCTAATTTGTAATTTTACAAACTACTACTAACATATGAATAAGCAAACCAATGGTGGCAATCAATATTAAGAGCAAGCAAAAGCACACAAATATTCATAAGGTTTAATTTTGTTAACATAAACAACAAACGAAAAAGCATAAAACATGTAATGTGTAATATAACGAGCAAGAGCAGTAATGTGTATTACTGTGAACAAGCAGAAGCATACACGTATGTAAAACACTCCTAATGTGTAATGTCCTATGCAAACTTACATAAGTAACCAAAAGGGTCCATTACCCTCACCTAGGCACGTTTCCTCATCACAGTACCTCATTATATTTACTCTGGTATACCACCTCCTCATCATAGACACTCATTACCCTAGCAACTCCCATCTGCATCACAATCCCTCAATACTCCTGCATCCCCCATCCTTGCCACAGTCCTGCATTGCCACTACATCCCATCATAGTCCCCTAATAATCCTTACCCCTACATCCCATATCCTCCCCACAGTTCTCATCACCTCACCAACCCCCATTCTTGCCACAGTCCTTCATTACACTGGCATCCCCCAACCTCGTCACAGTACCTCATTACCCTGGCATTCCCATCTTCATCATAGTCCCCCATTACTGTTACATCTCTCATTCCCAACATAGTCCCCCATTATCCACGCATCCCTTACCCTCATCACAGTCATTAACCCCAACAGCCCTCAACCTCATCACAGTCTGTCATTACCCCTGTAACTCTCATTCTTGTCACAGTCCATCATTATCCCTGCATCCCTCATCCTCCACTGTCTCTCGTTACCCTTGCATCCCTCGTCCTCATCACAGTGCCTGCTTACCACAACATCCCTTATCTTCTTCCCAGTCTTTCATTACCCCAGCAAACTTCATCTTCATTTATTATTTATTTATTCGCATTTGTTTAGCGCACAGGCAGCCCAATAGTCATCGTGGCGCTTGTTACAGAAATGAAAATGACTTGTTTTACATACATTGAAGTCATTACTTAGTTGCAAGAGAAGAAACAGAAGATATGAAGAAGACTAGTTGTACATACATTGAGATACTTTCTTAGTACATACATTGAAATACTTTCTTGGTTGCAATCAAGAGAAGAGAAGTAGCTACAGGAGAGGAAGAGGAGAGTAAACAACATGAGGAGAGGGAAGTTAGTTAAACAAGGTGGTTTTCAGCTTTTTTCGGAAGGCAGAGCGAGAGGTTTCTGCTCTAAGTGTGCTAGGTAGTGCGTTCCATAGCTTAGGGGCAATGTAGAGGAAACTTATTCCACCTGCTCTAGCTCGATTGATGCGTGGGACCTTAAGTTGGTTGGAGTGGCATTGCCTAGTTGGTCTGGTGGAGAGAGACTTGGTTAGCGTATCAGACAGGTATGATGGTGCGGACAGGGTGATACATTTGTGTGCAGTGGTAAGTATTTTGAATGTAATGCGCTCTTTGACAGGAAGCCAGTGTGCTGCCTTTCTGGCTTGCGCGATGTGGTCCCTTTTAGGTATATTGAGGGCTGCTCTAAGAGCATTATTCTGTGTGGTTTGGAGTTTATTGAGACTTCATCAAAGTCTATCGTTACCACTGCAACAATCATCCTTAACACAGTCCCTCATTATCCACAGAGCCCATCATCCTTGTCACAGGCCAACATTAAACCTAAGTCCCTCATTCTCAGCACAATCTCTCAATACCCCCACAACCCTCATACGCATCGAAGTCCCTCATTACCACTGCATCCCTCATCCTTGTCACAGACCCTGATTACTACTGCAGCCCTCATTACCTTTACCCCAGCATCTCTGCTCCTCGCCACCCCTACCTCAGGATCCTGCCCCCTCATCATTGTCCCTCACTATCCTATTGAATTCAAATCAGGCTAACACTTTGATCTGGATGGATGTAAAACAGGTAATGTATGTGTTGATTGTAAAACAGGGAAAGAAGCATCCCAGGCTACAACAAACCCCCCAGACTAACCTAACCACTTTCCAGGGTCATGATCTTTTATAATCTTGTGGTCAACTGACCACACACATTTGGGAATACCTTCTTCTAGGCTTTCCGGCACGTTTATCCTACCTACTACCTAACAATGATAGCGATTTATTATTTATATAGCTCGTTCGCCAAAGCGGTGTACATAAAACATATTTACATGCAACCAACACCCAACTGAAGTTGGCACTTATTTATTGACTTCAGAAGGATAAAAGGCTGAGTTAGCCTTGATGGAATTCAAATGTACAACCTGGAGCCGCAAGCGCTCAACCCGCTGAGCTATCTTACCGATAATGGTGAAACGCTTCATTACAATGGGTAATTTTATCCCAATGCCCATGAACAGAAGTGATGTTTGCTGATGTAGTTATGGTACAGAGTAATCTGTTCGTGGGTGGTAATTACTTCCGGGAGAGTCCTTCCAGTTCAGCCTTATTGGCCGAGGGACGCATGTTCTCTACCCCCTTGACAACATCTGTCATCAGAGAACCATCCGTTGTTTGTATCGGTTCAGGCTGGCTGGATCCCCTGACACGAGCCCATCGCAGTGCTCGAGTAACCATGGAGGTGATGTATCTTGTCTGTCTTTCATGAGTGTTCATGTGTCCATTATCAAGTTTTGCCTTCAGTCAACCAGAGATAGGGAAGCCTAATATAGAGTCTGCCAAAAAGAAGAAAAAAACTAAGCGCATGATGGGCACGGTATCCTAGTGCTCGATACATTCTTTTTAGAAGGTCATACGAGGCAGCCCTGAGCCCTCCAGCAATAGAACCCACCCCCCGTCCCCCAACCTTTCCCTTCAGTGCAAATATCCATGTATTCATCTGTTTATTTTTTAAATCACATTCCCCCACACCCTTACCCCGGCATCTGTCCTCCTTCTTTCCTTTACCCTGGAATTCCCCATCTCCCCATCCTTGTCAAAGGCCCTCAATACCCACACATACCCTATCCCCATCACACTCCCTCAATACCACTGCATCCTTCATCCTTGTCGCAGTTCTTCATCAGCATACATCCCTTATCATCATTAAAGTCCCTCATTGCCCTTACCCCAGCATTCCTTATTCTTGTCATCCATCATCCTCATTACGGTCCTTCATTGCCTTTACTGAGGCACCCTCATCCTTATCACAAACCCTCATTAGCCTTACCTCGGGAAAATGCATACAAGTCACAGTCTCTCATTAGCCCTGGCATCCCTCATACTCATCACAGTCCTTCATTATGCTCTGCATTTCTCATCCTCATTACAGTAACTCATTGCCCTTATCCCAGCATCTCTCATCCTTTCACACTCCCTCATTACCTGTACCCAGGGTTCTCAAATCCTCATCACAGTTCTGATTGCCCTTACCCTATCAACCCACATCCTTATCACAGTCCCTCATTACCCTTACAATCAGCACACCTAATCCTCAACACATTCCCTCAGTATCGCAGAATCCCTCATCCTCATCACAGTACCTAATTGCCCTTACCCGAACATACCACATTTTCGTCCCAGTCTGTCAGTACCACTGTCATCACTCCTCCTCATCACTGTCCCTCATTACCAATAACCTGGGATTTTCACCCTCATCACAGTCCCTCATTCCCCTTACCTCAACATCCCTCATCCTCATCACAACCTCACATTCTTAATTCTTGTCACAGTCCCTCTTTAACCCCAGCTCTCTCATCCTTATCACAGTTCCTCATTAACCCCCCCACACCTCGTTCTTGACACAGTTCCTCATTTTCCCTGCAGCCCTCGTCCTCATCACAGCCCCTCATTTTACTTGCAACCTTCATGCTTGACACAGTACCTCATTACCACGTCAAGCTCATCCTCATCACAGTTCCACTTTACTATGTCTGCCCATATACACATCCCGGTTCCTTTTTATCATTACCGCGTGCATCCTAGTCCCGGTCCCTCAACCCCATTACCATATGAATTCACGTATTGGCCCCTTGTTCCCATGCGGACCCTCAATCCAGCCCAAAGACAGGTAGCCAGCCGCAAGATAGATGGGTTCATAGTTAGATAGGCTCTTACATACACAGAATACCCAGATAGATAGATAGATAGATAGATAGATAGATAGATAGATAGATAGATAGAGAGAGAGAGAGAGAGATAGATAGATAGATAGATAGATAGATAGATAGATAGATAGATAGATAGATAGATAGATAGATAGATAGATAGATAGATAGATAGATACCTTTGATTTTCAGGATTTTTGAGACCCATGTATACTTTGCTCTGATGTTGTTTATAGTTGAGGAATTAAAAAAAAACACATCAGACAAACCCGAGATATTAAAATGTTTTAAGAAAACGTGAATTTATATATTATTTCTGTAATGGGTAAGATTATCAACAAGCAGGCGGATAAGTGAAACACTCATAATGTGTATTATTACAAACAGAAATATGGAAACAAATAGCACTCTCGTAAAGTGTAATACTACCATCAAGCACAAGCATATCAATGATGGCTAGAAAGATGAATAGATTAGGCCCAAATAGATACTTTTAGGCAACATTGTATGTGTGATGAACACTGCTTGGCCATCCCAATGCAAACACACCCTCATTCCAATGTTATCTAAGGCCCATTACCTATAATGAAACATTCATCATTGTGCGATGAATACAAATAACTAGGTGGAGTTCCAAAGGGATGTTGGCTCAAAAGTGGCCGGGTGATGTCTCAACTTCTGTGCATTCCGCCCAAAAAAGACAATTTTAATGTTCTCTTCACAGATCACCTACTAAGCGCTACACCAGGGCACCCTGGGGCCTGTGCTTTGCCCTATGTGCTTTTGACTGAAGGCGCTGCACTGCAGATTGTAAGTGTAACCCCCAACAGGGATTTGATTTTAACATTATTTTGAATTTTAGAAATCCATCATCCTTTGGTTCTTAAACAGACACTATTCACTTTATTTCACAGGCTTTGTTTTAGGTACACCGCTTCAGCAGTAAGGCACGATTCGTCTCGAACAGCCACATTTGTGAGTATCCCCGGAATAGTGATTAATTTGAATTGTTTCTGTCATCACAATGACATTTATTTTTCATGTGTTTTGTCTTAGAGCCACCAGAAGTTCCTTTATCTCATGAGAAAAACAATCGTCAGCCCCATTGAAAATGACTTCTCCAGTCCTGAGGAAAACTAGTCCCCAATTAAGACGAGGTTGAAACTAGTCCAGGGTACTTAGGCTTTAGGGCCCTGACTGAGCTCAGTGTTAAAGACCATATTGTTTATGGTGTCTTCTAGTAGACTACTGCTTTTGGAATACATGAAATTGCAAAATGTTCTGCTTTTGTTCTTGTTGTATTTGATGTGTTGGCCTTACAACTGCATAGATTATCGAGTTGTTGGAGTATCCATGATTGCAAAGTAGGAACACAATAAGAATCAGACTTGTGTTCATTATTGTTTTGTATTTCTGTATGGCGTCTCCTTCTTCCAGGAAATAAGGTGAAGCACATGCTATGGATTAACTATCTTCTGTTTTCTGATTGGGACCAATACTGCCTTGATGTAACTAAATCATTTGTATGAAAATGTGTTTTTCTATATTTAAATCACATGTATACAAATGTGTGTTGTGGGGGATTGGCCTAATTCCATATGGCCTTTTGATAAAATGAACATGTTTTTGTTTAGAGTGAGTTGTGTGGTTCATTCAATGTATGCCAACCTTAAATACACCTTTTGTGCAAAAAATATATGACCAGCCCTGGTATTTGAGGTTGTAAATTTGGGCACACCTACCTGGTTTGTTGTATGTCCCATCCGTGCTGCATGATCCTGGCAGTGTGAGGTTCCTTCCACAATGCATGTCACTGCAAACTTCCTGTCAGTCCTCGAGGAGTCTGGCAGTGTGAGCTTCCTTCTGCAGTGTTCCATCAGTGGTACATGATCCTGGCAGTGTGAGGTTCCTTCCACAATGCATGTCACTGCAAACTTCCTGTCAGTCCTCGAGGAGTCTGGCAGTGTGAGCTTCCTTCTGCATTGTTCCATCAGTGCTACATGATCCTGAAAGTGTGAGGTGCCTTCCACAATGCATGTCACTGCAAACTTCCTGTCAGTCCTCGATGAGTCTGGCAGTGTGAGCTTCCTTCTGCAGTGTTCCATCAGTGCTACATGATCCTGGCAGTGTGAGGTGCCTTCCACAATGCATGTCACTGCAAACTTCCTGTCAGTCCCCGAGGAGTCTGGCAGTGTGAGCTTCCTTCTGCATTGTTCCATAAGTACTATATGATCCAGGCAGTGTGAGGTGCCTTCCACAATGCATGTCACTGCAAACTTCCTGTCAGTCCTCGAGGAGTCTGGCAGTGTGAGCTTCCTTCTGCAGTGTTCCATCAGTGCTATTGCATCCTGTCAGGGTGAACTTCCTCCTGCAGTGGCCCATCAATGCTATAAGATCCTGGCAGTACAAACGTCTTCCTTCACTGACTTGGTAGTGCTATAACATTATTGCAGTGTGAGCTTTCTCCTGCAGTTCAGTGTCAGCAATAAAGTATTCTCCCATTGTGAGTTTCCTCGTGCAGTGCCCCATCCATGCTAAAGCACCCTGACAGTGTGAGCGTACTCATTCAGTGCATCATCAGTACTTTAGGATCCTGGCAGTGTGAGATTCCTTCTGCAGTGTCTCATCAGTGCTGAATGTTTTGGGCAGTGTGAGCTTCCTCATGCAGTGCCCCATCCATGAGATAGTATCTGCAGTGTGACCTTGCTCCTGCAGTGTCCTGTCTGTGCTATAGGCTCCTGACAGTGTGAGCTTCCTCCTGCCTCAGTGCTTTAGAATCCTGGCAGTGGGAATGTACTCCTACAGTATCAGTGCTATAGGATCCTGACAGTAGGGTATTCTTCCTTCAGTGTCCTGTCAGTGCTTTAGGATCCTGGCAGTGTGAGCTTCCTGCTGCAGTGTTGCACCATAGGTGCTATAGGCTCTGGCAGTGGTAGTTCCTGCAGTAGCCTTTGGCAAGTGAAATCTCCCTGAAATCAAAGGGGTTCTTTGTGATTTGTTAAAAATACCCGAAATGCGCGATGACTATACATCTTCAGGGAATTTGAACTTCCAGGAGAGTTAATTGTAGCATTGGGATCTTTCACATATAGTCATAAAGCGTTCATAGAAGGGCTATGTTCATAAAACATACAGGTCATCCACGCCCTTCATATTGAAAGTGTGTCGCCTATTTTTGACTTTTCCCAATCAATTTCATAAGAATGCACTCCGTTTCCACTGATGTCATTGCTACTCCTGGACAATGCATATACGTGGGAAATGTCGCGCAACCCCAAACCCACCTTTGAAGCCACCTCCCACCCCCCTTTGTACAGGCTCAGGTACGGATACACCAGGTGTGGGGGTGTCAGTACACATCTCCGACAAGCCCGCTCCGTGGAAGCATGCGTATTTAAACTGATTGCTACTTTAAACCTCCAAAACATGTTTCTAATTCAATTGGATTTAAACTGAGAACGTGGGATATTCAGGTAAGTTCATTCTATTTTAATGATTATAGGCCACTGCTCTTTTTTCTTTGCATGCTGGGACTTGTACTCCTAGATTTATTGTTGCATCTCCGTGAGCCCCACCCCTGTTCACAAAGGATGCTCAGACACACTTGCGTTTGGTTCGGGCTCAACGGTCGCTATGACGCTGCCGGGAATGCCCCCTTTATTTATAGTGCATGCGGCGGAGTGTAACATCACTCCGCCGTGTGCGTGTGCCCTTAAAGGGGAAGCACCACACTCCTCCTTTTTCATAACCAAACAAGGGATTGCTACCTACAAAACCATAAGAACACACTGCACACAAAATGGCGGACCTCTTTAATCGCAGCCACCCCGTCCCGCATATCAAAACCAGTCCACGGGGTGTTCCCGCCAGTTCAGAGGTCCAAAACATAGTCACTTAGGTGGGCAGGCTTCCCACTCTTGACTCTCTTGGGATACCTCCTGCCTGCATCCCAGATCGGGCCCTCCTCATCTGAACTCCCCTCCACCGGGGAGCTTGGCGGATGAACCAGGCCAACGCCCTCATCCGGTACCTCAGTCATGTCCCTTCTCTGCGCTGCCTCAAGCCTGGCTTCTCCCAGCTTTTTAAAGAAGCTGGCATTGCGAATCACAGAAGCAGCCCCATCTGATGCCGTCACCTTCGATCCATGCACCGCCACCAGGTCCAAGGGACCCGACTCATACGTTAGCGACAGCTTTCCTTGTGGATGACAATTCCTGACCAGCACCTCATCGCCTGGGCCGAACTGCTGGAGAAGTCCCCTTCGGATTTTTTCCTGCTTAGTCCTTGCTTTCCCTCTGTAACGTCACTCTGCCGCGTGCGGGTGCCCTTAAAGGGGCAGCACCACATTTATTATGTGAAAATCGAGGAATCTAGGTGAATTTGCTGCCAGTTGAATGCTGCTGGTAAAAATGGAATGTACAGCATTCAACATTTGTTGTTTTGTTTTTCCTCCCCAGGCGATATCAATATATACCTCTATGATGAAGCCAAAGTCTTAACTGCTGGGTTAAGTTTTACATGGCCCACGCCTCCAATGATTAGTATCACTTTCTGAACTCAATTTCCTCTGAATTGGCGTAAAAGATACATCTAATGGGCCAAAGGAAGGTGTCATAGCTATTCAGCCTCTCGGGCTCAGGGGAAGGTAGGGTCAAGAGTCCAATGGGTTAATGACAACACGCACGTCATCCAGCGCCCCCCCATCCCCCCGCCCGATAATGGTGAGGCTGGCGCTACCCCAGCCCATGTAGGAGGGTAAATGGGATTACCACCAGCAGCATTTTCCCTGGCAACATTTTTTTGACATCAAATTCGCCTAATATGATTTACATGGGACTGAGGTCTGCAGCTCTCAAGCCACAGTTAATTTGGGGTGAGTCATGTTTACAACAAACCTCCAGTGTATCCCCTATCTACACAGTCTAGAATGATAATGGCTTCTTTGCCCCAACCCGCCACCCCTTAGCCCAACCCACCAACCAGGAAATCACCTGATTGCAGCATGGGCTTGTCCAACTTTGTCCTTTTCCCCAATCAGTGTAGGTGCCTGACACAAGGGCTGAGGACGTAGGCGGAAAATATAAGGATAAGAAAAAAGTGATAAAAGGAGGAGTCACCGAAGAGGGGAATCAAAAGAAATGAGGACGGAAGGAAGGTCGGTGGGTGGGTGTTTAAAAGAAGCACAGCGAAATGAAAAAGGGAAGAACAAACATTTGTAACTGTCTCTTGGCTTACATTCACACCAATTGCAAATGCTATGTGTGCCCATTAAATGATACACTTTTTTTGGACAATGATAAACTATTCCCACCACCTTAAACTATCCTGAACAACTAGGGTATCCGTACGGCAAATCTCGCACTGCTTAAAATGCTATGTATGAAAGCGCTTTGCCTAACCAGCCATGGCTGTAAAAACATAGAAAAAGCATACGCTTCAAAAGTCTTTTCCATATGAAGTTTATACTGTCTGTCCCAGAGTAATTAATTTCACACAAGTGCCTTGAGCTGGCCCTGGAGGTCCGTGGGAGTTCTGTGCAAACTTCAAAAATCATTTGACAAAGTTTTCTCATACATATTTTGAAAAGGTTATGAAAATGTAAAGTGACAACAAAAGTGTGAAATAGGGGTGGAGGGAGGAACTGTCCTTCAGGCCCGCTGGGGGCACGGTTAGGCTCTTTTGAAGATGTTGGTTAGCAGGTGGTGTACATAGGAGAAAGCAGTGAGGTGGTAATCAATGGCTGGTTGATTGGTGGGCACAAGGAGAGCCTAAACCAGCGAGGAACATATCATCGATCATTGACATGTTAACATACATGAGAACAAGCCCTGGGGGAAGGTGAAGCAGCTCATGTCATGCCACTGACAAGGAAGGATTCTAGGGCTAAGTAACAATGGTGGTAAGGTGGGGGGGTCCTCACCCAGCAAAATGCTGGCAGTAAATCCACCACTTTACCGCCCAAAAAAAAATTGTGAAATTACTGCCAGCAGAATTATCACTGCCAGCATTTCCACTGAAGTCCCCATGGAGTCCCATGTACTCCAAGAAATTGAGCCTTACACCACATACCACCATTTACAATCCTGCACAAATCTGCTGGACCAAGGGGCGGTAGCAGTAATTCTGTTTGGTGGTATTTTGGCAGATTTATCAACGAAAAACCACCAAACTTGTGATGTGGCCCAGACCACCCCTGGCCCAATGCCTTTGTAAAATCGGTGGGGCATAGAAGGAGCGACTGGCATGTGAGAAATTGTGACCCAGCTCCTCCAGTCTTTTAAAGACACCCCTCATCTTCAAGAGGTCGCTGGCTGGTTCCGGCAACTTCTTTGCTTGCAGGCCAGAGGTCGAAGTGGGCGGAAGCGGTGCTCCTATACTTTTTATTTTTCACTTTCACTGTTCCTATACTTTTATTTTTAAAAAGAAACCGTTCCGGAACGGTTTTGTTTTAAAATAAAAGTGTAGGAAGAAGTTGAAGCTTGCACTTCAGTGCAGTGCACAGAAAATTCCCTTAAATAATAGGTGTGTTTGTTTGGGGGTTTGGACTGTGTGTGGGAGGGGGAGCAACAATGGGGTTTGTGGAGAGTGGGGCAGACTGGCAGGGAACATAGCTCCACTACCTCTTTTCGTACCTCTTTTCGTAGCCTTCGACCACTGTTGCAGGCCATTCCCACCCTGGGTGTTGGCAGAAGCACCCGGAAACCCTGTGAATGTGAGCAAACCGCATTGCATGCCGGTGCAACGTCAATGGCGGCCTATCTTTTTATTTATGTACATTATTTCCTAATGGAGATATCACAGAACAAACACTCCGCGCTGTTTATTTCTGACGAGGCGCGCTATTCGTGTAAAGCCCGGGTTATTTATAGAGCACAGATCCTGGAGTGGGCCGCGGAAGTTACCACAGAGATGAGGTCAGCCGAGATTTGGCTTCAGAAATCTACGCAAACAACGTGAAAGGCCATACACACCACGACAGTCGAAGGTTCGCAGCCTCTCCAAGGACACGCCACTTCTCTGGGGCGAGCCACTGACACCCCTAACAGCAGGCGTCGAACTGGTGCCCCTGATGCCAGTCTCATCAGAGACACCGAGCACTGAATGAACATGGATCCAGTGGCGTGGCCAGACTCTTTTGACTGTGGTGGCCCAAGTGGGGCATTGATTTATGCAGGGGTGGCATGAAGTACGAACGCACACACCCACATGATGACCATAGTTTAGGCTAATGGGGTGGCACCTGGGGCGGCCAATCAGATTCCAGGGTTAGCACGTGCCACCCGGGCCACTCCCTGGACACGCCACCGCATGGAGCCTCAACTAGCCTTGCCCCCAGACACGTGCGCTGGGTGTGCAGTGGGGGGTGGCCAGTTAGAGGAGCTGACACTGGTTGAAAGTTTGAAAAGTTGTAACTGTTGGTAGGTAAATCACAGCAGGCACTAGGGGGCAGTGTGAGCAGCTGAAGCGAGTATGCATCAGAAACAGGGGGGCCTGGTGGGCAATTGGAAAAGTAAGGACGGGTGGGCGAGGGGATATTGCACTGCTGGGCAATGTGAGAAGCTGGCACTGCAGGGCAGCGTGAGTATCTGGCATTCCTGAGCAGTGCCAGAAGAGGGGACGAGTAAAGTGCCGGCACTGGCGGCCATCATAAGACTCTGGCACTGTTGAGTAGTGAGGGAAGGTAAACTGGAGGCACTGGTGGACAGTGTGAGAAGCCGGCACTAGAGTGAAGTAGTGACACCGGCCCTTCTGCGGGCAGCCTCAGCCTCTACCGGTCTCAATCTGCCACCCTCCACCAGCACCGAATAAGCAATTAACTGAGCTGAAAGCCCCACAGGACGTTGAGTTCTCAGTGGACCCAGTAAGAAACTAACAGTCTCTCATTCACTCTCACTCACCTTCACGTGGCTACACTGATGGCTAATCTTGGCTACCCCACTTCACTAAATTCTGTGATCCTTGAAAAATGGCTGTAGGTGTCACTGTGCTCCATTTCCTTACCTGCCAATGTTGGAAGCCCTGGGGAAATCAGTGGCCTCGCACTGCTTGGCTACCTTCGAGGTGTGCCGGGGTGGATGGGCTCACAGGGGGACTAAAGATGTCCACAGACACACTGGTGACTCGGCAAGGCCGCAACATTGGAACATTCATCCCACCAGCCTTTAAGAGGTGGGAGTCTATCATGAATTGTGTGATTACCACATAAGCAATGCCCTTCCCCAGATAGTAGCATGGATGGAATAGAATAGAGTGTGTTGGACTTTATGTGGGTCAACACCACTGTGAGCATCATTGCATTCAAGCAAGGCCCTTCTCAGTGTTGGCAGGTGATTTGTTTTTCTTATTGAAGGGATGTCATTATTTCCCAGTGAGGTGGGTGTGGGACCCAAAATAATTAGTCAAATTGGTGCATTTTATAGCACATTTTTATTAAGCATTATTTAGGAACACGTGCAATGTTCAATCGGTTCTGTAGGTTAACGCATGAAAAAGTCCAAGATAACCTCGATCACCAACACTATACAGGGGTATTTTACAATGCATTTACATTACGCCTGTGACCACAATATATGCCAGTACTGCCAATCACGTGTCCATGATGCCCATGCCCACGTTATACGGAAGTATTGCAGCTGTAATAATATACATATGTTGGCCTTCCTGAATAATGCCACTATTGTGTAGAAAAGCAGACGTGTACATCATTGTTCTTGTTAATTGTTCTGGGTTATTTATAACACGCTTAATACGCAGAGGTTTCTAAGCGCAGACCCGGGGATCGAACCTGTGATGCCCCGTGTCATCTTGCTTGTGTTGCCCCTGAGCTATCCTCCCTTGCCATCATTGATAGAACCCGCGCCCTCACCGCTGTCATACTGGAATAGTAGCAGGAGAGCACTGTGTGTGACACCAGGTATCGTTCCAATACTGAATTGAGTGTATGAGAGACGTAATGCACTCAGACAACCATATCGAATGTATCCAAGAACTGAAGTGGTAGTAGACACCACTGAATATCAAGGAGCTGTCAAAGAAATCTGACAGGTACAAAGAGATGTCATAGGCAGAAGACACAATAACACACTGAAACGATGTGAACATTCTTAAAGAATGAAGATGTAATTGAAGAAGTAAAGTAAATATGCATAAAAGTGAGAAGAAACCATATATACAAAGAAGATAAGTAACCAAATGAATAGTCAATGTATATACGCAAAAACGCAAGGTAGATGAGTCACATAGAAGCTTGCTGCAGTAGAAAATATAACATGGGTCAAGCGGTCATGTTGAAAAGATGGACACCGGCTGTGAATAAAAGTAAGAGAGAAGGTGAAAGGAAAGGGACTAGGGCTGCAGAGCTGATGGACGATGGAAATACAAATTCATGCATGAACGAAGGATAGCGGTTGGCTAAAGATCAAGGATGCCACACCAAGAAGCAATTGCTGGGTACAAAGGAAGTCAACGAGGATAAGCAATGTACGCAGGACATATTTCTCTTAGATTAAGTAAATGAGGGAACATTTGTGAATGCCAAGTATGGGACAATTAAAGATGCAGAAAGTACATGTGAGACGGAGCAACCAAGTCTCTAGAGGCCGAACAGGGTAATGACACCCAAGGTAATTGAATCAATTAGCACTTAATAGAAAGGCAAAATGGACAAAATCATGGTCTCTTCACACGTGGTGCAAGACCAGAAAACAAGGCCTATTCATAAGGTTCAGACAAAGATGTGTTATGTATATAGCGCCTTAATCCAAAGCGCTTTACAGAGCACATATTTACATACAATATTACCCAACCGAAATTGGTACTCATGTATCGACCTCGGAAGGATGAAAGGCTGAGTTGGCCTTGCCGGGATTCGAACCTGCAAATCACGCTCAGATCGCAGCAGCGAGCGCTCAACCCGCTGAGCTATCTTACCAGCATGTACTGTAACTATGTACCTTAACTCGCCTTAAAGTGTTAACTGATGAGAGATGGTAGACTAATTGGGCAAGTGGGCATTAGTCTGACATACTCTGCACATGGGTTTCGGTTTGCTTACGTGCTGCTAACAAGCTGAATGTCCAAGGTTGGGTGAGAATGCCAACCAATAGTAAGGGCCCATGAAATGGTGAGCATTCAATGTTGCAGAGACCAATCTGCTGCTGTTATGCTGCTATAATCTGTATTAAACATAGTTAGAGGAGGGTCCAAGGTATACCTGCCAGATGAGGGGCAGCCAATTAAGTTACTAACATGTATAGAAACTATAAGTAGATATGTTCCCCTTACCAATCCCTTCTTTCACTAGGTTTTACTATTTGCCACGTAGGATGACATCCTAGCTGACATACATTGAAGTATAAAGCCTTTTACAGAACTAAAATTTAATTGAGAGTGTGTGGACTACGATTTGTTAGTCACAAGGTTTCCCTACTTTATGAACTAATAATAAAGTTGTATTTTGCCATATTCTTTGCGTCTGTCTGGTTATTTGGGCCTGAGATCAGTTATTATTTTCCCTCTAAAGTTCTTGAATGGGCTATCTATACTCAGGGAACCCGTTCTCTTCTTCCCCCCTTTCAGTCTGGTTTCTGTCGAAACTACACTTCTTCATGTCTCCAATTCCCCACTCACAGCTCGTCACTCTAAGATTTCTCTTATTCTTATTCTGCTCGATCTATCTGCGGCATTTGACACTGTGGATCACGCCCTTCTTATCTCCTCTCTTTCCACTTTGTGAAATTTGGGGACTGCTTTCAAATGGTTCCGCTCTTATCTATCGCAATGCACTTATTCAGTTACTTGGGCTGGACACTCTTCTTTTTCTCTTCCTCCTCTTTATGGTGTCCCCCACGGTTTGGTACTGGGCCCTCTTCTCTTCTCTCTCATTTCTCCTCTCTCTGGTTTTATCTCCTATTTTTACCTCTCCTTTCACCTTTATGCTGAGGACACCGAGATCTTTTTCTCTTTTTCTTCTTTTGATTCTGTTCTGCATTCTACTGTCTGGAACTGTCTGTTAGCTGTTCTCAACTGGATGTCTTCTAATGTCCTACCTCTCAAAAACAGAGGTTCTGTTCTTTCCCTCTTCTACTATCTTGCTGACCCCATTTCCACCCTCTTTTCTTTCTGCCATCCACTCTTTCCTTTTCTCCCTCAGCACGCAACCTGGGCCTTATCTTTGATCTTTCCCCTTCTTTTCCCCTTCATATATCCTCTATTGTGCACTCCTGCTGCTATGCTCAGTTAAACATTTGTCGTGCTCGTGCTTATCTTTCCTTTCACCCCACTAAACTTCTACTTTTTTCTCTTGTCTTTTCTTGCATCAACTACCGTTCATCTTTATTACTTGATCTCCCTGCTTGTCACCTTTTCCCTCTTCGTTCTATCTATAACTCCTCTGTCTGCCTCCTTTTTTCTCTATCCCCTCGGTCCTCTATTACATCCTCTTCACTTTCAATCTCACTACTTCCTTTAGAATCCCGTCTTTTGTATCACTTTCTTTCGATTGTTTTCAAATGCACCCATAGCTTGGTCGCTCCCTATTTCTCCTCTCTTCTCTCATTCTATGTCCCCTCACATCCCCTGTGATCTCAGAATCTATTTCTTTTGACGGTTCCTAGGCCCCCTTGTGCCTCATCTCGTTTCTGCTTTTTCTGGTTTATCTCCCAAACACTGGAACGCTTTGCCTCTTTCCCTTCTTCCTCTGCATCTCTTCGTATTTTCCAAACTTCTTAATTTTCTTAAACTCTACCTTTTTGTGCCTCTAGTCATTTAAAAAATTCTCTGCCTTTCTCGATTGCTGTAAAATTTTACTCATTTGTATCATTTTGAATGTGCTGTTTTTTTCTTTTATTGTCCAGCGCCTATGGTAAAATTTAACAAAATACAAATACAATACAAATTTATGGTATTTCCATTCTGCGCATAAGAACGCCCACCGGTGCTACTGCACGATTTCTACTCTAACAAGAAGCTTTCATGCTGAGTAAGCCAATATATGTCAGTATTGCTAATGTAAGAGCACGCTCATCTTGGCTGTGCCTAATAGTGCCACTATTAGCAAGCTGGGATTAAGTGCTCATGTTTTCTGTGCCAATCTATTCCAACATTACCCAGTATCATGGGCCACTATCCAAATCATTTCAGAATACCCATCACACATTGCCAGCACCTACCGCACCACTCTGCCTCTCTTACACGTCCCCTTGCACACTCATCCACATTGCATTCAAGCACACACCTTCACAAGTGCACACACATTTTTGAACACTCACCTTTCCTTGCCGCTGGAACAATTTGATTAACTTTCCACACTATAGTTATTTTCTATGTTAAGGACTATTGTTTACAGCCTACAGCTGCACTTATATTGATAACATGCTGCACACATTTAGTATAGAGCTCCAAATTGGGCATTTTATGACTTATTGATTGCCAGCCTCTTGAGTATAAGAAGGTATACATCAGCGCTGAAGGGTCATAATTGTGAGACATTAATCTGTGTATCTCAATAAAGTGATATCTAAGTTTATGATATTGCACTATGAACTTTATTCCAAAATGGAGTCGCTATTATAGCCACTGTTGCAAGACCTCAAGCCTAAAAAAAGGTACTATGAATAGCTTGACAGGGCCTTCTTCATTTTGCACATCATTTATGTTGTGACCAGTGGTGGTAATACCCAAGGAAGGTCCCAATATGGAGTGTGCACACATGTCAAATGTGGAATGTCAAGGAAACACCAGCAGCACAAAATGTTGAATATTCGATATCTCCTTTTCCCATATTTAATATTGGTTTAATGATTTTTTTTACCATAGTTGTTCTCTAGCACAATGCAATAAAATACACTCCTGTGATCAATTTGTTATTAAGAAAATCACAAATGAATGTACATTGTGATCTTCTGTTTTAAACAAATGGCTCGCAATGCATTGTTGGACATGAGTTTTAGTCTCTGACCCTGTGACTGAGGCTACTAAATGCTGTTGGTCATGTAGATATAAGCAACAGTGAAACGCTAGGGCTGGATGTTCTTCCAGTTATGAAAGATGCTGCATTGCCTGGTATCTACTGGGGAATATCATTATATTGCTCACCTTACGTAACGTGCTTACGTGTAAATTGCTTATTACCAACAGATTTAGGCACAGTGCGATTTAAAACAGAATTAGTTTCCTGCACGCACTGATTTGGGAAAGTACTACATTTCCCAGCAGCCATGTTGTTTTCAGCTGCTATTTCCCATTAAACCCGGCGCGAACGAGTCAAGCCGGTCTGTGCCATTCCGTGACGGACGTGACTTCGATTGCGACTCCTCTCTGCCCAATTTGGTCCATCTCTCATGGGGCTCCAAGAAGTTCTTGCAGCCATTGCTGCTGCCCGAATCATATTCTCTGAAAATGCTCTTCCACTCTCAGAGCTACCTACCACGAAGGTAAGATCTTTCAACACTTGCCCCCCAGAGTCTAACATAAGTCTGTCCTTGCCATTACCTGCTATATTTTCCACCTCAACGCTCGACGGTTTACTCTTTCATCCGCTCCCCACCCCTTCAGTTATACCCTTACCTCCAAACCTAATATCTACAGACTCCTCCTTTAGCTGTCCTGTAGGTAACCACACACCCCCAATTAGTGCACTCCGGTGCCTATTACTTAATACCCGGTCCCTCATTAAACACGACTTGGAAGTCAACCACTACATTGCGGATAACAACCTTGACCTATGCGCATTAACAGAAACCTGGGCGTCCAACTCGGCGGATCCTTCCCTCAATTTAGCGATTCAAGCAGGTTATACTCTATCCCGCCATGACCGCATAACGGGGAGAGGCGGGGGGTTGCTTTCATTGTCAAAGATACCCTCTCAACATGGATAGTTCAAAACCCGGGCTTTGAAGGAGTTGAATCCTTGCATATTAAAATAGGAATGAACGCTGAATCTACAGTGAATTTTCTCCTCGTTTATCGCCCGCCTTCGCTATCACATAATTTCATTGCTTCCCTTTCTAACTACTTGCTCCCACTCCTTAAACCCAATACCCGGTTTATTCCCCTTGGAGACTTGAACTCCTGGTTAGGCCATAAGGATGATCCACTGGCCGCTTAACTAGAGGTAACCCTCTCTGATCTAGGTTTTGAACAACAAATTCACGAGCCTACTCACCAATCGGGCCACATCTTGGACTGGGTCTCTTCCATTAACACTCCCTGCCACGACACCCAAATCAAGCCTTGCCCTTGGTCGGATCGTTCGTTCATTCATTTTTCCATAAGGGTACCTTTTCCAGTTAAACCTAAATTTCATAAGCCCAACTTTATTAGCACGTGCAATTTCAAACACATCACTGAGGACAAAATTGGACCTCTTCACGACCCCTCAATTAACTTCTCTGACCATACTACCTTACTGGACATGTCTTCCATTCTCACGTCCAATTTGGCCTCCATCTCCCAGTCCTGGCTCCTGCCAAGTCCAAAAAAATCACTTGGCGCCAATAGAAGCAATTTATAGTTCACCAAGGACTTACAAAAGTCCAAATCGTCTGCTGCCAAGCTTTTCCATCAATGGAAAGCCAACCCTAATATCCTTACTCAGGTTGCATACAAATCTTCCGCTGAGGCCTACAGATCAGAGTTTATGGTATCAAAAAAGACTTACCACAATAATCAGATCCTCAACACCAAATCTGATTCTAAAGAATTGTTCAGGATCCTAAAAGACACTGAATCTACCCCCGAACCACAGGGACAACTTCCACCGTTAGATAATTCTTGGTGTCTACAAATCCAGAATGGAATGCACAATAAACTTCTTGGCATTAGAGCCGATATTGTACATAAACAGTCCGCCAATCCGGAATCTGCATATAGTAAACCTTTTACTAGAAATCCCTCAATCACCGAATTTAATTTTCACTCAATCTCGGAGGCTGAATTAAAATCTACCATCGAACAACTGAAGCCCACTAAGTGTAAGGGCGATCCCTGCTCCTCCCTATTCATAAAGTCTTGCCCTCCTCCACTGCTAAAAGCTATTTGTAATTTTCTTAACGCTTCCCTATGAGAGGGCTGCATCCCCAGCAACCTTAAAACAGCCTGGATCACCCCCATTCTTAAGAAGCCTGGACTTACCCTTGATAATCCGCTTAACTATCGCCTAATCACCAACACGCAATTCCTTCTGAAAATACTCGATCGAGTAGCTTACTCACAAATAGCCTTCCATTTGAACCAGCATCCAATCCTAAACATCTACCAGTCAGGCTTTAGGCAGGGCTATGGTACCGAGACCTCCCTTTTAGATCTCAAGTCACGTCTACTTGCTAAAATGGATAAAGGCCTAGCAACTCTTCTTGTGTCTCTGGATTTATCCGCGGCATTCTAATTGGTTGTTCACCCAACCTTGGTAGTCAGATAGGCTAAGGTGGCCAATTTCTCCCCTTCCGTGGCATCATGGATCAATTCCTTCTTGGCTAACAGACAAAGCAGAGTCTGTATCGGGCAATTTGAAGCAGACCCAATTCCGGTTCTCTTTGGGGTTCCTCCGGGTGCCAGTACCTCCCCCTGCCTTTATAACATCTATACTGCTCCCTTCTTTAAGATGCTTGAGGAAGAAGATATCTCATTTTCTAACTATGCCGATGATACCCAGGTCCTAGTAAAACTTTCTGGTGTACAGTCCCAGGATGAACAAGAGCTAAACAGAATCTTCTCCCCCATTGAAAACTGGATGATGGCCAACAACCTTGCATTAAACAAAAGCAAAACCGAGCTCATGATACGTGGGCTAAATTGGACCCCATTTTTAAATCGTTTAGACTAGGCCTTGTGGACATTTCTCCCCAACCTAAATTAAAAATACTAGGCGTCGTCTTGGATCAGTCCCTCAACATGAGAGCCAACGTTAGTAGAGTTATCTCCGCCTCCACGTACTATGTAAAACTTTTGACCCATTTAAGAACTTTTATCTCGCAGGAAAATGCAGAGACCATCGCAAGAGCCATAGTTGGGGCAAAGATCGATTACTGTGGCAGCCTCCTGGTCGGATTAGGAAAAACTGACTCCAATAGACTTCAAGTAGTCCAGAACGGGGCTGTCCGGGACGTCATGGGCCTGGCGCGGCGTGACCACGTCTCAGCTGCCCGACGTTCCTTACACTGGCTGCCGATCGAAGCCCACGTTAAATTCAGAATACTAACGATTGTCTTTAAATGCAGACTTGGCATAATCCCCAAATACCTGCTAGATCAAATCCAAGACAAAGCTAATCCCAGGGTCCTTAGGTCTAGTAACCAGAACTTGCTATCTCTTCCACGCTGCAAACTTAAGAAGGTTGAGAATGGGGCCTTTTATAATGCAGCACCCAAACTCTGGAACTTGCTTCCCCCCACGCTTCGTCAGCAATCTTCGGTCACCTCCTTCAAGAAGACCCTCAAGACCCATCTCTTCTACTAATCATTCATTCTCTCACTCATCTATGCTGACCGGGTACTATTACATCCTGATGTAGTTATCTTCTTCCCCATTTGCTGAATGTTTACATCCTTTTTCGTATTCGTTTTTTTGTCATGTCTCGCGCCCTCACACCTTAGGGTTCATGGCTGCGCGTTATAAATTGAATAAAGTAAAAAGTAAAGGGAGAAAGAAGAAGCGATGAGATGCTGGAAGGCGTCTGTTTCAGGGGGAGAGATGGTTACTATTCCTGCATATTGATATACATATGTATATTTTAAGACAAAAATCCAGTACCGTATGCACATTGCCTTCTGAAGAACATGCAGTCTTTAAATGTGGCACATGCTGTCTTTTACTGTTCAGCTGGTTTAACATAAAACAAAAAATAAACAAACTTTTCTCTTTTTTTTATAACTACATTTCCCAAGATTTATTGTATTTCTTGTCGTACTTCTTACTACCTGTCCCCGTAGCCCTCTAGCAACTTCCTTTCCATAACTCCTTCTCTTCTTTAGCTGCTCTTCAGCAAGATAAGTAATGTCTATACTGTAGAGCGCTTGTTTTGGAGATTATTGTGCATATTTTATGTGTGTATGGTGGTATGGCTGGCTGCTTAGCAGCAAAGAATGACTGTACAGCGATTCACAGAAAATTGTGTCCGAATGATTGGCGTGCACGGCTGGTCGCGATACAGCACAGTGGTGCCGCACTCAGTGGGACGAAGTCAGTTGTGCCGGAAGCACCGAGCGGGACCCGTGCTTTAATCCGAGCACTCTTGGGGACCCGAACAGTTGCCCTGAGCAGACAGCGTGCGCAATTAAGAGTGGTGAGGCCCACTCCCTGGGGGGGGGCGGGGGGGGGGGATCCGCCATGTCACACATGCGACATGGCTTCAGTGCAATAAGCGTGCAGGAAAACAGTGGAAGTATACACAGCGATTGCGGATAGCTACGATCAAGAATACAGATATTTACAGAACATTTGCACAGTGTGAACGGTGCTAGCACATGGGGCCAACAAGTCCAAAAGTGATTTCTGCCACTAGAGCGAGGAAATAACTCAGCAGATATGACGGGGGCCCAAATGCTATAAATTCTACCAAAGCAAGCATAAGTTTTCCGCAAG
Organism: Ambystoma mexicanum; assembly: GCF_040938575.1. Classification (NCBI taxonomy): domain Eukaryota; kingdom Metazoa; phylum Chordata; class Amphibia; order Caudata; family Ambystomatidae; genus Ambystoma; species Ambystoma mexicanum. The sequence continues at coordinate 1,344,468,455 of NC_090921.1, forward strand.
AGACAGCTGAAGAATCTGTTTGGGGGCAGAAGAAAAGAGACAACTGATTGGTCAAAGATAGCAGCAGTACTGCTGCCGGTTCAGCTAAAGTCACCAGATTCGGAACAGCATATCCCGGCAGACTGCGATTCAGCGTACAGAGTTCAGGCATTGGCACCCAGCACTGTTTTCATAGCCTCCTCACACATCAGAATCATGTCTGAGTATAAGTAGGGCGAGGAAGAGCAGGAGAGCGACCTGGTGCTCAGTTTTAAGCAGGTGCTAGGGAATTAATTGGTAGAAGCGGTGGCAGAGGGATTCAGGCCGATACAAGAAAGACTGCCGTCCCCGCAAAGACGTAGCCAGGATTTTCCAATAAGTGGGGCTTGAAGCTAATGTGGTTGGGTCCACCACAGTGACATTAACTTCTATAAATGCCCACACAGCGCTGCTGATTGAGCATTTTGAGATGTTGGGTGGCCTTGCCAGTGCAGGCCCTACCCTGTCTACGCCTCTGCCTCCCTGTAATTCATACTGGAAAAGAAAGGTGAAAGCACCCAGAAATCTACCCAGAGCACATCCGCGAAGGTTGTGACTCAAGAGAAGAGCCTTCAGAGGAGTAACATTGCCCGAAGGAGGAAAAACTCTTCTACTCCCCCGGGACCGCATTATAGGGTTGAACAACATGCCCCAGAAGCTGCTCGCGCTTATTAAAACCCGAAGGAAGCTTTCCTCCAGAGGACAGCAGTGCCAAGCTTCCTGAACCCCACCCCAGGGGAAGATAATTCGGGAGAGAGTGAGGAAAACACTGACAGAGAGTCCCAAGAAGTCACTGTGTCCTCGCAGGAAGAGGATGATAGGCCAAAAGAGGACATACCGGCCCGCATGGTGGTAAAAGATCCAGGAAAGAGAAGAAGATAGAGGTCCTCGACTCAGAGATGGCTGATATTTTCGACCCGGATGAGATCAGAAACTCCCGGTCTTCAGAATGGCAACCATCACAGAGAGTAGCAAAATACATGGCAAAGAGGATGAGGAAACCACTAGATAAGGAGACCAAGATGCGCATGAGGGCAAAATGTCCGCACCCAGACCTGGAAGGAAAAGTGGCTGAAGCCCCCGTATTAGAACCCAAAATTAACATCTTCGTAACTAAGACGTCAAAGGATCTGAGAAACAGGATGGATAAGTGCTGGAGGAGTTGCCAGGAGAAACTGCTAGACATCAAGGGACCCATAGAAAAGATTATGGACCCGGCTAAGTGTGTCAGGGATATGGGAGAAGAAGTAGACGCGGATACACTAGCGAGCTGGGTACAGCAAGCGGTATGCTTTCTAGGCAATGGCAACTGCGCAATATCATCAGAGAGATGGAGGGCAGGGAAATCATTTGGGATCACCAGAGGTCGCAGCCCGACCCCTGTGTTCTCCCTTGCTACCCCTGCAATCTCCCTTGCTACCCCTGTAAAAAACAAAAAATCCAAAATAAAATGTTGTTTATACTGAAGCTCCTGGAGTAGTGGGGGCCCACAGCCCATGCAGTGCGGGGGCCTTGCCGCACCAGGTCTGGGGTGCCCTGGCACAGTCTTCACCCATGACGGTGAAGGCTGGGCCGGGGATTGCAGCGCGAGAAGGAAGCGCTCAGTAGGGATTGGAGCTGACCATGACATGTGGCAGGTGTCACATGCAACGCTCAGCTACAACCCCCTCTCCTACGGCCTCCTTGCGGCTCATATGCAGGAACCAGGAAACTCTCCCAGCTTCCTAGTTCCTGTTTGTGAACAGCATGAAGGAGTCAAGATGGCCTGGACTGACGGACCGAAGCTGGAAAAACAGATAAGTAGGCTTTTTTTATGTGATGTGTATTTTGCATGTGTGAAGTGTGTGTCGGATGTATGTATGTGCCACGGGTCAGTGAGTGGTGGGTTAATGTGATCAAGTGTGATAGTGTGTGTGTTTGAATTTTCTGGGTGGGTGCCTCTGTGCCTGTGTAGAGAATGCAGTGAGAGTGAATGTAAGAGAAGGTGTATGAGTGAGTGACTGGTGGGTGAATACGTATGAATGTGATGGTGTGTTTTAATGCCCCTCGCCATCAACTCTGCATGCCTCACCTGTGCTACACCTCTCAATCTACCTCGCCTCTCCTAGCCACACTACCACATCCCATGTGTCAGCCCTGCCTCCCACCTCCCTCCTTGAAGAGAGCATCCCCCTTCCCTCTCCTTCAACCCTCATCCTTTGCACCTTACTCATCCCTGTTCACCAATCCGTATCAACACCTTGCCAGAAACCTCTGAATGACCATCCGACTCTCACCACTACGCCTCAACCCTCCGAGCCTTTCACTAACAACTGAACCGCCCATCCCTAGCCACTACTCACTCGAAGACCTGCGACCACCAGCCCTCTCTACCTGGTCCCTATCGACCCGCTACGCACCCATTTACAGTATCACCCTGACCACCTCCGTCTATCTTATTACACTGCCCTAACCAATCATCCCTGTCCCCACCACTAACACCAACCCATCGGCGACCCTGACCATCCCAGATCTCCCAACCTCAGACACCCAGGAAAACACAGCCCTCACTACCTCTCACAAAGTCACCTGCCTCCTCTTATATGCCCGCACGGTAGCCAAGAACAGACACAGCACCTGCGATTTCCTCACCTCCGAGAACCCCAATCTTATCTTCATCATGGAAACCTGGTTCTTCGGCTACCTCAAGTCTATCGCTCACAAAGCAATCCCACCCGACTACCTACTCATCACCCACAACAGACATTCTTGATGAGGCAGACTAGTTCTTCTCCACAAATTTTGCATCTCTATTACCTCCACTGAAACACAACCCAACACAGCTAACTGTGAATCCCTCCTAGTCAAACTCTCTCTCTTGCCTACTCTCTCGCATAGCTTCCTACTCATCTACAGGCCCCCTGGCTACGACAGACACTTCACCAACAGCCTATGCGACTCAATAGCAGCCATTCTAATTAACCACCCTGCAGTCAGCCTACTGGGACACTTTAACATCTCGTTCGACCTCCCCAACAACTCTATGACTCTACCCCTGGTTGACAGACTAGCAGCACTCAACCTCATCCAGCATATCAGAGGACCCACACATACTGCTGGCCATACCCTCAACATCATTTTCAGGTCTTCCAAACTCATCTCCATGTCCCTCATACCTGGCAGAGACCCTTACACATAGAGCTCTTCGACTCCTGGCTAAACAACTCCCTCATTCCCCTAATTCCTTCCAAGTCTGCTCCCTCCCACAAAGGACCTACCCCCAAATGGTTCACCCCCACCTGAAGACCCTTACATCCCATAACTACTCGCTTGAGTGCAAATGGTGATCTTCCAGAACCCTGCAAAGCAAATCAGTACTCGCCCACCACCACAGAAAGTACAAATCAGAGATCCGAAATGCCAAAAAAAAACTATTATAATAAAATGATCCTGCACTGCCGTAGTGGCAGCAAAGAGGTCCACAGGATTGTCTTAGAATTCCTGGACCTGCCCTGCAAGTGCATTTTTAAACCGAGAAAAGACCACTGACCCAGCAAAGTACTTGTAAAAGGAAAGCAACAGATGGTCTCTACTTTGATTTTTTTCAAGGCACTAAACTACTTTTTTACATCTTTATTTGTTTCTTATATTTTTGGCTTTTTCTTACATGCTACATGTAACCATGGAGTTTGGTTCAAAGCCTGTGAGAGTCAGTCCAGCAGGTGGGTGATCACTGGGGATAGCGTTGGAGGTTGGTGCCGAGTGAGGATAGTAGTTCAGCATCCTGTGCACAGTAGGTGGATGGAAAGACGCGTTCCTTTGCCAATCTTCTGAACTTCATCCACCCTGGTTCATGGTGAAGAGGGAGAGGGAGGAAGTTCCCGAAGCAGGTACCCTGTCAATGGAGGGATCTACAACCAAAACATAGTAGTTCAGCAAGATGGCGTGGAGCCGGTCGATGTTTTGGCGATCATTCCATGACATAGCCTAGTGTGTGGCGATAAACGGCTTGTGGGCTGGGTAAGAAGATTAGAACTCCTTATGTGTTTTTAACTGGCAGCCGGTTCAGCGTGTTGGAATTGAAATAATATTATGCCTCCTATCGCAGTAATTGAATGTGTATTGGCCAAGCCAAGTTGTCTAAAATATCATGTAAATAGACTCCGCGGCAAGGTCTTGACCTTAACGAAAAGTCATGTAAATCGCCATCTTGGATTTAGCCGCCATTTTAGGTTCTCTTGTAATGTGGAAGTCACCCTGAACATCAAAATGGAGGCTGAATGACATTCTGAGTGAGATTCTGGCCGTTGTGACCTCCGCACACACAAATAATTAATATGCCTGCAGGCCACTTGTCGGGGTCGCGAACTGAGACCTTGTCCTATTACTGACCTATGTGTAAATGAACAACTGTATCAGCGAAACTGATCAAAATGCATACATTATAGGATTGACCTGGCAAGGAACCCTAGGCCTGATCCCAAGAATGGTTAACCCACGAGACGGTTGGCCAAAGGCTGGACAAAACATATAAAAGACCCAAATATTCCAATGTACGGTCTCTCTACTAATACATCGAACCTTCATAGAAGTTTGTTACGTTACTCTGAGAGCCGAATAGCTATCCGTTTGTCAATTGACTTTGGTAACTGTTGTAGCTTTTAAATAAAGCACTTGTATGTCCTTTGTAACCTGTGTTGGTGTGTTTCTTTTGGGCTTCCCAGCCTCATATCAATTTTTATGTTTTCACAGTTGGCGCCCAAATAGGGACCCTCAAGATTGATGCCGGATCATTGAAGGTTGACGCAGACTATCGAACTGGGATCGGACGGTGTGATTCTGCGGGCCCGACCGAACGAGATGTGATACCTCGGGAGCGCTGCACGATCCAATCCTTGGACGATAGTCGTGTGGTCTGACACGGCATCTTGACGAGGGTCCATTTTTTTGAGGCGGGCAGATTTGTCGAAACCACCAAACACAAGGTAAAATTTGTTAGGTAAGTTCTTTGATAAACCGTACGGTCCTCCTTAGGTTTGGTCAGGTGCAGTCGTGACCCGGCTCTTAATTTAACCCTGACAATTTGAATTTGGCGTATTGTATCTGCAGACACAATTATTGACCAGGTAAGACCAATTTTTTGTGAAATGCCTGGGAAATTGTCTAGCTGCTTTAGGGCTCTGTTCCGCAGCGATCGACAATCTTTGGAATTTAGCCGCCCGGCACCACAGGAGGGGTCGCCGGCATGTACTATGTACTGTAAGTATGGCATTGGTAGTATAGTATTTAATGATATTTGGCACAGACAGACCAGACATGCCTCCGAATTTCAGTGGCCAATCAGTGGCAGTTTTGAGATCCCCCGTATTGAATACCTAGAATCGGTCTTGCTAAAAAAGAAGGCTAGACCTGCAGCCTTTGATGTTTTACAGAATTGGAAAAAAGAAGCGTTACAGCAGCTTAAAAGTAAGGATAAACATGCACGCGGTCATAAAACAAATGCCGAAAAAGCGTTGTTATATGATAAAGAAAAACATTCAGAATCAGTTAAAAATATGGATAGGGCTTTTTCACTTGGAATCCAGAAAATTTACCCTCTAAAGATTTTCATGTTTCTGAAGAATTTATTGAAAAATTGTTAAACAAACGCAGGCCTCTGCACCACCTCTGTATGATCCTTTCTTGGGCGCTCTGCCCATTCCTGCTGTTGTTCCTGCTGTTATTCCTGTTCCCCCTGTACAACCTATTGTTCCTATTCCTCTAGTTGTTGTTCCTCCACCTATCGCACCGCCCCTTCCTCCTGCGTCGATAGTTGCATCTTTATTAAATTTACCTGCACCTCCGCTCCCGAGTGGTCCTGTATTGACTGAAGTTGATCAAGGTGCAGGATCAAAGATCGTCACTCGTAATACTGTTTCTGCAGATAAGAAACAGGAATTGTTTGCATGGGCTAAGCACTGTATGGAGAAAGGTGATCAAGTTGATGTTTTTTCCACATTATCTAATTTGAACAGTTTTCCCGAGAAAAATGTTTTTATCGAAGGTTTGGGGACTCATTTATGTGTGATGTGGGGTAGATTACAAAATTCGGATCTTCCACAAGGAGTAAGAGATCTAATTACTTTGGCACTTTCGAGGGACACAGAGCAGAAAGTATATGGTCATGTTGAAAGATTGTTTGAGTATAGGAAGGACTTTGAAAAGTCACGAGATAAGGATGACGAAGACGATAGTATGTATGTACAGAAACGGTTCCTTCCGTGTCGTAGATCGGCACCTGAGGAAGTACGAATTTGTACCAAAGATGCGATTCGATGGATCTCAGATTCATCAATTCCGCCAGATGAAGTATATGACACGTATAGTCAGTATACAGTAGAAATGCAAAGAAAGGTAATTCAGGTAATGGTACAGTACCTGCAAGGAGAATGTGTAAGAAAGAAGGTTAGTTGCCCCATAGAGTTATTGGGGATTTGTAAAAGGGCTTTTTCGCTCGACACTTCTTCGGCTGCTTTAGCGCTCGACCTGGCTCTGTTGCTTAGTAAGCGGCCGGAGGTACCTATATCTCAGTTACCTATGAGAGAGGTTCCTCCGACCTTTGTCCCAAAGGTTGAGATTCCCGCTAACGCTGGGTCTGGTGCACCCGCTGTGGATATCCATGCGCATTATGTATCACAATTCGTTCAAGTCTCGTTTTCACGACAGGAAGTGAACACTATTAGACAATCAGTTCCCGATATCAGGAAAAACCCGACAGGGTTTTACAAAGAGATAGAGTCTGTCTTGCAGTCCTCTGTGTTCACCTTAAGTGATATTGACTTGCTATTCCCTGTACTCCTACCCGTAGATGTATGGAAGCAGGTTCGGACAACAGACGATGTGCCCGGGTTGGGAGAATGTGGGCTAATATGATTAGGGTTGATGGGGAAAGACCAGCAGGTGAGAAACCACCTCAGGTAATACTTACTTTGCCTGATAGAATTGTTGCAAAATTAAAAACTATAATTCCAGAGAAAAGAATTATTTGGGACAAGCTTACGGCCTGTGTTCAAGGGAAAACTGAAGGTGCCACCGAATTCTTTAATAGATTCGAGCAGGTATTCTCTGACTTCAGTGGGCAGGACTTGGGTACAGAGTCTGGGAAAAGGTTGTTTGTGGACAAATTTGTACGAGGATTGTTGCCTGACATCCAGTCACAGATTATGTCCTCTGAGAGCGCTTGGCAGGCAAAATCTCAATCTGAGGTTTTGCACATGGCTCAGTATTATGAGAACCGTGTTAATAATGAGAAGGAGAAAATAGAAAAGAGGAAAGGAGATTTGAAAACCAAAGTATTATTACAACAAATTGTTAGAAACCCCAGAGGAGGAATGACACAGACCAGAGGTCAGTATCTCCCAAAAGGAAATGCTCCTTTGAGTTCTGTGAATATTAATCAATGTGCTTATTGCCGCCAGGAAGGTCATTGGCGAGCACAGTGCCCCGTCCTTCGACAAAGGTCAAACAGGGCGTTTGGGAGTATGAGTAGACGACCTAGGCGCCGCCCTGGAGCAGGGGACCCTGATAGAGGTCAGTTTTTGCAAGATCCTCAGCAAACTTTTTCACGGGAAAATCAGACCTTGAGTGTGGACTCGAGGAACATATTTGATCACCCATCTGCTGCCTACCTTTCTGAAGAGCTTCCTTCCGGCGATACTCTATTTCATTAGGACTGCCCGAAGCAGGGTTTGGAACCTTCACCTATTCCCACTAATCAGAAAGGCTCCTACGTTGAATTATTAGTAGGGAATAGGAAAGACCAGTTTTTGATAGACACTGGAGCGCAGAAGTGCTCCATTGATCATTCTCGGGTTCCAAACATTCCACTGTCAGGGCAAACGAATGTTTCCGTAGGTTTTCTGGTATACCAATTGTCTGTCTGGTCTCTTCACCGGTGTCTGTTTCATTGGGTCCCTTTACGGACCATTGCCCTTTTCTTTTGACTTCGAACTGTGGAGAGAAATTGCTGGGGTTAAATTTGTTAAAGAAATTGAATGCAGTAATTCATTGTTCCTCTGATGGAGTACGGCTGACGGTTTTACCACAGCAACTTCCTAATTCTCAGTTTCTGATTCAACCTTTGCCTCCTGAGTTTAGCATTGTCCCGGAATGTTTATGGGCAATTGACGACAATGATGTCGGGGTACTACAGATTGAGCCCGTTAAAATAGTTTTGAAACATGGAGTTAAACTACCACGCATTCCGCAGTATAAAATATCAGTTGAGGGCGAGCGTGCTTTGAAATGCATTGTCTCCGATTTTGTGCATCGTGGGGTGATCGAGGAGATTACAGGTAGTTTGTGTAACAGTCCGATCTTGCCTGTATATAAGAAAGGCGACAATGCAATCCCATACCGGTTCATAATTGATCTTCGTGCTATTAACAGAGTTGTCGCCCCACAATTTCCAATCGTGCCTGATGTAACGACGATATTGACAATGATCCCTGCTACGGCAACGCACTTCAGCGTTGTGGAGTTAAAAAATGCTTTCTTTAGCATTCATATACATAAGGAAAGTAGATATTTGTTTGCGTTAACCTTGGGGGGACGCTCATTTACATTTACTAGGGCACCTCAAGGGTATACTGAAAGTCCAAGCATTTATAGTAGAGCTTTGAAAGAGCAGCTCGACACCCTTGAATTGCCACCTACTTGTACACTGCTTCAATATGTTGATGATTTGCTTTTGGCTGCAGACTCTGAAAGTGCTTGTAAAGAAGGCACTGTACTGTTGCTTGTTCATCTAGCTAAAAATGGTCATAAAGCTTTGCTCAAAAAATGTCAATATTGTTGTCAGGAGGTCGCCTATTTAGGCTACCTCCTGTCAAAGGAGGGGAGAAGATTGACACCTGAAAGAATAAAACACATTTCTGGCATGTCTGTTCCAAATACACAGAAGGAAGTCAGAGCCTTAATAGGTATGGCTTCTTACTGTAGGTTGTGGATCCCGAACTTTTCGCTAGTGATAAAACCGATGTTGGCTTTGACGAAGAAGGGCATTTCTCTGCCACTGCCATGGAAATCGGAACATCAACGATCATTTGAGCTTCTCAAAACCGCGTTATGCTCTGCACCGGTTCTGGGTACTCCAAATTATGACAAGGCCTTCGTGTTGTTTGTGCATGAATGTGATGGATGTGCTTTGGCTGTGTTAACACAGGAACACGGAGGGAAGAATAGGCCGTGCGGCTACTACTCCTCCGCCCTTGATCCTGTCGCATGCGCTTTGCCAAGATGTTTGCGAGCTGTCGCTGCTGCTGCCGCGTCTGTAAAACAGAGTGAGGGAATGGTCCTAGGCCATGATTTGATTTTGATGGTACCTCACTCTGTAGATATCCTATTGAACAAAACCCAAACGCAACACCTCACCTCTGCACGGTTAACAAGGTATGAATTAATTCTGTTTGACCCTCACATTCAAATTAAGAGGTGTTGTGTTCTTAATCCGGCTGAACTCTTACCTTTCCCGCAAAACACTGTTTGCAGTGATGAAGAATTACATGACTGCCTGTATACCACTGAACAAGAAACGAAGGGCAGGATAGATCTTATAGATACTCCTTTGGACAATGCAGAAGGGGAGCTGTTTTGTGATGGCTCCTGCTTCAAACTTTCAGATGGTACATCTACAGCTGCTTACGCAGTTACTACATTGAGTAAAGTTGTTGAAACTAAGAGAATTTTGTAGAACTCCGCGCAGGCCGCAGAGATTATAGCATTGACCCGAGCTTGTGAACTCTCCGAAGGGCGTATAGTAAATATATATACTGATAGCCAGTACGCCTTTGGGGTGGCTCACAACTTTGGGAGGCTCTGGTCGGAAAGAGGGTTCCTGACCTCACATGGGACCAAGATTCAGCATGGCCCCTTAATAGTGCAATTGCTCTCGGCACTCTCGCTCCCTAGGCAGTTAGTGATCATGAAATGTGCAGCACATCGTAAGGTCATAGATGATGTGGGAAAAGGGAACGCCTTTGCGGACCTGATAGCCAGGCAAACGGCCACAGACCTTAGCACAGACATGTATGCACTAAGAGAAACAAAAGATGCCTATGTAATGGATGAAGGTATTGGGTCTGTGCGGGATATTCAAACTGATGCTACAGTAGAAGAATCTAAAAGGTGGGCCGAAGGAAAGGGGAAACTAGATGATGATGGGTGTTGGGTGGATACATCTGAAGGAAAATGGTTGCTCCCTGATTCATATGTACTGGCAATGGTTACGATGGTACACGGTCCTACACATGTGTGTGCTCAGCAGATCACGAAAATGTTAGAACAAGTTTGGGTGAATAACAAGATTCTGGAGACTGCAAGACGTCATGTCCGGAACTGTATGATCTGCTTACAGCACAATGTGGGTAAGGGGACAGTGTAACGCTCACCTGATTCCCGCAGAGGCGCCGGTCTTGACTGGGTGAATGCCGTATCTTCAAAGGTGATGTGTAACACACGGTTGGCTCTTTGGGCTGGACCTCTGTGCACTGTATGTCTGACTCGAAGAGTAAGATGTCTTAGGTAAGTGAACGCCGAGCTCTCCATCTGCCTCGGGGCAGGGTGCCGTAACCAGTTTCTTCACTGGATAAGGGTGCAGGCCTCTTGACCTCAGAGGACTGCTGTCCGTCGTTAACTGCAGGAACGGTAAGTTCTGGGCACTTCAAATGTCTTAAAAGTCTTTTGTAATGATATCTCTTGTTTTGCAGGGTTCCGGCGATGGCGGATGGCGGGCTGATGAGAGTTGAGGATCGAACCCGCGTGAGGAATAGAAGCGCCTGGAAGCACGTAAGTAAGCGCTTGTAGCCTGCTTCACGATGCGCACTAACTGTCCCTTTTATCTTGCAGGTACAGGTTCGGAGCTTTAGAGAAGCTGAAGGGTGCTGGAATACCCACTGGATTCGGCGTGGGAAGGAGTAATGGCACGTGAGTAATAAAGTTGCCCAATGTCTTTAAACGCACCTTCTTTTGTCTTTCAGATGCGGGATGCAGCGCCGAAGGCCTCCGGAGCGTGCGAAGAGCTGGTAAGCTTTTGTCTTTCAGATGCCGGAATGCAGTGCGAAGACCTCCGGAGCATGCGAAGAGTAGGTAAGCCTTTGTCTTTCAGATGCCAGAATGCAGCGCGAGGCGTTGGTGACAGCCGATGGACCAGGTAAGAGATGCGCTTCCACTGAAGACCGTAGTGCTAACCTGTTCTTTCTTTGTCTTTACAGGTGCTGCTGAAGACTGGGTTCCAGGATGGTAAGCCTTTGTTCCCTTAGGCCCAGGATCAGAAGCAGAAGACACGATGAGCGTTCTGCTGCAGAGAATGCAGAATAACGCAAAGCAAGATTCATCCATCGGGTGTGGTTTAAATAGCCTCCTGTAGTGCTTAGGTGTCTCCTTCCACAGCCACGCCTAAGAAAAGAGTTCCTGCTTTCCAGAAGAGTTCCAGTGTTCTGAACCTAGGGAGTGGCTCCTGCCCCACCCAACAGGAAAAGTAGTCCCAAACAGAAGAGGATCAGGGGTTCAACTGGCAGGTAAGTAAGCAGCATGGTCTGCTGCAGGTAAGTCCACCCAAGCATTATGAGCCCTTCGCTTCCAGCGCTGGGACTGGGCATCTTTATGAGCCTGGTGCCACTGGCGCCAGGACAGGGTCCAAAAGGTCCCAATTGGGACTGGCTGGCACTCGGAACCGGGTTTATGGGTCTGCTTCCAAGGGAGTCGGGCAAGTCCTGATCTTTTGGAAGCAGAGATCATGACAGCACCCCCCCTCAAGGCCCCTCCCAAACCGGGCTTCTCCGGGGGTTTGGGCTTGTTAGGAAATGTTCGATGAAATCTTTTGATTAGACGAGGCGCGTGGACATATTCTGCAGGTTCCCAGGATCTTTCTTGGGGACCGTAGCCTTTCCAGTCAATCAGGTAAAATAGTTTAGATTTGGAGATCTTGGAATCCAGGATGCTTTTGACTTCAAACTCGAGTTCTCCATCAACTAGAATAGGTTTTGGAGATGTAGTTAGTCGGGTTTGAGGTTGCACGGGTTTTAATAGAGAGACGTGGAAGACCGGATGTATCTTCATGTGAGGGGGCAAGTCCAACTTGACCGCTACTGGATTTACTATGGTAGTGATGGAATAGGGACCAAGGTATCTTGGGTTGAATGTGCGTGGTCCTTTTAGAGGTAGATATTTGGTGGATAACCAGACTTGATCTCCTACTTGATATTGGGGGGCTTCCTTCCGATGTTGGTCTGCTCCTTTCTTGTATTGTTCTTTAGCCCTTTGAAGGTGAGAAACGGCTTCCTTAAAGGCTTGGGTGATTGTAGAATGCAGGTGGTTTACTGCTGGTGTTCCAAGATCTTGGAGTGGATCCAACTCCGAGGTTCTAGGGTGACTACCGTATAAAAGAAAAAACGGGGTCTTCCCAGTTCCCGAGTGGACAGAGTTATTGTAGGCATATTCGGCTATCCAAAGGATATCTTTCCAAGTTTTTTCAGTTTGTTGTAGCATGCAGCGCAAATACTGTTCCAGACTTTGATTGGTCCTCTCGGTTTGTCCGTCGGTTTGAGGGTGGTGGCTGGTCGAAAGTCTCACATCAATTTGAGCCGACCGACAGCAACTTCGCCAAAAATGAGAAATAAATTGACTACCTCGATCCGAAATTAGAACTGAAGGAAAACCGTGCAGTCGGACGATGTTTTCGAGAAATTCTCGGGCCAGAGTTGCTGCTGTTGGTAAGCCTTTGAGTGGAATGAAATGCGCCATCTTGGAGAATAGGTCCACGATTACTAGGATCGTATTGTATCCGGAGCATGGAGGTAGATCGGTGATGAAGTCCATAGAAAGCGTATGCCAAGGGCGAGGCGGGATGTCAATAGGGCGTAAGAGGCCGGCTGGTTTTTCCTTTTGACTCTTGTTTTGGGCGCATACTCCACAGGACATTATAAAGTCTCTGATATCTTTTTTCCAAGACGGCCACCAGAAGTAGCGCTTGATCTTTTCCGAGGTCTTGGTCATACCGGGATGTCCTTCCATTAAAGAATCGTGATAACAAGAGATTACCTTTTTCTGTAAATCTGTGCTGGGCAGGTATAACCGTTATTGGAAATATAATAGGTTGTCCTTCACCGTAAAATCCTTTCCCTGCAGATGCCAATTCTGTATGTCTGCTGGAGTTACCAGTAGCCTGGCTTTATCCTTAACTTCCTCTATGGATTGTGTGGCGATTACACCTAGAATTCTTTGTTCGGGAATGATAGGTACAGGTTTAAGATTGATCAAATGTTCTTCCACTCCCATCCGAGAAAGGGCATCAGCTTTACCGTTTTTTGTACCAAGTTGATAGGTAATTATGAAGTCAAACTCGGCAAAGAATAGTGCCCAACGGAGTTGCCTAGAGGATTGAGCTTTTGCGGTTTTCAAATATTGCAGGTTTCGGTGATCTGTAATCACAGTAACGGTGTGTCGGGCCCCCAGAAGATAATGCCGCCAAGCCTTAAAGGCGGACTTGATAGCTAGAAGTTCCTTATCAGTAATAGTGTAATTGATTTCAGGAGGCGAGAATTTGCGGGACCAAAATGCCACGGGATGCAACTGATTGGTTACTGGGTCCTTTTGTGATAGAACTGCCCCCATGGCAAGGCTCGAAGCATCAGTTTCAACGATGTAGGGGAGTTCTGGGCGAGGATGTTTTAAGATCGGTGCAGAGATAAATCTAGTCTTCAAATTCTGGAAAGCTTGTTCCGCCTCGGTAAACCATTCAAAACGTTTGTTTTTCTTTAACAAGGCAGTGATGGGCTGGACTATTCGAGAGAATTCGGGGATAAACCTGCGGTAAAAGTTAGCGAAGCCTAACATGCTTTGAACACCTTTTACGGAGGATGGCGATGGCCATTTGAGAATTGCATCGACCTTCTTTGAATCCATACGCACTCTGCTAGGTGATAATATGAATCCCAAGAATTCAACTTCAGTCACGTTGAAAACACATTTTTCCAACTTAGCGAAAAGTTTGTGTTGACGCAATCTCTCGAGGACCATTTTCACGTGTTTCCGATGTTCAGTTTCCGATGAAGAATAAACGAGGATGTCGTCAATGTAAACAACAACACACACATCTATGAGCTCTGTGAGGACATCGTTCATAAAATATTGAAAGGCGGCCGGGGCATTGCAAAGTCCGAAGGGCATGACCTGATATTCAAATAGCCCATACTTGGTGCGGAAGGCCGTCTTCCATTCATCGCCCTCTTTTACTCGTACCAAGTGGTAGGCTCCTCTAAGATCCAGCTTTGTATATATGCATGCTTTTCTGACTTGGTCCAGGAGTTCAGGGATCAAAGGTAATGGATATCTATTCTTAACGGTGATCTGGTTCAGGGCGCGATAATCTATACAAGTTCTAAGGTCCCCTTCTTTTTTTGGAACGAAGAACAAAGCTGAGGAAGCAGGGGACTTGGAAGGACGAATAAACCCATTCGCTAGGTATTGATCCAGGTATTGTCGGAGGTGAAGATTCTCAGGCTCGGTGAGGGCATAAATTCTACTACACGGAGGAGTAGATCCAGGTATCAGGTCTATCTGGCAGTCATAAGACCTATGAGGAGGTAGAGAGTTACCCTGATCCTTCCGGAAAACATCTTGGAATTCTAGGTATTCAGGAGGTAACTGAGGAGCCTCCGAGGAAATTGCTGCCAGTGCAACACCAGGTCGAGGGTGACAAGTAGAGACACATTCTGGAAACTGAACCGTTCTTGCTCGCCAATCGATCTGAGGATTGTGCTTCTCTAACCAAGGAATTCCTAGAATAATCTGGAACTGGGGGCCTTGATCACATCGAACACGATCTTCTCATGGTGTCCATCTTGACTTACTAGCGTCACTTCTTGGGTGGTATGCGTTACTGGTCCGGAGGCTATCTCCGTACCATCCACCGTAGTAATGACGTCCTTTACAGCCTTTGGACAAAGAGTCAGATTCATCCTCAAAACCATTTCATGATCCACATAATTGCCGATGGCACCGCTGTCGACGTAAGCTTCAATCGCATGTAATCGATCCGGATGGTCAGGGCTAATGAGGACCATAGGTATCACGAAATGCGAGGTCACGGAACTGGTTTTAATGCTCGGCAAGAGGACCTCTATTCTTGTCGGGCGAGGTAGTTTCCCTGCTCAGAGTTTGTGACCCTGGTAACTGCAGCTCCTACTGCCTTCTTGGCTGGTTTCACCGGACAGTCTCGAAGAAAGTGCCCCGAGTTTCCGCAATAGAGGCATAATTGCAGCTGTTTTCTCCTTTCCCGCTCCTTTTGTGTTAGTGGTCCTTTCAGGCCCCCTATTTGCATGGGTTCCCCGGAGTCTACTCCTTTGGTAGGAGTTGGTGGTTTGGAAAATACTCGAGCATCAAACTTGGAACGATCGGCCTTCCTGTTCTGCAGTCTGTGGTCAATTTGAACGACTAAGTCAATATAGTCCGAACAGTCTTGCGGGGGATTCACTACTTGGGCTAACACATCTTTGAGCTCTCCACGTAGACCTCTATAAAACAGCGTAATCCTTTTGTCCTCAGGCCATCGAGTTTCCACTATCAGTCTGTTGAAAGACGCAATATAAGCCAAAAGGTCTTGATTACCCTGTCGCAATGAAAGGAGTTCATTGTCCAAGGCCTGCCCCTGTGAATGTCTTGCAAACAGTTTTTCCATACTGAGCTGAAAAGCTTGAAAATCATGGAGAACCGGATCATCTTGATTAACTAGAGGGATCGACCAGTCTGCCGCATTGCCACTAAGGTACGAAAGCACGAAAGCTACCTTAGCTTGATCAGTTGGAAAGGCTGCTGGCCGGCATAAGAAGTGCAACCGGCACTGATTAATAAATACTGCAAACCTCTTTGGGTCACCAGAAAATCGTTCGGGCGGAGCCAGAGGTACATTCCCAGGTAGGTTGATCTGCACTGGGTTCGTAGAGGATGTTGAAGGAAGATTTGCCCCTGATGCGGGTAACGGAGTTTGTCCGGCTTGTGACTGTAGCAATTGTCTAGCGAGATCGTCTGTTCGCTCCTTGGAAATAATCAGTTCCCTTCTTAGAGCATTTGTTTCCTGACGGGCTGCATGCACTTCTGCTCTTAGTTCCCCAAGTAACTGGGCTAGCTGGTCGGTATCCGAGGTTTCCATAGCGCCTGGGTGGGAGTTTTGCGATAGGCTTTGCGTTCTGTAACGCTCACCTGATTCCCGCAGAGGCGCCGGTCTTGACTGGGTGAATGCCGTATCTTCAAAGGTGATGTGTAACACACGGTTGGCTCTTTGGGCTGGACCTCTGTGCACTGTATGTCTGACTCGAAGAGTAAGATGTCTTAGGTAAGTGAACGCCGAGCTCTCCATCTGCCTTGGGGCAGGGTGCCGTAACCAGTTTCTTCACTGGATAAGGGTGCAGGCCTCTTGACCTCAGAGGACTGCTGTCCGTCGTTAACTGCACGAACGGTAAGTTCTGGGCACTTCAAATGTCTTAAAAGTCTTTTGTAATGATATCTCTTGTTTTGCAGGGTTCCGGCGATGGCGGATGGCGGGCTGATGAGAGTTGAGGATCGAACCCGCGTGAGGAATAGAAGCGCCTGGAAGCACGTAAGTAAGCGCTTGTAGCCTGCTTCACGATGCGCACTAACTGTCCCTTTTATCTTGCAGGTACAAGTTCGGAGCTTTAGAGAAGCTGAAGGGTGCTGGAATACCCACTGGATTCGGCGTGGGAAGGAGTAATGGCACGTGAGTAATAAAGTTGCCCAATGTCTTTAAACGCACCTTCTTTTGTCTTTCAGATGCGGGATGCAGCGCCGAAGGCCTCCGGAGCGTGCGAAGAGCTGGTAAGCTTTTGTCTTTCAGATGCCGGAATGCAGTGCGAAGACCTCCGGAGCATGCGAAGAGTAGGTAAGCCTTTGTCTTTCAGATGCCAGAATGCAGCGCGAGGCGTTGGTGACAGCCGATGGACCAGGTAAGAGATGCGCTGCCACTGAAGACCGTAGTGCTAACCTGTTCTTTCTTTGTCTTTACAGGTGCTGCTGAAGACTGGATTCCAGGATGGTAAGCCTTTGTTCCCTTAGGCCCAGGATCAGAAGCAGAAGACACGATGAGCGTTCTGCTGCAGAGAATGCAGAATAACGCAAAGCAAGATTCATCCATCGGGTGTGGTTTAAATAGCCTCCTGTAGTGCTTAGGTGTCTCCTTCCACAGCCACGCCTAAGAAAAGAGTTCCTGCTTTCCAGAAGAGTTCCAGTGTTCTGAACCGAGGGAGTGGCTCCTGCCCCACCCAACAGGAAAAGTAGTCCCAAACAGAAGAGGATCAGGGGTTCAACTGGCAGGTAAGTAAGCAGCATGGTCTGCTGCAGGTAAGTCCACCCAAGCATTATGAGCCCTTCGCTTCCAGCGCTGGGACTGGGCATCTTTATGAGCCTGGTGCCACTGGCGCCAGGACAGGGTCCAAAAGGTCCCAATTGGGACTGGCTGGCACTCGGAACCGGGGTTATGGGTCTGCTTCCAAGGGAGTCGGGCAAGTCCTGATCTTTTGGAAGCAGAGATCATGACAGACAGTAACTCCAAGGGGAAGCTTTGGGCCCCCTTCTGTTCCCTTCAAGGTTATTCACTTTGATTTTATTGAGATGGAACGGTGTAACAATCTGAAATATGTAATTATTTGTGCCTTTAGTAAATGGGTTGAGGCTTTCCCCGTTAAAGATGCTACCGCCATGACCACTGCAAAGATTATGGTAAAAGAATTCTTTCCTCGATTTGGGCTCCCAAGGGTAATTTGGTCGGACAATGGCCCTCATTTTGTTGCAGCAGTAATTTTGCAGATATGCACAGCATTACATATTGAGAAACGATTTCACTCAGCTAGACATCCTCAAAGTGCTGGGTTGGTGGAAAGACATAATGGTATCTTAAAGAATAAGCTTGCAAAAACATGTGCCGATACCAAACTGAAATGGCCAGAGGCCTTACCTATTGTATTATTGGCTATGCGTACCACACCTCAAACTAAGACTGGGATTTCTCCATTTGAGGTAGTGATGGGGAGACCTGCTAACATTTGGGGTCTCCTAAAACCTAAAGCCCTGAGAGAGGTGGAAAATGTATTGCTTGTAGACTACTGCAACCAGTTAACTAAAAACCTGTATTTCATTTATCACCAGGTATATTCAGCTTTACCTGTACGGTTCACGGGCCCAGGACACGATATACAGCCTGGAAGTTGGGTCCTAGTGAAGGCCTACGAAAGGTCTTCCTGTCTTGCTCCTCGTTGGAAGGGACCCTACCAGGTGCTGTTGGTCACCCGGACAGCAGTGCGGGTGGCTGGGAAGAAACATTTGATCCACGCGACGCATGTCAAGAAACTTCCTCACCCGACGCGACACGTTACAGAAGAAGCAGATCCCCTCGCTGATGCTACAGTCCCTGGTCTTGGAGTAGCAAACAGCGCTGTGAGTGCGTCGGAGAATTTCTCTGAGCCCGTGGAGCTTGGAGAACAGTCCAGTTCGTCTCCGCACTCTTTTGAAAAATCACTTCCGGAAAACACTGTTTCAAGTTCTGCGACTTCCGTCGCCTCCGATACGTCGCTTCCCTCAGGAAGTGACGACACCTTATTTTCGGATCAAACAATCTTGGGTACCACCAGGTACAACCTTCGACGAAGAAAATAGAACTACGGCACGGGTCTTTCCGTGCATTTGGGAAAGAGAAGTGATTGAAAGTTTTCTTTTGTATAAGAAAGTTTCTGTTGAACAACTGGAAGAAAAAGGGATTCTGCTGGCTAGGGTTGGGAAGGACTAAGAAACCGCGCGACCGAAGCGTCGCCAGCAACGAACATTGGGGTCGTCGATTGAGGAACTACAATGCCTGCCACCTCCACTGCTGCTCCCCGCACTGGACTTATGAATAAGGGGTTGACCAACTTGGACAATGAACAATGTGCCTGGGCCCCGAAAACGTATTGCTGTGTTTTGATAATGATAATTGGTTTTTTGCAATTACTGCTGTAGGACTTTGGTACTTTGAAGAAATCTATCCTCTAAAACCTCTACTACCGACCGAGATTGTACCAACTGCTTTGACTCCCTCTGTACACCTTCACACTCTGTCCCCTAGAGACTCCCAACATAGACAAAAGTATCATAATAACACTCTAATGATATTAATGAATGCAACGCATGCCATTTTTAATAAGAGTAATTGTTGGATTTGCACTCATTTACCGCAACATGGGAACAAGGGGCTAGGATGGTATATTCACCCTTTACCTTTAACGAGTGCTTGCTATGCCTCTCTTAGAGCACTATTCTTTGGCGGTTGGAATGATAGCATCTCAGGGAACTTTGATGGAACTAATTTGAATGAATTCGAGAAACGTGAATTAACTCCCCTGGGATGCTCGCTTTTTGCAAATAGAAGTAAACCTAATGTCGCTTCTATTAGGCGTCTGATAAACTGTCTCTTCCTTTTCAAACTCTAATTTCCTTTAAAATGGCTCCGATAGGCAATAAGGACGCTGTGCCTCCTTCTTACTCTATAAATCATAGCCCTGATTCGGTCCCCTTTTGTGTACAAAGAAATGGCACTTGGCCAATGGGAGATTTTGAAGGTTGTATGAACATTGTAAATTTGACTGGAGAAAACAGGCCTCTGTATGTAGGGGGCCTGTTTATTTTGTTTGTGGTAGTTTAGCATTTCCCTGGTTGCCCAAGGATTGGCAGGTAACCTGTTATTTAGGAATCCTGTTACCTGGGGTATTTGTAGCTAGTACATTGGAGGTTTCTAAGGCTCGCCCACGGTGGGACAAGAACGGAGATACCCCTGGGCAAATATTGGGAGATATAGCAAAATCAGTTGTGCCCTTTTGGGGACAAATAAACTCTGAGAACATTAGGGGATTAGCAAGGGTACTGGAGAGTACGATCAACCGGACCACGGACATACTCTACAATATGACACTAGAACAAAAAGCAATAAGATTGGTAGCACTCCAAAATCGGATGGCATTAGATGTCATTCTGGCAGAACGAGGTGGAGTATGCAAATTGGTGGGGTCCGCTTGCTGTGTTTTCGTACCAGATTCCTCGCCGACAATTTTTAAAGCAATACAGAACTTGCATATCCTTAGCTCTGAAGTACATATCCCTATAGGAGATTGGAATCTTAGCACCTGGTTCTGGGATTCTTTACGATCTTGGGGCTGGAAGGTGCTTTCTGTTATTCTGGTTATTTTGGGGATCCTGCTATTCCTTTGTTGCTGTTTTCAATGTCTTCCGAGTATATGTGGAATGCTAGGGGGATGTTGTGCCCAAGCAGTGAGCACAATAGGGCATAGAATATATGCCCCAGATACAGCATCCAAAGAGTTTGTGTTACAAGAGGTTCTGATGAACGACCTAATGGCTATAGATATTACAGACAATGATTCGGGATGTATGGATGACAATACAGGGAGTTATTTGCAAAAGTATTAGAAATGATATTAGCACTTGGCATAGGCCAAAAGGAGGGTCTGTTGGAATTGAAATAATATTATGCCTCCTATCGCAGTAATTGAATGTGTATTGGCCTACGCCAAGTTGTCTAAAATATCATGTAAATAGACTCCGCGGCAAGGTCTTGACCTTAACGAAAAGTAATGTAAATCGCCATCTTGGATTTAGCCACCATTTTAGGTTCTCTTGTAATGTGGAAGTCACCCTGAACATCAAAATGGAGGCTGAATGACATTCTGAGTGAGATTCTGGCCGTTGTGACCTCCGCACACACGAATAATTAATATGCCTGCAGGCCACTTGTCGGGGTCGCGAACTGAGACCTTGTCCTAGGTGTAAATGAACAACTGTATCAGCGAAACTGATCAAAATGCATACATTATAGGATTGACCTGGCAAGGAACCCTAGGCCTGATCCCAAGAATGGTTAACCCACGAGAGGGTTGGCCAAAGGCTGGACAAAACATATAAAAGACCCAAATATTCCAATGTACGGTCTCTCTACTAATGCATCGAACCTTCGTAGAAGTTCGTTACGTTACTCTGAGAGCCGAATAGCTATCCGTTTGTCGATTGACTTTGGTAACTGTTGTAGCTTTTAAATAAAGCACTTGTATGTCCTTTGTAACCTGTGTTGGTGTGTTTCTTTTGGGCTTCCCAGCCTCATATCAATTTTTATGTTTTCACAAGCGTGTTCCGTGCAGTCGCTCAGATCGCTTTAGATCGGCAATGAGGTGGGCATACCAAAAGAAGACAACGGCTTGAGTGTCGGAGCTAGTACTCTCTCTTGTGCTATATGAGCAACGTTTTCACCAAGGACACTAATGAGGGGACATGTCAGGTAGTCAGCCTTTATATTTCTCTACTGCTCGCTATTTCTGAAGCCTCGCCACTTACTTTCGCTACTTACTTACTGTGCTGGATTAGAACTACTGCTTTACGTCAAAGCATAAATTTAGTCAAAAAATAGGGGGTCTATAAAAATACATGCTATTGTTATTAGGCAGGCGGATAAGACAATAATTCACATTCGCCCACTGCTGATGATTGAAGCAAGCCCCTTTGGGATAAGGGAAGATAGCATTGCCACCAGAACCGTCCTTCCCAAACACTCAGCCCTCACAAGTCTTGAGGACACATGGATCAGTGCGGCCTTGTGTGTCGAGGGTCCAGTACCGCAGCATTGGTTTTAGGAGGGTGGTGGCACCTATGTTACAGTCTTCTCAGTGGGGAAGATGGGATGCTTGCCCCTTTTAGTTAAGCACCACGTATCACGGATCAAGCCATAAGAGAGTTGAGTCTGCCCTCACAATGGACTCCTCAATTGATTTGGGAAGACAGAGCAAGGATCTCAATAGTTCAGGCACCTGAGCAATATTGCTACTGTATTCCACACTAGACATTTAGGCCATAGATCCCCCTCTGGGTTTCGGGTGCATGATAGCTACTGGTGCCAATTAGTACTCCACGTGGCTGCTTGCAATCCCTATCGACAGCTCTTCAACATCTGTTATTTAGGCAATAATGCTGTTCCAGGTTGACTACCCCAACTGGTAACCGCCCACCAACCCAAAGTAACAGTTCCAGCAAAGCAAGGGCCTTTCCGGCTGTGGAGGGCCAGTACTTGGTGGGGAATCCCGACTGGAAGGCCATTATTGCCATTAGCATCTTTTGGATGCCAGCAAATTGGCAGGGGGAGCAGAGCAGACACAGATAAAACAAAGCCCAGAAGAGCAAATAAAGTGCAGAAGCCAGCAATGTGCACTGTACTGGGCAGGAGGATAGGCAGTGCCCAGGACAGGCGAGCGGTGAGGATGGGGACAAGGGTGATGGAAGAACCCGCCACAGAAAAAGGAGATGAGGCAGGGACCTAGGAAGAGGCCAGCCAGTATAGTCAGCAAGCACAAAATGGCAGCCACTGCAGAGATGAGAGTGGAATAACGGCTTATCCCATAGAATACAGCCCATGTTCCCTGCTCCTTGATTGGTGCACCAAGATTTCAAGGGCGCTAATAAACACTGACCGGTGAACACAACAAGCTACTAACACTAGTAAAATTGAATGGCATTCTTATTTTTCATATATCATTAGAAATATTGTTTAATTAGCTACCTTCGAGGAATGTTGATAACTTATCTATTAGGTTCTCAGTTACTGCCCTGGTTGCCTCCTGCAACCACGATCCCTCCCATTCTACTTACCACCCCTCTCTCCTCCTAAGGTCCACCATCTTCTGACTTCACTCCTTTGCTCTCACCACCCGGACCTCCCTGTTGCTCAGAGGCCTTATAGCCAGGTAGGATTTAGCTATCAGACTACCCTCACACAGCCACCAAATTGCCACTGGTCAGTGACCATTTTTCAAAGTTTTTGACGGTTATTTTTATGAAATGAGGCTCAATGTACTCCCTTTTTTGCCTGTTCTCTCTTTCTACTAGTACTCCTAGTTCTAATCATCTCATAGCCTGAGCGTCGCCGGAATGACAGATCACTTTTTGCTCTGGTCCATAAGTTGAGCTTCTGGACCCATAACTGCTTGTATTGACCACGTGGCTGGACTATAGTGCCTTATTAACATTGTTCAGTCTTGAATTTAAAAATATATATTGTTAAAAAAGAAACATACAATGGGCCTACTTTGGTGCCAAAGTTCATGTGATGTTGAGTTCTCTATTGCCATTATTGGGGGGTCACAGATCGTAGAATGTCAGTTCTGCAACCCCTATATTGTTGACGAAATGACACCACTGCCTATAATGAGGTTTCCTGTAAGAGGACTCAGAGCTGGATGGGTGGTGGCAAAGTGCACGCTTTAGGCAATACCACTTTTGGGGTGTGGAACAAACAAGGAGAGACGGAAAAACCTAGATGAGTCTTAGGGGCGTGTCAGCTGATAGTAAACAGAAAGTCCTACAAATATGGACTGCTGCTTATGCTATGTTTGTGCTATATTAGTCTGATTTCATACATTAATTCGTATTTGATATGCTTGTATATTAGTATGTAATCAAAGCTGTAGCAGGGTCTGGGGGCTTGAGTGGCGCAGTCAGGAGGGAGAGAGTTAGAACTGTAGGGATGGAGCAAGCCTGCAGGGTCTGCGTGAAGGTCTCTGGGTGCAATGTGAAGGTCTGCTGATTTATTTGTGGGTCTGTTATCGAACTTGCGAGGGAATATCTGAGGGCGTTCAAAGGTGTGTTGTGGGTTATATGTGGCTGTTTGATGCGAAAGGAGGATGTGTTGGGGGTTTATTATGATCGGTC
The DNA here is from genome assembly GCF_040938575.1 of Ambystoma mexicanum. Lineage (NCBI taxonomy): Eukaryota > Metazoa > Chordata > Amphibia > Caudata > Ambystomatidae > Ambystoma > Ambystoma mexicanum. Next base: position 1,344,492,239 of record NC_090921.1, read on the forward strand.
GAGGGCTATGAGAGAGTCTGCAAGGGGCCATCTAAATGCCTGTGATTGCAAAGGGCTCTTCAGAGTCTAGTCGGGACTAGCTGAGTGCTATGTTAGTTGCTGTTAGGGGGTACGCGAGGGTCTGGTGGTGCTGCACAACCGACAATGGGTGGCTGTAGGTGGGCCTATTTGTGCTATATAAGGGACTTTTGGGTCTTTGGATGCAACACATTGTGCATATGTCAGAATATGTTGTCTGCAATTGGAGGGTTTACTGAGAGATGTGTGTGAGTTCATGGTGTCCTTCGCATGGGTCGCTATAAAAGTATGTGAAGGCCTGTTTTAGACTTCGTCAGGATTATTTGGTATTATATGAAGGGCCCCCCGGGAGTAGTGGGATGGAATATTGTGAGCAACGGATGGTATGTGGGGGTGAACAAGGAGTCTGTGGGGGCTATGTGTTTTGCGGGACTCCGAAAATCTCCTTTGGTTACACGTTAAAGATTCCTGGTGCTCTGTGAGGGTATATTGTGATGGTCTGATGGAAGGTATAGCAGGTCTGTCAATGATTTTGCAACAACATTTTGGAGACTAAATGGGTGCCTTTGAGGTGTTAGATGAAGGTTTATTTGTTTATTTTTGAGGATGTGTTGAAATCTATGTCGGATTTTGGGTAGATTTGTAAGTTTGTTTGTGGCTTTGTGAGGGTATACCAAAGGCTATGTGGGGATGCTCTGGGGTAACAGGGTTCATCGGTTGCTATATGGCAGTCATAGTGGACAATGTGAGGATCCTTTGGCTGCAACACGTCCCTTGTATGGTGTGTGTTAGGTTCTTTTGGGGGCTATAATAGCGTACTTTAGGGGCAATATGTGACAGTCGTTTTTGGGTAGTCGGGTGAGGCTATGTCGGGGATTATGTGAGGGTCTCTTATGGGTCCTGGGGGCCAGGGTCTAATGGGATGCATGGTATTTCTCGTGTAGCGTATGCCTGGCCCTCGGGATATGGGTGAAAGGTCATGCTAAGTGCGTGCTTGGCTCACAGGATATGCCTGCCGCTCGGCAGCCAAGTATGTTTGGGGGCTTGCCAGGCTTTTTGTCTTATTTGTGTATCGCTTAGTACAACTCATGTTGTAATGTAACCAAACTAACATTTAAGGAAACTGACAAATCAAGTGACGATGTCATTCAAGAGATAAAACGTAAATAGCAGAGGAGGCAAAAAGACTTTGCAGAGCGTGTTGAGGGATACACGAATAAATCGCTGCTTTAGTACATCTTATTGCCAAAAAGCACATTCTCTCCGTTATTTAGTTTTCTCCATAAATTAGGAGTTTGTGGACTTGTCTGCTTTATTTTTGAAGATCTCAATGAGTCCCATGTTAAGAGTGAGTTGCACATCCAACTTTGGTTTCTTCTTGGCATTCTGGGACTTGCTGTCCGAAATAGTAACAGGAAAAACAGACTACAGGAATTAAAAAAAAATTATAAAGCACTGGTTGAGCCATCACCGCACGACATGAGACAATGAAAATCTTTATATAGATTATGTGAGACTGTGTTAGGTAATGTAGCGCTATGGTGTGGACCACCACTTCTCCCCCTACCTCTTCTATGCTCCATTGCTTTTCCCTTAACACTTTTATTGAATTAGCACCCATTCTTTGTAGTGCCAACCCATCTTGTGCTCCTATTGACCCTTTTGCTCCACCAAATGATCAACGACGTATTGTAATAACTTGTCCTGTAACCTCTCATTCTCCACTGGACTCTTCCCTGCCTCTGTTACATCTGCAACTGTCTTATTCCTATTGAAAAAAAACCTCTACTTGCCCAAACATCCCACCAAACTATTACCCAGTTCATACCCATAAAAAAATATTTATTGATAAACCAAGCTAAGCTATGTAGGCCCCTCAAGGTGTCTAGCACGGTGTTAGTTCCACCTCACTCACCTTTAGAGGCTTTGGTGAAGGAACTCTCACAGTACAAGCCACACAGCTCTTGTAAATTAAATCCAATCTCGGCAAATAGTTCGAGTCACGCTATAGCAAGCGCATAAGCCCAGGACACTACGGGTGATGTAATGCTTCATAGAGCTGAAATAAGAAAAGCAGTAGATGCTTACATGCAAGGACACATGCCACTCACTTATATCGGCAATTCCTGTCGCTTTGCCTTGCAGGGCCACTGATAGCACCGATAAAATGGTGAGTTCCTGGGGGCGAGCTTCGATGGAAACCGATACTGGTGGGCTCACTTCTACTTACCCTGGAGTTGCTACATCGGAAATTATTCCTGTAAGTCATGAAAAAGAGTCTTCAATGGTGACTGACTCTGTGGCGGTTATAAATTCTGCCTCGCGATCGCAGTCAAACTCACCAAATGATTTTTCTAAAGAAGTACTAACACTCATTAAGAATGCTCTGGGAGAATTGGACCAGAATATTAAAGTCAAGAATGCCGATCCCTCTGGCACTATACTGAAGAAACAGGAGAGTAAGGGAAGTGAGAAAGTGGCTACTAGACCTGCCCTTTGTTCTATGATTTTGAAAGGCAGACCTACCATGTACGCAGTACGATCTTAGTCGAAGAGCCATTCTGGCTATTTTCTCAGATATTCAGTCATTAGAGGATGTGACATCTGCAGATCTGACTTTGGTAGAATTTGTATCCAATCAAAATTTAAATGCAGTTCGCATTTGGATGCAGTCTAAAGTGATCCGAAACCTTGTCTGGCAAGCCAAAAGCTCACTGTTCGATCTGGGCTTTTTGCTGAGTGTGGAGGTTCACAGTGTGATAGTGCCAGCTGCAGTAAGCAGCAAGGAATGTGCACCAAAGTCTAAATCCACGACTCTAGCCTTGCCTGACTCAAAGCAACAATCACATGAAAGGGGTCCTTGTGTCTGTAATTGCAATTCTAATTCGAACTAGCTACAGAACCCTTCTCATCATCTCTCCCTTTCCTTAGTCAGCTGGAACTCACTGGGATTTAAACATCTCTTGAATAATGATGAAAGTGGTTTAAGCAAGTTTGATGTAATCCTACTTCAAGAGACATGGTTGATAACACCTTTAGTTTGGCCAGGTTACCAGGTCCACCTGAATCCTGCCCAGAAATCCGTAGTAGGTAGACCATCAGCGGGCCTTGTTGTAGCCGTGAAAGATGGCCTGGGAACTTCAACAAAACTCTGGGCAGTGCTGAATTCGCATATGTTGCTTGTTAGAGAAGTTATTCATGGTGGTTTTTATGCAATTTTGAACATCTATTGGAATCCTGTAGTTATTTCCATTGATTGTTTCTTCAGGGACCTTAATGCTCTATTTGACATGGTGTCTGTGGATGAAAGTATTGCTTACTTTATTTTGGCTGGAAATTTGAATTTGAATTGCCTTGCAAAAAATGGTGTTCGAGACAGTGAAAGACTATTGCGATGGAAATCTGCTGTCTCACTTAGAAACTTGCAAATTTTGAACGGGGCATTCAATACAGACATTCCTCCTGCTCCAACCTGGCACAGAGGTAATTCCTCTTCAACAATTGATTTTACCTATGTAAATTTCAAGCTATGGTCAGTGATGCAATCTTTCTGTGTGTCCCCCTCTATGGTAAGTGATCATGATCTGTTGTGTGCCCGTTGGCAAGTATTGGCAAGAGTCAATGATAATATGTCAAATGCCCCGAAGGGTGGATGTTTGGTGGTAAATGGTGGGAGGAACCACTTATGATGGACGGAGAATGCCTTGATGCACTTCAACCAAATTTTTCATGATTCCAACAAATTGAATAACAGTCAAATTTCTAATATGGGCTTGATATATAGTAATGTCATGCAAACTTTTATTTATTCGAATTCCACTCGTTTGCAAAGAAGGAACCATCTTCATACCTTTGACAGGTCCATATATATTAGGAAAAGAGTATATTGTGCTGAAGTAAGAAGATTATCAAGGCTTCCCCCCTCTATCAAAACTGTTCTTATTAAAAGAGTGCGATTAGGATATAACAACTGGTTAAAAGGGCATCGAGCGTCTCTCTATCAAAGAGATGGCTCCAATATGTTATCAATATTGGCTGAGAAAAACATCGCAAAAATGTGGGCTTTATTAAACCAAGCAAATAACAACCATCAGATAGACTCACAAATAACGGTAGTTGATGTACATCAGTGGGTGGCACACTTTGAACAACTCTATGCACTACCTATAAATTCCACAACTATGGCCTCCTCTCAAGGCAAGCTGGGCTTTTGCCTACACTTTGATCAGAGTGAAATAAGGCAATTAATTATGACCTCAAGTAATTCGCGGGCTGTGGGCCCTGATGGGATCTCAAATTTTGTAATGAAAAAACATCTCGACATTTGGAGTTCCATCCTGTTTAAAATATTTTCTGCTATAAATCATCATCAGAAATTACCCAAGTCTTGGACTGAAGCAATTACAGTTCCTATTTATAAAAAGGGCGATCGTCAACTGCCGATGAGCTACCGTCCAATTTCATTACGAGATGCTCCGGGTCCAATATTCTGTAAAATTCTACTTAAGGAACTCAATAGGTGGGTGGATGAAAGCCAGTTAAAAGACCCATTACAGTCTAGATTCCTGAAGGGCATTGGCACGATCCCAAACATCTTGGCCCTGTCAATAATTCAGTCTGAACAAGTTGATGGTGGACTCCCGTTATACTTGGGTTTTATTGATTTTAAATCCGCCTTTGACTCTATAGATAGATCCATGCTATTAGCTAAACTTAGGCAACATCAGTTCCCCCGTCACTAGTACATTTGGTGATGTTATTACATTCAAATACATCGATGCGAGTGAAATTGAATTTGGAAGGTAAATTGTCACCACCAATTCTTACACACAGAGGGGTAAAGCAGGGCTGTGCACTTGCATCATTCTTGTTTAATTTCTTCATTCTAGATCTGGGCCCTGCGTTAATGAACTGATGCACCTCGCATTGGTCGCCTAAAGGTTGCTTACTTACTATATGCAGACGATTTAGTTCTGCTGTCATGTACACCCATTGGCTTACAAAACATGTTGGAACAACTAGGAACCTATGCATTGGCAAATAATTTGATTATTAACACCTCTAAATCACAAATATTAGTCTGCAATAATAATGGATCCAAAAAATATCATCCAAGATGGCTTCTTCAAAAATGTGAACTTTCTGTGATCTTGAAATATAAGTATCTTGGAGTGTACATTGAACACAAGAAAGCTTTAAGCATAATGACTTGCGAAATCAAATCAAAGCTCAGTGCTTTGATATCACAATCAAAGATTTTGCTGAGAAAATTTGGAAAATTCTCATTGAAACACATTGAGTCTTTTTATAAGTCAAAGGTAATACCTATTCTCCTGTATGGAGCAGAGGCATTGGTGCCACAGGATCGAAGGTTTTGGGACAGTTTAGAAGCAAAATATTGGAAGGCAGTCCTATCACTTTCGCCTGGAACACCTTTGGCGATTCTGCGATTTGAATTGGGTCTGATATCCTTGTATGCTCAATTGTTATGGAAACAGTGTGCAGTACTGCGAAAATTGCTGGAAGAATTAGAGAAACCGACCTTTCTGAATGTATTAGCTCAAAATTTGTTTACATCTAAAAATGGCATGTCGAGAAAGTGGCAAAATCACATCTTAAATGCCACATCCGATGCCTCTGTTTCAATTGAGCTTCTTCTAGCTAACCCTGATCGTGCGAAAAGTAAAATCTATCAATACGATTGGGTTGGAAACATGGCACTATGTTCAAAACTTCAACCCTGTTGCATTCGGCACCAAAAGGTATGGAGTTATATCGGATTATCTGCTGAAATTTCCATCACAGATATGTTGACAGAAATTCTTAAGATTCAGACTAAATCAGTATGAAACAAATGATATCTTGTTTAGGAAGAAGCTCATTTCGAAGGAACAGAATTATTGTCGATTTTGTTCAATTAAGGATCAAAGAGAAACTTTACAACACCTTGTAGTTGAGTGTACAGCGTTGGATGACACAAGGATAAAATGCTTTGGGAGAAAATTGATTGTTCAGAGTTATCTACATAATGATCTAATATGGAATATGCTTTTCTCCAACCCGAGATTAACTGTACAGATTGCAATTGTGCAATTTTTAAACATAATATTTCCGGAAATTTTAAATTGATGAGTGTGACAGAGATCATGATATGAAAACTGATAATGTATCATTTATATGTGTTTTCTTTTGATAATTGCTGAACTGTTAAATATGGGTTTTATTATGTTTATGTTTTCAAAGTTGCATTGAATTCGAATGTATTTTGTGAAAACTTAACAATGAATATATTTTATGGAAATCTAAAATGAAATATTTGAAAAGTTGGTTCACCAACTATAACAAATATATTTAAAAAGAATTACCCAGTTTCTCTCCTTCCCATTATTAAAAATTCCTTGACAGGGTGGTCTTCAAACAGATCACTAAGTATCTTCAAGATAATGGCCTTGGAGATCCACTTCAATCTGGCTTCTATAGTAAACACTCAACTGAGATTTTACTCATGCATATTTTCAGCTTTCTCTCTAATGCTCACCACTCCATTCTCTGTACTACACGCATCCCTTTGGCCCTTTCTGCCGCTTTTGACACTGTCGACCACTCCTCTCTCCTCAGTCTCCAGGACCTTGGGTTTCACAAATCTGTCTTGCCTGGATTGACTCCTGCCTTGAAGGTTGATCCTTTACAATCTCTTGGAACTCACAAACCTCTCACCACACACCTCTCCCTCTCCCTCTCACCGTGCCCCAAGGAACATACATTGAACCTCTGCTCTTCACCTGCTATAGCTCTGCCCTAGGAAGACTTATCTCATCCTTTGGCTTTCACTATCACCTTTTTGCTGATGTGTTTCTGCTTTCCCGCCTCCCCCCAGCCATCTCGGAAGATAACAGATTAGAAACTGCCTCACTACAATTCATCAATTGATGGGTCTCTGGTGCCTCATGCTGAGCTCTTCAAAAAAGGAAGTCATCTTTCTACCAGCTTCCAATGCCGTCTCTACCCTCCTCTCTCCTATCTCCTTCCCACCTGACGTTCTTGCTCCATCACCCAAGGCTTAACATTTTGGGGTCCTCTTTTGATACTGACCTACAAGTGCCACAGTTCATCACTACCTCTGCTGCTAGCATTAACCTCCTCAACATTCAGAAAATGTAACCTCTTTTTACTAACCACTCAACAATAACTCTAATTTCCACTTTTGTGCTCATCAAACTATGGGGGCTCAAATGGGAATGGGGATGGACCGGGTCCGGGATCCCTGACTGGGGAAATACTGGGCCCTCCAAGGTCGGAATGGCCCGGTATTTCCCCATTCAGGGAACCCGGAACCGAATTTGGCAGTAGTCATGCCCTTATTAAGGGCATGGCTACCCCCAAACTCGTAATGAGGCTCAAAGTGTAGATAAGAGAGTAGTAGTACTTTGGAGGAGGGAGTAGTAATGTGAAGGAGAGAGTAGTAGTAGTGTGGAGGAGAGAGTAGTAGTGTAAAGGAGGGAGTAGTTGTGGTGTGGGGGAGGACTAGTAGCATCGAAGCAGAGTTGTAACATGAAAGGGTGGAGGCAGGAGTGTGAGATCACAGGGACAGCTAAGAAAGTAGCAGAAGGTGGAGAGTAGGAAGGCTGGGAGGATTGTAGGGAAGAGAGTAGTGAGAGATGACCATCAGACAGTGAGAGGGAGAGGAACACATGAGCATGGAAGCAAGATGACTCAGTCGGATTGAGTGTCTCGAAGCCACATTTCCATTTCCCATCTGAAAAAGCACCTATTGATAGAGTATGGAGAGCTAGGAAGGAGGGAGTTTAGATAGAGTTGGCCAAGAGCCTTTAGGTTAACATCGTAGTTTATCGTCTATTAGCATAGTGAGAGTGGAAGAATTGACATCTACTAACCAAGGGGCTAAGAGTGCCTGGGTTAGGGGGGAGTTGCTTTTATATGAGAAAGGGACGTCCTTAGGGCCCAGAAAAATAAAAACACTTGAACCTTCTCAGAGACTTGGAGTCACTTTGTGCTATCTATGACAGTAGATACCAGGATTTATAGGTAAGTAATAGAGGAAAATAGGTATTTTGCTGCTATTCACTCAGTCTCTGGAACAAGTTACCAATGCACCTAAGACTGCCCACCTCCATCCTACACTTCAGGAACGACCTGAAGACCTTACTCTTTGACAACAAAGATCTTGCCAATCACTGATCACTTCACGAAACCCCATTTTCCTCCAGCTCTCTGGAGTTCCAATTCCCTGGCTGCATCTCTTACCTTTCCCAGCTCCACTGCTACGCCTGAACTCTTCTTACAACCCACTGGGCGTGCCCAGCACGCTGTAGCTTCTGAGCTAGGTTTGTGCTTTATGCCATGCATACATACGTAGAAATAGCAGGGTTATTTCTGCTGTAGTCAGGGGTTTCCAGCCGTGATCGTTTCCGGTGACCTTCCCCAACCCTAAGGAATGCTCGTACAGTTGATTCCTGAGCTCTGTCACCAGGGATGTGTGTTTCATGAAATGCGGAATGCACATGAAGTTGTATTGTATGCATTTATGTACATAAACATATGTTTGTGGTGTGTGTTTAGAGTGAACCTGGCTGCAGAACGACATGGTTACAACATGATACAACATTGAACAAAAGGGCTTACGAAAGGGTGTAGATCCAACATAAGGTTGAGGGGATGTGAGGGCTGTAGCCTAGGTCAGGGCGAGAATTCTCCTGGGGTGAACTTAAGTGTTTGTAATGTCTCCTAGGTTTTCCTTCAAGATAAAGGTTTTTGGTCCTTTCCTGAACTTAAAGAGCATTGGAGAGCATTGGAGCTGTTCTAATTGAAATTGGGGTGTTGTTCCAGTTGGCTGGCGCATAGCACGAGAATGTGTCTTTGCTTGGTTGATCTTTGAGCGCTGACTTAGTCACAAAACTAGATGTGCACGCACCACAACAAGTGGAGAGTTTTCTAGCAAGATAGGCTGAGATCTGGGAGTTTACAGCCTTATTAAATGTGTTGAATGCTGTCTTGATCATCATTCTGGATGGAACGGACAGCCAATGTGTGAGGAATCGATCATATGCATGGAGGGCGTGGGATAGCCTGGGCTTTTTTGAAATGTTTAAGTAAATTAATGATGGTAGACCTGCCTCAGGAAAATGTGTGGGGCTAATCTGCACATATTTTCCTATGCTCACACCAAAATAAATGCATAGACCTGTGTACTCTGGCATGGACACAGCCTACAGGCACCTTCTCCCCCTGTCATATTTAGTTGGAAGGATGGGGCTGGGGGCTTCCCCCTACCATGGACAGCATGATTAACTGACAAAGGCTCCTTGGAACCACCAGGCTCTTCTGTTAGCCCTGCATCTGGTGGCAGCGGTTAACATACCAATAGAGGGTATGTCAAAGAGACCCCCAAGAGGCTTGGCTGCAGAGGATAACAAAGGAGACTGAAAACCCAGCAAACCTTTCATATGTAACTGTGTCAACCTAAAGCCATCTCCCACCACTCAGTATTAATGACAGTTGAACTGACATATCTGAGTCTATTTGCAGTAGACAATTCCCTTCTAGGGGGACCCCATTCATAAGATATAAGAATGTGGTTTGCAGAAGCCAGAAAGTCTGGTCTCTCAGCATCTTCAAGGGAGATCTGCCACTTTAAAATCGAACCACACCGTAACCAGAGAGACTCTTTGATCACAGCAGACAAGAAGGTGGGTGGGACCCAGGATCAAGGGAGTGAGCCCAGGGCTCTTTCTGTTGAGAGACATGAGCTGCCATATTGTTATATTCTTTCTGGGACATCCCTTTTTCCTGTAGGACCCCTTCCCTTTTCCTGTTGCAAAGCACTCTGGCTATGAGCTCACACAGAAAGTTTTTCGTAGGGACCCCAGTATTGGTTCAGTAAGGTAGGCTCAAATTTCACCAATCACTGTGGCCCACTTGGCTTTAAAAGAGGGCTGGAACCCCTCTTTAGGAGATCATCTGAAGACGTCACTTGATGCACGAAGAAGAACTCATCTTTGTACCCTGGCTGAAGGTACAGTCTGCCTTACAGCTTCTGCCAGTGAAGGAAGGCCAGGAACATCCAAAGAGGGAAGCAGGATCCCGCCCCTTAACTTCTCCCAGGGAACAGAGGCAGAAAAGAACTCAGAAGACCCTACAGCCACTTCAGAACCAGTACCGAGCCAGCACACAGGGTGCCCTGCTAGGGTATGCAGCAAGCTCCCTGGATAGGGAGTACCAGAAGGTCTCTGAACCTGAAACCAAGGACAAGGCGGCTGCTTGCAACACACTCCCTAGGTCTGGGCCATCTGCCTAAAAGGACAACACAAGCCCATCGAAAAGGCAGGAAGAAGTGCAGCGACAAGCACCTGCCACCGTCCGCGTTAAAGGACATTCTTAAGCCAGTCGAGTTCCTCAATCTTCCTCAATCTGCAAGGCTCAACATAGGGCCTGGCTGCAAAGGCTAAAAAGGAGACAGCAAACCCCAACAACCTTTGATATGCATCTGTGTCAACCTGAAGCCAGCTGCCGCCTCTCAGTAGCAATGGCAGTGAACTGTCATGTGAGGGACAGCTGTTTACAGTAGTCACCCCTGCAGGGGGACCCCATTAAGAAGATATGAGAATGTGGTTTACAGAAGCCCGAAGGTCTGGTCTCCCCACAGCTTCAAGGGAGACCTGAGGCTTTAATCAGGAACCACACAGAGCTCAATTATTTGATCCACAACAGACAGGAAGCTGGGTGGGACTTAGTATTACATGTTTTCACCCATTTACCTTTTCTGTTGCAAATCACTCTGGTTATGACCTCATGCATGTAAGAGACTATACTGTTGCTGGGGACCCAGAATTGGTTCATTAAGGTAGGCTTAGCCTACACCAATCCCTGTGCCCCATTTCGCTTTAAAATAGGCCCGAGCTCCTCTTTTGGGCAGATAATCTGAAGACTATGCAAGGAGTAGCAAAAAAGAACTCATCATTGGACCCTGGCTGAAGATACAGTCTGCCTTACATTTTACACCAGTGAAGGAAGTCCATAACCTCCAACAGGGAAGCAATATCCCTTCCCTAAACATCTCCCATGGAACAGAGGGAGATACTGAATCCAGAGGACCCTCCAAGCAGCCTCAGAACCGGTGCCCAGTGTGAGAAACCAGAAAGTGTTTCACCCGCTTGTCCCAGCGGATCTGTCTCTCAGGGGGCCAGGGCACAGCTATCCCCTTTGGATCCAGACCCTGAGGGTGGACCGGTGTGGGAGGATCACCTGGGTGAGGGGTCTTCGGGGAGTGGGAGTGGGACACCGGATGGCGAGATGCAGTATCCCTGCCCCTGTAACACCTTTACCCCATCCTACCAGGTAGGATATGTGGGAACTCTATCCCCCCCTTTCCTTTCTCCAACACTTTCATACGGACGGCCCGCTCTGGGAGAAAACTGTCTCACACCCGAGCAGTGTACCTGACATGTCCCGCTTCTATGGTCAGGCAAAGTCAGGCAATTACTGACAATCACTCACACCTGACTTCCAATAAACTTCCCCACACAGATAAAAGACAGAGCATGAGAGCACACTCTGAGCAAGGCAAAGCACACAAAGGAACAGCAGTTTTGAGTTGACAGCTGAACGAGGGGAGAAAGACGAAGGGTACGCAAGGAGGGAAATACCCTTGACTTTTTTAGCAAGAAACCTTTACTTTCACGAAACCTTTGAGGCAGAAAGCATAAGGCCAGGAAACCAGACTGAAGAATCCTGCAGTGGGTGTTGGAGATACCAAAGGCCCTCCCGTGTAACCGACCAAGGTGGGGAGGAGTAGCAGCCATCAGGGTATTGTCCTTGGCTCCAAGAACAAATAAGACCTAGATAGATCAACACAGCCGATGAGTTGGGGAGACCGATGCAAGACCGGTCTGTGTTGAAGTCAAGGTTGCAAGTTGCAACATTGTATAATGAGTGCTGGAACGAACATTGTTAAACGTGTCTGATGAAAGTCGTGAGTAAAGCTAAAGCTAAACTGTTGATGAATGTTTGAACTTGAGAAGGAAAGATACAATACCGTTAAGTGGGCCGGCACCATGTGTGTGCTCAATCGATGGTCTCTGTAAGATATCCTGCCAAAAGAGAAACGAAAGCCAAAAGCTTGATACGAACATTGTATGAAGTGAATAGAATTGGTCCTGCAATGGTTTAAGCAAAATCCATCGCACATTTGAAAGTCTTTGATTTTGATAGGGGATCCGAGCCCAAAAGAGGGAGATCCTTGGTCTGAACCCAAACGAGGAAGAACAAGTGTAAACAGTGTGATAAAAAGGGGCCGAAGACTGAAGGAGGGAGACCCATGATAAACATTGGAAGCGAGAATATGTGCATCGGAAGATCCTGATAAGAATGAAACTTTGATACCTGTTTATTATGACAGGCCCTCTGCATTAAGAGACTGTTGAAAGAAAAGAGACTTTGGCAGAAAGGCCCTGATAGCTATGCTTTGAACGCTATCCTTGTGTCAGAAGTCAGAGTGTGTGCTTAGTTCGAACGTGCGCCTTTCCCCATGCTGAAAACATGGGGAAGGAAAGCCAACCCCTCAACCAGCCTGACATATCATTTCTTGAACACTTATCATTTTTACATACATTATTGTCCCACGCCCTTTTGTATTTAGAAGTAAGGATTGGCAATAGGTTTATTAGTATAGGTCGTTTAATTTTGACAGAGACTTGACTAGGACTGCGTTATTATTTGTTGTAGCTTGCTCCCATCCTTAGATTTAGGTTAGATAGGCATTCAACCAACCCATGGAAGGTCAATAAACACCCTTGAACTGTGATCATTTGTGTCTGTCTTCACTGTTTGATGCCATGTCTAACTTACAGCAGCCAGCACACAGCGTGCCCTGCTAGGCTCTGCAGGATTCTTCCTAGGTGGGAGGTGCCAGAGAGTTTCTGAACCAAACCAAGGACAACGCAGTTGCTTGCAAAACTGTCCTCAGCTTTGGACCGTCCGCTTTATAGGACGACACAAGTCCAGTGAAGAAGCTAAGGGGAGTGCATCGACAAGCATCTACCGACATCTGCCTTAAAGGACATTTTTGCACCAGTGGAGCGCCACGAGCTGCAATGGACTTCACTGCTGACTGTTGTTACGCATAAGTTGCTAAAGCCATTCGAGATGCCTCGACAAGTGCTTCAGAACTGCCGACCAGCACTGAGACAATGATTCCTGAGCATCTGCCGCCATGTAGGCCAGCCTGCAGCCATCCGTCCAGCTTCGCTCACCGAACTGCCTGCTGTCTGATACCCGCAGCTGTCTACCATCTTGAACCCTGTTGCAGAAGCTGCAAAGCGCCCTGAAACCGACTCAACCCTGTCGAGTACCAAGAACTTCTACAAGCACAAGTTACATTGTGTTTCTGTCCCCCTGGTCCTTCTCCGAAGGCCTCTAGTGACAATTTACTCTCCATTGCTCCCTTTGTGTTGAAACAAAATATCCTTGAAATATTTCGATGAATTACTATACCGACTACCCTTCAGTCAGTATCCAGAGTGCACCCTCTTTCCTTCTATGAAACTGTCTGTCCTCTGCATTCTTTTTAATAGGTGGGTTGCATTTTGTAGTGTGCTAGAACTGTCTGTTGTCACAATAATAAAGTAGATATTTGTATACAACCTTGTCTGGACAGTACCTTTTATCATTTGTTAATAATTGTATTTTCGCTGTGTTGCAACTAACCACTGATCCACAACCTCTCAGAGATAAGCCTGCTGTTCCGTCCATGTTAACAAAATAGGACAAGGAGGTTTATAATTGACTTTATTTATTGTTTATTTATATAGCGCTTATACACAGGTGAAGTGTTTCAAAGCACTTCCAGGCGGGAAGGTAACAAGGGAATAAAGTAATCATTCTTAGGCCTTCAAGATTCCGAATGATCTAAACAGAAAAACTAGCATACTAGTCCTGATGACATTTCTCCTAACGCAAGTGCATGAAGTGGTACAGTTGAGAACAAGCTCTGGAGGAGAGGGCAGAAAATGGTAGGGGGTGGGAGGGGTGAAAGGACAGATGCTTAACTTGTATTAAAACATTTATGTCCTATACGCGTACAGACGAAGATGCAGAGATGGGGGGCAGGTTAGAGGGAACAAAGAGTCCGGTCCAGCAGGGCCCTGAGTTAAGTGCAGAGAAGTTGCCCCGCTCAAGGAGCATAAGCTGAAAGTGCAGTAGTGTTGAACAAAATGCAGCAGCCTGGAGGCAAGTGCAAGAGACTGGCGGGGGAGCCTGGGACCTCCAGGCTCTGGAGGTGAACCAGCAACCAGTCAGCAAAAACTGAACAGTGTTAGAGAGGTGAAGGGGGGTGGAGAGAAAAAAAAGGAGGTAAGCAGGGGAGAGGGATAGAGAAGGGGGAAGAGAAAATGAAGGTCTTGAGGAGTTTCCAGAAGTTAAGATGCTCCGGCTCAAGACGTAGAGAGCCAGGGATACTGTTCCAGAGGGAGACACCTGCAGAAGATAAAGATCTACCCCCAAATCTCTGTTTATGAAAGTGGCGCACCCGCAGAGAGTTCGAGGAGGACGAGCGGAGGACTCTAGAGGGAGAGTATTTAGGAAGAGAGCGTTGTAGATCGTGCGGGCACCGGCCCCAGAAAGCCTTGTGGATTATGCAGAGTGTCTTGAACTTGACACAGGGATCCAGTGGAGGGATTTCAGCGCCAGAGAGAGGCGGTCCCAGGGTTTGAGGCCAAGGATAAGTCTTGCAATTCTGTTCTGGATGAGTTGTAGGGGACAGAGTGTAGATGTAGGGATATTGAGAAAGAGGCTGTTACAATAATCCAGCCTAGAGAGAACCAGGACTCTCTAAGTGATGAGACTCTGGGGGAAAGTAAGAAAAGGAAGAATACCTCTGTGGAGGTGCAGTTGGTAGTTGGACTTTTTGGAGATGTCTGAGATGTGAGAAGAGAAGGACAGAGTGGAGTCGAAGATGACCTGAAGATTTTATGCCTCATTGGTAGGTAAGTGCGTGGGGCCAAGGGAGGTAGGCCAGTGAAAAAGTGAGAAAGTGGGAAAGTGGGAGCAGGGATCCCAATGAGGACGATCTCTGTCTTACTGGCATTCAGGCATAAATTGTTATCAGCACACCAAGCCTGAATTGCAGATAGACAGTCAGGGATGAGCGAGGAGGAGGAGGAAGCCGAGGGTAGTGTAAAAGAGAGCTGTGTATCATCTGCATAACACTGAAAGTTAGAGGTAAAGGTAGAGATCATGTGGGCCAAGGGGGCCATGTAGGTATTGAAGAACCAGGGGGAAGGTTAGATCCCCTGGGGATACCAAAAGTAGAGAGCATGGCAGAGGAGAGAAAGAGCCCGAGTTCTACCTGGGAGGGCCGGTCAGAGAGAAAGGAGGCGAGCCACGCCAGGACCTGATCTGTGATGCCCAGATTGTGTTTCTAATCTGTTTGTATCCCTTCTGATGTACTAGAGGTGTGGGGTTGATTGATGGTTTAGAAACCTCTCGCACTTTTCCCTTTCCCCCTTCCCATGCACTTGCGCGATCTGAATGACTCCTGGCCTAGTAGGATCGTTGTCTGTTTTCCCTTGTTCCCCCTCCCTTGCCTCGTCGCGCCTTGAAACACTTGTGTATAGGCGCGTTATAAATGCCATATCATATATCATATCATAACCAATGTCATCCTGGACCACTGGTGCCCCACAAGTTGATTTGTCACATTGGTGGCAGGCACTGGATCTAGTTGGAGCTTTGCACACAACTTAGTCACCCAATGATGAAATTACTTTTTGCAGGCAACATTTGGACACAGCTAGGTATTTCTAATAATCATGGAACTTGACATAGAGACGGTGAAAGGCATGTCCATTGATGTCCTGTGTATCCTATGTCAAAAGAGGGGACTTCCCCACAGCACTAACGTTAATAAACCTGAGTTGCTGACCGGTTAGACCCCATATACCTGAATAAAGAAGACCTTCCAGAAGGAGTAGTGGAAGATGGCGAGCAAGACAGCATGAGCAGAGTTTCTCGCTAATCATCGCGTGGGGAGCAAGCGTTGTTTCTTGACACTCTAGAGTGACAGTGAGATATGGGGCTAGTGCAGCATGCCGCAGGTACCAGGCCTTGGCAAGGTCTCTAAGTGCCCCTGTAATTGTCCCTGCTGTTAACAAAGTAGCAGCTAGAAAGCTCCTGCTAGAGAAGAGGAGAATAGCACTTGAGGAAACAGCGGGACAACGTCACAAGAGAGCTGGCCCTTGAAGGGAAAAAGGAGGCCAACAGTTCCACCTCTAACGAACGCAGTGGTAGTGGCTCAAACCAGAGTGCCTGTGATAAGCCCCAGCGGCAAATCCCCAAAGACTTAGTGCAGGATTACGAAGTGGGGAAGGAAATTTCTGACTGGTTTGAAGTGTTCAGGCTTGCTTTTCTGCTACAGGAGGTGGATGCAGTACTGTGGGGGTGCTGCCCTGACGAGTCACTTACCGACACCAGGCACTGATGCAATTCTTCAGTTAACTCCCAAGGAATGGTCAGTTTATGAGAACATGAAGGGGGGCCCTGCTCAGGAGGTTCTGTAAATCCCCAGAATTGTATCTGAAGAGCTTCAGAGAGCTTGGAAAGAAAGGTGGGCAGACATCTGAAGCATTCACACACTTGGCATTGAAATATCTGAGCGGGTGGGTGACTGTTAACAAAGTTGACACATTTAAAGGGATGTACAATTTGATTATGTCTGAGCATGTATTGAGGAATTGTGAGGTTGACCTACACCAGCATCTTGTGGACAAGACTATTACAGACCCTAGGGAGCTTGCAAAGACTGCCAACAGGTTTGTAAGCACTCATTTCCAGAAAAAGGCTCAGGCAAGCACACCTAAACCAGCAGAGAAATCTTCAGACAAAAACTTAACAAGGATGGGACACCTACGTTCTCACCACCAAAAGGTTGTTTTGTGTGTAAGGAGCTTGGCCATAGGAAAGGGGATCCTGATTGCAAGGGCTTACCCAAGAAAGCCATAGTGAATGCTGGACTCGTGGAAGCGGCCATCATTCGTGTGGGCCTCCTAGAGGAGGACTTCCCACTAGGCCAGGGAGTTCCAAATGTGGATTGGTTACACTAAGTGGGAACGATACCGGGTCGCCAGAAGACATCCCAGTTACAAATAATACTCAACTCTATTTAGAACATGTGTATATCAATGGACACAAAACTCCTGTGGTTTGAGACACTGATCTAGCCTCACTGCTGTCACCCGTCTGTGGGTATAGCCAGGCATGTATATTGATGGGCCTCATTGAAGCATCAGTGTAGCAGTGAAAGACTCCATCCCTGTCCCATGTCTGATGGGTAATGATCTTCCTGATCCCAAGATATTCACAGCAGCTACCTGATCGAGGGCCAACGAAATCACCAGATTGAACATTCTCAGAGCCTTAGGGCCTGGAGTGCTTCTAGAGGACTTGTTGGATGGACCGGTGTGGCTGGTAGCTCCTAGTCCAGTTCAACAGACTGCTGAGTCACCTTCTCCTTTGGCAGAGGTGCCAGTAGCAACTGAGAACCCTACTTTGGTAGCAGGGGACTCGGTGACTTCGGAGTTGCCTTGCGCAGCGCAGGAACCTGAGGTGGAGGACCAGGTGAGCGCAGATCTGAAGGGCCTGCCCAAGCTGGATGAGTTTCCATCAGCTGGGGGCTTGGATCAGGCAGACTTCTTTAAAGCCCAGAAAGAGTGTCCCACTCTGGTGGGCCTGCAGAAGCAGGTGGAGGAGCAGGCAAAAGGTGAGGCCCCTGGCCTGTTCAAAGTGTACTGGGAGGATGGACTCCTGTACAGTGAGCCAAAGGACTCTGATGGCAAGGGCACCAGAAGGTTGGTGATTCCCCAATGTCACAGAAAGTTCCTTTTGGATTTGGATTACCAATTTGCCCTGGAAGTTGATTCGTCACACTGGCCAAGGTTAGTAGGAGGATTTTTGTCATTGTTCTCAGTTTTCTGTCTGCCGTTCAAGCCTGTCCACTTTTACCAGGTGAGTCCGTGTGCGTACATGATAACTTTCAGCGTCAACACTAGGTTTAACAGACATTTGTTTAAATCCATGGAATCTTCTAAGATTGAAGTTGAAACAGTGATTTATCCTGCTCCATAATATGGTTGGGTAAGGCAGTTGCATGCCATTGTATAGTGATTGCAGATTATTTTAGATTTTTCAGCCCTTTCGGATTTTCTTCAAACTGTTTGCTCACCTTCCTGAGAGACAAGTGGAAAGCAGCACAATGCCAATGGTGGGATAAGGGACAGTGGGGAATTTCCGTTCCACATTCTGCATCGCCTAGTCAAGCGGAACTACTTGTGTTTGCGACGGGCTAGGATTTGCTGAAATGCACCACACTGCAACCAGTCAGCGTGGCCGAAGAGTTCTGGATAGCTCATTCATTGGAAAGCATGACATTGTACGCTGGTAAAATGTTCTGCCCACTCTTATTTGCCAAAATGGCCCAGTCTCTGTCATTTTGTCTGAACTTTAGAACTTCTCAATTAAGGGTGAAACATGTAGTTGTGTTTGTGAGATGACTTGTCACATCATTCTGAAGGAGGTGACTTTGGGAGTTTCCCTGTGAGTGCGGCATAAGATGGGGTTGTTTATGTCCACTTGGTATTATATGTATATATCACATAAGTCTAAGGTTCGGAGGGTAGACTTGCACTCAAAGTGGCGGTTGGCGATCACCCGCTGGCCTGCCCATCTCATGATCAGTGATTCCCCCTAATCTTCAAAGTACAAGAACTGGCAGATGCCCACAATGACCACAGGTGACACACCAAAACCCGGTTGTGTCGTGGTGTGTAGATTGGGGGAGTGGCACACGAAAGTTACACAATGTTTAATGATATTACAATAGTGCGTAAATGGAGAGGGCTTATTAAAATTGTAGTACACTTTCCTTATCTTTTATTTCAATAAAACCATTCACTCCAAAAGAAATTTGCTTGGTATAGGACTGGACTCTGCATTTGCAAGTGGATGCCTCGAAGCGAGCTAGCGCCGCACTGGAACATATCCACTGTTAAGTATCTGTGTTACCTCCAATTATTTCCTGCATATGAATTCTTAATGCTAAAATACCCAAACTGTACATTGAAAATTGTCTGCAGAACAATATATCTGCCATCCATTGAATTAGATCCCAGATTGTAATTGCGTATATTAATTGTATAAGATTAATGTAGCAAAATGCATGGACTCTACCTTTAATGTCCCTGTAGGGTTTCATCTGCCCTGTTCTAAATGAGCTGCTCGATAAATAATTGTGCTCTTCCCAAATTTCACCAGCACAGCACAATTTACAAGGGGTAGGATCAAGAGGTAGAGTTCTCTCAGCATAGGCTGAATCCTTTAGAAGGCTGATAGGTCTGCGGTTAATTAGATCACGTGTCATTTCAGAGTTGGACATGTGACCGAGTAGATCCAAGCAGCTTTTCAATTACTCACCTGACTCGAATCTCCAAATTCGAACACATCACATCCAACCACATCAAACTGCAATGGCTCCCGCTGCAGCCTGCATGCACGCATCAGATTCAAATCCTGGAGCATCATCCTCAAGTCTCTCAGCTACGTCGCCGCAAAGCTCAGGATCTCCAGCAGCCAGCAGCCTGCACTCCACCATAATCCAGGATTTAAATAAACTAGACAACATCGCAGTAGGAAGTCTAGGCCTTCAGACTCTGGAACCTCCTTCCCATCAACATCAATCTCACCCACATATTTTTGCAATTCAGGAAGAAGCTCAAGACCTTCCTCTTCAAGGACTTGCTCTGCCTGAAAATCTAGGACTTCACCTCTCCACTCTGCAGGAACCACACCCTGGGAGTCTTGCTGTGCCTACCACCCCTTGTAATGGCCATTCCCTCTCACCCGCTCTCTTCATGGCCAATGTGAGTACTCACCCCCTTCCTGTATAGCTTCTCTGCTGTCTTTTCCCGCTCCTTCCACTCGCTGCTACTGTACCCTCTTCAACACTAGCCCACTGTTGTCTGTATCGCTGGATTGTCACCTCTCCTGCTTCATAACTCGGTCTCTGCTCCTTGGCTATACTCATCATTGCTAACTCACCCCTTCCTGCAGCTTCCCTTATTACTCTGTAAAGTACTCTGTTGCTTTATGAAGCTAGGTTTGCGCTCAATAAATACCCACAAATAAAATAAATAAAATGCATGAAGTAGTAGGTCAAGCTTGACTCCAGGCAGCAGCAACAAGGTAAACCTTCACTTACACAAACAGAATATGGGCTTTATCAGTGCAAACGCCTTCCTCAAGCAATGAAAAGGGACAACAGGTGCATCACTCTTCCCTCTTTTATTTCTCCTCTTTCTTCTCATTTGATCTAACATTTAGGATGTATCAATGCCTTTTGGTTACAAGCCAGCTCTGCCTCTTTCAAGTTCTAACTGCTTCAATTGTTTTTCACTGTCTTCTCTTTCCATCTTATCAAATGTCATCTCCCAGCTCCTCCTCACCTGTGTCTCTACTCATCACACTGCCGCCGGTTTCTGCTTCCCCACAGTCAAAGTATCAATTATTTTCTGTGGTTCGTTCCATTTCCAACCATCGCTTTTCCCTTTCTTTGTTTTCTTCTTATCCTGCTTAGTCCTTTGCTTCCTCCATTCTTCCCCTCCATCACATTCTTATAGCCCTTCCTTGTTCCCCTTCCCTCTTACCCCTTACCTTCTTTATTTTAATAGTTTTTATTGTTTGAGGTAATAAAGATAATACATATGTTAGCAAATTACAGACTTTGAGAGGAATTTATGCCAAAATAGAAAGTGAACAGAAGTTGATAATATTAACAAGCGAAGAAATAAATCAATACCAAACGCATGCATTAGACAGATTGGATCATGGTGCATATTTCAGCTAGCATAGTAGATGAAAGTAAGCTAAGTTTTGCATTAACTATAGTATCCACTCTGCAGATAAACGATTAGGGGAAATAAGAGTGGACATATGGGGAGACAAATAGATAGACAGACCTAAAACATACAAGAGACAAATGCAAGGAAGGTAAGGGAGGAAGATGGGTATAATGCATTATTTGGTCAAACTGTTCTTACCACTGTAATCATAATAAATAACAGGCATTTGAATGAAAAAATAATCACCTAGCTAATCAATTAAGTATGAGTATAGAAGTTCACGAGCCATGAGCAGTTGCATTGAAACAATTAAGATAACGGATAAATAAATACCATTTAGCATTATATTTAGGAATAGTATTATGATTATTAGCCATTCACAGTTCAATGTTTTTAATATGACAAATAGAGTTCCACCATCCTCTGGTAGAAAGAGATTGGAAGTCTTTCCAGTTGGCTGTGTTACATTTCAAAGCTATAGAGATGAATAAATCATACAGTCTGGTTGAGTCAGGAGAAATATATGTTGTTATAGCTAGACTTCCTAAGAAAACATTAATAGAGGACAGCGGAACGTCAACAGAAAAAATAAGCTTAATAAACTTCCAAATGTCCTGCCAAAATCTGAACATATATGAACATTCAAAGAACATATGCATGTATGAGGCGGGAGACATGCCACATGACCAATATTTAGCATTGTGATTAGGGTTGGCCTTTGCTAATTTAGCCGGAGAAATAAATGCTCTATGGATGAAGAAAAAATAATGTTGTGTTATGTTAGCTAAAACCGATATGTGTTTAATTTTAGAAAACAAACAAAGCCAGATTTGATGCTCAAACCTACATTCTTAATAATTTTCCCACTTAAGACGAATTGAGCAAACATCAAATGTTGAAGTTAGCATGTTAGACATTTTTTAGGCTCTTACATCGCAGGTCATGGTGAGCTGCAATAATCTGAGGGCATCTGGAGAAAGCATCTCATTAGAGAAGTGATCAAGTGCATCTCGGTAGGAGTTAATTAACTGATTGTAGTACTGAAAATCAGCTTTGGGAATGGCGAATTTGGATGAGATTTGCTGAAAGGAGAGAATGGAAGAACCATCCATAATATGTTGGATGAATCTAATTCCTTTTTTAATCCATGATTTATGATTAAGGACCCTGTTGTTAATAACAATATTCGTGTTGTGCCATAGTAAAGAGGAAAGGTACTTATTGGCTGTTTTGGTATAGGGGAAGAGAAAGTATTGTAGATCTGTTACGGATGCTTTTATATGGTCCAAGATATTCATGGAGGTATGTTTGAAAATATATATGTGATCAGTAATGTTATATGGATGAACTGAGTGTTTTTCTAACGTGCACCAAGTAGGAAAAGGCTTTTGACCATGTCGATTGGAACTTTATGTCTCAAACCCTTCGCTGGCACGGATGTGGTGATAAATTCATATCATTGTTCAAACTCCTTTATTCATCCCCCAAATCCTCAATCTATTTAAATAGCCAAACATCCTCCTTCTTTCCATTGCTCAGGGGAACGCGGCAGGGCTGCCCCTTCTCACCATTGCTATATATTCTTTCACTGGAACCGTTATTGGAATTAATAAGATCTAACAAAAATATCCCAGGGATTCAAGTAGGTGCTTCATGTACCAAAATAGCATTGTATGCAGACGATATCCTTATTCTAATCAAAAACCCCAAACATCACCTACCCAATCTCCTCAATGATTTATCACAGTTTGGTCAAGTATCAGGATACAAGTTAAATAGACATAAATCAGAAATCATGCCCTTAAATCCCAACTGCTTCAAACATGACATTGATATTTTGCCCTTAAATGGTGCAGTAATTCCATTAAATATTTGGGTATTATGTTTGTCCCTACAATCTTTGATACCATCAAAGATACCATCAAGCTTAACACTAAGATATTACTGGACACTCCTAAAGACCTAACATCCAAATGGTCCCCCCTTTACCTGTCTTGGTGGGGGCAGTTGGATACGATCAAAATTATGTTGTCCCCTATTGTACTATACTACCTTCAGATTCTTTCTGTTCCACTATCTCTTTCCTTTTTTAAATCTATATATTCTATATTACTAAACTTTCACTAAAGTTTTACTAAACTTTTACTAAACTAGAAAAAGTAAAACGATTGTGCTAACCAAACTTAATCCACTGTATGAAATGGGCGGTGTAAGATTTCCAGACTTTAAGCTATATCACCCCTTACCTTCTTCACCTCCTCCTTCCCTCTTTGTCCTTTTCTTCACTCTTTTGGCTCTTCCTTTGCCTTTCTTGTTTGCCTTTTTCACTTATTTCTTTCCTTTCTTCCTTCTACTCATTCCCATACGACCTTCTTTTTTCTTTCCTCCCTATCTACTTCCCTTCACTATTTCATTCACTGGCTTCTCTTTTTCTTTGCTTTTGTAACTATTTCTCTATCATCTACAAGTATTGCACTTTTCCTACAGTTCCTGAAGCCTTTTTTCACTAAACCTTTTCGGGGTCCCCTCTTTAATTTTTTCTAGTACTCTCTTTCTCTCGCTTCACATGCACTTTTCTTTCAATCTTTTGCTCTCTTTCAACTTTTCCATTCCTTTGCTGTCTTGCTTCCCTCCATCTTTTGTTTTGATTCCTCTTACTTACTTTTCAGTTTTCTCCCTTCTACTCCCTTTTTTGCTCCCTTTCACCTACTCTTTTTGGCCCCTCACGTGTTTCTCAATTCTCCTGCTTTATTAGAGCAATAAAACCTGATCCCATGGGCCGGATCGGGTGGTAATGACCTGGGGCCCAAGTTATAGGCCCGAGTGCAGCCTTAATGATGTTCCTTAGTGCTGTTACCGGGCTGGGTCAGGTATTATTGCTTTTAGCACCCTGGGTTTTCAATCTGAAAACCGGCTGCTGACAGAAAGGTATTTTGTTTGAATGAACAGTATGTGATTGCAGTGTCCCGTTCACGCAAACAATATTTACCTAAGAAGGAGCCCCGCTTTCCATTCCATGGCGTTTGGGGACGCACAGGGCCGGCAGCGGTCGTACCACTGACAAAGGGAGAAGGTCAGAAGCGTAGGGCTGTGGGGAGGGAAAGGAGCAGAGATCAGAGGGAAGAGTGGTGTGGAAGGATGGCAGGGCAGGTGTGAGCAGCATTCAGGTTGCTCAGAGCACGGACTTGGATCATGGGATTCAGTCCACGATCTGAGCAAGCTGATTGGTTGGCTCCCCCAGACCCAGGTGCTGATTATATTGCCGTATCTTTGAAGATTTGTTTCATCTCACCATTTAGCTCTTTTACTTAACCCTTTATTCCTCTCAACACTCAAATTGGCCCTGGCAGGCTAGAACCTTTAAGTTGTTTCTTTGTACATGTGGCTTTACTCCTGCCAGGCTTCTGTTAAGTATGCTCAGTGCTTTAAGTGGGACGGGGCCGGTTCTGGGCCCTAGCAATCTCCAAAATGTGAGACTGAGCCGGGGCCCTGTGGGGCCCCCCCTGGCCCCACCAAGCCACGGCGGGTTATCACCCTGCCACAGCCGTGACAGGAGATGAGCCTGCCGTCCGTCACCATGTATGAGTCAGGCAACAGCTATGACTGGCAGAATTGCCTGCCCGTCACAGCATCGTGCAAACTGTTTGCGTGACGCTGTGACTGGCTGACACTTCTGCCAGTCACAGCTGCCTGCTGCAGGAAGTGCATAGCTTTTGTAAATTGTAACTTCCTCTGGCGACCCCTCATGAGGGTCACGAGAGGATGTTACAGAAAGTCTCAGCCTGGCCAGCTCTAATAAAAGGGTGCGCAGAGTGCACCATTTAAGAGTGATTTACCTTCGGCATCGGATTTAGTAGCGTGAATAATCTGGCATCAGGCTTAAAAATGTTTTCAAAAAACAGATTGGTCATCATCCCGCCCTACTAGGCACAAGAGTTCCTAGGAACCTTGTGCACGTCTTAATAGCTCTCGGCTTTGGGCACGTTGAATAGTGTACACAAGGGTGCTTAAGACAGAGGCCTGAACAAACAGAGCCTGAGGTATGCCAGCAAGGAAGCGGAAGGGGACAATCTGGCAGCAGGCCGTACATGTATAAACAACTACCATAAAGTGGAGGCCGCAGAAGGGGTTAGGCACATACTTGCGTTTCACTGTTCACCTGTGTGTGTCATGGAGACCTCCAAAGAAATGCCTCAGTGGAAATTCTGCCCTGCTGACCAGTTATGAAATGGGCCACGCCCATCAATTCTTGGGCCACGCCCATCATGCAAGCCACGCCGCCAAATGAGGGCCCCGCCCCCTCAGTTTCTTACCCCGCTTAAAGCACTGAGTATGCTGCTGGAATCCAAAGAAAACATACTTCTTTGCTCTGCGTGTTCCCTTTCAGCTGTGTTTTCTTGTGTGGTTAGGAGACGGCCTGTAGTGAGGAGTGCTAGAAGCACCAAAGTCTGAAATCTCTAGCAAACAAAGCCTTTATGGCAGCATAGAAACAGTTGAAGAGACCGACAGTGGAACGATTTCAGATGAAATGGCCCTGTCTCCTTATTGTATCATGCAGCGTGAAAACAACTTTAGTGAAGCCCACTGCTCTGCGCCGGCCTGCCCCGGCTGGGCCCCACCAGCATCATCTGAGGTTACTCTCTAGCAACCATTCCCATCCTTTGGTCTACAAGCCCCAGTAGCTTTCTCCAAGGTTTCTGTTCTCTACGGAGCCCTGAATGTGCCTAGAGTTCATGCTGAGCCATTACCAATCCAGCAGAGCACAGCCACAGGTCATCTCATGCCTTTTCACGGAAGACTACCACTGAGCCATGGCTCACATGGACTCCCGCCACTCGCCTGGCATGCAGGGCAGCATGAACCGCACGGTAAGCAGTACCGCTTTGCACCCTTATCTCGAGCTGGTATGTAAATCAAGGATTATCACATACCCCTCTTTGCACATGTATCCATGTTGGCACTTCTTAATGGTGTGTCCAAGTATTAACACTAATAAACTGCACTTTGAGTCACATTTACTCCTCCAAACACAAAGATAAGAATAAAAACTGTCAAGGGCCAATTTGCCCTCTGCACTTTTGGTATCATGGTACCCTCATCCAAAGATTTCTGAGCCTGAAGTGGAAGGTGTAGGCCTTGGTCAAGGTTGCGGAGATCCAGGTTTCTGTGATACAAGTGGGTCATCGCCGCTTAAACTTCCATCATGGCCGACATGCCCAAACCTCCATCCCTGGGGAGTCGGCGGGGAAACGGCTAAATCGAGAGGTATTCCCTATGGGGTTGTGGAAGAAGGGCTCCGACTGAGCCACGCTGTAGTGTTAACATCCTGCATGCCACAGGCACAAACAATGGGTGTGGAAGAGCCCTACAGTGACTATGCATGGCAAAACCAGATGCCTCCTTCAATGCTTCGAAATCGGGTGATACCAGAGTATTATGAAAGCGGCGCTCACATTCTTTGAAGTCATAGTGTGGTTGTTCCCAATGGCAACGAATGTTGCACGTGGCCAGGCCAAGTTGTGGACGTGTATGCATGTTAATGTTAATGGGTCTTGTACCGCGCACTTGCGCGGTCGCTTGGCACTCCTGTTGTTTTATAATGTGCTAGAGGAGCAGCAAAGTGTCATTGCTCTGCATAATGATGGGTTACCACTGCCAGGACTGATGATGGTTTGCTCAGGGGTCTCAGTGGAACCATTGAACATCAAGCGATGTCCAGGAAAAGATGGGGCATAGTTCTCAATGTTTTATGTCACAAAGCATTTAAAGGTAAAGAAAATTGGGCAGTCCCTGATTTTTTGTTTTCGTGGGATCAATCTTGAAAAAATAGGGAGAGCATTTAGACACACGGGAAAAACACCTCCAGATTGACTGCCCCTCTCTTAGTCCCCTATTGTTCAACAGGATTTAAAGACACCCACATTCTTGTTTGGCGGGTGAGAACCTATAGAAGTGAATGGAAGTACGGGGGGTTATGGAGGATGAGTTAACTGATTGCAAGGCAGATAACACCCTCCAAAAGTGGGTGAGTTCCGAGCTATGGATTTGTGCAGGCAGTGCGGTGGGACCCCGTTGAGACTGACAGATGTGTGGTGCATTAGACAGATGAGCAGATATTGTGGAATCCAGACCGAGTGTGTCGGGATCCCCTGGGCTGCTCAGAGGGAGAAAGATCGATATGCTTACTTGTGCTGATGGTATGTGGGAAAAGGAGGAGATTCCGAGTACTAGTTAAACCCTCTCAGTACATTGCTTGTGTGTAGAGAGTCATATGGCCTGGAGTCAAGGACATGAGGGGTGGTGGCGGCCCATGATGCCGTCCGTCTACCGCTGGATGCCCAGAGGGTAACACAGGTGTCCACGACTGTGTTTTTAAGACCGTAGCAGTGGTTTTTAAACTGGGCAGGCCCTAAGGATGTACTGGGGAGTTGGTGGGGTGGTGATTACGGTGATTGCTCTTAATAAAACATATAAGCAGATAAAGCTTGTGGGGGGCGTAAACAATCATTTTACTCAATGGAGTAGTTTGAATACCATGCCTTGGGGTTTGACAATTGTGCATGACATTAATGTTAACAACATTCTGTAATTGCAATATGACTGTATTTTTATCTCGAAATTTCACATGTATTCTCTTTCTTCTTTCCCGCGAATATTTCTCCCACGCGTGGCTAGGCGAGTTTGCAAACTCTTGTGGATGTTCACGAAACATAGCCAATTGGAGCCCCCAAATGTGGTGGGCATATCTTAAGGTGATTTTTGGGCTATACGCAACAGTAGTTGGTGACAGGGGATTTGGGCGACTATTGGCGGAGCTGGACATTTCAACGCAATGCTTTTGCCGCCAGCTCTTTCGGCGCGGCACCTTGGGCGTAGGTCCCTTTAGACAAGCCCTGTTCGATGTTACCAGCAGGGCGCTGGGACCTACAAGCCGGGACATTGATTATTGCTTGAATATGGGGTCAGCCAAAGCACCGAAAAATGCAGTGCTTTGGATGACAATATATTTAAGCAAACAATAGCCACACACTCACAGTTCATGGAGCTGTACTGTGAGAGAACGCTTCATGCAGAAATAGGTTACTGTGCCTTGAACTTCATGCAGGTCTAAAGTCGAGGGTACACGCAGGTGAACGGCGTCCACCCACCCTTTTAAGAGGGCAAACTCCGCCCCCACGCCCCACAGGTATTTTATGGCCATATTTGAATTCATATGTAAAACAAGAAATATTGACGGTCTTATTTGAATTTATACCTATCAAGGTTTGCAGGCCAGGAACTACACCACTGCACCATATAACCTGAAGAAAAAATACACACAACTTAAGTTGAATTGTCACATTTCGGGATTGCATGTTCCTGGTGTTGGTTCTTGGAGTTTTAAACATGCACACCTTTTAACATTTTCAAAATACTTTTAGTAGAAAATATCCTCCCCTGGTTTTTGGTGTGTATTGATTTTATGAAAGGCAAATGTAATTTCACCTGTGCAATTTGTATGGTTATGCAAAGTCAATTGAATAACATTTGCATATTTTACCGTGATATGCTAAATTCTCTTGATGTCACATCGCGCATATTAATGAGTCACCCCACTTTTTTTTAGATCTTGGCGCCTGATTTCATATTTGCAGTGCACAGCCACCTGTTCGTGCATGGAGCGTGCAAATAAACTACGACTCCATGCACTGAGCTGCTAGTGTTTGCTTAAATATGATGTCAGCCAAAGCACTGCATTTTCCCGCGCATCGGGTGATATATTTAAGCAAACATCAATAGCCAGGCACATAAGTACCTGCAGTCTGCGCCTCAAAGGAGCATTTACCTAAGGTGCCGCGTTGAAACGCCCCAACACAGCGTATCGGACTACTGTCGCGCCAGGGCTCTTTCTGTGGTCACAGAAACCCCGGACCTTGCCCTCAGCAAGTGTTTACGAAAGCCACTGAGCGCGCACTTTGCATGAGAATGGAGAGGAAACGTGGCCGCCATTGAAGTTCGAGGAACGGTTACACACTGGCATTGTCCCCCCACTCGGCTAAAGATAAAAGATGTTGGCAGGGGGGTTGGTCGTCAGGCGAGACAGGCCCTTAAAAAATGACCAGGGTACAGAACCCCAGACTGTTTCTTTATGGACTGGGCAATTTGTCCAGCCGCCATTGTCACCAGTGCATCAGGACAGACGTCAGAGAAGGCCGCGCCATGAAAGGAAATCGTTTGTTCTGGCTTCTCCCAGAGGGTTGTATTGTTTCTGTAAGTGTCAGCTTCTATTTTTGGAGTGAAGAGGAATGAGTGTCACCCAGGTGACACTTCCCACCGTGGAGCCGACACCTCTACTTTTAGACACATGCATGGATGGGCTGGGTTGGCACACAGCTGGGCAAAGTTGCCTTTCATGTTTTTTTTCCATGGATTCACTCAATGACCATGACGCTCTTTGTGCAGGCCTCAGGCTTCAACAATGGCCACCTACGTCAGCGGCTTGGTTCAATCACGTTGATGATTGATAACCTATGACGTCATCGCCACTTTCAAAAGAGGTAGGCAAGCCCATTGCCCTGAACTAATAGTGCATATGCCCGAATACAGAGAGAAGGCTACTAGGGCCGGAGTCAACCGACCTACTGAGAATTTGGATGGGCCTGTTTGGAAGAAAGCTGGGTCAAGGGGCAGGCTTTGCTTTCATTCCATAGATTTGCTCAGTGCATTCTGGGTGCAAGAAAAACGGACATATTACATAACAGACGGGTGTGACAATGACAGGATAAAATGGCTGCCTGAGCATCATGCACATATCACAGCCCATCCACCCTTGTGACTGGCCTTGACACAGCCCAGCGCGGTCTAGTTTTAAATGATGCGATGCCTTGGACTGGAAACCCAGCCCGGACATGGCACAATTCCCTACTTTCCCAGCAGCATAGTAGGGCAGGAAGCTCATTTTGCAGTGACATTACTCTTGCCTATAGGCGTCCCTAGAGAGAGGCAAACGGTGGGGGGAATTGACCCTCACCCCATATTTTCTGCGTTTCCCCCTTAATTGGTGGCCTGCCTCCCCTCCTGCAAATAACTCTTTCCAGGAGTCTTAAAGATGCCCCTAAGCCTAACTGGCATTCGTGTTTGCAGGTACTTTGTATGCTTAGCCTGGGTTCTTTCTTCTGGCCTGAAAGGACACCCCAGGAATAAATTGGCCATGCATATCACTGGCATGAGGGCCACCACTGCTAAAAGCAGGTTTCCTACATGCTGGGCACACTTCTGTTTCCCAAAGGTGCAGCTTGCATTTTCATAGAAAAAAACAAAAAAGACATTTCCAAACTGAAACATGCATTGTAAACTTACATCCACGGTGTTTGTTTTTTTGTTTGACTATCACACACATACCCTGTGATTTCTGTGCCCTTTTGTACTTTATCACAGGATGTATTGCTAAAGATGTTGTATGCTTGTCAAACTGCTTAATCACAAATACATGCGTCTATTGTGCTGACGGCAGATGTTAGGAAACTAAACTGAGGGCTTATGGGTGCCAACATTTGATCTTCATGACTGGGGCAGAAATTCCCCCACCCTGCCCTGAATATAAGCTGGCGACAAGCCCAACCATTCCTCTGGCCAAACAGATTTTATTGCACTTGTTTTTTTTTAAATAAGGATTTGAAAAAGTAATAAGATTAGCACCCAGTTTTAAATATCTCAAGAACAGTCACTCAACCTGCTGATCTATCCCTGGTAGCCTCCTATTGGGGGGCATGCCTATGGATCCCTTATTGTGCTCAAGATCACTACATCACCAACAGAGCAGTTCATGAACATAACTTCAAAATCAACAGTATTTCATCTACAGCCACACTGACCACGTGCATGGATTAATTGAGAATGTACCTCTAGAGGAGGAGTCAAGTATCTCTACCAGAAGCTCCGCCCCCATGTTGCCTATATGTTGGGAGCCAAAAATCACACAAGGTGCAGTCCCAGTTAGAATGCCTGTACCGCAAAGAATTCTTGAAACAAGGTATCCATTGAGAAACCCCTACATGCGTGCACGAAGAAATAACGTTCTTTTGGAAGAAGTTCTGGAAGAAGTATGAGAGTGAGCAAAAAAGAACATTGGTGACGTTATGCGAAGCAGAACTGATGCACCCTGAAAATATATACGTAAGAAGGAAGAACATAAACATTCTATAAGATCTGAAGAGTAGGTGTCGAAGATGAGCAACATTTCGGACTCAAAATTAACATGCTCATAAGAAACACTGAAGAAAATACAAAGTAATTTTACACTTGTACAGATACAGTAATGCAAGTAGACAAAGTGAATTTAAGGCTGGCTACATAGTGAATAGGTTGCAGCAATGCGTCAATGTATATTCATAGGAATGTATAGAACCTGGATGTTCCACAATGCACTTTAGCAAGCCTTGAAACACCATGTATGGAAAGGTTTTTAGTGTGGCGCAGTTGGAAAACAGCTAATGGTGAAGGAGAAATTCAAGAAAGGCTTGGCTGGCCCAGCACCAAGAGTTGAAACCACCGTGAGCCTGGTTGGTTGTCAAGTAGTTACAATGAACGTAAGAAAAGAACAACTTCTGTTTGAGGTGAAATGGAAAAACACTGAAGGTGTCAAGAGTTCATCATTTAATAGTATTATATGCAGCAAAGAGTTTGAAAACGTGGTCTCCAGTCACATGGTCAGATGAAAATAGACTTTGGGACGAGCTACACCAAAACCAGAAGATAAGACCATGCCATACTCCCTTTAATTATCAGGCATAGAGCCTCTGCACGGCCAAGTACAAAGCCTTAATTGAATGGCAGGCCTCAAGAGTGATTATAGATGTTGGGCTAATTGGGTGGGGAGGCATGATCACCCCGACCCTCCCAGCACCTGGTGTGGTAGGCTGCGTGCTGCTAGCATGTGGAATATTCCAGAAGGGAACAAGCATGGCAACCAATTGTAGAGGGCCACGTATTAAAGAGCCCTATAGTTTGTGTAACCAATGAATCGTCATGTATTTTATGACGATGAAGATGACTTGCACTAGAGGAGGGCTTAATTGTCCACCTGATGTTAGAAAGCTAATCACTACCACTGTTAGTATGGAACGTATACTTAGATGTTCCCTGTATGCCTATTACATCCCCAAGTAGGTTTTTGTAGTTTGCCACGTAGTGTGATGTCAATAATGACGAATTTTTACTATAAAAGTTATGTTTTTTCTGAAATGTATTGAGAGCTCGAGCGTACGTCAGATGATGTTTGTTGTAACGTCCCTGTTTTAGATATTTGCAAATAATACCGAACAAAGTTTTGCCAACTTCCCGAGTCGGTTTTGATTATTGATGTTTGAGTGCATTCTGCATCCCCATCCATCTCTAAGTATTGCTACCTCGGCTTAAAGGGCCCAAGTCTATTGGTTCATACCGTTGGTGGCTCATCTATAATGCGCACAGGGGCGACCCACCGGCACCCTCTCTCGTTATGGAGGAGCCAAAGAGCCAGCCCAGTGTAAACACTGAGCACTCCCTCATGTGCTTTCTGCAGCAGGTGGAGCGCTCCTGGGCTGGATTAAACTGTCAAAGTGAAATGCAGTTTCCATTTGACAATTCTGTTCCCCAGCCACGCATGTGCAAGGGGCCATACAAAGCTGGGGGCGTTTTGCTTCCCCAGCCTTGCATGGCCCATTGGGGATGCTGGCTAGAGAGCGGCATGTTTGTCACGTGAGGGGGCGCTTTTGCTCTTCCCCGCACATAACAATGGAGCAAGGAGCTTCGTCACCAGCACTCCAGCTCTAGCCTACATGGCAGGAACCAAGAAGCGCTCTTTGCTTCCTGGTTCCTGTTCATGCTACGCAGGAGCTAGAGTGCTGGGAGGAAAGTTCAGGACCGGGGCAGATGGTATTCAGGAGCTGGAGTGATAGGAGGAAACCTCAAGACCGGGGCAGATGGTCAGTTAAGTTAAATATGGATTTATGCAGGTATGCCTGTGTTGTCTGTAATGAGTGAGTGTATGATAATGGGTGCATATGAAAAAACCTTCCCACCGGCCAACTTCAGCTCCCTGTGCGATGTGCTGGGGGACCCAGGCATGGCATTTTTTAATGGGCAACTGATAGATGCCTAGTACAAAATACCATGCATGACCCCTGGGCCCCTGCATACACACATAATTGTGTTGCGTGCATCTGAAGCTCTGGGGGCTTGTATGGCATGTATGGCATTTTCTACTGGGCATTTATGATTGATGCCTAGTAAAAAATACCATGACTCACATTGATTTTGTGCGTGCGAGCCACTGGGGGCTAGTGGGCAGACATGGGCATTTTTACTGGGCATCTATGCTAAAGCAAGTATAATAAGTTTAATTATGTAGCTAGACTGGCATTTTAATGCAGCCAATCTATCCGTTTCTTGGTGTGGTATGACATTTTGCAATGGACATCTTTGATAAAGGAAGCATGAGAAGTGTTATTACGTAGGCAGACTGGCATTTTAATGCAGCCACTATAGCTATTTCCTATTGTGGAATTACATTTTGTATTGGGCATCTTTGATGAAGCAAGCATGTGAAGTGTTATTACATGGCTAGACTTGCATTTTGTTGTGGCCAGCTTAGACAGGTTTTAATACTGTGGCATGACATTTCTAATGGTAAGGCCAATTGGAGTATGTTCCTATGTGGGGCACTTCCATATACTGGCAGAACAAGCATGGACATGCTTTCTTATAGTATAATTACTGGCATGCTGTGCAAAGCAAACATGAGTATGTTCTTATGTAGGAATCCTAGCACATATTGGTGCAGCCAGCATGGAAATGTATGGGCACAGCCAGCATGAAAAATATATCGTGGGCAAAGACATCATGAAAATATATTGGGGAAATGCTCCTCTGCATTATTGGTGACCTGCAGCTATTGAATATTTTCATGTGTTAGCCAACAAAACCATTTGCAAACAGTTGGGCTTTTTAACCAATTTCTTTTTTTTAAAGTGCCCTGTAAAATGCACCATTTTAAACCCTTATTTAAAAAATGCTCTTTGGCGGAAATCCCACCATCCCTCTAGATTTTTTCAGGCTTCCTTAGTACGCTCCATCGCTCTGCCATATTTGTGGGAAATATTATGCCCTTTCAATTAAAGTATTTGCCAGCCACCACTGGGATGTACAGCTAAAAACTGAAAACTGTAAACAAAATGTATGTGGGCATGGGGAGATTCCTGCAACCATTGCTGAAGAACCAAGGAAGCAGTTGCCTCCTTTCCCCGCTGTACTCTGCACCTGTAGGTGATATTTCATCTATTAACCAGACTGTCCTTGACTATTATTTGAAACTGAGGTATGAGTGATATCTCTTCTGTTAAAGTGACTTTTTGACTGGGTATTATTTAATGCTGACCTGGACGTGAGGTTTCTTCTGCTAAATACTACCTCTAACTACACAATATTTGAACCTTTACTTTCTTAAACCTACCCTGAGCATGCTTAATGTTGCATTTTTTTTTAACCAGTTTAGTAAAATATAGGTATACGAGGGCTCAAGTCGAAGGTACACAAGGGTGGACGGTGTCCTTCCACTTTTTTCAGAGGGTGGACCTCATCCCCCTGGGTATTTTAAAAGCCGTAAGTACAACAAGATACCTTGCACTGTGCTTTGGAAATATTAAGAGTTTTCTCATTGGAAGCATGCTGGGGATTTGAGCCGCAGTCTCCAGGTTCCCAGATTGGACACTTCTCCACTACACCATAGGACTAGATGATCGAACAGAAATGACTGAAGGTGAAACATCACATGGGAACTGTGTGCTCCAGGGAAAACAAGTGCAGTGACTCTTCGGTTTTAAAGCGCACATCATACTATATAATAAAAGGCTAGATGTATGTTTGTCCGAAGCTGTCATGCACCCGCTTTGCCTGTTACCACCACTATAGGGAGGTGTTGCCTTATGCATACAACAATAAGGCTTCAAGTTGAACAGTGGAGACTGCCCACTTCACCTGTTATCACTGCTAGAGGGAGCTGTTCCCTTACGCATACAATATTAAGACTTCAAGTTCATCTTCCGGGCGAACAAAATCTGCATTACAACAAAGATAACATACAATTAGCTGTAGAAAAGGCTCAAGACAGGGATACCACTTTAACAACATAATTCAAGTTGCATACACTAAGAAAATATGTACATTAAAAAAACATAAACAGAAATTAATTTGATTAAGCACTATTTCTCAAACAAAATAAACTACTTTCCCCCCATACTTTTTTGTAAATACAATTATTTTCAGCATTTCACACCTCCACAATGTATCTTTTAATACTCTGACCAACTTTGTTATTCACACACTTTGGCCTGTGTACGTGGGCTGTACCACTCGTCTTCTATAATTTTCCAGCACTATTAGAAGAAAACATCCTCTCTTGGGTTATATGTTTTGTGTTGATTGTCTGAAAGGCAAATGTCTATTCACGCATTGCACTTTCTTCGGTTATGCAAAGCCAATTAAATTGCTAATTTCTGATTATGTCACTCACCATTTGGAATGTTAATGAGCTCCCCCCACCCCACATTTTTATTTTAGGACTTTAGCACTGAGGTATATGTAAACCAGTTAGGCCTGTTGACCATTATTCAATGTGCCCCCATCTGCCTCCCTTTGTTGTAATCCAGATTTTTAGTGAATCCACTGCTCTTGCCGCCATAACACACAATTGTGGAAGGCACATTTTTCACAGGTTCGGCCAAACTGAGTGCCAGACGTGGCATCCAAGATCAGGGGTAACAAAATAAGTTGTAATATGTGGAATCAGCATGCCCCTAATAAGCCAGGCAGATCAGTAGCATTATCATGGGGGACCGCGCCAGGGCCATTCACATTTTTCAGTTGAAAAGAACCACAAACCTCAGGGGGAGACCCTGATCCACCATGCCCATGTTGGCAGTATAATGATAAAGGAAATACTTTGGAATGCCGCTTTGCAGCACACATGTTATGGGCGGCATTATTGGTGCAATCAGGGCCACAGTGATTATCTCGGGGCTTGCAGTGTCGAGCACTGCTACGTCTTAGCACCACTTTGCCTTTGCACAACATTATCACTTTGCTGTATGCCCTGCAGCACTGGTCAATAGTACCAGTGGCATACCCAGACTCTTTTGACTGAGGTGGCCCAAATGTGGCATTGACTTATGCAGTGATGGTGTGAAGTACGAAAGCACACATAATGATAATTCTTTAGGATAATGGGGTGGCACCTGGGGTGGCCAATCAAATTTCAGGGGGAGCACGTGGCACCAACAGCCACTTACCAGACATGCCACTGAATAGTGCTGCTTTTCAGGATATTGGTGTATCCAGGGCAGGGTCATCAGTGGGCCTGGGTTACAAAAGGTGCCTGTTTTCAGCTCTGACTGTGCTCCTTTCCACCCTGTGCTCTGCTCTCAGAAAGATGACCTCCCTGGACAGCAACCTGACTGGAGCTCTGCAACTCGAACATCCTGGATGTCTGATGCCTAGTTAATTTCCTGGCCTCACTGCTATGTGCCAGAGTTAGGCTGGGCAGGCCTAAACACGCCATAGGGTGTCAGACAAAATGATTGGTGGTGCTGGGTGCCAAATCATTTTACATTGGCTACACCATGAAACCTACCCACATAGCAAGTTTCAGCTTTGTAGCATGCTGGGAAGTAAGCTGAACATTTCGAACAGACACACACACATCCACAATTCCCCCAGCACAAAAATGAGACGATGGTATATTTATGTTATACTTTTTACATTGTCTACACCATGGAACCTACCCACATGCTAAATTTCAGGGTTGTAGCATGTTGGGAAGTATGCTGAACATTTCGAAAAGCCACACAAATATCCACAGATTTCCCTTTTATAAATATAGAGATTATGCTCCTCAAGGCTGCTTCTTGCTCATGCCCTGAATAAGCACTGCAGCTTACATGGTGCGCAGTTAACTTGCCCAGTCCCTCTTGTCCCAGCACATTCATGATTGGCAGAGCTTGGGCCTCATGGGCCCATGTAACCCAGTGCCTGTGCCCACACCCCACCAGTATCTGTCTGAGATTGTGATGGGTGCATGACCCACCAGATCTAGACTTGCTCAAGGGATCTATGTTTAAGACAGAATTGCGAGGAGATAGTTGTCTTTAATCTACATGGCTCTGCACCTTTTTTAATTCAATTAGTTCCAACGACTGAGCGGAGGTTAAGCATCCCAGAATACATAGCTCATTAAATGACAGCCTCGGCAAGAACAGATTCTTGGCAGGTTGCTGTTGGCTCCACATTGTTGCTTGACTTCAATCATCACCACTGTGATACTTGAGTAGCCTGAAAGGACCAATAACAGCTTCTACAAGAAAGCTGGTGGTGCGGTCCAGAGGGGATTCTAAGTTATTTCACAAGGGTAACACAACAGAAAAATCCATGGTCCCCTCACAAAACCCACTATCGCCTGGTCTTCAGATACCTGGTGCCCTAATCAGTGTCAACACCCCATGGGGTGTGGCCACCCATCAAAGCATCATCTACAATACGTGGCATATGCCACACACCTACTGCATTGTGCCCATGGCCACCCATACACAATCTCTGCCCTCTAAGTCTGCACTGTTGTCTGCTGCAGGCTGTACCCGCCAGTCCCAGTAGGCATCGTGAAACTACTCTGCACAGTGTAAATTTGGGCGGAGCCAATGACACCACCACCTCGAACTCGGAGTGCACAAAGAGCTTGCTCTACTCAATCACTGCCCTGAACGATGTCTGCTGCCACTGCCTTGGCATACCACAGCTGTCAGCCTCCCCGGTAAGTAGCCAGCATAGTTATTCCGCTGCCCACACATTATGGGCCATCCGCTTCCTCTACTTAACTAGTTCATCATCCCCTCATGTTGACACAGTGAAGAACAATGATAGAAGCAGCAAAGCATCTTTATCGTGATTTTCCACTCATGGGCTCATGTATTTCTTCACACTGCAGGGCGTGGCTAGGTCAATTGTTCTGCCATCTGTGACAGCATTGCAGGCGAATGTGATATGATATGATAGGTTATTTATAACACGCTTAATACCCAGAGGTTTCTATGAGCGGACCTGGGGAACGACGGCGAGCATGTTGATGCTGAGCTACCCTCCCTACACAACTATGACAGTTGGGCCACCCAACTGATGTATTTTTCCTGTTATAGAATTGCATTGATCAAGGGACAACCACGGACTTTCAGGAGAATAGATTTCAGCATTTAGGCAGAGTGCTAGAGTGTGTTTGAGAGCCAAAGTGTTACGCTTCATCTGCTGTCGTTTTTTGGACCAACCATAGTTTTCTCTCCACGCTACCTTAATGCCTTGCCCCTTTTCCAATGGTAACTATTGCCACAACCAACCAACAAAAGAGGTGAAAGATGACTAATGGATCTTGAAAGAGTTCAAGAGTTTCTTCAATGAGAGAAATCATTTTCCTCCTTCAGAAGCCAACAATGAGTTGATGGCAGTGGGAGCAGAAAAGGCCACTCATGATTAACAGCTGGCCATCTTGAAACAACTGAAGGTGTTTACAGATGAGCAAAACATACTCATGTGTTTAAGAAAGAAAAGGCGTTCACTGTCTCCTGTGCAATGGAAAAATTCAAGAAACTAATTTCCAAATCAATTTAATTGGTTTTATTCTATGGCTGGCAGCACTTAGCGTACCAATCATTCACATTCCAAATGGAATGTTCCGAGTTGATGCACAATATTGCGTAGCCAGTGAATTCTGTACTTGTAGATCTGCAGGCTTAAGAAGGCACCATGTAGAGTGATAACACAATACGGTAGGACCCTAAAGAAGAAGACTGCATTAAACCAAAACCACTCATTTGAAACATGCACGAGACCCCTGAAAATCGTAACTCAGCCAAAAAGTTTGTTTGTGAAATATTAACAGGAAAACTGTCAACTCCTCACCATGGGATTTATTCCAAGAAAAAATTTAAATCAAATGTTTGAACATTATTTTTTGTTTGAATGAATGTGATATGGAAGTGAGAGTGATCTACTCTCATATGATGTTGTTAATACAAACATGTTTGCATATGGGATATTGTGTTACGGAACCAGAATGAATAACTTAAGTTTTGCTTAATATGATGATCTGCAATTGACCTTTTGAATAATGAAAGTGCCAAATTTGATGCCATTTTTGGGCCTAATGATGTAGATGATGTTGACCGCACTATCGATAAGTTACAAATGTTGCTTTCTATGAACTATTTCTTATGGTAGTGGGACTTGGGGTGTATAAGGGCCTCCTGAGTGGCAGAACAGTGATTTTGTGGAATGAGTGCCTGTCACTAGTGGACACCATTGATAACAAGAGGGCATTACACTGGTTGGTGCTACATCTACGGAAAGGAATAGCTATGTTGTGTTTAAAGGCAAAACTCTGTTCAAAACAAACACATGTATTAGTCTTGTTGAATGACGTGGTGTAAGCCTTGTCTCATTTCAAGGTACAGAAATGCCTGATATTAAAGTTCTGAAAGATGGGAGTCATCGTCCTCCTGGCCTCAATGCCAACCAAACTCTCCCGTACACTATCTCCTTTACTCTGCACTCCATCGCCAAGGGCTGACAACCTCAGGGTAATGTTTGATGGGAAATGGAAAGTAAATCAATCCATGACTGCCACGGCTGCCAGGTTCAACCTTCTAAATATCAGGAAGATCTGCCCCCGAACCTCAGCCACTATTCTGCCAAAACTATAAGCTCAACTCCAGTCCTTGGCAAACTTTACTACAGCTCTAGCTTTCTCCCAGAACCACCTTTCCCCCCTCAACAAAGTAATCGCCCAAGTCACACGAACCCTAGAAAAACCTACCAGGACCTCCCCCCACCTCAGTCTACCACCAAGGGCAAAATTGTACCGTCTTCTACTTCTTGTCTTTAAAGCCATCCATACACTAGTCTCCCACTAGTTAGCTGGTTGCATTTCCCATTAACTACCACTCACGCTCTCTGCTCTTCAGTTTTCAGCAGCCTCTTTGTCTGCCACCCCCCTTATGTCATCTCTCGCTCATTCTATTTACTTGCTCCTTACCACTGGATTGGGCCCGCCTGGCATCAAATCAATTCAGTTAGTGGAATAACCAGTGAAAAGGGCATCATATACTG
The DNA here is from genome assembly GCF_040938575.1 of Ambystoma mexicanum. Lineage (NCBI taxonomy): Eukaryota > Metazoa > Chordata > Amphibia > Caudata > Ambystomatidae > Ambystoma > Ambystoma mexicanum. Next base: position 1,344,532,324 of record NC_090921.1, read on the forward strand.
TGGAGTTCAAAGGCAATCCCCAGATCAAAAATGAAACTGCATTTGGCTCTGTTGGGCCTACAATGCAGAGCATTGAAAACACACAAAGATGACTGCCACATAAAAATTAGTGTTCCAGAGAAATAAAAAGAGAAATAAAATTAAATGGGCCTAAAAATGCAGAAATACTGTCTTGGAAATATGAAAGCACATTTTTCACTGGCAGACTGAAAGGGTAGCAGTTCATTCATTTTCAAACTGTCAAACAGGAAAATGCTGTTTCCTTTGATTAAAATGGAGCAGCATTGAAAAATAAAGGCATTTGCTTCTGGGATTGAAATGAACTGTTTACCAGTGAAACTTCAGTGTCCATGCCAGTTAAGTATCATTTAAGGATGAATATTGATGACATGGCACAGAAAGAATCTGCATATGATTTGTGGTCAAGTATTATAAGGCCTCCTCTGTAAAATAAACTGTAACATGTAAAATCGCAAGTTTCTGTTCAGGAGAAATTACTTCAGTTTCTGTGCAGAACACTAAAACAGTGACCATCTCCCTATATTCTATCCATCTAAAATATCTTTTGAAGCCACAGCAGTGACCAAGATGGAATATATGATGGTTTGGGACCTGCTCTCAAAGATAAGCAGCAAATGATCCATTAGCCAGGGAAAAATAATGCAAATGGATGCATTGCAGGCAAGACCAACAAAGAAAGCAGATTTCCAGATCTCATGTTGAGCGGGGAAACAAAACTTAATGTTTGTTTGCAGTTGTGCAGTTGAAGTCAAAATAGGAATATATTTTTATAGATTGCCATTAGTTTAGATGGACCATCATATTTTGTTTGTTTTCTAAAGAACCATAAGTCGCAGAGTAATGGTTCAAGTATCATTGGAGAACTGATGAATAGGCATATCTGTTGACGTGACTCTCATAAAATACATATTTGGTAACTAAAGTTACAATCTGAAATATGATGGCAACTTCCCAGAAATTGTCACAAAGCAGAGATTCTGGGAGATGATAGTTTATTAAATTAGATATATGTATAGAAAATGTTGGCTTGATAACTATTATAAGTATGGAATAAATCAAGAAAAAACCCTCATTCATGCCTGCAACCATGTGCACTCACAGGACTTATTTCATTAGGTCCAGTATGGGCAGACCGTTTCAGGAATGTATATATTGTTATGCTTAACTGTAAATTAAACACATTTTCCACATTAGAGTTTTAAGTACAAAATTGAAATGTACAAACATGTAAATTCAAGTGGGTAGCCTTATCCATCCCAAAATGTGGGCTTGGCAACTGAATGGGCCAATCAAAGAGAAGAGGATTGGCCCTGGTTAAGGGTATGAAAAATCTTTGTCCAATGCCTATCAAGAGCCAATAAGCTGGCATCTCATAATTTTGACATTTATGGGGTATGATTTAGGTATTAAAAGGGGACAGACAATTGAAATTGGGGAGAGTGCCTGAAATTACCTGGGTTGGAACTGATGATGAGATTTCTGGAGGAAACCAGGAGAGGGGACAGGGGCTGGGATCTATGATCAAGGAGAGGTAAAATAGAGGGATTGAGCCTGGAGAATATCCATGACTGATGTTGGATTCTGGTGGTCCCTGTCCTATACCTGAAAGATGACTTGAGTCTTGATGTCCTTTTCCAGAGATATTAATGTAAGTAAACTTGTACAACACAACTAAGTTTGGTAGGGATCTCATTTATTGAATAGTTTCCCCATTATTGATTTGGTGGGCACACAAAGTATATCCTTAGTATTTTTATTAAACAATACTTTATTTATTCCCACATCGTCAAATAACATGGGGTGCTTTTGTTGAAATTGGATGAAATTCGAAAATTAACATCACTCCCAGTGTGGATAAACATATAGTCTGTAAAGTAATTGGGTACTCCTATTGTATTTTCAGCTAACCCCACAAGTCCCTAAAGGGAGGGGTGCATTAAAAACTAAATTTCCCACTGTTCCCCATTCCCCTGAACCCTGCCTTAGAGCAGAAGGTTTCCAAATGATCAACTGAATACCTGTTTTTCTTTGTGCTGGGATAGAACAGTGTCTTCACAAAGTTAAACAGAGGGGAGTTTCTGATTTAAAAGTACACCATCTACTGAAAGTAAGAAAGAGGCTCCTGGGAGAACAGAGATGTTGCCTTGCTTAGTGGTGAAAGAAAGGTTTGCAAATATAATTAAAAGTGTTTGTCTTGAAAGGTTTGGTGTGTTATAAAACTGCCAGCATTGTGTAGAGCGCAGTGACAGTCAAAATTCATTTTACATGTGATTAAGTTAAACAAAACTGCTAGTATTTTCAAGTGTGCAGGGAGATTAAAAAGACAGAGCACTGCATGTGTAAAATTATTTTTACCAATCGTTGCAAATTATTTAAATGAAACTCCATATACAGTAGAGTGTCAAGCCTGTGATTTTGTCAGGTTTCAAGGTGCTACATGTTATTAAAAGTGAACCCCAGGTAAAAGTGTTTGTCTGTACATGTTGTAGATCTAAAGAGTTGCTGGTCTGTGTTATCCTGAACCGACTAGTGTTTTCAATTTGGGTAAAAAAAAGAACTATTAGGAAAGAAAAGCATTTGGGGCATGGAGTGAGCTGGCTGATCTGTGATTTTGCACAAATAATAATTTTCACACATTTAATGCATTGCTGCACAATCAATGCCATAATATAGCAATGTGCAGAGAATGCATTTTAATGGAGAATAAAGCCATTTTTGTTGTTTTCCTTTTTTAAATCTGGGAAAATGACCCGGGACTGTTCAACGTGGACGCTCTATGCCGGTTTAACCTTTATTTGGTCTATTTTGATGGACTTTCCCAAAAGGAGGTCACTAATGCATTATTTCTAATTGGGGTAAGTAGAAATTGGCCCCTTTAGATTTTGGTAATAATGCAGTGCAGGAATCCTGCCCTTTGAGAAAGCAGAGACCTATACTTATTATGCATGTGGCCTTTTGGATTTTTCTTTATTTTTAGTTGAATCCTAAGCCCTGCTCTCTGTACGAATAAAAGATGAGACCCTTGGAGCCAGGCTCATTTGGCATGTGGAGTTTCTATTGGGGAATGTACCAACATGGCTGCCGCCACAAGGATCGACGTGGAACTGCATCATGCAGTCTAGCATCCAGGGCGTGGTCCACCCTGGAGGCACCTGGGATACCTGCTGGCTATTTAAGCCACGGCCAAGCTCAGGCAAGTGCTTCGCGTTGTTCTGCACTTGCAGCGTGACGTTCACCACGACCTGCTCGCAGCATCCTTGCCCTGCATCGTCTGGGAGAAGAAGAACACTGTTATTCCTCCTTACCTGTTCTGCATCGAGCACCTCACTCACTCCGGGAACTTCTCAAAAGCCTTGTCTTCCTCTGCGAGCGACATCCTAGAGAGGAGAGACCAGAAGGGAAATAATTAGTAAGCATTCGTCTTCCGACATCATCATCTCCAGACTCCGCTACTTACCGAAGCTCTCCTGGAAGTTCAACTGCTGCCCGGACATCCTCCATCCTACGCTCCACTTCCATCTGGCTGACTTCTCGGCGACCTGTAAGGAAGGGCAGCATAGGTTAACCTTATTCAAAGACCCTCACAGCGCCACGCTTTGTGCTTTCTCTTACCTTCTCCGGCACTGCCCTCTCCATCAGCTCGACGTCTCCATCACCCTTCTGCATCAACGAGACAAGGAGAAGGTCAACAGGGCAATAACAATTGTGAACACTCATGCTTCAAAAACTCAAGACTTACCTCAAGAGGGGAGTCGCAGCCTGCCTGGACTCCCAGGCCCACGCCAGTGAAGTAACTCGGCGAAAGGTGCCCAACCACGACGCGCCCCTGCACAGAACGGCAGGACGGAGAGCGCACCTTAACGAAATACAAGGTGAGAGAGGCTCTGAAGGGTTTGCAAGGGGAACACTTGGGAGGCAGACCCCAGAGGAGGTGATTGTAGCTAAAACCAAACTCCTGGTTTCCAGGATAAACCCACAGCAGCGCAAGTCTCTGGGGGAGGTGAACCAGCTCCAGAAGTGCTCCGGACCAGTCGGGTGACGTCCCTGTGGATACAAGGTGAGCGTTACATGCAGGAATCCTGCCCTTTGTGAAAGCAGAGACCTATACATATTATTATGCATGTGGCCTTATGGATTTTTCTTTATTTTTAGTTGAATCCTAAGCCCTGCTCTCTGTACGAATAAAAGATGAGACCCTTGGAGGTGATACCCAAGAAGTAGTAATTCCTCTGAGTGCCTCCTTTGTGAGTGCATAGTAAGCGTTTTCTAACAATCAGTTTTTAGATAACACTGGCTGGGGGCTCATCTGGGTTTTGGAGTGTCACACATGATCTTGCTGGTCTTCACTCTCTGTAACACGAAACCGCTCTGAGGTTTGCTCCTCTTTTTTCGTGGTGACTGGCTTTCTTGGATAGTTTTGGGAAATGTATGTAGATTCATATTGGTGGCTGGTATCAATCTTGGTGATGGCACACTTTGCGTGGGTAGCAGTTTGTTTTAATTCTGCATTGAAATAATAGGACAAGCAATTTTAAAGTTTTTTGCTTTTTCTTTTCTTGATTTTGTTTTTTATTTGTATGTTATTCAGTGCAGTTTTATAAGAATGGATTTAAAAGGTTAGTTTTTGTACATGATAGTAAACATTTCTTATATCACATCCGCAGAGCTCCATTTCCCTTAGGCTCCTGATGAAGGCAGTATTACCTATTTCCTGCTGAAACGTCCTTTCTGCAATGCTGTGCTATTAAGTTCATCAGCAGGGGCAATCATCGATATTGGGGATGTAGACCTGGGATGTGTTTTTGGTCTTGAATAATGTTTTTTATATGTAGATTATGTGGCACTGGGAAATTGAGGATGTCTTGGCTCTAGTAGTTAGACAGGGTCAGCAAGACTGTATTTGTTTGCGGTCTCTGCTATTGGATTCATCCATTGCATCATCTATGTATGTGCCCATTAATCCTATACTTTCACTTTTCATTCAGATTGGGGATTTGGTCTCCTCTGTTTGCACGTTTCACTTACAAATCTGCCAAAACTGATATGATTGTAAATAGCGTATTGTCAAATGCAAAATATGTGATGTGCGGCAATAAGAGTGAATTCATTAATTTGTTCATTGTTTTATCATCTGTATATGTCTTGTTTTATCTGTAAAATCATAAACAGGTTTAATTAACAGTTTTATGGAAGAAGCTGTAGGAGCTATGGCCTACATAATACTTTATGAATAATCATATATCAAGAAAACAACTCCTCAGTGTGTGCTTTTTTTTTAGTCCAATTAGAAGCCCATCAAACGTGGCAAGGTTTATGTAAAAACTAGGCTATTGAATCAATTGTTTGAATGGTTCATTTAGGGGACGCCCCCTTGTTTGTTAGGTTTATTACTCATTTGTCCCTGGATGCCTACTGAGTGTTTATCCCTTGCGTGTAACAAAACACAACATGAAACACAGACAGGACTAGATTGAACCAAAAAGAAATATTGGTGTGGCACTTTTGTTTGGTGAGGGAAAGAATTCCCTGTATCGATGGTTGGCGCATAGCTTTATCTAACAATATTCTGTGTTCCCTCCCCCCAAACATCCTGTCTACCCTACCCCTATGAACACGAACTGTATATATGTAAATTGTAATAATGTAAATATTGGCCTATGGATAGGCCCTTCATTATGTATGTCTCACTGTCATCAAATGTCCCCTTTCTAATGTACCAAGAAATGTCCCCATCCACTATCCAGCCCACCCGAACAATTACACTGAAAGAAACTTGGTAAAGGCCCCCTCACCAGGGCCTGCCTCGGCTGTCTGTATTTTTTCCATCAGTACGGCAGTTCTGATAGAATTTATCAACCATCCAAATAAATGTAATTATAGTTTGGCTACTGATGGGCAGCAACTTGATGATGCATTCCTGGCTCTGGGTCTCCAAAACATTGTGGATATCCCCCTTTTAGGGATAAACGTATTCAAAATGCTTGGGTGGGTGTGATAGGTCTGGCTATTGATCCTTTAGTTTGCACAAAGCTTGTTACTTGTTCTGTCAGTGGCTGCTCATATCTGCCCTCAGACTCAAATAGCAAAAAATCCTGTTCTATGAATAAAGCACTTCCCCTGGCATGTGAATTATAATCCGGAATCCTTGATGCACCTAATTTGTCACTAATTTACATCCCCTCTTCTTACCCTGTATTGCCGTCCTGCTTCCATCCTTGTTTGTGAATGACATTGCCTTAAGCATATCTGCATTAGAGGCTGATATGCACCGTCGCCAACAGGGGAGATGGTGGATGTGCTTTTGTTTGTCGATGATGCCATTATGATTTCAAAAACACTTGTAGGTGTTACTCACCGCTCCGGTGGTAGGTCGGGAATGCTGGATTCTAGGACCTTGGAGACAATAGTAATACAGGAATCGATGTTCAGCCTCTAACGTTCCTGCTCCCCTGAATACTAAGATTCAGGCTTCCTCAACGAGGGGCTCTTTTCTACAATGTTCCTCTCTGCTATTTCGATCTGAACAGGCAGAGGTGTCAATTGGATGAAAGAGCGGGGAGAACACAAACCGCCAAAACCCAATGCTGAAAAGGAATACAAAGAGGATTAGCAGTGTTGTAAGAACCAGTAATGAAACTCAAACAACAGTAGCAGAGAATATACCTAGATATGGTTTGGAGTGGAATTTCCCCTGGGATGGAGTTTGTCTACAAAGGAAAGTAAACCCAATTATAGAAGGAATTAATAGAAAGAGGTTCTGATTGAAGAATATCAACTAAAGCAACAGACCTAAGTTGTGGGTTTCTCAAGGGTTAATGAAGTCCAGGATGAAGCAAAAACGACAGGATAAAATAATAAACAGGTAAGTTAGTACAGGGAAGATACCCCGGGCGGCACGACGGTCGCACTAGATTCGAGTTGATGCAATCTCTGGAAAGCATCAATATTGCACTTAGAAAGCAGTTCAGAAATGTCTTCCTGAGTGTCCCAAGAAATCAACTAACTGGAGAAGCTAACTGGAGAGGTCCAAGAACTTCCAACAGGGGTGGTTAATACATGTGGAGCAGTAGCAGAAGGGTGACACTAGCAGGCAATCAATATCATGTAACACAATAGTACCTCAGGGTGTACAATAGGAGCCTGTCGGAACAGCTCAGGGATTCCGGCATGCTATGCGAGTTGACTGCAACAGTAGTTAGAAGAGAAAACAAAACGCAGAGACCTACCGTGTTGTTCCCGAGGGGTGACGGCTACAAACAGGCAGATAGAGAGAGGAGGCAGTCCAAGAGCGGTCCGGGTCAGTGCCGTAGATGAAGAAGAAACAATGCCAAAATCAGGAGCCGAATCAATCCAGGAGATGGGCAAGGGTCGGTACCAAGAAATCAGTCAGGAAATACAGTCGGGCAAACAAACGGACGTAACCATGGCTGCGAGCCAAGCTCAATTAGCAGAAATGAGCCCACGGACGATGGCAGCTTTTAAGCCGTAAGGGGGTGTGGCTTACATGCATGTTTACTACGTGCAAGGCGAGTCAGCTGACCCGAAGACCGCCAGAGGTTCCACAGGCGCCATGGCAACCTGTAGCAATCCCACAAGGGTGTCCGTGAGTGCGAAGCGGTCCACAGAGGAGCCAATCCCTGCCGAACCATAACAGCAGGGTTGCAAAAGCAGCTTGTTATTTTTTCAGATTTTTGTATCACCAGAAGATTAGGTAATAATCTTAATATTGGAAAAGCAAAATGTATGACCTGCCATGAACGACGACTGCCGAAGCTCCACCTGACTATAAAGGGCAAACAGGCAGGGCAGGGACTCTCTTTCATTATCTGGGATGAGGCTGACTGAATACCCATGCAACTGGCAGGACACAATCAAAGAAACTGGTGTTATTTTGGCCAGAGGAAGAGGGCTGGTGGGTCATGTTACATTTGGAGGTTAAAGCAATTGGGCCAGCCCTGGAAATGTATATGGCCCAAGGAATTTCAGTAGCTTCCTATGGGACTGAGGTTTGCATAGCAAGTTGCATAGCAAATTAAGACTACCCCTTAGGTACAAATGACCTTGATTATTCACAGAATCGTTTGAATCATCCTATGTACTCCCACTACCCTGGGAACCATGGAATGTATAAGATTAAAGGTCCTTATGTAGTGGATACAAATGTGGTCACTCCCATGGTGAACTGAATTATGAATGAGCACTGCTGAACCTAATGTCAATCCCTGGGGCTCTGGCTCTGCCTTGCTGTGAAAGTCGTGAGGGGATTGAGAAGAAATGTGGAGCTGGCCAATTTATGGGAAAGACAGACTTTGATTACTAATAATCTCAAGAGAGATGTTAAGGTAGCCTTCAAGTAAAGGTTTTGCTGGGCACAGGTTGCGAACTCAAGGCATAATAGCCTGTTGCATAGGTATCCTGGGATAGAACCATGGCTGGGATTTGAATATTGTATTGATACCATTGAGCCGCCTGCATTGGTTCCATGTGTCAATATCCCCGCAAAAAATATCACCATACAAAAATATCGCCATATTTTTGCAGCGATATTAAGCCATGGAACATGTGGCGTACACCCCCGCAACCCCCATCATTTTTTTTATTGAAAGGGGGACACCCCTGAACCCCTGGTCCCAATAACCCCATAAATTAATCCCCACTAATAATATCGCCTATGGCCTTACCCCACGACCATATATATGATATGATAGGTTATTTATAACGCGCTTAATACCCAGAGGTTTCTAAGCGCGGACCCAGGGATCAAACCTGTGTTGCTCCGTGTCGTCTTGTTTCCAAGTCGAGCACGCTGCCGCTGAGCTATCCTCCTGGATCCTATGGCAATATTATTGGTGGGGATAGTATTACCTGATACCCCTGCATTGCACTATTTGTTTGTTAAGTTCCATTAGGGAAGCCTTTTACTTGCAACCATTACCACTCATTGAAAAACGTGAAATGGCGAAGGTTATCCTAATTGCCCCAATGTCAGTGAAGACGCTACTAATTGCTTATAATTTTGCCCATCCTATAATAGAGCTTCAATTTATTGGTTGAAATTGATCCAGCACAATTTCGAAGTCTGTATGGTGGCAGAAGCAGTGACAATAGGCAGGCTATTCACACTTCTGTGGATTTTTTGTTGTCAAAGTACTTAAGTTTGGGATGGCTATTGAGAAGGAACACAACAACCCGAAAACCTTTTAAGACCACCAGCTATAACTAACTAGCTATAAGATGGCTGGCTTTGAAAAAATGTTCAGCCCAAAGTTGCTGCTGTACATGTTCCTTGTTCTGAGCTGTATCATATATTGTACTTTTAAAAAAAAATTCTAATTAAGCTTATATTTAGTTGATTAAACATATCATCTGGAACTGTACCATTTCCGTGACAGGAATATTTCCTCTGTAGGGTTGCTCTTTCCACTGCTTGTAACCTCCAACAAGAACTCGAGAATTCACGGAAGTTGGTCAAGATGTAGGTAGCTAGAAATAACTAATTAGTTGGGCTAATCATGTCAAGCACATGTCCCTGTGGTGGTGTGCATGGAGTGCGTGATCTTGTCCACTTGTAAGAAGGGGGGGGGGATTTTCATGTGCATGTAAGGGCAATGCCATGCCGCTTTAATGATGCAGACAGGTAGAATGTAGTTGTGTGATGCGTGCATGCCGTATCCGAGGGTTATAAGGAGCGACCATTGAGAGTTGGAAGTTATGGGCGGGACGGAGAGGATGTGTCAATGATCTGCTGTACAATGCTACTTAAAGTACTCACCAGAACCATAAGAAATACACGTATCTTCACCTCACTTCTGCTTTGTGTGGTGCTTTGTATTGACCTGACAGCTTAATATGGGCAAAGAGCGATGTGGGCCCAAATGCAGGTAGAAGAAATTCAGTGGAGGGGCTAGCATTGCATGTTCGCTGCCCCCCCATCTCTGGTGCAGATATAGGCCCCCATTGTTTGGTCCATTGGCCAGCTTATTGGGTGCCTGCTCCTCGGGATGAAGTTTAGAATGGATGTAATGTGCCAACTGTACAATAATGGCATTGCTCATTGGGAGCAGCCCTTCCTTTGAGCAGACTGGTGCAAGCCTCATAGTCTTTTCCAGTGTGGAAAGTGTCAGTGGTGAGTTGTAGTCAGTAGAAAGGGTAATGCCTAGTCTGGGGTAGCGGCCATCAGTGTGATGAAGCAGGCCAGGACTGTTTCAGAGCAACAACAGGAACAACGCGTGAACTAGTCTAGCCATCAATACTGCGCCAGTTATGAGGGGTACAGTGCAAGCTCTTTCCAAGTATGTTTCCGGGGTGGTGAGCATGGTGTCATCTGTTTCAGACCTGCCTCGGAAAGGGCATTAACTGCAATAGAATCTGTGTCAGGGCCATTCTTGTGGCCAGAGGCGTGTGGCTAAGCAACGAAAAGGAATTTGCGATGGCAATGGGAAATGTTTTTTCGGAGGTTCCATTCTGCCATTCCAGGGCCTCTGTCTATTATTCATTGGACTGTTACCCCTGGAAAAGAAAAGTGAAAAATGCCAGGTGCTGAGGGATGGTCTGACAGACGCTACTGGCATGAATGATGGATGCTGCTGCTGGGGCGCAGCACAGTGGATGCCATGCCAGGCCGTCTATGGAGCAAACCATGGTTACGTTTGGCGATGTGCCACAAGCAGTAACTATTGAGGAAGACCCCCGGGTCTGGAAGGCAGAGGGCCACATAGTAGGATGCAAGGTCAATTAGGGGCGTCTTATGTAGCACCCTTCTGCCAATAATGTAGGCCTTGCTGCAAGTGGCTCTGTAAAAGGAAGTGGTGGCCAGTTAGTGGGATAACGGCGAAGGCAGGTGCGCAAACCGTTGTTATTGATGAGAACAGGTAGGTAGCACCCATTTCCTTTGTGCTGCATGGGTTCTACTGTGTTCAGGGCGGGGAAGATGCACTGGGGCAGGTTAGCCGTAAGGGCAGTCCCAGGGTTAGGAGAGTAGCCATGGGTTCTATGTAGGAGGTGTTATTAGCATATTAACAGGGTAGGGGTCTGTGTTCAGTGAGCAAGGCCTTCCAGTACGTCTGATTAATGTGTTGTGACATTGAAAGATTTTAGAAGTGAGAAGTGAGGAGGAAAGTGGCAAGGTGTGCTATCAGAGATTGTATCAGAGATTGTAATCTGATGTTGAATGTCATAGGAGAGGAGATGGGAATTAAGGCAAAGTAAACCTAGTTGGGATTGTACTTTCTTGAGGGGATAGTAAAGCAGACTAGTCTCCATTTCTTCGTGTTTTTGTTTGGTGATCTAAGCACCTAGTCTCTGGACGACCAGAGACATATGGACACCTGTATTTCCTGTTTTGTTTGTTGTGGTTGATTGCACTTTATTCAGTTCAGTTAATTGAAGAGCCATGTTTTGGGTTGTTTTCTGAACATCAGGTAGTTCACTTCCAGGCAAAGAAGCTTAGAGATCGAGGATCCTTCTTGGCATTTCCTGTTGAACTTTGGAACAAGAACCCGAGCTGTGTTACTGGAGCTTAGACTCCCGGATGGTGTGTAGTGCTGCAACGTCCTTGTGAAGTATGCTGGGCCATCTACATGGTGAGCACGGTGGCCGATGCAGAGGGTTTGGAAATGTAGTCTTTTCTTGAAGGCAAACCAGTGAAGTACACCGAGTGTAGGAGTTATGTGCTTGGACCATTACATCCTGAGAAGTAATCCAATCACCACGTTTTGTACGAAGTGAGTATTTTATTCCAATGTCTCCCAGTCTTTTTCGAAGTATCTCATAGTTAATGGTAGTTAATGGTATTAACATCTGCCGAGATGTCCAGGAAGATTAGTGCGCTCTCAGCATTTTTGCCTATGTTGTTCTTTAGCATGTGTTATATTGAGCATAGAGTTAACTCTGCACCCCTCATCAGTCTAAAGCACTGCTGTGCCTTGTACAGAAGCTTGATTGTTCCAATGAAATCATGGAGGTGACTGCTTATGAATACTTCCAGTACTTTTCCAATGAAAGTAGTGTTTGAGATGGGGCATTATCTTGCAGGGTTGTTTGGGTCTGTTGTATGTGGTTTGAGGCATGGTCTGCCACAAGCTGACCTCAAAAGTAGATGGTCACTCATGATGAGTCTTTAAGGAAGCATAGGAACACATGCATTAGTACTGGATTTGTTGTGATGGTTTTATGTAAACCAGGGGGAAGGATGTTCCAGAGATCTTGCTGGGTTGCTCAGAAGTCAATGGTGGTGAGTAGGCCCAGTAGGGCGAACAGATGGAGTGTGGTTAAGCAGGGGGTGGTTGGTGTCAGAGGTGATGTCTCCTTTGTAAGGTAGGAGGGTGCTGGTCTCTTATTATCCAGTAGTTCTAGAATTTGAAGTGTATTTTATGTCGCAATCTGATCGCAAAGTTCTTGATTCAGATTTGGGGTTGTGCTGAAGGCGGCCGGGTCTTTGAATTCTGAAAAGATATTAAGCATTTCCTTTTGGCTGTGTTGTGCCGATTCTATGTGTCGGGACGAGCCTTATTTGTTCAATAATTTCTGTCCTCTAGCAATGCAGCAGTTGATAGGTGGCAAATGGGTCTGATTGAAACATTAGTTTCCTACAAATTACCTAATTCTTTCAATGTTCTTTCTTCATGCAATTCAATTTTTAATCATAACATTTAGCAAGTTTCTTCTTTGAGTCTTGATTTTTTTTTCTCATTGTAATGCTATCTAAGGCAGAGATCATTCTGTTTTAAAGGTTGTGGATTTGCTCATCCATTGTATTTGTTGGTGGGTCTATTATAATGAACGATTTGTTTGCTTCAAATCTTTCAAATACAGTGTTGATTTGTACTTCTTTCCAGGGTGTGGTCAAGGGGCTGGTTCTGCATTTGGCACTGGGACTGTCAACAAAATGGATTAGTGGTCTTCCTAGGTAAGGGGTACTGGAGAGCAGACTGTGAATGTGTTCTCATTACGGAAAATGCTATCAACCTTGTGAATAGGTATGTGAGTGGTATTCCCCACGTTCGTCGTGGATAAAAATACAAATTGTTGCCGATTCTTTTTCCGCATTTTGTACCGCAAACAGGTAGATGGGGGTTGAGGTTAGGCAAATAGAAAGAGGGTCTGGGGGCCGGCGAGGACATGTGCGGGGGCTCTCCCCTGCATTTTGCAGTAAGATGAACTGCAGAGATCTCTTTGTGTTTACCCGTGAGCAAATCATTTTCTTCCAACATAGGACCATGTGTGTGACACAAGTACCTATTATTTTGGTATTTATTGCAGTGTGATTAGCTGAGAAGCATATCACGATGCAATTGTCTTATTTCTTGTGCCAGATATTGAAATTAAGTAACATTGTCAGATATTTGTGATCCATGGCTGCAGAAAGGTGGTGTGTGTTTGAGGAGGAAGCTTACTGAAAAGGTGAGAAGAGATAGAACAAGTAAATGCAATCGATTCTGAGTCCAGGATGTTGTTGATGGAGATTGTTGCGACTTTGCTGTAGTCTGTGTGGACAAGTGCTACTCCTATACCTCTCCTATTAGCCTGAAATGGACACATTGGGCCTCATTACGACCCAGGTGGTAAGTTACCGCCTGGGTCGTACCCTTACCACCATGGTGTAAACTACGTTTACACCATGGTGGATGGCGGATTTACCGCCCCATTCCAAGGTGAGTGGGGCGGTAAATCCCCATTTCCCATTTTACCCTTCCCCATTCCCATTTTTGCCCCATAGGGCATAATGGGAGTGGGGAAGGCGCTAATTACGCCACCGTAAATTACGGTGGCGTAATTAGCACCATGGTCCCTTAGCGCCATGGATTTTAATGCCTGCAAAAAGCAGGCGTTAAAATCACCATGGCGCTAAGGGACCTTGTAATCAGGCGTTAAGGGTCGGCGCCGTTTACGGCCCCGTTAACCCCTTAACGCCTGACTCGTAATGAGGCCTATTGTGTTATTGTACCACCAACCTCCCGAAACACTCCAGGCTCTTCCTTAGATATTGCTGACTCCTCTCCTTTAACATTTGCCCCTTCCTCTTGAACCTCACCAATACTCTCTTGATTGTTTACCGCTCCTCCAATATAGATTTTATCCCTACCTCATTATTATTACACATCTCCACCAGGTTTATCTCCCCCTCTGGCCTTCCAGCTCCTCCTCTACTGCCTCCTTCTAAAACCTATCTCTAGGTGCATCTTTACTCCTTCCTTCAGCTCCCTCCTAACTTCTCCAAACACTGACTTCCATCCACCAAGCTTCCACACTAACTGACCGAGGCCTAGGATTTGTATAGGGCCATGGACCCACCTTCCACCTTCTCTTTGGGGATATGGGAACTAAGGGCCAGGAGGACCAGCTTTGTATTAGATGCTTGGGATTTGTTTTTCTCTGGGTCTGGGTGGTTGTGCAGTGTCTGCCATCTTGGAGTTCCAAACTCCCAAATTCTGTTTAGGTTGTTGGTCAAGTGTTCTCTGGTATGTCCTTTGCCTGATTATGGCTTCCATTTCTGATGTGAAGCATGGGGCTGGTCGAATGTCTCCCAAATTGTTCATTCTAGCTACCTTATGTTCTTGTTGTTGCAGAATTAAGAGTGGTTTCTGCACCAGTGTGAGGGAAGCTGAGTGTGCAGGCTCTGTTCTCTCATCAGGACCCCTGCGCAGCTTCACTCTCTTAAAGGGGCCCACCTACTTGTCCCATTGGTTCTATTGGGGCACTGCAGGGTGTTGGAATTGAACTCTAGGTCAATGACATGGGCAGTGAGCATAATCATGCATATTAGTAGTGGTATCTGTTTTCCTCCACCCAAAGTGATTATGGGACTTGTAGAGCCCATGTGTCACTGCAATGCGAGAGGGCTGCAGTGCGGTTCTCAAGGGGACCCCCATCTACCTCCTCTCATCCTGCAGCATGGGGGGGCGGGTCCCTGGCCCTTAGGGCTGCCACACTACTAGACCCTTTCCACAGGTGTACTCACAGGTAGCACGGGGGATGAGTGAAAGACAGCCTTTCGCACAAAATATGGCCTTTACGAATATCAGGTTATGCCCTTTGGGCTATGTAATGCCCCTGCAGCGTTCCAATATTTTATGAACGATGTGCTCCATGAACTATTGGACGTGTGCGCACTCGTCTATATCAACGACATCCTCGTTTACTCAACCACCAAGAGGATCATATCAGACATGTCCAGGCTGTTTTAGAAAGACTTCGACAACATTGGCTGTACGCCAAGTTGGAGAAATCCTTCTTTCACGTGACAGAGGTTGAATTCCTCGGGTTTACACTCACACCGTTAGGGGTAAACATGGACATGCACAAAGTAGATACCATCCTCCATTGGCCCTCACCAACTTCCATGAAAGGTGTAGAAAGTGTGCTCGGGTTCGCCAATTTTTGTCGTCGGTTCATCCCAGGATTCTCCCAGATTTCTCACCCCATCACTTCCCTGCTACGAAAGAGCAAACGATTTCAGTGGACCACAGAAGCAGAAGAAGCCTTCAAGATCCTAAACGAGCATTCACATCAGCACCCATTTTACGGCATACCTGACCCAAATTGCCATATGTCGTCGAAACAATGCTTCCAATGTAGCAATGGGAGTGGTTTTGTCTCTGTGAGATCCTGAAACAGGACAATTACATCCCGTGGCTTTCTGGTCTTGTAAGTTCTCTGCTCCCGAATTGAACTATGCCATCACAGTTAAAGAACTGTTAGCAATAAAAGCGTGATTCGAGGCATGGAGGCATTACCTTCTTGGAGCCAGGCACACAGTCACCGTCATTACGGAGCATATTAACCCACAATAGCTGAAAACCGCAAAAGCACAATCATCACGTCAACTCCGCTGGGCTCTCTTTTTTGCGAAATATGACTTTGTCATTACCTACATACCTGGAGTACGCAATGGAAAAAAAGACGCCCTATAACGAATGAGCGAAGACGAAAAGGCGTTCACCACACCAGACCCTGTGGCAATCATTCCTGAAGAACGAATCCTGAACACGATTGCAGCAACTGCCACTTTGGACACACTAAAAATTGACCTTCAACACTTGATGAACCAATCAGACCAGCAGGAATGGCTGTCAAGAGGAGACCAATACATTATCGTGAACAATCTACTGCACTTTCAAGGGAGACTGTACGTTCCGGATAAAGACCTGCAAAACCAAATTATAGCAAACTACCATGACTCTTTAATAGAAGGACCTCCAGGAATGGCTAAAAACTCAAGCTAAGATAAAGAAAAATTACTGGTGGCCCATTTGGTGAAAAGATATTGCCCAGTTCATCGCGACCTGTGGTGTTTGCGCTCAGCATAAATCTCAAAAACAAAGTCCTTCAGGCCTTCTGCGTCCTTTGATGGTGCCTCCGGCGCCTTGGCATACGCTGTCTATGGATTTTATTGCTGGTCTTCCCCTGTGTAACAGATACAACACCATTCTGGTCATTGTGGATCTGTTCTCTAAGATGGCCCATTTCATTCCTCGAAAAGGGGTCCCAACGGCCTCTACTCTGGCCACCGTCTTTTTGGAGCAAATTGTCCGACTACACGGATTCCCATCAATATTGATATCAGACCGTGGAACTCAGTTTGTCTCAGCTCTCTGGAGTAGATGTTGCGGAATCGCCAAAATCGACCTTCGGTTGTCCACAAGTCATCATCCCCAAATCGATGACCAGACCGAACGGACCAAGCAGTACTTAATGTGCATGTTATAACAAACCGAAGATATCTGGAAGGACATATTCTGGTTGGCCGAATATGCATACGACAATTCCATCCACACCAGTACAGGACAAACACCATTTTACACAGTATATGGTTGAAATCCATGAACATCTGTCTTTGATTTGCTTGAAGCACTGGAGATGCCAGCTGTAACGACCTTACATGAAACCATCACTCGAGTCCATAAGCAGGCAGCAGAACATTTGACCAGAGCCAAAGTAAAGCAGAAACAGTTTGCAGACCGACACCGAAAGAAGGCTCCAAATTATCAGGCCGGGGACAAGGTTTGGTTAGCTTGCAGAACATTTCTCTGAAGGGGCCATGAATCTTCCGTCCCAGGTATCAAGGACCCTATTCCATCCAAGCCATGATCAACCCTGCAGCCATGAAATTAGAATTACTGGCCCACAAGTGGATCCACCCGGTGTTTCATGTCTCCCTCCTAAAACCATTGAGACCAGGTACGCGGATCGATACTCCACCGGATCCTGAAATAGTTGAAGGAGAACCGAATATGAAGTTAAAAGGATCCTAGACTCTAAGATGGTCCGGTCCAAGCTATACTACCTTATAGACTGGAAAGGTTATGGACCCCAAGATTGGATCTGGGAACCCAGTGAACATGTCCATGCTCCACGATTAATGAGGCAGTTCCACTGCAATAACCCCACTAAACCATGGCCATGGGGGGATCCCCCCTTGAGAGGAGCCTTGAGGGGGAGTGCTGTCATGACCACAGGCCCCAGAACGCAAAAACCACACCATCTAGTGATGCGGTAATGGGTCACTTGACTCACTTATGTCCCTTGCGACTCATAAACACAGGGGCCCTGGCTGGACTCAGTCCTGCCGCCTTTGGCACCAGGCTCATATAGAGATGTGAGCAGGAACACTTTATTACAGTGCAGGAGTGCTTTTATTTTACTTCAGTGCACACTTTATTTCAGTGCAGGAGTGCTTTTATTTTACTTCAGTGCTGGACTGCTTATATTTACAAGAACTTTCCAGGTGCTGAAAGCCTTTATTCCAGAGAACATCCCCATGTGCTGACTCATGGGGGTGGCTCCCTAGGCCTGGTCTTCAGGTGCTGACTCATCAGGTGTGGCAGGGCGTGGCAGCAGCAGGCCAGAGCTACTGGGCGTGGCCAGGAACAAGACTATATAAACCCACCGATCCCTCAAGCAAACGCTTTGCGTTACTTTGCACCTCTGTGCAACGTGACACTCACCGCCGCCTGGACCAGCTACTTACCTCGTGATCCTGCAACAACAGCATCCTTACCTGGACCCAGGCTCGCATCTCACGGCAACGCTCCATCTTCTTGGATGAACCCGAATCGACGCTGCAGCACCTGTGCTCTCTGTCCCACAAAGCCGAAGTCCTGAAACGAGAAAAGAAGACAAGACAAGGTTAGAACTCCCGAAAACACCCAACCGAGGGTTGCGCCGCATTTAAAACCCAATGCGCACCCTAAGGCACCATTAAAGGCTACATACCAGCTGTTGGACCATCTCAGCCCCGCTCCTCCGTACCGCAGGCTTCGTTTCTTCTACCGCAGCTACTGCCGGCACTGCTACACCACCTGCAAGGGGAGAGAGCAGAGAAAAGAGACATTACATACAAAGGACAGAGAACGAACTTTACAAATACAATTGCAACAGTCGGAAGACAAGTGGGCAAGTGGAAACAAGGGAAACACTTACTTACAAGAGAAGTGGACTAGTCGCAGCTGGCCTGGACTTCCACGACAAGGGACCAGTGAAGGAACTTGGTTCCCTTCAACAAGCGCCCCTGCCAGAAGCAGCAGGATGGAGAGCTCATCATCATCATTCAGCAGGTGAGTCTCAAGAGTAGTGCAACCCCAGGGAAGCTACATCCAGGGAGAAGAGGTCTGGAGAAGGTGTCAGGGACCACAGGCTGCATACTCATACGACCCCCCTTATATTCACGCAGGAACCACACTGCTCATCACTGCAGTTTCCCACACAGACGCAGAGGGAGGAACAGACAAGAGGAGTTTCATCCCTGGGAGGGCTGCGACCGTGCCCCAACGCCTCCGCAGAGACCTGGTGAGCGTAACACTTACCTTCACTTTTCTCACTTTTACACATGCGAAAACTACGGATTGGGTACTGCCATCTTGTGCTAATCTTATCCTTTGATCCATCGTCCTAAATTCAAGTGCCTTCGTGGCAGTAATTCAGATCACCCGCCCCTAAAGCTGACATCACTAGTCAGAACGATATGCCACACCTATTTCAATGACGTTCATGGGCAGCATAGCCAAACGTACCCTTTCATCACCCACGTCGTAACTTTACCTAATGCAGAACTAGGAACATAAACACAACCAACCGCACAAAACGTTGTGTTTGTTTTCACAAAAAGGGTAAACAAACATATATTTAGATGAAAACATTAGTCGGAAACAAAACAAGTACTTTTATTTTTACTAATGCTCAAAAGAGGAGATTATGTCCACGAAAACATTTATACATTTTGCCAATAGAGGTTATAGCTAGGAAAACATGGCAAGGTTTGCATTTTTTGTATAACTGTAGATGGTGATCCTATAATGCTGATTACCTTCATCGATCGATTGATCCCAGTCTTTGTATTCTTCAGAGAAAGTTTTTATGTTCCATCACCGATGTCTTATCAATGCACATGGTATTCTATAAGTGGGAAGAAAGGGGTGGTTTCACTTTCACATCCAACACTTTCACATCCACACGTTTTCAGACCATCTAGGCTGCCATGTTGCTCCTTAGTACTGCAACAGCAAAAGGACAGATTGTTGTCTGGCGATCGTCCAGGGACGTCATTTGGGGGTCGCCACGGGTCGCGCCACGGCCCCTGCTGTCTGGCTTGCGACCCCTGTATTTTAAGGAAATTATTTATTTTTATTTTTTTACAGAAAAAGCTATGGGCTGCCGAAAAGTGGCATAGCGGAACGCAGGATGCGGGCCTGGGGTGGGGGGGCGTCTCACAGACACAGCAACAGCAGTGAGGCAACCCCATTTCAGTGGGTGACACCAGGTCAGTCTACAGATGGACTCTAGCCAGACCTTCCAGGATTTTGCGGCATGAAATGGCAAATTTTGCAGCATGAAATGGCAAATTTTGCAGCACAAACCTTTATTTATTGCGGCATTTTTGCGGGACATTTTGTATTAACTCGAGGGTGTAAGATTGCCACATTGCAGGAAATAGGCAGCGTGCAAGGCTACAAGAGAGCCAGGGTATCATTATTATGTATCTTTTGGATTCATTTAATAGCAAGAGTCCCAAATGTCTCTGGCTTGGCAGAACAGTGTTTGATTTGGCTACATTTCTGGTTTAATGTCCATGCCTATTTTATAGTATTAACTAAATTGATCATTATCAATTGTAATGCTGAAAATATTCCCCTTCTATGTTCTCCAATCCCCCAAACACCCACACACCTCTCTCACCAACACACATCTCACCAACTCTCCATCACAATTTGCATTCCTTAACCTCTCACTCTGTCATACAAATACTCACATGCTATGTCACACTGTCAAGTCACAATTTGCACTGCCCAGCCCCTGCCACACTCCAAATCATACTCCCAACTCACACCTTACACTCTACAATTCCTCCCGCAATATACAGTCCTTCATTCTTTTGTGCTGCTTCTGCATCTTGCATCCTTTCTCCCATTCTATCGCACTCTTCCCTCATCCTTTTTCCCAATCTGCAGCTCACTGCCTCTTTCTGGCCAACCGCTTCCTCTCTGCTTTGTGGCTCACTGACCACACGCTCCCTCTACTTTCTGTACATCTGCTCGCTCTCAGATTTCTGGCCCACCGCATCACTGCTTCCTCTGCTCTCTTGGGCAGCGCTTCGTCCTCTGACCCACTGCTCTCCCTCTGCTTTCTTGCCTATCACTTCACATCTCACCCATCACTCTCCCTCTCTCTCATAGTGTAACCATTTTTTTAAATGTACATTTTGACCCAGTTCCTCAAATAATGGGGCATTTAAAAAAAGAACGGAGGATATGCTATTTTTAGACAACCCATTTTTGGAAATGAGAAGGTCATCTTATTCTCAAAGGTGACCGGCGCATTTCCACAGGCTTGAGCTGTAGCGCAAATTGTGCGCTAGCTGCCTTGAATGGTGTTCTGGGTTGTTTGACCGAAGTGTAATTATTTGCGGCGGAATTGACCGTAGTCAATTTTGCTGCGAATTGATTTATACTTCAGCCAAACAAGGCAAAATGTACCTTTCACCACCACCCCACCCTCTCCCCTACTTAACTGCTTGGTCGCTGCCGCTTCCCCTGCAACCCTGCGGTGCCAGATCCATCCCTCTAACGTGGGTCGGATCCGACTCCGCAGGGTCCCTTTTTCGTTATTTTCTTTTTTTCTGTCCCCGCCTCCAATTTTGAGGAAAAAGGGGAAAACACTTCTGCAACCACTCTAGACCAAAAATACTGAACATGGGGAGCGGGTGACACCCCCGCAACACATGTTCAGTATTTATAAAAATCGATCGAATAGTACTGGACGAAATAGCTCAAATTGGAACATTCGATAGATTTTCGTCATCAAAATGGGCAGTACTTTGAATAGAATCGCTCTCCCGACAGTGTTCTGCAAGCTCCCAGCGCCTTTCACAGGGACAGGCCCTCCAGGTGCCTTCCGCTGTAAAATGCGACCCAAAAAAATGCATTTTTATCCTGTTTGAGGAACAGAAATGCAAGCGACACAGCAGCGGTTCATACCTTAAAAGAAATGCATGACAGGGTCAGGAAAGACCCTGTCATGCAGTGGCAGCCCCACATCCCGTGCGCGTAGGGTTGCCTACAATTTCTACACATTTAAAAGTGCATCTTTCTTGGAAAGAGGGATGCGCTTTTAAATTGACAGAAACGCCACTTTATTTGATCAAGGAGGTGAAAAAGGCGATCTAAATGGGCGCGCATATAAAATGTGCCCATTCATGTGTCCCTTGTGGATTGGGCTGCACTTTTTTGGGGCGCAAGTGATGAGATGTGTTAGCGCATTTCATTTCTTGTGTAAAAAAAAAAAAAAAGTTGAGAACCTGGCACCCTGAGTATAATTTTTCTTAAAACAGTAATTTTTGCAGATAACTTTTTTAAAAATAGTTTTTTTAAAAAAAAAAATTTTTTTTAAAGATGCTGTTTTTGCACAAAACGGCTGTTTTTGCGGCATTTTGCGCAAAACGGCTGTTTTTGCGGCATTTTGCGGGATCGCAAAATCGCTATAAGCTGGAGGGTCTGTCTAGCAAACGCAACGTAGCTTGTAATGGCGAGCGCTGC
Organism: Ambystoma mexicanum; assembly: GCF_040938575.1. Lineage (NCBI taxonomy): Eukaryota > Metazoa > Chordata > Amphibia > Caudata > Ambystomatidae > Ambystoma > Ambystoma mexicanum. The sequence continues at coordinate 1,344,554,373 of NC_090921.1, forward strand.
AAGCTAAGTACACTGTAGCCAGGCCTGTGTCAAGGTGGAAGGGGCAGGCCAGGGACCATTGGCTGAAATTTAAAATTGTAACAGTTTGCTTTGAAGGTTACGTGCACAGGGCTCAGTTGAGCTCTATGCACCATCTACAAAGCAAACTGTTACAATTTTAACCGTCAGTCATGCTCAAGCACAGAGCAGCAGGACTCAGGGCATTGGCGACCCCACCTCCCCTCTGCACTGAATCCACGGCTCAGATTTAAAACAAAAAAATAAAATAAAAAGACACCCAATCTGATCAAAACTAAGCTATCCAGAGGGGCAGAGCCAGACACACTGGCACATCACCAGCGCTCAGCCACCCATGGGCCAGATACTGTGAGATACCTACACCTATGGCTTCACAGCTACCCACAGACAGTGCTGCTGCATCATGTGGCTAAGCAGTGTTCACTTAGGAAGAGACACAGACCGCAGGCAGCAGATCCTCGCTGCCAGTCTGGACCAAGCAACAGGAAGGCTTGGGCCACCTGCATGATAACAGGCAAGAAGTGCGCAGAACTACTCAGGCTTGAATGTGGTCAGGTTTGCTTGCTCTCTGAGCAGTCTCCTGTTTAAATGAGAGGTCCAGTTCTATGTTGAAGTACTGAAGTGTCAAACGTACATGTACATCCTCTGCTGTGCACATGAAGCTGGAGAGTGCCCTTGCTTTTGAAGTCAAGGGCCCTCATTACGACCCTGGCGGTAAGGGGTTTGCGCCAGCGTTAGCTGCGCCGACCCCTTACCGCCAACTACGAGTTCCCATAGCGCCATGGTCACTTTTCCGCCCGCTTTTTGCGGGCGTAAAAATCCATGGCGCTATGGGACCTTGGTGTTAATTACGCCACCGTAATTTACGGTGGCGTAATTAACGCCTTCCCCACTCCCATTGAGCCCTATGGGGCCGAAATGGGAATGGGGAAGGGTAAATGGGTCAATGGGGACTTACCGCCCCGCCGACCTCGGAATGGGGCGGTAAGTCCGCCATCCGCCATGGCGTAAACGGACTTTACGCCATGGCGGAAAAGTCCGCCGATGGCGGAAAAAATCCGCCAGGGTCGTAATGAGGGCCAAAATGTTTATATTTTTTAAATGTTTGCATGTATGCGAAGCAACCGTTTTCTATTATCACCCGATTAGGCTGGGCGTCACTTCCCATTATGCATTTTAATAAGCACCTTGAAGTTGTATCCTTAACAAGATTAAAGCAGGGCATGTGGGTTTGACGAAGGGGTCCGTAAAATGCATTGGGCCTCATTACGACCCAGGCGTTAAGGGTTAACGCCGTCGTTAACCCTTAACGCCTATTCTGATTTTAACGGCTGCTTTTAGCAGCCGTTAAAATCCATGGCGCTAACCTGCCATGATGCTAATTACGCCACCGTAATTTACGGTGGCGTAATTAGCGCCTTCCCCACTCCCATTATGCCCTATGGGGCAAAAATGGGAATGGGGAAGGGAAAATGGGAAATGGGGATTTACCGCCCCACTCACCTTGGAATGGGGCAGTAAATCCACCATCCACCATGGTGTAAACGTAGTTTACACCATGGTGGTAAAGTTGGCGCAATTAGCGCCTGGGTTGTAATGACCCCCATTGCCAATATGTGACTACAATTATTAAAAAGCGATAGAACAGTTCCTGCCCATGAAATCATGGCTCTTGCATTTGAGACTTCCTACAGAGCCATTTAATTAGAGGAGAATATGGTGATACCTTTTGGGGTGGAGAAATAACACTCCTGCAAAATGTGTAGAGACCGCCTTATTCCTTTACATGCAGGTGCAAAACAGCAATTGGCAGGGGTGTCTTTTGGTCTCCTGTGTGAGCAATGTTCAAGAGGAGACACTAGTTATTGAGTTGTGATGATAATTGCGTTTTTTTAAAAGTACTTTTATACTTGTGCGTACGGCTCCTCGTCCAGCTGCTGACAGGTGCGCTTCGTGGTAGTCGCCTGTGAATACTCTGTTAGGAGTCGCAAACCAGATTGGCAGAGACGTTGCGCACAAAATCGATTTTCTGAAGTAGTTACATATTTATATTTAAAGAAAACAATGGAATAAGTGTGCAATACCTTGCCATATTATTCTAGGCATTCGAAAATGATGCGACAACCAACACCCACAAAAACGTATGCTTATTGACACACAGGCCTAATTTACACATCATTTTTCAATGTAACAGCTTCACTGTAAAAACGCTTTTGTAAATCAAGCCGCTGCACACATGCTAAGCTTTCAGAAAAATAATTTGCAACATTCGAAAAATAACCTGAGCAGAGATGTTCCTACGATGTTGCTGGCAAAGTATTAAAGGTGGGCACCTTTTAAACTCCAGACTCTGTATCAAAATATTTCTAAATATAACTGCAGAATTAAGACCATTCATGCAGGCTTGTGGGGAAGTGTCCTATCTGGGACTGGACTATATCTCACTTTGAAGCCTGGCTTCGGCACTGGTTCAACACGTGCAAACAATTTGTTTTACTGCCAGCCTCAAAAAACACCCCTGGAGACGAGGGCGGCAGATCGTACGCCATCCCAAAACATTTAACAGATACAGCCCATCTTCTTCCTGTACCCTCGACATGTGCCCTGCTTTTGTTGTACTGAGACTTGCATCCAATGCTTGTAATTGTGCAGATTTGATGGGTGCTACCCACCCTCGCACGCGAGTAACAGCAATATTGAAAGTGCATACACATTACTTTGAATCCCATGTTGTATACACGTCTTCTTGTTGTGTTAGACGTGACAAGTGTCTGGTGTTAATGCGAGGACGTTGATTTACAGAGACCTGTAAGTCCCAACAAATCAGCCGAAGCTGAAAATTTATTTTTCTTGAATCTATGGAAAAAGCAGTTAGCAGTGGTCCCTGTTGTTATGTGTCAACAAAATATACACAAGGCGTGGAATGTGAGGAGATCGCATTTTGTATGCATGCTGATATGGGTAATGGCATTTGTTCTTTTATTTGATTTCAGCTAAGTAGGTTATGCTATTGGTGGACTGTGGCTTTTAGTTTTTGTGTATTTTGTGTGACACCTGAAGCAGTAGCTCATGGTGTCACCACCACCAGCCCCCCCACCACCGTCCTCTCCCAGGGAGGGGGTGACACCATGAGTTACCGCACCAGGTGTCACCAATTTACACAGCACAAAAAGCCAGCAGTAGCACATGGCACACTCTGCCAGCAGGGAGGCACTGTAAATATTGCCATCAATGAAACATAGCTGAAAGGCCCAGCTCTGCAGGCACACAGCATAGTCTGCCATAAGTGGCACAAGACACACACTACCAGCAGAGCCACATACTGCATGCTGTTAGCAGTGACACATAGCATAAGGTGCTATACAGACACATATTATTCCATGCTAGGAGTGACACACAGTACACAAGACCAGCTGTATTACCCAGTATATAAGGCTATCAGTGACACGAAGCACAAATTGCAGGCAGTGACACATGGCTCACTGTTCTAGCATGCACTTTTCTTTACAACAGCAGCATTGACAACCAGCACAATGTGACAACATCTACCAGTGACGCACTCTGTCAGCAGACATGACAAACACTGCCAGTTTAATGCATTAGTGATGAGATCTAAAATATGTCGCTTATTTGTATCTCTTTATACGGTTTCAAATATACTGTTAATTTTGCTTCGAGAAAGTGGTCATTCCGATGTGTTACATTGTCTACATTCGAATGCACTTTCATCTTTGATGCAGCATGCGGGGATGGGCACAGTGGGCACACACTAGCCTTATAACGTTTTGGGCTGCCAGCCTGAGCCCGGGCAGGTGGGAAGATGGCAAATGAACGGGTTGTTCCCTTTCAATGTTATTCTCGCTGTTGCTCTCAAAGTATTCCTTAATTAACTTGGCAATTAAGAGAACACACCATTTTGGCTAAGTGGCACAGTTAGGAGTTGATCCCAAGTCCTCAGTTTTGAGAATGGCCATTTTAACAAGTAGTCAACCTCTTCTGGTGCAAGGTCAAATTACATCACTTTCTGTGATGTCACTTGGGGGCGGGGTCAAATTACATCACTTCTGGTGATGTCATCAGGAGGTCAAGGGTCATGTGATGTCACTTCCGCTACCCCTGGCATTTTGGTGAAATGAAGTCCCTGCGATCGTCCCAGATAATGGTTATCATAAATGAGTTGTTGATGATTTTTTTTCCAATTTGCAGATGTAAACCATGACCATTTTTCAGCAATCATATTTGACATATAGAGATGGTTACAGCATGAAATAGTGATGCATCGATATAGGTGGATGAAAAGCAGTGGGTGAATATATAGAGACAGCACGGGCAGACCGGGAAGGGGGGGGCAAAGAGATGATTTCGGATCAGGCTCAGTGGACTGTTGCACCCAGGGCCACAACAATAAAAATAAAGATGACATCACTAAAATTCCAGCATGCCTAGAATGAGTTCCGTTTTTAAAGGCTTACTGGCTTCTGTGTAGCTCTATTGCAGAAAACATCTTGAGTTTTGCATTGATTCCGCCGCGCCTGTGTGTCCCCCACATGTGGGCTTCCACAGTAAGATGAACATGAGCCAAGGCCACAGGCGTAAGTTCATAGTGCACGTTGGCAAAGTATGCATTTACATGAGATATTCTTTGGCTGTTATTTCAATGTTGGCTAACACTGTGGCACATAAACCTTTGGCCTATTGCAATCTGCACCCACTTAGCATGATTCCTACTTGTCAACAAAGTCAGACTTCATATCTTAAAACACCTTTTCCTTGCTTTCATTTTGTATGTATGCTGCTCCAATTTTCTGCTGAGAATCTTGAGCTATTGTGAGTGTATTGTGTAGAGTTTGGTAGCACCCCCAGTAATAACCTCGAATAATACAATTATGGTAGATTGTGGTACTCACTTTTGTGCACAGGTCAATAACACATGCAGAAGAATGTAACAGTCAGGTATTACATATTACTATAATAGTTCCATTAATGGTCATATTCTAGCCACATAATAGACAATATTGTCCACTTAAAGCTTTTCCTGTGAAAGGCAGCGAAAATGTCCACATCTGAGATGCCATCCTTTTCACCCCTTTCGAAAAATGTAAGTCTTTCGAAGAAAAGCTCTTCTGCTTTGTGTACAACACAAATACATATTACTGGTCAAACATACTCCCTCTCCATCACCATATCCATGGATGACACCCCACGCAGTTACCTCTGCTTCCATGAATTGAAATTTGCAGCAAACTTTACAAGAGAGTGCAAAATGTCTGCAAATTAAATGTCAAGTCCACTCAGCGTCTTTCACTGTGTTGTCCATGGGCAGTCCCCATAGTTACAATTACCATCAAGTGTTATTACTTTTTTTTTTTTACATTGTAAAAAAGAGCAAAAACAAGTCAGGGAGGATCAAAATGAAATACATTGACACGAAGGAAAAAGTAACTTCAATATTGTGTGATCAGAAAGATTTTACGCTTGTCGAGAAAAGAGGTGTCTTGGCATTTCCATGGAGACAAGTCAATAGATTGCACAGAGGACGTTGACATGAGATGTGCATTGGTGTTGTGAACAGGGGCGTGAGTGTCTAATGATGTCAGCTTTAGGGTTGGATCATCTGAATTACTGCCGCGGGGGCACTTGAATTTAGGGCGATGGATCAACAGATAAGATTAGCACAAGATGGCCGTACCCAAACCCAACGTTTTCGTATTTGTAAAAGTAAGAAAAACAAAGGTAAGATGCATTGGAAAATGTTTTAAGATCGATCAATCGATGTATACTCAAAAATGCATGCCTGATCGATTGTGCCAATACATTTTCTGAGCAAACTACCCCTTTAAATTAAAACTGGATATCCAAACAATTCACCAGCGGCACAATGAAAGGTAACCTAACTATGGAATGGATTCACGGGTAGCACAGTGAATTTAATCTAGCTATGTAATGGCTCCACTTGTATCACAATTGAACAGTGAATTGCAGTGTATTCTTTTGATATTCCTTCTTAAATTAAACTAAGCTATTCTTAAATTAAACTAAGCTATTCAACTGATTCACTTGCATCACAATGAAATCATTGTAACTATGCAATGGCTTCAACTGGATTCAACTGATACAATTAATCTAATAGTCCAATGAATTCACTCGAAGCCCAATTAAATTAATCTAGCTATGCAATGGTTTCAAACTGGTAGCACAATGAATGGAACATTGAATTAAACTTACCAAACAATGTCTTTCGGGTAGCACAATAAAGCGGACAGTTAAAGTGAACTGGGTAAGCAAAGACTCAATGCAAGCACACTGAAAATGAATCCAAGTATGCAATGGATTTACTGGTAGTACAATATAATTAATCCAGATATGCAATGGATTCAAACTCGTAGCACAGTGAATGAATCTAGCTATGCAATGCAAGAGTCTGGTAGCACAATTAAGTTAATCTAGCTATCCAATGGATTCAAACTGGTAGCATAATTAATGGGTAAAGAATTAATCTATCTATGCTATGTATTCAACTGGAAGCACAATTAGATTAATTTAGTTATGCGATCAATTCAGATTGGTACTACAATAAATGGAAACATGAAGTTAATCTAGCTATGCAGTGTGTTCAAACTGGCAGCACAATTAATTAAACAATTACTTATTGTAGCTATGCAATTGATTCACTGATAGCACAAAGTAATTAATACAGCTTTGCAATGGGTTCAAACGGTTACCGCATTGAATGGAAGAACAAATTTATCTAGCTGAGTAATGCACTCGACTAGTAACACAATGAAGCTAGTTTAGATATGCAATAGGTTCAAACTGGAATAACAATGAATGGAACAGTGAATTATTCTAGCTATGTAATTTATTTAAATGTTAACGTAATGCGATTAATCTAGATAGGAAACTGGTTGAAGCTGGTAGTACAATTAAAGGGACCATAACATTAATCTAGCTATGCAATGGGTACAAACTGCTAGGGCAATTAATGGAGCAATACATTAATCTGGCTATGCAATGGGTTGAAACAGGTTTCACAGTGAAATGAATCTGTTGTGTAATGGATTCAATCTGTTATACAATGACATTAATCTAGTTATGTAATGGGTTCAAACTGGTAGCACAGTAAATAAAACAATTCATTAATCTTACAATGTAGTATATTCAATTGGTGGGACAATTAAATTAATCTAGCTATGCATGGGGCTCAAATTGATAGTGCAATGGAATTAATCAAGATATACAATGCATTGAACTAGTAGCACAATTAAATTACTCTAGCTATGCCATGGGTTAAAATTCGTATTGCAATGAAAGTAATCTGTTTAAATGTTAAATGTTAAAGGTATTTGTACCGCGCACTGTCACCAACAGAGTTGGTCCCCAGGCGCTCTGGCGGATCTGTAAACGAGAAGGTGGGATGGGTTAGTAGGTGAAGCGGGAGTAGGATAGTGAGAGGAGTGGTGTTCTGTTGGCAGCTTCAACTCGGTATACACCAGGTGCTGAGCTTTAGTGCGGGTATCGGATCGATGTCAGTCCTCTTGTGCTGTTGGTGGTTGTGTGCGATAGATGGTTGTGTGAGATTTTTGAGTGAGATAAGTCTGCAGAGATGCTGAGTTTTTTGTGGGTTACATGAAGTTTAACATGCTAACATTCAGAACTCTGTCCGAGTGTGGCGCTTGCTAATCCTCCCAATCTCATCAGGATGGGCAAAGGGGTTGTGCCTGGCAGGGTTTTAGGTTTGTGTGAGGCTCTCCCTGTGCTGTTCTAACGCGCTCTGTAAGTGATCTAATTCTGATGGAGTGAGTGTTGTGGGTTGGGCATTAGTTGGTGCGATGCGCTCGACGTTCTATTCTAGCGAGCTCTGTAGGTGTTCTAGTGCTGATGGATTGGTTAATGTGGGTTGGGTGTCTATTCTCCTCCTTGGGTGATGGAGCAGGTGTTGCGGTCTCCTCTTACAAACTTTCTATCTAAATGTGTCTGCTGAGAGTTTGGATATGGTACGGCTGGGAGGCAGTGGATGAGTCATTTAAGGGCTTTTCGTCTCGGTCTGGGTATGTAATCAGTGTATAGAGACCCCTTTTGTGGCTGTTTCCCTTAATAATTTATGGTCTGTCGTGGGGTCCGTTCTTTGGGTTCCGTGTATGTCCATTTTGGGAGTGACTGAGGTTGTTGTTTTTATTCATCGTTGTTTAGCGGGTTGGGCATTATAGTGCGTCGCTGTTGTAATTACGCTGTAAAAAGCCATGATTTGAGGAGTTTCCTGAATGCTAGGTGGTTTGTTGTGTTCCGTATATATTCTTAGGTAGGTCATTCCAGGTTTTCTGTGTCTGGTGAGAGAAAGAGGATCCTCCGAGTTTTCTTCTGTTATAGGGTTTTCGTTCCAGGTGGATGTCGTTGCTTGATCTCAGTGTTCTTGTTGGTTGATGTAGGCGTAGTTTATCGCTTAGGAATTCTGCGCCTTGTTTGTGTATTGCTCTGTGCGTGATGCACATGGACTTGAACTTTATTCGTTGTTTTAATGGTAGCCAGTGAAGTATTTTTAGCGCGGGTGTGATGTGTTTTCTTCTGGGTAGCTTGAGGAGGAGTCTGGCTGGCGTATTTTGTATGTGTTGTAGTTTTTTAGAAGTCGTTCAGGCATGCCCAGGTATAGGCTATTGGCGTAGTCTACTCTGGACATGATCAGAGCGATGATGGTAAGCGTTTTGTTGGCGAAAGACAGGAACGGAAGGATCCTTTTGCTGCTCGCAGGAGGAAGAAACATTTCTCGAGTAGAGTGTTTACTTGTGGCTCTAGAGTGAGGTTGTTATACATCAGGACCCCTAGGGTTTTTACAACTGATGATGGTGTTGGTGTGGTGCCGAGCTCTCTTGGCCAGGGGAGGTAGCTGATGTCTCCTCCCTTTTTTGAAACAATCATTATCTCTGTTTTGCCTGGGTTGATTTTGAGGTGGTTGAGGTCCATCCAGTTGAATATATCACGAAGACAATTCTCTAGTGTGGTGTTTTCTTCTCGGTTGTCTTGTATGTTGAAGATTATTTGAGTATCATCGGCGTAGTTGTAGCATGTGAGGCCGTGTTTTTTGATGAGTTTGATTAATAGGTACATGTAGATGTTGAATAGAAGCAGGGAGAAAGATGATCCTTGTGGTACTCCGTACGTGGAGTCTCTAGGTTTGGGCTTAAAAGGTTTCATCCACATGGTTTCTGTTCTGTTTGTTAGGAAGGATTTGATCCATAGTAGGGCGGTGGCTGTTATCTAAGCAGTGTGTTCACTGGAGCACACAGAAGGAAGCAATGGATTAATCTAGTTATGCGATGTATTCAACTGGTATCACAATTACATTAATCTAGCTATACATTGGGTGCAAACTGGTAATACAATCAATGTATCTAGCTATGCAGTACATACAACTCGTATTGCAATTTAATTAATCTAGCTATGCAATTGATTCAAACTGGTAGCATAATGAAATCAACCTAGCTGTGCAAAGTATTCAACTGAGTACACAAAGAAATTACGTTAGCTGCGCAATTGGTTAAAATTCATAGCACGAGGAAATTAATCTAGGCTATGCAATGGGTTCAAGGGTGGCAAATAAACATAACAATGAATTAATCTAGCTGTGCGATGAATTGAATTGTTACCACAGTTAAATTAGCAATGGGTACAATTGGTCATGCAATTAATTTAATTGAGCTATGCAATGAGTAGAAACTGGTACCACAGTAAATAAAACAATGGAGTTTATCTAAGTAAGAAATGAGTTCCAACTGGTAGCACAATAAATGGAACAATTAATTATTCTAGCTCTGCAGTGCACACAACTGTTAGCACATTTAAATTCATCTAGCTATGCAATGGGTTCAAATTTGTGGAACAATGAATTAATCTAGCAATGCAAGATATTTGACATGTAGAACAATTAAAATAATCTTGCTATGCATTGGGTTTTAACAGGTAGAACAATGATCTTTAACTGCACAACGGATTAAACTGGTGGCACAATTAAATTACTCTAGCTATGCAATTAATTCAAGTTTGTAGCACAATCAAATTAATCTAGGCTATGTGATGGGTTCATTGGTAGTACAATGTATGTAAAAAATGATTAATCTTGCTATTCAGTCTATTCAAATAGTAGTACAATGAAATTAGTATAGCTATGCAATGGGCTTAAACTAGTGGTATGTTTAAATTAATCTAGCTATGCAATGAATTCACTTTGGTAGCACAATGAATGAAAGTTTATTTAGGGCATGCTATTGGTTCACTGGCAGAACACTGGGTCTGCTAGCAAGAGAAAAATAGATAAAACTGGTAGTACTTCTCTTACCTGGCTATGGGGTAGTCTGCTTTAGGAGAAGTAGCAGGGGCAGGGATTGGGCACCAGACAAATAGGCAAGCAGGATGCACCATTAGCCTCTGCCCTCCACTAACTGCCCAGGCAATAATGCCCTTGGAAGCTCTCTGAAGTGTGAATTTCTGGGTCCCATGATCCAGCTACTGAGGCTAGTTAGCATCCAGGCAGCGTGGCCTTTAGGGGGGAAAGAGGAGGAAGACAAGGGAGAATGAGGGGCACACAAGAGCATGCATGGTGCCATAAGAATCATCCATACACACTCACTGGCCAACAAGGACTTCACCAATGCACACCACATGGGTTTGGAAGGCCTGGAGAATTAGGCTGCAGAGCTATACTAGTCACGTGGTGCAGGCATTTGAGCAAGGGACCACGGACACAAATGTATGTCTAAAGTGGCCATGAAAACAGACAAAGGACTATGAAAGATCACCTTTACAACAACTTCCATATGCACACTGGCCCCACCTAATGCATCATTGCACCATGGGCACATGAGTCACCTTCCTGGATACAAAGGCCTCTATGCCTCAACATCAGGGCCATCTTAAGCATTGCTGGGGCCCTGGGCATGAACATCTTTGGGACCCAGCCTCCAACAAACCAAAGGAATTAAGTGATCAAGAATATCTTGTGGCACCTGCCCCGCCCCCAACCTATAGGTTGATATGCTGCCTTGCAGCATTCAAAATAAACATGTTTACTCCTTTTATTTCCCCTTACCCTCTTCATTCTTGCTCTCATCAGAATGATAAGCAAGTAGCATTTGAAGGCCAAAATTAGCAATCTACGAAGAGGTTACTTCTCTTCTAGCATAGAAACAGGATACTTTTGATCAATAGCATCCGGGAAGTTATGCAGCCTTTAGTATTAATGTGGGACTGTATGTAAAAGGTACGTGTAACCCAGAATAGGCAGAGAACTCACATTAGCTGTCTCAGAGAATGCAAAAGTGCTCAAGCATGGCTAGAGTAGACAAAATGTAAGGAAGGAGAAAGCTACGCATAGCATAGCATGGATAGTGAATGCAGATTAGAAACTACCAGGAAGGTGTCTCTATCCTGACAGACTAAGATTAGAAGTGGGAGATGTTTTTCAAATAGTGTTGCCATTAGAGATCAAGGGAGCACATGCCTGTGTTGTGCAGTATATCAATGCTCACTATTATAGTCGAAGCAACCCTACAGCCAGTGAACCCATGAGTGAGGCTTTTATGAAGATCATACTCTCAGAAGGAAATCACTGTGAAGGGCTGACAATTTTGAAAGATTTAGGGACTGGCCATTCTGAGAGGTTGGGTAATACAAGAACAAATTAAATGTCCATGATCACACATTTCTTAAGGGGTGAAGCTCGAATTTGTGCCAACTCTGCAATTTCTGCATTTGAACACTTTCTTTTCCAGCTCTTAGCATGTACTAAAACAACACATTTTATAAAACTGACTTGCAAAGTACACAAATCACATTTCCAAACCTGACATTTATTTAAACCAAAATATTACAGAAGGTGTTATGCAAAATGGTAATGATTCTAGCTTCATTCTCTCCATCATCAAGGGAAGTATATAAGTACTAGCATATCAATCAATGTGATTTAACAGATTTAATCTAGGTATATCTTTTGTACTTTTAAGCTTTAAATACTTCCAAAACAATGGCTTGTGAAATTGTCATTCATAAACGTGCAGAAAAACCTTTGACTTTTTTACAAAAAGCAACACGTTTTTTGTGTCAAATGAGTAGACCTTAAAATGTGCTTGCCCATGGCCTACAACATCTGGTCCGCTCTTTCCTGTCTAGAATCTCTTCATCTCAAATGGCCTACATAAGAAGAAAGATCAAGTAATGAGCTAAACGTTGCCACGAGCATGCAAGAAGGCAAACCTCACAGAAGACAGTACAGTAATGCAATAATAGATATTATATGATTTGACCAGGATCACTGTATCGTCTGCTGGAAAAGCCAGGATACAAGCATGAACACTTTGGATCTAAAGTCTTGAATTTTGATACTTAATCACCTCTTTGGACTAATAGGGTAATTCACAGAATTTCGCACAAAAGTGGCGCACGCGGCTGGCGCACAGTGTCCCCGTGCGATACACTGCGCCAGCCGCATGCGATAAAATCCATTTCATCGCACAGCGTATTCATGGATTTTAGCCTCCAAAACCAGCCCTGGCGCAGAGTGGCGCAGCGACCCTGCAGCAGCGCCAGTTACGCCCCCAAGAACGCCCTCATGCAAGGAAAAGCCATCTAAGTTCCCAATTCATCGCAAAGGGCTGTGCTAACCCTGGACCAGTTCACAGGGCTGCCAAACAGCAAAGGCCAAGTGGGGAACGTGTATTTCAGTGGTTCGCGGGAAGTTTCACACGCGATTGTCCTGGGCATGTGTACATCAGGGGTGCGCGTGAATTAACGCACGCGATTCCATCAGGGCACGTGTATTCCAGGAGTGCGCGGGATGTATCACATGCAAAATCAGCAGGGTACGTGTATTTCAGGGGTGCGCAGGAAGTATCACACGCGATTGCATCAGGGTACGTGTATTCCAGGGGTGCGCGGGAAGTATCACACGCGATTTCATCAGGGCACGTGTATTTCAGGGGTGCGCGGGGAGCACTACACGTGAATTGGCCGTGTGGGTCCTCCCAGGTGTTCCCTCTACATCCTCCACGGCCCCTGCAGCCAGCCCACACCACAGGGGAATACCGTGCACCCCTGCTCCTGTCCCGCAGGCAGCCCATCCACCATGGCCATGCCCCCCAGCCAAGCCACATGTCACCTTGCACTACTGATCAACAACGCATGTCTCCCAGCACCCTCACCCCCCAGCACTGTGGGGCACCTGCCAGCAGGCACCCACACATGTCCAACTCATGTCCCCCGGCACCCCCACCCCCAGCACTGTGGGGCACCCTCCACCAGGCCCACACTCATGTCTCCCAGCATCCCCACCCCCCAGCATCCAGGGGCACCCTCCACCAGGCCCCCACTCCTTTCTACCACCCCCCCCCACTCCCCAGCAGTGCGATTCACCTGTGTACGTGTATATCAGGGTTGCGCGTGTAGTCTGACACGCGAATTCATCAGTGTATTATGGGTCTGCGTTAACTTCCACACGCGATATCAGCAGGGTACGTGTATTACGGGGTTCGCGGGAAGTTCCACACATGATTGCCCTGGGTACGTGTACATCAGGGATCAGGGGTGCGCGGGAAGTTCCACACGCGATTTCAGCAGGGTACGTGTATTCCAAGGTGCGCGGGAAGTACCACACGCGATTGCCCTGGGCACGTGTATTTCGGGGTGCGCGGGAAGTTCCACATGCAAATTCAGCAGGGTACGTGTATTCCAAGGTGCGCGGGAAGTTCCACACGCGATTGCCCTGGACACGTGTATTTCGGGGTGTGCGGGAAGTTCCACACGCGATTGTCCGTGGTGCGTGTATTTCGGGTTGCGCGTGAAGTTTCACACGCGATTTCAGCAGGGTACGTGTATTCCAAGGTGCAAGGGAAATTCCACACGCGAATCCAGCAGCCTACGTGTATTCCGGGGGTGCCGGGCAGTCCTACACGTGAATCGGCCGTGTGGGTCCTCCCAGCTGTTCACTCGACACCCTCCATGGCCCCTGCAGGCGGCCCACACCACAGGGGACTACCCTGCACATGTCCCGCAGGCAGCCCATCCACCATGCCCATGCCCCCCAGCCAACCCACATGTCACCTTGCACTACTGCCCACCTACGCATGTCCCCCTGTACCCCCACCCCCAGCATCCAGGGGCACCCTCCACCAGGCCCCCACTCATGTCCCCCTGCACCCCCACCCCCCAGCACTGTGGCCCACCCTCCACCAGGCACCCACTCATGTCTCCCAGCACCCCCACCCCCCAGCACTGTGGGCCACCCGCCACCAGGCCCCCACACATGTCTCCCAGCACCCCCACCCCCCAGCACTGTGGGGCACCCTCCACCAGGCCCCCACTCATGTCCAAATCATGTCTCCCAGAACCCCCACCCCCCACCAGTCAGGGGCACCCTCCACCAGGCCCCCACTCATGTCCAACTCATGTCTCCCAGCACCCCCACCCCCCAGCACTGTGGGGCACGCTCCACCAGGCCCCCACTCATGTCTCCCAGCACCCCATCCCCCAGCACTGTGGGGCACCCTCCACCAGGCCCCCACTCATGTCTCTCAGCACCCCCACCCCCCAGCACTGTGGGCCACCCTCCACCAGGCCCCCACACATGTCTCCCGGCACCCCCACCCCCAGCACTGTGGGGAACCCTCCACCAGGCCCCCAATCATGTCCAACTCATGTCTCCCAGCACCCCCACCCCCCACCAGTCAGGGGCACCCTCCACCAGGCCCCCACTCATGTCCAACTCATGTCTCCCAGCACCCCCACCCCCCAGCACTGTGGGGCACGTTCCACCAAGCCCCCACTCATGTCTCCCAGCACCCCCACCCCCCAGCACTGTGGGCCACCCTCCACCAGGCCCCCACACATGTCTCCCAGCACCCCCACCCCCCAGCACTGTGGGGCACCCTCCACCAGGCCCCCACTCATGTCCAACTCATGTCTCCCAGCACCCCCACCCCCCACCAGTCAGGGGCACCCTCCACCAGGCCCCCACTCATGTCCAACTCATGTCTCCCAGCACCCCCACCCCTCAGCACTGTGGGCCACCCTCCACCAGGCCCCCACACATGTCTCCCAGCACCCCACCCCCCAGCACTGTGGGGCACCCTCCACCAGGCCCCCACTCATGTCCAACTCATGTCTCCCAGCACCCCCACCCCCCAGCACTGTGGGGCACCCCCCACCAGGCCCCCACTCATATTCTCCCAGCACCCCACCCCCCAGCACTGTGGGGCACCCTCCACCAGGCCCCCACTCATGTCTCCCAGCACCCCCACCCCCCAACACTGTGGGGCACCCTGAACCAGGCCCCCACACATGTATCCCAGCACCCCCACCCCCTAGCACTGTGGGGCACCCTCCACCAGGCCCCCACTCATGTCCAACTCATGTCCCCCTGCACCCCCACCCCCCACCAGTCAGGGGCACCCTCCACCAGGCCCCCACTCATGTCCAACTCATGTCTCCCAGCACCCCCACCCCCCACCAGTCAGGGGCACCCTCCACCAGGCCCCCACTTATGTCCAACTCATGTCCCCCTGCACCCCCCTGCATCCAGGGGCACCCTCCACCAGGCACCCACTCATGTCTCCCAGCACCCCCACCCCCCAGCACTGTGGGGCACCCTCCACCAGGCCCCCACTCATGTCCCCCTGTACCCCCGCTCCCTGCATCCAGGGGCACCCCCCACCAGGCCCCCACTCAAGTCCCCCTGCACCCCCACCCCCTGCATCCAGGGGCACCCTCCACCAGGCCCCCACTCCTGTCCCCCTGCACCCCCACCCCCCTGCATCCAGGGGCACCCTCCACCAGGCCCCCACTCATGTCTCCCAGCACCCCCACCCCCCAGCACTGTAGGGCACCCTCCACCAGGCCCCCACTCATGTCTCCCTGCACCCCCACCCCACTCCAGTCAGGGGAACCCTCCACCATGCCCCCACTCATGTCCAACTCATGTCCCCCTGCACCCCCACCCCCGAGCACTGTGGGGCACCCTCCACCAGGCGCCCACTCATGTCCAACTCATGTCTCCCAGCACCCCCACCCCCCACCAGTCAGGGGCACCCTCCACCAGGCCCCCACTCATGTCCAACTCATGTCTCCCAGCACCCCCACCCCCCAGCACTGTGGGGCACCCTCCACCAGGCCCCCACTCATGTCTCCCAGCACCCCCACCCCCCAGCACTGTGGGCCACCCTCCACCAGGCCTCCACACATGTCTCCCAGCATCCCCACCCCCCAGCACTGTGGGGCACCCTCCACCAGGCCCCCACTCATGTCCAACTCATGTCTCCCAGCACCCCCACCCCCCACCAGTCAGGGGCACCCTCCACCAGGCCCCCACTCATGTCCAACTCATGTCTCCCAGCACCCCCACCCCCGAGCACTGTGGGGCACCCTCCACCAGGCCCCCACACATGTCTCCCAGCACCCCCACCCCCAGCACTGTGGGGCACCCACCACCAGGCCCCCACTCATGTCCAGCTCATGTCC
This sequence comes from Ambystoma mexicanum, assembly GCF_040938575.1. NCBI lineage: Eukaryota > Metazoa > Chordata > Amphibia > Caudata > Ambystomatidae > Ambystoma > Ambystoma mexicanum. Next base: position 1,344,570,888 of record NC_090921.1, read on the forward strand.
CCCTGCACCCCCAGCCCCCACCAGTCAGGGGCACCCTCCACCAGGCCCCCACTCATGTCCAACTCATGTCTCCCAGCACCCCCACCCCCCACCAGTCAGGGGCACCCTCCACCAGGCCCTCACACATGTTTCCCAGCACCCCCACCCCCCAGCACTGTGGGGCACCCTCCACCAGGCCCCCACTCATGTCCAACTCATTTACCCCTGCACCCCCACCCCCCACCAGTCAGGGGCACCCTCCACCAGGCCCCCACTCATTTCCAACTCATGTCTCCCAGCACCCCCACCCCCCACCAGTCAGGGGCACCTGTAGGGGAGGACTGGTCCAAGAAGACCCCCCTCGCCTACGCTTTCTCCCCAGGTGAGGACTATGGGTCCTTTGGGCGTCCCCTCATGCCACCCGGGCCCAGGTGGTGGAGGGTTCACCCACTGGAGACATTGCCCGCACGTATTAATTGCCCACACGTATTAAAATTTAGCTAGGCCTAGAAACCATTTTGTCTGGTAAAGATGGTGTGAGCTCAGCGCACTGTAGCGCGGCCCCCACCCTTGGAGGGTTTCAGTCCTCCTTGTTGCCGCAGCACCCTGGTAGATCCGCTGCGAGCACGTTCCCACGAACAAGACGGACATGAGCTAGTGTAATACACTAACATTGTAACAGTTCACCTCCCGCAGTGTATCATCGCTCCCAGCATGACCCGGCCAGCAGGCCTAGGCAAATGAAAAGAACAGTAAACTGGTCGTTATATGACAGACAATCTTTGTATATTAATGTTGAGACTACTTGCAAAGGATGCTTTTCTTCCATAAAATCCCTTATATTACAAAGCCTGTAAGATGTATAATTACAAGAGATCATGCTCCCATGATATAAGCGATGGTGAGCATATACCATTGCAGTTGGGTACTAATAATAACGGAACGCACCAGGAATCTGTTTGTTACGTGTATGACTGGAAAACTTACACCCCATGGGCTCGCGCCATAACTGAACTAATGCTGCTAGAGGACACAAGAAAACGAATGAAACCATACAAAGGGCCCATGTGAAGAACGCACGAGAAGGCACATGTCATGTGTGCATGTCTAGGCCCCACATGCGCCACCACCGTCACGGACAAGTGGCGGGTTACTTTCTATGTTCTCCACCAATCCTAACTCTACCTCACTTACTGCAAAGATATATGCATATAACTAAATACTGTACTTGTTAAAACATAATGTATGAATAAGGTACTCAGACTGGGTATAATCAAAACACATCCAGCAAAGTTCAAATGCATGTTTTGTAATGTTTTGAATAAGTATTATAGAGTGGTCAACTGTTTGTGATGTCTTTACCTAAATCGGCAACACACGAGGGAGATACCTTTGTGAAATATGTGCAAGGCCATTCCCCCTCCCACCCTACGAAGGCTGCCAAGGCATGAGAGCAGAGACCGCGCCGCGCTGCGTTACCTCCCCCAACCAGACTGGAGTCGCTTCAAAGATTTGTAACCCCCTCTGTAGCACCCAAGGCCACCACCTGCCACATGCATTATTTACAGCACAGCAGTAAACCTCTGCCTGAACACACGCGCCCCCTCGTAAACCTCACAACCCACCGGACCATCTCAGACTTATGGCCCCGTGCAATCAAGACACCCAACACTTTGACAACACACAGCGGAACATCCATAACAACTTCTAACAAGGCAGAAAGACATGCACCACCCGTCCCAGGCCCTGAAGCTTAGCCCCTCGACCTATGGCCCCGGTCAACAGGACACTGGTAACCATGCCCTGACGTATTACCTCCAGTCCCCTCACAAGGTGCATTCCTCCTGTGTTGCATTAACCTGTTGTATAACCTATCGAAAGAATTACTAAAGAAGATAATACCAGAATGTTTGAATGACTGCGGTGTGCACGGCTTAGGGCTAACAAGTCAAGAAAAGACATTCATCTCTGCCACTGGCCGCGATGGCCCCACAACACCGCCTGGATGAACTCTGCCACCCTGCCAGGCCCAGCCCAACCCACGAGGCTGCCCAGTGACGTCTTCCAGCCAAAGCCAACCACATCACAGCAGCACCTATAGTTAGTCATCACCACCCAATCCCCATGAACTTGTGCCCCCTATAGTGTGTAGGTTCTTATGACGTTTTTTGTAAATATATACGCCTGTCTTTGCTATTGTCAGACAGAGCGCTCTCGGAGGTTGCAGAGTCCTTTGCATGCCCTATTCTGATTGATAAACTCCCATTTACGCTCACCCGCACTCTGTCTTGGCCTTATTCCCATTTTGGGAGAGTCCTTTATTGTCTCTCATTGCGGGGAGGATCGTGCTGTGTGGGGACGCTTGCCTTCAGTGGTGACCCCGATAGCGTGATTTTATTTCTTCCTAAACTCGTTATAACCGTCCCCTTTTGGCACGAGAATCTCCGGTCGAAAAGGGATACGCACGGTGAGCCGGCTCCGGGAGGCTGCCCGCCAACGGCGACCGGTACACTAAGAAGTGCGCACTCATTAGAGAAAGGGTACGGGATCCCGGTTGAAAAATCCCCTTTGAGTACCGCTCGCCGGAGTCGGGGCTGACTGTTGAGCTGACGGCGACACTGCCTGGACGGACCCAGTTTCGGAGACTATCGGTTCAAGACGGGCACATGAGTACTGAGTGTGAGCGATCGTAAAGGGAGCGGGGAAAGAAGTGTAGGACTGGGAACGAAAAGGGGGTACGAAGATATACTAAATATCATTCTAAAATTTCCTTTCTTTTTCTTTGCATATGGCCATTAGGATTACGAGGTGAATAAGAGATAGAAGTGACGGGAACCTAGCTCCGAAAGGGGGTGGAAGGCGGCGCCGCATAGTGCTATATTGACTAGTGCTGGGAATATATGACGAAGTGAAATATAAGATAAAAGTGCTCAGCAAAAGGGGGCACTGAGAATATATTAGTGATCGCTATTACTTCTTTCTTTTCTTTTTCTTTAAGGGTAGGGGGAGAATAAAAACCAAGATTAGCACGAACTTGGGAAGAAAGTAAGAGAAAAGGGGGCCTACTAGGAGGGGAAGAGCAGGTTAAAACATATAAATATATGCATATGCGCAGTCATCTATCCAAGTAAGACAGACAGGGACAGCCGGCTAGGGAGGAAAGGGAGGGCAGCGTGAATGGTGTACTGAGTGTTACCAAGAGGTGTGTGCACCTCGTATGTGTCAGGGGACAATTTGAGGTTGCGAATGTGTAAAACGGCTATAAAAGTATAATTGTCAAATGGTCATGGTAAGTGTGACCGGATGAAACTTTTTTGAAGGCAACGGTGATACAGTGACGTGAGTGGGTACCTTTTGATTTCCGGGTTGCTATTGTCAAAATAAATGATGGGTTGCTCTTGTATGTGTCCCCCAAAGAAAACAAAGTAGAAATTGTGTACAGCCAGTTTTGTATTGTGCAGCCAAGGGAGGGAAAGCCCAACCGAGCATAACATTGAATGTGAAGTAGAACGCGAAAAATAATATTGATACTACATTCACATTGGAGTTGCAGAGACACAGAGACACATAAGCACTAGGAGGGCACACAGAAATGGGGGCTGAAACACCCTTATCACATATTTGTAAAAGTCTTCCAGGGTACGCGGAGCGGATTAAGAAATATCACGACCAATGGGTAACTGAGTTGAAGGGAGAGGGGCTACCCCAGATATGGCCAGAGGGAGGGTCATTTGACAAAAGCGTTCTGGATATGGTGATGACATGCATTTTCTTGAAGTACCGAGGGAAGCAGCTGCAGAATAGGAGGGAAATATTAGATCTTTGGCGGTTATTTGAAGAAGTACCACCGCCTAAAGCGCCAGCACCAAATCCTGATATCCCATCCACTGCAGACAATCCACTGATGATACATAAAGATATCAAAGAAGTGCCAAGTGTAGCGCCACCAGTAGAAGTAATAAGTTTATATCCGATATTAAAGAAACCTGTACCCGCAGAAGGATACAGTGATCCAACGTATGTACCTCCCCCGACAACTACTACACCCCACCGGCCCACTGCACCCCCACCATATGAAAGCACAAGGGAGCGAGGCCAGGCGCGTACACAAAGGGTGGACATAGAGAAACTCACAGATGATTTACAGTCAAGACTGTCAATAGCAAAAGATGAGCTCTCAAGAATAAAAGACATGTGCGGACAAACAGCACTTAATGCGACTAGATCAGGGCGCACGTCTAGAGCGCCAGGCGAGACAAGAAGAGCTGAAGAAGGGTGGAAGAAAGGTGAGATACTGTTCAGAATTGAGGAAGAACCAACCCGAATAATTGAAATAGAGACACGTGAGGGAGATACTGACAATGATGAAAGGCCTATGGGGGATAGAGAGGAATTACTATGCGACATAAGGGACGAGTTAGAAGAAAGTGACAGGGTGAGCATGGCTATGGGAGGGGGAAGCGAAGGAGAGGATGGCACATGTTCAGTGAGAACACTGGACGACGAGTGGGCGGGACGACTAAGGAACAGAGTGGGAAAAATGGCATCACTAGAAACATCAGCATCCAAATCGGGTCCGGTTGCTATACAGAAAGGAAAGCTACAGCTTCCGTTGATACACAGGGGAGGAGGGAGACCTAACTATATCCCATGGGCACAAATGGACAAAGCCAACTTACTAAAGGTATTGCCCCCGTTATCAGGAGGGGCAAGTAAGTGGATATACGCCTTTGAAAAACATACTGCTGGGGTACCCCTAGCTGTAGGAGATGTGAAAAGTCTGCTCGTATCAGCGGTGGGCGATCAGGCTGAAAGAGTATGGGTTAAAGCCGGTTTCCCAGGAGTTACGTTAGATTGTGACCGCCATGATGGGGCCTCCTTTAACACAGTGCGGGCTAGGGTGTGGGACGCCTTGCGCGAAACATTCCCAGATACACCGGACTTGCAGTCAGTGATGCAATGTACCATGAATGAGGGGGAGGAGGCTATGGATTACATTTTTCGGGTTCAAGAGATGTGGAGAGCGGAGACGGGCACGCCCTGGTATCAATCGACATCTTTATTTTACTTCATTATAAAAAGAGGGCTCCCCAAGGAAGTGCAGAAAGCGCTCGACAAGATTGCAGGCGTTGAAGCGAAGGGATGGCCAGAAATCCAAAGCATAATAATACACCATTGTAAAAGGATAAAGGAGAGGGAGAAGGAGGTGGCACAGAAAAGGTTGGCAGACGAAGCAGAGTTAGTACAGACAAAATTGGTGAAGGTCGCAGCAGCAGTAGCTGCACTCCCACACAGCAGGGAGGGAGAGGACGAGGAGGAGGGGCTGATAGCAATACAAGGAAGGATGGCAACTAATTGGGCGGGAACAGGACAGCGGCAGTGGATTGAGCAAGAGCAAGGTGGAGGTCCGCAGTGGCAAGAGTGGACCCCTCGAGGGGGAAGAGGTGGGTATAGGGGCCGAAGAGGAGGCGGAACGGGGTATGGGGGAATGGGAGGGAATGGATGGCAGGGCCCTAGAGGTGCACAAGGAAGTTGCTGGAACTGCGGGCGATGGGGGCACTATTCTAGAGAGTGCAGAAGCAGACCCAATAACGGGTTCCAAGAGGTAGAACAATATGGCCATCCCCACCCGGGAAGCCCATATGGCCTCCCAATGGGGCAACAACAATTAAGAAACCCAAGCCAAGGTAATGCCGGCCAGCAACAGGGACTCCAGTATAGAACACAGAACGTCCCACAAAACATGCCTAACAACGACAGCATACAATATACACCAGGCAACCCTTTCGCGACAGCAGCAAACGGGGCCCCCGCACCAGCACCTTACAACGGCATGTCAGTGGTCTCAGGTAATGTATTCAATGAAGGGGGGGCGATGAGACACCCCGCATAGGACAGCCCACAGAGAACACTTGCGTGTCCAGTTCTATCTACCACCCACAGTGCAGCAGAGGAACCATTGGTAGGGGCGCAGATAGGAGATAGGCAATTTGTATTCATGGTTGATTCGGGAGCGGAGAAATCATGTGTCAGGGAGGGCCGGTTCCCGTTATCTAACAGGAAGTTAGAGACGCAGGGGTTCTCTGGGGCTGTAATTGAAGTTCCTTACACAGAAGTTTTGGATGTAACCGTAGGGGGCAAGACTGTAAAGGCACCCTTACTGTATTACGAACAGTCCCCGATAAATTTGCTGGGGAGGGACCTTATGAGTAAACTTAACATGACCATATCATTTACCGAAGGAGGAATAGTGTGTTCTACACCCGGGATATGCCCCTTGCGTGCAATGTTGGTAGTGCAAGCCTACACAACCACGCAGGAAATAAGAAGGCTGCCACAAAATGAAGAGATGTTTATTGAAGGGCTAAAGACTTTGGCCCTTATAGTCCCAGAGCTAAAAAGCATGGATTGGAGGATTCCAGCTGAATTCCTCTTCCGCCCCATAGTGTGTCCAAATGCAGCACCAGGATTAGTGGTGTCGTTGGATTTGCACGCTGTGCAGGTATCAACGAAACGGATCGCTGTGATTGGAATGGACAGAGAAGGATGTGAGTGGCGCACCGTGCTGTGTACAAACGCCAACCTCGCCCTACGCGAGGTAACAGATGAGGATCTCTTTTTAGACACAGAAGCAGATGGTGAGATAGTAATGGAAATAGCGATGCCCTGTGACATTTTGATCCAAGCCAGAGAGATCCCCGTCCAATTGATGGCAGTGGTAGGAACACCACCGTCATTTTTTGATGACGACATGAGGCTAGTACCAAACAATTTATGGACAACAGGCCCCCATGATGTAGGGCTGTTGCATGGAGTACAACCTGTGATAATAAAACTAAAACAAGGAGCTATCTTACCCCGAGTCAAACAGTATCCATTGTCCCGTGAGGCTGAAGAAGGGATAAAAGAAACGATAAATGCACTACTAGTACAAGGGATAATAGTGCCTTCAAACTCACCATGTAACACATGTATTTATCCAATCAAAAAAGCGAAAGGGGGGTCTTGGAGGATGATACAGGACTTACGCCCCCTCAATGATGTAATACAGAAAGAGTTCCCTCTAGTCCCGAACCCTGCATCAATACTATGCAGTATCCCAAAAGCAGCATCACATTTTACAGTAGTGGACTTGAAAAACGCATTTTTCTCAATACCCCTGGCGGAAGAGAGTAGATATCTTACAGCGTTTACACTGGGGGGAAAAAGATATGAACATTGCAGACTGCCACAGGGATACTGTGAGAGCCCGAGCATATTCAACCGCATATTGCACGAAGACTTGGGAAACCTATCAGTAGAGAGTACGATTATTCAGTACGTAGATGATTTATTGGTGTGTGCACAAGACGAAGCAACATGTAGAAAAGATTCAACAACGCTCCTGACTTTACTAGCCATCAAAGGATACAAGGTAGACAAAGAGAAGCTGCAGTATTGCTTGACTGAGGTCCTATACCTGGGACAGCTCATATCGAAAGATGGAAAGAGAATAATTTCTGACAGGGTGGAGGCAATAAGGTCAGTAGGAGAGCCCACAACAGTGAAAGACATGCAGAAATTTTTGGGGATGTGCAATTATTGCCGAGCATGGATACTAGACTATGCAGCATACACCAGGCCCCTCCTACAAGCACTCAAAGAAGCACAACAGGAGAATGAAAAAATAAAATGGTCAGAAGAAATGAGCATATCGTTTCAATCACTGAAAGAGCTAATTTCAAGCGCTCCAGTACTAGCAAACCCTGATTATGGACACGAATTTTACCTATTTTCCCATTGCAAAGGAACACTCATGACAGCAGTACTGACACAAAAAACTTCCTTAGGACACAAGCCCCTGGCGTACTATAGTGGTACTTTGGATGCCGTGATGCAGGGTCATTTCGCGTGCGAACAATCGCTCGCAGCAGCCGCATTCGCGATTGAGAAAAGTGCCACAATAGTAATGGGATGCCCTGTGACATTGTTTGTGGAACACTCATTATTTGCAATACTTGAAAGATCGAAAAGCACACTGACCACACAGCGGGCAACTGCATACGAGATCATATTGTCCAGCGCCAACATCCACATAGTGAGATGTAAAACAGTGAACCCCGCCACATTTATTACAGAAGCGTGCACATTGGAGGATATGCAAAATCACGACTTCGCAACCCACACAGGAGAAGGAGGGGATGACACAGTGGTGTGTGAAAACGCTCTCAGCGAGGGGGAAGTGTACTTTGTGGATGGGTCCGCATCAATTGATATGGACACGGGAGAAAAACACGTCGGCATGGCGGTAGTGAGATTAGAGGAAGGTGAGTTTGAAACATTAGTACAGTACCGCCTCCCGTCGCATTACTCTGCACAGGCAGCAGAACTGATTGCGCTCATAGAAGCACTACATGCAGCGAAAGGCTGTGCAGTAACAATATACACAGACTCAGCTTACATGACAACGACAGTACATGGAGGTCTAGCAAGATGGGGCCGTAGGGGATTCAGACGGGCAGACGGAACACCAGTGCAGCATGCAGAATTGTTAAAAGAATTAATTGAGGCCCTACAAAACCCTACTGCTGTAGCAATAGTGAAGTGCCAGGCCCATACAGCCAACACAGACGTTGTATCTTTAGGGAACGCGGCGGCGGACGCTGCCGCCAAGGAGGCTTCATATTTTCAGAAATACGACACAGGTGAGTTTATGATCAAGACCACAACAACCGAAGAACTGTCAGAAGGGTACAACATGATGTCCTTATCACAAATACTAGAATTACAGCAAGGAGCAAGTGCAGAAGAAAAATTGACGTGGACAAAACGGGGATGCAGCCAATCAGGAACAGACCTACTATGGCGGCAAAATAACTCAGGGAAAGTGGTAATGCCACTGCAGTTACTAGAAGTTGCATTTCAACAGTTGCACTTCCCAGCACATAACAGTAAACAGCACATTGCAGCAGAAATACAGGAAGAATGGTTTGTGCCCTGTCTCCAGGAGCATGTGTCTCGATTGGCAATGGAATGTACAACATGCCAAATATACAACTCAGGAATGACATTACGCACACTCCGGGGAACAATTCCAAAACCCATCGGCCCCTTCAGAGAATTACATATAGATTATGCAGACATGGGGGAAAGGTGTAATGGCTCGCGTTACATGATTGTGGTGGTGTGCCCATTTTCAAGGTGGGTGGAAGCGGGACCATGCGCGCGACCTGATGCCAAAAGCGCCGCCAAGTTCCTAGTAAGGGAGGTGTTCCCGCGCTGGGGAATTTGCGACGTGATTCGCACAGACAACGGCTCTCACTTTGTGAATGAACTCTTCAAGGAAGTGACCACATTACTGGGTATAAAACATAAATTATGTTCGATTTATCATCCCCAAAGTAATGGCGTAGTGGAAAAGATGAACGGCCTGTTAAAAGGCAGGTTATCCAAACTATGCTTCTCATTGAAGAAAAATTGGATTTACTGTCTACCCCTGGCGCTATTTGAACTAAGAAATCAGCCAAGCAAAGACCACCATTTGTCCCCGCACGAGATCGTGACTGGGAGACGAATGAACACAGCACACTCTCCACTGCGCGAACACTCAGATGCTCACAGAAGCGCCGCAATATTGGGAGATGAGTTCACAGACTATCTAAGAAAATTAACAAGGGCAGCGCGCGCAATATCAAAGCAACTCTCCCCACCCTTCACTAGAGAAGAGGGAAACATAACAGGACCTGTCACGGAACCAGAGCAACGGCTACAGCTGATGCCAGGGGACTCAATTTATGTCAGAAGCTTTGTACGTCGGTGGAATGCACCACGATTCCATGGTCCATACGAAGTAATATTTTGCACGCCCACAGCAGTGAAGGTAAAGGGCTTGCGGTACTGGGTGCACTTGACCGACGTACGAAAAGCATACAGCAATGTACAGGAGGAGATAGATGAGGAGGCACAGACAACAGCAAACAATGCAAATGAGTAGGATGTCTAAATATCGACTTGCGTGAGTGTGTATGTCAGCACTGGAATTGAATGAAATAATGACTGACAAGGATATTAAAAAAAAAAAAAAAAAAAAAGGTGTGTGAGATTTCCTTTTTTATCTTGTTGAGTGGTATATAATTAATGAAATAATACTGTTACAATTTGTATATACCCTTGTCTGTGAATACCCCTCCCCCGCACCTCCACCCGCTTCCATTCCCCGTCAAATGTATTGGCACAGATGGTGCCAGCAAAACGTTTACATGCATGCACTTAATGCACTTTTATATCTCAAACAGGAGCTTCCATGGCATCTAACGGGCAGCCTGCAACGGATAAAATTAGTAGAATGAGAGAATTAGTATATGAGAGATGTAGATATTCGTATGAGTGTGGATTATCAGTATGCATCACATTGTTTTTTATGATAATGTTTGGCTTGGTTACATATTGGTTTATAGCGTTCATCTCTATCGAGATGTACGAGGGGGGAGGGAGTAACAACACTACTGGACCAATTAACAGTACCACCGGGCCCAATACAACTGCAGGTGTCAATACCAGGGAAGGTGATTTTTTGATATGGGACGGAACTAAACTTGTGTGGGGGTATCATACCACACCATCCAGTGTTGTGACCTCACAAAGAGAAAAGCCACGAGGTGGAATACAGAGCAACACAGTCTCTCCACCAGGGGTATCCACTTACAATGCCCACAGTCTCAATGACCGAAACCCGTCTGCCATATCATGGTTATATAACACCCCCACCAGCCAGCTTGCCCCCACCCCAGAAAACAATCTGCCAGATAACGTCAGGAAAGAAGACGAAAAGCTACTAGAAATGCACGAAACATTATATGATGAATGGGTCAAGGGGGGCGGGAATGAGAAAGGGGGGTCTAGTTTGTCCACTGCCCAGGGGGGTGGGAAGTACATGAGTAACAAGAACAACAGACGAAAGAGAGAAGCAGGGAGGAGAAAGTACGATGAGTACTATGGGCTAGGTCTAGATGAGATGGAAGATCCACGACACCCCCATCAAACAAATAAGTGGTATGCAGACATGAGTGCCACAGCTAAACAGACCACAAACGAGAGCTGTTATGTCTGTTCCCTCATCCCCCATGCATCAGGTACACCCAAAGTGTTGTTACCTAAAGAGTTGCCTGTTGTGGATGCCCAATGTCTCCTTCATCTCACGCTGTGCAGGATTAAGAACACCTTCCAGGCACACGAAGTGACTTTCCAAATGCTGCAGAACGAGAAAACGTGTTACCCAAAACCGGCAGGAGTAGTATGTTTGAAAGAACCATTTTTTGTGATAGAAGGGACACTTTTTTCTGACAACAAGCGGAAGGATGAAGAAGTACTGTGCAAAGCGGAAGCACTAAGAGGTGTGGCGCCGGATAAATTGCAGTGGATAGAGGAAACATGTACACCAGTATGGAGAGAACACATTTCAAAGCTAACTTGGGTAACTGCCATTGAAAAGCCGTTCAAACTGCAGAGCGAAATGGACTATAAACTGTGCTTTAAAGGAGAAGGGAGAACCCCCATGGGAACAAACAAGAACTGCAACAAGACCCTCACCATCCCAGACCTAAGGAAAGGGACAGCGGCCCTGATGGACACGTACTGGGTGTGCGGCAAACAGGCATACCTACACCTCCCCCAGTCATGGAGTGGCAGCTGCTCAATGGCCACTCTGCACTCAGCCCTAATGGTGATACCAGAAAGCCACGTCGATGGGACACAGGAACGCATGCAGAGTGTGGCTCAACCAACTGCAGAGGCACAAATATATGTCCTGTCTTCTGGAAACAAGGAAGAAGTGCTGACCCGTAACAGGCGTGCATCAAATTACATATCAAAGGCATCATCAGAACTATTGGCTCAGATCCCAGACAAATATCGATTATTCAGCTCAGCAGAAACATTTTTTGCCTCACTCGTCTCAAGTGTCCAAGCACGGGCAAATGCAAAATGGCTCCAGATAACACGCTGGGAATTGATTCAGCTGGCGAACGACACTGAAGAAGGATTCAATATTATCAAAGTTGAACTAAGAGCTTTACGACTAATGACCATGCAAAACAGGTATGTTCTGGACCTGTTGACGGCGATGGACGGTGGTGTTTGCCGAAAAATAGGAAGTGCCTGCTGCACTTTCGTACCTTCTGAAGACGCAGAGAATGGCTCCCTGTCCCATGTGATTGAAGCAGTCCACAACCTAAGAGAAAAAATGAAAATGGAAGGCGGAGCAGAAGCGAGTACATGGTTCGACAACATCTTCTCCTGGGTTCCCTCATGGCTTGGAACAACTGTGAAATTTTTAATACCAGCTGTTGTGTTCCTCCTTCTACTTTTTTGCCTGTGCCAGGTGGGTCTTCGACTTTGTGCTAACGCAGTACCAAATGGTGCAATGATGATGGTGACAATGGGCAACTCACACGGTACAATAAAAACGATGCAAGAAGCACAAGTACAAACAGGGATAGATAACTCGCCCAGGTACCAACTGGTGCCTATATACCACGATAAAGATATTGTAGATAAGTTGTGGCACACCACCATCAAAGAGCCCCGTATACTAGAATGGTATGAGGAAGTTTGGGTAGATTTGGAAGGAGATGGTGGGTGCATATATCTAATGTGTACCCCAGATGAATATGCCCGGAGAGGTGAGAGCTTAAGGGGGGTGTGCCGAGCATGGATGCCCATCAAAGGAACTCCTGCATGGGATGAGGCGGTGATGGACGAAGCAGAATGTAGGAGGATAGAAGATTTAAAGAATACGTTACTTTAGTAACGAAAGGGGGGAAATGTAGGGGAGGACTGGTCCAAGAAGACCCCCCTCGCCTACGCTTTCTCCCCAGGTGAGGACTATGGGTCCTTTGGGCGTCCCCTCATGCCACCCGGGCCCAGGTGGTGGAGGGTTCACCCACTGGAGACATTGCCCGCACGTATTAATTGCCCACACGTATTAAAATTTAGCTAGGCCTAGAAACCATTTTGTCTGGTAAAGATGGTGTGAGCTCAGCGCACTGTAGCGCGGCCCCCACCCTTGGAGGGTTTCAGTCCTCCTTGTTGCCGCAGCACCCTGGTAGATCCGCTGCGAGCACGTTCCCACGAACAAGACGGACATGAGCTAGTGTAATACACTAACATTGTAACAGTTCACCTCCCGCAGTGTATCATCGCTCCCAGCATGACCCGGCCAGCAGGCCTAGGCAAATGAAAAGAACAGTAAACTGGTCGTTATATGACAGACAATCTTTGTATATTAATGTTGAGACTACTTGCAAAGGATGCTTTTCTTCCATAAAATCCCTTATATTACAAAGCCTGTAAGATGTATAATTACAAGAGATCATGCTCCCATGATATAAGCGATGGTGAGCATATACCATTGCAGTTGGGTACTAATAATAACGGAACGCACCAGGAATCTGTTTGTTACGTGTATGACTGGAAAACTTACACCCCATGGGCTCGCGCCATAACTGAACTAATGCTGCTAGAGGACACAAGAAAACGAATGAAACCATACAAAGGGCCCATGTGAAGAACGCACGAGAAGGCACATGTCATGTGTGCATGTCTAGGCCCCACATGCGCCACCACCGTCACGGACAAGTGGCGGGTTACTTTCTATGTTCTCCACCAATCCTAACTCTACCTCACTTACTGCAAAGATATATGCATATAACTAAATACTGTACTTGTTAAAACATAATGTATGAATAAGGTACTCAGACTGGGTATAATCAAAACACATCCAGCAAAGTTCAAATGCATGTTTTGAATAAGTATTATAGAGTGGTCAACTGTTTGTGATGTCTTTACCTAAATCGGCAACACACGAGGGAGATACCTTTGTGAAATATGTGCAAGGCCATTCCCCCTCCCACCCTACGAAGGCTGCCAAGGCATGAGAGCAGAGACCGCGCCGCGCTGCGTTACCTCCCCCAACCAGACTGGAGTCGCTTCAAAGATTTGTAACCCCCTCTGTAGCACCCAAGGCCACCACCTGCCACATGCATTATTTACAGCACAGCAGTAAACCTCTACCTGAACACACGCGCCCCCTCGTAAACCTCACAACCCACCGGACCATCTCAGACTTATGGCCCCGTGCAATCAAGACACCCAACACTTTGACAACACACAGCGGAACATCCATAACAACTTCTAACAAGGCAGAAAGACATGCACCACCCGTCCCAGGCCCTGAAGCTTAGCCCCTCGACCTATGGCCCCGGTCAACAGGACACTGGTAACCATGCCCTGACGTATTACCTCCAGTCCCCTCACAAGGTGCATTCCTCCTGTGTTGCATTAACCTGTTGTATAACCTATCGAAAGATTTACTAAAGAAGATAATACCAGAATGTTTGAATGACTGCGGTGTGCACGGCTTAGGGCTAACAAGTCAAGAAAAGACATTCATCTCTGCCACTGGCCGCGATGGCCCCACAACACCGCCTGGATGAACTCTGCCACCCTGCCAGGCCCAGCCCAACCCACGAGGCTGCCCAGTGACGTCTTCCAGCCAAAGCCAACCACATCACAGCAGCACCTATAGTTAGTCATCACCACCCAATCCCCATGAACTTGTGCCCCCTATAGTGTGTAGGTTCTTATGACGTTTTTTGTAAATATATACGCCTGTCTTTGCTATTGTCAGACAGAGCGCTCTCGGAGGTTGCAGAGTCCTTTGCATGCCCTATTCTGATTGATAAACTCCCATTTACGCTCACCCGCACTCTGTCTTGGCCTTATTCCCATTTTGGGAGAGTCCTTTATTGTCTCTCATTGCGGGGAGGATCGTGCTGTGTGGGGACGCTTGCCTTCACACCCTCCACCAGGCCCCCACACATGTCTCCCAGCACCCCCCCAGCACTGTGGGGCACCCTCCACCAGGCCCCCACTCATGTCCAACTCATGTCTCCCAGCACCCCTACCCCCCACCAGTCAGGGGCACCCACCAGCAGGCCCCCACTCATGTCCCCCAGCCCACACGTCATCACAATCTAGATCCCTGGGCCTTATGGGCAGCCTCCAAATGCCAAACACCCACCCAAGTATTGCATCCACCCACTTAGAAATGACAATTACATGATACAACCCCAATGGCAAGTTTGTAAATGAACACATGTCCCTCACATACACACAATGGGTGTCAGTGAATCTCAAAACCTATATCATGATATGCATGAAACCAATGAGATGATACTACACATTGAAGTTTGAAGAAAAAATATGTATTAAAAGCAACATAAATTGAATCAAAAATAAACAAACGAAAATGGGAATTAAAAAAAAGAAAGCAGCATGTCCGTAAAATAATGTAAAACCACAAATCATAATCCAAAGGAAAGGTGTCCAAAGTCACAGTTCACAAAAGTAAATCCACTGGAAAATTAAAATTGAAAACCATTGCTCCATTGGTAAATAATAAAAAAAAATTGAAAATCCAACAGTCAACTATATACAGATAAACAATTCAGGGTCCTTGATCCCAACAGAAGAAATGAAACCTATCTAATAACACTACCTAATAAAAAAAACTATATACAAAAATGTGGCCCATTGTCCAAAAGGTAATAAAAAAAGCAAAACCAAAGGAAACCTAACACTAACTACAGAACTATTTACAAGGGCAGCGGGCCAGTCCGACGGCTCACTTCGGGATGTTCCAGGCCAGGGCATCATCGAACTCCTGCTCAATGTCCCGGAGGCGGTCCTCCTCCATGGCCCCGAGGGTCCGCAGGGCCGTCGACATGTTCACCTCCAACTCCCTGCAGATTGCCTCGAAGCACTCGGCCCGCCTCAGGGCCCTCCGCATGGAGTTCTCTGCCCTGACCATCGTGAGCCGTGCCTCTTCCGCCCGCTGCCGCTCCGCATCTATGGCGTGGCCCAACCGCTGCCACACGGAAGACACTTCCCTTTCTAGGTCCTCCTGCCCTCCGGCCGATGCCTGCCCCTCCGATGTCGAAGGCCCCGAGCCATCATGGCTCCCACCTCGTTGCTGTTGCTGCTGTGCCTCTGCCCGTGCCCTGGCTCCTGCTGCCTGCACATCCTCCACCGGCTGGGGTGCAGTCGTCGATGTGCCCACCCCTGCTGGACGTCTGACTCCCGACTGTGGCAGGGATGCCTTCTCCACCAGCCTGGCCGCACCGTCAGAGGCAGCTCCACAGGGCACCCAGGTGACAGGTGGGAAGATGGCACGGAGGACGACTGGCGCATAGGGGGTTCAATTGAGGAGGGGGTCGGAGAAAGCCCCATCAAACAGAGGAATCCGGCCTGGGTGACCTGTCCCAGTAGGCTGACGCGGTCAACGAGCCATTCGAGATGACGTTCAGTCTCCTCATGAAAAGACTGCAGGTCACCTCGCATGGCCCGTTGACGCAACGCCACACCAGTCAGGAGAGGCTCAACCCGGACCCGGATAGCCACGTCCGCAGGCAGAGGAAGGTCAGTTGTTGTGAGCTCATCCCCTGCCTGAAAACGGGTCTGGACGTAGGCATCCCTGCTGGTGCAAGATGATGCAGTGACAGGATCAGAGACAGGATTGCACACAGGCACCTCCGCGGCGGCCTGTGCTGCCTTCTGTCCCTGGTCCTGCACTGCACCACTAGCACCAGTGGAATCCCCACCTCCAGACCCCGTTGCTGTTGCTTGCACGGCCTCCTCCTCCACCAAACCCCCCACCAACCTGGATGACTCCGTGCCATCTTCCCCCGTTGGGCCCTGTGGGGTCCCAGCTGCCCCTTCTGCT
Organism: Ambystoma mexicanum; assembly: GCF_040938575.1. Lineage (NCBI taxonomy): Eukaryota > Metazoa > Chordata > Amphibia > Caudata > Ambystomatidae > Ambystoma > Ambystoma mexicanum. The sequence continues at coordinate 1,344,587,626 of NC_090921.1, forward strand.
GCCGAGGAGTCCAACTCCGACCTCCGCCTCTTGGACCTCCCCCCGGCAGCTGCGGCCTGGGACGCGGCACCGGACTCCTCACTCCCCGACGAGATCACAACCTGGGAGGGGAGCCGGGCCTTGCGTCTCTGGCTGGCGGTGCGATCCCCGCCACTGTGCTCCACAGCACCTTCTCCGCCCTCTTCATCAGTTGACGCTGCAGACAGGGAGAAATAAAACACAGGCATCAGGGCACTGTACAATGGACACATACACACATGACAGTTGTACATGAGTGGCATTGGCAAACCTCAGACATGGCATCACAATCGCCAACACACATGTCATTTCAACTTGCACACATGAGCCATACCACAGCCATATCGCCACAGCCAGCACCATCCATACATATACAACAGCATGAGCAGGCAAAGGTGAGGCAGACATCACATGCAACACAGGGAGTGCACTACACATGCACACACACCACCACACTTGCATGCATGTGTACACCTCTGCCAACTGTCGCAGTGTTCAGATCGGCATCCATGTCACATCTGCCAATCAGGCTTCCACATCCCGCTGTCACATGCATCCATGTTGCATCACTGTTGCACCCTTGTCAAATACACACACATGCACATGTACACAGTGCTGATACATGCAGCTGAAACCAACATCCATGTGTGACATCACGAACATGCCTACTTACATACACATTCATCCAAACATGTGTGCCCACACAACTGAATTTGGCATGCAAGCCTACACACACAAGCACCATCCATGTCTCACACATGAGAGCCCTCACATGTGTTAGCCACACGGCCCTGTACACCCCCACCCATACTTGGCCCCATACAATCACATGTGCAACCTGCACACTACTGGCACATCACCACACACACAGCTTACAATCATGATGCATGTACACTTACCGCTCGACTCAAGACGGGTCTGCCTCTCAAGGACCTGGACGTGGAGCGCTGGGGATATGCGTTCCAGGACCCTCATCTGATCGTCCGACAAGTGACCCCGGCGCCCCTTAGCATCCGCTGCCTTCAAGAGGCGCCGGGCCTTGTTGAGGGTCCTGGACCTGAAGTCCTCCCAGTGCTTCTTGACATGATGGAATAGTCGGACTGCCACCCCCTCTGCGTTGATGGCAGTCACGATGTCCGTCCAGATCCGAGTCCGTCCTTCCTTGTCGGCGCGGGAACTTACGAAGAGGGCATCATACTGCCCCAGGACTTGCTCCACCAGGACACCAACTTCGGTGGCAGTGAAGCTGGTGCCCCTCTGCCTCTCTGGCCAGGGGTTGTCAGTGGTGCCAGATGTTGCAGTGCCCGACATGACAACCCCAGAGGCAACAGTGGGTGGGCAACTGGGTCCTGGGGCTGGGCTGTGGAGCGATGGAATCCCAGTCGGGAGTCTTCGGTTCCAGCAGGGGTGGTCACAGCAACAGCACCTCTGGCTGATGTGCAGGCAGCAAATGGCAGGGAACGTGGGCAGCAGGCAGTCAGGCAGCAGCAGATGGCAGGTGGGAGTGTGCTCTGGGCTCTGGGGGGCAGTAATTCGGCCTTAAGGGCAGGAGCGTGGTCTTCCATGTGCTTACGCGTGGCCAGCTTGATACGGAGTGATTTGGCACTTGAAAATCCAGCACGTCTACGTGTAATTCGAGGAAAGGGCCTTAGCGCGTAAGCGCGTCAGCACACGTACGCAAATTCATTGGCCCAAAGGCCACCAGCGCGTATGCGCGTCTGTGACGTGCGTGCGCAGGCGTTTCCCTGTACACGGGTGCATGTTACACGTCCAATGACTGCACGTCAGAGTGTCAGCTCGTGTAATTGGAGGATAGGGCCTTAGCTCGTACACGCAGAAGTGACGCTGGATGTGTGGGCATGTTTAAAAGGTACGTGTAGAACACCATTTCCTTCTACGTGCTTTTCGTGGAGAGCGAGTGGGTGAAATCTTTACTTCTTGTCGGTTCACACGCGATTTACTTCACGGCGTTCCAAGTTCGTACTCCCTGTTACCTCGGACAGCTTTTTGTCTTCTTGTCTTTTTCCTGGGCCTGTTTCCTCAAACAGCGTTCACTTCTCCTGTTGTCCTGTCTCCTCAGACAGCGTACAATTCTTCTTTTGGCGGGGGTGTTGCCAACGCGCACACGTGCGTATTTTTCACGTGATTTTTCCTGGCAGACGGTGAGTCGCGCACGTATTTGACATCTGTGCTTGCCCCGTGTGTTGCCTACCCCTTCAGAGGTCAGTCTAGGCTGCGTGTGACACGCATACGTTCATTTTTGTGTTTCTGGGTGCCACAGCGTAGTGCGTGGTCTAGGAGGGGTTGCGTGCACATTATCTCCCTTTTTCGGGGTGCCTGTGCATTGCGTGACCCGTCATCTTCCCCCAGGGGACACATACAGCCTTGCTAGAGCACTAGGGTACGCATTCCATCTAGTACCCTACCCCTTTGACCCCCAATTGCCCAGGACAATAGTTTACTGCAACTCCCAGACGCACAACAACATCAGTGCCATGGTTGGGAGGCGAGCACGCGCTAAGGGTGGCAAAGGTGGGCGAGCCACAAGAGGTGGCCGTGGTGGATACGGTAGGGGACGTGGCCAGGACTTGCAGAGTGCCCCTAGCCCCCCATGTGTGGGTGACCAGTCAGGGACACCCATGCCCCCCCCGGTTGAGGGTAACGTGGCTGACACCATCCCTGCTCAGCCCTTGTTGGACCAGCCCATTGTGGCACCAGACCTGGCACAGGGTGACTTCGTGGCTGACTTCCAGGTCAGCAGGTCTAGGCCACGTGTGGCGGTGCACGTTGGTGTCACCAGCCCACGTGGATCAGGGGCAGCTATGTCATCTGCTGCCCCGAGTAGGCAGGGTGGGGAGGCTGCAGGGGCAGCTGCGGCTCCATCCACCCCAGCTCTGAGTGTCCCAGCCATGGTGAGTGTTCATTCCCACACTCCTAGTCCACAGTCCACCGGGGCTCCTGCCCCTAGTGTCCAGAGCGGCGTAGGACATTCAGTATCACCACCACCTTCCTAGCCGAAGAGGAAGAGTGCTCGTCCAGTACAGGCTGATGCCCCAGACACGGCTACACAGTCCGGCCCACCAAGGAAGCCCAGCTTCAATCAGGCCGAACTTGATGCACTTGTGGAGTATGTGTCTGCACATGACAGCGAAATGGTGATTACTGCAGGATGCAAGACCACACCTGCACAACATCAGGCACACTGGCAGACCATTGCGGAACTCATAAGTGCCCTTGGATTCGTGAGGCGCACAGCTAATGATTGCTACAAGCGCTGGAATGACCTCAAGCGCAGGACAAAGAAAAAGATGGCCTCAAGTCATGCTGCAACTCTAGTGACTGGAGGTGGGTCTCCAGCAGAGGACATAGAACTCACTCCACATGAGTATGTTGCTGGGACATAAGTCACGGAGGAACAGATCCAAGGTGTGGGAGACCTGCCAGATTACGAAGCATTGTCCGGTGAGTGCACATGCATGTGTGTGTCATCCATGTGCATGGTGTGTGTGTGAGTGCTTCTGATTGAGTGCCAGGTGAGGGGGTGTGTGCCTGAGTGGTTTGGTTCACCCATGTGCTTCATTCAATACATTCTGCGCACCAGGATTTTGGTGTTGCAGTATCCCTTCTGGCACCAGTAGACATTCAGCCCAACCTCACGCCAGTTGCCCTTGAATTGTCATCTTGCCACAACATAGTTGCATGTTATTCTGTGTTCATTCAGGCTGATTGTCTGCATTCCACCACTTTCACTAGGCATTTCTCAGTCCTATTGTCACATGTGTGACATGGCTAGGGTACATGCCATCTGTGTGATGGCATGTGTCATGTATGTGTATTGGACATGCCAATCACAGGCCAATGTGTGATGGCACTGCTAGGCAGCATGCAGCAAATTTGTTGGTCTTCCATCTTGGTGTCATCAATGTGTGCCATTTGCCTCCCTTCATACGCAGTGACAGTGCATGCATGGGAGGGTTATAGTCATGTGGTACATGTGTCAATGAAGTACTGTTTCTGCTGCTTCTCAGCCCTAATTGTGTTCCAAGGTGCTAATGCCTGTTCCCATTTCTTTTCTTTCATGTCTTTGCAGGGGATGACGCACTTGATACTGCTGGGGTTGTGGAGATGGTGCAGACCCAGGAGGGGTCTCAGGCCCGACCGGGCACTAGTGAGGGACGTGGTGTGGTGGTGGGTGAGAACCCACACTTGCTGCAGGCCGTCATCTCAAGGGGTGTCTCTGGGTGCACCTCCCCCGAGCTCTATTCAGGTGTCGATTCGGATGATGAGACCTATGTGCAGTCGCAGGTAAGTGTTTATGGGAGGGACTCTGTACTGTCCAACCCACCTGCACCAGGGGTAGAACCCTCAATGGGGATGTCAGTGTTGGTCGGTCCGCCTTTGGTGGCTACGGATGCAGGGTCACACTCCGCTTCATCTGATCCTGTTCCTGGGCCAGCAGATCAGAGGGGGAATGCAGTCCTGCAGCCTCAGGCAGTGCCGGCACAGCAAGGCGCAGTTCGCCTTTCCCCCGACAGGTGTGGTGCCCGCTGATGCAGTGGCCGTACGCCACCTGGCAATACCGCATGGGAGCAATCCATATACGGTATGGTAAACCAACAGTCAGCATCAACTGAGATGATGGCTCAGGCCATGGATAGGGTGGCCACTTTCATTGTCCCCCAAGAAAGGCTAATTGAACAACTACAGCAGGCAACAGACTCCATTAGCCAGTCACACAGGGAGGACATGTTGGCGTCCAACAGGGACATGCGGGCAGCACTGGAGACTCTGCGGGAAGCTATTTCTATTGAGTCCCAGGGCCACAGGAAAACCCTGAGGGTGGAACTCCGTCAGCTCAGGGCAACTCTGGCTTCAGCTAACACGAGGACAGAACAGCAGCTGGAGCGGCTCACACGTACGCTCTCAGCTGAGATGCAGGCAACTAGGGATGAGGTCCGGGCATCCCGTGAGTTGTTGCATGGGGACATCCGCACAATTATCCTCCAGAACCAGACCTTCCACACCAGCATGCTTGCTGCCATGGAGGACCAGACTAGGGCTTTGTGTGGGCTGTCTCCCATAGTGCCACCACCTCCTGATGCAGCTGCAGAGGGTGAGGAGAGCGACAGCAGCGATTCTCCCACAATAGGGTAGCCGTGCAGGCCATGAGCCCATGGAGGTGTTTTTTTTTCGCAAGATCCACACAGGTGGGTTTTGGTGTGCACCCTTTCCTCGGACCTCCTGGGTGGCTCCCCCCCCCCCTGGCTCTGGACAGTGTGTTGCCTTGTGTGGCTCCCGTGGGCATACGCTGTATTGTGGCTGGTCACATGCAGGCTTGTCCAGAATTTGGGTCAGATGCTTGGGTTTGTGTGACACACACCCCTCCTGCTTCCCATTTCCATGGGCTTGCAAAGGGTGTGCCCAAGCGACATTGACTTACACAGTGACGTTGGACTCCCATTTGATGTGTGGGCAGTCTGTAGTCAATACTGTGTATACATTCCTAGTGCATTTTGTTGTTGTATTGTACACTGCATGGTGTATTGATATGTGCCTCTGCATCCATCTCATCCTCCTAATTTGCAGGTCCATTTCTCATGTCTTCACAAGGCGGTCTACTTTGGAACTGGAGTCCATGTTGTAAGCAGTGCACCTACACTCTTGCGTGGTCCTAACACTGTATAGTTGGAAGTGTTTGAAGTGCTGGCATTATCAGGTAGTGAGGCTACCAATTTTTTAAGTCCGTACTGTCATGTTTATGGTAGGTTGGAGGTTGTGTAGGTGATTGTTATTATTGGTAAGTATTTGGTAATGTGTGTTGTTGGTCCTCCATTACTGTGAGCATTTCATGTGTGGCCAGTTTCTATTAGGGACACTGTAGTTGGTGACACTTGGGTCATGTTGTGGGGATTAATTTGTTTGCTCTCACATTGCATGACATGCCATGGTGTGTTGTGTGGCCATGCCGGGGAGGGGTTGGGTGACATGGCACTGTTCTCATGTTGTATTTTGCAAGTGGGTATTCATTTTTGCTGCATGGAAGTGTGTCTTTTGATGACACTGCATTGGTGGTGTTTGTGTAGATAGGGATGCACACATTGTAACACTTCCAGATGAACAATCTCAGGCTGCTATGGTTCTGACAGTTGACTGTCCCTTAATTCATCAGAATTGATAGATTGAGTCATCATTGATTGTCAGCTGGTATGTGCCAGGGCTGTGTGCACTCCACAGGGGTGTGCTTTCTATGTGAAGTAATTAGCCACCAGCTGCGTACGGGCTGCCTCACCCCGTGTCCTTTCCCCACCCATGCGCAGCGGGCGTGCATGTGGTTGGGAATGTGGGGGCACCACCATGTCCACAGCCAGGCCCCGGCGTGTTGCAACATTGTGCAGGATGCATGCTGCCACTATGATCCAGCACACTACTGGGGGAGCGTATAACAGCTGTCCACCAGAACGGTCAAGGGAGCGAAAGCGTGACTTGAGCACTCCGAATGTGCGCTCCACTATGCCCCGTGTTGCAATATGGGCTGTGTTGTATCTTACCTCGGGAGGTGTGATGGGGTTCCGAATTGGCGTCATCATGTGTGTGCTCAGAGGGTAGGCACTGTCCCCTGGGGAGGTGGTGACGGGGATCATTAGTGGGGTATTGGCATTACTCTGTATCTGTCATGCATGCGTGTGCTGTGGCATTTCTACTCACCAAGCAGCCATGCATCGCCATGCCGCCCAGCTTCCATGTCCCGGTTAAGGGTTGACATCCTGTAAATGAAGCTGTCGTGGGCGGACCATGGATAGTTGGCATATACTGAGGTGATGATTCCCTTGGCATCACAGACTACCTGGACGTTGATGGAATGCCAGTGCTTGCGGTTTCTATAGATGTGCTCAGATGCCCTGGGGGGACGTAGAGCCACATGGGTGCAATCAATGGCACCTAGCACTTTGGGGAATTGTGCCACCCTGTAGAAATCCTGGCTGACAGCCTGCCTTTCTGCAGGTGTTCTGGGCAGGAATATGTGCCTGTGGACTGATGGGCATGCAGTGATGATGGCCAACACCTGGTGTAGGCACCGTGACTGCGTGGCCTGTGATACCCCCCCCACTATGGCACTTGTCCCCTGAAATGATCCGGTAGCCAAGAAGTGCAGTACATTGAGGACCTTCTGCAGGGGGCTGAGTGCTTGGGAGCACAGGGTGGGTGATGTGAGGTCATCCTCCCACTCACTGACCAGGTCGAGAATTATGTGTGGTGGAAACCTGTACCTCCCATACACCTGGTCATCAGGCATACCAAATAGGCTGGTTCTGGGTGTGAAGATTCTGGCCCTGACTATCCTTCTCCTCCTCCTGCGGTATCCCATGGCCACTGCTGCTAGGAACGGTATATTCATCCTGGCGTCTGAGCTTGTTAGTTGTTTGCGCACTCTTTTATGCTGCGCGGGACGTGCGCCTGCTTCATGCTGGCGTACGTGTTTCAGGATTGAACCTTTTAATTTTTGGCGCGTTGTAAGCGACCGTGTAAATATTCCCACCCACCCCAGGAATACACGTACCCCACTCTCACAGGCCCAGTCGCGTGTGGAACTTCACGCGCACACCGAAATACACATACCCTGCAAATTTGCGTGTGAAACTTCCCGCGCACCCCGAAATACACGTGCCCAGGGCAATCGCGTGTGGAACTTTCCGTGAACTGCGTAATACACGTACCCTGCTGGTATCGCGTGTGGAAGTTCACGCGGACCCATGATACACGTACCCTGATGGAATCGCGTGTGAGACTACCCGCGCACCCCTGAAATACACGTACCCAGGCAAATCGCATGGCTGGGGGGTGGGGGTTCAGGGGGACAGGAGTGGGGGCCTGGTGGAGGGTGCCCTACAGTGCTGGGGGGTGGGGGTGCTGGGAGACATGAGTGGGGGCCTGGTGGAGGGTGCCCCTGACTGGAGGGGGGTGGGGGTGCAGGGGGACATGAGTGGGGGCCTGGTGGAGGGTGCCCCTGGATGCAGGGGGGTGGGGGTGCAGGGGGACATGAGTTGGACATGAGTGGGGGCCTGGTGGAGGGTGCCCCTGATTGGTGGGGGATGGGGGTGCTGGGAGACATGAGTTGGACATGAGTGGGGGCCTGGTGGAGGGTGCCCCTGGATGCAGGGGGGTGGGGGTGCAGGGGGACAGGAGTGGGGGCCTGGTGGAGGGTGCCCTACAGTGCTGGGGGGTGGGGGTGCTGGGAGACATGAGTGGGGGCCTGGTGGAGGGTGCCCCTGGATGCAGGGGGGTGGGGTGCAGGGGGACAGGAGTGGGGGCCTGGTGGAGGGTGCCCCTGGATGCTGGGGGGTGGGGGTGCAGGGGGACAGGAGTGGGGGCCTGGTGGAGGGTGCCCTACAGTGCTGGGGCGTGGGGGTGCTGGGAGACATGAGTGGGGGCCTGGTGGAGGGTGCCCCTGACTGGTGGGGGGTGAGGGTGCAGGGGGACAGGAGTGGGGGCCTGGTGGAGGGTGCCCCACAGTGCTGGGGGTGGGGTGCAGGTGGACATGAGTGGGGGCCTGGTGGAGGGTGCCCTACAGTGCTGGGGGGTGGGGGTGCTGGGAGACATGAGTGGGGGCCTGGTGGAGGGTGCCCCTGGATGCAGGGGGGTGGGGGTGCAGGGGGACATGAGTTGGACATGAGTGGGGGCCTGGTGGAGGGTGCCCCTGACTGGTGGGGGGTGGGGGTGCTGGGAGACATGAGTGGGGGCCTGGTGGAGGGTGCCCTACGGTGCTGGGGGGTGGGGGTGCTGGGAGACATGAGTGGGGGCCTGGTGGAGGGTGCCCCTGACTGGAGGGGGGTGGGGGTGTAGGGGGACATGAGTGGGGGCCTGGTGGAGGGTGCCCTACAGTGCTGGGGGGTATGGGTGCTGGGAGACATGAGTGGGGGCCTGGTGGAGGGTGCCCCTGGATGCAGGGGGTGGGGGTGCAGGGGGACATGAGTTGGACATGAGTGGGGGCCTGGTGGAGGGTGCCCCTGACTGGTGGGGGGTGGGGGTGCTGGGAGACATGTGTTGGACATGAGTGGGGGCCTGGTGGAGGGTGCCCCTGGATGCAGGGGGGTGGGGGTGCAGGGGGACAGGAGTGGGGGCCTGGTGGAGGGTACCCTACAGTGCTGGGGGGTGGGGGTGCTGGGAGACATGAGTGGGGGCCTGGTGGAGGGTGCCCCTGGATGCAGAGGGGTGGGGGTGCAGGGGGACAGGAGTGGGGGCCTGGTGGAGGGTGCCCCTGGATGCAGGGGGGTGGGGGTGCAGGGGGACATGAGTTGGACATGAGTGGGGGCCTGGTGGAGGGTGCCCCTGACTGGTGGGGGGTGGGGGTACTGGGAGACATGTGTTGGACATGAGTGGGGGCCTGGTGGAGGGTGCCCCTGGATGCAGGGGGGTGGGGGTGCAGGGGGACAGGAGTGGGGGCCTGGTGGAGGGTGCCCTACAGTGCTGGGGGGTAGGGGTGCTGGGAGACATGAGTGGGGGCCTGGTGGAGGGTGCCCCTGGATGCAGAGGGGTGGGGGTGCAGGGGGACAGGAGTGGGGGCCTGGTGGAGGGTGCCCTACAGTGCTGGGCGGTGGGGGTGCTGGGAGACATGAATGGGGGCCTGGTGGAGGGTGCCCCTGACTGGTGGGGGTGCAGGGGGACAGGAGTGGGGGCCTGGTGGAGGGTGCCCCACAGTGCTGGGGGGTGGGGGTGCAGGTGGACATGAGTGGGGGTCTGGTGGAGGGTGCCCTACAGTGCTGGGGGGTGGGGGTGCTGGGAGACATGAGTGGGGGCCTGGTGCAGGGTGCCCCTGGATTCAGGCGGGTGGGGGTGCAGGGGGTCATGAGTTGGACATGAGTGGGGGCCTGGTGGAGGGTGCCCCTGACTGGTGGGGGGTGGGGGTGTAGGGGGACATGAGTGGGGGCCTGGTGGAGGGTGCCCCTGACTGGTGGGGGGTGGGGGTGCTGGGAGACATGAGTGGGGGCCTGGTGGAGGGTGCCCCACAGTGCTGGGGGGGTGCAGGGGGACATGAGTGGGGCCTGGTGGAGGGTGCCCCACAGTGCTGGGGGGTGGGGGTGCTGGGAGACATGAGTGGGGGCCTGGTGGAGGGTGCCCCTGGATGCAGGGGGGTGTGGGTGCAGGGGGACAGGAGTGGGGGCCTGGTGGAGGGTGCCCCTGGATGCAGGGGGTGGGGGTGCAGGGGGACAGGAGTGGGGGCCTGGTGGAGGGTGCCCCTGGATGCAGGGGGGTGGGGGTGCTGGGAGACATGAGTGGGGGCCTGGTGGAGAGTGCCCCTGGATGTTGGGGGGTGGGGGTGCTGGGAGACATGCGTTGGTGGGCAGTAGTGCAAGGTGACATGTGGGTTGGCTGGGGGGCATGGCCAGTGCTTTAAGTGGGGTAAGAAATTGAGGGGGGGCCCTCGTTTGGGGGCGTGGCTTTCATTGTGGGCGTGGCCTAAAAGTGCACAAATCATAGTAAGGTGCGCAAACAAATATATAAATGTATGTGAGCATTTATATGTTTGTATGCGTACTACTATGGTGTGTGTACTTTTCAAGCCATATTTTATAAACATAGCAATGTTACATATTTCTATGCTTATAAAAGGTGGCATGAAAAGTGCACAAACCATAGTAAGTTACGCACACTTGTGTGCTTACCTTACTATGGTTTGTGTACTTTTCAAGCCACCTTTTATAAACATAGATATTTGTAACATGTTTCTATGTTTCTAAAAGATGGCTTGACACGTAAACAATTCAAGGCATCTTTTAAGAAGCGTTGATGACGGATAAAACAAACCTCAAGGTGGCTTTGTCCGTCGACAAAGCTTTATAAAAGATGCCTTGAATTGTGCACGTTTCAAGCCGTCTTTTATAAACATAGAAATATTTCTACCTTTATAAAAGATGGCTTGAAACGTACACAATTCAAGGCATCTTTTATAAAGCTTTGCCGACGGAGAAAGCACCTCGGGCTCTGTGATCTATCTGCTCAGAGCACATAGATCACTGAGCCCGAGGCGTCTTTCACCCTCTGCGAACCCGTGGGCTCCGTGATTTAATCTGCATATTAGATCACGGAGCCCGCAGGGGTCAGTGACCTGGGGAGGGAAAACAAAGATACAGTAACTTCCTCTGATGACCCTGATGAGGGGTCATCAGAGGGAGTTACACTAACTGACAGAAGTGCCGCCAGCCTCAGCGTCGCTCTGGCTGGCTGGCACTTCTGTCAGCTTGGCCGACATAATGACGGGTGCATCTCCCGTCGCGGCGTCCGCGGCGGGATAATGCATCCCGCCAATGTTGTGTGGGACGGGGGGGCCCCGGCTGGGCCCCGGTTCAGCCCCACTTTCTGGAGACTGCCGGGGCCCGGCCCCGGCAGGCCCCGGCCCACTTAAAGCACTGGGCATGGCCATGGTGGATGGGCTGCCTGCAGGACATGTGCAGGGGTGCAGGGTAGTCCCCTGTGGTGTGGGCTGCATGCAGGGGCTGTGGAGGGTGTAGAGGCTGGGAGGACCCACACGGCCAATTCACGTGTGGGACTCCCCGGCACCCCCGAAATACACGTAGGCTAATGGATTCGCGTGTGGAATTTGCCACGCACCTGGAGTACACGTACCCTGCTGAAATTGCGTGTGGAACTTCACACGCACACTGAAATACACGTACCCTGCAAATTCGCGTGTGCAACTTCCCGCGCACCCCGGAATACACGCACACGCTATTTTTCACACAGCGGGTGTCCGTGTTTGTCGGTACCCCTTTGCACCTCATTTGTCCCAGAGGGCCACTGTATGGATCATTCATCATAGCTGTATATGGGTGCTTTTTGTTAGCGCACATTTTGGCGCACATTTATTTCAGGCTACCGCCTGCTTTCTTGTGGCGTACTTTTTTGGCCCTGTGCGCGTCTTTGACCGTGCGCTGGTTTACCCTATTCGATTCCATGAATACGAGTTGTGGGCGAGCATGTGGGCGTTCCGCGCACTTGCCTCCTGTACTTCCCCCGTGACGCCCATATTTTCACGCGTTGTTCCCCATTCCGAGTGTAACGCCCCATGTTCCGCCTACTTTTGTAATGTGCGCCGCGCTATGTGCGATTTCGCAGCGGCCGTGACGCACGCCATTGGATGACCTGTGCACCGGCGTGCGCCGCACACTTTTTGAGCGCACATCCAATATTTTTCTCGCGCACAGACTTCCATGAATCGATGTGCGCTGGTTTCCCTGCGATTTCCGCACTTTTACTGCGAATCGCACGTTTTGGCACCTCTGCGCTGGAATTTTCGGCGCACATTAATTCCATGAATCGGCTTGTGATAGTTTATGCTCATCTTTGGAGGGGATTGCATAGGTTTTAGAATGCCCCATCTGAACAAACCAATTTCTAGACCTTCACCATATGAATGGCATGTTCGTTTTTTATAGCAACCCCTATCTGGTGCAGGAACATTGCTGATAATAGCACCTCTTATGCTGCAAAACCAAGTACATATCCAGGTGGGTTTATAAACTTCAGGCATAGGACAGGTTCAGCCAGCCTTGCTGGAATGTGCTCTTCTAATCTTTCATATAAACCCATATCTCTGCTATTAGTGCTTAACACACTGAGCTAACTTATGAACCACTGTGGCACTCAATTTATCAATATGGATTTCATATTTGGCTATTGCACATGATCAACATAATTCCCAAAGGAAGGAATGAATGCTCAGAAGTTTTGCCATACTGAACACAAAAACTATGTATTACACAGTGAACACAGAAAGCATTACATGATTAACTGATCAAGGCAGAATGTACTTGTCAAAACAGACAGGCAATGGGTTTAGCGCCTCAGCAGCATGCCATAAAATCTCTGGCGTGTGCTATTTAAGTCTGGTGAACAATGGAATCTTACTTTAGATCAGGCAGCCTTGTGGGGGCCCCTCCAAGGTGGGGGCCCTGGGCAAGTGCCCCTTTTGCCCTCCTATAAAGACGTCTCTGCTCAACATAGCCCACGTGGAATCAGATCCACCGCAAAGCCTGGTTGCTTTCGATCTGCACCTACCACCAAAACAGCAAAGCTATCTTGCATTTTCCCTCTCTCCTTACCAACTTAACCCACCAGTCCTCTTTTTCCCATCCTCTCACACAGCTAGAGTCGGTGCAAATCCCAGCGGACACTGGTGTAAATCCCAGTAATATATAGCATAACATCGCAATAAAAGTTATTTGGGATGCAGGCGACACTTCCTAACGTTATTAATGCTAGGAAATAATGCATGAAATATTTTAGACAAAAGATGTTGACGAACAAGGATATTTTGCATGGCTAAAACGTCTGCATTTTACAATTGTGTGCTTCGACATTTGCATGGCCTTTGGCTCATTATGTGGTTACCCATTTATTTGCAGGGAAATGTTAGCTCCTCTGATCGTTAAACCAATGTTTGCAGAGCGATTTTGTGTCCATGTGGACGTGCAGTGAGTGCAAGGCACGCTCATGACGTCTACACCTTCAGTTCATATGAAAAGCTTTCTAGCTGTAAGGCTCGTGTATGCGTCATGCACAGTAAGTTCGCCTTGGTGTGCACTGTGTGCATCACCAGAACAGGAGGTCCTGGAATGGAGGTTCTTAGTTATGTGAGTTAGTGGGATTTTTCTTGTGTGTTATTGTATGCATTTTCACTGATCAGAACTGTCCACTGCGTTATGTTGCGTACTAGGATTTTGTTCGAGGGTTTGAAGTGGTAGAATTTTCTCCATGGGGAGGGCGGATGTGCAGCGCTATGCGTGTGCCTGTGCGAGTGTGAGATGGAGGGTGTCTAGACTGTCTTGCATGTGTGAATGTAAGAGTGCAGTGACCTCATGACTCATGAAGAGGCAAGGGAATGGAATTCTAGTGTCGGACCTGCACTTGCGGCCGTTCACAGTAGTGACCATTGCTAGTTGGAAAGGAGACAAGCACATTGGAGAGGATACACTGGTAATGGGTAGTCTGGGCAGTTTCTATCCAACTTGGTGCCCAGGGCGAAACACTATAATACACCCCCCTAACTGGCGTACTTCACTCCTCAACTACACCTCGGTGTAACGCAACAAACCCCCCTCAACATCAATATATCGTTGCTAAACAAATGAAGCTGCTTTCAGCACATTGTAATTCAAGTACTTAATGGAAGAAATCTAATGTAAGACACAGCTGTTGCTGCCCAAGTGAATGGTTCTTCTGTCACCTGCTCTTAACGAAGGCCTTAAATAAGTGATCCAGTATGGGCAGTTTGAAACTGCATTCATTTAAGGCCTGTGACAAACTCTGTGTTTGCAAACTATCAGCCCAATTCGTCATGCGAGTCAAACGTTATTAGCAATGAAATGTTTGGGTTTCCTATAGAACTAGTTATGCACTTTAAGTAATATACAAGTTTTTACCGTAAACGCACCTTGTTCTCAAGATTGGTGATTTTTTTCTCTGTGTTGTGTTATTTTGACCACATTATTTGTGCATTCTCCATGGATGTTGCTTTTCAGCACTCTTATCTAGTAAGAACAGAGTTGTGTCTGCAAAGCTATGTAGCGTGGGTTGGCAAGTCGAAAGGCAGTGGTTTGAGAATTCAGCCTCTACGCAGAGCATGGTGGTTTTTGATGGCAGGGCCAGAATGGGGAATAACATTGTTCTGGATACTAATGAAAAGGGTGGCCCACATTTGAACATTGCATGTTCTTACTTTTCAGGATAGACAGCTTCAGTACTACCCAAGAGGCAGATTTTGGTAAAGTGAGTTGATAATAGTACATTTAGCTCAGTAACTCATCAAAACGACCCGCTTTGGCCACTAAAACGGCCCCACTTTTGCCAAAAGAAATGGCCCACAATAGAATGTTGGGCCAGACCATCAGGCACTGCCCTATTGTCCTAGCGGCCAGTCCAACCCTGTATGGTGGACTGCACAGAGAGAGTCCGCCTTCCCTGGCCCTTGCAACAATCTATTTGCAAGGACATTAATTGGTTCCACTGGAAGGCATGTGAACTGTTGCTTTCTGAGCTCTCCTGCCTGGCCACGCTGCTTCCCAACATACAAATTGTTGTATCCCAGAAAATCCAAAAGAGCAAATGGATAAAAAAACACACACAACTGTTTAGTATACTTCTGTGGCATGATTGCAGAAAATACTTTTAGCACTCTCATCATTGGGTGGAAGTGGTAGCGAGCAAATGGCATGACCATTCTGCCAATGCCACATATTGTTTCCTCCTATGTTTCAAAGAAGGGATGATTTTTATTCTCATGGGCATCTTTTTTGTGATCTTTTTCCATTTAGTATTTCCACAAATGTTTGACTTGGTATTTCGGGCAGCCAAGTCCGGGGAGGCAGCCATTTGGGTTAGGGTGCCTTCTTAGCCCAGGATTCCCCAAAAATGGATTTTGAAGTGGGGCTAAAACCCAGGATAAGAAAACATTGCACAAAATAGGATTGATGGAAACAGATATTTTTTTATCAACTTTGATAACAAGAATAAGACCGCAAGAATTTTCCATGTGTGAAGTATTGACAGGCTGTAATCCAGTTTCTCTAAAAGGTTAGGATTTTTAGATGAACGAGGATTCATTTGAAATGTTGCTGCTGTAGGCAAAACAAAAGACATTAAACAATTCTACCATTTGTGTTGTATTGTGTTTTTTGCAGATATGGTAAATTAAGATGTTCGGGCAGGGGGTACATAAGGATCAGCCTGTGATGTATGGTTATGGGTCAGGGAAGAAGCCTCAGTTTGTTTCCCTGTTAGCCTGTCAGTCAGTAAACGGATTCTTACACAAAATGGTTGAAGTCAAAGCTTGAAACTTGAAACCATAGAAAATCCTAACACCTAATGGCTACTAGCAGAGCAATTGTCCCTCTAGTGCTGAGAGGAATGGTCACATGGTGGGATGAAAATTCCAGCTCTCCCCGAACATAAGAACTTCAGTGTACAGGAAACCACTTTGAAGGAATGTTTTAGTGACTTGCTGAACTCAATTATTTATTAACACATGGAAATCGTTATTGACCTCCGCTCAGCCAATCAAAATGTTTACAGTGCAGTCAGTAACTACTGGTATTGACTGCATCCTGAACATTCTGCCTTCAGAAGCAGGCAGGAAAACAATGCAATTTCCAGGCAAGATTTTATTTCAGCAAGACATCTCCTCTTTGGGAGTTTTTTTTTTCTGCTGCAACATTCTATTTAACACACGAAAGAGAAAGCTAAAACATTGAAAAATACTTTCATTTTCATATAGCGAAATCATTTACTTTTTCCAGACCTTTTTTAGGTTTTACGAAACCTAATGAAACAAAACCTTGATTCCCCAACTAAAGAAAGCATTTTAAGACAAACCACCTTAGAAGGATATGAAACCTGCCAGACTCACATAACCATCACGTAGAAGGGCACAGACCACTAACATCACTAACTAATCTGCTGAAAACATTCCGATATCCTGTAATCACCCTCAAACAAAACATGCACGTAACTCTACCGCAGCAAAAACCTCAACCCACCTCAAAATGCACACAAACAGCAACACCCAACTAAAAAGAATGCACCACAGAAAACGTAATCAATTACACACAAATCATCCGACACACACTCATAGAACAAACAAGACCTAACCCTTACCATCTAAAAACAAACCCAGCACAATGACCATTTTATTCCCGAACTGAAGCTAACAACAGCACATCAAAGATCTCCAGTGCTTTCCCTCTCTATCCCACTATCTAGAGCCCTCCCACCCATCCATCTTTTCACATCCGCCAAAGCTCCTGGAGACCAGGAAAATGGCAGTGGTGCACGGTATAAATAATAATAACAAAACAAGACACCTAATACATGCTCATGTTAAACCTGTTCCAGTTCAACAAAGTTTCAATTAAAATGCTTAATTTACCAAGACAACCATGTTATTTAAATACTACAAAATAAAGCACATTTAATTTACCAACTCAGTTTGTCTATTTTCTTTACTCACTCTTAAAGCACCATTTTTAACTACACCATGAAAACTCGATAACATGCATTGCTGCTATCACCATGTGCTAATACCCCTATAGATCTCAGGTGGGCTCATGATCACTTGCGATAAATACCCTTCCCCAACGTATGGCCCTCGGCTTCGTCTCGGGCCATAACTTCGTGGTCGGTCATTATCCCATGATAACGACCCCTCCCGCAGTGTGTAAGGCTATATTAGAGCACTGCTCACATAACACCGGCAATCCCCTACATGCAAATAGCACTTCACATACAAACGACCCCCCGAGTGTTTTTAGCAGCACAGTGTGCATTGAGGCCTGGCCTGAGTATGTGTGGTATTGAGTGTGAGTTTGTGTGGTGACCCAGTCAGGTTCATGCATGCATGCCATGTGCTTTGAGACGGTGGTCAGTTGTGTTGGGCGTGCAGTGTTTCAGTCTTATGGTGTCATGGAGGGGTGTGCTGTCACGGAGAATGGGAGACAGAAAGCTATTTTGTATTTAGTATTGGGTTTGGGGAAGATGATGGGGGTGCGTCAAGGATGCTGTCCATCTATCTGATCCACCAGTGTATATCAATAAATGGATCTGAGTAAGACTGGTGCAGAATGGTAAAGATGTACCTCTATAGTTTGTGAACAGGCATTACCATGCATGCACCTTGCATGCAGAATGGAATAGCACATGAGCAGGATACAGTAGATTATCAATCACCGGCGCTTGTTGGCAGGGTAATTATGTAGTTGTGAAGTGCAGTGTTGCAATGTGATGTGTGGTGTACTATATCCTTTTCTAGTGTTTTGTACATGTCAGTCAGCATTGCATCACCTAATGTATGACTGATTGGTGATGCAGCTGGAATATTTGTGAGGTATCACTGGCCAGTTAGAATGGAGGCTCTGGCAAACTGACTACCGATTGTGGGCCCCGAATTCACACCAGGTAGAGCGCCACCTGTTACAGTCTGAGATAGAGTAACATTGCATAATGTAACCTAGAAAACCACAGCCAGGTGCAATAAGTGGTTCCAAGATCTGCAAATGCATGAGAGTACATAAGTAGGCATGAGAAGGCATGTCAGGGGGTGGTGGCTAAGGGATAAGGGTTGTACAATTACCCCTGTGTTATCCTAACTGCAGACGTGGGGAATCTTTTTTATTTGAGATAATATTTTGATATGCAACATTTAATCTAATAAATAATGGAGTTATTCAAATGACTACTGTTCAGGAAGGGAGGAATTCACTGACGGGCCCATAGGTCAGCGCTCACCCGCTAGAACTTGTAAGACACGATAGCTGCACCATGTGAGGACAGGGGGTGCAGGATTCACTTACTCCAACACGACTCAATAATGAGGACTCAGTAAGTTGGCAAAGGGAAGTCCGTTTAATGACAAGTACATCAAACAGAGAAACAAATGGAAATCAGCAGCATTGCGATCACCTGTCTTGCTCCGACTTTGTCGAACTTCAGTCGAACAGTCATTGTTATAGGCAAAACTCGTCATCAATGACGTCTAATTCTATAAAAAATCATCATGCAATATAATTGGTGAGGAAAGGTAACTTAAGTATAGGTGTTATATCTGTATATGATAATAGAGCATGCAGATTGGATTACTCTTATGGGGTGGGCGTCTACGCCCATCCCTCTACATCACGCATGATGTACAACTACGACGTCCTATTGGTTACAGTATCTATAGGACCCTAGATTACATGGTCCATTGTGAATGGGCAAGTTACGCCCCTGGACATCAATCCCTGTTTTAATTAGCAGCCTGCAGACTGGACACCCATGTGCCTGGTGTCCCAAGTTTCACACTGCCTCCCTTCCATCAATCAGTGTTTTAGGGTGAGGTGTCAATTAGTTGGCTAAGGATGGCCTCAAAACTGTAGTCTCTCATCGGGAAAAGTTATGGCATCCTCGGGTCCTGGATGACATCAGGCGGTGGTACTTCTTCGCGCCTGGCTGGTCACGTGTCAGTTCACCATGAGTCTGCTTCAGTTTCCAGCTTTTGGTGCATTTAATTCTGTTTCAGCCTCGCCACCTGCATGGGCCCCCCTTATCTTGACCTTCATGAGGCAGGGTGGTATGCTCTGAAGTTTGAGTCTTGTTAGCTGACGGTTTCCTCCCTTTCTCTGGTTGACCTCGATTTCCTAGGCATGAGCCGCTCTTTGTTGAGTTTCGATTCCGCTCTGTACCCTGGCTTGGGCTTGGAAATGAAACCCGACCAGTTAGGCCTTGACCGCCTAGGTATATTTCTGCTTTTACAAAAGGGAGCAGCACTTGTATAATGTGCCTTATTGAGGTAGATATATGGTTGGCGCTTGCCGCTCTTTCTTCTACTAAGCATTGCAAGCAGTATCGATTTCTTAGTATCTTGCTTTTCAAACTATTTACACGCGTTTAACAGGTCGGTTGCTTCCATCTTGTCTCGTAGCAACGTTTTCTCACGTTTTAACATTGTCTCTTCTCTGTGTCCATTATATTTATTTTCGTAGTTACTGGCACTGGCGTGCTATCTTCGATAGCTGCTTTTGTTCATTCACGAGTCTGTTCAGGCCCTTGAGTCATTTCCTCTTGCCTTCCATTAGGGCTCTTTGGTTCTCTTCATGAACCGTCTGTAGGTACTCTTTGTTTCGTATCAGCGGCTGGTATGGCTGTCTGATAGGGTACTGTGCTGCCCAGGGTTGTCTGGTTATGGGTGCTTCAACAGGTATGGATCTTCTGATGTATGCTTGGCAGAGTCCCAGTGCAGCTCTTTGTAGGTTCATTTGCTCCTCATACATCACATACCTTGGTGAGTATGCTCCTGGTACCTTGAAATGAGGGGAAGGGGTGCAGGCCATGTCTGGGACCTCCGCAACACTCCCCCCTCTGGTCGGTTCATCGACCACTTCTGCCACCTTCTTTGCATTAATTTCTTTTGATTCTTCGGTGTCATGTTCATCGTCTTCAGGGTTTGTACATGATGGTGTGAATGTGTGAGCCTTTGGAGTCCATATTTTCATCACTCCCTTCAAACTCCCTGCTGTTTTCACATGTTTGTCTTTGTTCCATGTCATTGGCCGGCATTGTCCATTTGGGCTGCAGTAGATCCATTTCCCTTCATACCTTCTTCGTTTCTTAGGGTATGTGAACCTTGTTCCTTCTGGCACAAATTTGCTGGCCTTCACAAAGTCTCTTATTTCTTCATCAGTCAGGTCTCTGGGCTTCCACCCTGGCTCGACATCAACCATTATTTTCATCCCTATGGCTTTCTTCGCAGTTTTCTGGCACTGTGTAATGATTATCTTGATAACACAGAATCCTAGCAATACCATTGCTAGTAGAGCTCCCAGAAACTTGAATATGTCTGCCATCCATTGTGGGACCCATGAGAATAGGTCTCCAAACCAGCTGTCATCGTCCACTTCACCACTTTCATCGATCATCTGGTTTTTCAGGTTTGTCAATATGCTTATGGCTTCTGTTAGGGTTCCGTTTTCTTCATGATGTGATGGTACAAATGTGCAACATGATTCTCTGCTTTTTGCACAAACACCTCCATCCATTGCAGTGATCATGTCAAGCACATATCTGTTTTGGAGGGTCATCAGTCTGATTGCTCTCAGCTCTTCTTTGATCGCATTGAATACTTTTATAGTGGTATTGATGGTCTGCAATAACTCCCATCTGGTTATGTGCAACCATTTAGCATTCACTCCAACTTGGATGTGGGGCAGGAGTCGTGTTGTGAATACTGTTGAGGTGAGGCTGAACAGCCTGTGTTCGTACGGGATTGCATGGAATGCCTCTTCTGATTTGGGGAAAAAAGTAATTTTCCCTCTTCATCCTGGATACCAGTTCCACAGATCTCCTTCTTCTTAGATGAGCATCTGCTTTCGGGAAACTGTCCAACTTCAGGTCATTCTTAGGGATCACTAGCGCGGGAACGTGGACGTTCACTAGTGTGCATATGCCTCCCCAGTTTTTCGGCAGCCTTATGTATGCCTTGGGTCCACACGGCCAGTAATGATCCATAATAACTGCTGTTCCTTGTGTCATTCCTGGAGCTTCAAAGATTTGTCGGCAGTTTTGATTCTCTCCCATCTTCCATGTGCCATTGTTTCTGAAACATAGTTTCGGGCTCTCCAGTGGCACTATCTGCAGGGGTCCCCCTCTATCTTCGATCCATGTTAGTAACTTTACTAGCTTTGGCCATAAGGGCTTGCACAGTCTTTGAGAGTTTTCTATTGCTTCTTTGCAGGCTCCAAGGACCATCCAAGCTCAGCAGATCACTACTCCTTCTTCCCATCCATTTGGGGAAACCACTGTTCCCCAGATCTGCATTTGGCCTCTGTTCTTCCAGATTTGTGCCTCTTCTGCAGTTTTTCCGTGAATGTTCAGTCTCGGGTTTGTCACCCATCGTGTCCCTGATCCTTTGATGTCAGGATTCTCGTGTCGGATCACGTGATTCCTGGTGTGCCCCCTGTTTCTTGTTCGAATGTCCTGGACATAGCCATCTTCGTCTGGGTAGTCCTTTTCGGTGGTCCATATCAGTGAAGCATCTCTTCCCATAAATTGTCCTCTGGTGTTGCACATTGCTACATGTGACATACAGTGTGCTGTAGGGACATCAATTTCTACAGCCACGAAGATCATGGATTTTCCCATGCTGTATGGTAGGAGAGCACAGACGAAGCATTCTCCTTCTGATTGCCTTTGTCCTACTCCCTTCATGTTCTGGTACCATATGTTGTTTCCGAGATGGGCTGTGCTGTCCATGTAATCATTAGGTTCATTGTTATCTTCGTGTGGGCTTCCCTTGATTCTCAGCGTTCTTCTGTAGTTTGCTATGACTATGGGCTTCATTACACGGTAGGCTGTAAGGGTTTACCAGTACCGGTACCTGACCGGTACCGGTAAACCCTTACCGCCTTACTACGAGGTCCCTTTGCAGGTTGGGGAATTTAACGCCTGCTTTTTGCAGGCGTTAAAAACCAACCCGCAAAGGGACCCAGGGAGCTAACTACGGTACCGCAATTTGCGGTGCCATAATTAGCGCCTTCCCCATTGCCATTATGCCCTATGGGGCAAAAATGGGAATGGGGAAGGGCAATGGTGGAAGGGGGAATTACCGCCCCGCCAACCTTGGAATGGGGCAGTAATTCCCCTTTCCACCAAGGCGGTGCCGGTATTTTACCGGCATGAACCATGGCGCTAATAGCGCCATGGTTCTCCGCCTATCGTGTAATGAGGCCCTTAGTCGCTAAATGCGTCTGTGCTGCTTTTCCTCTCTGGGTGTCTCAGTGGAGCAGGCTGCCTTGACTGCATTGCTGTGGTAGGAGAAGGGTTTGTGTTTCCTACCCTTCCCTTTTGTATGTTGTCATAGACTTCCTCTAACCGCCATTGGCTTCCCAACCTCCCAACGTGTGGTCGTGTTGAAGGCCTGAGGCTTGTTCCTTGCGTTGGAGCAGGTGTGCTTACTTTTATAGTCTCTATAGTCCTGCCTTTCAGCTCCTCATGCAGTTTCTTTGCTCTGACTATGAAGGGGAACAAATAGTCTATCAGCATTTGTGTTTTCTCTGTGAATTCCTTTGTGGCTACTTCTGTTCTTTTGAGGGATTTTGCTATGCCTTCTCTCTCTAGTGTTTCACTTGGCTCCTCTTGGGTACTTCCACTGTTTTCTGGAACTGATTGTTCGGCAGGCAGTCTCTCCCTCTCTGCTGCCTTCGTTGGAGGCCCTGTAGCCATTGACACTTGTCTGTGTGCATCCTGTGTGTGGGTGCGTGCAGTGGTCAATGCAGCATTTTCATTCATTCCGTGCTGACCCTGTCTCAAGCTTTTCTCTCCATTCATCACCTCAATTGGGTATGTATCACTGCTAATTACTTTTAGTTTTAGTTTGTTTGTTTTATCATCAGCCTTTCTGGGAACTGGAATCAATATATATGGTCTGGGTGCTTTCGTAGGCCCCAGACGTTCATTATCTGGTGGGTGCACTGAGATTGGGACACTTCGTGCACCAATAAAGAAAGCAGTTCTGATTGTTAATGACAGAAAAACAATAATAATAACTATACATATACACATAATCGTTCGGAACGACAATTTGCAGCATTTTCTTCCAGGGAAGTGGGGGTGCCCTTCTGTTGGGGGTAAGCTGTTCTGGGCCCCCATTTCGAATGAGTTCATAGTCAGTTATTTATTCCTTCTCTTGCTCTGGTCTCGTAGTTCGAGAGTTCATTACTATTAAAGTGACGAATGCTTCTCCAAATGTCTCCCCTCATGTGAGTGACGACGGTAGTCTCTGGGTACTCAGTATAGTTCCTCTGCTAGACTATGGAAAAGGGTTAGGCTAGCAACTCTGGTACATCACATTCATTATGCATATCTATAATAGGTGAGGTCCCAGTGCACTCCTCGAACTTGCTTTGGTCCTGAGGACATGCTGGGACTTGTTCAATGCGAAGGGCTGAACAGATGGAAGTGCTGTAAATCACACAAAAGAAAAATGAAGAAAAAAGAAAATAAGATGGTGAAGTTCTTGGGTCTGCTCCTTTCGCTCGGTCTCTCGGCGACAAGTTGAAAAACAGTGTCTCTCCCCTCGATCTGCTCCACGGCGAAAAGGTGACGAAAAAGGATAATAAGAAAAATAGAAGGAAAAATAAAAAATAAACTAGGAACAAGATGTCGTAATCCTCGTTTCTGCTCTTCTCTTCTTGATCTGTCCTCGACGGAAAGTCTCACTGGAATCTCCTTAGGAATTCTCACTGGAAGTTGGACAGCTCCACTTGGAGCAGTATACCGTGGAGAAGTGTGCCCATGTGTGGGGCGTTGGCCGGATCCCTAAGGAAGGTGATGACCTTAATATCTGCAGGCCTCCCAACCATTTCTGGATAGTTTGTGACTAATCTAAACAGGACATTCTGTGCCAGCCGGGTGTCCTCAGGTGATAGGGACATTTGCCCGGTTTGGCTGTGTCCTGATCACAAGCTTTTCTTTTGATTCGCACAGTCTTTGCACCTTCCCGTTGTGTGGATTGCGACCAAATGATTTAATTTAGTCCACAGCTGGCTCAGTTGAGCTAGGATTCTTGGATCTCTGATATAAGTGCGTGTATCAGTTGTTCTCCCGACGAGCCCTGGGCATTTCTCGATTATTTGGAAGAACAAATTAAACATGAGTTCATCAATGTCTATTGGCGGTGGAAGCATATGTGTCCTTCTCACTATGCTATGGTAACTCACCGAAGACCTCTGCGATGATGGTTAGCAGTCGCCTGATTACTTTTTTGTTAGCTGTATCTTTAATAAAGTCTGTGACACTGGCTTCTCTACCTATGAGTGATGGGTATGATAGCATCACGAGTTGAAAATAGGTTAGCACATCTCACTTGAGACTTCTGCTGGAATGTACCATAAATTCTGTGAACATAGTCTCAATACTGGTCGCATCAGGATAACGTGTTACACTCTCAGAGAATATTTTGTTTACAGTCTTATCAGAGTCTTGATTCTTTGTACTACTTGGGCATGACGTGCTTTCAAAAGTTTGTTTTATCAATGTTGTTGCGGCTTTGGATGTGCTTCTCTTTACCCTGCAACTGGGATGTAAAGAATGTTCGTTATGCCCTTATCCCCCTTTGCTTGGGGAACCGGTCCAGTTTTATGCCACAACTTGCATCCGGGTTCTTTGTCTTGGTTTTCTGCTCATGCGTCCTTCTTCCTCGCCATGGATCTTGTCTGCATGTGCTGAGGTTCTTCCCCGTTGTCTATGGTTTCTTCACAGTTGGATGCAGCAGGAGGGCTCTCCCCCATATACGGTTTAATGTCATTTGTGAAGATCCATGCCCTTCTGCCCTGGAGCTTGACGCGGAGGGGGTGCAGTCCTCTACGATGAAAGGGCCATTAAATCTTGGCTCGTCTCGGATTCCAAGATGGCCGCCGGAGCAGGGAGACGTGAGTGAGACTTGCTCCCGCCGGGCCTTTCAGCAGCACCGTAATTAGCAACGATCCGGAGGGTAGCAGTTCCTACATCCGCCACCGAATATCGTCCAAAGACACAGGATGCACACGAAAGAAGTCTCCCCGAGCCCCGACATCCAGAGATGCCGCGGAGAGGAATCCCCCCACCCCCACGGCGCCGACGATCCATCCGACGCGGCCCAGGGCAGGGCCGGGGCGCACCGAGGGAGCAGAGCAAGGCGGATCGCCGCGCAGTACAGAGGAGGCGGACGGCATAGACTGCCCGGGAGGGAGTGAACCCCAGCACTGCAGCGCCCACAGAGACCAGCAGAGAGTAGGCGGCCCGGCGAGGGGGAATCTGCGCCTCCAGGCGCCAGCAGAGCTCGTGGAGGGAGCGGGGGAGAAGCAAGAGACGCATCGAACGCAACCCGATGCCCAGAGCCGAGGGGCACCAGCGGTAGTCCCCGGCTCGGTGGACTGGAAGGTGAGCCCCCCCATCCGCTAGTTCTGCCCCCCTGCGAAGCGGCGGGCGGACCCCGAGAGCGCTAGGGGGAATCCTGCATCCCCCCCCACATGGCCAGTACAGGCGGGAACCACAGGATGCCCTGACACGATAGCCTACAACACGGGAGGCCCATTCTCCCCTCCCCCTTCTATGCACGACGGAACTGGACTGGGGACAGAGAAGCGCAAAAGGGAGAGTCAATCCTGCCCAAAATCACCAACTGCCCAGATCGAATCACGCAGCAGGACCCTCCTAGGGCCACCGCCCAAGCTAACACTGTGCAGCCGTCGAACAGAGAGGGATAGACACGGACGAGAATCGCGGCGGTGATCATCGGTGGGTACTATGGGCCTCATTACGACCCTGGCGGAACGGGTTAAAGGGCGCCGTAAAAGGCTGCGGCGCCGTTCAAACCATTCCGCCACATTATGAGGTCCCCTCGCGGGACACATTAAGCACACCTGGGAAAACCAGGCGTGCATACCGGGTCCCGCGAGGGGAAGAGGGAGCAAAAAACGGGCCATCTCGTAATGGCCTGTTGTTTACTCCCTCTCCCATTCCCATTCAGCCCTATGGGGGCTGAAATGGGAATGGGGATGAACCATGTCCGTGTCCTCGCGTGAGGAATTACCGGGCCATCCGAACTCGGAATGGTCCGGTAAGTCCTCATTCCGAGGACACGGACACGGAGGCGGTTTTGCCAGCAGCCATGCAGCCAATAGCGGCATGGCTACCGGCATACCTCGTATTGAGGCCCTATGTCTAGAGCGAAAGTGAAGGGAGGGGGAACCCAACAGAACCAGCAATCCTCTAAGCAGGACTCCAGCCTTGTACAGATGTGGGCAGTGGAGAGCCCAGTATCGACGAGAAGTAGGCCCCAGGAGTCCATGCCGTCATTGCCCGCGTCGGAAGCGGGCCACATCGCCCCCAGTGACCTACCCCCAACAAAAGAAGATATGCACTCCTGGTTTAAAGAACTACAAGACAAGCTCATGTCGACAGTCCAGGACCAATTCGCCGCAATTAAACACGACATGCAGCAGGCAATCCATGATGTTAAACACGACATTGCGAACCTGGAAGAAAGGACAGATACCCTGGAAAAAATAGTGCAAAACGCAGAAGAGGAGGCTCTACAAAACAGCGAAACACAAGAGCACCATGTCAGCTTGACCCACAATCTGGAAATACAGTGCGAGGACCTAGAAAATAGGTCCCGCAGATCGAACATACGCATTAAAAATATGCCAGAATCGATCACGGACAGGGATCTAAGGAAAGCGGTGCAGGAGGTCTTCAGAGATATCATAGAAGCACACGACTCGGAGGCAGTGGGGATAGACCGCATCCAAAGAGTGGGCCCAAAGCGCACTGGGGCACCAGGGGAGAGACCCAGAGACGTGTTGGCAGCTCTATCCTCCTATCCGCAAAAAGAACTCATACTACGGAGAGCGAGGCAGCTAGAACAAATCAGGATGAACGGGGTGGAAATTCAACTGTTTCAAGACCTATCTGCCGTAACACTCCAGAAAAGAAGAGAAATGGCCCCACTCACTAGGGAACTGGTCAAGAGAGAGTTAAAATATAAATGGACATTCCCCTTCGGTCTACTGTTCGACTGGGAGGGTCAGCAAAGGAGGGTGACCACCATGGAAGAGGGGCTGAGTATCGTGGATATCCAGACAGATGGGCCATCGACCAAAAATGGAAAAAATAAGGGGGAGCGGCAGAGCATGCCAGGGGGATGGGAATGGGTCTGCCAGAAAAGGAAACGGCAAGGAAGGGGAATGGAAGTGTCAAATAAAACAATCGAACGGACGTGAATCCACAGCTCAAGATACTCGGTGTCCAGAGGCTGAACCTACTGTGCGGAACAGTACCCAATGATGGAACTCGTACTGAACAGACTCAGTAGGCCCGGTGTGGAAACGGAACGACTTACATCAAGGCCAAGGGATGACGTGGGGTTTAGGACTCCCTGCAATGTTAGCCTCGAGTCTACAGAGGGCAGGGAGTGATAGGCGGAACGCCAGAGCTACCTTAGGTACCTGGGCCCTCCTCGGGAGCACAAGTTGGAATAAAGTTAATGGTTGGGGACAATCTTACAGTTTGGGGGGGAGGGGTGGTTGGGGGGCCATTCCGGAAGAGAGTGGGGAATGTTC
Organism: Ambystoma mexicanum; assembly: GCF_040938575.1. Taxonomy (NCBI): domain Eukaryota; kingdom Metazoa; phylum Chordata; class Amphibia; order Caudata; family Ambystomatidae; genus Ambystoma; species Ambystoma mexicanum. The sequence goes on from NC_090921.1 coordinate 1,344,615,267, forward strand.
AACTCGGGCAAAAGGAGCACCCAGAAAGGGCATCTGAAATGGGAAAGATAAGACTCGTAACCTTAAATGTAAGGGGTCTGAACTCCCCCGTGAAACGGAAAAAAGTGGAGAACATGTTAAGGAAAGAAAAGGCCGAAGTGCTACTGCTCCAGGAGACACACATCAAAGCACAGGATAGGGGGAAAATCCACCTCAGAGGCTATGAAATAATGGCACAATCCAACGCAGCGGAGAAGAGGGCGGGGGTGATGATTGTAGTTAAGGAGGGTCTGGAAGCAAGCCTGATCGACAAACATTCCGACAAAGAAGGAAGGTTCGCCTTTGCCAATATCAAACTCCACAATGCCACACTGACACTAGCCTCCATATATGCCCCAAACACGGGCCAAGATGGCTTCCTGAGAGACACGATGGGAGGCTGGAGGAGTATGCGAAAGGTGAAATAATCATAGATGGGGACTTTAATATGGCCTGGCACCCTCAGTTTGACCGGAGCGCTGGTGGGCCCCATCACCATGGTGCCCCGTCGGAACGACTTAAACGGCGGATGGAGGGTATGGCATTGTGCGATGCATGGAGAGAACACAAAGGTCAAACCAGGGGATACACATATTACTCACACGTCCACAATACGATGTCAAGAATTGACTACTTCTGGGTGTCAGTGGGGAACTTGGGTAGAATACAAAACATGGAGCTGGGACCCATCTATCTGTCAGACCACGCACCCCTCTGGATGGATCTACCGACCCCAAAGACAGAGAAAGGAATTTGGAGGTGGCAACTTCCACAGGAGATACTGTCAGACCCAGTGATGGGAGAATCCATAAGGGACAAGATCACAGAATTCTTCGAACATAACGATACAGGGGAGACTGCCCTGAGTACAGTGAGGGAGGTGTTCAAGGCAGTAATCAGGGGCCACTTCATAGCCCTCAAAGCAGCGAGGGATAAACAATCACAGAAGTGGGAAACTGAACTGGAAAAGAAGCTGTCCAAAATCCGGGAAGAACTATTGGCAAACCCCACCAGGAACTTAAAAGGTCACTTAAACACACAGAGGGGCAACTCGAACTCCTCCGTAGCAAGAAAGCCCAGAAATCCCTCTTATACCTCAAACAGAGATACTATATAAAAGCTAATAAGGCAGACCGATATCTAGCCCGATTACTCTTGTCAAAGCGAAAAACAATGACCATCCGGAACATTAAAAATGCACAAGGAGATTTGCTGACGCGCACCGAAGATATAGGGGACACGTTCAGGGAGTTCTACCAGAGCCTTTATGCTACTGAACACCCAGATGAGGCAGACCAAAACAGATTTCTGACAGCGATCCCCTTTCAGAAAATATCAGAAAAGGCCAAAACGGAACTTGAGACCCAGATAACGGAAAGCGAAGTGAAGAAGGCAATAAAAGATCTCCCACTCAACAAAGCACCAGGCAAGGATGGCTTTAAAGCCCCATTTTACAAAAAATACGAAGACCTCCTCACCCCCTTCCTCACTAGACTGCTAAACACCTTTAGAGATAGTGGGAATGTTACCCCATTCATGAATGAGGCTAAAATACTGGTGTTCCACAAACAAGGGAAAGACCCCACCCTCCCAGGCTCATACAGACCGATTGCCCTGATCAATCTAGACTCAAAAATATACACAAAAGTCCTGGCTGCCAGGCTTTCCCCGCTGCTTCCCTCCTTAATTAAACTGGACCAATCGGGATTCATACCAGGGAGGCAGACACACGACAACACGAGAAGGCTAGTTCATCTAACAGACAAAATTAGCATATCCCTCACCCCTGCAGTTCTACTATCTTTAGATGCAGAAAAAGCCTTCGACTGGGTAGAGTGGTCAATGCTCTTCAAAACCATGGCACATATGGGATTCAGGAACCAATATATTAATATGAGCAAGGCCAACTACTCCTCCCCATCGGCTAGAATAGCAGTAAATGGGGTGGTCACGGAGAGGGTGGAAATCTCTAGGGGAACGAAACAAGGCTGCCCGCTATCGCCGCTCCTATATGTGCTGTTCCTAGAACCACTACTAATGAAAATTAGAGAATCAGACCAAATCAGGGGAATCGAGATGGCGGGTAAACAACACAAGGTAATCGCCTACCCAGATGACATGTTACTGGCACTCGTACACCCATCCCAGTCCATCCCCGCGGCAATCCACCTACTTGAGTCATTCGGGGACATATCGGGCCTAAAAATAAACAAAAAAAGTCAGAAATGTTACTCCTAACTGGGAACAGAGAAACACTGAATAGAGAAGCAGGGCAATTTGGCCTGAAAGTCACAGAGGAAGGCTTAAAATATTTGGGTATAACTCTCACACAAAAGGTAGAGGCACTATATAAAAGAAACTACCCCCAACTCCTGGCAGGAATACAAAAAGATCTAGAGCGGTGGTGTCCCCTAAATATCTCTTGGTGGGGAAGAATCCAATCGATAAAAATGAACATCCTCCCTAAACTGCTTTATCACTTCCAATCCCTCCCGATCGTGATACCAGATTCCTTTTTCAGGGCACTGGCAAAGTCAGTCTCGTCATTCATTTGGAACAGGAAACCCCCCAGAGTAGCCAGATCAGTTCTCACGTCTCACACCAAGGAGGGGGGCCTGGCGCTCCCTCACTTTAAGAACTACTACCAAGCGGCACAACTTTGGATCCTAAAAGAATGGCTGGGAGACAATCTGCGAACGATCTGGGTGACCTAGGACAGAGCCGTCTCAAGAATACCATTGGAGGACCTATTGGGGAAATCAAAGCAGCATAGGCACCCGAACCTGCGCATCAGCGAGATCATGAAGGCCACATTGAATGCCTGGGATGAGCAGACACGGAAAGGGCACATTACCACTGCTCTGGCCCCGTTCACTCCAATCTGCAGGAATCCGCAATTCCCGCCAGGGACAGAGCACGGCGCATACGAGAACTGGGAGGAAGCTGGTTGTAGAAAAATTGGGGAAATGTTCGTGGACAGGGAGATGAGATCTTTCGCCGACTGCAAAACACTATGGAACCTCACAAATGCGGACAGATATAAATATGAACAGCTCAGACACTGGCTGTCCTCACCCGAGATAACACACGCAGCGACGAGGGAAGTTACCGCCTTTGAAAAGTTTCTCCTTACCAACTCAGGAGACAGAAAACTAGTCTCCACTCTCTACAAGTTCATAAATACGCAGGAGGAAGACATAAAGTGGGCGTACATGAACAAATGGGAAAAAACACTGGGAGAGGACATCATACCACAACAGTGGCAGTCGCTATGGGCCGATATCCCCAAATTAACCCGAGCTGCCCAAACCAGAGAAATGTGGATTAAAATTATTACACAATGGCACTACACCCCAGAGAGGCTATATAGCATGTTCCCACACACATCAAACCGCTGCTGGAGGGGCTGCACAGACGCAGGCACGTGGAGACACATCTGGTGGGACTGCCCAAAGGTCAAAGGCTTCTGGACAGAAGTAATATCCAAACTAAAAAAGATATATCCAGAAGCGGAACGATTTCCAGAAAACTCTGGTTTTGCGGACTTAAAGGGCATCATGCCAAAACACTCACTAAGGCGCAATGGAGGAGTCTCATGGGCCTAGTCATAGCGGCCTGGGCCACGATCGCACAGGGATGGAAGAAGAAAGATCCACCATTGCTATACACCTGGTTATATAAGGTCTGGTCCCAAATGACCATGGAAAATATAACACACAATCTACAAGGAACACAAGGCGCCTTCACAAAAGAATGGGGAGGGGTACTAGAATATCTCCAATCAGACTATATGGCACAGTGGTGCCCGCACGCCATAAAAATAACAGACTTTTTCACTTCTTAATCGATACCGAGGACATTTGAACATGGACTTCTCTTCCGAACGGGGTGGGTGGGGGGGTGGGATGGGAAGGTTGGGGATTGTTTACTTTTGTACTATCTTTGAACACAATAAAAATATGTTTTAAAAAAAAAAAAATCTTGGCTCGTCCCACTTCTTCCTGGTAAAGTTCTTCACGAGCACGTTGACACCAGGGAAGACGAGGGGAGCATGTAGACTTTGTGTGGGGTCAGCTTCAGCACTTCCTGATGTGTTTTGTGCTGCACTGTCCCCTTTTCGCCGTCGCTGCAGCTGGCCTGAAATGACAGAGGCGCTGGATGTCATACAGTTAAGGTACTCCTGCATCTCTGTTCCCAGAACCTCTCTAGTTGGCTGGGCATCACATCTAGCTCTATCACGGGGGGTAAGAGGGGTCCTCATCCTTCTGCCTGTAACTATCTTGTGCGGCGTAAGATGATGGTTGGAGCCGGGTTGGTTCCGAAGTGCATACAATGCCAGTAGTCGACAGTGCAGCCATCCCTTTTTTAATGTGAGCTTCAACTTGGCTATCCTCTCCTTTAACAGGCTGTTGAGCCGCTCACAGGTAGTGCCTTGGTGTGTACCGGGACCTGCTTCTATCCATCTAGAGAATGGACACACCACCACAATTAAATACCTGTACCTGTTGCACACTTGAATCATTTTGACGTAGTCGTTATGCAAGTGCTGGAACGGCCCATTTGGCTGGGGGATAACTCCTCTCAGTACTTTTAATGTGTGCCCAGCAGTGAACTGTTGGCAGATAATGCAGTTCACCATGAAAAATGCAACATGCTCTGCTAAATTCGGTGTGAACCAGTCTTCTGCGAGCGTTGCAGCAAGATTTTCTTTTGACATATGGATGGGGTAGTGTAGTTGTTCTAATGCTACTTTTAGCAGGGCAAAGTGCTGTCTTGCCTCCACAACCCGTCAGAGGGGTTTAAAGAACACCCTCGACACTTCCACATATTTTTCTCTTCCTGAGGTGCCTCCCCTTGGAGTTCCATTAGCTGAGTCTGCCCCATGTTACTATAGGCCTCAGGTGTGGCTTGCGCTACCATCATCCTTTCATGGGTACGTGCCACCTCCATGTCCATGATGGTTTCAGTTTTGGATGCCATGCGCTTGGCTTCCGTGTCCGCTTCATGGTTTCCACGTGACATGAAATCTGTCCCCTTGGTGTGGGTGGTGCATTTCACGACCGCTATGCCCACTGGGAGCTGTAGTGCTTTTATCAACCTGTGCAATAAGGCTGCGTGTTGCACTGGCGTGCCGTCCGCTCGGAGGTAGCCCCTCCTTTTCCAGCGCGCTAGACCTGCATGTACTATGGACGTCACATAGGCTGAGTCACTGTACACAGTTACTTTCTGGTCTGCATGATTCTCAATGGCGAGTATCAGCGCCAACAGTTCTGCAGCTTGCGCAGAATAGTGAGAGGGTATTTGCGCACTGACGAGTACTTGGAACTCTCCATTCGCTAGGTGTTTTACCACGGCCACGCTTGTATATCTTTGTCTGTCTTCTTGGTCAATTCTTGAAGACCCGTCAATAAAGACGATCTCTCCACACTTGCCAGGACATTTTCCTTAACCCTGGGGATCTTATCATAGAATTCCTCATAGTTCGCACAGTCATGTATAGGTTCTCCTTCTGCGACTGGCTCAGCTATGAATGTAGCAGGGTTCACAGTTTTACATTGAACTATTTTGATCGATGGGTAAGAGATAATCACCTCATAGGCGGATGCTCTCTGAGATGTCAGGATGCCCTTTGGCTTCTCTAGTATGGCGAATAACGAGTGCTCGACATACAATGTCATGGAGCACCCCATCACAATGGATGATGCCTTTTCGATAGCGAATACGGCAGCAGCTAGATTTTGTTTGCATGGGAAGTGGCCCCTCATGACCGGTTCCAGACTCCCGCTGTAATATGCTAGGGGTTTGTACCCCAGCGAGGTTCGCTGCGCGAGCACTGCAGTCATAAAGTCACCATTAGAGTGTGAGAATAGGTAGAATTCCTCTGCATAATTAGGAATCCCGTGAACTGGGGCCTTACAAATTGCCCCCTTAAGTTCTGCAAACCCCTTCTCCATTGCTTCAATCCATTCAATTTCTCCTTTTGTTGCCTGGGCTTTCTTCAAAGCCTGAAGCAGGGGCTTGGTATACGATCTGTAGTCGAAAACCCATGCTCTGACATAATTGCACAGGCCTAAGAAGCTTTGCATTTATTTTATCGTGAGTGGTTTAGCGGTGTTCATAATAGCTTCAGCCCTTTCTGGGGTTACCTTTTTCCCTTCGTGTGAGATGAGCTGGCCTATGTACAGCACCTCTCGCTGACAGTATTGTAACTTTTCCTTATCAACTTTGCATCCTTTCTCAGCCAGGATTGTCAGTAGCTGGACAGAGTCGCATTGTTCCTCAATGATGCTGCAGATCAGAATGTCATCCACATACTGCAAAACAACACTGTCTACTGCAATATTGTTTAGGTCCATCTGCAGGACTCCGTTGAAAATGGATGGAGACTCACAGTACCCCTGTGGCAACCTCGTGCTTTTCAGGTGCATTTGTCTGAAAGTAAATGACGTCAGATCTTGAGAGTCATGGTGCAACTGGATTGAGAAAAATGCATTTTTCAGGTCAACCACCGTGAAATATTCTGCCTCATTTGGTATGTTGCACAGAATTGTGGATGGATTAGGGACTAGAGGGAATTTGGCTTCAACTATATTGTTTAATGCTCGTAAATCTTGGATTAAACGCCAAGACCCTCCCTTTGATTTCTTGACAGGGTAAATAACCGTGTTGCAAGGCGATTCTGATGTCACTAGGATGCCCTGCTCCATCATGGCGGAAATTGTCTTCGCGATCCCCTCATCTGCCTCTCTGGACATGGGATATTGTCATGCTCGTGGTAAAATTGCTCCTGGTTTCAGTTAAATTTTTTACTTCACCTGCCCCTTTCAGGAGGCCTACGTCATAGGGCCCTGTAGTCCATACCACGGCAGGCTCTTGGTCATCAAAGTATTCTGGACGTATCAGCGCCAGCATCAGTCTCTGTGGCACCTCTTGTTTGATCCTTTTGACCCAAAATGTGAGACTTACTTCCACCCTCGTCTCTTCCAGGTCAGGGTGTTCTTTGAACAGATCATCATCAGTGACGTCAGTCACTCGATACCCTTTCTCGATGGCGATAATAGCACACCATTGTCTGCCTTCGTCATCATATCCTTCTACCAATACCACCTTCCCTCGCACTGCGGCAGATTGTATCATTAAGGGAAATACTTGTCCCTCCTCTTCATGCATAGGTATTCTGGGTCTGAATAAAAACTCATCAGGTGTCCTCATAGTCCTATCTGCGAGGCCTGGCAGTCCTGCCATGAGCACCCGTACCCCATATGCGAAGACTTCTGGCTCTAAAGGTATAGCTCTCATGGCTATAAGTCCGGAGTATGCTCTGATCATTTCGCACACGTTTGAATAATGCATTCCTGGAGTGGAGCACACTATACCATTCTCGGTAAATGAGATTGTCATATTCAACTCAGTCATTAAGTCCTGACCCAGGATGTTTACTGGGGTCTGACGTGAGCATAATAAGGATACATTCATTTTGCGCTCTCCCACAGAGACTGGGAGTGCATCTGTAAAGGGAACTCTACTGTGAGCTCCCGTGAAACTCTGAGTATCTATGGCCTCGCCGGACAAGGAAAACTTGCCTTCTCGTATGCACGAGCGCATCGCACCCGTGTCAACTAAGAAGGAATATTCTTTACCCCCCATGACGACACTCACCCTAGGTTCCCTATTAGGGTCTGGTGTCACTGATAGGATAACACATCAGAGTCCCCCGTGAGCTGTCCTATTTCATATATAGGTTCGGCCCACTGTATGATTGTTAATTTCCCCCAGCCCCAGGGTTGACTCCCCCTCCGGAGCTAGTGCTCTGTGACATTTGCGGTTGTGCCTGCTGGGATTGTCCCTGCGGTACGTTCCCCATTTTCGGGGGATGAATCACTTGCTGTGCACCTTGCTGTAGGACTGGCGCCTGCTGCTGCACTATGTGATTTTGTGCAGTGCCCTGCTGCGGGACAGCAGGCAGGTTCACCATGCCTGCCCCATCCCTTGGCTATTTTGCCACATGCCTTGGCTTCTACACACACACGCTACATGTCCTGTCATTCCACACAGCCAACACACTGGCAGTGGTTGGGCCATCTGTCCATCTGGCATAGCTGGACCGCTCATCTGCGTGTTCTGAAAGACATTTTGATTATTCTGAAAGCCTCCCTGGTTACCTCGAAACCCTCCATGATTACTCTGCCATCCTCTTACTCCAAAACCCCTTCCCCTCAGGTAAAATCCTGCATTACCCTGATTGTTCTGCGATGGGTTAGTTGCTTACTGTGTACTTGGCTCAGCTGGGCTTGTCAGCATGGCTCCCTCGAGAGCTTACTTTGAGAGTTTCTTTTGCACCAGCTTTGCCTTCTCACCCTCACGGGTAGCTTCCTTTTTCTGATTCTTTTCTTGCAGCAGTCTACAGTAGTGTGCAATTGTCAACTGTATTTCGGCCCATGGTTTTGCTTCTACTCCTACCAATTTTTGAGCTGCTTCTGCACCGGTTCAGGCAGCCCCTGGCATAATATGTGGTAGAATACAGTGACAGATTTCGTCCAAGACTCATGCGTTTCGAGCACCCACGCGTCTTGAAAATTCTGGATATAAATCAACGGATCCTCTGACTCTTTCATTTTCCAAGTCATTATAGCCCCCATATCGGACGTATCTGGATATAGCGTTCGCAGCGCTTTCCACACTGCCACTCTACAGTTATTAAATGGTGCTCTGTCATGGGAGGTGTTAGTTAGGGTTACTCTAGGGTAGCCTGCCCATTTCCATACACAATCTGCTCTCTCACCAAGTATGGCAATTAGGAGACCCTTAATGTCACCTATAGCTAGGGAAACACCCCCGTCATTTTCTCTAACTCATGTATCCACTTTCTGGCTCCCGATGTCAGCAGTGGAAGCTTATTTTTAAGGTTCTCTTGGTCCATGTGTGGCCATGGAATATATTGTGGTCTTGCTCCCCCCTTTTCTAGCAACGGGAATTGGAATGCGCAGTCTTCCTTTTCCTTCCTCATAGCTCCTCTATCTACCGCCTGGGTGGCATTCCCTCCTTGCCGTGTTCCTGGCAATGCCCCTAATCTGTCTACATAGGTAGGTGCTGCCACCCCTTCTGACCGTGGGGTGTTCCTTGTTGTCAGCCAGACTGCACGGCAGACTTCAGTGCCTTACTTGTGGACCCGCTAGCATCTGACCATCGTACCCCTCGGTCCCCTGGGAGCCGTTTTTCACACCTTCTCCCTTCTTCATGTGACACATCCTCCATTTCCCCACCGGAGTCAGATCCTGAATACTCCCAGTTTATACAACTCCTTGCATCTTCTTTGTTCTGCCCAATCTCCAGCTTGTCTAGGGACAATCGCCTGCTCCCACTACTTCGGGTGACATCCTCAGTGTCATATAGCTGGGTGCTCTCTAAGCACTCATCTTCCCTTCCCCCATCGCATATCTGCTCTAGCCCCATCTCATCGTATATTTTATCAATCGTTTCCCCAATGCTTCTGGTGTCGAAGTCATCTTCAATATTTGTCCCGCTTGTACCTGGTACCGCATCGCTTGCAGGAAAGAATTCTTCTATGTCTTCCCATTATACTGTAGGATTGGGTTTAATGACTTCCCGCTCCAAATATTCAAGATCCCGTGCCCTCTGTCTGCGCTTACGTTCCATTTCCTCATTTACTACCTTGCGCTTCCTTGCTTCTTCTCTAGCCTTATCTACTTCCCTCATTTGTTCATTTCTATGTTCCTTTGCCCTTCTAATTTCCTCATCTTCCTGCTTTTTTACTTTCCTTTCGTGCACTCTCCTTTCTTCCTCTAACTTTAACATGTTCTGCCTGTATTTTTCATAGGCTGTGTACTGTGTGCGACTGAGCTGTACTCCTTGCTCTTCGCGATATAGTTGTTCTCGTCTCAGCCTTTCTTTCTTTCTTGTCCTTTCATCCCTTACTTCCATCTCTTTCTCTCTCTCTCTCCTTTGCGTCTCATCAGACCTCTCCCTTGGCCTCAAATCATCACTTCCTTTTCCATGCAACTTCAGTAATATCTGACCTCCCATCCATTCGTCTTTCGCGAATGCTATCTCATCACCTCTACCTTCATTTCCTTTACATTTATTTCCCTCTTTCTCCTTATCTGGAGGTGCACAACTCCTCGCCCAATCTTTACCTTCATCTTCGCATCTCTCTTTGTCCCTTGAGACCGCAGAGGCGATATTGTTTTCCTATTCTTTTCCCTTATTATCGTCACTACTGTACGTAGGCGACTCATATGCGGGGTTGCAATACCCTGTGGCTGCCTTAAGTTCTCTTAGTGGGTAAAGCCCCTCCGTTTTACTCCCTTCAATGACTGGCTCAGGCGGGGCTGGTGGCGCAGTAGGCGTCTCAGCCCCCTCCGTACATACATTTAGTATCCAGTCTGTGGGTGGTTCTTCCACCTTCGTTTCTTCAAACATCTTCCACAATTCTAGAACAGCAAGACGTTTCTCTAGCTTCTTGCCTGTATATGTGGCGTGTAGGAAGGTCGTCATATGCTGTAAAACCGCCTTAGAAAGGGACCCATTTTGTGGGCGGTACCCTTAACCCACTCTGTGCTATACTTCTTAAGTTTTGGTGCATGCTTAGGTGGTTGCATGCACAAATGCGCAAGCGGGGTAACTTCCTCCATTTTTAATTTCGTCACTAAGAGTGTTTATACAGTTCTTTAACCTTCCAATAGTATGAGCGAGCACCACATACGCAAGCTCCAATCCAATCTTTTCCCGCCAAAATGTATACCAACAATTTACTCAAACCCATCAATTCAATGGCGATTCCCTCTTAGTTACAGAATCGCATACAACAAGACATGTATTACAGACACTTGACAGACTAGACGAACACCAGCTGGTCATACGTATACCTGCCTTCTAATCAATACCCCATCATCGGATTTAAAGGAACTCCCTTGATGACGTCTTTAATCGTTATCGTAGCCTAATCATCCGCCCACTGTGGGCTCTGAGTTCACGTTTCTTCTAACTGCTGTATTAAGGCACAGGAATAAGGCGAATCCTTACGTTTTTACCTCAGGTGCCCCCCTGGTAATCCTTACGTTTCTATCTCAGGTGCCCTTCTGGTAATACTGACGTTTTTATCTCAGGTGTCCCCCCGGTATCCACTCTTTATTTCTTATGCTCGAGTCATTACCCCTATATATATATATAGGGGTAAGTAGAGAAGACTATATATATATATATATATATATATATATATATATATATATATACAGTCTTCTCTACTTCTGACTATTTTAATTTTTTTATCCACCACCCTCCTTTACCTTTCCTGGCTCTAATGCCTACACGACATTTGCCAAAGTAACGAGTTTGTTGTTTCACTCACCGATTGCATCTTTTCCTCTCTGGAACTTCAGGATCACCGCCCCTTCCTCTTCCAGCCTTTTAAGGTTTTTCGTCCGATTGGCTGCCCGTGGGAATGAGAAGGGTTATGCTTGGAAAGGCGGGTTCCTTCCGACCCACTGCAGATTTTTTATGGACTTACTCTATCATTGTCCACGGGGAGCTTCTCAGTCTACTCAGCCGGAATGGCGAAAGGACTCGTGATCTTGCCGAAGGCCCGGAGTTACTTCGTGCCTTCGGTCTAAGGTGTCTTAGTATTATATAATCAATAGTTAATGGCCGAAACCATCCTCACGCGACCAAGTGTTCAGGAAGGGAGGAATTCACTGACGGGCTCATAGGTCACCGCTCACCTTCTAGAACTTGTAAGACACGATAGCTGCACCATGTGAGGACAGGGGGTGCAGGATTCACTTACTCCAACACGACTCAATAATGAGGACTCAGTAAGTTGGCAAAGGGAAGACCGTTTAATGACAAGTACATCAAACAGAGAAACAAATGGAAATCAGCAGCATTGCGATCACCTGTCTTGCTGCGACTTCGTCGAACTTCAGTCGAACAGTCATTGGGGTCATCACGACCCTGGCGTTAAGGGTTTAACGGCGCCGTAAAAGGTGTCGGCGCTGTTAAACCCTTAACGCCTGATTATGAGATCCCTTTGCGTGACCCGACCTTAATGGCTGGTTTTACCAGCTGTTAAAGTAGGGTGCCGCAAAGGGACCTTGGTGCTAATTATGGTACCGCAATTTGCGGTACCGTACTCAGCGCCTTCCCCAGTCCCATTGAGCCCTATGGGGCGAAAATGGGAATGGGGAAGGGCCATGGTGAAATGGGGAAATACCGCCCCGCCAACCTTGGAATGGGGCGGTATTTCCCCATTTCACCATCGCGGACTCGTTACAACACCGGCACCAACCATGGTGCTAATAGCACCATGGTTTAGCACCGGGGTTGTAATGAGGGCTAATATTAGCACCATGGTTGGTGCCGGTGTTGTAACGAGTCCGCCATGGTGAAATGGAGAAATACCGCCCCATTCCAAGGTTGGCGGGGCGGTATTTCCCCATTTCACCATTACGACCCTGGCGCTAATGGGTTAACGGTGCCGTAAAAGGCTGCGGCGCCGTTAACCCATTACTACCTAATTACGAGATCCCTTTGCGGGACCCGACCTTAACGGCTGGTCTAGACCAGCCGTTAAAGTAGGGACCCGCAAAGGGACCTTCACTGTAATTATGGTACCGCAATTTGCGGTACCATACTTAGCGCCTTTGCCATTCCCATTATGCCCTATGGGGCAAAAACGGGAATGGTGAACGGCCATGGGGAAATGGGGAAATACCACCCCGCCATCATTGGAATGCTAATAGCGCCATGGTTTAACGCCGGTATCGTAATGAGGACCAATGTGTCAATTAGTTGGCTAAGGATGGCCTCGAAACTGTAGTCTCTTATCGGGAAAAGTTATGGCATCCTCGGGTCCTGGATGGCATCAGGCGGTGGTACTTCTTCGCTCCTGGCTGGTCACGTGTTAGTTCACCATGAATCTGCTTCAGTTTCCAGCTTTTAGTGCATTTAATTCTGTTTCAGCCTCGCCACCTGCATGGGCCCCCAGTATCTTGACCTTCATGAGGCAGGCTGGTATGCTCTGAAGTTTCAGTCTTGTTAGCTGACGCTTTCCTCCCTTTCTCTGGTTGACCTCGATTTACTAGGCATGAGCTGCTCTTTGTTGAGTTTCGATTCCGCTCTGTCCCCTGGCCTGGGCTTGGATATGAAACCCAACCAGTTAGGCCTTTGCCGCCTAGGTATATTTCTGCTTTTACAAAATGGAGCCGCACTTGTATAATGTGCCCTATTGAGGTTGCCGCTTTATCTTCTACTAAGCATTGCAAGCAGTATCGATTTCTTAGCATCTTGCGTTTCAAGCTATTTACACACGTTTAACAGGTCGGTTGCTTCCATCTTGTCTCGTAGCAACGTTTCCTCACGTTTTAACCTCGTCTCTTCTCTGTGTCCATTATATTTATTTTCGTAGTTACTCGCACTGGCGTGCTATCTTCGATAGCTGTTTTTGTTCATTCACAGTCTGTTCAGGCCCTTGAGTCATTTCCTCTTGCCTTCCATTAGGGCACTTTGGTTCTCTTCATGGACCGTCTGTAGGTACTCTTCATTTCGTATCAGCGGCTGGTACGGCTGTCTGATAGGGTGTCTGATAGGGTGCTGCCCAGGGTTGTCTGGTTATGGGTGCTTCAACAGGTATGGATCTTCTGATGTATACTGGGCAGAGTCCCAGTGCAGCTCTTTGTAGGTTAATTTGCTCCTCATACATCACATACCTTGACGAGTACGCTCCTGGTACCTCGAAATGAGGGGAAGGGGTGAAGGCCATGTCTGGGACCTCCTCAACACTACAATCAGTGAATTGTGAAACAATGGAATTTAAAGTGGTGTGCTGGGAACTGAATCCCTCAAGTGCACGAATGACCGAGTGGTTGCTTCTCACCAGTCAATACCCTGCATCAAGGGAAATCCTGTACACTAGAAGCCTTGGGAGTGTGGTACGACAGAAAATTCACCATGGGAATGGTGACTTCTCATCCTCCATAGTCAGCGAACGCCCTTGATTGAAAGTAGAAGGGGTCCCATTGTAACTGAAGTCATTAGGATTCCCTCGCCTTAAGTGCTACCTCGATGCTATAAAAATGTGGTATTCCTCACTTTTCCTGAGTAAAACTTTTGTACCACTTTTTTTAACCACAAAATCTCAAAACTACAGATTGTAAGTTTGGGTTCGAGCGAGGAATTCACCAAACTACTATCCAGCAGCCGAGCCTCCGACTCCCCCTTGACCTGTGTCCTGCCTCTCCCCTCAATGAAATCTTCACCTCCACTTGGGCAGGAGAACTGACAAGGTCCATAATTAACAACTCGCTCACCTCTGGCATCCTCCCAGAACCCTTCAAACCTGCGCATGTCAAACCTCTTCTTATGAAAGCATCCCTCAACCCTCTTCAGCCAATCAATTTAGGCCCATCTCCAACACCCGATTTTTGACAAAGCTCATCGACCTCTCTGCATACTCACAGCTTAACTGTTTCGTGGAATCCAACAACCTCCTAGACCCCATGCAATCAGCCTTTTGCCCGTGCCACGCAACAGAAACCACACTGATCTCAATATGGGATTACCTCAAAGTCTATGCAGACTCAGAAGGATGCGCAGCACTTGTTCTTCTTGACTTCTCGGCATCATTTGATACCATTAACCCCTCGATCCACCTTAACAGACTACACTGTCCAAGAATCCGAGATTCGGCACTCAACTAGATTGCCACTTTCCTCAACAACATACAGCAAATCACTTTACTCCCCCCTTTGATCTCCTCTGCATACCCAGTGAACACTGGAGTACCCCAAGGCGCGTGCCTCTCACCTCTTCTCCTCAACCTTTGCCAGGCATCCATCTGCCAGGGATCATCCGCTCTCACAACCTCACCTGCTATAAATATGCTGATGACACACACATTAACTGGAGAACTCCCAAATCAAGCTCCAATCCTCGCCCTGACCTAGCAGCATATCTCACAGATAAAGATTTATGAATCACTAGTAACCACATTCTTCTGAACCCAGTGAAGATGGAGATTATGGTGGGCGACAATACAGCCCTATTCCCACAAACTTTCCCATGGCCACCCTCCCTCAGCATTCCTTCCCCTAACCCCACCTCTGTCAAAAACCTTGGGTGCAGAATGGACTTGTACCTAACCCTGTCTCACAACATAAACAATGTATCAAAATCCTGTCACTACCATTTTAGGCTTCTGAAGCTCATTTTCCCTTACCTCTACTACCCTAACAGATTGCCTGCAATTATGCCCAGACTTGACTATGCAAACTCCATCTACCTGGGTGCACCAGTCTACCAATTAAGCAAACTCCAAAGAATCTAAAATACGCTGCCAGATAGGTTCTTGCACTGGGATAAAGGGATCACATATCATCTGCTCTCCATATCCTACGCTGGCTTCCAGTTGGACAAAGGGCCAGCTTCCAAATCTTGTGCAATTCTCACTGAGCGGTACACAAAGTCGGCCCCTTATACCTACAAAAAAAGATTATGCATTATCTCCCAACCTGCACCCTCAGGAAGAGCACAGCCCTCCTCCTGGTGGCCCTGCCTCCAATCCAGCCAAGATCGGAGGGTCCGCTACTCAACCCTGGCGCCAACACTGTGGAATTCACTGCCTCCCCACATTTGACAGAACCAAGACTAAATGATGTTCCGGAAAGCACCGAAAACCTGGCGTTTCCCGTAAGTCATATAAGGGATTGCTTTGTGCCACTCAACCCACCACCAATGGCCAGTCCAAACAGCGCTTATGTTCTTCACCTGGATTGAGCTTGATCATTGTCTTCCTCTGAGTATGCACTGTGTATCAGTCCAGGAGATGCCAACCTCTGTCAATCTTACCATCTGTAAACCAATGCACAGAACTACAAAGCCAGAGCGCTATTGCACTTATGTTCTAAACTATACGATCGGACCTGCTCCTGTTAACCTGTGTCAATCTCACTCATCTGGAAATTAATGCACAGAACTTCAATTCCGGAGCCTAACGGCCCTTATGTTCAAACTTTAAGAATGGGCCAGATCATGTCATCCATTGGACATACAAGCGGGTCTCTGATCAGGCTAGATTACCCTGATCTGCCTAGGAACTGATGCAATTAACACTTTCACCCGTGGCGCAGTATCAGCTATGCTTGGTTAGACTTGCTCTAGTCTCCTGCAGATTTGCACTTCGCCCTTCGATCCAAGGAGCTCTCTAGCACTCGCAGCTCCTGGAAGGGACAATAATGTGATACAATTCTACAATTCAATCCATAAACTAGGATAGGAATACCCACCAACCCGCCACATATTGTTACCCGGGACACAGAAAACGGGCCCACTAGCACTTATGCCTGAGCTTCTGAAACAGACTAACTCTGTCCCACCTCATGGGAAGATGCTCTGAAACAGGTGAGGAATCTGACAGAGAAATTCTCTCGGAGAACCAAGGCTCCTCTAGAATAGACACGGTCAGCTCAGCAAACACTGCACGGAAATCAGAAACAGAGGTCTCCAAACAATCCGTACAGACACTCGCACATACCAATATGCTTACTCTCTCCTATACAACAACATTCAGTAGAATGCAGCTATACCCCTCGATCAATTTGGCCTAGAACTCACCTATACCCCATGATCAAATCGACCTGGCTGCACAGATAATATCATACACAAGCGCTGCCACCGCTAGAATGCAGACCCAGAGGTTAACTGCCTTGCTGAACACATTCTACTGACCTTACACAGCCACAGCACCACGCGTACCATTAGAATACAGCTACACACTGCACTGGCTGCACACATACTGAATTCACCCAAGCACTATATAATTCCCTTATCTCTCCACTGACCTGGATTGCGGTCTGTAAGGGCGTTCAACCCACATCGCTTTTCGATCACACCAATGGTATATAAGGTGGTATACAAATACACAGTAACATAACATATAAATGTTAATATTAATGTTAAAGGATATTTGTACCGTGCTCTATCACCACTGGAGTGGTCCCCTGGCACTCTGGCGGATCTGAAAAGGGAAGGGGGTGGGGTGAGTTAGTGGGAGTAAGCTGGAAAAGTGCAAGAGAGCTATGATGTGCCATTAGCACCGTTTGCTGGGCTTGGGGTGTTTTCCGGTCGGTAGCTGTCGTGTGCTGTTGTGCGAGTCTATGTGTGGTTTGTTTTGTTGTTGCAGTGTAGTGAAGTTTGTGCGGATTGTTGTGCTATAGGGTTGTGGTTGTGTTTTGTTAGAGTTTGAGAGGTGTATGCAGAGGGGTGAAATTGTTAGTGGATTGGTTAATTGGCATTGCTGTTTACAAGCAACGTGCTAAATGTCCACATTCCCTCCAGGTGCGGAGCTTCAACCCGGTTAGCAACATTTGCTGGGCTTGGTTTTTTTTTCCGGTCGGTAGCCGTCGTGTGCTCTTGTGCGAGTCTATGTATGGTTTGTTTTGTTGTTGCAGTTTAGTGAAGTTTGTGCGGATTGGTTAATTGGCATTGCTGTCTAGAAGCGACATGCTAAACATCCACATTCCCTCCAGGTGCGGCGCGTGAACATCCCCGCACCTCCATAAAGAAGGGGAGCGACGGGAGAAAGGGAGAAGAGGGCAGTGGGATTCTCCCTTCCCCCCTTTTTGTGTTAAAAAAATGAGGTCATATCAAATATCAGCCTAAGAAATCAGAAAAAGAATCAGTGAAAAAAATGTGAGGAAACTTAGGGGTCATTCATAGATTTCAGCGCAGAGGCAGCGCACGCGAGCAGTGCAGAGAGGGAGCGTGCGCCAGCATGCGCCAGCCGTGTGAGCTAAACAGCATTCTGGCGCACCGGGTATTCATGGAATTTCCAAGCCATTTTGAGCGCTGGTGCAGAGAACATCCTGCAGCGCCAGTTACGCCCCCAAGAACGCCCCTTGGGCAAGGAAAAGGCATTGAAATCCCCAATGCAGCGCAAAGGTCCGTGCTAATCCTGCACCAGCTTACAGGGCAGCTTACAGGGCCGGTACACTGTAATCGTGTGAAAATACTACGCGTACCGCGCTCACGGGAGCAAAAAGCATGAAAATGTACAGGTGCACCCCTCGGAATACGCGTACCCCGCTCATGCCAGCTAAATTGCGTAGAATTGCATAGAAAAAGCACCTCCCTGTGGCGTGGGCTTCCTGTGGGGCATGCCCAGGGTGGATGGGCTGTCTGCGGGGCATGGGGAGGGTGAGTGGGCTGCCTGTGGGGCATGCCCAGGGTGGATGGGGTGCCTGCGTGTATTTTGGGGGTGCACGGGAAGTTTCACATGTGATACTCCAGGCGAGAGCGGGGTACGTGTATTTGGGGGGTACGCAGGGAGTTTCACATGTGATAGGCCTTGTGCAAGCGGGGTACGTGTATTTCTGGGGTGCGCGGGAAGTTTCACATGCGATACTCCAGGCGAGAGCGGGGTACATGTATTTGGGGGTATGTGGGGAGTTTCACACGTGATAGGCCTTGAGCGAGCAGGTTACGTGTATTTCTGAGGTGCGCGGGAAGTTTCACATGCGATACTCCAGGTGAGAGCGGGGTACGTGTATTTGGGGGTACGCGAGGAGTTTCACACACAATAGGCCTTGTGCAAGCAGGGTACGTGTATTTGGGGGGTGAGCGGGAAGTTTCACACGCGATAGGCCTTGTGCGAGCGGGGTACGTGTATTTGGGGGATGCGCGGGAAGTTTCACAAGCGATAGGCCTTATGCGAGCGGGGTAAGTGTATTTGGGGGGTGTGTGGGAAGTTTTACACGCGATTTGGCATTGTTGGCCCTCCCGGGTGTGCTGTTTCACCTCTCCCCATGCCTTGCAGGCAGCCCGCACCACAGGGGACTACCCTACAACCCTCACCATGCCCTGCAGGCAGCCCACATGGCACCATGCACTTGTGAGTGCACTTGTGAGCCCCGACTCATGTCCCCCACCTGGAAGGTCCCCCCAGTGACGGACACCTGCCAGCAGGCCCCCACTCATGTCCCCCACCCAACATGTCATCACGATCCACACTCATGGCCCTTATGGCCACCCAAATCCCACCCCACGCCACCCCAGTCCAAACAACCAACCAAGCATTCCATCCTCTCTATATTGAAATTCAAATGTCATGCTAGATCCCAAATGACAAGTATGCACATCAATACATGTCCATCAGACACACACAATGGGGCACGTGAATGAGAAAAACCACATCGTGACATGCACAAAACCAATGAGAGAATACCACACAAATGAAGTATGAAACAAAAATGCATTATATACAAAATTGAAGGAATGAAAGAAAATCACACAAGAAAAGAAATAATAAACAAAAGCCTGCATGTCCAAAATGAATGAAAAAATGTGAATGCTGAATCCAATTAAATCCAAATAAAAATGGCTCCAAAGTGTTCGTCCATTAAACCAAATCCAAAGTTTAAAAAATCAAGAAAATCATTGGTCCATGGTAAAAATAAATTCCAAGAAGTCAAATCCAGTCCAGAACTATATACAATGTAAAAATCAAGGGTCCATGAGCCCAACAATCCAAAGAAAACCTACCAAAAAGCCTACCTAATAAATAACTATATACAAAGGTGGGGCATAGTCCATGCGCCCCAAAGGAAAAAAAAATAGAAAGGAAACTTACACCTACAGAACTGTTTACAAAGGCGGCAGGCAAGTCCAACGGCTCACTTGTTGATGTACCAGTCCAGGGCATCATCGAACTCCTCTTCAACGTCCTGGAGGCGGGCCTGTTCCATGGCCCCGAGGTCTCGCTGGGATAAAGCCATGTCCACCTCCAACTCCCTGCAAATTTCCTCGAGGCACTCAGCCCGCCTCAATGCCCTGCGCATGGAGTTCTCCGCCCTGACCATAGTGAGCCGTGCCTCTTCTGCCCGCCGCCGCTCCGCATCTATTTGCCAGCCCAACCGCTGCCACACGGAAGACACTCCCAATCCAGGGTACTCCTGCCCTCCGTCCGATGCCTGCCCCTCTGATGTTGATGGCCCCGAGCCATCATCGCTCCCACCTTGAGCCTGCTGCTGCCGTGCATGTGCCCTGCCTGTTGATGCCTGAACATCCTCCTCTTGCTGGGTTCCAGTTGTTGGGGTGGCTACCCATGCTTGACCTCCGACTCCCGACTGTGGCAGGGATGTGTCCTCCACCAGCCTGGCCGACGGGTCAGAGTCAGCTCCACATGATGCCCAGGTGATACTTGGGCAGGAAGATGGAACAGAGAACGACTGGCGCATAGGGGGTTAAGTTGAGGAGGGGGTCGGTAGAAGGTCCAGTACATGGAGGAACCCAGCACCGGTGACCTGTCCTAGTAGGTCGACACGGTCAATGAGGCATCTGAAATAACATGCAGCGTCCACACGAGAACCCTGCACATCATCCCGGATGCCAAGTCGATGCAATGCCACCCCATCCAGGACAGGCTCAACACGGCCCCAGATTGCCACGTCGGCAGGGAGAGGAAGGCCAGTTGTTGTTAGCGGATCCTCTCGCTGAAAACGGGTCTGGACGAAGGCATCCCTGCTGGTGCGGGATGATGCAGTCACAGGATCGGGGACAGGATTACACACAGGTACCTCTGCGGCCGCCTGTGCTGCCTCCTGTCCCTGCCTCTGGACTGCACCACTAGCACCAGTGGAATCCCCCCTCCAAACCCTGTGTGTGGCCCTTCCACGGCCTCCTCCTCAACCAAACCCCCCACCAACCTGGATGACTCAGTGCCATCTTCCTCCATAGGCCCCTGTGGGGTCTCAGCTGCCCCTTCTGCTGCCGAGGAGTGTGCTGGCATGTGTCATGTATGTGGATTCTCCATGCCACTCACAGGCTAATGTGTGATGATGGTGCTATGCAGCATGCAGCACGTGTTGCTTTCCCATCTTGGAGCCCTCAGTGGCTGCTTTTAGGCTCCCCTTCCACTTCATTGCCAGTGCATGCATGCCAGAGTTATTGTCATGTGTGACATGTGTCATTTCTGTATTTGATGTGTACCTTGTGATGCCTATGTGGGTGGGCTATGCTGCTAATGCCTGTCTTCATCACTTTTCTTTTATGTTTTTGCAGATGATGAGTCACTAGATGCTGTTGAGGAGGAGGAGATGACGCAGAGGCAGGAGTACTCACAGACACAACCAGGCACCAGTGGACGATGTGGGGTGGTGGTGGGTGAAAATCCATTACTGCTACAGACCATCTTGTCTACGGGTGTCACTGAGTACACCTCCGTAGACCTCTACAGCTCAGGTGCTGAATCTGACATTGAGACAAATGTCCCGTCGCAGGTGAATTTTTCTGGAAGGGATGCTGTTCTCTCCAACCCACCTGCACCAGGGGTAGACCCCGCTATGGGCCATTCAGTGTTGGAAAGTCCGCCTGTGGCGGTTACGGATGCAGGGTCACTCTCCACTATATTTGCTCCTGTTCCTGGGCCAGCAGATCAAAGGAGGAATGCAGTCCTGCAGCCCCAGGCAGCACCAGCACAGCAAGGTGCACATCACCTTGCCCCAAACAGGTGTGGTGCCCGCCAACACAGTGGCCGTGCGCCACCAGGCAATACTGTGTGGGAGAACTCCATATATTCTATTGCAGCACAACAGGGGGCATCATGTGAGATGGTGGCTTAGGCCATGGATAGGATGGCCACTTCCATTCTCCCCCGAAAGGCAGGTGGAGCTCCAGCAGCAGGCAACATAGTCCATGTGTCGCTCACACAGGGAGGACATGTTGGCGCCCAACAGAGACCGACGGGCTGGACTAGAGACTCTGCGTACAGCCATTTCTGCAGAGTCACAGGCCCACATGGATGCCCTGAGGTTAGAACACAGGGCCCTCAGAGACACTCTGGGTTCACTTGAGGTGTCCCAGAGTACAAGGTCAGAACAGCAGCTGGAGCAGCTAATACGCACACTCTCAGTTGAGCTCCAGGCAACCCGTGAGGAGATCCGGGCATCATGCGAGTTCTTGCAGGCAGAAATGCGTGCTACTCGTGAGGTGCTGCATGGGGATCTCCGTACCATCATCCTACAGAACCAAACCTTTCAGACCCGCATGCTTGCTGCCATGGAGGAGCATGCCAGGGCTTTGCGTGGTCTGCCTCCCATATCACGCACACCTTCTGATCTACCACCAGAGGATGATGACAGCAACGGCAGTTCTCCCACTGTAGGTTAGCCATGCAGGCCATAAGGAGGGTGTTTTTTTTCCTCAACATCCACGCATGTGGGTGTTGGGATGCACCCTGTACCTCCTCCCTCCTGAGTGGCCTCCCCCCCATCTGGTCGACACATGGCCATTTTTGATTTTCTTTTTGAATTTTTTTTCTTTTGGTTTTTTTCAAAATTCTTTCTGAATTGCAAAATGAAATTAGTATTTAAGTCATTTATTATGTTCTTTTAATCTTCTTTTTTCTATTTATTATTTTCAATTTATTTTCATTTGTAGTTTGTTATTTTAATTTTCATACATTTTTTAAGTTAAATTGTATTCTGATTTTTCATTTATTATTTCATTTATTTGGTTTACTTTTCAATTTTTTTTTCTTTATTTAATTTGCTTTTACTTTTTTGTTCATAACCATTTTCTTTCAGATTGTGAATTCATGTTACAGTGTGTTTCTTTGTGTGGCTCCCATAGGCATCCACTGTGTATTCCAGCTGGGCACATGCAGGCTTGTCCTGTCTTTGGGTTAGAAACTTGGGTTCCTGACACACACACCCCTCCTGCTTCCCCTTTCCATGGGTTCGCAAAGGCTGTGACCAAGTGACAGTAACTTACACAGAGGCATTGGGCTCCCATAAGTTGTGTGGGCAGTCTGTAGTCCAAACTGTGTATACATCCCTAGTGGGAATTGGTGTTCATTTCTCCACTGCATGGTGGATTTGTATATGGTTTTACATACAGGACTTTTTGCATATATGCATGTAACTTCTTCATGTCTTAACAAGCCTGTCTCCATTGCAGATGCAGTTCATGTTGTATGCGGTACACTGCCACATTTGGCTACCAGCAACACACTGCAGTTGCAAGGGGTCAATGTGCTGCCTTTGTCAGGTTGTGACACTTGCACTACTTTCATTTTTTACTGTCATATTTTGCCGCTGTTGGATCCTGTACTGATGTTTTGTCTTGCTGGTAAGTATTTGTTCATGTGTGCTCGTTTTTTTTCATCAGTGAGAGGAAATTGTCTCTGGCCTGTTTCCATTTGGGACGGTGCACTTTGTGACACTTGTGTCATGGGTTGTGCATTCATTTGGTTGCTTTCACATTGCATGCCATGCCACTATTTGGATGTAGTATTTTGCAAGAGGGTAGTCATTCATGCTACATGAATGTGTGCCTTTTACTGACACAGCATTGGGTATGTTTAAGTATCTAGGGATACACACAATGGAGCACTTCCAGGTGAACAATCTCAAGGTGGTATGGTTGTGACAGTTGACTGTCCCTTTGTCATCATCATAAATTGTCAGCTGGTATGTGCCAGGCCTGTGTGCGCTCCGCAGGGGTGGGATTTTAGGTGAAGAAATTTGCCACAAGCTGGGTACGGGCTGCCTCACCATGTGCCCTTTCACTTCCCATGTGCAGCGGCCGTGCATTGGTTGGGGATGTGGGGGCACCACCATGTCCACCGGCACACCCCGCCAGTTTGCAACGTTGTGCAGGACACATGCTGCCACTATGATCGTGCACACCACTGGGGGTGCATATAGCAGCAACCAACCAGAGCTGTCAAGGGAGCGAAAGCGTGACTTCAGCACTCCAAATGTGCACTCCTCTATGCCCCGGATTGCAATATGGGCTGTGTTGTATCTTACCTCGGATGGTGTGGTGGGGTTCCGTATTGGTGTCATCATGTAGGTGCTCAGAGGGTAGGCACTGTCCCCTGGGGAGGTGATAATGGTTGTCATTTGTGGCATTTTCACATTTCTCAGTGTCTGACATGCATGCATGTGCAGAGGCATTTATACTCACCAATTAGCCATATGTCGCCATGCCTCCCAGCTTCCAGGTCCCGGTTTAGGGGTGACATTCGGAATATGAAACTATCATGGCTGGACCCCGGATAGTTGGCATATACTGAGGTGATGATTCCCTTGGCATCACATACAACCTGCACGTTGATGGAATGCCAGTGCTTGCAGTTTCAATAGATGTGCTCAGTGGCCCTGGGAGGACGTAGAGCCACATGGGTGCAATCAATGGCACCTAGCACTTTGGGGAAGTGTGCCACCCCTTAAAAGTCCTGGACAACGGCCTGCCTTTCTGCAGGTGTTCTGGGCATGTATATGTGCCTGCGGACTGAGGGCCGTGCAGTCATGATCGCCAGCACCTGGTGTAGGCAGCGTGACTGCGTGGCCTGTGAAACACCCCCAACTATGGCACTTGTCAGCTGAAATGACCCAGTAGCCAAGAAGTGCAGTACATTGAGCACCTTTTCCAAAGGTCTCAGTGCTTGGGAGCACAGGGTGGGTGATGTGAGGTCATCCTCCCACTCCCTGACCAATTCTAGGATTATTAGTGGTGGAAACCTGTACCTCCCATACATCTGGTCATCAGGCATCCCAAAAAGGCTGGTCCTGGGTACAAAAATGTGCGGCCTGGCTATCCTCCTCCTCCTGCGGTGTCCCACAACCCCGACTTAGAGGAACGGTATATTCATCGTAGCGTATGAGCTTGTTTGTTGTTTGCGCGCACTTTTATGCTGCGCGGGCCGCTTACGCCTGCTTCCTGCTGGCGTACGTGTTTCCGGATTAGCGCATCTTTTTTGGCGCACGGGTTTCCCCTGTTCGATTCCATGAATACGTGTTGTTAGCGCGTGTGTGGGCGTTGCGAGCATTTACCTCCTGTACTTCCCCCGTAATGCCCACATTTTCACGTGTTGTTCCACATTCCGCGTGTTACACCCCATGTTCCGCCCACTTTTCTTGTGTGCGCTACACGTTGTGCGCTTCCCCTGTGTGCATCACGCACAGCGTTTGGTGACATGTGCGCCCGCGTGCAACACCCGCGGATTTGGCACACAACCCAGGGTTTACACACGCAGCGCATTCCATGAATCGACGAACGGCTGCGTGCGCGGCTTTAGCACGCGTGCGTTGCGTTTTTCACATTTGCGCTCCCCTTTTCAGCGCACATTTATTACCCTGTCAATAGATGCGAGAATGTGTTGTCCATTTTCTGCAATTTTGATTCAAAAATGTTGAAACGGGTTTCAACAAAAATGATTTCTTATATCAGACCAACTTTTTCATACATATAAAAGTTAGACGGAGTTTTTAAATGTAAACAATTAATAATAGGGCACCGTTTTCTGCTTCACTTTGGAAAGTTGGCACAGACGATGCTCGAAAATTGTGTGCATCTGTACCTGGGTTGGCCTGGCCTTTTTTACTTCCCGCTGTTTCTGCTGGCCATCGAGTTCTCACGGAAATCGTCAGCAGTGGAAGCTGAGGTTAACCCCGGGTGGGGGGTCGGTTTATCCTGGTGAAGTTTAGCCCCGAGGGGGGTCTCAGCCCTGAGGGAGTGAGCCAGGCCTCCCAATTTCTAATTCACCACAAACGAGCATGTGGGAGAGACAATGCGTCTACGCTCCCCTTTGTTCCCTGACCACGTCTTCTTGTGGTTTGAGGTGGGAAGGAATAGCGAAGGTCCCGTCTACTGGGGCTTGGTTCAGACTGCTCTCAGGTCACAGACAGCAATAAATAGCTTCCCTTTCATATATACTTGTTCTTCATATCTTAATCTCTTGTCTTTCTCCGTTTCTTTTTTATATATAGCGCCAACATACCAATTTATGGCTGCTTCAGGGCGTTTTGAACCGCTGCAGCATGTTCCAAAGCTAAAAAAAAGTACAGTTCAGACAGCTGCTTCAAGCAGAAGAAGCAGAGGGACAGGGGGAGACTGTGCTCGGGTCACTGAGAAGGACGTCACCCCGCTCACCATCCCTCAAGGCTCTTGACCCCCCCATTCTACAGACGGGATACCCAGGTGGCCCTGAGGACACTCTTAATTAGGGGAAGAGGTTGATTTGTTCTCTCGGCCCGCTTGTTCTCCACTGGAATCCTCCCCTGCCCTACCAGCGTGTTTTTGGGGTTTGATGTCTTGAGAAGATACAGCCACTCTTCAGTCAATGGCGGTTCCAGGAAAGCATCTGCATAGACCACTGACCCCGTCCGTCATTCCTTGTGCCACAGTTACCTCTGAATGTGTCTTTAAGTGACTATGTCAATAGCCCATAGTCACGTGCAGGGAGCCTGCCTTCCTTTCCTTCCTTCCTTCCTTCCTTCCTTCCTTCCTTCCTTCCTTCCTTCCTTCCTTCCTTCCTTCCTTCCTTCCTTCCTTCCTTCCTTCCTTCCTTCCTTCCTTCCTTCCTTCCTTCCTTCCTTCCTTCCTTCCTTCCTTCCTTCCTTCCTTCCTTCCTTCCTTCCTTCCTTCCTTCCTTCCTTCCTTCCTTCCTTCCTTCCTTCCTTCCTTCCTTCCTTCCTTCCTTCCTTCCTTCCTTCCTTCCTTCCTTCCTTCCTTCCTTCCTTCCTTCCTTCCCTCCCTCCCTCCCTCCCTTCCTTCCTTCCTTCTTTCCTTCTTTCCTTCTTTCCTTCCTCCCTTCCTTCCCTCCTTCCATCCTCCCTCCCTTCCTACTTCCATATTCCCTTCATTTCCTTGTGTTGACCACTTTCATACTTTTTTTCTATTATAGAATCAGTTGACTCCCCTAATAAATGTGGTCCAATTGGACACAAGGCTCCTGTACCTTTTCCTTCTCACGTCTTCCCGTGCATCTTATCTATCCCTGGCCCTCATCAGCAATATCTACCCAACTTTGCTCCTCCCTACCAATACTGAATGTTCGGTCATACTCCTTCTTTGCCTGGCTGACAGGCAAATCACTTCGGCTCCATGAACTATGGCAGGAGGTGCTATATAATAAAAGCAAGCTAACGTAACATATATTTCCCAACCCTACCTATCTTATCTGCTCTTTTTGTCTCTTTCCTCCAACAATGTTCTTTGGGCAATGAGGATATTACAGTCCTGGTGGAGAGGGCTGTAACAGGTGTTACGGGCCCACAATTGAGTTACGGGCCTGAGGCAAAGCTTAGTGCGTGGGTCAGGGCTGATAACACCTGTTGCAGCCTTCTCCACAAAGGCGGTAATGCTGTTACCACAGAAAGCCCCATACGCGCACTTATACACATGCAAACTTGCCTTTATCGCTCAGTTCCTGATCTCCCTTTTTATCAGATAGAGACAGGGTTTTCTTTATTCTATAATAATAATTTAGCATTTATATAGCGCTACGAACCCTCAGGTATCTGAGCACTGCTTATTATTACCCACGGTGTGTGGTGATCTTTTATCGACCTCGGAAGGATTGTTAGCAGGCTCTGCATGGATGTCAAAGAAAGTGCTCTACTCACTCTGCCACTTGACTGGCTATATATGTCCCTCTCTGAATGCCTTTGGACATATTGGGAGATCAGTGGGGCAACACCATTGAGCTAATCAGGCTTCAGCCGGCCTAGCCGCCCCCCCCATACCCCGCACCCAAGGCCCTGCAATTACTAACAATAAGCATTTCACTGTTAGCACATACATATTCATACATTTTTAGGCAATCGGGATGGGGTGTTAGCACGTGCATGTCAAGGGAGTGATTGGATGGTGGGGGGCAGGAGACAGCCCATTTTGGCTTACCGCACAAAAACCCAGACTCATTTAAAAGTGGAAAAGGTTGCTTTAATGTGACAGGCCAAAGCTTACAATAAAACGCTTACCTGGCTCCATGGCCTTACAGACTAACGAAATATTTAAACAACCAATTAACTAATTACACCTTTCCATTTCCCCAACAATTAAATAATTAAATAAAGCCATTTCCTCCCTACCTGTCCCTTGGACCCTACCTTCTCCTTACCCCTTTTCCAGGCGTCCCGCTTTCTCCCTGGGGCCATGCCCCTCCAGGCTCAATACCTGTTCCACCGGGGTGGCCCGCTTGTGCAAACAGCACCACCCCATCCTTTTCCGTGTCATTCCCCCATTGTGCTTCCCTCCCCCCACATCAAAAGGGGCCATGCCCCCGGCACCAGAAAAACCCTCCCCCGAGGTGTTCTTTCTGCCCCACCCCCCCCAACAACATTCCTTTACTTGCAACTCTTTAACCAATCTCCCAGCCAAGAGCGCAGGTCTGCCAAATAGTGGTTGTTCCCATAAACCGTCAAGTGCACCCCATCTTCCCTAAAAATCATAAATCCCTCGTACACTATTTCCTTATGCTCCATCACCTGCACCGCCACGGAGGCACAAAACTTTACCATTTCTCTGTTAATTCCCTTTCTAGCCCTCTCTATCGCTCCCTCGCTCCTCGCCCCCCTCCACACTCTGCGCGGCAACAACTTAGTCCACAACACCTCTGCTCGAGGCCACATTTCCCGCACCCAAACTAAATCCCTTTTCATGTTCCTTAGCAGGGCCAACCCCGTATCCCTAACCAGGTCATTCTCCCCAGCGTGAATAATCAACACCTCCGGGACCCCGTAGCGTTACCGCATCCCCGCCAGCATAGGCAGCAACTGGTCCCAGCGCAGGCCCCCTAACCCTTGTCATCTTACCACCACATCCTTATAGCTACACCCCAGCTGCCTGCCCATAACCCTTCTCTCCGCTTCCTTCCCCGGCCATTTAACAATTGAATGGCCGACAATCCACACTTGCGCCAACTCCCCCTCCTTTCGCACAGCATCTGAAAAAGAAATTACAAAATTACCAACACAATACATACAACCCCCACGCTGTTGTCAGCCCACTTTTACCCCATCCTTAAAATTCCCCTTTATTAAAATTCCCTGACATACCCCTTGTATCTCCCAGACCTCCAACGCCCCAAACTTTTCACCTTATCCTCCGTGAAACCCAACCTATTACCCTCTGATGCTGCACCCATCCTGAATGAATGTGTACCAAAATCCTCGCCGTTTTCTCCTACCTCCCGCAGAGCCTTCCGCAATACCCCCAAAACTTGTGCCGCTGAAACCGGCGACCCATCCTCAAGTTTAAACACCAAGCCTGACTTCCCCCCACACCGCTCCTTCCACAGCCTGCCTGCCCGCACTGGGCATAAATCCTTGCTCCCCAGCCCCAACAAAACCCAGGAACCCTTCCCCTTCTGATCCGTTTTAGATTCATTAATCCTGATGTCCAAACCCCATTCTGTAACTTGCACATCCTCCCACTGCAAACCCCCAGACCCTTCTTTTCCCCCCACCAGCTCCGAAACCCGAAAAGCCCCGAAAAACAACCATGTAAAACAGGTCGCAAACAGCTCCCCCTCCCATACTGACCAGCAAACTCCCCCTACTACCTTAACCAACCTTTGCAGCAACTTCGCCCATATTGGCCTCCTCCTGTCTTTGTCCCTCTTACTCTCTCTTGCCCATCCTTCCAACATCCTACTCGCCATTTCCCCCCCACTCAGCTGGAAACCCCAAAACCATTTCCCGTAAAAAGCAATTCCTGCTAACTTCCCCGCTATAGTTGCTCTTGACCAGCCCCTGTCCATGCACCTCAGGAGGAAATTCATGACATCATCCCTCCTCCTCTCTTCCGCATCCCATCTGCCCTTCCAACTACGCGCTCCCCCCCAATGAAATCCTCCCGGGCCCTCCTGTATGCCTCCTTAGACGCCCCGG
The DNA here is from genome assembly GCF_040938575.1 of Ambystoma mexicanum. Lineage (NCBI taxonomy): Eukaryota > Metazoa > Chordata > Amphibia > Caudata > Ambystomatidae > Ambystoma > Ambystoma mexicanum. The sequence goes on from NC_090921.1 coordinate 1,344,644,972, forward strand.
CCAATGAACCCTCCACCAAAGCCAGCGCTCTCATCCTCCTAGCTTCCACAGCTCCTCCGGAATCTGCTGCACCTCCTGATCCGCATCTGGAGCCAATCCACGGAATCTCTGCCATTGAAAACGAGATAATGCATCAGCGATGCCATTATCCTTCCCTGGCACGTGTTGCCTTAAACAACACATTCAATTCCATGCAACGCAGCATAAACTCCCTCATGAGTCTTGCCACCGTCTGATCCCTCACTGATTGCCTGTTTACCACATGGACCACGCATACATTGTCCACATTGAAATTCACTTTCCTATCCTGCAAATCCTTCCCCCACAACTCCAATGCCACCAGTAATGGGAAAAATTCCAGGAATGCTATACTCCTTCCCTCCTTCAACCACCGATCAGGCCATTTCTCCGCACACCATTTCCCCCCCCAAAATACTCCGAAACCCCATGTTCCTGCTGCGTCCGAGAATATGTGCACTTCCCATGTCACCGGGCCCCCCTGCAACCACGTCGACACCCCATTAAACTTCTCCAAAAAACGCTGCCAAATTCTGCAGTCCTCCCTCACGGACCCCGATACTCTTATCCGGTGATGCGGGCACTTTGCTCCCGCCATAGCCCTCGCCATGTTCCTACAAAACGTCCGCTCTGGGGCCACCACCTACCATGCGAAATTCAGATGCCCCACCAATCTCTGCATGTCCACCAGTGTCATTTTCTTGGCCCCCACCGCCCTTTCCAGCAACACCACCAGTTTGCTCACCTTGTCGTGTGGCAAGCGTGAGGTCATAGACACTCAGTCCAGTTCAATTCCCAGAAATGTCAACACCACTGCAGGCCCTTCCGTTTTGTCTTCCGCTAACGGCACACCCAACTCCTCCATTAGCTCCTGAAACAACTTCAGCATTCCCTTGCATTCCCCCTCACTATCTGCCCCGCTAATAAACAGAAAATCGTCCAAGTAGTGCAGCACACTCTCCCAACCCGAGTTAAATGAGAAAACCCACTGTAAGAAAGAGCTGAATCGCTCAAACAGCGCACAGGAAATTGCGCACCCCATTGGCAAGGCTTTGTCTATGTATATGCGGTCCTCAAACTGTAAACCTAACAACCAAAAATCCTCCGGGTGCACCGGCAATAACCTGAACGCCGCCTTGATGTCACACTTGGCCAGTAAGGACCCTCGCCCTACCTTCCTTATCAGCTCCACTGCCTGGTCAACACTTGCATATACAACCCACACTCTTCCGGGGCAATGAAATCATTCACTGACATGGCCTCCGGCCAAGACAAATGGTGTATTAAATGAAACTCCCCCGGAGCTTTTTTGGGCGCCACCCCCAGTGGGGATATAACCAAGTCACCCGGCAGGTCATCAAATGGCCCTACGATCCTTCCCGCCGCTACTTCCTTGCTCAATTTTTGCCTTACCACTTCAACATTTTCTTTGGCTGACTTCAGATTTTCAGCCCACCGGCGCACCCTTGGGCCCTGGTAACCCAATCTGAAACCCTCACTAAACCCCTCACTCAAAATCTTCGCCCCTTCCCTGTCTGGATAGAATTGCAACGATTTCTGCAGAACCCCCACTTTAATTGGCGTAAAAGCCTTTCCCCACAACCCCTCTGCCCGAACCTCTCCCCCTCCCCCTGTCTCCCTGTTGGAAACATTGAGTGAGAGGGTGTTTTCCACCCCACTTGCTACACTCATGCCTGAACCTACACAGGGTCCTTGTGCAGCCATCCTTATTAAACGGCCAACATGCTGCTGAGGACTGCCCTCTGCCCCTTCCGCCCGCCCCTTCATGGGCAGGGCGACCAAGAAAGGGCCGGAAGGGCACCGGCAGCCCACTTGCAGTGTGTAATGTCGGGCAGGCCTCGTTGGGGCCATCCATTGCAGCCAAAGATCCATATCTATCTCCCCCCAGACCGCCTGACTGTCCTCCGCCATCCACGCTCTGAATTCCTCATCATACCTTACCCAGGCAAATCCCCCGAAACTCGTGAAAGCCTTCCTAATTATGTCCATATATTTAAGTAGGGCCACACACCTCTCACAATAAACACTGGCATAAATGATAAATGCCGACGTCCAATTCTCAATGGTCACCGGTACCCTTGGTCGCGCAGCCAGTTCCCTCTCCTCTTCTTTAGACCCCTCCTTAGCTCTCACTTCCCTATGGAGCAATTTAAAAACGTCTACAAATTCCCCCGCCTGAATCTTCTCCCTGGTCGCCGCCATCAAGTGCGCCCCCAACGGTTTTGTTATCCCCATGTATGGCAGTTTTTTATCCTTTCCTTTCCCTTCAACCTCCTTTTCTTTTCCCCCTTGCACCTCGAGCCCCAATGGCTCCACCACCTTGTCCGTTTGAATCTCCAGTGAGCAAATGCTCTTCTCAACCCCCAAGGCTCCAATGGCCTGCACACGTACTTCCTTCCTTACCCCTTGCAATCCAGACCCCTCATTTCCCGTCCCCCTTCTTGTGACCCCTCTCTGCCATGCAGAAGACCATTCCCTTTCCACACCGGTCATCTGCGGTCTGGCGTCCACACCAATGCTCCTCATCTCTTTTCTTAGAGGGCTCCTACTGCGGGGACAAAACATGTCAGCAGACTCACCCAGCCAACAGTTCCCCCGCCCTTCTACCCCCGACACCCCTGCACCTGCCTTTCCAGATCCCACCCCCAATATCTTCTCTCCTCCCCCCTTTCCCCCACCTCCCTATAACCTTCCCCCTCCCACTGCCCCACATAATCCTCAAAACCAACTTCATCACCCGTCCAATACCATTGTGGCTGCGAGCTCGTGCCCCAGACGAGTTGATCTCCTTCCTGTGAGCCCAGGGTGTCCACCCCGCCACTCCTTTGACGTCTTCTCGGCGGGGCCGTGGAAACCCCTGCCTGGTCCTCTTCACTTGGGCGAGGCGCTCCGACCTCCGCCCTGGGGTCCTCATTGCTAGGGGCCGTGCTGAACCCTCTAGGCTCTCCGTACGCTGACCGAGGAGGGGCCGTTTCCAAACCCTCTACCTCCACCTGACCAGCGGGGGCTGAGCAGCGCCCTCCGCCCTCACCCTATCCACCTCAATTGATGGGGACCTCTCCCTCCTTCTCCCACCCGCACTCTTACGCAGGTATTTCCCCCCTCTTCTCCGCTGCCCTTGCACCCCCTTCTGTGCCCCATCCCTTGCACCGCCGTTATTCCCTCGAGCCCCCTCCCTTTGAGCACTCCCTGCTTCCTTAGTGCTATCCTTCATTCCCTCCCCACATGGCTGCCCACCCGAAATCATCTCTTCCCCGGACGCCCTCCTGTCTATCTCCCTCCTCATCTTCCTTTCCCTGGATTCCCACATCTCCCCTCTCCCCACCGCAGGGGTGCAAGCCACCACTGCCGCGAGAGCCCCATCGGCTGCCGCTCTGCGCTGCGGCCTACCCCCACTTGTCTCCCCCTCACCCGTGACCTCCCCCACCGCCCCCTCCAGCTGGGCCCTAGATGCCCTGCTAATTATTGCCAGGGCCTCCCTCAGTGCCCTGGCATCGACCAATCCCTCCTTGCCAGCTCCCTGGCCCACCATTGTGCCCAACAATCTAGCTGTGCACCAGGGGTATTCCCAGTCAGGCTAGCTAACTAAGCCCCCGAGCCAAGACCTATCCGTGGAACTATACCAAAAACGCCAACACTGCTAACTTTGCACAGCGTAAAATTAAACAATAATAACCCACTGGTACTATGAAACCCAAACAGAAAATGTATTTCCCTAATTATGTATCTATTTAATTAATTAATTAATTAATTTATTTATTTATTTATTTTTCTTTATTTATTTATTTATTTATTTATTTTGAAGTATTTATTTATCATAATTATTATATAATTTTGTTATATATATATTTTTTTTTAGAACCCTAATAAAATGTTTTTTACCCTTGTAACCACCCCCACCCTTCCACCTTGACAAGCTCCCTAACAAAAGAGCCCAAAACCAACAGCACGGGCACCAACTAGTGCTGTAGAAATGTCCAGGCACACTGCCACCTGGCGGTGCTCAAGCAGCACCGCACGCTTCCCAGTAAAACAAACACTGCCCCTTTAACAGAGATGCACTACCCCCTTTCTGAACGGCGCTGACACCGCGCCCACACTCGACGCCGAAGCCGGGAGACACACAGCGGAGCTGCGGGGAGAAAAGACACTAACCCGCGCTCAATCCCTCCCCTGACCCCCCCACCCTGCCGACACCAACGGAGGACGCGAGACACGCCGACACTCCTTAACGGCACACCCGGAGCCCTACAGCCCCCCGACCTCCTGCAATGCCCCCGCGATGTAACCCAGAGATACGGGGACCCACGGTAAGAAGCGAGGGGTGTCTTATCTACGGCACCCCTCCTATAAATATGCACACACAACTGCACTATACCTCTCTCTTTTTTTTTTTATATAAACACCTAACCGCCCGCTCTTCCCACACTCCCCTACCTCACCTTACTATCTCGCCCGCCTGAAAGCCCAGCTACTACCAGGGAAGGCTCGGGAGCAGGCAACAGGACTTGACAATCACCAAGTCCAACCGTCACCTGCCTCCCGAACCTTCCCTGGCCCCTTAAATACCCCAGGAGGCGCTCTGCCCCCACGGCCACTCGCTGGCCGTGTGCAGCGCCAAAAACTTCCCCGGGGGGAAACGCTTCGCGTTCCCCCCGTGTCCCCCCTTCTCACAGCAGTCTTTAAGTGTGCATGGTTTTGGATGTGACTGGGAGAGTTAACTGCTTGTAACATTGAATCTACACCAGAATATTCTCATTGAAATGCGTAAAGACGTTAGAGGCACCACACAAGTAAGTGTGCCTATCCCTCACCGTCTCCGAAGTTAGCACCTCTCCCAACATTTGAAGGATTAGCCCCACCGAAAATTAGGTTTTGTTGCGCCCCTGCAGGAGATCAATATATGACAATATTGTGGGTCACTCTATGAGCTGTAAAAGAAACAAAATATAGGAATAAAGTTTGACAAAATTGGGATAGCCTTTCTGCTAAGAAGGAACAAGGCCACGTAGCATAATCATTTGATATTTATCTAGCGCTTTGATTGAAAGCGCTTTACATGGCACATTTTTTACATACATGTTTATGACCCAGTCGAAATTGGTACTCTCTTTATCGACCTATGAAGGATGAAAGGCTGAGTTGATCATGCCGGGATTTGAACCTGCAGATGAAAGGCAGATCATATCAAAGCCTGCTTAACCCGCTGAGCCATCTTACCGGCTGTCCTATCGGATAGGGGACCTTTGCACCCTTTGAAAGCATATTTTTTGCTGAGGTGGAAATGCTACTTTTTCTATTTAGTGCTCAGAGCTTTTCACAAACTTCATTTGTCCCCTTTTTTTTGTTGCTGTGTTTTGTCTTTTTAGCCTTCTTTGTATCTATTTGCTTTCCCCCACCCCACTTTTATTTGTTCGTATCCTTTTTTCTTGTTTGTGCCATCTTTAATCCGATTCGATCCTTCCCTTTTTAAATAAAAATGTATTGTCACTTTGGATACTTGTTACTTTTCTCATTCATTAATTTCTTCAATTGTGTGTTGTTGCATTTGAAGACCCCACGGGAAACAGTGTTTCAGGTTCTCCTGTCTGAAGCACGTGGCTGTCTTCCAAACATGCTCACATCCATGGGGGGTGGCATGTACTCACACTGACATGTGTCTCTTTCTCCGTCTTTTTGTGTGCGTTCTCAATCTGCCTTTCTTTTTTTTAAATTAATTTTTCACCTAAACAATTTCTCACCGCGCACGTTTCTCTGAGGTGACCTCCAGGGCTCAATACTCGCCTTGTGACGTTCGCTGGCTGGGTGACCATTTTCCCATTGGGATGGTGGCTCCTTTGTGCACTAGCCTACCCTTTGACCTTTGGTCACAGACGTCGCCAATACCCAGGGTGTCTGAGAGCCAGCCCCTTTCATTTATTCCAAGTCATGCTTTGTACACCTCTCTCTGTAAATCACCCGTCCCCATTTCCCTGGCTTTGGGAAAGGCGACTCATTAAAAAAATATCACCATTGGACAAATACTGTTTACTGACACATCAAAGGCCGCGCGGACTTCAAACTAGTCAAACACCCTGTCGACAGGAGAAAGGCGGGTGACGGTGTGAAGGGCGCCTCAAAGTGAAAAGGATGTGAGGCTTTAATGGCGGTTGGTGAGGAAACCGCAAGTGAAATGCTTGGGGATTGAGGTTAGTGGGTAGTGCGTGGGGGCGGGGCCAGCTTTGTTTTTTTGGTTGTTTTACATCACGCTCTCACCGCGGCCTAGCACTTCAATGGAACAGAAGGAGACGTGTCTGAACAGGCAGCCGCGGTGGCGGGCTCGTCTAACGGTCATTGACAAAATGTTTGCGCTTCTGAAAGTCAGGAACAGCAAAGTCACATAGCCCCCCTTCCCCCCCCAAATGATTTACCACCTCCCCCACACGGCAGGATGTGACTGATGCTGGCCATTCCATCCTTTCAGCAGAGGCACAGCCCTGAGACCAGTTGGAAATGCCATGTTTTGCCATTGCACGTGTTCTGGCATGGCATGCCAGTGTCTCCCTTGGATTATCTCAATGCACAGCGTGTGCCAAAGGCACACTTGCCCTGGCAGCAGTAGCATTATAACCAATGAGTTCACCATTAGCAATTGCTTGTGTTTATAGCACTGTAAAGCCTCAATGTTGTTACTGCAAGCGCTTCATTAAAAAGCTCCTCTAGATTGTAATTGTTTATTTATACAGCGCTTATACACAGGTAGAGTGCTTCAAAGTGCTTCAAGGCGGGAAGAGAACAAGGGAATACAGTAATCATTCTTAGGCCATGAAGTTTCCAAATGATCTAAACAGAAAAACTAGCATACTAGGCCTGGTGGCATTTCTCCTACATGTTCATTGTACAAGTGCTTTCCGCTTCCCAGAGCCCCTATATGTAGAAATGGAAACGCGCCCGTATGCCCCTGGGCCTGGCTGCGCTTTATAAATAAACAAAATACAAATATCATAATGGTCACCCGGCCCTGTTTCTCAATGAGTCATCAGTGCAACTGCTCTGTGCTTCATAGAGATGTATTTATTTATTTATTTAAACATTTGTAAACTGCACCAAACCCTTAGCCATCAGGGTGCCGATGGCATCATAGGGTTTTCTACAGTGCATGACTTCAATTTCAGTACCTTAACACTGCAGCCCGACCTTGTACACTACAACCATCTTGTGGTAACTGTAAATTAGACCCCAGTGAGTGAAGTTAGAATGCTGTGGTGGCACAGCAAAAACCACACATGCCCCTGCTGGCGAAACTTGCGTCTGCAAGAGATAAACATATTCCCAACGCATTTACACAATCACGGGTCACCATGGCCGGTAGTATAGCTCAGCGGGTTGAGCGCCTGCTGCTGTGATCTGAGCGTGATCTGCAGGTTGCAGGTTCGAATCCTGGCAACATCAACTCAGCCTTTCATCCTTCTGAGGGCGATAAATGAGAACCAATTTCGGATGGGTGATATTGTATGTAAAAATGTGCTCTATAAAGCGCTTTGTCTTAAGGCACTATATAAATAACACATCGTTATCATTACCAAGAGAAGGCATACAACAGCTCCCACCTGACATGCATACCAACACAGCCTTTCTCAGTTTTCTCGTTAATATTTTCCACGTTTGTGTCTTCTGGCTTGTTCAGCGTTTGAAACTACATTTTTGGTTTACCATCTTGGTGAAACTAACATACTCAATCTTCCACTAAATCAGTCAGAGTGCCTGTTTTATTTTAAATATACATTAATGATGTGTATTGGCCGAGAAATGCATTCATGGATGAATGCGTTTTTATTTTAAATGTTCCTCTTTACAAAAAGGGTCTCCAGCTATAGTGTCTGCATTTCACTAAGCATTCTCCGATAACAGGATTTTTTAAATATTAGATTAACCACAGTTTATTAACATGTGTTTTATTTTCACAAAAAGTGTGCCAAGAGTTTTGTCGACTATATATCTCTTGATAAGTTAATTTCACAAACAGTATGATTACCATTGTGGCATCATTTGTAATTTTCCATAATGCATGTTTTATCTGTCCCTTTTCTTCTAGGTTGGTCGTCAACAGTAGCAACATTCTTTTGACCCAGCCTCTCTACAATTTATGATGGATGGTTTGCGCGCCTTTATGTTTGAACCCTGGTACGCTGATGAAGAAATGGAAGCAGGACACCATTCCTGAACTTCAACCAAGTGGTGCGGTCGATCTATCCACTTGGTGCCAATGCCAGCCATTGTGAGCTGAAACCCGCATTACCAGAAAACAGCTGTTTGCACGATCCAAAGAAGATCGCCACGACTGTGCTACTTTACAGAAGGCCGCGTGTCTTACCCAGGTGTTTCTTCGTATGCTGATAACATTGATACGTGAGCTGTGGCCCACTGTTCGTCGATGGGTCTCCACAGATAACTGAGGACAGCAGGACATACATGAGACAGATATATTCTAAAGATGATCAGTACTTAACAAATGTTGTCTAAAAGACTTTTTTCGGTATTGCTGAGTATGGACAATTTCGAGGATTAATGCGGAATGCGATCTAACCTTTCACGCTTATTTTGCATAAGATTATAAACTTTACAAAGTAGTGGGACACAGATCTCAAAACTGATTTGGGCACAGAAGTGTTTTAAAAAATCTTTGTTGACACTTGATTATGGACACATGTGTGATGGACAAGGCGTCGTAACATGAAGTCAGCGAGTGGTCTATTTGCTCACGTTGGTTCATCAAGGATCATATGATTGCAGTTGATGTTGAAATATCAGCTTTTTTAAAAAAAAAAACGTGCAAAACAAAAAGTAACGCTGCAACACTCTTTGAGAATAGGAGGTTCCATAAACATTTGAGATGGCCTTATTATCTGTCTATATGGATGAAAATCAAGATGAAAAAGGGCATGACTAAAAGTTCAATTTTCTTGTGAAATCTCATTCATTGAAGTAAGAGGTGAGAAGAATCATTTTAAAGTGTCTGCGTTAGATGAATAATTCATGAACTTGGGTAAATTAGTTTCTTTTGTTATTGCATTTTGGTTTTGTAGACCGGAAGAAAGAAATGGCAAAAGTATATCAAGGAACAATTTTTGATTTGAAGATTGGAGTATTATACATAAATATTTATTCGCCATATTAAACCATATTAAATAATGACTAGTCATACTTAATTAAATTTTGCATGTTTTATCTTAGGGGGTTATGCAAATTAGAATTTTCCAGACTAAAGTAGAAGCCTCCTCCCAAAAAAAGATATGGTATTTATAGTAGATGGAGGGCAGCTGCAAATTTTGTAAGCCATAAGACAGAACTGGGTATCATATGGCTTTTTGTGATTTTATTTGGTATATCCCCGATGAAGACATGTCTGCAAGATTGAACGGGCTGTACATCGAAACCAGTTGGAAGACAGAATAGATGAAGGAAGGCAGGATAGTTGGATAGGTCAGATGATGAAGGGATGGTCATGTAGTTGAATGCAAAATATATTTATATTAAAAATAAGTTTTTGCACAAAAGTGGTTGATTGTTTCTGATGAACTTAATGACATTTTGAGAAACAAATAAAAAATATTTTTACAAAAGTTTGTAAAGGGTTTTCGTATGTATGGAAATACTGCATACATGAAATATATGTGAATGGATTTATGGTTGTTCTAATGTATTTAAATTCATAGGGCTAGCTAGGGATTTTTAAAAATAAATATGCATACTGAATAAAATGTCTTTTTTTACACAAAGACTGGTTGATAGGGTATCATTGTTGTGCACAAATTGCTGTATGAATTAGACTTACTTTACAAGTTGAACTATACAATGATTCAATTTAACACAACAATATGCTTTGATTTCCCCTAAGTGTATAGCATTACATTATTAGAAATATTATTCAAACATTATCGTACTCTCATCAGCTGAACTGGATATATTCTGTTGTATTTGACTATGTTTTGCATTATTTATCCATATTTTCCTGCATGTGTCACACATGACATTCATCCATCCACACCGGAAATATGAATGTAGCTGAATTTAGTATATCTGCCTATCAATGGCTATTAATTTATAAGGTTTTTGAAAGTTGGTCAGCTGGTGCAAGTGAATCTAGGTCACATGATGTCTGCTCCAACCCCCTGCTAATCACTACTCATCTTTTGGTGCCTCTTTTTGGTGCTCTTTTTCTTAACTCTAGACTTTTCTTTCCCTACACAATCTGCCTTCCAATCTCTGTTCTTTTGCAGGTGGTCTAAGGCTAACCACGCCCACTCAAGGTCTCCTTTAAGCAGTCTTCTCTAGGTGTCCTCATTGCCCAGCCTCCTAATCAAGGGAGGTACCAAGTACTGGACTCTGCCTGTATTCACCCGGCAGGGCCAAGGGCCAAGGATCGGACCCTCTGCCCCTTGCTAACAGTAAAACATAACCATGTGTCTCTCACAAAACCAGCTCATCTTTCCAGGGACTGCCTGAGCAAATGCACACGTCCACACCGCCCATCTTACCTGGGCAAACCTTTTCATATCTCCCTTGTCACTGCTTGCCCTTCCCCTATCATACCGTACATACCCTTTCATGCGGAATAATGCCCATTCTGCCATCCGACATGCAGTTGACATTTCAGACTTGATCACTTCCAATAAACTTTATGCTATCTCATTCTTAATCGAAACGGCTCACAACACCCCATCCCGTTCCTTCGATGTCCTACCTGGATACAGCATCCAACATGTTAACCAGATGGAGAGGCAGTCATCCACAAAATCAATCAAACAAGTAGAGGGCCAGGTTTACCCCTAGAGAAAGTTTGCTGTACAAACGAGAAAAGACAATCAATCCAGGATGACGTGTGTAATTACACACTCTTCTAACATTAGACCAGAAGAAAATCATAAGGAAATACTGGCCCATTGTCAAACTGAGTCTACCCAGTCAGAAATTTCCAATGTTTGCACTGAAGTGTGCATCCAATCTGAAAGATAAACTGGTACATTAGAAGTTTGAAAAGTAATTCCAAAAGAATACCCTTTGGAACCAACAACCTCTGACCGGCCACTATCCATGTGGCATGCGTGCAGTGTGCATGTTCACTGAAAAGATTACAGAATTTTGGGTTGGAGACGGTATTTGGAAACTTCAGGAGCTAACGAATTGTAAAACAAAAAGAGTGGTTCACTGCATAAAATGCAGTGAACATCAGGATCTCAGAACAGTGATCCCGTATCAGGTGTAAAGTCACTATTGCCCTGATAGTCCAGCATTTCCTGCTTCAGAAACATTCTGTTGATGACATATGGATATGGGGAGGGGATTCTGTTGAAGAAAGTAACAATATAGAAAACCCATTGTTAGCAAAGGAATCCCATTGGATCCATAGGATAAGTACTCACACTAATGGTTTGAATGAACAGTTCTTGATTTAAAAGACGTTTTAACTGAAAAAATCTTTTGGACTGATGTTAGATCTTTTTATGGCCACCAATTATATTGGTTGAGTGTTTGTTTGTGATCACCTACACAGCGTCACTGTTAAAATGTGATTTCATAAGATTCAGTAATCAAATATAAGAAGCTGGGCAAATGTGCTCTTTTTGTGAATCCCATTAATAGTGATGATTGTGGCGCCATGACGTTAATGATCTGGTGACGTTAACACGCACCGTCTTTGTGTCCAATATATGGTCGGAATAGTGCGTTCTTTCAGTTTCTTTGAAGCAGAGTATTACGGAGCGCATGGATTGCGCTGATTAGATGGTCTCCTCACTGGGAAGGAATTTTTCCACGACCTCACCCTGTGTATATGTGGCATCCCAATGGGAGTGTGACCCATATTTGCCTTGATTTTAGATGTTCTGCCCATGAGTTATTTGTTGGCTCCGAGTGATGTGTCCCGTTGGAGCAGTGTGATAAAAAGATAAACTGTGCTCCAGAAATTGAACTAAGAGGTACGTTTAGGTTACACTTTGAAAGAATACTAATATAGTAAAATTCCTCATAAAACTTTAGAAATCAAAAATACTGATTGCCATGCAAAATTCTAAAACTCCATTTCATCACGAATCGATAAACGTTGATTCTCCTTTTGTTTAAAAATGTAATGATCAATCAGCTTGATGTACTTTAAAAAATGCAAAACTTCCAATGTTAAAGGAGTATAAGAGGCAAAAAAGATACAGGCCCATAAAAAAGCAAATTCCATGATTGCAAGGTTAGTAACAAATTTCTATAGGAAACCAATCCGAACGTTTGATAAAGCTGGGCATGATACAACTAAATGCTTCAAGGATTGGATCTCAGAGAGCACCGCAGTGGCAACAAGATAGGGATGGATGTTCCTTGTTATTCTCGGAGTGCAGGATTGTCTTAGTGTACATATAATACATGTAAACAGACTCTCAGAAACTGCTGGCTTAGATTAGCGTTGAGAAATTTCACAAGGTGCAATGGAAGAATGCCGCGTTTCTTGTGTGCTTGTTTCAGAAATTCATTGAGTTCTCATTATCATACTCCCTGATGCCCACAAGAGTCAGGATAAACACTCTACGGTGGCATGGCTTTCCTTAAACTGCCAGCCTATTATGCAAGGCTATGCAAAAAGGACGCACATACTCGACCTTGGTTCTTAAGCGGTTAATAAAACTTGCAGTGGAGTTGCTGGATAACAGTTTGTTCAACTTCCCCACCTATGCATATGGCACCTTATTGTTACAGACCTTTAGCCAAACCTCAAGGGAGTTGGCAGATACTTAGGCCTTGGAAAAATGGGGTCATGTCAGACCATACTGTCCTTCCCCAAGCATGCTAAAGAGCTCTCTATCAAAAAAACAATTCATTAGAGTGCTTGATAAGTTGTGGCTCAAGGCCCACAAACCACAGAGCCTTCTATCCCTTAAGGCCTTACTTTTCAAATGGGGGACACTAATATCCAAGCTAAGGCCAGTTATTCCATCACCCAATTACAGAAGTCCCTAACAGGTGCAAAGCCCTTTTTGCAGGAGTCAAACACTTCTCGAACCCCACACCTGACCCAGAGATAACAGACTCCTGGGAGAAGTGGGAGGCTATCAATAAGTTATTTAGCAACAAGATTGACAATAATAATAAGAAGATTGAGAATGTAGCACCAAGGCTTTTCCTGTGAGATCCAAATCTGATCATTTCTTTTGACACAGACTGTTTCAGTAGTGCCCACTGTGAATTTTAGAGGTAAAAGAAAGTCTTCCTGATTGTGCATTTATATTATTTGTTCTTGATCTGTGGACTCATCATTAACTATGAGAAGACAAAGTCTATGGTCTTTCATAAGCCTGGGAAAAGGGGGCCTAGTAGATTAGGAGTTATGATGGCCACTCGATCGAGAAGGCATACTCTTTTGTGTACTTGGGTGTTATGTTTTCTGGTAACAGTAGTCGGACAGGTATGGTGGACAGGGCCATGCTCCCTCTTGAGAGACAGAGCAATATTATCCTAAAGTTTTGTCAGGATCATGGAACCATATGGGAATGGACGTTGATGATCGACATTTTTCCATAGATTTAGGTAACAAACTGTTAGGACCAATCCCCAAAGACTGTTTTGACAGTGATAGCGACGATGCCACAACACCAGACAGGATGTTCAACCGCCATGGGGGGAATTTCCTGGTGTACTCTTCCTGCCCTTATGGGAATGAAGATGTGACCTGTGACTTCAGGAGGGATGAGGTGATCTTGATCTTTCAAGCCCACAAGGACTGCCTTCCCCACCTGGAGCAGAAACAAAAATTGAAACAAGTTACTTAGATTTTCAAGATCTCTTTACGGTGGACTCATATGACTGTGGTCACACCGACATCCACACAACAACAATTCCCACGGACCCTGGCATGACTCCAGTGTTTGTGAAGCAATATTGCTTGCCTCTCGCATCAATGGAGTACCTTATTGAAATAATTAAGAACCCTGAGTCCAGTGGGATAATTCGTCCAGTCCACAGCACCTTCAATAATCCGGTGCTGCGGATATTGAAACCAAACGGCCAGTGGCGACTCTGTGCTGACCTAACAGAGTTCAACAAACGGGTCCATACTTCCTGATGGCCTCTTCCCTACATTGACCAAGGGCTGGCCTAGATCCAGGGGTCAAAGGTATACACTGCCATTGACCTGACCAATGGGTACTGGACTGTACCTGTCAGTAGGGAGGACCAATACAAGCTGGTCTTTACCTTCGGGGGGCAGCAGTACACTTGGACCCGGACTCCCTTCGGATACATCAACTCCGGCAATTAATTTAACATCTTTCTGCATAAGGCCATACCCGACTTGAGTGAAAGGGGTAACCTGGCCTACGTAGATGATGTTCTGATCAAAAGTTCAACTACGGAGGAACACATAGCAGAGATCTGTTATGTTCTAACACAGTTGAGGGCTGCCAGAGCAAAACTCTCTTTCCAAAAGGCACAGTGGTGCAGGACCCTTGTCAATTTCTTGGGACATGAGATAACTCTGGAAGGTCTCTGTCCCCAGGAAAAGAAAGTAGAAGCACTCCAGAAAATAAAAGACCTCACAACTCTGTCTGAACTAAGGAGCCTCCTTGGACTAACAAATTACAGCAGAACGTTTATTGAGGATTACGCAGAGATCACGAGACCCCTAATACATCTGTTGAAGTGGGGGGGTAAAGTGAGAGTGGGGTCCAGAACAAGCTGAGGCAGTAAGACAACTCAAAAGAAGCCTCTCACAAGAAACCTGCCTAGCTTACCCTGTAAAAAACAAGGAGTTCCTCTTGGAGACAGGGTTCTCAAATACATGCTTGACTGCAGTATTATATCAAAAGCAATAAAGTACTCTCAAATGCGACTAAGACTTTATCCTCTGTGGAGGAAAAATTCAACGATTGGGAGAAGGCACTCCTGGCAACGGTGTGGGCATTGAATAATTACCACCCGTTTATCCAGGGGGAACAAATCATAGTGGAGACTCCACACCAACCTTTGCAATATCTTCAAAGTGACAGAATCCGGGACGGAAATGTGAGTAATTCCCAAATTACTTCCTGGATTCTGTCAATGCAAGGCTTTCCTGTGGAGGTCAGATATGGCCAAAACAAGAAGAGTCCCCTCGCGCAAGGTCTGGCTGACTTGCATGATTGTGCCAGAGAAAACTGTCTCGGGGACGAGAGTCTTAAAATCAAGGACAGCATGGAGGCATACCTTAATTCCCTACACAAAGTCTATGAAGAAGACCAGTGTGAGGGAATGCCAACTGTCTATGTGGATGGGGGCTCCTGCCATGTTGACAACAACGGGAAAAAGGAATGCATGGGTGAATGATGTCCCAGAACCCTCAGCTGGGTACAAAACCGGTCCCTGAAGCAGTCAAGTGGCAGAGCTGATGGCTGTGCATCAAGCCATCCTCACTGCTGTCCAACATCAACTCCACAAACTGGTCATAATCACTGATTCAGATTATGTACGGAACGGGTTCATGGAGCTCCTGGTTAACTGGAAAACCAGAGGCATGCTATGTGCTAATAATAAACCATTAAAATACAGAAAATGAATACAAAATATTGATGATCTGGTCACCTCGAATGGGATGACCATCTACTGGAAAAAGATCAAGGGTCCTTCTAAAGTAGAGGGACCAGACAAAACTGGAAATGACCTAGCTGTTCAGCTGGCCAAAACCAGAGCCATCCAAGGGGATCTACTTGAGATCGAGTCCCTGTTGGGGGAAATCCAGGTCACTGCTATACTAGGTCCCAGACAAATGCTCACAATGAACTCTCAACTGCACAATGGAGTAAGGAGACCACAGATGCTGATTTGATTACAGCTCAAAAAGGGGATCCAATAATTGGTAAGTTTTATCAACACATTGAGGACCCTGAGAACTTTCCCCTGACGAATACCGATTACATTGGGAACGAGGACCTCAGAGTGTTGATGAAATGTCCAATAAATTTCTGAATCCAAGACGGTTTGTTGGTGAGGAGATCCATAGCTGGCCATGACCAGTGGGTGGTCCCCACCTCATTCCGAAGCCTGATGCTAAGTCACGCCCATGATGCAGCCACAGCCGGTCATCAGGGTTTTCATACGACATTAGAAATCTTGAGAGAGGTTGCATACTGGCCACACATGGGGCAGGACCTCAACCAATACTTGAAGGGGTGTCTTGTGTGTGCACAATTTCAGCCAACATCACTCACACACCGTGCTCACCTCTAAAAGAGGGGGATGACACTGCCTTGGTCAGATTTGCAAGTCGATTTATCGGGCCTGTGATTAGCTCCTCTAGGGGGAACAAGTACATGTTGACTGTAACATGCTTGTTCACTAAATGGGTGGAATGGCTCCTGGCCCCAAATTGCAAGGCAGAAACAGCAGCTGCTCTGATGATCAATCACATCTTCTCGCGTTTTGGACTACCCCAAAGGATTGAGTCAGACCGAGGTAGTCACTTCACTAGCGAGGTGATGACAAAGATGTGGGAGATACTGGGGATCAAAAGGAAACTACACATTGCCTACCAGCGGTCCTCTAGTGGTGGAGTTGAGAGGTACAATAAAACTATTGTGTGCATATTAAAAAAGTTTGTGGCAGATTCTGGGCCAAGTTGAGACATTCGATTACCCCTTGTCCTTATGGCCATCAGATCTACCCCTTCTTCTGCAACAAAAATGTCTCCATTTGAGCTGATGACTGGACGAAGGATGGTGCTACCCCAGCATCTGCTCTACAGAACCCAAGAACAGACCTTAATAAATGACTCCACAACTCATGAGTATGTTGAGAATCTGAGAAAACACCTTCAACATGCTTTTGCCTATGCTCAACAGAATCTAAAGAGATCTGCAGACAGTATGAAGACCCACTTAAGGCAACTAAAAAAGAATATCAAGTAGGAGACTGGGTCTACTTGTACAATTCCCAAAGGAACCAAGCCAAAGAGCGCAAATTCCTCCCAACTTGGCGGCGCCCTTTTGACATTGTGTACAGAATCTCACCAGTCGCCTACAGAATCTGCATCCCCAAGGGCAGTTTGGCAGAGGGGGAAGACAAGTGGGTCCACATTAACCAGCTGAAGAGTTGCCATCCCAGGCATACTTTGCGGCAAATAGAGGAGCCAACCAGAAACCCAGAGGGGGAAAACCCGGAAACATAGAAGAATCACTAAATGTTCACTGTGTATGTGCAAAACGAGTGTTAACACCATAGATGGGGAATATTGCCAATTATAACCAATGGAAGTGTCTTTCCCACTGCTGACACCCCCAGATGACGTGTGGACACAGTAGTGGGAAAATATCCATAACCATGCTCTGTTCTATCTTCTAGCATCTGGACTAAGAATCATCCAAAGGATTACCAAGGAGGACCACTCGGGGACCGGGAGGAAAGACCCAAGGAGCCTGGAGTGCTGCTCCATACTCCCAACCAGAACCAGCAATACCCCTGACCAGAACCGGCGAGGAGAGCGGGTCGCCTCCAGCACTGACAGGAGAAGCAGCTGAATTTCTCCACATGGACAAAAGAAAAGAACATCCCAATCTCCCAACTTCCCCTTGACAGGTGGTCAAAACCAAGTCAGGAGGTGGGGGCTCTGTGGGATGTATTGACCCACTCCGCTATGCTATGTGGCATCACCCTGCCAGTGATGGGGAAAGAAACAGCAACAATGGTGGCAAAACCCTTGTGCGTGCCAAAAACCTACAAAAACCTACAAAAACTGTGTGCTTCAGCACACAAAAAGAGGGATGCACAACCTGCCACCCATGGTACATGTGCAGTGGAATAGAGCACACCCTGCAGACATTTGCCAGTGGACTCCATGACCAGCAAACAGAGTGCAGAGAGAAAAGTAGCACTTTGCAAGCGAAACCCCAAAATGTGCCTACAAATGACATTTGCTTTGTTGCCAAAATACTCCAAAATGCCCATAACACAACACTTTTCAACATTCACAATCTGGCCTGGTGCTAAAATTCATGTATCAAATGAAGCATTGTGAAACATACAAAGTCTGTGAACTGACAGCCTATGCCAAAATCTGGGTGCAGTACCCGGGTATGCCTGAATGACTGCTGTCAGATGAGTACTGATTATACTTTAAAAGGACCTAAAACTAAAAAGTCTGCTGGATTAGCAAACATAATAGGGATTGTTGCCAAAAAGGAATACAGATTTTAGTTGTGTTTTATCCCACAGATTTTAAGGCCAAGAAAGAAATGTATTTATGTTTGATGTAACAAATTTGGTTTTTGCTGGGTTTAAGAAGTTAATTAGCCTGGCTGAAGCTGCAAGAACTGGAAAAGCAGGGTTTTCCCCCAGAAGGAGGGCCTTCCTCTCAGCAGAAACTCACTGAGAGATGTTAATTGCGGGGTTAGAACAGACTCTTGTCTACAGAGAGCGAAGGAACAATGAAAAGCCTTTTAGCTCAGGAAGCGGAGGTGTGAAGGCAGTCGTAAACTCTCTTGGAAGGAGCTTCCCCCAAGGAGGGCGATGCACTGGACTCCCAGGAGAGACAAAGGGGTGGAGCCAAGTGACCATCTGCTGTTAAGAATGAACAATGAACAATTTTAAAAGACTCATAACTTGTTATTCAAAGAGGTGAAAAATATAAAAAGGACAGAGTTATTAATTACATTTTTGGCGCCATGTGTGAAGAGGCGGTAGAACTGTGTGACATGTTCTGGACAGGAATGGCATTATATATATATGGTTTATCCAAAATGTATTAATGTTAGAATTGTGAAAATGTACACGCACATTCCTATGTGAAACATACACATTTGTGGAAAGTTGCCTAAAATTTGGATAAGTTCACAGCGAAAAGGGCAACATTCTGTAGAAAGTTGAGACAAGATCCCACAGCAACAGGGTTTTGAGGAATAGCTGCTGCATAAAATATGGCATCTTTGTGTGTGATTTGTATAAAGGTGACCAATGTAGAAATGTACATTTAGTATCAAATCCGATTTTGAGACCAGTGAGGGGCGGTCTCTAAGGATTGTATAGCAAATCATAAAATGTAACATCATCCAGCCTTGATCCAATCACTCAAATTGCAAGGCGGAGATGAAGTGTGGTCCTATCCCAGCTCACAGGGGCAGGCTTAGCTAAACCGGCCCATACACCCCCTTTGTGATGTCATTTTAATGCACGCATAGAGACAGCTGACAACACATAGACACACACAGATCCACTCACTTTCCTGATTCCGGTGAAGCACTCTGATCCAGCATTCTACATTTCTACATCCAGCTTTCATATTCTTCCAGATCCAGATGCCAAATCTCTTGCCAGCAATAGAAAACTATTGATTTCCAGCAAGGCACAAATCCTCAAATGTATCCTCTCCACTCAGTAAAGCGCTGTGTGGCATGAGAAGGCCTTTTGAACCAGTATTCTGAAATCCTCTTGCTTGCCACCACTAGGCTTGCCCGAGGAACTCGCCATCCAGCTGATTCAAATACCCACAGACTAGGAGAGCAGATCCTGTGCAAATCCGGCAACCGGCCTCGCTGATCCCGTACCGTGCCTGATGTGTTGTCTTTCCTAGACCACACCCAATCCATGACCAGAACTGATGGTTCAATTCAAAAACTTATCCTGTGAGTATTTATAGGAAGAACTGTGGCCCATAGTATATTTGCATTGTCTTATCCCTATTTCAAACCCGTCCTATCTTTCATTCAGAACCAGCATTGTTAGGAGTATCTTTGCAGTGTCTTATCCCTATCTCAAACTCATCCTCTCTTTCCTTCAGAACCAGTATTGTTAGAACCATCTTTGCGCTGACCCTTTTCTCATCTGAAGAAGTCGAGTTTCCTTAGCAGGCGGGTCACCCTGATCATGTGACTGTAAGATCCCTGCGTGGTATTCGCTTTTTCATAGTCATCCTTTAGTGTAAGCAAACGCATTTGTCATTTTCAAACGTGCATTTCTGTTTTCCGTTCTCGTGCCTATCTCGCAAAAACGACCTTTACTAAAACCTCTATAACTCCCTCAGTTTTTGTGATAGAAACGAAATTTCAACTCCTACTTGTACCTAACATCCCTAGCTAGGCACTCCTCCCGTTATGATGAATATCGCGCAATGAAAATATTTCTGCGATTTTAAAAATCTGAAAGGTTTACACGTGTGAAATAGCTCCAAACTGCTTCCGACTTGGACCTTAAGATTTCCAATGTTTTCTGCTGACCAAATCATTGCTTGTGATTGTTTGCAAGTGGTCAAAGTGGCTCCCATAAGAATTTACAACAATTTAAGTATTTTTGACCATATTTGGTGTTTTTGCCCAGTCAATTCTAAAGACGATTTAAAAGCCATCCTGACAGCTACAAAGTCAATTCCGTTTTTCTCTTGTGTTTGCTGGGGGAAAGTGGGACTCATATTCTGTTGATTTGTGCTATTCCTAAATACCTGCTCTCTCCTACCATCTCTTTACATTGTCTATTGGGGGTTGAGGGGTGTTGCAGGGGGAACCTCTAACCATAGTGCTATCTGATCTGAATCGACACAAAAGTATTATTTTCTGTGCTGCATCTGTTTTGCTCCTTACTTATTCCTAGTGTATTAAAGATATTCTTCAGTGTTCTCTCACCCTATTGCTGATTGTTGTTTACCCATTAAAATATATTGTGATTAAATTTTAAATACATAAATAAATATTTACCAGCCTGATTCCTGGTTCAGTGTGACCGGGGATGGGCGGGGGGCGTGTTCCAGGAGAAGGGTGTGATATGAGTGGTATATCGTTCAGAATATTGAACTTATAGACAAAAATAAATAAGAGTTTCAGTTGTGCACTACATGCTGGGCTTTGACTTGGGTGTGTGCCGGATTGAAATCAGTTACATTATCAATTGTCAATGAAATGATATTCAAGTTGCCATGGTTATATTGTCAAAAAACATTTTTGCGTAATTGTTACGTTATAATTGCTCTATATATTTCAGGTGTTTCATTCAGACATAAGATTTGTAATGTCAAGGCATCAACCCCACATTCTATTTTCTTTATTTTATTCTTTTTCCATAGATGCCTTGAAAAAAGAAAGACTGAAAAACACATTTGAAAATTGTTTTACCCACTTATAAAATATTGCCATTGTGAATCGGTCTTACTTTTTAATCCCTCAAAATAATTGTACTCCGAACTTTCACAAATAGGAAGTAAAATATTGCCACTTCAAAATCGTATCTGGACAACTGCCTAGAACCATTCCTGCTGAAGAGTTTCTTCATCCCACAGCAATGGGCAGGCTATCTGCTTTGGTTGATAGACTAATTTTCTGGGTGGTTTTATCTGTAGTGCATCATGCCTTGGACTGTACCTTTTTGGGACTGGAAGCCCTTTAAAAGTTTGCTAATGTGGAATCAAAATATTTTCTGTACAAGTAATTTTCTAACATGATCCTGGCTATTAAATCTGCACCAAGGTTGAGGTGAATAGAATTGGATGTAGAATTCGTGTTCTAATGCGCTCTGCTGCTCGCAAGCTATGTTCGTGCTATAAGCAATAACATAAAAAAAACATAAATGTGAAATATGAGTTTACCACCGAGGAGGGGTGGTTGGATGAAATGGCAAAACGGAAAGATCTGCAGCTAAGAAAGGTGCCCTTTCAACATTTGCTCCTAGAATAAAAGAAGTTGGTGATTTCCCAGCCCCCTCATCATACCTATTTCAATGGTGACAAGCTGAAAGCCCAGGTACAGTAAGGATGTCTGTGTGTTTGAGATTCAGTGAGAGCTGCTAGTGCGCATCTGTAGTGAATTATAGGGGTAAATTGTAGAACAGTGGTGATCTACCAGACACTGAGATCTGTAGGTGTTAAAGAGGCTATTTCATAGCCATAACTCCTTGCAGTCAGCCATACCTAGAAATAAATACACACAGTGCAAGGAAGAAACACAAAGACAGCCGGCTGGGAGTATCTTGTTTAATCAACGGTCTTACAAGCTGAAAAACAAAATATTTCACTGCATTTCTGCATCCATCATTGTTTTATAAGATGGCATGAACTACACAATAATTGTATGCTAATATGAACCCTATATTTTGATAGGCCAATTTTCTTAAAGGTAAATACATTGCTTGTTTTCAATTGGACATACATGGTTTTCTGGAACACGTGATTATTTCTTGTCACAAGATTTCAGTAAACACGAAAAATATTTTGCAACTTAAAAAACATTTGATTTTGAAGCAATTTTGGGTTTGACACATTGCTCAAGACAGCCTGTAAGGGCATAGACTAGGTGCCGCATTTGTATTGGTTATCTTGCCTAGCTTACCCTTTTCTGACTGAATGCCAGTTTCATTTGTAATCAGCACCATTGGAAATAATATATTCTTACCATTTAAACTGCTGAATCACTTCACATTGGCTTTTGTCCAAGCCCTCCCTTTCTGAGCTACACACGGCCCTATATTTTCTATTTGTTCAACACTTTTAAATTTCCAGGAAATGTAAAACCTGCAGTTTATTTGTTATACATGATGTGACATTCATTTTGGGAAAATTGCTGCCTTTTGTTCATCTATAGTCCATATAAGGAATCTACATTCTGTTTTATGTATGTTGTGCACAATGTGAGCATTTCGTTAGGTTTTTAGGTTGTCCTAAATAATTGTGTGCAGAGTCACCGGTTTTCTAATGTACATGCCTATAATAAGGGCAGTCTGGCTGCCTCAATGGACACTGCATCTGATTTTTACAATGATAGACAGGCAGGTGGGGCACAGGCCCTGAATGACATTTTCTCCTGTCTATCACCAGAGAGAGGGGAGGTTCTACTCCTCTTCATTCCCTCCTCTAGTCAAAATATCGACCACATACCTATTGTTAACCTCCCATGCATGCACGGTACCTATGCATCCCTATCTCAGTCACCACCCTCAACGCAGTGCTCTATCTAAAAAATGGAAGGTATCATGGCAGACACTCCTAAAGGGCCAATGGTTTCTCCAATCATGTTATATTCTTCTAATCTATTGTATATGTATCCTTTTTTCAAAGGTGTGGCATATTTTGCCCTCATTATCATTTGTGTGTCTCTATGTATCCCCATAAATGTCATTGTGTGCTTCCATCTTGTTCCCATCCCTGTTAACCAATTCAACATTAATTAACATGTGCAACGAGAGACCATGTCACTATGAAAATCGGGATATATTGTTAGATGACATTTATATATTCTTTGAAGGGACCCACAAGCATATTTATTACTGTCATTCCTCTTTATTCTTCTCTTGATAGTTCTTTAAAAATGCATATGTACACATCCTCTTCTTGCCCCACCCCACAACATTTCCTTGTCCCTGTCCCATTTTCCAGCTGCTTGAAGTTAATTTCCTGGCCATCATCTCGCTTAACTTCCATTAGAACATCTTCCATCGGGTTATTTGTTCTTCTCCATATCAAGTCCAAGGATCTTTAATTAGTCCATTATTGCTTTTTGGCCGCTTTGCAGCAGGTTCAGGGGCCCCTTAGTTCATATAAGGGCCATGCTTTGGGACGCATTCTCTGCTTGAATGAAATAGACAGTCAAAGGGACATTGTCATAATTGGGGACACAGGGATGGGAGAGTGCATAAGAGGATTGTTTCTTCTTATTGCTTCTTTCAGTTCAGCAGCAAATGGGCATCTGGCTGGGTCCCCTAATCCCTCCTTATGACAATTTGGACCTTTCTCCCTGCTCGTAGGCTCATGTTCATAGGTCACTTGAAGTGCAGTTGTTCTCTGTACATCTGAAGTATACAAAACTGGGTGAGTTTCTTGAAAAATAAGTGAATTATATCATGAGCACTTCCTCCTAAAATGTTAACATTACTACTTCAATGCTTCAATTTCTTTAAAATAGGACAACCCCCTAAGACACTTGCTACTAAAGTTCTTCCTTTTTCTTTTAAATTGAATGGCTGCTTCGCCTCCCTTTTGTGCATACCTTAGTGTCACCTGTGTTTATCTATGCTTATACCTGGGTGTGCCTGTAACATGGGACCAAAAAGCACACACATATGTTGTTTTACCCTCAGTTGCCCCATCCTTTTCATAGGTTTACACCCTATTTTGTCCTTCTCAATACTGTGCTGAGCTCAAATGGCATATTCAAATGCTTCTTTTAATTAAATAAGGAAACATTTCTCCTCTATCTTTTGATAGAACTGATTGTGAACTGTTGTGTTTATTAATACTACTGGGGATAAACTATTCCCTTTCTTTTGTGACTATAAAATAAAAACAAAACATACAAGCCAAAACCAAAAATAACACAAAAGGAACAATTGCCTTCTTCTGCTGTTCTTTTTCTTTCTTCTTGGCGCATCCATAGATACAATTTTCTGCGCTTCTTGTAGTGACCAAATGGAGGCAAAAGTCATGATATACTAACAAATTACACTGCACTTTCCTTTTAGTATGTCTTCTCCTGTCTTTGCATGTAGGGCATTGGCCTTGTCACTGTGTGCTTTCTTGACATAATGTGATGATGCTGGGGTCATCTCTGTTTTTTCTATGGGCAGGTATAGCGCAACCCCATCCTTTTAAGATAAATGCAGAGATCCACTGTGCTTTATTCTTTTTGATGTAACATGATGGCAGGCCTGCATTTTGCTCCCTCACTGCAAATCTTCTCTGTTTATTTTTTGTAGTCCTCCTTCTGATGGCGTAGGACAGCAGTCTCTTCTCTGTTGCTGTGTTTATCCTGCAGCGATATAATTAACGCATTGTGTGTGGTGCCTTTTCTACTCTAATATGCCGACCCTTGATGCTGAAGATAACCGCATGTCCTATTTAATTGCAGGCAGGTGTGGCATATATGCACACAATATTTGCATATTACTTTAATTTCACAACCCAATATTTATTTGTTCCTTTACTAAAGCATAACATATATTAAACATGCTTTCAATACTTTACATTGACATAATCATAAAAGGGTTACTCTACCTTCTTACATCCAGGGGTCTTCCCTAACTTCTGTAATAGGTATGGCATACTTACATACATATACTATACTTTTACCTATACCCAATACACTCTACTTAGAAGAAATGCTATCAGTTTGAAACCACTGTATTCCTCACTATCTTTCACTTGTATTCACCTGTGTTCTCTTTCCTTTGATACTAACCAATGAGGAATTTCACACAGTCCTTATGTCCACAGCTACTTACCATTCCATCTCTATTCATCTCCCTTTCTCATTCGCTCATACTTACCTCTTCTTATGAGGTCCCTTCCAATTGTATCATTACACTTAAACTTGACTTAGGCCATATAAAAATTCCTCTTGCGCTCCAAAAATGACAAGTTTTCATCTGCAACATATATCAACATTTTTACGTAAACATATATATATATGAATAAAATAATGTTCTTGGTACTTACACTCATACATTGCTCCATGATGCTGGCAGTAGTTCTCTCATTATGTTTTTCCTCACAGCCCCTCATTCTTGGCACTCACAGTTACATGTTACTGTGTGTCCTTTTATGTCTTGTAATCCCTCCTACATAACTTTCAAAATGATCCAGTATATACTATAAAAATAATATGCCCTCTATGTTCTCTTATGTTGTTCTACCAGGACATGGACTACGGTTGCTTAAGTTGTTACTATACTTACATTGTGGGAATAGTGTCTAATATTGTGGGGGGTATATATGTATGTTCAGTGTGCGCCCCTCCCCCACTTTGTTGCCATAACATAACAAAACCATAACATGATATCCCTATGTTTTTCCAAATCGTGTGCATGATGCCTTCTCTTTCCACATCTCCAAATTTCCTTCTCTTCACTTCTTCTAATAAATCACTCAGCATAGGTACTACTGGTCCATAACATGCTCAGTACTTATGCTAAATCCTCCTTGTTTCTGTTTGTAATCCTTAACTGCTAAATAAACTTCCATTAAACAAGCCTTTGTTTGTCAAATGAATTTATCTGTGTTCATTACCAAGAAACATCACTGTCCTTCAGTTGCATTACCTCATATTTGCAACTCCTAGCTTGCTTGCACTCATTGGTCCTTCTTTCTCATCCATGGGTATGGTTTATCTAAATAAGAACTCTATAGTTAATCTTAACAATCCACCCTTTATTCTTGAAAGCCATACTAAGCAGTGAGTTTGCGCCATCCTGGCTAATTCTTGTATATTTACATAATTAACCACTAAAATAACGCATGTTGTCCCCAGGTCACTTACCCACATCTCTCCATAATATGTATGTTGATATGTTGCAAATAAAATGTAATAATGGTATAAAAAAGATCAAGCGCCCCTATCCTATAGTGTGTGTAACGTCAATCTTGTGCTGGTGAGGGTGCTTCCTCCCATTACTATTACTTCCACCCATTCTGAATATAAGTGTTTGTGTCGGTGCATGCGCATTTCATCATGCTATTGCAAAACATGTGCACAATGTTGTTAATTCCTGCTGTACTTATCTAATGGTTTGCTGTACCTGATCTGGTGCCACTTATTATTGCATTAACCTTCTCTGTTGAATAATTTGCATTTATAATTGTTCTGTTATCCTTGCTGCATGCCTGGCACCATGTGTGATCTTGGGCATATTATTTCATTTATTCTGTGCACTGCAGTGGGGGATATGCTGCCCCCTCCCCTTTCTGTCTTCAGTGACTTTTCTGAACAGTGTCTTTACTGTCTGGTTATATGTAGTACTCTCACATGCCTTTATTACAATCTCTGTCCCACTCCTGCTCTCCCATGGCTGTTTCTTGTCTCACCACCGTTTCTCGCCTTCTCCTTCCTCGATTACTTTCCCATTTCCCTCTTCTGACTTACATCCTTGCCTTCTTATTATTACAAATTCTATGAACATAAACTGAGTGGGTCTGCTCTCCTTTTTGGTAATGTACTGACACATCTAAGAACCCTTCCAGTTGTTGCAGTCATTTCTATTCTACTTAACTAAAGGGTGTGAGACACCTCCCTATGTTTATTCATTACGTTTTGTAAAAGCATTGGGCAGGGCACCTTCCCTTTTCCAAATTACTTTTCAACAATGTGCCTAAACATTAAAAATGGTTTCTTTCCATTGCTCAACATGCCATTTTCTGTGTGTGTGTGTGACTATCCTCTGCACACTTACAGTATATGCCTTTTGACAATGCCCCATCTATTACTAATGAAGGTACCTACAATGTTTAAATGGGATTTAAAAAAGCTGTGGGGCTTTGATATGTTCTAATATAATGTCTATGATGAGGTCCTAAACATAAAGTATCTGGAATTGCCCCAAAAAATCTAAAATGACTAATAAAAACTTATCATGGGAAGTGGCTTGTGTAATGTTAAAAATTATGCAATGGGGCTAATCTGGTCCATATATGGAAAATTAATGGTGTCAAATTCTAGTTTGAATAAATGTGCTCAACATATGGTTAATCATACATATCTTTTGGCCCAAACAAAAATATTAAAAAATGTAGACCCTCACCAAATCAGAAAACAGGGGTCCATATACCCTACAATCCCTTACATATAAATCAAAGGCGAGCACCCTCTCAACATAACATATAACAAAAAATCAAATCCTTTTCATCTTTAAAAAACATCCAATCTGAAATTCCTTCAACTGGGGTTGCTCTTTTAACTTAAAAATAGTATGCCCTAATAAAAATGCACCATTCTTACTAATATATCTCATAAAAAATGAAAGTCAATCTAATGAGTCTAAGATTTTAAATACTATTGTAATGAGAGTGGCACTGAGCCCCTGCCCACTTAAAGCTCTTTATTAAAAATGTTATTTCAAAATGTATCATTGCAGCCATTCAAAAACTTTCTCTACTAACAATATTAGTCCAAAACTGTATACAAATTGCTTCATACTAAAAAATAAAACAAATTACAAATCTTAAAAACCTATCTTTACTCAACAATACACTATACATGCACACATATATTTAATCTCTATCCCTACTCATTCTTATATCTTATAGTCCAAATCCCATATGTTTCCAATCTATTTTTTTTACTTATTATGTGCCTCATATCACACTACTTAAAAGAGATTCATCCTTTTTAATTAACCTACTTTATTGCTGCTTTCCTCTTATGTTCACAGAATATCTACACCAACCACTCTTGACCTCATTAAAGGTCCAATATCTATTTTTGCACACCCTCTCTGTTTC
The DNA here is from genome assembly GCF_040938575.1 of Ambystoma mexicanum. NCBI lineage: Eukaryota > Metazoa > Chordata > Amphibia > Caudata > Ambystomatidae > Ambystoma > Ambystoma mexicanum. The sequence goes on from NC_090921.1 coordinate 1,344,673,185, forward strand.
TTTCCCATTATGCATATATATTTTGTTTCCTCAAACCCCGATTTCAACCATTTCACCTCATTTTCCTATCCAAATTGTCACCCAATAACTACCAGTTTAAAGCTAATTTAATTTCCTTCACATTGCATTTCAGCATAACTCGATGTGTATATATATATATCTATATATATCTATATATATCTATATATTTCTATATATAGATATATATATCGATATATATCTATCTATATATATATATATATAGATATATATAGATATATGCTCTGGTATTTACATAGCTCCTTGATATAAGGCGCTTTACATGGATATTACTATCATCATTGCCAAGTCAAAATTGGCACTCACATAAACCAACTTCTTCTTTCTGTGTCAGCATGTGTGTGTATGCATAACTTTCCAAATACTCTTGTTGATGGTTTAAACCTTCCCAACCAAACTCTTTTGCCCTCTAAATGCATATTACTGCAACAATGTGGATCTCAACAACCAGTGCTTTGACTCACTGAACTATCTTTGAACCCTGCCCCTTTTCTTTTGCTGAACACTACAGTTGTTATCTGTTCCGCGCACACAACTGCCCACTTATTTGAAGTCTGAGAGCAGAGCAAAGGAATGCTGTCTCTTAAGGCAGTCATAACTCTCACACTACGCATAGCAAAGCATTGTGGGCTTGATTCATGGAAGGGTTTTATAATGGCGCAATCCCATAGGAAAACATTCCATGAATCAGGCCATGTATGTACATCTTATAAAATATTTCATCGCTTGCTTAAAATTACACATTAAATGATGTGTACATGCTTGGCCCATAAAGAAATCCAAATTGTAAAAATTCGCTTTTTTAGCTCAGAGTTATCAGAAAGGTGCTCTATTTCCCTTTCACTCAAGCCAAGCCAGGGTTAGGCTACTTGATTCTGGAGCTGTCTCCACTGCTCAAAATATTGTGGCTCTGATATATTTGCAAATGCAGACCAAAGACAGCCACGACCAAACTACATTTCTTAAAGAATGCAGGCTGTCTTGTTTCTGCCATGCACAAGCACAGCAAAGGAATATTATGCCTCTATGGCAGACTGCTATAATTTTCACAATGTAATTGAATGTTAGAGCAGAAAAAACACTGTGGGCCTCTATACGAGTTGGGCTTCAGCCCTTAAATGTGGCATTAACGCTATTCATGAGTTGGGCGGTAAGTTGGATTTTTACCTCCAGCATTTGCTGGAGGTAAACATGTCCACTTACCACCTGTTTTTGGCTGTTTTCAGCACTATTACTGCCAGTGCGATTACTGCCAGCAATAATAGCGCTATCCATAGGAACTTACTGCAGTACCGCTACTCGGAATCCGGCGCTAATAGCGTCGGACCGAGTAGCGGTAAAGCTATTTGTGTTGGCGGTTTCCTGGCGGTATACAGCCGGGATACCACCACACTCCTGATGAGGACCTGTGTCTTTTTCCAAAATCTCTTTCATCTGCAGCTTAAGTTTATTAAAAATACAGAACCGGGATATTGCCTAGATTATTTATTTAAACCTGTCTTCATTGGTCAAAAATATGACCCTATTATTCGTTTAGGCCAGTCATGAACCAAATTGCATTTATTTGTTTAAAAATTGAAAAATTAACTCCCTCTCCTTGAGCTCAACAAAAAATGACGCACAGAACACATATAATAAGACAGCTGTCACTGACACATGACAAAACACAACAAACACTTAAAGAATAATTTCATATTTTAAATTAGCACGAATAAACCCAAAATAAAAATGTGCACAATAATTCTACGGCTGTCTTGTCTTATCCCCCTGATAGACGTATCTCATTTAAAACTTTACTCCATTTTGGAGTGTGACACTTCACACTTCATCTTAGCTCTTACCTGAGGTATCCCTAAATTGACCCCAATTGGAGTGTAATTTTTGTCCGTGGGTTCCCTTGGAACCCAAAACTGAGGTATCCTTTCCTTAAACAAATCTTTGTTACACTTTCTCATTTATATATGTTTCAAAGTTTCAAAGTTTATTAGATATACTTTTAGACAATTGGCTTTGTATAACACGACAACAACATTACATAAAAACAAGTTCATATCCAACATTAAAAAGGTAATTAAGATAATTAATTCACATATCTATTCCAAACTCTTTAAAATCGCGACGATCTTTGTATAAAATACAACCATATAATAAATAAGATTAATATCATTGCCCCTCATGAATAGACCCCTCAGCGCCTCTATTTCATTCTGGTCAATCATATTATTGTAAGAATTCATGTGCTTGCATCGCAGATCATTCAGACTTTCACAATTCATTAACAGGTGGTGAAGCGACTCAATAGTATTGTTTTCCACATAGACAGCAAATCCACATTTCAAATGGTATACCCAACCATCACACCCTTTGTTTCCAGCACTTCTGAGATATTGAATTTTAGTAATCGATAAGTACGGAATGTTGTTACACTTGGATAAGCGTTGATATACTTAGGTGTAATACACCTAGACATCCGTTCATGACAATACTGGCCACTATGCGACATTGTCACCAGATTAATGAGATTTTGTTCAAACCCAATTTCTTTCAATTTGCGTTTCAACAGATATTTCACTCCATGTGGTACAGTATGCCTGTTATATGTTAGCATACCAGTCCATTTTGAGTGGAGATTTCTCAGTATGCCCATAGTACCAACTAGTGTGCCTTCAGACCTCAGAAATGCCTTTACATAAGAGCCAATATTCGTATCTGTTTCAGGTTTACATATATTTCCAAAGGACAGAACACATTGGCTTATGTATATTTATATATGTACAATACAGTAGCTTCCCTTTACTTTTGTTGCTTATATACAATCTTATTTGAATATGCAATATCTTCCCTTTCTTTATCTATGTTCCTTGCACAATGTATACGTCACCATACATATATGAGGATGGCTTCCTTCTTGAAATCTACCTCTCTCGCACTGCCAGGCACAAGGACATATTTCTGAAAAATTAGGTCAGTCTGCAACTTTTTCCTTGCCTCCTCTTATTTTTCTTCTGTACATTCCTTGTGCCTTCCAGCGCCGTACTTCAGACTTCAGATGATTGTGGCACTTGTCGCTCTACAGATTTAAAGTGTCCCTTTGTGGTTGCCACATGTTAAAGAGACTATTTCTTAGCCATAACTCCTTGCAGTCAGCCATCCCTGAAAATAAATACACACTGTGCAAGGACCGACACAAAGATAACCAGCTGGGAGCATCTTGTATAAACAACTGTCTTACAAGCTGAAAAAAAGAATATCTCACTGCATTTCTGCATCCATGATGGTTTTATATGGTGGAACGAATTATGCAATAATGTTATGCTAATATGAACCTTATATTTTGATAGGTCAATTTTCTTAAAGGTAAAATATATTGCTTGTTTTCCATTGGACATATATGTTTTCTGGAACACATGATTATTTTTTTGTCACAATGACTCAGATTATTCCTTGTTTCAGTAAACACAAGACATATTACACAACTTTAAGAACTGCGTTTGATGCAGTTTTGGGGAGGGCGCATTGCTCCAGGCAGCCTCCAAGGACATAGATTAGTGTCATGATGCCTACCCCCAAGGAGCCAGACCGGGCCCAGCAACCCCAGATGCAGACATCATGTTCCCGAGGGAAGTCCCAGCGGCCCCAGGTAGGGGCCCTTTGGACTCAGTCCTGGCGCCTTTGGCGCCAGGCTCATGTTGGACAACAGTCCTGGCGCCATAGGCGCCAGGCTCATAAAGGATGACTTTGTGTGAAGAAGTGCTTTGTGTGAAATTACCTGATGCAGACCGTGCTGCAACATCCAGGCAACCTAGAGGCCTGAATGGGACTATTTAACCTATAGGACTACTTTACCACACGGGTGTGGCCGGAGGAAGAATACATACCTTAGAGGAAGAATACATACCTGGAACTACTTTGAAGGCTATTTAAGCCACGCCCAAGCAGCAACTCACGCTTCGCGTTGTTCTGCACCTAGCAGCTGGACGCTCACCGTGTCTGCTCCTGCATCCGGACTCCAGCCACGCCCGACAGCATCCTGGAACACCTGTAAAGGGAGAAGAGAAGAGAACAGGAGAAAGAAGAGACATTACCTGCTTAATCCGCATTCCGGTGTCATCTCGCCGATGATCCTAAAGGGAAGACATTCATTTTTAAAAGCACATCGCATTGCTCGCTGCAGCGCCGCATTCCACTCACCTTTACTAGGCGCCTTCTTGCCCATCAGCGACCATCTGGATCATCCGCCGCATTTCAGCGCCTAAAAGAGAAAAAGACAAGAACAAAGGTGAGCGAGGGAAGAGAATAAGAAAGGCTTAATTTCCACCATAAGACTTACCTGTTGGGTCAATCCCTCTTCACTTCGGGTCGGCGCCGTTTCTTCGGCATTTCCGAACCCCGGCCCCCTAAGGGGAAAAAGACACAGGCATTAGTGCATTAATGCAAGAACACTAGAGGAACCACTCATCAAAAACTCACCAGAGTTTTCCTTCGACGGTTCCAATTCCTAACTCTGAATCTTCATTCAGCACCTGAAATAGAGAAAACGGACAATGGTTATTTAAAGCTTCAACTTGCAACAGAATTCTTACGGTACCTTACTGGAAAAGTCAAGCGAACTTGAACTCTCACCAATCCGAGATCCAGTGAAGTAACTGGATTACAATGCGCCCCTGCATCAGAAGCAGGATGGAGAGCTCGTCCTTTCAGACCCTAAGGTGAGACTTCATGGGGAATCGCAGAAGGGTTTCGTGGAGGGTGAGAAGGGAAGTGGGAGGCCTACGCATTATCCCGCAGATTGTTAATACTCCCTTTTCACACACAGAAGGATATTTCTACGAGCCAGACAAGCCAGATTTGGGGGTCCGGTCCTTTCCATCTTCCGAGTCCTGCGCATCACCCTAGAAGAGGCCACAGCAATCCAAACCAGGCCAGCGCCTCCGTCGGAGTCAGGTGAGCGTTACAGAACACGAAGCCGACCTACAATTTCCCACCCGGGCGCTATGGATACTTCCGAGACAGACCAGCTGGCCCAACTTTTGGGGGAATTACGGGCAGAAGTACATTCCGCCCACCAGGAGACTAACGCTCTCAGGAGAGAACTGATCCTATCCAAGGAACGAACTGATGACCTGGCCAAACAGCTGTTGCAAGGTCAGGCAGGACAAACTCCTTTACCTGGTTCCGGGGGTAATCCCACTCCTGTGGTTTCGAATAACCCGGTACAAATCAATCTACCTGGAAATATGCCACTGGCCCCGCCTGAATGTTTTGCTGGGGACCCCAAGAAATATGCCGTTTTCATGAACCAATGTCGCTTACACTTTCTATGCAGACCTGGGGCCTTCCCTAATGACCAAACCAAGGTAGCTTTTGTATTATCTTATCTCAGCGGCTGTGCTGCCGATTGGTCAGTTCCTTTGGTAAGTCAAGATGACCCAATTCTCCAGGAATTTCAAGGCTTTCAGGCAAGCATGGAAAGATTATTCGCTCGACACTCCCAGGGACAGGCCCTGGACAACGAACTGTTATCCTTACGACAAGGTAACCAGGATCTCTTATCCTACATTGCCACCTTTAATAGGTTGATAGTGGAAACTGGGTGGCCAGAAAATAAAAGGATCACATTATTTCATCGAGGCCTGACGGAGAACTTAAAGACGTTCTAGCTCAAATAGTAAATCCGCCCCAAGTCTGCGCGGAATACACAGACTTAGTGGTCCAACTTGATCACAGACTTCAGAATAGAAAAGCAGATCGGTCTAAGTTTGAAACCCGAGTGTTGATCAAAACTCACGCTAACCCCAAGGGTACCGACGTTTCAGAACCTATGCAAATCGGTGGAGTTAAAGGACCGTTAACTCAGAAGGAACGAGAAAGAAGGCGGCAGAAGCAATTATGTCTTTATTGCGGGGCTTCTGGCCACTTTTTACGAGATTGTCCGGTAAAACCACCCAAGAAGGTGGTTGGAGCCACTGACAACAATCTAACGGAACCTGATTCGGGAATCGACCAAGCCCGACAAGCGTAGAGGTCCGCTTGCCGAGCTTGAAAACAAACTCTTTGACCTCGCATTTCATCATGCCAATGGTCCTCGTGGATCCGAGACAGCCTCGGCGGTTGCATGCTATAAAGGCATACATCGACAGTGGAGCTATCGGAAACTATGTTGATCGTGAATTGGCATCCAGGATTAATCTCCCTCTCCGTCCGCAAACCAACAAGGATGTCATTACCACAGTTGATGGAACCGAAATTGCCTCAGGGCCGGTAACACATTCTACTACAGAAATGACACTAGTAGGTCAGGATGGACATCGGGAAGCTATTGTGTTTGACGTAATCAAGGCCCCACAGTTTCAAGTAATTCTAGGAATTCCTTGGTTAGAAACACATAATCCTCGAATTGACTGGCGAGCAAAGAGAATAACCTTTCCTGATTGTGCACAAACTTGCTATCCAAGAAATCCAAACATGGGCCTGGCCACAGTAACCTCCGCCACAATACAACTACCGCCTGAGTACCAAGAATTCCAAGATGTTTTCCAAAAAGAACAGGCCAACACGTTACCTCCCCACCGGTCGTACGATTGTCAAATCGATCTGGTACCCAATGCTCAACCGCCTTGTAGTAGGATCTATGCCCTTACTGAACCTGAGAATCTTCATTTGCGACAGTATTTAGATCAGTACCTTGCCAATGGTTTTATTCGCCCGTCAAAGTCTCCTGCTTCCTCAGCTCTGTTCTTCGAGCCGAAAAAAGAAGGCGACCTTAGAATTTGTATTGACTACCGCGCCCTAAATCAAATAAGATTAAGAATCGTTATCCTCTGCCCCTGATCCCTGAACTTCTCGACCAGGTAAAAGATGCTTGTATATACACCAAGTTAGATCTCCGGGGAGCTTATCACCTGGTGCGTGTAAAAGAAGGTGACGAATGGAAGACTGCTTTCCGCACCAAATATGGACTCTTCATATACCAGGTGATGCCTTTCGGATTGTGCAACGCACCTGCTGCCTTTCAATACTTTATGAATGATGTTCTTCGGGAACTAATCGATGTTTGTGTCATCGTATATATCGACGACATTCTGGTGTACTCCTCTTCGGAATCCGATCACAGAAAACATGTCAAGGCAGTTCTTGAGAAATTGCGCCAGCACAAACTGTTTGCAAAACTCGAAAAATGTGTTTTTCATGCCACAGAAGTCGAGTTTCTTGGATTCATCCTGACACCTAAGGTAGTCCGAATGGACTCACGAAAAGTGAACGCCGTCCTCAAATGGCCATCTCCTAGCTCTGTGAAGGGTGTTCAGAGCATGCTTGGTTTTGCCAATTTCTATCGAACATTTATCCCAGAATTTTCTCGGGTGGTTCAACCCATCACTGCACTCTTACGGAAAAATAAATGCTTTGAATGGTCTAATGAGGCAGAACAGGCCTTTCAAGAACTAAAAACTAAATTCACCTGCGCACCTGTATTGAAACATCCGCGCCCAGATCTCCCTTACATTGTTGAAACCGACGCATCTAGCTTAGCCATGGGAGCTGTCCTGTCTCAAAGGGATCCTGTAACTAACCAACTGCACCCTGTAGCCTTTTGGTCCAGAAAATTCTCGGCTCCTGAAGTTAATTATGCAATCACCGACAAGGAGTTATTAGCTATTAAGTCCGCCTTCAAGGCTTGGCGTCATTACCTTCTCGGCGCAAGACACACCATCACAGTGATTACAGATCACAGAAATTTGCAATATTTAAAAACGGCCAAAGCTCAATCATCACATCAACTCCGATGGGCTTTATTCTTTGCAGAGTTTGATTTTGTAATCACATACCGCCCTGGCTGCAAGAATGGCAAAGCGGACGCTTTATCCCGGATTGGGATGGGAGAAACAAATTCGAGCTTAGAACCAGTACCGATTATACCTGAACAGAGAATTTTGGGGTTGACCTCTTTACAAACTATTGAGGACATTCAAACTAGAGTTAAACAACTTTTAGACCCTATAGCCTTGCAAGAATGGAGTCAAAAGGGTTCACACTTTTCCGTCAATAATGATCTACCCTACTTCCAGGGGCGATTATTTCTGCATCATAAGGAATTCCAAGAACTCGTTATTGTCCATTATCATGATACATTAATGGAAGGACATCCTGGTATTGCTAAAACTGAAGAAAAGATCAAAAGGCAATTCTGGTGGCCCTCCTGGCGAAAGGATATAAAATCCTTTCTGATGTCCTGCGGAGTTTGCGCCCAAAATAAAGGTCAAAAGAAAAGACCAGCCGGCCTTTTACAACCCTTGGACATCCCACCTTGGCACACCTTGTCGCTGGACTCTATTACAGACCTGCCTCCTTGCTATGGATACAACACTATCCTGGTGATTGTGGACCTCTTCTCCAAAATGGCCCATTTTATCCCATTAAAGGGGTTACCTTCAGCCTCCATCCAGGCCAAGGAATTTCTTGAGAATGTTGTTCGTTTACATGGTTTTCCATCCATACTGGTCTCTGATCGAGGAAGCCAATTTATTTCCCATTTTTGGAGAAAGTGTTGTCAACTAGCACAAATCGATGTACGACTATCCACTAGTCACCACCCCCAGACCGATGGTCAAACCGAGAGAACAAACCAGACCCTTGAACAGTATCTTCGGTGTATGTTGCACCAATCTGAATGTAATTGGAAAGACATTATTTGGATCGCAGAATATGCATATAACAATTCTGTACATTCTGGAACGGGACAAACCCCTTTTTATACCTTATATGGCCATCACCCCCGAACCTCAGACCTTGACTCCCCTCAAAGTCTTGAAATTCCCGCTGTAGATCATTTGCATTCCACGATAACTCGAGCCTTCAAAGAAGCAACGACTCATTTACAGCAAGCCAAGAAAAAGTACAAAGAAAATGCTGATTTACATCGAAGTGAAGCACCTCCGTACCAAATAGGGGACCAAGTGTGGCTAGCGACTAGACATTTACCACTCAAAGGACCGCGGACTTTCAATCCAAGATATGTAGGGCCCTACCAAATCAAAGCTATAATCAACCCGGTGGCCTTCAAACTCGATCTACCAGCTAACATGCAAATCCATCCCCTTTTTCACGTATCACTGTTGAAACCAGTACAACCTGGAACCAGACTAATCAAACCACCAGAACCAATTCAAGTAGATGGGGAGCTGGAATTCGAAGTTAAAGACATATTAGATTCCAAGGTGTCAAAGTCAAAACTCTTCTATCTAATTGATTGGAAAGGGTATGGGCCTCAGGAAAGGTCTTGGGAACCAAGCGACCAGGTACATGCGCCTCGGTTAATACAGAAATTCCACTGGAAATTCCCAAACAAACCGAAACCTCCGGAGAGAACAACCTTGGGAGGGGCCTTGGGAGGGGGTACTGTCATGATGCCTACCCCCAAGGAGCAAGACCGGGCCCAGCAACCCCAGAGGCAGACATCATGTTCCCGAGGGAAGTCCCAGCGGCCCCAGGCAGGGGCCCTTTGGACTCAGTCCTGGCACCTTTGGCGCCAGGCTCATGAAGAATGACTTTGTGTGAGGAAGTGCTTTGTGTGAACTTACCTGATGCAGACCGTGCTGCAACATCCAGGCCACCTAGAGGCCTGAATGGGACTATTTAACCTATGGGACTACTTTACCACACGGGTGTGGCCGGAGGAAGAATACATACCTTAGAGGAAGAATACATACCTGGAACTACTTTGAAGGCTATTTAAGCCACGCCCAAGCAGCAACTCACGCTTCGCACTGTTCTGCACCTAGCAGCTGGACGCTCACTGTGTCTGCTCCTGCATCCGGACTCCAGCCACGCCCGACAGCATCCTGGAACACCTGTAAAGGGAGAAGAGAAGAGAACAGGAGAAAGAAGAGACATTACCTGCTTAATCCGCATTCCGGTGTCATCTCGCCAATGATCGTAAAGGGAAGACATTCATTTTTAAAAGCACATCGCATTGCTCGCTGCAGCGCCGCATTCCACTCACCTTTACTAGGCGCCTTCTTGCCCATCAGCGACCATCTGGATCATCTGCCGCATTTCAGCGCCTAAAGGAGAAAAAGACAAGAACAAAGGTGAGCGAGGGAAGAGAATAAGAAAGGCTTCATTTCCACCAGAAGACTTACCTGCTGGGTCAATCCCTCTTCACTTCGGGTCGGCGCCGTTTCTTCGGCATTTCCGCACCCCGGCCCCTAAGGGGAAAAAGACATTAGCATTAGTGAGCGAATGCAAAGACATTAGCGGAACGCTCATCAAAGACTTACCTGATATTTATTGGAACATCTCTTCTCACTTCGGGTCGGCGCCGTATCTTCGGCATTTCCGAACCCCGGCCCCTAAGGGGAAAAAGACACAGGCATTAGTGCATTAATGCAAGAACACTAGAGGAACCACTCATCAAAAACTCACCAGAGTTTTCCTTCGACGGTTCCAATTCCTAACTCGGAATCTTCATTCAGCACCTGAAATAGAGAAAACAGACAATGGTTATTTAAAGCTTGAACTTGCAACAGAATTCTTACGGTACCTTACCGGAAAAGTCAAGCGAACTTGAACTCTCACCAATCCGAGATCCAGTGAAATAACTGGATAACAACGCGCCCCTGCATCAGAAGCAGGATGGAGAGCTCGTCCTTTCAGACCCTAAGGTGAGACTTCACGGGGAATCGCAGAAGAGTTTCGTGGAGGGTGAGAAGGGAAGTGGGAGGCCTACGCATTATCCCGCAGATTGTTAATACTCCCTTTTCACACACAGAAGGATATTTCTACGAGCCAGACAAGCCAGATTTGGGGGTCCGGTCCATTCCATCTTCCGAGTCCTGCGCATCACCCTAGAAGAGGCCACAGCAATCCAAACCAGGCCAGCGCCCCCGTGGGAGTCAGGTGAGCGTTACAATTAGCTGCTGCATTGTTATTGCTTATCTCACCTAGGTTATCTTTTTTTGACATTATGCACGTTTCATTCGTAAGCAGCACCATTTAAAATAATATATTCTTATCATGTACACTGCTGAATCACTGAAGATTGGCTTCTGTCCAAGCCCTCCCTTTCTGAGCTACACACAGCCCTATATTTTCAATTTGTTCAACCCTTTTACATTTCCAGGAGATTTAAGGCCTACAGTTTATTTGTAATACATTATATGGCATTCATTTTGGGAAAAATGGGTGCCTTTTGCTGATTTATATTCTATATCAGAAATCTATATTGGGTGTTATGTATGTTATGCACAATATATGCATTTCTTTATGTGTTTATGTTGTCCTAAATAAATGTGTGTAGTGTCACCTATTTTCTAATGTCTCCACCTATAATAAAGGCACCACCCTGGCTGCCTCAATGGACAATGCTTCTGACTTTTACAATGTTAGACAGGAGGACAGGGCACAGGCCCTGAATGACATTTTCACATGTCTATCAGCAAAGAGAGGGGGAGTATCTACTCCTCTTCATAGGTGAACCACTGTATGCAATGTATTGGATCTGATTACAGAAACCATGATACATAATGCAAGCACAAGAGCTACATGTTGAGGAGAGCACTGGTGGTTGTATACATTGAAGCTTGGCAAAAGAGAGTAGGGTAACGGTGGAGGAGCATGCACTATTTGTAATGAGCGTTGGCGTGACAACAGGATTGGATTTGACTTGATTTTTTTACTTAAATTGAACCAAGCACGACTGCATCTGGGTGCAGATGGTACAAGTGGTTGAACAAAAAGCTGAATCGTCATCATTGGCCACTATTCAAAGAGGAAGGTTTTTAACCTTTTACTAAAATCACAAACTGAGTCAATTTTATGAACATCATTTGGCAACATATTTAAGGCTCATGGGTCTGCAGAGGAGAAACATCTGTCACACCAAGAGATGTATTTAGATGATGGAACCACCAAATAAATGTTGTCCCAAAGATCGAATTGGGTGGTTCAGGTGTTAAAATTAAATTTTTGAAGAAAGATAAGAGGGAGCCAAGCCATGAAGTCACTTGAAAACCAGGCAGAGGGTCTTAAACGGGACCCTCTGATGCTCTGGAAGCCAGTGGAGACTCCTGTGAAATGGAGAGATAGATGATTTTGTAGGCAAAAGGAAAATAAGCCTGACGGCTGCATTCTGAGCAACCTGCAAACGCTACTGTCACAGCCGCCAGCGACTGGCGTTTGTGGCGAAGGTGGACAAGAGGACGCCATTAAAATGTTCCATTACGTTCCTCCTCGCCTATCAGACTCGGTCTAGTTGTTTTCGAGATGGCCGCCGCCGTTTGTATATATCTCACTCGGCTGCCGGCGGTTCGGCGCGTTGCAACTGAGTTTATTCCTCGCCCTGTTGCTTGCGCTAGTTTTCCTTCAGATAGTCTGACTTGCTATCTTCCTGTTCTTTCTCCACCTCCCGTTCCCTACGGGCCCCCCCCTTTCTCTGTATCCTGTTTGCCTTCTCCTGTGTTCTGTTCCCGTGCTGAATCTCTGCTGAGATTTTCCTCGCTCTAGGAGACTCTTCTCTCGGATTCTCCGTTCACTCCTGTCCACCACCCCGAGGGGTACCTACCTGTAAACCGCCCTATTCCATTTCCCTCGATTAGCGGAATCACGCCGGCTTTACCATTTTTCTGGGTTTTCGGCGAAGGATTATTCAACCTACTACAGTGCCGACGACTCCCACAATCTTCACGTCTATATTGGATCCAGGGGTTTTTTGCCGTTCCAGTGGCTTTTTCCCCTCTGGCTGTCGCGGAGGGGAGTCTCCGTGGGTTTTCTCTGTCTGAGAGTCACGGTGGCTTCTTTCCGAGGTAGACCATATCTTCTAAAAAAGAAGAAGCCGTACACAGGACTTACCCGCCGGAAGAAACTGGACTATTCAGGTGAGGAGGAAGAGATTGGGGAGGGTTATCGATCGAGTGAAGACGAAGATACAGCTGATCACCTAGCAAAACCCGTAGCCCATAGTGCCAGTTCTGATAGTTTGCAACGCCTAACAGAAAACATGGCTACGCCACAACAACTGCAAGAGCTGGTGACGCTGTCCACTCGGCTACAGGAACTAGCCCATTCTTTTGTACCTACGGATACAACCCGCAGTCCATAGTTCCGTGTTTCTGGGAGGAAACTAACGTTCCTACTTTGGAGAACACCCTTGCGCAGATCAAGGAGGCCCATAACACAGCCAGTCAGAGCCTCTCTAAGGCTAGCAGTCATTACAAAGAGCAAACGGACAAACACCGGAGTCAAGTTCCTGCCTGGGACAAAGGTTCCAAAGTCATGCTGTCCACCAAGTTCCTTCCTCGATGGGTTCGGCCTTCTAAGCTGTCACCCCGCTACATCGGACCCTTTGAGATAACTTCAAAGTTAAATCCTGTGGCCTTCCGCCTCAAGTTGCCAAAGGGACTCAGGCGGATTCATCCCGTGTTCCACTCATCTCTCTTACGCCCCTTTGTGCCAGATACCCGGAAACAAGCATCCCCCAAGCTGTGTACTTTGCCAGTTCCAGCTTCCGAGGAATATGAAGTTTCTCGGATACGGGACTCCCGTTATCATCGGGGACGTCTTGAGTATCTCGTTCATTGGAAAGGATATCCCTCCTCAGAAGACACCTGGGAACCACAGTTCCATATTCACTCTCCTCAACTGTTACACAAGTTCCACCGACTACATCCAGAAAGGCCGGGTAGGAGAAGCCTTCGGAGGGGGCATACTGTCACAGCCGCCAGCGACTGGCGTTTGTGGCGAAGGTGGACACGAGGACGCCATTAAAATGTTCCATTGCGTTCCTCCTCGCCTATCAGACTCGGTCTAGTTGTTTTCAAGATGGCCGCCGCCGTTTGTATATATCTCACTCGGCTGCCGGCGGTTCGGCGCGTTGCAACTGAGTTTATTCCTCGCCCTGTTGCTTGCGCTAGTTTTCCTTCAGATAGTCTGACTTGCTATCTTCCTGTTCTTTCTCCACCTCCCGTTCCCTACGGGCCCCCCCCTTTCTCTGTATCCTGTTTGCCTTCTCCTGTGTTCTGTTCCCGTGCTGAATCTCTGCTGAGATTTTCCTCGCTCTAGGAGACTCTTCTCTCGGATTCTCCGTTCACTCCTGTCCACCACCCCGAGGGGTACCTACCTGTAAACCGCCCTATTCCATTTCCCTCGATTAGCGGAATCACGCCGGCTTTACCATTTTTCTGGGTTTTCGGCGAAGGATTATTCAACCTACTACAGTGCCGACGACTCCCACAATCTTCACGTCTATATTGGATCCAGGGGTTTTTTGCCGTTCCAGTGGCTTTTTCCCCTCTGGCTGTCGCGGAGGGGAGTCTCCGTGGGTTTTCTCTGTCTGAGAGTCACGGTGGCTTCTTTCCGAGGTAGTCCATATCTTCTAAAAAAGAAGAAGCCGTACACAGGACTTACCCGCCGGAAGAAACTGGACTATTCAGGTGAGGAGGAAGAGATTGGGGAGGGTTATCGATCGAGTGAAGACGAAGATACAGCTGATCACCTAGCAAAACCCGTAGCCCATAGTGCCAGTTCTGATAGCTACACTTGATTTTTAGGAATACTCATAAACTGGGCATTACCATAATCCAGCTTGGAATTAACTAATGCACCCATTACCACTGGGTGATCTTTTTCAGAAATAAGAGGTAACAGAAGCTTCAACAGGGTAAGATGGAAATAAATAGCTTTAACAATTTTATTAACCTGCAGCAAGAAATTTAGATTTGCATGCCAAATGCAGCCAACGTTCTTTACCTTAGATGTAAAATTGTAGGGAGTTCAAAGAGTGCTGGACAGGGTACACATCGTAGAATATTAGATAGTTTCTTCTTGGAGCCAAATACAATAATTTCAATTTTTGAGGTGTTCAATTGAATCGTATTCTCCAGCATCCAATCTTATATTTTACCTGCACAAGATAATACTCAGTCAATTGCTTCCACTGGGTGTTTTGGTCGAACATAGATTTGTGTGTCATTGCCATATGAATGGTATTGCAAATCAAATTGAGAGAAAATACTCAGCAGTGGACATATGTAAATATTAAACAACAGTGGTAGCAAAGAAGATCCATGGGGCATGCCACACTTAACAGGTAAAGAATCAGACGAGTGTGGGCCCAACTTGACTTGCTGAGCACGATTGGTTAAAACTGAGATAAACCATTTCTGGGATTCCTTTGGCAACTGAGCCACCATGGACAGTCTCGAAATAAGGATGTCAAAGTTAACGGTATTGAAGGCTGCCGATAAATCCAGCATCACTAGCAGGCTGTTATCACCCTCACTGGCAGCCCTCAAAATGTCGTCATCCCAGACAGAGATGAGTGCCATCTCAGTACCTTGACCTGGCCTGAATCCTGACTGATACACATCTAGAATCTCATACTTTTCCAGGAAACTCTGCAGTTGCATGGTGACAATTGTCTCCAGGATTTTAGAAGGCCAAAGAAGACAAGCAATTGGACAATTCTGTCATGCCCGCGCCGCTGGCACACGAATTGGCAACCATCATGGACTACTTGGTACTCATTTATCTTCCTAATACTCTTTGAACAACTCCTATTCACGCCTTGGTCTTTAATTTCCATTTGCTCGACTTTGGTTCTTTCTTATTTTATTCAACTAACTACATTTACCACAATGCACCTTGCTACAGTCCTCAATTCCTGGCTATTCTCATTCATCGTTATTGGGACCACAATCCCCAGAAGCCCTAGCGGCCAGTGCTGCTTCCACCTGCTCAGGACCAGAGAGGGAGGAGGCAGATTGTCTTCAGGTGTGCTGCTCCAGGTGCTGTTAATTAGCCTGCCTCAGAACAGGGCAGGGCTGTATATAAGCAGCTGCCTGCAGGAGCACAGTGTCTTGCATCTTGAGATCTCCCTGCTCCTGTTTGCCTTGACCCTTTACTTTGTATGCTGTTCCTGTTGCTGCATTATCCTGTTTTGATCCAGTGCCCTTTCGGGGCTCCCTGCCTTGCAGCCGATCACGCTCTGCTGCCTTCTACCTACAGCCCTTGTCCTCTGGGCTTCCTGCCTTGCAGCCTATTACAGTCCTCTGCAGCCCTCTACAGTCAGCGGCCCTGCTCCTCTGGGCTCACTCCTTGCTGCCCTACTCTTCTGGGCTCCTTGCCTTGCAGCCTGCCTCACCCCAGCTGCCTACAGTCCTTGTCCTCTGGGCTTCCTGCCTTGCAGCCTATTACAGTCCTCTGCAGCCCTCTACAGTCAGCGGCCCTGCTCCTCTGGGCTCTCTCCTTGCTGCCCTACTCTTCTGAGCTCCTTGCCTTGCAGCCTGCCTCACTCCAGCTGCCTACAGTCCTTGTCCTCTGGGCTCCCTGCCCTGCAGCCTGACTCACTCCGGCTGCCTACAGTCCTTGTCCTCTGGGCTCCCTGCCCTGCAGCCTGCCTCACTCCGGCTGCCTACAGTCCTTGTCCTCTGGGCTCCCTCCCCTGCAGCCTGCCTCACTCCAGCTGCCTACAGCCCTTATCCTCTGGGCTCCCTACCTTGCAGCTTGCAACCCTCTGCTGTCTCCAAGCTCTTGTCCTCTGGCCTCCCTACCTTGCAGCCTGCACCTCTTCGCTGCCTACAGCCATTGTCCTCTGGGCTCCTTCCTTGCAGCCTGCTCCCTCCGCTGCCTACAGCCCATGTCCTCTGGGCTCCTTCCTTGCAGCCTGTCTCCCTCCACTGCCTACAGCCCTTGTCCTCTGGGCTCCCTGCCTTGCGGCTTGCTACACTCCTCTGCCTTACAGCCTGTTTTACACTTAGCTGCCTACAGCCTGCTCCTCTGGGCTCCCTACCTCGCGGCCCTATTCTTTTGGGAACTCTGTCTGTCGCCTACTACTTATCTCTCTCTGTCCTGTTCTTCTGGACTCCCTGCCTTGCAGCCTACTACAGTCCGCAGTCCACTACAGTTTGCCTGCACCTAGTCCCACTCTTGACTGCAGACCTGCTTCCTACTTTGCAGCCCTTCTGTTTTCCTGACTACTGCTCCCTTGTTCTTTTCCTTGAGTACTCTGTACTCCACCTTAGGTTATCTACTTCAGTCTAACTGCCTTTCCTTCATTTCCTTCTGCTAGATTGCTCATTGACTTCCTTTTCGCTGGATATATCTGTTCTTGTCTTCTCATGTGTCTTATGTGATCCCTTTGTACAGAGCTTGCCTGTTGGTTTCCGGCAGGCAACCTCTGCCCCTTCCCTTGTCGCTTTTTCAGTGTTACAGACACCCACTGCTGTTGTTCCCAGCCATGAGCATACAGCGTGGGCCTCTGTTATAGCAATCTGTGCAGAAGGCTGGAGTTTCCTAAGGTTCGTGGAACACTCTTTCCCATTTCAGCATACACCCCAAGAGGGAATCCAGTTTGTTTGTACCTTTGTATCTTTTGCCCCTTTTGGCTCACAGCTACAGTTTCCTACTCTTATTTCATGTTGAACTTCCTGCTGTGTGTGCTTATCTGCTACCTTACTTCAGCACAGCCACCCAAAACCTACCTGGGTACCCTGTGCCACTCTTGACAGAGTGCCATTCCTGACAAATTGTCTGACAGTACTTTATGATACTGTCAGACGGTCAAGTGGCACAGCGAGTAGAGCGATCATTCGAATCCGGGCAGGGCCAAACTCAGCCTTTCATCCTTCCGAGGTCGATAAATGAGCACCACACGCCATGGGTAATAATAAGAAGCGCTCAGATACCTGAGGGTTTGTAGCGCTATATAAATGCCAAATTATTATTATTATGACCCAGTGTAGGTTTTTTTAAGAGTGGGGTAAGGTACAAATTTGTTAGGTCCATTAGGATACATCCCTGAAATAGTGAGGCATTTATAACTGGTAAAATAAGCCCCATTAATGCAAGTACATGTTATCTGGCCAAATATGCTGGAATGCGATCTTAATTAAAATGTGTCAGTTTAAGCTAACCAATAAGATTGGAAACTATCTCCAGGTTAACAGGAGAGAATACAAACGAGGGAAGAGCCGATTCTCTGCGGGTGTTACCGTTATATTTGATGTGGCAACCTGTTGATTGACTGGCTGAGAGTCGATTTCCATCCAAATCAAGTTTATTTTATCCAGAAAGATGAAGCAAGTAACTACTATTTGAGCAGTTGCGAGCCAGATGGGCATTGGGATGTACCCTGTGCAGAGTCCATGGCTATTTTGCCAATCACTATGCAGTCAATACAAGGAAGTAGCAATGACACATCAAAACATAGAGATTTTCGAGGGCCATGATATGGTCGATAGAGATAAAAAGTCACCCAGGTATATTCAAGACTCTTAGTTATTTAATTACTGAAAGGGTGTTCCGGCCGATATGTTGCAATACAGAAGGCAGTAATCATTGCCTTTAACAAAATTGTTAGGTAGACAGGACTGCCATGTTCCAACACACACCGCGGGCCAGAATCTGAAAACATTTCTGGGCGCAAGGGATGAGAGACGCGGTGATGCACTGGAGCACCTCATCACCTCTGTTAGCGCATCTCACCAACTGTACCAAAAAAGATGCAGCCCAATCCACAAAGGACATCTGAATGTGCACATCCTGATGTACATATTCACACCCCCTTTCTCATTCCCTTTTTTGACGTTTGTACAAATGATGGGCATTTCTGCACATTTCAATGTGCACCTCGAATCCAGAAATGGGATGCGCTTTGAATTGCCCTGAAAATGATCACATCCCCTGCACCTGATCGTTACAGGTGCAAGTGGATGTGTAGATCCTGACAGCGGCATTACTGACACTGTCATTATTTTTTAAGTGTGAAAGCATAGACCTGAAACACTGTTTCACACTTGCATTTGTATCACTCACACATGGTTATAAATGCTTTTATTTGGTTTACCTTTCACTATGACGGGGTCCCTTCACTTTGAAATGCGCTTGGAGCTGCACACTCATTTTTGCAAAAGGGGTGGCCAGCGCACCTTTCGCACTGCTGTCCAGCCCCACTGAAAAGTGCGGGCCACTCAATGAGGAGGCCCAACAAGGCCAAAACATGTCGCTGGGGTTGCTGATGGTACTGTTGTTCAGAGGAGAATTGCCTAGCATTTTGGTGCTGGACTGCCCGTGTGGATGGGCAAAGACTGATAAGCAAATGGATATTTCTCCTCTGTGAAGGGTGCAGCGAGCTTAGACGTGGTTGTAGACCCTCATGAGTGGAAAAAAATCCATGGAACAGGGTATTTGGCCATGTTCATTCTCAGTAGAGGGGCGCCCACACTCTTTTTCAATTTTGTAAAACCTGGGGTTTTGCCCTAAGTAACCAAGAGTAATCCAGACGAGGACCCCTTGCTCAATGCGCCTTAGAGAGACTCAGCTTCTCCTAATTGAGGAGGCCCAACAAGGCCGAAACACGTGTATGGGGCTGCTGATGGTACTCTTGATGAGAGGAGAATTGCCTAGCTTTTCGGTGTTGGACTGCCCTTGTGGGTGGGAAAAATACTGATATGCAAATGGATATTTCTACTCTGTGAAGGGTGCAGTGAGCCCAAACGTGGTTGTAGACCCTCCTAAGTGGAAGAAATTCCATAGAACAGGGTATTTGACCCATGTTCATTCTCAGTAGATGGGCGCTCACACTCTTTTTCACCGCCTCGCCGCAGGTCACCTCGACGCAGGTGCTTCTCCCGAAGCCGTAGCAGGCTAGTGTTTATAGCATACGAAACGAGCTTGAATGTACACAGGCTATAAAAAACATGCCTGGAAATGTTTGGGACAATTGCCGGCTGTGTAAGGAAAAAACATTAGATTTTAAGGATGCTCCTTATGACAGAAATAGTAAAGAAACATGGACACAGACCAATGAGTGGTGGAGAATCTTACTAGCGGGAGAACGAGTTTCGATTACCCTGGCTCTCGTTAAAGTGGTAATTGCCATTTAAGCTGTTGGAACATTGACACAGACTTGTAGACCAGGAGGGCCATCGTTAGGAGCCACACGAATGCAATAGATGTGTGGTCTACTACTGTACAACCATGAAATAGCCAATAGCCGTAATATAGAGGCATATTGTCAGTGTGACACAAATTGGCCTTTTGCCACTGGGTACAATTGGCAACTTGAAGTAGTGGACTGGAGTGCGTGGAGCGGACTGGAGTGCATGGAGCCGTCGCGAGTGCGTGGAATGGATTGGAGCGCATGGAACTGCGCGACTTACATGGAATGGTGTGGAGTGCATGGAACGTTTGAAAGAGCATGTACCCATCATATCACATCACCATGCTTGCTCTCTTCTTTACACCACCACTCACCTAGAACACAGAGATACTATGACACCATTCAGTGTAGCTGTTCTCATACCAACATCTGCCGCGTACTCCACATCACTTTAACTAAACACTGCTGGTTACACACCCCCAGCCAGGCGTTCTCCTCAGGCCTAACGCAGCCACAATCGGTCTGGATAAATCCTGCCAGAATTAACACATACTCGTGATCTCTCAACCACCACACCTACCGCTAAGAAGCAGCTATTACACGGATGCCACACCAGCTGCACGCATATCCAGTGCTCACACGCACCTTTGACTCTCTCTACTCTCTCTACTGACTTGAGCCTCGGTTCCCAAGGGTGTTCAACCTACAAGCGCCTTCAGACCATACCAATGGTATATATGAAATATAAGAAATATCTTTCATACCAAACAGTCAGGGTTCCGTAGTTTCCATGGCACTGAGAGTGCCTTGTTGGATCTGCAGACACACATGCTATCTGGACTGGAATCTGGCAAGTCGGGACTGCTGATGCTACTCGATCTTTCGGCAGCCTTTGACTTGCTTGATCATAAGATTCTGTTAGACCGCATGTCTACGGTTGGAGGCTTCTCAGTGGAGGCAATAACCTGGCTCAAGTCATTTCTTGAGGGACGTAGTTCTCGAGTGCATTGGGGTGAGAGTGATTCTGATGCTGAGATCACCATCTGTGGAGTCCCTCAGGGGGCCTGCCTCTCCCCCTTGCTCTTCAACATTTATATCATTCCTTTATGCAGGGATCTTGAGAATTCAGACCTCTTTTTCTGCAATTATGCAGACGACTTCCAGTTGGCACTGGAGGTCAATGGAGACCATAGTAAGGATCAACAAAACTTAGACTGGGTCTACCAAATGGTAAAAAGCTGGATGACAACAAATTGGCTCTGCCTTAACGCCACCAAGACAGAGCTAATGCTATATGGTCCCAGACAAGCCAGAGAGAAGTTGGGTTCTCAGTATAACAGCTTTTTGGTCGATGGCTGTCAGATACCAGTAGTTTCCAAGGTTAAGACCTTGGGCACCTATTTGGAGGCCAGTTTAGACAACAAGGCCCACGTTGACGCCATTGTGAAAAGCACTAACTATCATCTGAAAGTGCTTCGTCAAGTGGCCCCGCTGGTCTCAGAGGAAAACTGAAAAAAATTAGTTTGCACCGTAATACTGCCTAGAGTGGACTATTGTAAAGCTCTTTTGGGAGGGGCGAAGAAAGTTGACTTACAAAGACTCCAAAAGATTCAAAACTCTTGAGTACGCATTGTCTTTCTGATGAAGCACTTAGAGCCCACATCCGCAGCGTGGAGGAGTCTCCATTGGCTGCCAATTTCAGCTAGAATACAATTCAAGCTCCTGACAACCTGCCATAAATGTATTTATGGTGATGCGCCCGTATATCTCAAGAATAGGTTGAAGATATACGTACCTAGCAGATCTCTTTGCTCAGCTAAAACCTGCTCTCTACACGTAGATCGAGTGAAAAGAGCTTGTGGCAATGGCCGCGCCTTTCATGTACAGGCCGCCCAGGCCTGGAATGCCCTTCCGGTGTCTCTGCGTAATACAAACAATCTTATGATGTTTCAGAAACAGTTAAAGACTTTCCTCTTCTCATAATATTCTGATCCAGATACCTATGTGTATTAGATAGGGCCTACTTTCTTTTCTTCCGGCGCCTGGATGCCTTCGGGCTTTGGCGCCTTACAAATGAAATAACATAACATAACATAACATAATAACATAACATATAAGGCACTATATAAATGCAAAGTAACATAACATAACATTTGAGAATAAGGTGACATGTGCATTACTCAAACAAGTGCAAATGAAAAAGGTGCATTCTCTGCATATTTTTAATTGAGCTTGTTTTTTTAGCATCCGTCCACTTGAGTTGTAAGTGCTGCATTAGATTGCTTGGCACAACACAACTAGTCTTCAATTGGAGTAGGGGAAAAAGTGACATTAGAGTCTCCAAATTACAGATGAAACTGTTGAAACCAGTCAGAAAATAGTCACTACCTTTCGAAGGCCATCACTGGTGGGCAATTAACCATAAAATGGTGCCAGGCAGTATCATTTCTTTAAAAGTCTATTGCAAATGAGGGTGTATTGCAACCCGATTCAAGCTGCATAGGCGTGTAGTCTCAGTAGCTGCCCGATTGCTGCAGCAAGAAGGTAAAACATCTATTATCTTGTTGTGATGAGATGCCATCTACCATGGTGTGAAAACCTTGTTTTTTAAATTTGTAATACTAAAACAATGTGGATAATTATGTCACTCTAGAGGGAGGTGTGCTAATCAGACCCCATTTCATAATGCCCCATGCCAAAATTATAGTACCCATGTGATTTTGCTGTGACCATTCTCATGACTTTTACCGCATCAGCTCTGAAGGAGCACAGTAGAGCAGGTTCAAAAGCCACATGTGCCTTCCAGACTACTGTTGGAACACAAAGTTCCTGTTAGCAGAGGTGGCTTTATAATCTTCCGCAGTCAGTCTGGTGGCATGTAAATCTGTACATTTAAGCCATGCCTGGTTGTGGCAAAGTGACTGCTAAGAGCATACAATGATACAGTCAGAGCAATTTGATATCACACTAGTGTAAACTCTGTGAGCAGGGCCAGCTATGACAGGATTCGTGTACATTGGTGTCTGGCTGACTTTTGCCAAAGCTGTTATTTAAAACAAAATCCAGGATGCTGTCTCATTAATTCTCCTGCAGGAATGGTAACACCTACCCCCTGGGCACAGGCACCGCCCCCAGGAGGTCTCATAGTAACCTGTGCCTCAAAGGCAGCATGGACATAACTGTCAACCACTAGAGTCCCTTTGAAGTCAGCAGGCATGGAAAAGGAGTGTAGTTAGCGTAGCCAGAAGGGAAAGGTGGGCTGCAAGTAGGGCCACTCCATCGTGGTTTTTGTTAAGACTCTCTTTCTTTTCCTGTTCCCTCCATTTTCTATGGGCAAGGTAATCTGGGTGTGATGTCATAAGGCAAAGGGCACTTGTTACAACAACCTGGACTGAACCTCTTGCATCAGGCTTGCTTTGCACCAATCCCCTGTGAAAGTTTGCTGTTAAAATGAGAGGGGCACCCCCTCATTCCTTGATTCATCATTGGTCTCTTACAAGGACAAGAATAATTCCCTGGACTTCTGTTTGAAGTACTGGCTACTTCAAAGTCCTCTGCCATAGAGGTGAAAACAGAAGGCATCCAAGGCCATGTTCCCTCATCCACTTTTTGGAAATATATGATATGATATGATGTGGCATTTACAACGCCCCTGTACACAAGTGTTTCTAGGTGTGACAAGACAAGGAGGGGAAAATAACAATATTAGTAGGCCTTGTGTCATTCAGATCGCGCAAGCGCGAGGAAGAGGAGCAGTGCCGGGGGGCGGGGGAGGAGAAGTAAAGTTAACTCACAAGTGCAGCCAGCGGGTGGCTCATAAGTGCAGAGAGAAGAGACTGTAGGGTTGCAGATACAGACCCTTAAGTACTGGGGAACCCGGAGGCAGTGCAAGGGCAACTTGACATGCAGGAGTCTGGACCCTAGTTCAGAGGGTGGCCAGGTGACCAGTGTGTGGAGCAGTCAGGTGCATCAGCAGGAGAGAGGAAGAGAGAAAGCAGAAGAAAAAAGGAAAGTTAAAAAGGAAAGTCTTGAGTTGCTTCCGGAACCAGAGGTAGTTCTGCTCAAGTTTGAGAGAGGCAGGGAGGCTGTTCCAGAGGAACACCCCAGATGAGGAGATAGATATGCTCCCAGCCCTCTACTTGGAAAAGAGCCTGACCCTCAAAGAGCTGGAGGTGGATGAGTGGAGAGCTCGAGAAGGAAGATGTTATGGAAGAGAAAGTTGGAAGTAGATCAGTCCCAGGCCCCAGAAAGCCTTGTGGACGATGCAGAGGGTCTTGAGGTTGATCCTTGCAGCCACGGAGAGCCAGTGAAGAGATTTCAGAGCTGGAGAGATACGATCCGTGGAGTTGAGGCCAAGGACAAGTCTCACCCACCCCCACTTCACTACTCGCTCTATCCATCCCTGCTCCTCTCCTTGCCCAGCACTTTTACTTATGCCACTTATGTACAGTACTGCCTTGCTTCCCAATTAGGGTTGCACTTTAAACATTCCATCCATACAATCATGCATGCATTCCCTTTTCGTTCACACCTATTGGAAAGGCTACATCAACAAAAGCAGCAGGAATTTCCTCCACTTTAAAAAAACCTTTTCTGCCTGTTCTAATGCCAACTGTATGGCTTGCAGGTTTTAAAATATTTTTCCTGAGCTCCGTAAAAAGCACATCTGATTTATTGTTTCAATTGAATGTGTATGACATTCACATTTACATTTCTCCAATGCTTTTCCCACATGTCGCTCAGATAAATGCCAGAAATGGCAATTGGGCTAAAAGAGATTAACAAAACAGTTGCTGCCACTTGTGTATTCGGATGATATTCCAATAGGGCTGGCATCCTGTATGCATGCTTAGGTGGCAATATTCTTGCAAATACATTTTGGCCAACACAATATTCCAATCACTGTCAAGCAGTAAGCACTTTTGTCAACTGATAATTGCAACAGCCTCAGAACTGGGCCCATACGGGAACTTAAACCCCTTGGAAAAACCAGATCTCACCTGTAAACTATCGGCCGCACTGGCTCAGTGTAGACAAGCGAATTAGATTCAAAGCTGCATACATCATCCATTAAAAAAAAAGATATTGAGCAAAGTCCTGTGTTCATCTGGCCACATCTTCGCTTCTCTCCCTCATTACGCATGTCGATTCCCACCTTTAAGAAATCCTGCATGGATGGCTGCACCGTCTCAGAACAGGCAGCCACCCTCCTAAATTATTTTCTGCCCACTCTGCCTCATTTGCAAATCGCCTCATTTTCATAAATCCATGAAGACACGGCTTCATATGCAGTCAAGATGCAGCAAACTCAGTGCCTCATGTGTTGGGCTGATTGCCACGGCTGAGCACCAGGGCGTATTTCTGAGCACCGGCACTTGCTGTCTGTCAGGCTTAGCCAGTGTGAGCCACACCAACGAGTGTGGTAGTGAGGCAGCTGCACAAATAGGGTGACAACAGGACAGTAACCAGTCAACTCCACCACCAGCGGGGCAACGGCAGCGGAAAGGCCATTGCCAACGGCGAGTGCCATAGCATACTAGAAGATCTTGCAGTTGTTTGACAGGCAGGCTACTCAATTTAGAAATGATTTTGTCTACATTTGTCCACCCCTTTACTGTACGCCAAAAAACACGTTTGTTGTATTTTCTTTGAGTACAAGGTCAAAATATTCCACTTGCCACCTAGAAGATCAAAGGAAATTAATAATGAGGTTGGAAGGTTAGATGGCCAAGAAAGGTTAGATGGCCAAGAAAGGTAAACAGCTACTAAGAATACCCACAGGAATGCTACTTTAAATATAACAAGATCGGCTAGAACCAGGACATACAACCCACTAACCCAACTTCAAATCTCTGCATACCTAATTCACCCAAAAACCCACACAACCACTTCTCGCCCAGCAAACCGCATGTACTTCGCCACAATGCAACAACAACAAACAACACGTGAACTGCATCAACAGCACACAAGGTCTCGCTCGGATCCGATACTTACACCAAAGCTCAGCACACGGTGGAAACCGAACTGAAGCCGCCAACAGCACACCACTCCTCTCAGTCTCCTACTCCCTCTTCACCCGACTAAACTACCCCCACCGCTCTCTTGTTACAGATCCAGCAGAGCACCTGGGGACCAATTCCGTTGGTGATGGTTGCGATATAAATACCCTTAACATTAACATAATGTGTTCGATGCCTCATTTCAAGACAAAACTTTTGTGCTATGTTATGTTATTTTGATTGTCATTTGTAAATCGCTAATCTGCCATGAGGGGTGCACATTTGAGCCCCAATGAGCCAGTAGGAGTTCCAGATACAGCCCAAAACAGAGGCCCTGGCACCCCCAGCAAAGGCCATCTGCAACGAAAGTCTGTATACTTTCAATGGGACGTCCAAAAATGTTGTGCGCCTCAAACCTCGAGCCCCCTATCACATCCCTACCCCCTCCCCCTCCTCCACGGAAAATCAAAAGTCTACTTCCCTGACACCAAAGATATTAACACTGTTCGCGCAGCAGTGGGTGGTGTGTTGCCACACCAAAGTGGCACAGGCGTGCTAGAAAGTATTTGGGCCCTGGCTGAGCGCACTCCTAATGTCTGGTACAATCATAAAGCCAGGAACGCTTTGTCACTCACCAATTACATAACACAACAGTATGAACACTACAAAGGTTAATGACAGTTATTTATTATGCCATGACCCTGTGGAAGCTGTTCAGGCGTGAGGATAACCTTGCCATCATGAGGATAACTGCATACATGGGAGAAGGGCGGAGGTCCTGGGAAAAGGAGAGTTTGTACAAACACACATTCTTAGGGAATAAGACTGGTGCGTGAGGCAAGTTTGTAATTTTTCGAAGGGACATGTGGGAAGTTTTATCCAAAAAAGCAGTACACTGATAACGCATTTTTGTTTCTGGGGCCTGGGCTGGGATAACGGCCAACTTGGACGCGGAAGCCAATAAAAGCGGCTCTACAACATAACACGTGACTGCGCTCGGCCTGGGCCACCACGGGGGATTTTTCTGCTGCGTCACGAGCTGGAATTTTGAGGAAATGGCATAACTCCAGGAACACAAGGGTCTGTGCAATTTACGGAATTCGGTCAACATAAAAACAGAGAACAGACGTAGGTTATTGGGCGACTGCCCTCACTTCCTTGAACTGACGGAAACCTGAAATACGAGTACATGCATGAACGAAGCAGGGGCGCGCGGTACGCAGGTGCTCTGGGGGCCGGGGAGCATGCTGGGAAAACCAGTCGGTGCTTTTTGTAAGGTAATGATGTTAATACCCTTTCGATGCCACTTCTCTCAAATCTGGGCATTGGCACCCTTCGACCCAAGAAATTAAATAGTTGGTCAGATAGGAGAAAAGCTGATCGTATGCCGGGCAAAAAGGTCAGTGGGTCAGAGCCAAAAAGCAATTGTACAAACAGTTTTGCTTATTTGGGACTTTCACAAATGCGGAGCAATCCACAAAAAACCAGTGTTAAGCAAATCCGTGCATGCATCCCGAGGTACACCTGCACAAATTCCCAGAAGGCTATTTTGCACAATTGTACAACATATGGTCAGATTGGGGCGTGGCATCAGGCATTGGCTCTGCATCACAATCCTCGAACGAATGCGTGATGTTTTTCGCCCCCATTGTTCACTTTAACATTAACAAGTATGTCTTAACTTAAGTGAACGTACACTGCACAGAGCGCTCAATCCTGTCCTTGCCGTGAAGCTCCAATATTTATACATACCCCTTTAACAGCGCATGCTCAGGGGATGCAGCTGCACAAGTGCGCCCCAAGCGGTGCAGCAAATCAAGGGCATCTTGGTTCCAGTTTACATGACACTGAGCTGGAGGCTCCAGCTCAGTGTCATGCAAAATTAAGTATTGGTATGGCCCAGCGCATATTTAATAATCAGGCCGCTGCAGGGGGCTCGGTTCTGTTGTTAGCACTGAGTCCGGTGCTGCTTCATATCTCAAGGTGGTGGAAGGGACAGCAGGGGTACGCTGTAAAATATCGCATGGGGTGCTGGCAGACCTGCGGCCGGCATTGCCCTTTCATAGGTAAAATCGAAAGAAAAGAATAAGCATCTCCCAGCTCATGGCCGCTGGTGAAAATGTCTACCTCATGCACTCTAACCAAACAGGGGTTAGACGCCAAAGAAGCGCTGAAACATGCCTGCCCTTTACACGAGAGAACATTTGAGAAGCACTCGACAGAATTACACATGTAGTCCTTATTTGATTAAACCCGTTGGGCGCCTCTGCTACTATCAATCATCCTACTCCCCTAGACAACAAAACCAGGTGGTTAGAGAGGGCTCAGCCTCGCAATGGCTCACTAACTGCCATCCAAATGGAACGACCCAAGTAAAAATAGGGGAATTCCCTTCCCCTATCATCCATTTCTCCTGTGGAGTTCTCCATGGCTCCATCATCTTGCCTTGGTTGTTTCTCATACTTAAACCACTGGCAGAACCACTGGAGACATTTTTCAGGACTTTCCATCTATACACTGATGATTTATAAACACTGTCCTATATTCCTCCTGCAGGAAACTCCTTGGCCAACTTTATAAATTGCCTTCAATCAATTCGGGATGGGACCATTGATAACCAACTATGCATGATTGCCGACAAAACTGAAATAATTTGTTTTGGTAGCAGTTGCCTCAATAGTTTTCTTTTTCCTTGGCCCTAATCAGTGAGTTCTCCTCCCATCTCAGTTAAGAAAGTAAGAACATGTGGCATGCTATATGATGACCAATGTCCTGTATGCCACAAGTTAATGTTATCTCCCAAAATCTTATTTTCCACTCCATGTTCTTAGGAATATCACACCTTGCCTGGAAATGCCACAAAATAATTGATATGCCCCAGTCCCTGGTTCTGTCTAGATTGCACTTGTGACTAGACCAGTAACCTGACCTTGCCAAAAGGGGATGGGAACCCCTGTCAGCCTGAGCTGGGAGGGCTACCATGAATATATCAAGGGCCAGTCCTAGCCCAGACGTTGTACGGTGGCAGTTGGGAGTGCCCCATTTTCTGTTCCCTCCCCAAGTGGCAGCATTTACATTTGCAGTACCAATGTGCATTCCGCTAAGCCTCCTCAACAGAAGTACTGGCAAAGTTCTCTCTTTCTTTTCCAGAAATTCCAGAGGAACCGCATTCATCAGAAGAGACCTCCCATATGACAAATTCTTATCAGCTCCCCATGCAAGCCAATGCCAAACCGCAGCAGAAGAGGGCCAGGGCACCTACTTGCCTGATTTGAGCCCTACACCATCCATGAATCATCACTGCCAGGAGGGAGAGTGAAAAAGCAGCCAGAGTTCCTAGGTAGCTGGGTCCAGCAACACACACATCGAACCCTAGCCTCGGCTGACGCGGTAGCGGAACCTCTGCGACTGCCCTAGACCACAAGGAACAAGCGCTTCCAAGAACTGAACCTACCTCTTAGGGGGAACTTAACCACAGTCCCCTAACACAAACACAGACACTTTGAAATGCGAGCCATCTTTTTAGCAACATGAGAAGAAGGTGGGGTGGAGTTGTAGTAGTAGTGTGGAGGAGGGAGTAGTAGTATGAAGCTGGGAGTGGTAGAGTGCAGGCAGGAGTAGTAACATCGAAGGGTGGACCAGGCAGTAGTAGAGGGAGTCAGAGACATTGGAGGGGGAGAGGAGGAGGGACGCATGGAGAAGGAGGAATGAAGGTGGGAGGAGTTAGATGTAGGGGAGTAGTGAGAGGAGAGAAGAGTATAGAGTGAGGGAGAGGAACAACAGGGCGCGATAGGAAGATGACCAAATTATGCAGAGTGTCTGAAGGCACTTGCCTGCTCCTCTGATAACCACTAATCAACAGATAGTGTGGGGAGAGTCTAGAAAGACCCTGGTAGAGTCTAGATAGAAAAGGCAAATGCCTTTAGGTTATCACGATCCGTTATTTAGAAATGAGACAATAGGGGTCACTATTATCTATATTCAGAGTCAGTGCCTTGGTAAGAGTGGCAACTGCTACATCAAGGCAAGAGAGAGAAGGGAGGCAATAGAACCCTGCTGAAACATTAAATCAAAACACTTGAACATCACTGGGATTTGGAGTACCATTTGAGCCATTTGCAGCAACTATTCTAGCATTGTTTACATGGGGGCCTGAGCAGAAGCCCTGTCCACCAACTTCAAATGCTTCAAAACAAAGCTGCAAGGCTGATGATTTCCTTGGAACCATTGGACTACATCCCTTTTTCTCAGAAAGCTCTGCATTGGCTCTCAATGGAAGAACAAATCAACCTCAAGATAATGTGTATCATCCACAAGAAGTTATCTTTCAGTGGAGAATCAAATATTAATGTTAACATCACCAAAGACAACCCAAGGAAGACATTACACTCGTCTTCAAGCGACCTCATCTTGTGCCTTCTGTTAAAAAAGAATCATCTATGGGGCTGTACATTGTCAGTCTTCAATGTCAAAGCCTGGAACACTGTCCCAGAAGAAATCAGACTTGACTTATCCTTTCCCAGATTCAAAAGGAAAATTAAAGCATGGCTCCAGGATAAGAGAAAGTGAGCCGTTAGCATTCACAGTACCAGTTTCCTCCCTACTGTCAATGAGGAATGTACATTTCACATGCTCGGATTGTGAGCATGTGTTACTACTGACCTCTGCAATTGTATTTGCTCTCCCCCTTGCTTCTCCACTCTTTTTGACTGCTTACTCTCTGTTCTCTCCTCCTCACCCTTTCTTCATTTTTCCTATTTCTTCCCCTTACTTTCTTCTATGCACTTACTCTATTACAATTGTCCCTGGACCTAGTATGATAACAACCACGTCTCTCTCCTCCACTATCTGAAATGTTGTCAGGCCTAGTACACTTGTTCCTCCCCTCCTTTCTGCACCCCTCTCCCTCACCTTTTGTTTGTTTTTCTACTGCCCTACCAGAAATTTCGTCAGGCCTGGTACGGTAGTCGCCGGTCTGTTTCCAGTTCCTCCCCACTCTCCCCCTCCCTTCATTATCTATGTCTTAGCGCTTGCACTATCTGAAATGTCGTCAGGCAGAGTACGATAGTTAATTTCACATCCTTACTGTTCATGGTCTGTAAGAATTTCATTATATTTTCTATTGTTCCCACCCTTCCCTTGAGGCACTTTGAAACACATTGTGTATAGGCGCTATATAAATAAACTATCATATATCATATCTGTGTCCTGTAGTCCTATGGTCATCATATTTTATTCTCTGTGTATATTTATGTCACGTCTTGATTCCTGCCTACCCACATTATGTTGCTTTTTGGACTGTTGTTGTTTTCTCCATAACGTGCTTCAAAGCAGTTTCACTGCAATCTGTCACTTTAGAAAACGCCAAAAAGAAATAAATAAGTCTGGATCGCAAATCCCAAACTGGCTCCCCTGAAGAAAGAAAGTTGGATGGTAGTTTGGTCCGTGGGAAATCATGAAACCCACAGCCTTTCTTTTGTTAGTACTCTGCACCTTTAAAACAGATTAGGGAAAAGGAAGAACTTCCATATTTGAGCTAGGCAAGTGGAAGAAGAGGGCCACACCAACAGGGACACCTCCAAATTATTCCTCCTTTGGAAAGCACAGCTCCGTTTTCAACCAAGGATTAGTAATGTTTCCATATATGTTCTGCTCAGTTGCAATTCTATTTCTGATCTAAAATGCCTCTCTATTCAATTTTCGATTCGATTCGATTTTCTAATGTTGAGAGGAATGCAGTGGGGAGAAGCCAAGGGGGCTCATTAAAACAGTTCACAGTTCATGGTTCATACTGAGAGAGATGGGGGCTACATAGGGAATGTATTTGTTTCATTTGTTTACTGCGCCCAGACCCATAGGTATCACAGCACAAGTACATAAATTGGCAACATTTGAAAGCAAAAATGTGTCATAGACAGGGTATACAATGTTAGTGCTGGTATAGCTTGGTGGCTTGGCATACTCTTAATTGTATTTATTGAACAACCAGGGTTTCAGACGTTTCCTGAGAAGGGTGCATGATGGTTCTTCTTGGATGGATGGCGGTAGGGTGTTCCACAACGTTGGTGCAGTGACAGGAAAGCTCACTCCACCTGCTCGCTTTCTATTGTATTTGCGTGTAAATAGGACAAGGGATGATGATGATGAGCGAAGACAGCTTTTTGGATATGCGCAGGTCGGGGAAGGGTGTGTGGCGTTGTGGATGCAGTGGTGTGTGATTGACAGGATCTAGAACGCAATACAAGCTTTGACTGGTAGGCAAATGGCATTCCGCCTAGCTTGAGAGATGTGATCTGTATGTTTCATACCACAAGCAGCACAGAGGGCATTATTTTGGACCAGTTGTAGTTTGTAGAACTTTTTGGTGGAGGTGCCAGAGTGGAGGGCATTACGGTATTCCAGTTTACTACCGATAATTGAGAGACCGGTTATGTAGAAGGTGAGTTGCATAAAGGCTGGTCATTTGGACTGGTGCTAGGCATGCTGGCCATGCATGGAGACTCCTATTGATAGTCTGGGTATGTAAGAGGTCTAGAGTGCACGACTGGCAATGAGAGAAGATGGGTCTTGTCAATGATCAATGGAGGCTAGTTATAGACAAAGACTGGTAATAAAGAACTGACACTATGATAAGTGAGGTTTCATGAAGTCTGGCGATGGGTGAATCTTCTCGGGGGAAATGAGAGTCTGACGTGGGCTTTTTTGTTGGACAATTAAATTACTGCAGGTTATGAGGCTGTATTAGCACCTAATTTATAATGGCTGGTTTGTTCTGACCATTTAGGGAACTGGAATTCCAGGCACTAATAACTGGTCTGTACCTGAATGTATGCTTCATAGCCACCGCCCTGAGCATTTGCTCCCTCTGACCCCATCTGGTTACCCGTGGCTCACCATATTCATCTGCCTTATCCTCACCCATGAACCACATCCTCTCACTGTTGCATGGGCGCCGGGCCCTGCAACTCACCATGCAACCTTTAACCCAATTCTAAAATCAGCACATGCTTCCTCTGTCTAACAGTGTGCGTCGGCTTCAGGAATGCCGGACATATGCCTGTCTTCTCTCTGCATGGAGCTATGTCACCAATACAATGCAGCAGCATGCACCTGCTGCGTGACGCTCGTGTGCCCTTTGTAGTAGCAGTCTTCTACCCTACCTTCATCCCACTGCTCACAGCATGCTATAAGCCTTTGCACCCGTAGTGGCAGAATCCCTAGTCACTGGGTACTAGAAGCCCTCTTTAATTACCTGTGCCTCACTGGTCCATAAAGTCGGGGTTTCCAGACACCAAATGGCAGAGACTTCTGCCCCAATGGCACTAAGGCTTAATTATGGCAATTAGTACCCAGCGAGGGACAATAAGATTGTAACACGCAATCTCATTGGCTCTCTCTGAATCCTCAATTCCCATCACATTCTCGAATGGCTGCCATGGAAAGGCAGAAGTGACTATGTGTAGTACCTTCTCTCTGTTCCATGGCGGCCATCTTCTTTGTTAACTTTTTGTCTCAAACTTTGAATGGCCACCATAGAAAGGAAAAAGGGATTCCATGTAGTCCCTTCTCCCCGTTCCATGGCGGCCATCTTCTTTATTTACTTTTTTTTTAAACTCTTATGAATGGCTAGCATGGAACAGGAGAACAGACTATGTATTCCATTCCATGGCAACCAACTGTTTTCTTTCTTTTCTTTTTTCAGTTGCTAAAAGCTGGAACGTTTCACAACTGAAAAAAACCTATTAGTACCCCGGTCTAACAGGCCGGAGTACAATAAGCCCCTCATTGGGGGGCATTACTACTTCAGGTATCAAGTAGATGCTTGCATTATGGGGGCTTGCTGTGTACTAAAGGGGGACGGCACATGGAAGTTGGTGTTACTACACTAAATGGGCTGTCAATAATATGTTTTTGTTGTGTGTGGTACCATTGCATGCCCTTACCCCTGTGAGTGGGCATCTAGCACAAGGGGCTTTGGGCTTCATTACGAGTGTTGCAGTGCCGGTAAAAAAGGCTGTAATGCAGCAGTAATTCCGTTACCACTGCATTACTGTACCATCATATTACAGGTTTGGCGATGAGGTGGAGTATTTTCCTCCAACAAAAAGCTGGAGGGAAATCTGCCACCTTACCACCAGAAATCACCAAAATCAGCAGAATTACTGCCAGCTGAAATACTGCTTGTGGCAACTCTGCTGAAATCCCCATGGAGTCCAAAGACTAAAATAATGGGGACTTACACCTCCCTACAACCAATTGCAATCCTGCAGTAAATGCACAGGACCAAGTGGAGGCTCCAGTAATTCCATTTGGCAGTATTTTGATGGATTTACCACCGAAATACTGCCAAATTTGTAATGAGGCTCTTTGTGAAGTAGTGGGGCATAATGGGGCTCACCCTTACAGGGAATGTGTTGCATTGAATGAAAATCCCTGCTCTCACCATCGCTTGATGTCATCAAGGGATGTCCAGGTACAGAGCAAAGCCATGAGAATCAACAGAGGTTGACACTACTTGATCAGACAGGTGCTTCTCCAACAAATCTCCATCCCAGTTTCAAAGTACGTTTAAACGGACCATTCCGGTGGAAAGCGTCCGCAGGCTCGGCTACCCGCACACATCAGAATAGAGCAACGGCTACGACAAATTCGGTCTCGCTGGTCACATGATTATGCAGCCTACTTACACCAGACTACACTTCAACACCTCTGCCATCAGTATGCAGTGAAGAACTATGTCAAATCCAGGCCAGCTGGAAACATAACGAGTCTCTTGCAATCACGCTTTCTACTAACCTCGCTCAGCACCTACTCACATGCCTGACCCGTAGGTTGCTTTTACCAGAGCCCGGCCAGCTCTCCTAAACCTTATCATGGTCAAATGCGCGCGCGCATTCTAAACCTACTCTGTGATTTCCCACATTTCGGACTTGGGTCCCGAGGACTTTCCCACCACAAGCGCTTTGAGACCATATTAATGGTAAAAGGTGATATATAAATGACAACTGCAATACAATACAATCACTCTGCGCCCAGCCTTTGTTTGCACTTGCACAGATTTGCACACGCTTGCCCAGCCTCTTTCGCAGCAGTACACCTTACCTGAGGGGAAAAGGTAGCTTCCAGGTCTGAGTTGCACCATACTGTGGACCAACTGTGAGGGCTGGGAGTGCTGTAGCTCCGATGCAGTGGAGCGATGGACAGGGTCCCTATGTAAGACAGTATCCTTGCCCTTCTGTTTACTCAGAGGTACCTATTCATATTAATTCTACCAATACTGAGTTTTTCTTGTTTCCTCTATCTTCTCCGCGTGACTGCTCTCTTTCCTCTTCTATTTTCTTCTATCCTCATTCTCCTTCACTCTCCTCCCGCAATCTTAGTGTCTTCTTTGACTTCACTGTCTTTTTCTAATCACAATTAATCTCTTGTCACTTCCAACTCTACACCATTTGCACATTCTGTCCTTTTTTCACTTTTTCACCCTCTAAGATGCTTATCCTTACTTTGGTCTTTTCATGACTAAACTGCGGTTTCTCTCTTCTTGCAAGCTTCCCTCCTATGCAGTCTACCTTTAACTCTGCTATCCCTGTACCTGTGGCCTTCCTTAAACGTTCCTATATTTCCCCTTCTCTCACTGCACTCCGCGCTGCCTTTCTTTCCCCGCTTGTTTCCAGTTTCGCTAACTCTTTGTCTTCAAATGTGTCCACGGCTTTTCGCCTCCTTATCGTTCTTTCTTAGTGTTTCTCTTTACCCATAACCAAACTCTTTGTTCAACCTCGCTGTTTCTTCTGGCCATCCCACGACTGCCCTCTCTGCTTTCTGCGTGTGCAGGTGGGAGTATGCACAGGCAGAAAACCCACACAACAAACTAATCTTGGAGAAAAAACTGGCCACAATTATTAACATTGCCCACTAAACTGTGAATGTAAAATAGAAGAAGCAGCAAACATTCCCATATCAATACTGGCCTGAAACTCCCTAGATGATAGGTGGTCCGTTCTGCCCCTTGCCGGTGCATCAAGGTGAGGCCTCCTGCCACGCCCTCCCCGCTATGCCCTTTGCGAGTGGTACCACAAGGCCCAATAGCCTGAAACTATAGCGACAGTCTCCTGTACCAACCCCCTGCCCTTACCAGTCCGAAGTCAACCAACCTACACCACCAGACGACCCCAGGCACTGGGCACCCACGAAGGCACAAAACACTGTCCTCTCGGACCTCACCACCTGCAACCCCGGCATACAAACCATCAAAATTGTAGGGTGGGGTGGCCAACTAAGTGTTGTGGGCTGTTGTCATGGTTTGCGAGGAATGCCACCGTTGCCGGGATCACAGAGGAGATACTTTCTCCCCCTCAGGCTACCCTTAAATGGAGGTATTCCAGCCGCCAAATCCCTGACGAGCCAGCAAAAAAATTGAGCTGCCCCCCAACCTTGCACCCATCACCCCCGGCACTCCCGGTCGCTTCCAACCTGGCGTGATTGCACCATCACTGTGCTCAGAGGAGAAGGGGGCTGGAGGAGGGGGGAGGGGCAACAGCTGAGCGCTGCACTGTCTAACCACGCCACCCCCACTCGCTCAACCCAGCCGCCCATCCGTTCGGAGGGTGCTTACCTCCGTTGGCTGTGCATGGGGCAGCATGCACAGAAAGAAAACACACACAAGAAACCAATCTTGGAAGAAAAACTGGCCACATATATTAACATCACATACTTAAATGTGACATGTAAAACAGAAATCAAGAGAAGCAGACATTCACATATCAATACAGGCTTGAAACTCCCTAGATGAAAGGTGGTCCGTTCTGCCTCCTTGGCCACAGCCTCGCTGCTGTGCCCTTTGGGAGCTGTACCAGAAGGGCCCATACCCTGGACATCTACCAGCGACCTCCTGATCACACACCCCTTCCCCTCTGACCCCTACTGGCCCAAAGTCCACAGCGAGAACCAGCCAATCCACATCACCAGCTGACCGTGAAGGGACAAATCACTGTCCTCTCGGACCAGACTTCGGTCCGGGGCTCTCCTCAATCCCAAGCGGTATTTATAAAAGCCAGGAAGTTCCTCAACAATAGTTCAGTTCCTTGTTCTGACAGGTAGACCCCATCATGATGGAGGCAAGATGCGCCTCTCACTAAACCATTGGCTTCAGACCTGAAACATCCATGGCAGGATGCCAACCAGGCAAGCCCATTGTTCAGCTTTCGAGCTAAATTTTCATGGGTCGAGCAGCTACACCAGACCATTATAGTCGTCTAATTATCTGGAACCATGCGATGATTGCTCGACGGCAGAATCTGCTCATCCATGAGAAGAGAGACACCAGCCCTTTCCTCAACTCCTTCAGCCCAAGGCACTTGGCTGTTACTTCCTATGTGCCAAATCCGGGTCTGGCATCCCCCAGCTGGCCTGCTCCTTTTCTACTGCCTCCTGGACCTGCTGTACCCACAGACTCCCGACACCGACCCACCATACTGAGACGTTGAGACCCATCAAGAGACTTGCCCTTGCACAAAAACTCTACTCCAGCCTTCTGATAAAGAGTCACCAATAATACACACCGGTTGCCTTGGTGCCATCTTGAAGAGAGATGAGAAAACAAGCATATGAGATATGCCAAGACATAAGTCAAGGCAAGAAACCACCCCCTCAACTTCATGAGACGGAATTCCCTAGCCCCTGTGCGGACGCATTTGCATGCCCCGACCCTGTAATCTACTAGCAAAGCAGGTGAGGCCGAATCTAACCCTCGAAGGCGTAAGAGTTCCACCTCCCCAAATTTAGAATTTGCCCATGATCTAAACCCGCTACCGTGGTAGCTACCCCTATTCTGAAGGAGTGAGGGGCACAACCCAATCGCCCAAGTCCTGTTCCTGCTAGAGCCTTTTTGAAAACATTCCTGAATTAGAAGTGAGATAAGCAAGAGCCATCCCGATGTACAGATAAAGGCCCTGCAACCTCCCCCTTGAAAATAGCCAGTCAGCTATTGCTTGTACAGACAAATCAGGGTTTTGCTGTAAGTACCCAGCAATATTCTTGCCCCGTTGCCTTTCCGATCGGTCTTAGACTGCCTGACCCACAGATGTACTGTTACACTGGCATAAACTACAGTGCCACTCCGGGGGAGCCCCGCATCCCTGTCATGAAAGGATCCCCCACTAGCTCCCCGATGCAGAACGGCCAGAAAATGCTGTAACA
Source organism: Ambystoma mexicanum (assembly GCF_040938575.1). Lineage (NCBI taxonomy): Eukaryota > Metazoa > Chordata > Amphibia > Caudata > Ambystomatidae > Ambystoma > Ambystoma mexicanum. Next base: position 1,344,711,291 of record NC_090921.1, read on the forward strand.
AGTGCTACCCTGAACCATGTGCATTCATATCCGTCCCTACAAATCCCCTCCAAAGGCAGAACAATTTCCCGTAATTTAGTAGGATCCAAAGGCCTCCTGACATCCTTTTTGTCAGTGCCTTGTGTATGGCAAAATCTGCAGCCGGGTTATCCACGCCCTGCAGACCCACAAAGAAATTCACTGCCGCTTCATACCTACACACCAGGGTCTTGGACTCTGTGCGACCATGCAAATATCCCAGGTGGTGCAAGAGGGATTCCCTGTGAAACAATGACCCAAAACCCTACTCCCTGCAAATGGACCTGAATTCCTTAAAGGCATCCTCATAGGTTATCATGGTCCTGGTGGTGAAAGAGCCCGCAATTAAAGGAGAGAGAACTGGTGTCAAGGTATGTATTACCCAAACGTTCCATGAGTTGCCCATTAACGCCCACAATATGTTATGCCAAGAGGCACATATGTTCCCATTGCAGGTGAACGTGTGAAAGCCAAGCTGCAGCCTTCAGATTACATTTCCCAGCATCCCGCCGTAAGCATGTGTGGTCTTCAATGCCAGAGGATATGTCCAAGCCAGCTTGGATGCACACACAACCCCTGAGGGATACTGCTCGCGCTACTGACTATCGGATTGATCAGACGTGTTCCAGCCGAGCTCCTCTGGCAAGCCTTAGCAGGGCCAAAGCCCATGCCTGTACTCGCCACAGGTCCTGCTCCCTCCTCAAATAAGTGCCTTCCTCGTCTTGATTCTGCTCTATGTAATCGCACCATATTAACCCCAGTGGGGTCCAGACATTGGGCTCAGTGGGGAATCTTCGCCCTAATACCGCCGGCGGATTTCCCGCTGGCGGTAATAGCGTGAATTTTCAGCGGATTTCCCCCCAGCTCAGAGCTGGGGCGAAATCCGCCGAAGCCCTGATTTGGCGGACCCTTAAATCCGGCGGTAATAGCGCTACCGCCGGATTTAAGGGTTACCGCCGAAGTCGTGATGAGGCCCTGGGACATAGAACTCCTGGTGCAGCTGCCTGGTGGCCGCAGTGATTGAGGCTTGCTAATAGCTTTCACTCTCAGTAGGACAAAGGGCACAAACTAGTTGCCGGGCTGCAGTGGTGGTTCGCTGGCACTGCACAGCTCCAAATCTTAGCTCTCGCTCCCAGCAGGGCGAAGGCACGAACTTCATTGCCCGGCTGCGGCGGTCATAGGGAGAATCGAGTTGTTGAGCAGCAGCGTTGTTTAGTGAGATTATAGACTCAGAACTCAATACTGACATGTAGCTTTTTCCTAAATGATGCAGTGCTGCATCACTTATTACTTGATATTTTTCAGGATCACTTAGTTGCTATATTTCTGTTTGGTTAGACATTTGAAGTCGAGTTGAACGCTCAGATTTTATTTTATCTAGATTCAAATTGTATCATTTTTATCAATTTCATGTTTTTAGGGTTGAATGAAACAGTGTTTTCTGCCGTCCCGCTCTAACTGCATTTGTGTGACTAACAAGTAATTGCCCAGATTCTCTGCAACACTGTTGCACTACGAACTACAATCCCCAGAGGAATTGTAGTCTGCACGCTCTATGAATCACCTGCCAGGTGTGTCAGCGCCGGCGCATCAGGGACTAGAAAGTCTGTTAGTATTTAAACCCTGACCCTCCCATGGGTGCTACTTTGTATTTGATATTGTTCAGATCACTTAGTTGCTATATTTCTGTTTGGTTAGGCATTTGAAGTCGAGTTGAATGCTTAGATTTTATTTTACCTAGATTCGAATTTTAACAATTTTATCAATTTCCTGTTTTTAGTGTTGAAGGAAACCATGTTTTTTGCCCTACCGCTCTTAACTGTATTTGTGTGACTAACAAGTAATTGCCCAGATTCTCTGCAATACTGCTTGCACTACGAACTACAATCCCCAGAGGAATTGTAGTCCACACGCTCTATTAATCACCTGTCAGCCGCGTTAGAGCCGGCGCATCAGGGACTAGCAAGTCAGCACGAGTCCGCGCACGACGCGCCAGTGCTCACCCCTCACTTCTATCACTGAACAACTCTGGTCTGCTGCCGGTACATTTTGACCTGTGCAGTGATCAGGTAAGTTTCTGTTTCATTATGTTGACACAACTGCAAGCGCCTATTGATGAAGAAAAGACACACAGGCAATCGATTGTGGATAAATATTTACCTCTTAGTGCGGGTCCCTTATCGCTACCCCCACAGGCTCGTCCTATTATTGACTGTCTGTCTTAACTGGGGCAAGATAATACCTAAGGTTGTAAGAGTGATGTTCAAAGGACACTGAATTAGCTGTTTTCCCTACCATTTCCTGCTTTATTGGAACATAATCCCATTCGCCTAGAATATACAACCCAGGATCCCCTTCTTGCAGACATCCATGGGCTTCCTAAACCTCCTGTTCTAGTACCTGACAAGGTTATTGAGCCACATATGGACATACCTAGAGGGACAAGCCACAACCCTGTTAAGATTACCCTACTTAATACCCTGTCTCTAGGTAGGCACACCATGGATGTTAGGGACTTCATATTGGGCCATGAAATAGACATTATGTGTCACGGAAACTTGGTTACAGGATTCAAGTGGCCCTAACATCCAAATGGCAACACCTACAGACTATGTGATCTATATCAAAAATAGAGATCGCAGGAAGGGTGGGTAGTGGCATTTTTGGCACAAGAACATGTGAAACTTTTCCAAGTTCCAATTACATGCAAGGGATGTGGAATCGCCTTACTTAAAACCACTCCAACCCCAAACAATTATGTGACATTGTTCTTATTTACCGCTCACCCAATGATACACCATCTTTTAATGAGGAATTTGCAGGCATTCTATCATCATTAGATAGACCTAACAATTTGCCTATTAAAATCCCCTAACACTAACGTAGGTTTGGTAACTCGCAGGACCCCGAAGCCCCCCATCTTGAACCGCTGTTCAGGATGAATGACTTTACTGTTTATAGCAAGGAGCCAACCCACAAAATGGTAATGTGTTAGATTGGGTCGCCATGTAGAACCTGGTGTCTAGTCCATTGTGCATTGAAGCGTGCATTTGGTCTGACCATTTCTTTGTGACTTTTTATCTTGACTTTTCCGATTTGTTCGTCCCAGAAAAAGAATATTTAGGAATTTTAATAAGATTCACCAAAATGACCGGGGAAATTGCCTTATAAGGCTTATGAACTCCACCTCTGATGATCGCTTGGTGCTCTCCCTTGTTTCAGAATATGAGAAGGCACCAATTAACTTCCTAGACAGTGTGTTGCCCATTAAAACTAAGACTATTAAAGAAAAGACTAATAATCAGAAGTGGTACTCCTCAGCCCTGACTGCTCTGAAACAATAAAAATGGAGGGCCGAAAGAAATTCGGTAAGAGATCAGACACAGACAAATAAAGAGACGTGGAAGTCCCTGGAAAATCTATATCGTGGATAAATTCTGTTAGCTAAAAAAGTTACTTTGATGCTTAAATTGCTGCATCTAAAAATAACTCGACGAAACTCTTTGCGATTCGCCGGGATTTGGAACAGCCTAATGCAATGCTCCATCAGTTTACTCCAACAGCTGTGGATTGTGAAGCAGTGCAGATTGCATTTGCAGAGAAGATTGCTGCAGCCCGTACCCAATTTAAGGATAACATGGGTAATGCAGAGTATGAAATTCCATCGCAGACTACAGTGGATATAAGGCAGGCAGGTAATCTGACCTTTACCTTTCAAGCAATCTCTAAAGAAGCTTTGGTTAAAGTCCTAAATAAAATAAGATCCAAAACATGTGAAGGTAAGGGTCTTCCAACTAAAAATATTTTGGAAAATACCAAGCTCGTCCTCCCTTTTCTTGTCCGCTTGAATGCGACCTTCAGAGACAATCAAATACCGGATTCACTGAAAAATGTCTCAGTGACCCTGTTAATAAAAAACAGGACTTGACAATAAAGTCTATACCAACTGTAGGCCTATCACAAACATGCCCTTTTTGATGAAAGTTGTCAATAAAATGGCTATGTTACAACTGCAGGAACATTTGGAAAAATCTGAAGCCCATTATCCAGGCAGTTGGGGTTCAGGTTTTGTCATGGTACAGAAAGCTCCTTGTTGGACCTGCAAACTGAAATGCTGAATCATGGATAATAGAAGGGCGGGGCTGCTGATGTTATTAGATCTCTCAGCAGTCTATGCATTTGTGGACCTTGAAAAGCTTCTAGATAGACTTAGGAATATATGTAACTGTTCTGGAGAAGCAGTCACTTGTTATTAAATCATTTCTTCACAACAGAATGTCCAAAATTGTATGGGGTGAAGCCTGCTCCAAATCAGAGCGGCTGGACTACGGAATGCCACAAGGCGCTTGCCTCCAAACAGCTCTTTTTAATATATATTGTCGTCTGGTATGCGATCTTCTGGTTACATCAGGGGTGTGTTTTTCCAACTATGCCGACGATACCGGGCTTATAGATTTAAGCATAGAGTATGAAAAAGATACTGAGAGAATCTCTTTGATTTACATATATATATTCAAAACTGGATGGCTGCTAATGGAATGTGCCTAAAAGCTGCAAAACGGAGCTTCTGATTTTTGGTTCATCTCAGGCACGCTCAAAACTCCGCAGCAAGTACTCTGGCTTCTCCATTGATAATTATCGTATTAGCACAGTGGCCAAGATTAAGACCTTATGGGTTGTCATCGAAGCATCTTTGGGCACAGATGCTCATGTACATAACTGAGTTTATGGCCCTTGAAACATGCATTTATGGCTGAATGGGATTACCCCAGAATAATTCTGAGTCCAAACAACCGGGCAAACTCAAAAAGATGGCAAGTTGCTGTTTTATTAACAAATATCTAAAACAGGGAGGTTACAATGAACATAACATCAACGGACGTACGATCAGTGTCTCAGCGATTTCCACACATAAAAACAATTATATACTTCTTTATGCATCAGAGTGACTTCATTATATATGGTAATAGTGAAAAACATATCAAGGGTTGGGATTGGTTAAGGGACACATCTAGATGTACAATCATGTAGGAGCTAGGTGTGTTATTGGCTGTCTAATATCAGGTGGAAAATGTATGCCTACCTCTTCATACGTGTCATTTTAAGACAAATCAGTTACACATTATTTCATTGGTTTGTCCAGCTATAAGGTCGTTCAGTATACAGACTAATACAATTGGTTTGGCATGCTTGTGCCATGTCTGGAAACATTTGGTTCAATTAGCAACACATAAACCCAGACCCAGGTGCAAGTAAATAGGACACGAGGCTGCCCAATTAGATCAGCATCTCTAATCACCCATGCCTTCTGTCATGAACTTCTCTTTGTACTTGGCTTTGCAGAGTGCTCTCATCTTGGGAATGCAACATGAGTGAGAGCACTTGCTATCATGCCTGGAACTCTAAGTTCAAACCCTATTTCCATCCTTGACTCATGTGACAAGAGACCATGATTCTCTTCATTCTGCAAGCTTTTAAGTGCTATAAATGAATTAAGACTTTGCACCTTTGTGTTCTTCCTTGCACATTAACGTGAGAGGATTCATCCTGTGCACACACATTCTTCTTCAGAGTAGATTGCTGACCTCGACATCTCAGTTCTCGACTGCAGGCCTGACAGCCTCCCAATGCAGCGCCAATAACCTGCTATTCTACTGTGACACAGCTTTTCATTCTTTCTCAATGATTCTAAGGATTATTATTTCATGATACCAATGTCCAGTTTCTATACAATGGTGGCTTTGACTGCATTCTATCCACTACTTGTAGCTAGCCTATACGATGACTTGATCTATCTTGCGTTTCAGCGTCTGTGTATTCATTAAACTTCTGATTTCTACAGCACTTTTTACAATGTAATCTTCTCTTTTTACACTTTCAGGTTCACTTGATTCTTTAGTTCATAATTGTTCCTCTAGGATCCATATATAGTCTGCATTCAGTATCTCAGGATGTTGTGCACTTTCTTATGACATCATCAGTTCATTTTCTTAGCTCTTTCTCCTATTCCTCTAGGGAGTTCCTCCTGCAGGCTGTCATTAACTCGAGGGTACAATCGATATGGTCATCTTAATGGATACTGCCTTCCATATGCTCGCTGTACTATTGGTACAGTAGCTGAGGTTAGACAGGGCATGGTCTCATGGCTCCAATACAGGGGACGTAGGGGGGTAGGATCTTGTGCGTATATATATGTCTGCTCCTCTGCATTCCCCTCTCTGGTCAAGTTATCGACCACCTCCTCCAGTTTTCCTGCTTCTTTGGATCTTTTCTTGAAGAAAAGTTTCTTTGGTATCCATATCTTTGTTACCCCCCTCAGGGTTCCCACATTTTTGATATATTTGTCCACACTCTAGGTCATTTAATTGCATTGTCCACTTGGGGTGCAGAAAACCCAACGTCCCACATAATTCTAAGGATCTCTTGGAAACAAGAACTTTGTTCCCTCAGGTGCGACAATACTTGCTTTTATGCAATCTCTAATGGTACTTTTGGTCTGTGAGTTGTTTTCTGGTTCACCCTTCACATCGATCATGATCTTCATTCCCACTGCTTTCTTTGCTGTTTTCTGGCATTGTCCAATTATTATCCTCATAACACAGAATCTGAACATTATCATTACCAATATTGCTCCACAGAACTTGAATATACTCATCATCCAGTCGGGAATCCATAAAAACAGGTATGAGAACCAATCGTCATCTCCGGTATCCTATGTCTATTCCTCCATTTTCGCGGGCGTTCTGTCAACATATGTATAGTATCCATCAGAGTCCCATTCTCACCGTCATGAGATGTTGTGAATGTACAGCAAAAAGGCCCAACCTTGGCACAAACAACTCCTTCCATTGCTGTAATCATGTGAAGGACATACATGTTCTGCAGGGTCATTAAACTTATGGCCCTCATTTCTTCTTTTATGGTGTTAAATCCTTTTAAAGTGACATTGATTGTCTGTAATAGCTCCCATCTGGTAATCTGTAGCCATTTGGCATTCACTACTGTTTGGAGTTCAGGCATGAATATAGAAATCATTATCATAGCGGTCTTGCTAAACAACTTGCGCTCATCAGGAATGTCTTCATAAGTCTTTATTGATTTCAATGAGAAATAATTACCTATTTTCTTCAACCGGAGTGCGAGTGCATTCTTTTTCTCAAGTGCTCATCCACTTGTGGAAATCCCTCGATTTTCAGGTCGCTCTGAGCAATCAATAAGGCTAGAACATGGATGAGTACTATGGAAAAGACTCCGCCCAGTTCCTGGTCAACTTCATATATGCTCTGGATCCACAGGCCCAATATCGATCCATTAGGACAGCAGTCCCTTTTCTCATTCCTGGGACATCAATTATTTTCTTGCACCTTTTATTTTCTCCAACTCTGATTTTACCTGTGCTTCGAAAGCACATTGTTGCATTCATTATTGGGACCACAGCCATTGGTCCTGTTTCATCATCCACCCATGACAGCAGTTTAGAGTTCTTGGCCCATGACTTTCGGCACTCGTCATTCACGTTCTGTACCTCATACACTGGTTCCTTTCTTAGTAGATGAGCTGCACAGGACATCATCCCATTATCCGTCCCTTTTTCGTAATCACTCGTCCATAAATTAACAGTTGTGAATGCTCCCAACATTCAGGCATTCCAGTTTTGTGAGTTTTGTCAGAGCAATTTGTCCTCTTAATTTCTTCAATTATAACTTTGTCTTGTCCCACAGAAGGATACACAAGCATCATGTCTATGCATCCAGGCTCTTTTTCCATTAGTTTGCTTTGTCTTGATATAATCATCCTGGTATGGAAATGACTGTCTTGATCGCCATCGCAGGGTTGCCAAGCTCCCTTGGAACTGTCCGTTTGTAGTACATGCTGCTAGATGGATGAGGCACTTCACATCATGTCCTTGCATCTCATTTGAAATTAGTGTTCTTATTGTACTGATGGCATAGGGGATGTCAGACATAACAGCTCTCATCAGATGCTATCTCCCCCACATTTTTCATATGTTGGTACCACATATTATTTTCTAGGTGATCTGAATTATCAATACAGGTATTTATACCCTGGTTATCCTCTTCTGCATCCCTCTTATGTCGTTTGACATGCCCAAAGATGTTAAAGAAATGATCATCATTTGTATTCATACTAGGAAAAATTACATGTGTCATGTTTTCAATTCAACCATCAGCATGATAAAGACTTTGAAATGTAAGAAAAAGAGCAAGCATCTGCACATATATATCAGGCACAAAAAAAGTATAGAAAAACCTTTTGTGTGCCCCGCCATATCTCTTTGAATTGCTAGTCTCCCTGCAACTGCATTTTCTTTGTCCTGAATGATTTTTACAACAGGCGTTCAACTCACATTCGTAGTTGCAAAATCTGTTCAATTATTACAATTAGAAGACTTTTTATAACTGGACAATTCTTTGGGTCATGAAGAAACGTGAGAATATTAACATCTCTCCTAACAAGGGTAGGGTATGACTGGAGTATAAACACAAAAATAGCAACTATAAGCCTATGGGCCTCATTATAAGTTTGCCCGTCCAGTAACAACGGTACCAAGTAAGCGTTCCAGTACCATTGTTACTGGACCGGTAAACTACAAGTTCTGCTCGCAGGTGCCTTCCCTCCCATCAGGTCCGACCTGGCGGGCGTACCGGCACTCGCGAGCAGAGCATGTTGGATGCACCGGCACCATTCTGAATGGTGCCGGTGCATCCGACCTCCCCATTCCCATTTGAGCCCAATGGGGCTCAAATGGGAATGGGGAGCATTTTCTTCCGGCGCCCGCGAATGTGCAATTACGGGCTCCGGCAGTGCTGTAATGACCCTGTAATTACTCATTCCCAGGTGCTGGAAAAAAAATTATACCGGCAGCAGCGGTGTCTGTTATACCGGCACGGCTACCACTGGTATTTAATGACCCCCTATGTGTCGCACTGTTGGCGGGTGTCATGTATTATCCTTGAAATAGATATGCTCCTAAAAAAGAATCTTGGTATTGAATTTTCTTCCAATGTCTAATAATGAATTGGTGCTTGGGCATAATATTGATATGATTTAACTTTTTCAAAGAATCTCTAAAAGGTACGTTTAAGTTCTGGAATTCTCTGCAAAACCATGCACTTCCTACTAAAATTTTAAGGAGTGTCCAATGAATTCCAGTCCAAAAAGAGTTTTTTTTTCTTCTATTACACACTGTTTTATCATTCTCCTTCCTGGTCATCGATTGAGTCTGCACAAGTGGAAATTCTTCTTCTTCTTGTCTTGCTTCCTGGTCAACGACTGCTAGACAGAGGGTGTCGACTTTGTTGATCATTACGTCACCCAAATGTAACCAAGCTCTTCTTTCAGATACCCTAACTGCAGTAGGGGAAAGTTGTTCTACACAGAATGGTCCATTAAACCTTGGCTCGTGCCACTTACGGGTAAGGTGCTTAATAAGCACTTGGTCTCCAACATACAACTTTGGTGGTGGTAATAATTTGCTCGGATTGGTCACTGGGCTGTCCTCTTCTGTGTTCCTCAACCCCTTCCTCCGATACTTGACTTGATCTGAAATGAAAGAAACATTGGTAGTCATACAGGTCAAGTAATCATGCATTTCATCACCAAGAGTCTGCGCTATACACTGTGCATCACTCCGAACTCTAGATGGGGGCATAAGGAGCATCCTCATGTAGCGCCCTGTTACTAGTTCATGGCGCCGAACCTTGCTGATTTCGAAGGGTGTACAAGGCCTGGGGTAGGCAATATAACCATCCCCTTTTCAATGTTAATCTGATATTTGCTATACTTTCCTTAAGGAGGCCGTTGAGCCCCTCACATATTCCATTTGCTTATGGGTGATAAGCAGAAGAAAACCTATGCTTTATGCTCAGTAGAAGCCCTATTTGTTCAAATAACCAATAGACAAAGTGTGGCCCATTATATGACCTCAATGCTTCACACACACACCCCATCTTGGGAAATTTACGCGCACTAGCAACTTTGCTGCACAGGTGGCATTAGGATGTGTACAAGGACCTGCCTTCGAGAAAAGGGACACACCACCACTAATAGATATCTGCAACGCAGTCGATATGCAAATGCTGCAATGGGCCATTTTACAAGGTATTACTCCTCTGATTGTTCTTAGTGAGTCCCCAGCTGTGAATTTCTGACACACAATGCAATTCGCAATGAACTGTGCAATATGCTCTAATAGATTGGGAACAAATCAGTCTTCTGCAATGGTATCAGTAAGACTTTCTTGGGTTATATGCACGGAGTAATGTAACTGCTCAAGTGCGACTTTCAGTAGTGCCACTGGCATCACTGGCTTTACAGTGCTTTCCTGTCTCCATAGTGCTTCCGTGGGGGATAATGAACACCCCCTATGTTTCCATAGCTCCTGCTCTTCTTGCAGGGCTCTACCCTGTATCTCTATTAGTTGCGTAATTGACAGCATATTAAATCCCTCTCGTACCAGCATGTTTCTATTCAATACCTCTTTAACATTTTTAGTTTTGAAACTCGAAATTTCCGAGCAATATGCAACCCTTTTGGCTTCTAAGTCTGCGGTTTAGTTTCCGGGTGAAATATAGTCTGTTCGTTTTAGTGTAAGATCCACATTTAATGACTGCTATGGCCACTGGGAGTTGTAGTGCCTGAATGAGCCTGTCCAATAAAGACACATGTTGCACTGGAGTGCCGCCTGCGTGGAGATAACCCCTCCTTTTCCAATGTGACAGCCCTGCATCTATGATTGACGTCACATAAGCGGAGTCACTGTACACCGTCACTTCCTGATCTTTGTGTTTCTTGAGTGCAACAATAAGCACTACCAATTCAGCTGCCAATGCTGAAAAATGGGATGGCAGTCTTGGATTTGCCAGTACCTCAAATTCACAATTTAATCTGTGTCTTACAACTGTGGATACTGAATGCCTCTCCCCACTAGTTTGGTCAATATTCAAAGAACCATCAATAAAGAGGATCTTCAAACATAGCTGGGTTCACTTTATACACCTCACAATTTTAATCACTGGATTAGAAATCATCACTTTGTGTGCAGATGCTCTTTGTGATGTCAATATACCTTTGAGTTTTTCTAAAATGGCAAATAAGGCGTGCTCCATGTATAGAGTCATGGCACAGCCCATGGTAATACTTGTGGACTTTTCAATTGCGAATGCTGCAGCAGCCAAAGATTGTTTGTATGGAAAATGTGCTCTCATAACTGCATCTAAAATTCCACTGTAATATGCCAAAGGTCTATACCCCAGGGTTGTTCTTTGTGGAAGTACTGCTGACATTACTGACCCATTAGTGCGAAAACAAATACAATTCTACCCTATAGTTGGGAATTCCTCAAACATGAGCTGTACAGATTGCTCTTTTTAATTCCTCAAATCTTTCCTCCATTTCTTCAGTCCATTCTATCTTTTCCTTAACAACTTGTGCCTTCTTAAGTGATTATAACAGTGGTTTTGTAAATGTTCTGTAGTGGAACACCCAGGGCCTGCAATAATTGCATAAGCCCAGAAATTGCTGCATCTGCCTCACTATATTTGGCTGTGGTGTTTTCATGATAGCCTCAGCTCCCTCAGGTGACACTTTCTTTCCTTCATGTGAAATTAACTGACCTATGTACGACACATCTTCCTGGCAACACTGTAATTTCTCATTTTCTACTGTGTATCCCTTGTCTGGCAATATAGTCATTAACTGAACCGAGCCTTGCCTACATTCATACTCTGTTTCACTGCAGATTAATGTCATCTACATACTGAATTACCATACTCTTGAGTTCCATGTTGCCAAATTCCATCTGTAGGTCCCTGTTAAAGAATGACGTAGACCCACAATACCTTGAGGCAATAGAGTATATTTTAGTCTTTTATGTCTGAATGTAAAGGAAGTAAGGGCTTGTGAGTTTTTGTACAATGGGATTGAGAAACACTCATTTTTCAAATTGATCACCATGAAATACTTAGCTTCAACTGCGATGCTACACAATATTGTTGCAGGATTTGGAACTAATGGAAATTCTGCTTTTACAATCTGATTAAGAGGGTGCAAGTCCTGGATAAATCTCCACAACCCTTCTTTAGTTCTTTTAATCGGATAAACCACAGTATTGCACAGGGACTCCGATGGCACTAGGATTCCCTGATTCATCAGTGCTGAAATAGTTTTAAATATGCCTTCATCAGCTTCTCGAGACATGGGGTACTGTTTTGCTCTGGGTAAAATTGCTCCTGGCTTGAGTTTTATTGTAACCTCTCCTGTTCCCTTCAATAGGCCTACGTCATATGAGCCCGTAGTGCAAAGGACACTTGGCACCTTTTCTAGGTCTTCCTGAAAGAACAATGGTCGTTGCCGCATTAGTGCCATTCGCTGTTGGACTTCCCTTTTCTCAATTCTTATCCAATATGTAATGCTTATAAAAAATGCTACCTCGTCATCTATAGATTAATCTCTGAACATGTCTTCATCTGTTATGTCAGTCAATCTGTATCCCTCCTCAAGAGCTATCACTGTCCTCCATGCTCTACTTTCGTCATCTACTCCTCCAAGAATTGCTATTTCCCCCGTACTATAGCTGCTTCCAATTCTATACGAATAGTCTGCCCTTCTTCTTCATCAATAGGTACTATTCATCAGGTATCCTCACAATTTTCCCTACTAATCCAGGTATCCATGTTTATAAAATGCTCACTCCATACATGAAAACGTCTGGATCTACTGGAACTACTTGTAGAGCCACTTGCCTAGTAAATGCCAGTATAAACTCCCCTACATTTAAATAGTGTATTCCTGGAGTGGAGAACACTATTCCTTGATCAGTGAATGAAATTGTCATTTTAAGCTTCGTCATCAAATCTCTACCCAAAATGTTTACTGGCATTTATCGCAAATATAACAAGGGGACAGACATGTCAAATTTCCCTATAGAAACAGGCAGTTTATCAGTAAATGGAACTAAATCCATAGCTCCAGAGAACCCTTGAGCATTAATGGCAATACCTGACATTGGGTATTTTCCCTCCCTTATACAAGTGTGAGTCGCCCCAGTTTCTACAATAAAATAATATATTTGCCTCCTATCATCACATTGACCCTTGTTTCATTTTGGGGGTCTGGTGTTACTGATAGTACTGAACACAACAAGTTACCATGTGAGCTGCCCCATTGAGGGTAATAATCCATGTCCCTGTAAAAGGGTTCCCTCCTACAGCATTCTGTTGTGTTTGCATAGGTTCCTGTTGCAATTGCCCTTGCGGTGGGTGCATTTGCACTGACCCCTGCTGCTGTGCCTGCTGTGCTTGTGGAACCTGTGTTTTATAGGATGTGTGATGCTGGGCAAAACCCTCTCATATTTGTGTGCTGTGGGGCGGTGGATAAGCTGTCCCCCTCTTAAAAGTTGCCCATTTTGTTGCGTGTTTCCTCGGCTTCTACATACACGCGCAATATGCCCTGTTATCTCACAATTCCAACACACTAGGGGTGGACCTCTAGCAAACCCACCATTATATCCTTCCTGAGTATTCTGAATTCCACCCTGGGCATTTTGATATCCACCTTGCGTGTTCTGAAATCCAGCTTGGGTGTTCTGAAATCCACCTCCTATTCCTCTAAATCTTCCACCTCTACCTTGTGACCAACACCCATTCCCATTTGATCCATTTGGTGTACATTATTCACCCGTGACACACCCGTTATTTCTTGCGTTCCTACTCCTTCTCCACTGTCAATACAGCCCCTTCTATAGCAAATTCTGACAATTCTTTCTGAACTAATTAGCTTCCTCAATTTCTTTGTTCTCATCTTTATCTTCTTCTCTTGTAATAATCAACAATGATGCATGATAGTCAACTGTATCTCAGCCCACAGCTTTGCTTCCATTCCTACTTGTTTTTTCATCTGTCTCTGTATCTGTTCTGGCAAACCCTGAAACAAATTGTGATAGAATGGTGCCACTACCTTTTCCCACGGTTCACATGTCTCAAACTGCCATCTCTCTTGAATATCCTGAATATAAGAAATAGGGTATTCATCTTCTTTCATTTTACATGTCATAATTGCACCCATATCTGACGTATCAGGATACTGTACAATGAGAGCCCTCCAAACATCTGCCCTGCAATTATTAAATGGTGCAGCATCGTGCACTGTGTTGTGTGCTGTTACACTCGCATATCCTACTTGTCTCCAAATGTCTTCAGCTCTCTCTCCAAGAATAGCTGCCAGTAAACCTTTTATGTCCCCTATTGCTAACTTATTTCCCCCTGTCATTTTCTTTAATTCGCATATCTACTTCCCAGCCCCCGAAGTCAAACTAGGTAACTTGCATTTTAAGTTATCCTTATCCATCTGAGGCCATGGAATATATTGCCGTCCCCCTGCCCCCTTCTCTAGCAAGGGCAACTGTGAGAACCCTATCCCATAACTGGATCCCATTATTTGTTTACCCAACCCGTGAGTAATTGTCCCAATTCATCTTCATACTGGTAATTACCTTAACCTACTCATATAAGTTGGAGATTCTTCTCTTACACAACACAATCGTTTTCGGGCAATTTCGGGATATGGTATAGGATCTGGTGTTCTTTCCTTAGGGAGTTCCAGATCTGACTATCTTACCTCCTTTTCCAGATGGGATGCATGTATCCTCCCATTCTATCCCATGACCTGACTCCCTTTCTTCGTCTGACATAGATATACCCCAACTGGTTTGACTATCATCATCCTCTTCTCCATCTAAATTTAATCTGCTCGAAGACAGTGTTCTACATTCATCACTGAACATGTTTTCCTCCTCATCCTGTGATTTAGGTATCAGGGATCGTCTGTCACTCCCTTGAGTCCCATACTCAATTTTGTGCCTCATCTCGTGATACATCTTATCGATCCTCTCTCCAATACTTTCTGCATCATATCTTTCCTCTTTCTGTGCTACTTTAGGTACTTCTTGAGTAATTTCTCTCATCAGGAAAACTTCACTTACTTTGTCCCATCGTCCCTGTATTTCATCTCTCGGTCTGATTCATTCTTTAAGAACGAGACTGGTGTCAAGACATCGCTGCCTTTGATTCTGTTCTATTCCTTCCTCCACTTTCCTTTGCTCTCTCGCGTCTCTACTTGCCTTCTCTTCTTCTTGCTTTCATGCTTCCCTTCTTATTTCTTCCCTTCATCCTTCTTCTCTATAATCTTACTTCCTTCACTTTTTGTGCATCTTCTTCTCTCTCTCTTTCTTTCTCTCCTATCGCTTTCTTCTATTTCTTTCTTCCTATTGTCATACTTCCTTTACTCCTCCGCCCACTTTTCGTCTTTCTCTTGTTCTTCTCTATATATCTTTCCCCATCTTTCCCTGCTTTTTCTTTCTTACTCATCCTCCCTCAAGCACATTTCTCGTTCCCTATCCTTCTTTGCTTGCTCGTCTTTGTCTTCCATTTTGCCTAACCTCCTCAATGCTTTTCCCATTTAACTTGAGCAATATCTGTCCTCCCATCCATTCATTCTGTACAAGCATTACCTAATCGGCCCTATCCTTTTCTCCTTTGCATCTCTTGATTTCTCTCTCTCTCTCTCTCTCTCTCTCTCTCTACATATATATATATATATATATATGAAATTGAAAGGTAAACACAGACCGCAAGGTCGAGTTCCTTTAGAAGTTGCACTCCCTTTAGGAAACGAAGTCCATCAATGTTCAGCAACAAGTGCACGCCGAAAAATAAATCACTGCACTGCCAAAAGTTTGTTTTTTAAAAAGTTATACATTTTAATTAAAAAAATAGTATGCAGTAGAAAAACGGCTTCCCAGTAGCAAAGGGAAGGCTACCTGACGCGTTTCGCCACACTCCTGTGTCTTGTTCACAGTAGCTCCACCCTGTTGTGGGAGCTCTTTTAACCCATGGCATACCACATGAACATAGAAAAGGTGACTAACAAAGATGACGTTTTTACATTCGGCCATCTTGTACAATGCAAAATGCAATTCGAAAACCAAGTCTGCATGTAGACAATGTTACTCAAAACCTGACAAATTGTAGATTTTTCCAGGTAGTCCCTGTATAAATATACATTCCATCTTAATTTCAAAAATAATTCGTAAACTCTTATCAAGGTTTGGTACACCTAGTCAGATTCGAGCACTCAACATTAAATAAGCATCATAGTGACGTTGTTAATAAAACACATACAGGTATGGTATAGTGTTTCAAACTCTTTTACAAAAAGCTGCATAACAGAAAAATTTGTTATACAGAATAATGGTGTGGCATTATGTAGGTTCATATGCATAAAAGACAATTTATAATTAAAGTGCAAGTGCATGGCAGCTTTTTATTATTAAAGTGCTAGTGCATAGTGCAATCTTTTAGCAGCATACTTCGATGACCAGACATTGTCTTGTAACCATCAATTAAAGTGCAAGTGCTTTACTTAAAATCAATACTCCTACATAGCACAACATACTCTTAATTCATAAATGCTCGGAAGACCTTGTATGCCTGGAATCTAATCTATTTAACAGTCATGTATGAGCAGGTATTGTGTATCACAAAAAGATGCACCTCTATTTGATATTTCATTATAAACTATGTTCATGGGCGACATGTGAAAAAACATTAATAAAATATAAGTTAAAAAATCTACCCGCAAAAAACCTAAGGGGAAGAGAGGCATCTGAACGCAAAAAAGGCATAGGAACATGGTCAGGAAACTAAAGCATGAATACAATATTCAAGAGGAGGAAACCACTTTAGCGCTGACCGAGAGAAATACACAAAATAAAAACAAATAGTCCATGGCCTGTTAGAGTTAGGCTACTTCAACAATATTGTGTACAACTAAAAAGGGAAAGACTAATTAGCACATTTCAGGTTCCCAAGAAAGTGTACAGTTCTTCATCCACATTGTGACCCATCGGGGTTTTGCTCTCGAAGTCTATAATATGTCTGGTCTCCTCTTGTCGTAGCAGTTTCTCATTATCGCCCCCTCTTGGACCGCAAGTAACTTTATAGACACCAAAAAACCTCACAGTGCTTGGATCTTCATTGTGGCACTCTGTAAAATGTTTGGCCATGGGATAAGTGTGATCTTTATTGACAATAGCTCGGATATGTTGCAAAATACGTATTTTTAATTTGCACTTCGTGCTGCCAACATACCATTTGGAGCATGGACATTTCAGAACATATACTACCAGTTCCGACTCACAGGTGATCCTACTGGCTATTTGTATTTCAGTCCGGAGGATTGGATGAGTATAGCTTCTACAATTGAACGCATATTTACATGCTTTGCATTTGCAGCACTTAGAGAAGCCTTTTTGTCCCCCTTTGAGCCAATTAGTTCCTGAGGATACATCTTTGGAGGCCATATAACTTTGAACCACCAGATCTTTGATGGCCAGACTTTTCCGGAAAGTAATATCTGGCCGTGCATTTAGCATACTTCCTAGATCTTTATCCACCTTAAGGACTTTCCAACACTTGGTGATTATATTTCTTATGATAGTAGAGTGGCTCCCGAAGGTCAGTATTAACCTGGTAGTATCTTTGACTGTAGAGGTCCGAAGATCAGTTTGTGATGTTATCAAGAGGGTTTGTCGATTCATATCTCTGACCTTTAGGTAAGATCTTTCAATTACCTGTTTGGGATATCGCTGTTTGAGGAAATTATGAGCTGTAATTTTACTTGCTGTGTCATAGTCTTTCACATCACTGCAGTTTCTTCTAATTCGAATGAACTCTCCATATGGGATGCTCCATAAAAGACTTTTAGGGTGTGCGCTGTTTGCATGCAATGGAATATTAGCTCCAGTTGTCTTCCGATGCAATTCACACCCAATTTTATGATCCTTAATTTTTACCTTCACATCCAAAAAGACGATAGATTGTTCACTATGTTGTTCAGTGAACTGTAGATTCATTTCATTGACATTGAGGAATTCAACAAACGCTTTCCAAGTTTGAGCTGTACCATTCCATACAATGAATAAGTCGTCTATATAGCGTAGCCACAAAATGATTTTATTGGTGAAGTGCTCATTTCCTTCAGCCCATACCACAGTTTTCTCCCATTTCCCCATCAAAAGATTTGCATAAGTGGTGCAAAGGTGGTGCCCATTGCGGTTCCTTGAATTTGACGAAATAGTTCATCATTGAAGAGAAAGATGTTATTTTCTAAGCAAAGTCTTATCATTTCTAGGATCATTGTAGAATGGTCGAGGTAATTGAGAGAACGAGTTTTCAAAAAAGTTTCACATGCTTTAATGCCATCTTCATGTTGTATGGATGTGTATAAAGATACCACATCCAAAGTGGCTAGCAGATATGTTGGTTCCCACGGCAAGTCATCAATTTTGCAAAGGAAATCAGTAGTGTCCTTTATATACGAGGGCACAGTTGAAACAAATGGACA
This sequence comes from Ambystoma mexicanum, assembly GCF_040938575.1. Classification (NCBI taxonomy): domain Eukaryota; kingdom Metazoa; phylum Chordata; class Amphibia; order Caudata; family Ambystomatidae; genus Ambystoma; species Ambystoma mexicanum. Next base: position 1,344,729,732 of record NC_090921.1, read on the forward strand.
CAGCGTGTCATCCACAAATTTGGACATGTTTTCAAGCAGCGAGCCACATAATGTAACTATTTGCCTGCCGGGTGGTTTAGAAGGATTTTTATGAATTTTAGGCAAAAAGTATATCGTGGGGGTGATGGAGTGTTGGGTGAACAAAAATTTCACCATGTCCTCATCCAAAATACCAGCATTCTCCCATTTTGCTAGGAATTCCCAGACTGTTGTTTCCATCTGTTTGATGGGGTTTTTCTCAAGTTTTCATAGCATCTGGAATTATTGAGCTGTCTGTAAGCCTCTTTGATGTAGTCCACCCTGTTCATCAGGACGATGTTGCACCCTTTATCCGCAGGTTTAACTATACATCCATCCATCTTGCATATGTTTGACAGGGCATTCCGTTGTTTCCAGGACAAATTACTTTTGATATGTTTATTATTTTTTCTTCTTTCTAATTTGAGATCATCTATCACTACATTGGAAAAGGCTTCAATGTGTACATTTTGTGCACTCAAAGGATTAAACCAGGATTTACATTTCAATTTACTCTTTGATGGCCAGTCAGTGCTGATACCTTGTTGTTCCATGACCGATCTGTCCAGATTAGCAGAGTTTGTGATAGGTATCTGTTCGCTTTCACTTTGAAGAGTAGCCAATGTAGCGAGAGTATCCATATCAAAGATAGTTAAATCTGTTTGTCCTTCCAATTGTGGTTTCGGTTTCTTTGTATATGTGTTGGAAGCGAAAAACTTTTTTAGTCGCAACTTGCGAACAAAGCTATCCAGATCTAACGTTGTTTGCACATAATCAAAACCTGCCAGAGGACAGAAGTTAAGTCCCAGTTTAAATAGTTTGTTTTCCTCTATTGTCAAAACATGATTAGACAAATTGATAATCTGTTGCTGGGGTGGGCTTTGCTCATCATCTTGGTTTAGTTTCCAGAGCGTAGTGATCTTGGAGGAAGATTGCTGTTTGTGTTTGTTGCCCCTCTGCCTCCTCCTCGTGGCTTTCTGCCTCCTCTGCCTCTTCCTTTTTGGCCAGTCCCGCTTCCACGTGTTTTTTTGTTGTTGCTGGTGTTTGCCCGGCCATCTTGGCATAGTAGCCTCATTTCCTCTAAAAAATTGAGGCGTACTATAGGTTCTTCATCTTCATTCTCAGTCACATCAGACTCGGAATTGGATGCTGGAGATTCTAAATTGAATTCATTTGTAGATCCTGCAGGGGCTGCAACTGCTTTCACCTTTTGCCTCATTTGGTCGAAACGGTGTGCAAAAGTGTACACTCTGCCCTGTTCGTAATCTCCTTTGCCACGTAGGAACTTACGCTGATTTCTCATTTTTATATCCTCTTCATATGTTTTTAATCCATTCTGAACATTAGTTTTGAGTTTCTTCCCTTCCTCACTTTCTTTTGTGCTTTTAAGTTTTTCTTCAAGCTCTTTTATTTGTACCAATGTTTTAGTTCGGTCACTTCCAGCATATTTAACTAATATGCGCAGAAAGGTCTTGGAACAGTGGTCAGAAGCATCACCCCATTCTCTAAGCATCACGGGGTCCTGTTCCTCAAAGGAAGGTATGGTCAAAATTCTAAGTCCTCGGGGAATTCGACCTACATCCAAATAATTTTGGAGGGAGTGTTCTTCCCACCATTTGCTTATTTCCTTTTTCTTTAGCTTTTCTAAATCTTTCAACAATATAATTTCCATGTTGTCCTTTACTTTTTCCGTTCTCGCCATATCCCTCCCCATGGCTGCGGGAAGAGTTTCATTAAACAGGCTAGCTGCCTGTTCTTTTCTTGTAGCCTCAATGCTGGCCTGGGAAGCCATGAATGTCTTTTGGTTGTGGCACTGTTGTAAATCCTAAGCACTCTTAGTGCACAAAATTCCAACTGGATTTCGTAAAAAAATATATCATACACGTGCATATAAAGGTCATTTTGCACTTAAATGCATGTTCGTGCTATGAGGTGTAAGGAACGATGAAAACAATGCACACCACACTGCCAGACTTATATAAGTCTGAAACACTCAGCCAAGTGAAAAGCACTTACCCCCGCGGTGTTCACCGGCCGCGCCCTCCGACGCTTTCAAATTCCACCGAGTCGAGCGGCAGGCTTTCACTAAGAAGGTACGAGTGTTGGGTGAGGTACAAGGAAATCCTCCAAAGCACGTTTCTCCGCCGCTTCCAAGAAGTCTTTGTTAACACTCCGAGGTGTCATGGACATCAAAAAGGCTGCCGAGCGCGGAAAGTTCCAATTTGTCACCGGTGCAGCTAAGCGCTGTGATGTCCCCAGCGTGAAATAAATGAAATTGAAAGGTAAACACAGACCGCGAGGTCGAGTTCCTTTAGAAGTTGCACTCCCTTTAGTAAACGAAATCCATCAATGTTCAGCAACAAGTGCACGCCGAAAAATAAATCACTGCACTGCCAAAAGTTTGTTTTTTAAAAAGTTATACATTTTAATTAAAAAAATAGTATGCAGTAGAAAAACGGCTTCCCAGTAGCAAAGGGAAGGCTACCTGACGCGTTTCGCCACACTCCTTCTTCTTCTTAATTATCGAACGCGTGGGCGGACCCACGCAGGCGCTTCCCCATCCTAAAGGATGATGTACACCAACCCCACCAATCAACACACAGGCCACACTTCCACACAAACCACCCGCAACCCCACCGCAAACAACCACAACCCACCAATACAACACCAGCCACCCGCAATCCCACCGCAAACAACCACACCCCACCAATCCACACCAACAGACACAACACCCCAAACTCACACCACCCAGCGAGCCCGGAGACCGGCGCGCAGACCCGCAAGACCTCGGCCCGTACGCCTACACATGTGCTTCAGGCGAGGCACCACGCGCCGCCGCCCACCAACCGCGACAAACCCGAGCGACACCCACACTACCACACGAACCCCCAACCACCAAACCACAAACAACCACTACCCCCAATTCAACACCAGCCACCCGCAACCCCACTGCAAACAACCACCCCACCAAACCAACACCAGCCACCCGCAACCCCACCGCAAACAACCACACCCCACCAATCCACACCAACAGACACAACACCCCAAACACACACCACCCAGCGAGCCCGGAGACTGGCGCGCTGACCCGCGAGACCCCAGCCCGTACGCCTACACATGCGCTTCAGGCGAGGCACCGCGCGCTGCCGCCCACCCACCGCGACCAACCTGAGCGACACCCACACTACCACACGAACCTCCAGCTACCAAACCACAAACAACCACCACCCCAAATTCAACACCACCAGCCACCATACCACAAACCACACCCAACCAATCCACACCTAAAGCTATCCTACCCCCAAACAAACGCCCCCCACCAACTCACACCCCGACCCCAGCTCCGCCATCCACCCGCCACTACCAAACGCATCCGCCATCTGCGCAACACCACTCAACAGCCCCACCACCGACCCGAAACACGCCGACCGCACTTCAACGTCTAGTCCCCATTCCCCCGGGGGCTCGCACTCCGTCTGCCGCCTCCGAAACCTAAGGCCTCGAAGCGCCACGGTTTGCGCGCCAACCGCCTTCCAGTGTCTGACCAGGGTAGCTGCTGTAATGTCTAGTTCTTCGCCACACGCCTGTGGCTTGTTCACAGTAGCTCCACCCTGTTGTGGGAGCTCTTTTAACCCATGGCATACCACATGAACATAGAAAAGGTGACTAACAAAGATGACGTTTTTACATTTGGCCATCTTGTACAATGCAAAATGCAATTCGAAAACCAAGTCTGCATGTAGACAATGTTACTCAAAACCTGACAAATTGTAGATTTTTCCAGGTAGTCCCTGTATAAATATACATTCCATCTTAATTTCAAAAATAATTCGTAAAATCTTATCAAGGTTTGGTACACCTAGTCAGATTCGAGCACTCAACATTAAATAAGCATCATAGTGACGTTGTTAATAAAACACATACAGGTATGGTATAGTGTTTCAAGCTCTTTTACAAAAAGCTGCATAACAGAAAAATTTGTTATACAGAATAATGGTGTGGCATTATGTAGGTTCATATGCATAAAAGACAATTTATAATTAAAGTGCAAGTGCATGGCAGCTTTTTAGTATTAAAGTGCTAGTGCATAGTGCAATCTTTTAGCAGCATATATATATACTGTGGAATAAAAAATATGATCTCTCGACTCTCTCCTCTTTGTCTCGTATGAACTTACAAGCATCTTCCTTTCTTTCACTCTCTTCTGGACTGTCATTGCTACTATTAGCAGGTGTTCATACGTCTGGTTACTATACCCCGCTGCTGCTTTTAATTCCTTTAAAGGATAAAATCCTACCTCCTCTACATCTACACTCTTAGTCTCCGGCAGAGTAAGAGGAGCCGAGGGCTCACTACCCTCCCCTTTATGATGATTAAGCATTCACTCCTCCTGTAATGGGTCTTCTTTCTCCTCTTGGTACATTTTCCAAAGTTCTAAAACTGCCAATCCTTTCTCTAACTTCTTCCCGTGTACGCAGCATGTACATATGTGGTCATGTGTTGCAATACTGCCTTTGACAAGGATCCCCCCTGTGGCCATGGCATGAACTTTTTTGTCAGCCGTGCCCTTTACCCATTCTGCACTGTACTGTTTTAGCTTGGGCGCATGGCGTGCTAATGTTTTACAAAGCCGCATAAGAGGAGTGTCCTCCATAATGACAAGTTGCAATTAACTGTCGATACTTACCAGATCACCACTTTCGTTCTCAAAACAATAAAAATCAGTGATCACCATTAATCACTGCTCAATCCTCTTTTGTTTCAACAACCAATCTATCTTCTGACTGTCCCTATCTGTCTTCTGATTGGCGCCAATCGTTTACTACTCTTAACTCAAAACAACCTCACTTCCAACCTTCACACCTCTCAAAACTTCATACATCAAATAACAACCAAAACAATAACACAATACACATTAATAACTCTTGTGATCACCTTCCCTTTTCCCTATAATCATTTATATTAAGAGGTATTCTTTCCTCGCCTCCAATTATATTACCCCATACAGAGTTTAAGGCGTAACCTTGCACGGTCCTGACTGTTCGTATTCTCTCTCTTATTATTCTGACTGGAATTTCAGATGTCTTCTTCTATCTCCATTGAAATTGGATTACCTAGGCGTTCCTTTCCACACAAAATTTCACGTTACCCAAAAATATCAGAATCCCGCTGCTTTATAACCCCTTTATATTGCCATTTCCCTTAGTCTACTTACATCTGTTTAATCAACTCGAGGCCTTTGGTATCGACTCCTCCAATCTGGACTAATACAATTGGTTTGGCATGCTTGTGCCATGTCTGGAACATCCGGTTCAATAGCAGTATGTAAGCCCAGACCCAGGTGCAAGTAGACAGGACATGAGACTGCACTACCACCCAATTAGCCCGGCATCTCTCATCACCCGTGCCTTCTGCCAATACAGGGGAGGTAGGGGGATAGGATCTCCTGCGAATATATATGTCTGCTCCTCTAGATAACACCATTAGCAAAATTCAATACCACCCAAGACTAATCCAGTTGGTAAAACCTTATGTTTCAGAAGCCAGCTGCACCACACTAGTTGTGGAAATGATTATGCCTTGGATTGACTACTGTAGTGCGTTGTTAGCTGGCACAAGTAAGGGCAGTGTGAGGAACCTACAGATTTTGCAAAATGATGCTGTGCACATCGTGAAAAGCATACCTAGGCATCAACCAATATCGATACACAGGATAAATCTTCACTGACTCCCAATAGAGGCCAGAATTTGCTTCAAGGTTAATACTATTGTTCATAAATGTCTCTTTGGACAAGCACCTAGGTACTTAAAAGATTCCATCAAGGTTTTCAACTCAAAGAGAAGCACTAGTGATGTGATGCGCTTGATAGGTCCAAAGAATAAACGGACCAGAGGAATTGGCAGATCCTTCCGAAACACGCGGAATTGGCATGACATAATCTCCCCAAGGAACTGCGTGCTGATAGCAACCTAACAACCTTCAGGAAGCGATTAAAAACAGCCCTGTCTGAATCCATTTATTTGGTAGGTTCTACAAAATGTTGACTTTGGCATCCCTTTATCTTCTTCTTCTGCACCCTGATGCATGCGGGCTCCGGCGCATTATAAATAAATAAAATAAATAAATAAATTGACCCGAGAACTCAGAATGCCCACTGATGTTCCAGACCCAGAACAGAAGCAAAGTGATTTTACCTTTGTACTTTGTTTTTACACACACAATGTGCTAGATTGAGCCTGGGGTAATGCAAGGTGCTATGCTTACGGAGTGAGGAATCTCTGCACGTTGGGCACACACAATCTACCTGTTTGAGCATGAGGTAATGCAATATTTAAGGTTTGTTAATGCATGGGGGAAATGCAAGTATATCATGTAAGAGAGCTTCCACAAGGGGAGCAGGTGACTAACATCAGACATAGGCCTGTGTAGGTATGTGTATGTATGAAACGGTGGACAATAACTTTGTGCAGGCCTATGGAGTCAAGGAGCATTTACCCTAACCCTCCCTCTTCCTATCCATTGCCTCTCCCTAACCCTCTTCCTGGTTTCCCTAAAACCCCCAAACCCATCCAACCAACAGGTTCTAACCCTCTTTCCCTGGCCGGTCGCGGTTACCTGTGACATATAAGCAGCATAGGTGGCAAGACCTAACGGGGAGGCAGGTGTTTGTGCTGCCCCTGCGCAAGCCCGAGGGGATCGTGACAGAAGCACAAGCCCATGTATAGCTAGATGCCTGGGAAGCACGAACCTCATATAGGAGGACGTGTTGAAATTGCTACAGGAGTTGAAAACCAATTTAAAGACCACCCAGCAAGAGTATATGACCCTGGCCGGGCAGGTACAGATGCTTACATTTCAGGCCAGAGATCAGGTGGCTCCTCTGTCCTACAGGCCTTTCCCAGTCCTCTACCCGAGTACAGGTCCTAGCGACTTGTGAGCCGCTGCTGCCTCTAGCAACCCCAGAGTGGTATAATGGTGACCCTCAGAAATACAATCAGTTTCTCATGCAGTGCCAATTGCATTTTCTTACCACACCTGAAATCTTCCAGTCTGCTCAGGCCTGTAAGGCATTTGTGATCTCTTACCTGGGTGGATGTAGCAGCCTGGGCGACTCAGCTTGTCCATAAGGTTGACCCTGCCTTACATAGTTGAGATAGATTCTTGGAGGAATTTGGCAGAATCTTCAACCGACAAGCAGCCTCGTTAACCAAAGACCAGGGAACTCTTGATGCTCCGCCAAAGGGGTAAGGATCTTGTTACTTAAATGACAACATTTAATAGGCTAGCGGTAGAAACTGATTGGCCTTCAGAGAAACAAATGGCCTTGTTTTACCAAGCATTGCGAGAGGACCCCAATGACTTAATTGCCCAATTAGACCCAGAACCTGGGGATTGCACCACCATGATTGACCTAGCCCTGCATCTAGATCAAAGGCAGAATGAAAGGAGACAAGACCAAAGGAAATGGGAAACCAAGCCGCTAGTGTGTCTCGACCAGCAAAAGGCATCACGAGGCCCAGAGAAGAACCAAGAGGAACCAATGCAAATTGAGTCTGTAAGAGGGCCATTGACCAAGGAAAAGAGGGACAAAAGCTGTCAGGTCAAGTTATGCTTGTACTGTGGAAAAGCAGGTCACTTTGTTTGTGAATAGCCAACCAACCCCAAAGGCAAAAAACTGAGAAATGCCAGTGCTCGCCAGTAAACAGGGTCACCCTGAGGCATCTTGCGAACACCCAACAGCCTAACGTTGCTCATGTTAATTTATCTGAGCTAGGGTGCTAAGAGTACTCCAACTTGATGTTGGATTCGGGCGTGACTGGAAATTTCATTGATGAAACCTACGTGCACCAGCTGGGTATACCCCTCATAAAGAAAGAACATAAAGAAGTCAAGTTGGTCGATGGCTCCCCACTGATATCTGGCCCTATTACACAGCAAACTGGATATGTGTATCTGGAGTGTGGAGAGCATCACTGTGAGCAGTTACAATTCGACCTCATTGCGGCCCCTCAGTTTGGGTTAATCCTAGGGTTGCCATGGTTGGGTCTGCACAACTCTGCAGTGAATATGGCCCAAGGCTCAGTGAAGTTTTCATCAGAGTACTGTTTATCAGGTTGTACACAAAACTAAGGATCTGCGGTCAAGACACCCGCACATTCAGATTCAAGCCATGCCATCAGGAGAGTAGTCACCCAATTACCCGCAGAGTAAACAGAATTCCAGGATGTATTCAGTAAATTATCAGCAGAGACCCTACCACCCCATCGAGTCTTGGGCTGCAGAATTGATCTAGAGTTAGAAGCCGCGCTACCATGTAGTTGAATGTACACCCTGACTGAATCTGAAAATGTGCATGTAAAAGACTACATAGAAACCAACCTCAAGAACGGGTTTATCAGACACTCCACCTCACCAGTCTCATCACCCTTGTTCTTCATCCCACAGAAGACAGGCGATTTCCAGACCTGCATAGATTACAGAGCAGTTAACAGGATTAGCATCAAAAACTGTTACCCACTACCCTTGATACCTGTTCTTCTCAACCAAGTACGTAGTTTAACAATTTGCACTAAGCTGAACTTGTGTGGGGCATACCATCTGGTGCAGGTGTGCGAAGGAGACGAATGTAAGACTGCCTTAAAGTGCCAAATTTGGGTTTTTCGAGTATCAAGTCATGCCATTCGGTCTCTTCAACGCACCCACCACCTTCCAACATTTCATGGATGAGGTATTACGGGGTATTTGGATGTTTTCACGGTCGTCTTCATCAATGATATTCTCATTTACTCCCAAAATCAGAAGAACATCAGGAACATGTGAAGGCAGTACTTCAGCGATTACGAGAACACACGCTCTACACAAAGCTAGAAAAGTGTGAGTTCCATCAATCCACTTTGGAGTTCTTGGAGTTCATACTGTCACCTGAAGGAGTAACTATGGACCTAGAAAAGTTACAAGCCATCGTCAATTAGCTGTCTTCAACATCAATAAAGAACATACAGACAGTACTGGTGTTTGCTAACTTCTACAGATGCTTCCTTGATGGATTTGCAAAACTGGTGCAACCAATAACCCGCCTGATACGGAAAGGAATTCCGTTCCATTGGGATGATACAGCAAAGGCAAGTTTCCAAGCTCTAAAAAAGGCCTTTGCCCCAGCACTGTTGCTAGTGGATCCTGACCCATCCCCAACATACATAGTGGAAACAGATGCCTCCAGCTATGCTATTGGAGCTATTCTTTCACAGAAAGACCAGTCAGGACATATTACCAGACTCTTCTTCCCACTGAGCAAAACTATATCATAGCGGATCAAGAGTTGTTGGCCATAAAGGCAGAATTTAGTGAATGGCATCACTACCTCATGGGGGCCCAACACACCATTATTGTGTTAACAGACTATTGAAATTTACAGTTTTTGAAGTCTGCAAAAGCATTAAGCCCCAGACAGTTGCGCTGAGCAATGTATTTTGCCAATTTTGATTTTGTTGTTACATACCGTCCTGGTTTGGAAAACAAGAAAGCAGACATTCTACCGCCATACCAGGAATTGACAACCGCAGTGCCCAAAGAAGAACAACCAAAACCCATAGTGGCCCCAGCATGCATTATTCGGGCTCTGGTAGCAGATGACCTTTTTGACCACATCAGGAAATCTCTAACTGCCTATGACTTTGCCCAATGGAACAATCCAGGTAAACAACAAACAATTAAGGATGGATTGACTTTCCGCAAAACAACACTGTATTTACCAGCCAAAGCCTTACGTGACCACTTCTGGTGGCCACACATACCTTGAGACATTCGCCAACACATCCCAACCTGTGAGGTTTGTTCAAGAAACAAAGCTGATCATCAACTATCAGCTGGAAAGTTGCAACCAATGCCAACTCAGCCAAAGCCTTGACACACCATTTCAATGGACCTGATAGTAGACCTTCTGGAAAAGAAGGGCTTCACGGCACTACTAGTAGTAGTGGACTCATTAATCAAACTAGCTAATTCATCCCCTGTAAAGCAGTACATCAGCAAATACACTAGCAGATCTGTTTTTGCAAAACATAGTACATCTTCATGGAATTCCTCAACACGTTATATCCGATGGGGATCGCAATTCACTTCACGCTTCTGGCAGGCGTTCTGCAAAATAATTGGTATGAAAATGTGATTATCTGCTAACTACCATCCCGAGATGGATGGCCAGACAGAATGTGTGAACCAGACAATAGAGCAATACCTACCTTGTATGACACAAGGGAATGAAGCAACATGGACAGACACCATCTGGCTGGCACAACTAGCATACAATAACATAAAACACCCCTCCACCAAGCAAACGTCCTTCTTTAGTACCTATGGCTTCAACCCACGTATCCTACCCAGCGCACAACTAGTGGAATCTAATATTCCAGCACTGACCGCGCATAAAGAAAAACTGGATGAAGTCTGGGGGGACAGATGCAGCAATCTACAGGCAGCCAAAAACAACTACAAATACTATGCTGACAAGAAAAGTAGACCCAGCCCTCAATACAAGGTGGGGGATAAGGTATGGCTATCAACATGCAACCTACACCTGCCAGAGCCACATAAATTCCAATCCTGTTACATCGGTCCTTTTCCCATCAAAACCATCATCAATCCAGTTGCTATGCACCTGACACTTCCTACGCACATGCAAATACACCCCATCTTTCACGTAGCCTTGTTAAAACTGGCACCAGCCTCCATTCACCTTCAGCAGCCCCCACCTGTGCTGGTGAAGGGTTTCCAGGATATGAAGTCAAAGCAATACTTAACTCGCATACGAGATAGGGGCGTTTATGGGACCTAATAGATTGGGTGGGATTTGGACCAGAGAAACGTTCCTTGGAACACTCACAAAATGTACACGCTCCTCGGCTCCTCTGCCGATTCCGCCGCAATCACCCAGAAAAACCAGAACCTGTTGCAGGAAGGGGGAGTATTGTCAATGAAAAGCAGGTTGCCAACGTCAATGTACTGCCCAAACATTCCATGAGTAGCTCATTGGTGTCCAAAATATGTTATGCCAGGAGGCACATATGTTCCCATTGCAGGCGAACGTGTAAAAGCCAAGTTGCAGCCTTCAGACTACATTTCCAAGCATCCCGACGTAAGCATGTGTGGTCTTCAATGCCAGAAGATATGCCCAAGCCAGCACTGCATTGAGCAGAGAATTCAAAACGCCCGCGGATGTCCCAGAACCGAAGCTAAGTGGTTTTACCATTGTTTTCACTTTCGCGCGCACAATGTACCTGTTTAAGCATGAGGTAATGCAATGTTTCAAGTTTGTTAATGGATTGGGGAAATGCAAATGTATCATGTAAAAGGCCCGGGTAGGTGTGTGTATGTATGAAAGGGCAGAGAATTTATTTGTGGTGGTCTACGGAGTCAAGGAGCATTTACCCTTTCCCACCTTCCTATCCATTACCTCTCCCTTACCCTCTTCCCGGTTTCCCTAAAACCCCCAAACCCATCCAACCAACGTATCCTATCCCAATTTCTACAGCGGGTCACTGTTACCTGTGGCTTAGAAGTAGCATAGATGCCAAGACCTAACAGGGAGGCAGGAGTTTGTGCTGCCCCTGCGCAAGACTGAGGGGATCGTGACAGTTGGGCACCAATGCCCTAGAGTATCTCGGGAAATGGGGTCATCTTCTCGTCTGCCTCCAGATGCCAACATAGAAACTCCTGCATCTTAAAACGAGACAAATCATCAGCAGCATTATTAATCACACCTGGGACATGCCGCTCACCAAAACAAATGTTGTACCTGAGACATAACAACACCAGCTGCTTGAACAGTCTCAAGGCCATGGGACAAGAAGGCCTCTGACTATTAAAGGCCTTCACCACAGACATGCTATATTACCAAAAGTTCACACTCTTGTCTCGCAGCGCCTCTTCCCAGTTCGTCAGCACTACCACAATGGCGAACAGGTAAAACAAATGTAGCATTTTGCACCCAGCCATTCTGGAGGCGATTTCCTCTCTCACCATTTGAACCCCAGGATTGCTCCAAAGCCCAAACTGCCTGCTGCATCAGTACAAATACCCAATTGCACATTTGTGGTATGTTTGAGGGGGCAAAATCCTAGATCCATTTAAGTCAGACAAGAATGTCGTCCAGACCCTCAAGGCCTCCTTCACCTCCCAGGGAAACCTTGTGTGATGATGTTTCTCAGTCAACCCTCTCATCACCCCAGCGACAGACCTAGAAAAAGGCCTGCACATGGGAACCATCCAGAGGGTGAAGTTCGATTAACCCACAAACTGCTGCAACTGCTCTAAGGTCACTTTTTTGGCATGCATGCAGCTTTTCACAGATTCCTGAAGGTACTTTCCCCATTGGCAAATGACAATCACCCCGCACCAAATCAATTTCGATGCAAGGAATGACAGAGTGGTAACTGGACCCTCCATTTTGTCAGCAGCCAAGGGCTTCCCCAACCTACTGGCCATCTCCCGAAAAGCCTGAAATGCGGCCTCACACTGCTGCATCACAGGCTGTCTAAAAACCAGAAAATCATCTAAGTAATGAAGCGTCCGGGCCCCGCCTACCATCCTCACAGTGGCCCATTCTAGAAACGTGCTGCATTTCACAAAATAACTGCATGAGATAGAAGATACCATCTGCGTCCATTTATCATAAAATAAGCACCCATCTACTCGAAAACTAAGAAGGTGATAATCCTCAGGAAGTACCAGTAGGAGACAAAAAGCAGATTCCACATCTGCTTTGGCCAACAGAACACCACTACTCAGCTACTGCAGTTGAGATAACGCCCTATCCAAGCATACTGCACTGCGCATGCGTTCTCGTCTATAGCATCTTTACCTGAAGCCCCTCTCGTGAAGGATAGATTGTGACTCAATTGGAACTTCCTCTCTTTCTTGGGCACCACACCCATTGGGGACTTTTCTCAGCAAACCCATATTCATCTGTACAGTGTCCCGCCCAGGTCATTGGTCTGACTCCAGACCCCTTTCACTTTTGGTCTTTCTCCCTAGCACGTTTGTGGCTCTGCGCTTCCAAATGATCATCACCTCGCAGAAGGAACAAAATGAACTTACAATTGGACCCGGTGAATGCTTTTTTGTTGAACGCCCAACATGACCTCCTCTAATCGAGTGAATGTTTGCTGGTCCAAAAGGACTGACCTAATCTGGGGAATCCCTGACCCCCAACCCTTGAAGCCTGAGGTTTTGCTGCCGTGCTTTCCACCCATAAATTGATGGCCCTCTTGCTCCAGTCCAGGTCAATGCTTCCTGCTTTTGCCCGTGCGATACCCTCATCGTAAGTCAACCAAACCCATGAACACACTCATGATACATTGATGAGATTCAAATATTAAAACAACTTCTGGTGTAAATCGGAATGCTTCTCAACCATCACTGCTGCAAATATTGCAAGGTTCAAAGTCCAATTAACGATCAACCTTTCTACAGGAGGCTTCTTATGGTTGCTATCTGACAAATTTTCCTTATTGTCTTCGGATAGGAATGCTCTAGCAGAGAAAAAAGCATTGATAAACTTGTCCTTCCATAACTTTTCCTTTTCTTTGACTGATATGTGACAAGTAAGCATATCTGATGACACTAGAAAGGAGGCAGGTCCAGCCTCTGCGTCACCAGAACTTGCACTTGTGGCAAGTCTCCCTGGTTTTTCCTGAATCTCTTGCAGTGTCCCTCCACGTACTGGCCCTCCTGCCATGGTAACTGCCCGGCAGGGTGAGCCCCACCTGCTCATTCTGCCTTTGCCCTCTCTCCCATCTCGGATTTTGTAACAGCTCTACCTGGGATTCCCGACAGCCTGGCACAGGAACAAACCAACAGAGAGGCTATGGGGACCACTTTGCCCATGGGGATGCCCAGGAGGTCGGTGTCCAGAAACCCTATCTCCCCCTGCCTGAGCCCCCATGGGTTCAATCCCTGATGATCCCAATGCTGTCCCTGTAAAGACTGGAGGGGGGTATCTGTACACCTGCTCCCTACATGGCAGAGTAAAAGCAGAGAGCACCCAGCCAAAGTTCTCTGTTCGGTAGCTGTGGGCAAGCAACCAAGGCTTAAGCTCTCAGGAGGTGATGCAGACTGGTTCTTAAGTACAGTGTAGTCCCCAAGTACCCACAAAGGAATACCCACACACTATGTAGTGATAACACAGCTCTTTATATAAATTAGGTTTCAATTATATACACAGTTACAATAACACACTTTGTGCTCAGGCAATTCTAAAATAGTAAATATATACAGTCTCAATGTGGTACCATAATTACGTCTGAGACTCCATTAAAATGCATCAACTGTAGACAGTTTCAAATGGCATACAAATCAATTAATAAAGTGAACCAACAATAGACTTAGGAGGAAAGCAAGTTGGTTAAACAATTGACAGAGTACTGGGCCCCTACCACTAGGTATATTTCTGTATGAGGATCTCCCCACCTGGGCAACATGTAAAATAAAGCTATAACACAAGCCAAGTCCATATATTGCTTATAAGAGTCTTATTTCCTTCTGTAAAAGTTCTACCACTCCAATGTACCTGATTTAGCAGAGTTCGCTGTCGGGTCGTCGGAGGATCCTTCTTGAGTGACTCCTTTCAAGGCAGGAGCCACGGATCATCAAGATCCTTAGAAGAAAAGGTGAACAAAGGCGTTGAGGCAGCAGCTTTCGGTCCTGATGGTACTCGACGACGAGCGGTTGTGGACGTCCTGCGAAGATGAGGCGTGCAGTGCACCTCGACGACGATAGTTTGTTGCCGCAAATAGTCACTGAAGAACTTTGGCCCAACAAGGGCGTTGGGTCATTGGAGTCTTGGTGGTCTTCTGGTGGCAGGAAACTCACTGGCGGATTCTCCTCGGTTCGTCGGCGACCTTGACTTTCTCCGGCAGGACAAAGCGGTTGACGGAGATGAGCAAGGGAGTCCTTGTTTCAAAATGTTCTTAGGCAATGGAGCGTTGCGGTTCGAGTCGTCAGGGGCACGGCGTCAAGCTGTCCCTGCTTCTGGGCAACAAGTCTTCGATGGGCCTCCAGAGGTTCTGCGATTCTCCGAACCCTAGTCGACGATGGTGGGTGGAATGTCCGAGCACTTCTCTTCGGATTCCTCGGTGGTCCCCGTCTCCGGTAAACAGTCTTTCGAAGGCTGACTTCCAGGGCACTTCGGCGAATATTAGCTGGTGCACGATCCTCGTAGCTCAGGGAGAGGTCTCCTAACCAGGTCCTCTCTTGGATCAGGTTCTTGAAGGCACAGCAGCTTTCAGACTGCGTCGAAGGGAACAGCGGTTCACCTTCTTCTTCCAGCTCGGCTTCAAGAGTAAGCATCAAGTTTCTGAACAATTTCCATTAATGAGAGGTCCCCAGACATACTGTTTGGTCTCTCATTCACTCTGCTTGGTCACACTCAGACAACCAATCATTCGGAATGGCATTCATGCAGGCAGGCAGCCATTCAGGCTCACAGTGCATTCAGTCCATTCTCCTCCCTCCAGACATTCACAACAAGGAATTGGGACAAGCACCCAGCCATTCTGCACTCCACACTGCATTCATACCACTTTCGGGCAGGGCTGTCTCAGTCTTTGTGTCACATACCAGAAACTAGACAGCCATAACATGAAATGCATATTGGTCACACACTCCATTCACCCAGGTCCCACCCCAAGGGTGTAGCCACAACATGCAGTCACTGGGAAGGCTCCAGCCAGTCTGGCCTGGACGTCCCCACAATACCATATATGGAAATTCCACCCAACAGCAAGTCAGGGGAAGGGACAGAGTCAGGTCTTCCCAGGACTTTGGGAAAACAAGGTAACAGGCAATAGAAAGCAAGAGGCCTTGGGGCCATCTTGTCTCCTATCAGGAATGAACTCATTCCATTGGCAAGGACTGGGTATCCCAAAATGGGGGATACTCAGAGCACCTGTCAAATTCAGCATGGAGCTGCCACCAGCCCATCCCTGCTCCGTGGGCCACACGCAGGTGCCCAAAAGCATACACTAGGGGTACAGGGTTGTACCCCCACCCATGGGTGCCATAAGGGTATCCCAAGGGTCCGTACAACAAATCAAAAAGAGGAAGCGCTGCACTGCCAGGAGTCCCACATGATCTCCTGTGCAGAAAATAACGCAGAACACACATGATAAAGGGACTACAGGACAAAGACATGGAGGCCCTGTCCCTCCAATGCATTTACAGCATCACAGTCCCCAGGGAGGGACACTGCCTGCCGTGCCGACCTGCCTCCATGCCCCCGTTACCCCATGTTCAGCCCAAATACCCACGGAATCCGGATCCTGCGGGTGTGCCACTGCACAATCCATTTGTGCGGACACAGGCATTTCCCCTGAATTCACCAAAACCCTACCCTCACTGGGGGGGGGGGACGGAGACTGCAGAGATCTCACCCCTGGGACTGCTGGGATTGCTGTGTTAACCGGCCCTCCCAACCACGTCGAGCCCCCCTGCCCCATCCCCATATTTCCTCTACCTGTACCTGGCACAGTGGCGTTGTGGATGTGTACAGAACCAGACACTTGTGCTGGAGCGACAATAAGCGGGTGTTCCTTCTTTGTTGCTTTTTTCACTTTTTTTATGGCGCAAGGATTCCTTGTGGGAACATTCTTTCTACGAGGCCTACCGGACTGTGAATCCCCGGAACCACTTTGCACCCCCCAGGTAGAGTACCCAGCCACAGAATGCTCCCCGCCTCCTTGTCCATCCCTCTTTCCTGCTGCTGCACCATGACAAACAGTGCCCCAAACTGTGCTGCTTCCATTACTACACATCTAAATCCTAAAACCATATGAAGCTAACAATCTGCCTTGGGAAACAGAAGGCTTTTCATACAAACATGTCAACAAGCCCCTCGCCTCAGCAATTAGAGCAATTGCCTGCAAACTTTCCACCCCCAGACCAGGCAACGCACCCCAGACACCCCTCCAACAGCACCACACCACTGAGGCCCCAGGCAGATCCCATCTTCCCCACAAATCCTCCTGGGTTCTAACACTGTGCCCTCCTGAAAGCACTCACCTATTCTGGATACTAGCCGGGATCCGGTTGAAAAATAGCTGACTTGGCCCGGCCTGGGTGAAGCGAGCAGGGAGACCCAAGGAAGCAGGAAGGCCACAGGTAGCGAGGTCGGCAAGCAGCAACATGACTCTCAGCTGCCGGGAACGGCGCAGGAATATGGAGATGTGCCGCAGTCCAACAAAGTGTTTTAGGCTCATATCGTGGTGGCAAGAAAAGGGGCCGGCACAAGGATCATAGAGGAGGAGATGCTTTCGCCTCCTGTGGCTGCCGTTAAATGGTGCTTTTCCGGCCGTTAGATCTCCCGCACCGCCCCCCCCGCACCAAACCAGGCCTGTTCCACACAGAGGGGCATACCTGCTTAGTCTCCGGGTTTAACCCATAGACTCCAGGTTTTTACACTCTTCTCTGGGTCTCTGGGGAAGAGCGTGGAGTCTCTGGGGTTTCCCGCAATCCAAGGAAATCCGCCCACGCCTCGATGTGATTGGCTACAAACACACTGTTTGTGGCCAATCACATCAAGGTGTGGGCGGAAACTAAGGATCTGCAACAAACTGAAGGCCGCCGCCGAGTTAATAGAATCTCCTGGACTGATGTGAAGAGAAAAAGACTACTCTTTTGCTTTTGTTTGTGTGTTTGCGTGTCTCTCTGCAGTTTTTTGTTGTTTTTGAAGTTGTCGCGCCGGGTGGGCGGGGTCTTGGGGGAGGGTGCGGGCTATCGGTGATGTTATTTCCGGGGTTTGGCCTTTGGGGATGTAGGAAGGTATGCAGAGGGGGCTTACCCCCGTTTGGCTCACTTGCACTTCTTTCTCCTGGGCTCTAGACACCCTGCCACTCCATGCTCGCTCTGCTCCTATTTCATCATACTTTTGATCCTCCCTCAAAACTCATCTCCTCGCGACCACCTGAATGATATTGTAGCTTCATGAGGGATGCCCATTGATTTTAACATAGCATTTGTTACCACCATTTAAAATGTTCTATGTACTTCCCTTTGCCGAAAGCCCTATATAAACTCGAATAAATAAAGAAATACCTAAGTATTTCCTGGGTGCGCTGGCAGGTGATTCTAACTTCATGGGCTTTTCCCCGGCTAATTGTGGATCTCTATCTAGTTTGGTTGCCGCCGATTTTAAATCATGATTAGATGGACCAACTTTATTGCAACTGTGTACAAGTTATTTTGTGCTTCCAAATTTCCGTGTGAGTGCGATTGTGTGGATATGGTCAATCATGGATAGCTGAAGATATGTCAGGGCTGGTGGAGCCTCATTTCAGCATGATGTTTCGTGCCCCCCACCCCAAAGGTTACAACTGGGAAAAAGATTGCAATGGAGTCGAAAAGAATGCAGCGGGAGTGCAGATCATCGTGGGGCGAAACAAGTCCAATCGAAAACCTTTTTGTAATTCGGGCCCTCACTGTCTGCTGAATCGCTCCGTCAACAAGGGGCTAACATAGACGAAACCAGAGTAAAAAGGCAACAAGGTGAGAAGAACACTGCTGGTTACTAAAATGTAGGGGTGTTGCGAGGTCTGGAAAAAATCTGGGGCTATGCTAATGTCGGGACCCAGCTAGCCGTTTGGTTGTAGCTCCTGAGCTTCTATCTGAGGCTACAACCAAAAGACCAGGGGCCATAGTCCCCTCAGCCCCCCCTAGCAACAAAGCCCAAAAGAGGCGACGGCCTGATGGTGCCCGCAAAGGCACCCTGTAAGGTGGGTGCACATTACCAATGTAGAGGAAACAGGAGTGAAAAGGCAACAAGGTAAGAAGAACCGTGCTGGATACTGAAAAGCCCATGGAGGTGACCGACTGCAAAGGCAGCTTGTAACCTGTGCGCCCTAAAGCATTAATTTAGGGGTCGATTCATGGAGCAAACGTGCGCCGAAAATCCCAGCGCAAGCAGGCGCAAGGTAGCGCAAGCGCGAGAAACGCAGCGCCCGCGCACGTGTGCGATTCAAGTAAGACGCTGCGCGTGTTTCCCGCTGTCCGTGCGCCCAATCCAGCCATGGCGCACACAGGCATACACGGCGTGCGCAACGCGCACAGCAAAAGCGCACATAGCGTGGCGCACACAACCAAAGTGGGCGGAACAGTGGGCGTAACACGCGGAATGGGGAATAAAGCGTGAAAAGGAAGGCATAACTGGGGAAGTACTGCAGGGAACTACACGGAACGCCCACACGCACGCGAACAACCCGTATTCATGGATTCGAATACGGGAAACCCGCGCACGGCAAAAGACGCACACAGGCGTCAATGCGTCCGCCACACAAAGGCAGGCGGAAGCGTCCCCGCGCACAGTATAAAAGTGCGCGCAAACAACAAACACGTATATACAGCTACGATGAATGCCCCATTTGTCGCAGCACTGATCGTGGGACACCGCAGGAGGAGGAGAATAGCCAGGGCACGCATTTTCACACCACGGACAAGCCTTTTTGGGATGCCTGACGACCAGGTCTATGGCAGGTATAGGTTTCCACCCCACATCATCCTAGACCTGGTCAGGGAGTGGGAAGATGACCTTACATCCCCCACCCTTTACTCCGAAGCATTGATCCCCTTGGAGAAGGTGCTCAATGTCCTGCATTTTTTGGCCACTGGGTCATTTCAGCGCACTACTGCCATAGTGGGGGGGTCTCACAGGCCACGCAGTCACGCAGCCTACACCAGGTACTGGCAATCATGACAGCGTGCCCCTCAGTCCGCAGGCACATATACATGCCCAGAACACCCGCAGAAAGACAGGCCGTTGTCCTGGATTTTTACAGGGTGGCACACTTCCCCAAAGTGCTCGGTGCCATAGATTGCACCCATGTGGCCCTACGTCCACCTAGGGCCACTGAGCACATCTACCGAAACCGCAAGCACTGGCATTCCATCAATGTACAGGTGGTATGCGATGCAAAGGGAATCATCACCTCTGTCTATGCAAACTACCCTGGCTCCACCCATGACAGTTTCATATACAGAATTTCCGCCCTGAGCCAGGCCCTGGAAGCTGGGCAGCATGGCGACACATGGCTCCTAGGTGAGTACAAATGCCCTTGCACATGCATGCATGTCACACACACACACACAAATAAACAAACCCCAATAATCACAACCATTTACACCTCCCCAGGGGACAGTGCCTACCCTCTGAGCAACCACATGATGACGCCAATCCGGAACCCCACCACACCACCCCAGGTAAGATACAACGCCGCCCATATTGCAACCAGGGCCATAGTGGAGCGCACATTCAGAGTGCTCAAGTCACGTTTCCGCTCCCTTGACTGCTCTGGCGGGCAGCTACTCTATGCACCAACTGTAGTGTACAGGATCATTGTGGCAGCATGTGTCCTGCACAATGTTGCAACACAGCAGGGCGTCCCGGTGGACATGGTGGTGCCCCCACATCCCCAACCACAGGCACAGGCGCTGCCCATGGGAGGGGACAGAGCACGTGGCGAGGAAGCCCGGACCCAGCTTGTGGCCACATTTTTCACCTAAACTCCCACCCCTGCGGAGTGCACACAGGCCTGGCACATACCAGGTGACAATCTGACAAAGACACAGTCACCTGTCACAACCCTACCACCCTGAGATAATTGCCATGGAAGTGCCACATTGTCTGCATCCCTAGCTACTTAAACACAAGCTATCCTGTGTGACCAAAAGGCACACATATGACATGACATGATATGGCCTATACACAAGTATTTCAAGGTGCGATGAGGCAGGGAGGGGGGAACAAGGGAAGACAGACAACGGTACTACTATGCCAGGTGTCATTTAGATCGTGCAAGTACAGGGGTAGGGGGAAGGGAAAAGTGCAAGGGGAAGGGGGGGGGAGTGCAGTACAGGGTAAGTAGACCAAAAAACAAATACATAGGCCAGCTGATGGCAACTGCAAATGTAAGTGCAGACAAGTGCTGGGAAGGGGGGGCTGTAGGGATAGAGAGACGGTACCGCAGTGCAGGGGTTGCCAGGGAGGCAGTGCAAGTGGAGAGTGGCTAGGCCAGGGACCGAGGTCGGTGAGAGTGGCCCAGTTGCAGATCCAGTGCAGTTCCAGTGATGAATTTTGCAAGGGAGAGGCAGAGAGAAAGCAGAAGCATAGAGGAAGGTCTTGAGGTGCTTCCTGAACCGGAGATGGTTCTCCTCAAGTTCCAGTGAGGCAGGAAGGCTGTTCCAGAGGGAGGGCCCTGCCGTGGAGAGAGATCTACCCCCAGCTAGTTGCTTTGAGAAGCGGATGACCCTGACATGCAAGGTGTGAATCACACACACCTGCAAAACAGGCGATGGCCATCACTGTTATGTCACTCAAACCCTCCCAAACCACATCATGACATGGCAAGCAATACCCATACACCAACACAGTAACAATAAGGTACACATTGCCATGTCCAAAATGTACAGTGGCATCAGACAATGATGCCTGACCTGGAATCAGATGAAATGACTGACCAACAACCTCCCACCCAAAATAAGTCATTTCCAAATGCATTATAAGAGTTGTAGACGTAACATAACAATGAATGCCTGTCTACATGCACATTGTGCATTGCAAAATCAACACTGCAGCTTCTGTGTGCTGTGTCCTACTCCTGCAACACACTGCTCAGTGCACATCACAGTGAACAGCCATTGTGTGTGATGCACACCCTGAGTATCACATCTAAGCGACAGACCACATCAAAAAGCAAATTAGGCATGTACAGGATCCATAATTGGTCACAGAACATGTGCTGCAGGGACACAGTGGGCACCAGAAGGCAAACAGTGTACACATGGATATGCAAGGGTGGTAGTACATGTAGTGCATCAGAGTGCAAGTGTGTGGGTCAGCAAGGACATGCACTCAACATATGCATGTGCAATCAAGTAACCATCAGTGTTCTCTACACATCACATGTGAACATTCACCATGTGTACACCCCAGCATGTCAAACCACAACTATCCCCTCGCACCTGAAAGGTGAACACAACACATGAACAGGCATTGATCAGCAGAACACAACATGTACATAGGATACCACCATTACAATGTCAGGGTTCCCATCACACTACAGGGCAAGGCAACTATCAACAACACCCCCCCCCTCCCAAATCACCATGACCCACTGAACAACTGCACCTGGGCCATGGAGCCTTCAACCCTCAATTCCACCTGGCCACAGGATCACCTTTACCCTTCGTCACCATCTCCCACCTTGTGTGTAAAAAGGTGCCTGCACCCTCAGAATCCACACTCATTTCCAAAATCACAAAATCCAAGGCATAAAAACGAACCAGAACACCCTCCAGTAGATGACTTGACGTAGCAGTACCTCACAAAGGCCAAGTACTACCACAATGATGCAACAACCAAGGTAGCACAGTAAAACAATGTCACAACAGGATGTGAACCATGTGTGGTACATAACATAGAATAATGCACCATGAACGGATGTGTACTGTCACAGGTCCCGTGTACAGGCCCGGGAGTGTCACGAAACAACCACCCCCACCGTGTCCCAGGTGCCTGCAAGGTCAAACTCACACAGGCCCCTGAGACCCTGGTGGGGAAGGAGGTTCAGGGATATGCAGTTGAGACAGGTGTTGGCACACTGGATAACTGGAATGAGTGGCAGGAGAGGGGAGGAGGAATGACACATGAAAGTAGGGAATGCACGAACATGTACTACCTGCATGAACACATACACAATCCAAACAAACTTGGACATCATTGTCATGGCCTTCTGTAGTCCAGGCTTAGGAGTGGCAAGAACCAACCACCCCCTCTAGGGTTTTGGCGCCTGCAGGTTTGGGGCTTACACAGGCATATGCAACCCCAGCGGGGAAAGAGGGTTAGGGAACGTTGCTTGGATAGGTACGGGAAGCAGGAACACCGGGTAGAGGGTACAGGGTTCAAAATTGCATAGGATTCCGGGTGATTAGGGGGAAAAAACATACCAAATTGAATTACACATTCATCCATGCATTAGTGCACCCCCCAGCAAGCCTATGCAGAGCAGTTTGAAAGAAAAACAACAAGACACTTAGCTCTGGTTTTGAGTGCTGGCCTCCTGCCTGCGCACTCTCAGGTCCGGTTACAGGAGCACTGCAATGCTGCAAAGAGAGCCACAGTCAACAACCTGTACGTGCCAATTACACAAAAACACACCACCAAACAAGCCCCATAGCAACAAACTACTCTACAAACAGACAATCTGGTGTAGATGCTTTGTACCCATATATAACATTACCCGTGTGATGGGTCATACACAGACAATGCAGTAAGTCAGCCGCCGGTGGGTGCGTGGCAAATGGAACACCAATATGTCACAATTCACACAACATGCAATGTTCCCTGGGTAAGCAGACATACCCATATAGCAAGCCATGACTCCAGAGCAAGTTGTGTACCACCATGACCGAAACAAAGTTGGCAGTGCATTTATCATAATGTACATGGAAATGAAATGCACTGCACCCGAGTATGTCCCTTGCTGTATGTCCCTGTGAGCTGCCCCTTTCCATGTCTCGGAAGGCTACATGGTTGATACAAGTGCCTCGATGGACATTGGTGTACCGGAGGGTATGTGGCCACTGCCCCTGCAGGTGTCCCAGACAACCTTACAATCAACAGCCATCAGTCCACCAACACATCTGAGCTGCATTGTGTGCTTCAACACCAATATTCGTCCAAGCTCACCCTCAGTGCTGTGACTAAGCCTGCATGTGCAACTCGCCTGGTGCAAGCTTTGCTGTGTTGTGGCCCCCCTGTGCTACTCACCTTGCCTGGAGTTCCTTGGAACACGTCAGCAGTTCTAGGATGTAGGTCTGCAATCCCTGTGCCTCTGCTTGTGCACACATGTGCATGTGGGCAACAACAAACGTGTCCAGAATTCCATCGTCCAATGGGCCATGTCTGCTGGCAAAGGTGCTCTGGAGGCTCATCTCCCTGCAGAAAGGGCATGAAACACATGATTAATGCTTCAAAGTCATCTGTGTGTGTCTCTTCAGGCATCTCATTACTTGACCATGTCAGAGAGTCACATCATAAATCACACCATCAGTCCGTCTTTCACAACCAAAGTGTGGAACACTATCTACAGCATGAATTGCAACAAGCACGTGTACAGTAAAGATAAGAAACATACTACACAATGCATAGCAATGAATGTACACATTAATCATGAAACACCCCATCTAGCAAAAGCTGAACAGTGGATAATAACACCAAAATCATCCCCACTAGGGGTGTAAACACAAGTCACACAGCACCAGACATGCCACAGATATGACAGTCCAAAGCCCTTGTCTAAAAGGTTGTGACACCGAACCATCCTTGCGAGCCCATGGATAAGGGAGGCAGGAGTGGCATATGTGAGTCAAGGACCCCAAGCAGCAAACACATACACAAGACAAGCCTGAAGGGCCCAGCTGGAACAGACAGTGGATGCCTTCAAAAGCCACAAAGCACTGCACCGTCACATGAAAGCACAATAGACAAGCAATTTTAAACTATATTAACTAATTACACTAACTATGGAAAACCTACATTACCTAATTAAACTAACTATCAAACAGAAACTTAACTAACTAAACTAAAAGAAAAATCAAAAATGGCCACATACGACCCGGGGGGGAGGGGAGGCACCCAGGAGGGGGGAGGTACAGGGTGCTGCTCAACATCCACATGCGATGATGCTGAGCCAAAAAAAAACCTCCATGGGCTCAACGCCTGCACAGCCCGACCTATGTGGGAGATAGATGGTCGTCCGAGTCTGGCTCATCCTGGAAAGGAGGACGTGGCACAGTAGCCTGGCCACGCCTAGCCACAGCTTGCCCCTCGTCGGCAGCAAGTCTGCCAGACGGGTGAGCCTGGTTCTGTGTGGCGATGTGACGTAGGTCTGCATGCAGAACCTCACGTGATAGACGTGTTTCCTCTTGCAAGGTAGCACGTGTAACACAGAGTTCCTCCTGCAAGGCCTGGCTGGACAACCGCTGCACATCCCGGCAAGCCTGTAGCTCAGCCGAGATGGTACGCTCAAGCTGTGCAAACCTCTCCTCTGCCCGCTGCCTCTGGGACATCATAAGGACACCCAGAGTAGATCTGAGGGAAGCATACTCCTCCCTTAGGGCATCCATGTGCGCCTCTGCGTGAGCAGCAATTGCTTGACGCAGAGACGACATTTCAGCCTGGCGTGCCCAGTCTGAGGCCGCCATGCCCAGCCTGAGCGAGCGGGCCGTGGACCGTGCCGCCTGCTGCTGGAGAAGCACATGCCTAGCAGGGGGGAGCACAGATCGGGCCACACGCTCCATGCTCTCAGCGATGTTCTCCATTGCTGCCCCCTGCCGTTCTGAATTGGCAGTCATGTCTTGCTCCCACTCAGTATACTGCGGTTGCGCGCGGCGACCGCGTTGCCGGGCTTGACCCCTGCGGGACCCAAGGACCGGGGGTCCTTGCTGTGTTGGCACCGCCCGCGGCTGCACAACTACATGCCCCCATCGACGTGATGTCCCAGGCACATCAGTGACTGGTGTGGAGGGTGACCCTGCGTCCAGATCCACCACGGGGGGAGGAACCAAGACTGTCTGATCCCTCAGTGCAGGTGTCGCAGACAGAGGAGTGTCCACATCAGAATCACTCACCCCTGACACATGGACTTGATGCTCATCCAACTCAACATGGACGTCAGAGTCGTCATCAAGGCTGGACTCATAGGCAGCCAGAGACAAGATGAACTGTAGCACTTGGGGGTTTTCGTGGCCTACCACCCCACGACCCCCACTAGTGCCGGGTTGATGTAGTGGTAACAACCCTGTGTCTGGCATGACAACACCATCCTCCACCTCCATTGCGTCATCACCTGAAAAATAGAGAGAAAAAAGGTCACTACACATGTCAGAAGCACACAACACACACACACACCGACATCAAACGCATCAGGCAGACATGTGACACACAACATATAGCCTGGCATGCATGCTGGGTCAACTTTGAATTGCTTCTGTGATCAGACCTGTTGAAAGGTGGCAGTTTCCATGGAAGTGGGTCTATGCAGTGCAGAAAATGTGTACGCCACTCACTACCTACATGTACAAGGACTCCATGGTGTGTGCCAGGAAATGTGAAGGCAGTGCAATGTCAAATTCAGACATCACGTGCATTGTGCATTCAATGTGTACCATATCTAGAAGCCAAGCACCCCTCCACCCCAGTACCAAAGCAGGGATGCCTAGCATGGTATAAAAAGGCTGACCATACACCTGTGTATTGACAGGCAGTGTTGACTGGCATCAACAGCTTAATGTGATTCAAGTGACAACACTGCAAATGATGCTGGGACAGTAAGCAGGACACATGATGAAAACTCTGGATTCCGCCCATGTGTGAAGAAGACACAACAACAGTTGGACAGAGTCATTGGCCATTGAACAGGCTGAGGCCTGTGAGCCACACAGATTGTCAGACCCTAAACATGTGTGCCACGCAGGACTGAGCCACAGTTGACATGGGAAGGCTGATGAGATGGCAGGCAATGTATGTAACCAAGGACTTGTATTACAGTGATCATCCAGTCAAGGACACATAGGGGCATACGTGCAATGCACATGGAGCATGAATGGGCATTCATGTCCCTGCGGGATATCTGACCTATGCACAGTACTAGTGAGATACCCTGCATCAAGTACTAAGGCTGTACCACACGGCATATGTCTGGCAGATTCTACGCTGGAAGTTAGCATGTACACAGGACGCATGAACAAGAAAGTACACATTGGCAAGATTGAAGAACACCAGTGCAAAGGTGGAACTGGGGTGCAGAGTGGCAGACAAGGGGCAAGGGAGCATGCCTACTTGGAGTCCCCGCATGCAGGCAGAGGAGACATGCATGACGGAAGCATTGCATTACTTACACATCAGAACCATGTACACGTCACATGTAGTGGCAATCATGCACAACACATCCCACAAGTGAAACACACACGTCCTCAACAAACACGCATCAACACTCACTGGACTGGGCATCAAAGTCCAGCATCTCTCCCACTCCTTCGACCAATTCAGGTGGTATGAACTCTGCAACGAGTGCCTCATGCGGAGTGAGCTCTTCCTCCTCTGGTGCAGGCCCACCGCCAGTCACCAGAGTCAAGTTGTAATTAGAGGCACGCTTAGCCTTAGTGCTGCATTTGATGTCATTCCAACGCTTTTTGCACTCTTGCGCCGTGCGCACCTCATGGCCGAATGAACTGACATGTTCCGCAACATGCTTCCAGTGGGTGTCACGTTGGGCAGCTGTAGTCTGATTATTGGCACCCACTAGCATGTCACGGCTGTGGCCCTGCACGTAGTCCACGAGGAAGTCCAGTTCCTGCTTGCAGAAAGGCTTCTTCCTCGACGTGCAGGAGGTCGTGGCTGTGTGTGGGGTCCCAGCCTGTGCTGCAGGTGCAACCTTCCTCCTCTTGGACTGTGGCGCAGACCCTGGCTGGCTAATGCCGCCCTGACCAGTATGGCCAGTGGGTTCGGTGGATTGAGCCAAGGGAGTGGCAGGTGGAGGGACGACCAAAGGCCTGACTTGTGTCAGTGGCAGCTGGGTGCCCACTAATGGACCCTGCGCAGCAACATCAGCTGTGGAAGGATCATTGACCGCAACGGTCCTGGTTGGCAGACTCACAACCGGGGTGTTGTTGGGTGCATCTGCCCCTGCACTTGCCAACACCCGGCTGTTCGGGGCAGCAGATGACATGACTGCCCCAGGGACACGTGTCTTGGTCTGAGCAGCCCGGCCTGCCCCTATGGTTTCCCTCCTGGCCTGTTGGAGATCTACCAAGGGCTCCTCAAGTGCCAACGCAGCCTACGCTGGCAGACCCTGAGCCTGGGTGGCGTGTCCACAGCTGCACCTGTGGCTACCACTACCCTTGGGCCCGTGGCAGTCGATGGAACAGACTGCCGGGTCACACGGGCGCCAGTGCCAGATGCAGAAGCTGCATCCCCCGGAACCACAGGGGGTGGTGGCATGACTGCACCGACACATGGCACAACATTGTGCTCAAGTGGCGCACCCCTGCCTCTTCCCCCTCTGTGGCCGCCCTGGAACCCTGGAGTCCCCCTACTCCCTGGTCACCACGGCCACGTCCCTGACCACGCCCGCCACGAGGAGGAAGCCCAGCTGAGGCGCCCCTCACCTTTGGTGGCCTCCCAACCATGGCACAGATGTAGTAGTGCTGGCACAGATGGAGTGGTGCCAATGGGAGGTGTACACCACAATTGACCTGGGCAATTGGGGTGAAGGAGGTGGGAAGCAAGATGTTAACAGCCCCCCTGCACCTGCAAGGCTGTATGTGACCCCGGTGATGTAGAGACGAGTCACGCAACGCTCAGGCACCCCAAAACTGCAGTAAAACCATGCACGCAACCCTGCAGCCTACGTGCGTGGATTCAACCACCCACAGTACACGGTGGCACCCAGTAACACGAATAATGCGTACGCGTGGGACACGCAGGCTACTATGACATCGAAAATGGGTGCGATACACAGGGGCACCCGCAGTGGGAAAAAGAGCGTGTGCGACTCACCGTCTGACTAGCGCGATGCAGAAAAACACGCATAGCCAATACCCCCGCCAAAAGAAGAGATACGTCCTTGATAGCTGTGAAGTTGTGATGGCGCGCGAAACAACAGGAAGCAGCAACACACGTCGGTCTCCACGAAAAGGCACGTACAGCGAACTGCTGGGCCCGCTCACCTTTAACCCGTGCTGAGGGAAAAGCCTGTGCACGTCACGTCACTTACGCGCATGAGCCCTTTCCTCGGATTACACGTGGACGTGCAGTTTTTCACGCGTGCTGAAATGCCCATGCACGCCTGTGCGCGTCACGTCACAGGGGCGCTTGCGCTTGAGGGGCCTTCTGTCCAATGAAATTGCGTATGCGTGCAGACACGCTTACGCGCTAAGGGCCTTTCCTCGAATTACACGCTGACGTGCAGAATTTTCACGTGCCAAATCACTCCGTATCAAGCTGGCCACGCGTAAGCACACGGAAGACCATGCTCCTGCCCAGAAGGCCGAATTACTGCCCCCCAGAGCCCCGAGCACGCTCCCACCTGCCATCTGCTGCTGCCTGACTGCCTGCTGCCCACGTGCCCTGCCATTTGCTGCCTGCACATCAGCCAGGGGTGCTGTTGCTGTGACCACCCCTGCTGGAACTGAAGACTCCCGACTGGGATTCCATCGCTCCACAGCCCAGCCCCAGGACCCAGTTGCCCACCCACTCCTGCCTCTGGGGTTGTCATGTCGGGCACTGCAACATCTGGCACCACTGACAACCCCCGGCCAGAGAGGTAGAGGGGCACCAGCTTCAGTGCCAGGGAAGTTGGTGTCCTGGTGGAGCAAGTCCTGGGGCAGTATGATGCCCTCTTCGGAAGTTCCCGCGCCGACAAGGAAGGACGGACTCGGATCTGGACTGACATCGTGACTGCCATCAACGCGGAGGGGGTGGCAGTCCGCGACTTACAACATGTCAAGAAGCGCTGGGAGGACTTCAGGTCCAGGACCCTGAACAGGGCCCGGCGCCTCTTGAAGGCAGCGGATGCTAAGGGGCGCCGGGGCCACTTGTCGGAAGATCAGATGAGGGTCCTGGAACGCATATCCCCAGCGCTCCACGTCCAGGTCCTTGAGAGGCAGACCCGTCTGGAGTCGAGCGGTAAGTGTACATGCATCCTGATTGTGAGCTATGCGTGTGGTGATGTTTCAGTAGTGTGCAGGTTGCACATCTGTTTGTATGGGGTCGAGTATGGGTGGGGGTGTACAGGGCCGTGAGGCTAATACATGCAAGGGCTGTAATGTGTGAGACATGGATGGTGCTTGTGTGTGTAGGCTTGCATGCCAAATGCAGTTGTGTGGGCACACATGTTTGGATGAATGTGTATGTAAGTAGACATGTTCGTGACATCACGCATGTATGTTGTTTTCAGCTGCATGTATCAGCACTGTGTACATGTGCATTTGTGTGTATTTGACAAGGGTGAAACAGTGTTGCAACATGGATGCATGTGACAGCGGGATGTGGAAGCCTGATTGGCAGATGTGACATGGATGCCCGTCTGAACAGTGCGACACTTGGCAGATGTGTACACATGCATGCAAGTGTGGTGGTGTGTGTTCATGTGTAGTGCACTTCCTGTGTTGCATGTGATGTCTGGCTCAGCTTTGCCTGCTCATGCTGTTGTATGTGTATGGATGGTGCTGGCAGTTGCGATATGGCTGTGGTATGGCTCATGTGTGCGAGTTGAAATGACATGTGTGTTGGGGATTGTGATGGCATGTCTGAGGTTTGCCAATGCCACTCATGTACAACTGTCATGTGTGTATGTGTCCATTGTACAGTGCCCTGATGCCTGTGTTTTATTTCTCCCTGTCTGCAGCGTCAACTGATGAAGAGGGCGGAGAAGGTGCTGTGGAGCACAGCGGCGGGGATCCCACCGCCAGCCTAAGACGCAAGGCCCGGCTCCCCTCCCTTGTTGTGATCTCGTCGGGGAGTGAGGAGTCCGGTGCCGCGTCCCAGGCCGCAGCTGCCGGGGGGAGGTCCAAGAGGCGGAGGTTGGAGTTGGACTCCTCGGCAGCAGAAGGGGCAGCTGGGACCCCACAAGGCCCAACGGGGGAAGATGGCACAGAGTCATCCAGGTTGGTTGGCGGTTTGGTGGAGGAGGAGGCCGTGCAAGCAACAGAGACGGGGTATGGAGGTGGGGATTCCACTGGTGCTAGTGGTGCAGTGCAGGACCAGGGACAGGAGGCAGCACAGGCCGCCGCAGAGGTGCCTGTGTGCAATCCTGTCCCTGATCCTGTCCCTGCATCATCTTGCACCAGCAGGGATGCCTACGTCCAGACCCGTTTTCAGGCAGGGGATGAGCTCACGACAACTGGCCTTCCTCTGCTTGCGGACGTGGCTATCCGGGTCCGGGTTGAGCCTGTCCTGACTGGTGTGGCATTGCGTCAACGGGCCATGCGAGGTGACCTGCAGTCTTTTCATGAGGAGACTGCACGTCATCTCGAATTGCTCGTTGACCGCGTCGGCCTACT
Organism: Ambystoma mexicanum; assembly: GCF_040938575.1. Taxonomy (NCBI): domain Eukaryota; kingdom Metazoa; phylum Chordata; class Amphibia; order Caudata; family Ambystomatidae; genus Ambystoma; species Ambystoma mexicanum. The sequence continues at coordinate 1,344,760,858 of NC_090921.1, forward strand.
GGGACAGGTCACCCAGGCCGGATTCCTCCATTTGATGGGGCTTGCTGCGATCCCCTCCTCAACTGAACCCCCTATGCGCCAGTCGTCCTCCGTGCCATCTTCCCACCCATCAGTCACCTGGTTGCCCTGTGGAGCTGCCTCTGACGGTGCGGCCAGGCTGGTGGAGGAGGCATCCCTGCCACAGTTGGGAGTCGGACGTCCAGCAGGGGTGGCCACATCAACGACTGCACCCCAGCCAGCGGAGGATGTGCAGGCAGCAGGAGGCAGTGCACGGGCAGAGGCACAGCAGCAGCAGCAACATGGTGGGAGCCATGAAGGCTCGGGGCCTTCGACATCGGAGGGGCAGGCATCGGCCGGAGGGCAGGAGGACCCAGGACAGAAAGTGTCTTCCGTGTGGCAGCAGTTGGGCCACGCCATAGATGCGGAGCGGCAGCGGGCGGAAGAGGCACGGCTCACGATGGTCAGGGCGGAGAACTCCATGTGGAGGGCCCTGAGGCGGGCCGAGTGCCTCGAGGCAATCTGCAGGGGGTTGGAGGTGGACACGTCGACGGCCCTGCTGACCCTCGGGGCCATGGAGGAGGACCGCCTCCGGGACATTGAGCAGGAGTTCGATGATGCCCTGGCCCGGGACATCCAAAAGTGAGCCGTCGGACTAGCCCGCTGCCCTTGTACATAGTTCTGTAGTTAGTGTTAGGTTTCCTTTGTTTTTGCATTTTTTTTGGACCTTTTGGACAATGGGCCACATTTTTGTATATAGTTTTTTTTTAATTAGTTAGTGTTGTTAGATAGGTTTCATTTCTTTTGTTGGGATAATGGACCCTGGCTTGTTCATCTGTACATAGTTCACTGTTGGATTTTCTTTTTATTTTACAATTTACCCATGGAGCAATGGCTTTCAATTATAATTTTCCATTGGATTTTCTTTTGTGGACTGTGACTTTGGACACCATTCCTTTGGATTATGATTTTTGGTTTTGCATTTTTTCACAGACATGCTTCTTTTCATTTTTTTACATTCCCATTTCTGTTTGTTTATTTTTGATTCAATTTATGTTTCCTTTAATACATATTTTTTGATCAAACTTCAATGTGTAGTATCATCTCATTGGTTTCATGCATATCATGATATGGGTTTTGAGATTCACTGACACCCATTGGGTGTATGTGAGGGACATGTGTTCGTTTCCAAACTTGCAATTGGGGTTCTATCATGTTATTGCCATTTCTAAGTGGGTGGATGCAATACTCGGGTGGGTGTTTTGCATTTGGAGGCTGACCATAGGGACCAGGAATCTAGAATGTGATGACATGTTGGCTGGGGAACATGAGTTGGGGCCTGGTGGAGGGTGCACCACAGTGCTGGGGGGTGGGGGTGCAGGGGAACATGAGTTGGACATGATTTGGGGGCCTGGTGGAGGCTGCCCCTGCACTGCTGGGGGGTGGAGGTGGTGGTAGACATGGGTGGGGGCCTGGTGGAGGCTGCCCATGCACTGCTGGGGGGTGGGGGTGATGGGAGACATGAGTGGGGGCCTGGTGGAGGCTGCCCCTGCACTGCTCGGGGGTGGGGGTGGTGGTAGACATGGGTGGGGGCCTGGTGGAGGCTGTCCCTGCACTGCTGGGGGTGGGGGTGGTAGGGGACATGAGTGGGGGCCTGGTGGAGGCTGCCCCTGCACTGCTGGGGGTGGGGTGGTGGTAGACATGGGTGGGGGCCTGGTGGAGGCTGCCCCTGCACTGCTGGGGGGTGGGGGTGATGGGAGACATGGGTGGGGGCCTGGTGGAGGGTGCACCACAGTGCTGGGGGGTGGGGGTGCAGGGGAACATGAGTTGGACATGAGTGGGTGCCTGCTGGCAGGTGCCCCACAGTGTTGGAGGGTGGGGGTGCAGGGGAACATGAGTTGGGGCCTGGTGGAGGGTGCACCACAGTGCTGGGGGGTGGGGGTGCAGGGGAACATGAGTTGGACATGAGTGGGGGCCTGCTGGCAGGTGCCCCACAGTGCTGGGGGGTGGGGGTGCAGGGGAACATGAGTTGGACATGAGTTGGGGCCTGCTGGCAGGTGCCCCACAGTGCTGGGGGGTGGGGGTGCTGGTAGACATGGGTGGGGGCCTGGTGGAGGCTGCCCCTGCACTGCTGGGGGGTGGGGTGATAGGGGACATGAGTGGGGGCCTGGTGGAGGCTGCCCGTGCACTGCTGGGGGGTGGGGGTGGTGGTAGACATGGATGGGGGTCTGGTAGAGGCTGCCCCTGCACTGCTGGGGAGTGGGGGTGATGGGAGACATGGGTGGGGGCCTGGTGGAGGGTGCACCACAGTGCTGGGGGGTGGGGTTCAGGGGAACATGAGTTGGACATGAGTTGGGGCCTGCTGGCAGGTGCCCCACAGTGCTGGGGGGTGGGGGTTCAGGGGAACATGAGTTGGACATGAGTGGGGGCCTGCTGGCAGGTGCCCCACAGTGCTGGGGGGTGGGGGTGCAGGGTAACATGAGTTGGACATGAGTTGGGGCCTGCTGGCAGGTGCCCCACAGTGCTGGGGGTGGGGGTGCAGGGGAACATGAGTTGGGGCCTGGTGGAGGGTGCACCACAGTGCTGGGGGGTGGGGGTGCAGGGGAACATGAGTTTGACATGAGGGGGGGCCTGCTGGCAGGTGCCCCACAGTTCTGGGGGGTGGGGTGATGGGGAACATGAGTTGGACATGAGTTGGGGCCTGCTGGCAGGTGCCCCACAGTGCTGAGGGGTGGGGGTGATGGGAGACATGAGTGGGGGCCTGGTGGAGGCTGCCCCTGGTGGCTGGGGGGTGGGGGTGATGGGAGACATGGGTGGGGACCTGCTGGCAGGTGCCCCACAGTGCTGGGGGGTGGGGGTGATGGGAGACATGAGTGGGGGCCTGGTGGAGGCTGCCCCTGGTGGCTGGGGTGTGGGGGTGATGGGAGACATGGGTGGGGGCCTGCTGGCAGGTGCCCCACAGTGCTGGGGGGTGGGGTGATGGGAGACCTGAGTGGGGGCCTGTTGGAGGCTGCCCCTGGTGGCTGGGGGGTGGGGGTGATGGGAGACATGGGTGGGGGCCTGGTGGAGGGTGCACCACAGTGCTTGGGGGTGGGGGTGCAAGGGAACATGAGTTGGACATGAGTGGGGGCCTGGTGGAGGCTGCCCCTGCACTGCTGGGGGGTGGGGGTGATAGGGGACATGAGTGGGGGCCTGGTGGAGGCTGCCCCTGGTGGCTGGGGGGTGGGGGTGATGGGAGACATGGGTGGGGGCCTGGTGGAGGCTGCCCCTGGTGGCTGGGGGGTGGGGGTGATGGGCGACATGGGTGGGGGCCTGGTGGAGGCTGCCCCTGGTGGCTGGGGGTGCAGGGGGACATGCGTTGGTGGGCAGTAGTGCAAGGTGACATGTGGGTTGGCTGGGGGGCATGGCCATGGTGGATGGGGTGCCTGCAGGACATGTGCAGGGTAGGCCCCTGTGGTGTGGGCCAACTGCAGGGGCCGTGGAGGGTGTAGAGGGAACACCTGGGAGGACCCACACGTGCAATTCACGTGTGGTGCTCCCTGCGCACCCCTGTTATACACGTACCCTGTCGGAATCGCGTGTGATACTTCCCGCGCACCCCTGAAATACACGTACCCTGCTGATTTTGCGTGTGATACTTCCTGTGCACCCCTGGAATACACGTACCCTGCTGTTTTTGCATGTGATACTTCCCGCGCACCCCTGGAATACACGTACCCTGATGGAATCGCGTGTGATATTCCCGCGCACCCCTGGAATACACGTACCCTGCTGATGTCGCGTGTGAAACTTCCCGCGCACCCCGAAATACACGTAGCCAGATCATTCGCGTGTGGATCTTCACGCGCACCCCTGATATACACGTACCCTGCTGATATCGCGTGTGAAACTTCCCGCGCACCCCAAGATACACGTAGTCAGGACATTCGCGTGTGGAACTTCCAGCGCACCCCTGGAATACACGTACCCTGCTGATATCGCGTGTGAAACTTCCCGCGCACCCCGAAATACACGTAGCCAGGAAATTTGCGTGTGGAACTTCCCGCGCACCCCTGATATACACATCCTGCTGATATCGCGTGTGAAACTTCCCGCGCACCCCAAGATACACGTAGCCAGGACATTCGCGTGTGGAACTTCCAGCGCACCCCTGGAATACACGTACCCTGATGATGTCGCGTGTGAAACTTCCCGCGCACCCCGAAATACACGTAGCCCGCTTGCCGTGCTGGTACAGGCTTAGCGCAGCCCTTTGCGCTGGATTGGGGATTTTGATGGCTTTTCCCTGCGCGAGAGGCGTTCTTGGGGGCGTAACTGGGGCTGCTGCAGGGTCACTGCGCCACTGTGCGCCACGGCTGGATTTGGTAGCTGAAATCCATGAATACGCTGTGCGCGGAAATGGATTTTAGAGCACGCGGCTGGTGCAGGGATTCGCACGCGCACACTGTGCGCCAGCCGCGTGCGCCACTTGTGCGCTAAATTCTATGAATTACCCCCTTAATCTCAACTAAACGTTCATGATGCTGTGTCATAAGACTGCCAACACGGGGCACCTGCTGGGGTCCGCTTCCAGGCTAGGGGCCCATTTCAACTGAAAAAGTTGAATGCCCTGCCGTCGTCGTCCTTGAGGTCAACCAGATAAGGAGAAGAAAGGGCAGGGGCAGAGATCCCCTCTGCCTGTCACAAGGAAGCTCCTACCTCTACCTTTTGGTGAACGTATGTAGTCAGAGCCTGGGTTTATCAGGTCTCAGCTTAGAGATCGATGTTTCAAACTTTCAAGCAGATAACTATAAAAGGCTCCATTGCTAGTACTTAACTTATGATAACTTTGATTGGGGGTACTCTGCAGCCCCGCCCTACTACAACCACACAAAAAGCCTTCGAATAGGTTTCATGGGGCAGAAAGTGTGCCATATAAAAGCAATAAAAGCATGTATTACTTAATTTGGGGATCACAGCTGAGCCAGTGGCATACCGAGCAGGGGAGGGGGTAGGAGGGGCAGCTTGCCCCCCCCAGCATTGCTCTTTCAAGAGTCGGACCAGGACATCTGTAGAGGGACATCTTTCCCATTCAGCACCCTTATTGACAAGACAATGAGGGTGACGAATAGGACAGGCATCCCGCTAGCAGGACAATGATGGTGCTGAGCAGGAGCATGGTGTTCCTGCTCAGCACTGTCAGTGTCTTGGCAGCAGAACGCCTTTCCCGTTTAGCACCCTCATTGTAATGTCAATGAGGCTGCCAAATGGGAGAGATGTCCCTCTGCCAGGACAATGAGGGTGCCCGAGCAGGAGCACACAGCAAAAAGGTGTCTGTGTCCCACCCTTCCCTGGGCCACTGCAGCAACTGCAGCCTGGAGTGGTGCGAGACACGGATAACAGACAGTGATGTGTGCTACTCTGTCACATCACCATTAAGCGGATCAGGCTCTAGCTCCCACCCTGCCTCCGAAAATTTGAGCTATGTTGCCTCGACATGGCAGACCTTCAGAGCTGTGGCCAAGCAGGCCAGGAAACGGCTCCTGGGCTGTGCAGTTAACAAAGTCACTACAATTAATAACATAAAGCATTTCACTGTTAGCAACTGCATTCACATGCATACATTTTAGGCAATTGAAATTGTGATGGGAGAGTAGTACTTGCATCCCAAGGGAGCGATTGGAAGGGGAGGGGAGACAGGAGACATCTCATTCTCACAGCAGTCCTTAAGTCTGTTGATTCAGACGTGAAGGAGAGAGTTCACTGCTTGTAACATTGACATGATATGATGTGGCATTTATAATGCGCCTGTACACAAGTGTTTCTAGGCGTGACAAGACAAGGAGGGGGAAACAAAGGGAGGACAAAATAACGATCTTACTAGGCCTTGTGTCATTTAGATTGTGCAAGTGCGGGGAAGACGGAAGGGGAGAAGTGCCAGGGGGGACGGGAAGGGAGAAGTGCAGTTAACTCACAGGTGCAGCCAGCGGATGGCTCATAAGTGCAGAGAGAAGGGACTGTAGGGTTGCAGATACAGACCCTTAAGTGCTGGGGAGCCCGGAGGCAGTGCAAGGGCAACTTGACATGCAGGAGCCTGGGCCCGAGTTCAGAGGGTGACCAGGTGACCAGTGCGCAAACCTTCAGTTCCAACCTCGGTGAAATCACTAGTCTGACGTCAGAAAGAAGTGAGGTCATTTTTTCTGGAGTCGGAGTGCATCCACACAACCTCTCAGTGCAACAAGCACAAGGCGAACAGCTTGTCGTAGGAGAGCTTTGCTTGCCAAAGTGGACATTGAATCTCGGCTCCTGCCTGTGCATCCGGACAGTTTTCACCTACTGGGCTTTCAGTGGGCGGGAATGTTCTGCATGGATAAGTGCATGCCGATGGGCTGCTCACTGTCCTGCGCAGTCTTTTAGGCTTTCAGCACATTTTTGGAGTAGGTTGCATACAGGGAGTAGCGGCGAGGGTGCATCGTGCACTAACATGGCGATTTTCTTTTTGTGGTTAAAAAGGGTTCCATTGATTGCATACGTACGCTGGTTTCCTTCCAGAGGCTGATGGGTGTGATGGGTATCCCAGTGGCGCTGGAGTAAATGCAGCGTCCTACCGTGGTAATCACATTGCTGGGCATCGAAATAGACACAGCAAAGGGCACCTTTAGATTGCATTCGATATATATGCCAAGGTAAAAGGACTAATCACAGAGATTCAGAATAACCTGTCTAAAGACAGGACCTCTTTGGAGAAGTTGCAAAAATTGCTGGTTAAACTTTGCCTTCAGGGTCATCCCAGCGGGGAGGATGTTTGCGCAAAGGTTGGCGAGGGTAACAGAAGGGGTCACGCTAAAGCACCACTACGTCTGGCTCAGTTCTGTCTTGAAGGAGGATCTGTGCATGTTCTGGGCATTCCTACTAGGATTTAACAGGGTACGGTTGTGGACGACCCCCTGGGTATCAAGCGAGGAGTTTCAAATGTAGTCTGATGAATCAGAAAGAGATGGTTTTGGGGTCATCCTGGGGCAGGAATGGTGTGCACAGAAGTGGCCTACACAATGGCACAAAAAAGGGAAGACCAAGATTGTCATGTCTAGAGTTGTTTCCGATTGTCATGACACTCTTGTTATGGCCCAATGAGTTGGGTAACAAGAGGATGCATTTTAATTGGTCCAACAACAGGGCTGTCGTGCAGGCCATCGACTGCGTCTTGTCTGGCTGTACTAAGCCTCTTAAGGAAGTTAATAGAAATGTGCTTCTACCAGAATATTGAGTTCAGGGCGCGCCATGTGCAGGGTACTGTTAACATCGCAGCTGATTCTCTTTCTCGTTTTCAGTGGGACAAGTTCGGGAAGGCCCATCCCGCTGCCCTGGAGAAGGGGGCACGGTTCAGGAACAAGTGGTGGCAGCTGGTGTCATGGACCGGACGCTCTGGTCCATGACACAATCACATCAGGAGTTAGGTCCAGGTACCATCAGGGCTATGGTAGGTTTCTGAGTGTGTCATGCACATTGAATTGCTCGGTGGATTCAACATTTGGCGTAATTATTGAGCTTTCGCCAAGGAAATTTGGACGATAATGAGTTTATGCACAGCTCATGCCTTATGATGGAATTAGGGATGGCCAGTGATAGGCCCAAAACCTGTTTCCATACTTTCCCCAGTACTCTATCAAGTATCCTTTCTATGTTCAGCAAGCAGAAGTCCATACAATATAATGGGCTCGACTTTTAGTGAATAGAATTCAAGCACTGGCATCAGGGATTATTTACAATATTTCCTTTTTATAATTTTGAGCTTTGATAGGGGAGGACTCATTTTCTGTTTGATATTTGATTCCCACATGCTACTACAGCTTTCCAACAGAAATGGGAGATGTGATTCTGATCGTTAGCAGTTGTATGAGAGGCCGGGTGTCCCCCCCCACACAGCCCATGAAGGGGGTCAGACAGAGGGACCAACAGGGACTGGTGGCAGGGCTTTAGGGTACAATGATGACCTGCGCTTTATAACAGGAGTTTAGGGTGTTGTTCTTGTTCGTTTTTTCTTGTTCTTTTTGTTCTGACACATTTCATTTTACCGGCAGGTGGCGATGGTTGGTTTATGGGACATTCATTTGTGTCACGTTTGGAGAAGAGAGCACATCAGTGCAAGCAAGTTTGCAGCTTGGGGCTGAGGAGCTCAGAAGTGGTCTGGCTGGGCACACTGGGCATGAGATGGCATTTATTGAAGCCCACGGTGCACAGGCTGCCGGGAAGGATGCTGGCGTCTCGTATTTTGGTTATCCACTTGGGGGGGGGGGGTGACATCGCCATTCTAGCAAGGGCATGCCTACTAACCCAGAAGCAGATGGCATTAAGGACTTTGGGTCAGCAGCTGCCAGGCACAGACATTTTTTGGCTGAGATTGTGCCCCGCCAGCAGTGGCGGTGTGCTCTTTCCAACAGTGCAATGGAAAGATCAATGCAAAAAGTAATGAGGAGCATGGAAACATTTCCAAAAGCAGAGGACATGGCATTTGTCAGTCACAGGATACTTGTTAAGGTGTAACCCGACATTTTGTGGAGGATGGAGTGCATCTGACAGATGAAGGCCATGATGTTTTTCTCATGTCCATATTTGGGGTATTGAAGACATTTGGCCGTGAATAAGATTCCATGGTGAGTTTTGAGTTCTAGGGTTGGAGGCATTTGAGGAAGTGTTGGGGGGGCCCCCAAAGCGTGGCAGAGTTACTAGGCTGTCCTAGCCGGGGAGGAGTTTTTCTGCGAGTTTTACCCTATGGTGGCAAGGCCAGGTTTGGGGTTAAACGGGCACTGACACCCTTACGGACAGTTGAGACTCCTCGATAGCTTAATGCAGTGGACCCGGGGTTATTGGGGGCATGGAGCGTTACTGCCTGGCATTTGGTAAGCAGAGGCGGTCGTCCGCTATGCAATAACCTGAAGTGACAAGGGTCACCCGAGGACAATAAGGACTAAAAATACTGGCGAAAGAGAATTGGAAAGGAACACTCAAAAGGTGTTGTAGGATATTACGCTGAAGGAGGCTGGAACCGCCCATTTTGTGGACTCCAATAAAATGAGATCTGTTTGTTCCAAGAATGTGCTGTCTCTGTGGTCTATATTTGTAAGTGAATATGGTCTGTGGTTCTGGGGAGGAGGGCCAAAGTAGGGGGTGGCCCTGCTATGCATTCTCTATGCGCAATGGGGGGCATAACAGGAGCACGCTCTGTGCCCCAATCCGAGTCGCTGACTTCACTGCGGGCCCAATAGGAGCCAGAGCTAGATGCAGAGCAGGAGCACACAGCTCCGTGTCCCACACTTGTCGAATGTTGCAGCGACGGGGTACGGCGTTAAGTCATCATATGGGGGCAGGAACAGTTGTGTGTCCGTTTACATTAATTTTCCAAGGTGCATTTGAGGGGGAAAGTAGCAGAATTTTTTTATGGCTCCCCCCACCCTTGCAATGGTGCATACTCCCTGACCTGAGCGTTTCTGGTTGCCAGATGCCCGGGGCGGCCGCACCCCTTCGCAATTGGCGAAGGACTGCCCGGCCAGGGCGACTACAGTTAACTTGTATTCACAAGCACATGCGGCCATGCTCTCTCCCCTAAGTCCCTGCAATGCCCCTGCCTGCTGCAGCTGCTGTGGATTGGCACGAGGCTCCTCACGGACTAAGGAGCTGACACGCTAGAGATCCCTGGCTGACTCACGGGGTCTCCTGCGCTGCCAGCGAAGTTACACCCCAGCAGGAGAGGCCGAGAAATGAAAATAAACCCACCAAAAGAGTTCGGTTTGCGTGTGGAGCCCACTGTTTGCAGAAGACAGCGGGCAAATGTTTTGCAGCCCGGAAGGAAGGCAGCTCGGTTGCCTCAGCACACACGGGAAACGCCGCTGGGTGCAGACTCGTAATGCCTGCTATTGGATTGACGGCCAGAGTGGCACCCCAGCAGTACCCAGCGCCCTGAGACATTCGGCCTGCAATAGTCCTGTCCTTCGATGAACTGAGTCCTGAACTCACCAGTGCAGTGCCACTCCCAGCTTGCTCTATATCTGCTCCAGCCAGGGATGGGCTGGGAACCAAAGGAAGGCTTGGATTTGTTTGTAATGCCAGCTGGAGTCGGAATGGGACAAACATCTGCCCACATCCGTGTGGCTTTTGGGGGAACAACAATTGTCAAATGCTGCATTCTAAAGCACATATAATCCTTCACTTTGATTAAAATTTCATTTTTTAACAACGATTTGCTGCGCAGAAAACCATGTGACAAGGTCCCGTCCCTGAGACTGGGGGATGGGACAGAGGGTTCCCTGGCCGGACCAGGGGACTGCCCCCTGCTCCATGATGTGGCCTCCAGTGGAAGTATATGGTGGATGCCACAGGTACCCGAGCCAATCCCCAGCCTCCTACATATGGTACGACCTATAAACCACAACACTCTGTTGCACTGTAGGAAGCAACATCTTCTTAGGAAAAGCTCTGCAGAAGGGCAGCCAGTCAGGCCGCTTGCTGACCCACCAGTGCAGGTATCCCAGAGCCACGCAATTCATCGATAGAAACTGGCTTTGTTGAGAGACAGGTTCACGAGGGATGCTCGCACCATAAGCAGTGGGCCCAGCACTTGAGAGAACACAGAAATCCTACAGCAATGAAGAACAGAAAGAGAACAGAGCCTCCCTTTCAGCTGAAGGAAGGTAAGCTGCTCATACACTGGTTCTATGAAGCCAGCTGCATGTATTGTAGCCTTGACTAGCAGAGGGGCGGACCACTGGCCAACTGTGGTCGCCTGGGAAATCTTAAGTTCAAGGAACCAGCACCCAATCCTGAGACACATGACCTCAGCCAACACAGATGCTTCAGCCTAAGCAATCACATGTCGCAGGCCCATACTCACATGGATATAGAAGGGGAGCGGCGCCCAGGTGAAGTATGGGAGTTAGGACATTTCGGACATCTCTAAAAACTCCAACTCCCAGCTACACCTCCTCAGAGGTACTCTTCCTTTTCTCACCTTCCCCCAGCGGCTCACTATCTCCAGAGCCCTGGTTCTTTCAAGGCTGGACTATTGCAACAGCCCCTTTCGCAAACCTCCCCGCCTCTGCTTTGCGCCCTCTGTAACTCATCCAGAACAGAACCGCGACACCGGAACTCTCCAGAGCGGAAATCCCTCCACTGGCACCACATGGCTGCAAGGATCAAGTTCAAGACCCTCTACATTGTACACAAGGCTTTCTGGAGCCTGGGACCTACTTATCTGCAATGATGTCTACGGAAACACTGTCCTTCCCGAGCTCGCCACTCATCTAACTCCAACCTTCTGAGAGTGAGCCGGTTCTCCAAGCAGAGATTTGGCGGGAGATCTCTATCCTCTGCAGGGGCCACCCCCTGGAATAGCCTCCCTGCCGCCCTCCGTCTTGAGCTGATCTCCTTAAGTTCCGGAAACTCCTTAAGACATTTCTCTTCTCCTATTCCTTCTCTCTCCCATTACTCTGCTAACCTTTCTTTCTGCTCTATCCCTCTCTCACTCCTTTTCCGCACAGCCTGCTGACTGGCAGCCTGGTGTATCTCAGAGTCTCACAGGTCCCTGGCACCGTCGCCAGTCCCCTCGCACTTTCCACCAGACCTTGCACTTGCCTAATTTTTACTGCACTTGGTCAATGACCCTTGAGAGTGGCATCTCGCAGCACTTATCCCAGCTTTCTGGCTGACTGGGTGCACTTGGTCCCCTTCCCCTGACCCGCTGCACTTGTTCCCCCCTTCCCTCACCTGCACTTGTCTGCGCAATTGCACAATCTGAATGCACCATGCAGTGAAGATCGTTTTTGTGTATTGGGAAAACTGCAGAATATTCGTCAGACCTATTTGCTGTTATCTACACCATAAATTGTATTATATGCACTTGTTCTATTCACCCACTCTGCCCGTGCAGACTTGTATCATTCAGAAATTCAAGGGCTCTGAATGACTCTTGCTTTTCCCCTTGTTCCCTCCCTCCATCAGCGCTTTGAAACACTTTCTTTGTGTATAGGCGCTTTAAAAATAAAAAATACCATACCATACCAGAGAGGTGAAGGTTAGAACGTCGCACTGTCAGAGGAGATGAAAGAGAGAACAGAGCGGTGAGGAGGTTGAGGAGAGAAAAAGAGTGGAGAAAAGAAGAGAAGGGAGAGTGGAGAGGTAGGGGTGGTGTCACAATGAGAGAGAGGTGGCGAGAAGGCAGAGAAAAGCTATAGAGGGCAGCAGGAAGAAGAGCTGGAGAAGTAGAGATAACCCAAAGCCACTGAGATGTTTCTTAGCAGGTTCCCAGACTGGTAAAGGAGGTACGTCCAACGTGGGGAGGAAGCCTCAAAGTGCTAAATACATGTACTTTTATGGGAAATGCAATGGTGACTTCCCAGGGGCCAAAGAGCTGAAGAGAATCCAGTCCGAAACAGCTGGGGGACATTTAGATTGCACAAGTGCAGGGAAGACGGAAGGGAAGAAGTGCCAGGGGGGACGGGAAGGGAGAAGTGCAGTTAACTCACAGGTGCATCCAGCGGATGGCTCATAAGTGCAGAGAGAAGGGACTGTAGGGTTGCAGATACAGACCCCTAAGTGCTAAGGAGCCCAGAGGCAGTGCAGGGCAACTTGACATGCAGGAGCCTGGGCCTGAGTTCAGAGGGTGACTAGTTAGATGGGGTTCCTAGTAGGAAACTCCAGGCAGAGCAATGGTGGATCCTCATGATACCAAATACCCAACGATAGCCAAGCAAGAGGTACGGGACACCATACATCCAAAGGATTGTGAGTGATGGTTTTCCTTCAAAGGTGGCGGCTTTCACCCAGGGCGGTGGAAGGACAGAGGAGTTGAAAGGCCCAGAAAGTGAACTACTTGCACCTGTAACTTTGTAATTGTAACAGCACTACATTTTTTGTGAACTTTTAGATGATCTCGAGCTTTAAGTTAATCATAACAGTGGCCCACAAGATTGATCTGCTCTGGCTTTTCTGGCTAGTCCTTCAGGTATTGTCCTTTGCCCTAAGGGCCAGTGAAATTCTGATGACCGACTCCCAACAACAACCAGCAACTAAGGGAGCCTGAGCTACACATTTTTGAAAAAAGCATCCGATGGGTGAGCGTATCAAAAACAACTGGCAAACAAGTTTATGTTTAAGAAGTAGTTCTGGGACAAAGCCCAATGCTGCAGTTTTCCAGATTCCTTTACAACGGCAAATACATGTATGTGCTGTCACTTGGCTGAGGGAACACACAACTACTCACACAAGAATAAGCTTAAAGGTTTTTATTAAACAAAAGTAAAGCATAAGACTATTAAATGGAAATTAGTTCAGGATGGCTGTAACATTAAGCTTCCTGAAAAACCCAGTCCCTGAACTCAGGATTATAAACAAAAGACAGCAAAAAGAAAAGGCGTTCAGAAAGTTCCATACAGGAACATTTCCTATTTACGTCTCTCTCGCATTTAGTTTTCATATTTTCTTCTGGTGAACACAAAGCCTCGCCACCTCTCTCAGAATTTAGGACGTCCTCCCTTTGCAAAGTGTCCCAAAAGTCCACTCTTAACTGGGGTTCTCCTTCACTCTGTTACTTATCCCCGTATTCTGGGGCAAAGTGGTTCTCCCCTCCAGAGGTGTAGCCAGGATTGTCTAATAAGTGGAGCCTGAATCTAATGTAGTTGGGTTCACTGAAATGACATTAACATCTTTAAATGCCCACACATTGAGGCTGAGTGGGCATTTACAAATCCTGGGTGGGCCTTGTCCGATCAGGCCCCACCCTGTCTATGCCTCTGCTGGACCCTCTCTTTTAGTCAGGAATATGGTGCCCGGCACACTCTCCCTGGGATATAGTGCCATGGAACTTGGCCTCAGACCGAATGAGAGTGAGATTGTCTTTAAACCAGTGCTGTATTAGCTGAGATTGTGGTCTGTGCCAGAGTTGCAGGTATATCGGGAGGCCACCATATACCCCATGAAGATAGAGGGTGGTAGATCCGTGCCTTGCTTCCAGCACGTCCAAAAACTGCTGATGAGGCTGGAGCTGGGAGAACAATGGCATAACCTGCAAGTGGCAATTCATAAAGACATGGGCAGCGCAAAACGATGGCACAGAGTCTAACAGAGGTCGAGTTAGTTAACGACTGCATGAAACTGCCATTTCATGCAAGCTAACAAGGGGCTTTGAGAAATACTTGGACTATGTCAGGCCTCCTCTGGCCCGCACACTGTCTATCAAATTTTGGTTTAGCCAACTGCTTTTGGCATCCCCACCTAAAAAATGGGTATTGAAAGGAAACAAAAGGTGTCCAGCCTGTTGCTTGGATTTAGAATCCCTAAACCATTTCTTGTTTTTTTGCCAGAGCTTCCGGGTAGCATGCTGCAAGTTCTTAAAAACTCTCTGCAAACACCTGTATATGAGTGCGATATAAATAAAATATCATTTCATTTTCTTTCAATACCCATGTAATACGGCATATAAGGCATGCCCTCCTACTTTTTAAAACTTGTGATGAAGCAAAAGTGATTTACTGTGTAGTCAATTATCTTGACTTGCCTTGGAGCATAAGAGCAAAAGCAATGAAAGTTGGACTTGTGAATTAAGGCGTGCTAGTTAAGCCCCATTGACAATAGTGCACAAGTAGCTTATCTAATTGCCACCAATGGAGTAACAAATACAGCCTTAAAATAAGCTTATGATCTTCTTAACACAGCTATGTTCTTAATTGGGGTAATAAAGCTAGTGAATAATGTTTTAAACAGAAATAGGGGGATAATTATAAGTGTTCATAATCTTATCATTGAAATATTTTAACCATTGGGATCTCAATGATGAATTGCTATTCCTCCCAAGTCATCCCTTGCCCGTACTGTGTTTTACATGACCCTTGTTTCAACTTTTTATTATACAATAGTGATTTTCTTGTATATGTATGTATATGGCGAATGACGATAAGTCGAATAAAAGCTATTTGATTGATTGATTGACTAGCACTAGTCCACACCTAGGTATATAGTGCCCTGATCACAAGTTCACACCTAGGGATATAGTGCCCTGATCACTATCACTAGGCCACACCTAGGGATATAGTGCCCTGATCACAAGTTCACACCTAGGGATATAGTGCCCTGATCACTATCACTAGGCCACACCTAGGGATATAGTGCCCTGATCACAAGTTCACACCTAGGGATATAGTGCCCTGATCACTATCACTAGGCCACACCTAGGGATATAGTGCCTTGATTGCTAATTCGCACCCAGGGCTACAGTGCCCTGCTTACTCTCTCTCTCTACCTTCACTGTAGTTCACCCCTCTTCTGGATTTGCTAGGTTCTCATCATCTGCTGCGCATGCCCTATTCTGAGGCCAAGGTCACACTCTGTCTCTCTACTTCTCACTCCTTCCTTATCTTTGGTAAGGGGTCTACTTTTGGTGTTAAGACGTCCTCCTCTTTTCACTGGAGCACACCCCTCTTCTGGGATTCAGGGGGGTCTTCTTCATCTCACATGAGCAGACCCCTCTTTTGGCATCCCTGGGGGCTCTAAACATTTGAATTGATTGGATAATTAACTTCCCATTCCAAGGCAGAGGAAGGAAGTCTTTAAAAGGCTTTCCAGCATCTTGGATTTCTTTCAGTTGGATTCTAAGTGCTGAAGCTGGTGTTTGTTAGCTGCTCTGCTCCTGACGTATCTCCTGGCTGTGCCCCTGAACAGAAGTTTGTTTTGTGTCTTTTCTATCGTAACAAGGCCATCACAATGGCCAGAAGAAAAACCAAAGGTTGATGGCTGGACGCTTTTGAAGAAGTCATAACTACGGGTACAGCCCTGGGCAACCCTCCACCCCATCATCGATTGTCAGCCTGCCAAGCCATTACAGAAGGGGAAATGCATTATGCAAATCATGCTTGGCCCCATCCCCAAAAGAACAGTCCAGACTGAACTGCTTGCTCACACCACTTCTGCATGAAACCACAATCAACCCCAGACATGCTCCAGCTTCATTGGGCAACACCAGTGAGGTGTAGCTTGGGTTTCTAGGCCTAGCATGTATGGGACCCAGCTCAGGGCATATACATCCCACTTGGGGTGACTAAAGCAAAACCAAAAGATAATGGCTGGAACGTTTTGAATAAATCATAACCACAGGCACAGATCTAGACAACCTCCAGACTCTGTTTTTCATCCTGATAAGGCATTACAGAAGGGGAAAAATCATATGCCAATCAGTCTTGGTCCCACCCCAAAAGGGGCAGTCCAGCCTGGGCTGCAAGGCCACGTCCCTTCTGTACGAGACCACAAGCAACCCCAGACATGTTTCAGCCTCATTGGGTGCCATCAGTGAGGTGCAGCTTGGTTCTACCCGTTCCACTTGGGGTGACGAAAGCAAAACCAAAAGATGATATTTGGAAGGCTTTGAATACATCATAATCATGGGCAGAGCTATGGGTAACCTTCCAGACCATCAATTTTCAGCCTGTCACGTCATTACAGAAGGAGGAAAACCATATGCAAAAACGTTGTTTCCCACCCAAAAAGGAGCAGTCCAGCCAGAACGACTTGGTCACATCCTTTATGCAGGATACTACAAGCAACCTCAGACATTTTTCAGCCTCACTGGGCATCATCAGTGAGGTGTAGCCTGAGTCTCTTGGCCCAATAAGCTTGGGATGCACATCTGGGCATACCCAATGGACAGGCCAAACTCTAGCAAGTTCCCACCTGTGCAAAAATCCTTTTTTATTTTGGGGAGGGTGAAAGGAGTATTTCTCTCTTTAAAAGCTGCTGCTGCAAGGGAGGGAGAAAACTGTTCTGCTTCACAAGCACTGCTGCTGGAGGAGAGGGTCCATTAGGTGTTTCCCTTTGAGGATCTGCACCTGTTGACTAAGGGGTCTCTCCGAATGTACTGGTTTTTCACTGTAGCGTATCTGTCTCTGAATACTTGAAAGACACCCCCCGGAATCTGCTCTGGGATTTGGATCTCTAAGCCTGATGCATCTTGGGAGATGTAGTTCTGAATACTGTTACTATAGGACCTGGTAATTTCTCTTTAGTCGCTATCTCTGGGTTTGCTTATAGTACAGGGCTGGTACTGTCAGTTCAACTCTCCGGCAGACCGGGTTTGGATGCAATGTTTGAACTGGGACTTTGTCACAGTGCATGACTGATATAAAAGGGAAATATGTGGATATGTGTGAGTGTCTATTTGACATGTTCAGCATACTTCCCAACATGCAACAAACCTGAAATGTGGCATGTGGGTAGGCTTCCATGGTGTAGATAATGTAAAAAGTATCACATATAAATATACTTTTGTCTAATTCATTTGTTGGGCACATTTGTGGATTTGTGTGTGTGCCTGTTCAAAATGTTCAGCATACTTCCCAACATGCTACACACCAGAAATGTGGCATGTGGGTAGGTTCCATGGTGTAGACAAGGTAAAAAGTATAACTTATAAATGTACCTTTGTCGAATTACTGCGCGAAGCATTGGTACAACTGCTATTATAGTCGACGAATTAGTATTCACGCCTCCGCTTTTCATACTTTCTTCATAATTTTATGGCACATTATTAGCGTTTAGAGATCAACTTAATGCAACAATGTTAAACAGACTGAACAATAGTTACACGGGGAGTTTCATACCTTCCATCCCTCTGTTCGGTATACAATAATAAAATCACGGCTAAAATGTCGCCTTTACAAAAAATTGCGGCAAAAAGTCTGTGGTTTGACCCGGTAAAGGTGTAACCCATTATACCATTTAAGGGGAGCTGCGGTTGCGGGGGTGTCCCCCGATCCTCTTAAATGGTATAATAGGTCTGGAGTCCCCCGCATCCTTTACATGGATTGCGGCGGCAAAACCAATGCATTTTTGCCAAGAATTTTTGTATAAACTGACATTTTTGCCGCGATTTGAACACATGGAACCATCTGTTCTGGGTGCTGTGGCTCTCAGTAATTCTCACTGTCTTGCCACATTTCTTCATGTGCGAAATTCTTCAGGGGTCATCTGAAAGACACAAGCAGGGCACTGAGCTCTTTGTTGCCACACTTTTTCAAACACAGCATTCATTTATTAATTGGGTATTTATAATGCGCTTATACAGCAAATGGTATTCCAAGGTGCAATACGACTTAAGAGGGGTGGCGGGGGGGGTAACACCCACTTTATGAATTGTACAGGTTCACCTATAATCTGGTCTGAAGCTTGCACTTATCGCTGAAGTTTTGAGAGGCCGAAGCATTATGGCTGGTGCAACGAACGAAAGCCCTTTTAGGATGATATTAACCGTGGCAGTCTGTGCCCTATAAAAAAATCTTGTTGTTTATGTGCCAGCCCTTATCTTCCTAATTCCTTGGGGCTGATGGATTCCTGCAGCTGGTGGTGCAGCACACATGATTGGCCTTGAGGCATAGCTCAGAGAAATGTTGTCGATCGTGTTGAGGTTTCTAGCACAAGTGAAATGTACTTGCGCAGCAGAGCCTAAAATGGCCACCACGCTGTAATCCAAGTGCAAAAGATGCTTGGGTATTGTAGTTTGCACAAGGGTTTCTCGTTTTTTGTGGCTCTGGCCCTGCTTCAAAGCCCGTTGAGCCACAGTCTCGGCAGATGGGGAATATTGATCTCCGAGGCTTCCACTGTCCTGCTCCACCTCTTGTCCTAGGAGGAGGTGCCACCACAGCTCGGCCCCTAGGAGCCAACTGATCTTGGCATACACATGCCAGCATAGCAATGCACTCCCTGATGTTTAGTAATGTTTAGTAATGTCAATTAATGTGACCTTTTTGATTTCCCATATGCCCTGATTCGCACTCATTCTGCTCAAATTAAACAGGTGGTGCCTTTACCCCTGCATAAGCGGCACAGGGAAAGATGATCAGCGCTATCACTGTGGAGTGCATTGTATCCAGGGACTGTCTCCCCCCCAAGCCCCAGGAGCCTGACTGTGTGTTGGGTGTGTTGGGTGTGATGCAACTCGGCTATAACGCTTGTCCTGCTGCCTGATTCTCTGAACAGCGTGCATACACTTTTTTGTTTGTTTGTTTGTTTATTTGGAATGCGCGCCAGACCCAGGGGTATCAGGGCGCAGAAGATACATGTATACTTTCAGTTTAGGGTTACAAAGTTATATACATACAATAAGCATAATTAGTTAGGGTTACACAGTTATACATCACAGAGGGATCCTGCAACGTCTGCATTGGAGGGGGGGGGTTGGGCAGTTTGCAGCCTTTGCTCCCAGCTGAGAGTAGTGTGCTGTCCAGGAGCCAGTGGCTGAAGGGCTTGTTTATATGCCACACTGATTGATCGTAGTAGGTTTTACTGAAACGGAGAACACTGGGAAGAAAACCTCTTGGCATTGGCTGAGATGGGACCCAATCCGGGTTGTCCTCTCTCGATGGAAGGGAAGCATGATTGATGTAGTTAACCCTGCAATTTGTAACGCTCACCTGATTCCCGTAGAGGCGCCGGTCTTGACTGGGCGTATACCGTATCTTCAAAGGTGATGTGTAACACACGGCTGGCTCTTTGGGCTGGACCTCTGTGCACTGTATGTCTGACTCGAAGGGTAAGATGTCTGCAGATAGAAAATATGGGATTAAGGAACTGGGTTATTGAATGTCTCTCTCTTCTTCCCTTTCTCTTCTCCTGTAGAACCCCAAAGGTTAACGCTCTCACCTTAGGTAAGTGAACGCCGTGCTCTCCATCTGCCTCGGGGCAGGGTGCTGTAACCAGTTTCTTCACTGGATAAGGGGAGCAGGCCTCTTGACTTCAGAGGACTGCTGTCCGTCGTTTACTGCACGAACGGTAAGTTTCGAGTAATTCTAATGTCTTTAAAGTCTTTAGTAATGATGTTTCTTGTTTTGCAGGGTTCCGGCGATGGCGGATGACGGGCTGAAGTGAGTTGAAGATGGAGCCCGTGTGATGAATAGAAGCGCCTGGAAGCACGTAAGTAAGCGCTTGTTGCCTGCTTCACGATGCGCTCTAACTGTCTTTTTATTTTGCAGGTACAAGTTCGGAGCGGCTGCAGGGTGCCGGAATACCCACTGGGTTAGATGTGGAAAGGAGTAATGGCACGTGAGTATTAAAGTTCCCCAATGTCTTTAAACGCACCTTGTTTTGTCTTTCAGATGCGGGATGCAGCGCCGAAGGCCTCCGGAGCGTGCGAAGAGTTGGTAAGCTTTTGTCTTTCAGATGCCGGAATGCAGTGTGAAGACCTCCGGAGCGCACGAAGAGTAGGTAAGCCTTTGTCTTTCAGATGCCGGAATGCAGCGCGAGGCGTTGGTGACAGCCGATGGACCAGGTAAGTGAAGAGCTGTCACTGAAGACCGTAATGCTAACCTGTTCTTTCTTGTCTTTATAGGTGTTGCTGAAGACTGGATTCAGGATGGTAAGCCTTTTTCCTTAGGCCCAGGATCAGATGCAGAAGACACGATGAGCGTTCTGCTGCAGAGGATGCAAAATAACGCAAAGCAAGATTCATCCATCGGGTGTGGTTTAAATAGCCTCCTGTAGTGCTTAGGTGTCTCCTTCCACAGCCACGCCTAGGTAAGAAAAGAGTTCCTGCTTTCCAGAAGAGTTCCAGTGTTCTGAATCTAGGGAGTGGCTCCTGCCCCACCCAACAGGAAAAGTAGTTCCAAACAGAAGAGGATCAGAGGCTCAACTGGCAGGCAAGTAAGCAGCATGGTCTGCTGCAGGTAAGTCCACCCAAGCATTATGAGCCCGGCGCTTCCAGCGCTGGGACTGGGCATATTTATGAGCCTGGTGCCACTGGCGCCAGGACTGGGTCCAAAAGGTCCCAATTGGGACTGGTTGGCACTCGGAACCTGGGTTATGGATCTGCTTCCAAGGGAGTTGGGAAAACCCTGACCTTTTGGAAGCAGAGGTCATGACAGTACCCCCCCCTCAAGGCCCCTCCCAAACCGGGCTTCTCCGGGGGTTTTGGCTTGTAAGGAAATGTTCGGTGAAATCTTTTGATTAGGCGAGGAGCGTGGACATATTCAGCAGGTTCCCAGGATCTCTCTTGGGGGCCGTAGCCTTTCCAGTCAATTAGGTAAAATAGTTTAGATTTGGAGATCTTGGAGTCCAGAATGCTTTTGACTTCAAACTCGAGTTCTCCATCAACTAGGATAGGTTTTGGAGATTTAGTTAGTCGGGTTTGAGGTTGCACGGGTTTTAATAGAGAGACGTGGAAGACCGGATGTATCTTCATGTGCGGGGGCAAGTCCAACTTGACCGCTACTGGGTTTACTATGGTAGTGATGGAATAGGGACCAAGGTATCTTGGGTTGAATGTGCGTGGCCCTTTTAGAGGTAGATATTTGGTGGATAACCAGACTTGATCCCCTACTTGATATTGAGGGGCTTCCTTCCGATGTTGATCTGCTCCTTTCTTGTATTGTTCTTTAGCCCTTTGAAGGTGAGAAACAGCTTCCTTAAAGGCTTAGGTGATTGTAGAATGCAGGTAGTCTACTGCTGGTGTTTCAAGATCTTGGAGGGGATCCAACTCCGAGGTTCGAGGGTGACTGCCGTACAAAAGAAAAAACGGGGTTTTCTCAGTTCCCGAATGGACAGAGTTATTGTAGGCATATTCGGCTATCCAAAGGATGTCTTTCCAAGTTTTTTCAGTTTGTTGCAGCATGCAGCGTAAATACTGTTCCAGAGTTTGATTGGTCCTCTCGGTTTGTCCGTCGGTCTGAGGGTGGTGACTGGTCGATAGTCTCACATCAATTTGAGCCGACCGACAGCAACTTCGCCAAAAATGAGAAATAAATTGACTACCTCGATCCGAAATTAGAAACCGTGCAGTCGGACGATGTTTTCGAGAAATTCTCGGGCCAGAGTTGCTGCTGTTGGCAAGCCTTTGAGCAGAATGAAATGCGCCATCTTGGAGAATAAGTCCACGATTACTAGAATCATATTGTATCCGGAGCATGGAGGTAGATCGGTGATGAAGTCCATAGAAAGCGTATGCCAAGGGCGAGGTGGGATGTCAATAGGGCGTAAGAGGCCTGCTGGTCTTTCCTTTTGACTCTTGTTTTGGGCGCATACTCCACAGGACATTATAAAGTCTCTGATATCTTTTTTCCAAGACGGCCACCAGAAGTAGCGCTTGATCTTTTCTGAGGTCTTGGCCATACCGGGATGTCCTTCCATTAAAGAATCGTGATAACAAGAGATTACTTTTTTCTGTAAATCTGTGCTGGGTAGGTATAATCGTTCTTGGAAATACAATAAGTTGTCCTTTACTGCAAAGTCCTTTCCCTGCAGATGCCAATTCTGTATGTCTGCTGGAGTTACAAGTTGCCTGGCTTTATCCTTAACTTCCTCTATAGATTCTGTGGCGATTACACACAGAATTCTTTGTTCGGGAATGATTGGTACAGGTTTAGGGTTGATCAAGTGTTCTTCCACACCCATCCGAGAAAGGGCATCAGCTTTACTGTTCTTTGTACCAGGTCGATAGGTAATTATGAAGTCAAACTCGGCAAAGAATAATGCCCAACGGAGTTGTCTAGAGGATTGGGCTTTTGCGGTTTTCAAATATTGCAGGTTTCGGTGATCCGTAATCACAGTAACGGTGTGTCGGGCCCCCAGCAGATAATGCCGCCAAGCCTTAAAGGCAGACTTGATTGCCAGAAGTTCCTTGTCAGTAATCGTGTAATTGATTTCAGGAGGCGAGAATTTGCGGGACCAAAATGCCACGGGATGCAACTGATTGGTTACCGGGTCCTTTTGTGATAGAACTGCCCCCATGGCAAGGCTTGAAGCATCAGTTTCCACGATGTAGGGGAGTTCGGGGCGAGGGTGTTTTAAGATTGGTGCAGAGATAAATTTAGTCTTCAAATCCTGGAAAGCTTGTTCCGCCTCGGTAGACCATTCAAAACGTTTGTTTTTCTTTAACAGGGCAGTGATGGGCTGGACTATTCGAGAGAATTCGGGGATAAACCTGCGGTAAAAGTTAGCGAAGCCTAACATGCTTTGCACACCTTTTACGGAGGATGGTGATGGCCATTTGAGAACTGCATCGACCTTCTTTGAATCCATACGCACTCCGCCAGGTGATAATATGAATCCCAAGAATTCAACTTCAGTCACGTTGAAAACACATTTTTCCAACTTAGCGAAAAGTTTGTGTTGACGCAATCTTTCGAGGACCATTTTCACGTGTTTCCGATGTTCAGATTCCGATGAAGAATAAACGAGGATGTCGTCAATGTAAACAACAACACACACATCTATGAGCTCTCTGAGGACATCGTTCATAAAATATTGAAAGGCGGCCGGGGCATTGCAAAGTCCGAAGGGCATGACCTGATATTCAAATAGCCCATACTTGGTGCGGAAGGCCGTCTTCCATTCATCGCCCTCTTTTACTCGTACCAAGTGGTAAGCTCCTCTAAGATCCAGCTTTGTATATATGCATGCTTTTCTGACTTGGTCCAGGAGTTCAGGGATCAAAGGTAACGGATATCTATTCTTAACGGTGATCTGGTTCAGGGAGCGATAATCTATACTAGTTCTAAGGTCTCCTTCCTTTTTTGGAACGAAGAACAAAGCTGAAGAAGCAGGGGACTTGGAAGGACGAATAAACCCATTTGCCAGGTATTGATCCAGGTATTGTCGAAGGTGAAGGTTCTCAGGCTCGGTGAGGGCATAAATTCTACTACAAGGATGAGTATATCCAGGTATCAGGTCTATCTGGCAGTCATAAAACCTATGAGGAGGTAGAGAGTTAGCCTGATCCTTCCGGAAAACATCTTGGTATTCTAGGTATTCGGGAGGTAACTGGGGAGTCTCTGAAGAAATTGCTGCCAGTGCAACACAAGGTGGAGGGTGACAAGTAGAGACACATTCTGGAAACTGGACCGTTCTTGCTCGCCAATCGATCAGAGGATTGTGTTTCTCTAACCAAGGTATTCCTAGAATAATCTGAAACTGAGGGGCCTTGATCACATCGAACACGATCTTCTCATGGTGTCCATCTTGACTTACTAGCGTCACCTCTTGAGTGGTATGCGTTACTGGCCCGGAGGCTATCTCGGTACCATCCACCGTAGTAATGACGTCCTTTACAGCCTTGGGACAAAGAGTTAGATTCATCCTCAAAACCATTTCATGATCCACATAATTGCCGATGGCACCGCTGTCGACGTAAGCTTCAATTGCATGTAATCGATCCGGATTATCAGGGCTAATGAGGACCATAGGTATCACGAAATGCGAGGTCACGGAACTGGTTTTCTCGCTCGGCAAGAGGACCTCTATTCTTGTCGGGCGAGGTCGTTTCCCTGCTCAGAGTTTGTAACTTTGGTAACTGCAGCTCCTACTGCCTTCTTGGCAGGTTTCACCGGACAGTCTCGAAGAAAGTGCCCTGAGTTTCCGCATTAGAGGCATAATTGCAACTGTTTTCTCCTTTCCCGCTCCTTTTGTGTTAGAGGACCTTTCAGACCCCCTATTTGCATGGGTTCCCCGGAGTCTACTCCTTTGGAAGGAGTTGGCGGTTTGGAAAATACTCGAGCATCAAACTTGGAACGATCGGCCTTCCTGTTCTGCAGTCTGTGATCTATTTGAACGACTAAGTCTATATAGTCCGAACAATCTTGTGGGGGATTCACTACTTGGGCTAACACATCTTTGAGCTCTCCACGTAGACCTCTATAAAACAGCGTAATCCTTTTGTCCTCAGGCCATTGAGTTTCCACTATCAGTCTGTTGAAAGACGCAATATAAGCCAAAAGGTCTTGATTACCTTGTCGCAACGAAAGAAGCTCATTGTCCAAGGCCTGCCCCTGTGAATGTCTTGCGAACAGTTTTTCCATACTGAGCTGAAAAGCTTGAAAATCATGGAGGACCGGATCATCTTGATTTACTAGAGGGATCGACCAGTCTGCCGCATTGCCAATAAGGTACGAAAGCACGAAAGCTACTTTAGCTTGATCAGTTGGAAAGGCTGCTGGCCGGCATAAGAAATGCAACCGGCACTGATTGATAAATACTGCAAACCTCTTTGGGTCACCAGAAAATCGTTCGGGCGGAGCCAGAGGTACATTCCCAGGTAGGTTGATCTGCACTGGATTCATAGAGGATGTAGAAGGAAGATTTCCCCCAGATGCGGGTAACGGGGTCTGTCCGGCTTGTGACTAGCAATTGTCTAGCAAGATCATCTGTTCGCTCCTTGGAAATAATCAGTTCCCTTCTTAGAGCGTTTGTTTCCTGACGGGCTGCATGCACTTCTGCCCTTAGTTCCCCAAGTAACTGGGCTAGCTGGTGGGTATCCGAGGTTTCCATAGCGCCTGGACGGGAGTTTTGTGGTAGGCTTTGCGTTCTGTAACGCTCACCTGTTTCCCGTAGAGGCGCCGGTCTTGACTGGGCGTATACCGTATCTTCAAAGGTGATGTGTAACACACGGCTGGCTCTTTGGGCTGGACCTCTGTGCACTGTATGTCTGACTTGAAGGGTAAGATGTCTGCAGATAGAAAATATGGGATTAAGGAACTGGGTTATTGAATGTCTCTCTCTTCTTCCCTTTCTCTTCTCCTGTAGAACCACAAAGGTTAACGCTCTCACCTTAGGTAAGTGAACGCCGTGCTCTCCATCTGCCTCGGGGCAGGGTGCTGTAACCAGTTTCTTCACTGGATAAGGGGAGCAGGCCTCTTGACTTCAGAGGACTGCTGTCCGTCGTTTACTGCACGAACGGTAAGTTTCGAGTAATTCTAATGTCTTTAAAGTCTTTAGTAATGATGTTTCTTGTTTTGCAGGGTTCCGGCGATGGCGGATGACGGGCTGAAGTGAGTTGAAGATGGAGCCCGTGTGATGAATAGAAGCGCCTGGAAGCACGTAAGTAAGCGCTTGTTGCCTGCTTCACGATGCGCTCTAACTGTCTTTTTATTTTGCAGGTACAAGTTCGGAGCGGCTGCAGGGTGCCGGAATACCCACTGGGTTAGATGTGGAAAGGAGTAATGGCACGTGAGTATTAAAGTTCCCCAATGTCTTTAAACGCACCTTGTTTTGTCTTTCAGATGCGGGATGCAGCGCCGAAGGCCTCCGGAGCGTGCGAAGAGTTGGTAAGCTTTTGTCTTTCAGATGCCGGAATGCAGTGTGAAGACCTCCGGAGCGCACGAAGAGTAGGTAAGCCTTTGTCTTTCAGATGCCGGAATGCAGCGCGAGGCGTTGGTGACAGCCGATGGACCAGGTAAGTGAAGAGCTGTCACTGAAGACCGTAATGCTAACCTGTTCTTTCTTGTCTTTATAGGTGTTGCTGAAGACTGGATTCAGGATGGTAAGCCTTTTTCCTTAGGCCCAGGATCAGATGCAGAAGACACGATGAGCGTTCTGCTGCAGAGGATGCAAAATAACGCAAAGCAAGATTCATCCATCGGGTGTGGTTTAAATAGCCTCCTGTAGTGCTTAGGTGTCTCCTTCCACAGCCACGCCTAGGTAAGAAAAGAGTTCCTGCTTTCCAGAAGAGTTCCAGTGTTCTGAATCTAGGGAGTGGCTCCTGCCCCACCCAACAGGAAAAGTAGTTCCAAACAGAAGAGGATCAGAGGCTCAACTGGCAGGCAAGTAAGCAGCATGGTCTGCTGCAGGTAAGTCCACCCAAGCATTATGAGCCCGGCGCTTCCAGCGCTGGGACTGGGCATATTTATGAGCCTGGTGCCACTGGCGCCAGGACTGGGTCCAAAAGGTCCCAATTGGGACTGGTTGGCACTCGGAACCTGGGTTATGGATCTGCTTCCAAGGGAGTTGGGAAAACCCTGACCTTTTGGAAGCAGAGGTCATGACAGTACCCCCCCCTCAAGGCCCCTCCCAAACCGGGCTTCTCCGGGGGTTTTGGCTTGTAAGGAAATGTTCGGTGAAATCTTTTGATTAGGCGAGGAGCGTGGACATATTCAGCAGGTTCCCAGGATCTCTCTTGGGGGCCGTAGCCTTTCCAGTCAATTAGGTAAAATAGTTTAGATTTGGAGATCTTGGAGTCCAGAATGCTTTTGACTTCAAACTCGAGTTCTCCATCAACTAGGATAGGTTTTGGAGATTTAGTTAGTCGGGTTTGAGGTTGCACGGGTTTTAATAGAGAGACGTGGAAGACCGGATGTATCTTCATGTGCGGGGGCAAGTCCAACTTGACCGCTACTGGGTTTACTATGGTAGTGATGGAATAGGGACCAAGGTATCTTGGGTTGAATGTGCGTGGCCCTTTTAGAGGTAGATATTTGGTGGATAACCAGACTTGATCCCCTACTTGATATTGAGGGGCTTCCTTCCGATGTTGATCTGCTCCTTTCTTGTATTGTTCTTTAGCCCTTTGAAGGTGAGAAACAGCTTCCTTAAAGGCTTGGGTGATTGTAGAATGCAGGTAGTCTACTGCTGGTGTTTCAAGATCTTGGAGGGGATCCAACTCCGAGGTTCGAGGGTGACTGCCGTACAAAAGAAAAAACGGGGTTTTCTCAGTTCCCGAATGGACAGAGTTATTGTAGGCATATTCGGCTATCCAAAGGATGTCTTTCCAAGTTTTTTCAGTTTGTTGCAGCATGCAGCGTAAATACTGTTCCAGAGTTTGATTGGTCCTCTCGGTTTGTCCGTCGGTCTGAGGGTGGTGACTGGTCGATAGTCTCACATCAATTTGAGCCGACCGACAGCAACTTCGCCAAAAATGAGAAATAAATTGACTACCTCGATCCGAAATTAGAAACCGTGCAGTCGGACGATGTTTTCGAGAAATTCTCGGGCCAGAGTTGCTGCTGTTGGCAAGCCTTTGAGCAGAATGAAATGCGCCATCTTGGAGAATAAGTCCACGATTACTAGAATCATATTGTATCCGGAGCATGGAGGTAGATCGGTGATGAAGTCCATAGAAAGCGTATGCCAAGGGCGAGGTGGGATGTCAATAGGGCGTAAGAGGCCTGCTGGTCTTTCCTTTTGACTCTTGTTTTGGGCGCATACTCCACAGGACATTATAAAGTCTCTGATATCTTTTTTCCAAGACGGCCACCAGAAGTAGCGCTTGATCTTTTCTGAGGTCTTGGCCATACCGGGATGTCCTTCCATTAAAGAATCGTGATAACAAGAGATTACTTTTTTCTGTAAATCTGTGCTGGGTAGGTATAATCGTTCTTGGAAATACAATAAGTTGTCCTTTACTGCAAAGTCCTTTCCCTGCAGATGCCAATTCTGTATGTCTGCTGGAGTTACAAGTTGCCTGGCTTTATCCTTAACTTCCTCTATAGATTCTGTGGCGATTACACACAGAATTCTTTGTTCGGGAATGATTGGTACAGGTTTAGGGTTGATCAAGTGTTCTTCCACACCCATCCGAGAAAGGGCATCAGCTTTACCGTTCTTTGTACCAGGTCGATAGGTAATTATGAAGTCAAACTCGGCAAAGAATAATGCCCAACGGAGTTGTCTAGAGGATTGGGCTTTTGCGGTTTTCAAATATTGCAGGTTTCGGTGATCCGTAATCACAGTAACGGTGTGTCGGGCCCCCAGCAGATAATGCCGCCAAGCCTTAAAGGCAGACTTGATTGCCAGAAGTTCCTTGTCAGTAATCGTGTAATTGATTTCAGGAGGCGAGAATTTGCGGGACCAAAATGCCACGGGATGCAACTGATTGGTTACCGGGTCCTTTTGTGATAGAACTGCCCCCATGGCAAGGCTTGAAGCATCAGTTTCCACGATGTAGGGGAGTTCGGGGCGAGGGTGTTTTAAGATTGGTGCAGAGATAAATTTAGTCTTCAAATCCTGGAAAGCTTGTTCCGCCTCGGTAGACCATTCAAAACGTTTGTTTTTCTTTAACAGGGCAGTGATGGGCTGGACTATTCGAGAGAATTCGGGGATAAACCTGCGGTAAAAGTTAGCGAAGCCTAACATGCTTTGCACACCTTTTACGGAGGATGGTGATGGCCATTTGAGAACTGCATCGACCTTCTTTGAATCCATACGCACTCCGCCAGGTGATAATATGAATCCCAAGAATTCAACTTCAGTCACGTTGAAAACACATTTTTCCAACTTAGCGAAAAGTTTGTGTTGACGCAATCTTTCGAGGACCATTTTCACGTGTTTCCGATGTTCAGATTCCGATGAAGAATAAACGAGGATGTCGTCAATGTAAACAACAACACACACATCTATGAGCTCTCTGAGGACATCGTTCATAAAATATTGAAAGGCGGCCGGGGCATTGCAAAGTCCGAAGGGCATGACCTGATATTCAAATAGCCCATACTTGGTGCGGAAGGCCGTCTTCCATTCATCGCCCTCTTTTACTCGTACCAAGTGGTAAGCTCCTCTAAGATCCAGCTTTGTATATATGCATGCTTTTCTGACTTGGTCCAGGAGTTCAGGGATCAAAGGTAACGGATATCTATTCTTAACGGTGATCTGGTTCAGGGAGCGATAATCTATACTAGTTCTAAGGTCTCCTTCCTTTTTTGGAACGAAGAACAAAGCTGAAGAAGCAGGGGACTTGGAAGGACGAATAAACCCATTTGCCAGGTATTGATCCAGGTATTGTCGAAGGTGAAGGTTCTCAGGCTCGGTGAGGGCATAAATTCTACTACAAGGATGAGTATATCCAGGTATCAGGTCTATCTGGCAGTCATAAAACCTATGAGGAGGTAGAGAGTTAGCCTGATCCTTCCGGAAAACATCTTGGTATTCTAGGTATTCGGGAGGTAACTGGGGAGTCTCTGAAGAAATTGCTGCCAGTGCAACACAAGGTGGAGGGTGACAAGTAGAGACACATTCTGGAAACTGGACCGTTCTTGCTCGCCAATCGATCAGAGGATTGTGTTTCTCTAACCAAGGTATTCCTAGAATAATCTGAAACTGAGGGGCCTTGATCACATCGAACACGATCTTCTCATGGTGTCCATCTTGACTTACTAGCGTCACCTCTTGAGTGGTATGCGTTACTGGCCCGGAGGCTATCTCGGTACCATCCACCGTAGTAATGACGTCCTTTACAGCCTTGGGACAAAGAGTTAGATTCATCCTCAAAACCATTTCATGATCCACATAATTGCCGATGGCACCGCTGTCGACGTAAGCTTCAATTGCATGTAATCGATCCGGATTATCAGGGCTAATGAGGACCATAGGTATCACGAAATGCGAGGTCACGGAACTGGTTTTCTCGCTCGGCAAGAGGACCTCTATTCTTGTCGGGCGAGGTCGTTTCCCTGCTCAGAGTTTGTAACTTTGGTAACTGCAGCTCCTACTGCCTTCTTGGCAGGTTTCACCGGACAGTCTCGAAGAAAGTGCCCTGAGTTTCCGCATTAGAGGCATAATTGCAACTGTTTTCTCCTTTCCCGCTCCTTTTGTGTTAGAGGACCTTTCAGACCCCCTATTTGCATGGGTTCCCCGGAGTCTACTCCTTTGGAAGGAGTTGGCGGTTTGGAAAATACTCGAGCATCAAACTTGGAACGATCGGCCTTCCTGTTCTGCAGTCTGTGATCTATTTGAACGACTAAGTCTATATAGTCCGAACAATCTTGTGGGGGATTCACTACTTGGGCTAACACATCTTTGAGCTCTCCACGTAGACCTCTATAAAACAGCGTAATACTTTTGTCCTCAGGCCATTGAGTTTCCACTATCAGTCTGTTGAAAGACGCAATATAAGCCAAAAGGTCTTGATTACCTTGTCGCAACGAAAGAAGCTCATTGTCCAAGGCCTGCCCCTGTGAATGTCTTGCGAACAGTTTTTCCATACTGAGCTGAAAAGCTTGAAAATCATGGAGGACCGGATCATCTTGATTTACTAGAGGGATCGACCAGTCTGCCGCATTGCCAATAAGGTACGAAAGCACGAAAGCTACTTTAGCTTGATCAGTTGGAAAGGCTGCTGGCCGGCATAAGAAATGCAACCGGCACTGATTGATAAATACTGCAAACCTCTTTGGGTCACCAGAAAATCGTTCGGGCGGAGCCAGAGGTACATTCCCAGGTAGGTTGATCTGCACTGGATTCATAGAGGATGTAGAAGGAAGATTTCCCCCAGATGCGGGTAACGGGGTCTGTCCGGCTTGTGACTAGCAATTGTCTAGCAAGATCATCTGTTCGCTCCTTGGAAATAATCAGTTCCCTTCTTAGAGCGTTTGTTTCCTGACGGGCTGCATGCACTTCTGCCCTTAGTTCCCCAAGTAACTGGGCTAGCTGGTGGGTATCCGAGGTTTCCATAGCGCCTGGACGGGAGTTTTGTGGTAGGCTTTGCGTTCTGTAACGCTCACCTGTTTCCCGTAGAGGCGCCGGTCTTGACTGGGCGTATACCGTATCTTCAAAGGTGATGTGTAACACACGGCTGGCTCTTTGGGCTGGACCTCTGTGCACTGTATGTCTGACTTGAAGGGTAAGATGTCTGCAGATAGAAAATATGGGATTAAGGAACTGGGTTATTGAATGTCTCTCTCTTCTTCCCTTTCTCTTCTCCTGTAGAACCACAAAGGTTAACGCTCTCACCTTAGGTAAGTGAACGCCGTGCTCTCCATCTGCCTCGGGGCAGGGTGCTGTAACCAGTTTCTTCACTGGATAAGGGGAGCAGGCCTCTTGACTTCAGAGGACTGCTGTCCGTCGTTTACTGCACGAACGGTAAGTTTCGAGTAATTCTAATGTCTTTAAAGTCTTTAGTAATGATGTTTCTTGTTTTGCAGGGTTCCGGCGATGGCGGATGACGGGCTGAAGTGAGTTGAAGATGGAGCCCGTGTGATGAATAGAAGCGCCTGGAAGCACGTAAGTAAGCGCTTGTTGCCTGCTTCACGATGCGCTCTAACTGTCTTTTTATTTTGCAGGTACAAGTTCGGAGCGGCTGCAGGGTGCCGGAATACCCACTGGGTTAGATGTGGAAAGGAGTAATGGCACGTGAGTATTAAAGTTCCCCAATGTCTTTAAACGCACCTTGTTTTGTCTTTCAGATGCGGGATGCAGCGCCGAAGGCCTCCGGAGCGTGCGAAGAGTTGGTAAGCTTTTGTCTTTCAGATGCCGGAATGCAGTGTGAAGACCTCCGGAGCGCACGAAGAGTAGGTAAGCCTTTGTCTTTCAGATGCCGGAATGCAGCGCGAGGCGTTGGTGACAGCCGATGGACCAGGTAAGTGAAGAGCTGTCACTGAAGACCGTAATGCTAACCTGTTCTTTCTTGTCTTTATAGGTGTTGCTGAAGACTGGATTCAGGATGGTAAGCCTTTTTCCTTAGGCCCAGGATCAGATGCAGAAGACAAGATGAGCGTTCTGCTGCAGAGGATGCAGAATAACGCAAAGCAAGATTCATCCATCGGGTGTGGTTTAAATAGCCTCCTGTAGTGCTTAGGTGTCTCCTTCCACAGCCACGCCTAGGTAAGAAAAGAGTTCCTGCTTTCCAGAAGAGTTCCAGTGTTCTGAATCTAGGGAGTGGCTCCTGCCCCACCCAACAGGAAAAGTAGTTCCAAACAGAAGAGGATCAGAGGCTCAACTGGCAGGCAAGTAAGCAGCATGGTCTGCTGCAGGTAAGTCCACCCAAGCATTATGAGCCTGGCGCTTCCAGCGCTGGGACTGGGCATATTTATGAGCCTGGTGCCACTGGCGCCAGGACTGGGTCCAAAAGGTCCCAATTGGGACTGGTTGGCACTCGGAACCTGGGTTATGGATCTGCTTCCAAGGGAGTTGGGAAAACCCTGACCTTTTGGAAGCAGAGATCATGACACAGTTTGAGCGCTCCTGCACTGACGTCAAACTAAGTAGGGTCACCCTTCTTAGGGTTTCACCCTTGGCTGCATAGTGACAATTGTCGGTGTGCTGAGACCCCACAAGAATGTAAGTGAATAAACACAAACATGAAAGACCAACGTTTTCTGGATGTACCTAATAATTCGTCTGGGCGTTCTGTGTGGTTTCTTTAACCGAAGTATGTGAGTGAACATTTAATAGTTCGACCTGTTGTGGAGAGTTCAACCTTTTTTTCAGTTTTTTTTAATGGGGGACACGACCACAATAGCCTTCATATCTACCCCGCTAAACCCTCCCACATATGCATACATACATTTGTGATTCAAACTACGTAAATAGGTCGAACTAAATATCCAGTCTCAAAACGTGGTCGACAAAACCGCTATATATCCAGGTGAGCATGTGTGGCACTGGAAAATGTCTACTTTGTGGATCGGAATATCCCTAATAATGAGGGCAAGTCTTCAGATTAGGGCCATGACACTTATGAAGACAAATGACATGGGGAAGTAGACCAGTTCAATGCAGCAAAGGGCCCAGTGTAATATTGAAATACTGAAACAGTAAAATAATCACCAGACAGTGCTGCCCCCCTATATATGTTTTTATTGAGGACCGACCCGATTGAACGATCCAGAAATACTTGGCCCACCACAAGGCTTTGAGGAAAGACCCCCCACGCACTCTTGCCTCTCCATTTTCGGCTTCACCAGCCTTCAGCATACCTGACCACATGCCCTAGAGTCAGGGTCGGACTGGGACATAAAATTGGCCTGGAAAAAATGAAAAAGTGGCCCACACTCGCAAATTAGTTTCCTTTCAGACCCGACTGTTTGAGTACTACGCAAGGGAGAATGTTTGTTAAATTATATGCAATGTTGTATTTGAAATGAGTGCTGTTGGTTAAAACGATTGCAGTCGCCCATGTAACCAGCTCACTCTGGCCAGAAAAATGGCCCCACACTAGAATCATGGGCTGGCACTTCGGGCATTGCCCCATAGTCCTTTAGGTCAGTCCAAGCCTGCCTAGAGTGTGCAAGTAAGCAACTGGAAAGACCAAGGTAAAGGATAAAATTGCAGAGTCAGCACTTCTTTGCACCAGGTAGAGCAGCAAATAAGCAACATCAGTCTAGCAAGAGCGCCCAGGCCTTTCTCGCCCTCCAGGGGTCACATGCTGGCTGCAATGGATGATCGGGGTCACATCGAGATGGGCAAGTTGATCAACTGAATGAGAAAGTGGCACAGTTGGAGTCCAGAACCTCATCGCCAGAGCAAAGAGAGCCGCTGTGTCGATTCACCAATATACCTAGATGATCCCAATAGGAAGCTGTTGGGAAAAGTGATGGACGTGGTAACCACAGGGAATAGGGCCAGGGTAAATACCCTTGAATACATAAATAATAGAGTGCGCGTGAAACAAATCAAAGTGATCGGTCTCCCCTATGGCGTGGAAGGGAGCGATCGTATTTCCTTTGCTCTCAATTGACTCCAGGACGTTAATCGGCGTAGAAGTCGAAGATGACATTATATATGTGTGTAAGGGTTCCAGTACTAAAATGGGCTCTTCTGAACTACCACAAGATGTGGAAATGGGACCAACACTCATCACCAAGGTATCGGACGCCTAATGCAAAGGGAACTTCTGAATGGCAACAGCCAGGGATCCACATATGATGAAGTCAAACTATTTTACTCCACACTGTTTTAAGTTGGGTTTAAAACCAGATTTATAGATAGTACAAAAGTAGTTCCCATTCCCGATAAGGGTATTTTTTAGGGAAGTAAAAAATATATGTTAACTCTAAAACAGACATCCTTTTATTATTCATAGTTCAGTGAACCAAGCAATTATTGATATTTAAACAATGCATGTTTGCATTAAAGTTCGCCTTCAAATCAGACATGTATAACATTGAGAGATCCTTTGTGTGGCAATGCTCTACAAGTATCACTCATCACATGAATTTGTGCAGCTGTGTGGCTGGTAGCATCTGCCGGGTTCTTTGTGTCAGTTGTTTCTGATTTCTATTTCCACTATAGAAAGTGGCGACGAAAGCCTCAACTGACACACATGAAGCATGTGTCAGTTGGGGCTTTCCCCGCCACTTTCTCTCCCCCCCCCACCTTTGACTGACTCACACCCTGACACAGCCCTTTTCATGCTCCACTCTTCTATCTCTGATACTCTTGACTTTCTTGCCCCTGTCATGAGGATCCGCTTGAAGCCCAAAGCCAAGTGCAACTCCTGCTATGACTCTGACCTCGTCACCCTTAAACGCAAGTGCAGGGTGGGTGACAGGAAATGGCTAGCTTCTTATGCATCCTCTGACAATCTGGCCTGCTGCCTGCTCCAAAGGCAATGCCAACTCTCTGTCTGCCCTAAGAAGAGAGCCCACATCCAAGCCCGCATCTCTGCGGCATCTAACAACTCGGCTAAAGTCTTTAAAATCTGCAAGGAGCTGGCCAATCCACCTGCAGTCTCCGCCTCTCCTCTACGCTTCCAGGCCCTCTGCTTGGCCCTGGCTTCTCATTTCATCTCTGAAACCTAGGACATCCTGTCCACCCTCTCGTTCTCTCCACCTCCTCCCTGTACTCTCTACTCACATCTGGCCCCCCTGTGGCTAGCTCGCCTCCCTCTTTCTCTTCCTCTCCTCTGTTCTCCCCTGACAAGGTTTCTAGGCAAGTCCGATCTATAAAAGTCTCATCAAAACAGGTTCTTCCAAAACCATCAAGGTCCACATTGACACCCTCGCTCCTGCCCTGGCTGACTTCTGCAACCACTCCTTCACCACTGGAGCCTTCCCTTCCCCCCATAAGCACTCTCTTGTGCACCCTCTTCTCAAGAAACCCACAGCCGACTCCTGCCCGGCTAACTATCGCCCAATCTAAGTCACTCCTTTCCTTGGCAAACTTCTGGAAAAGCTGGCCATCTCCAAGCTTAATCTTCACACTCAATCTGTTAGTTGTCTCCATGACCATCAGTCTGGCTTTAGAGCAGCCAGAAGCACGGAAACTGCTCTCCTGAACATCTGTGAAGACATGCTCTCTAACCTAGATTCTAATTTCCCCTCTGTCCTCATCTTACTTGATCTCTCTTCTGCCTTTGACACGGTCAACCATGCCATCCTGCTCAATCATCTCCGTAATAACCTGGGTATCACCGATCAGGCCCTGGTCTGGCTGACCTCGTTCCTCTCTGATCGAACCTCCCAGGTCCAACTTGGGTCTTTCCTTTCCTCTATCTCATTGTCTACCTGTGGTGTTCCCCAGGGGTCTAACCTCTCTCCCTGGCTGTTAAACCAATACATGGCACCTCTTACCCACTGCTTTGCCGCTCTCTGCTCCAACTTTCAGTGCTATGCGGATGACACTCGGCTCATTTTCAGGCTCCCCTCTGCCACCTCCTCTCCTTCTCTCATCTTTGACTGTCTGCCAGCTATCCAGGAGTGGTGTGCCACCAAGATCTCTGCCTTAATGCCAGTAAGATGGAGATTCTCCTCATTGGCTCACCTGCACATCCCTTTCCTGTCACTCTCTGGCCAGCCTCCCTTGGGCCTCTTCCTGCTCCCACCTGTGAGGAAAAGAACCTCAGGATCATCTTCGACTCCACACTCTCACATCTCTTTCGTCTCTAAGAAGTCAAACTACCAACTGCACCTCCTGAGGGGTATTCTTCCATTCCTCTCCTTCCCCCAGAAGCTCACTGTCTCTGAGCTCTGGTTCTTTCTAGCCTGGACTACTACAACAGCCTCTTTCTAGATATGCCCGCTTCGACTCCCCGCCCTCTGCAACTCATCCAGAACAGGACTGCAAGAGTTGTCCTTGGCCTCAAGCCCAGGGATCGTATCTCTCCAGCACTGAAATCTCTGCATTGACTCCCAGTGGCTGCAAGGATTAAGTTCAAGACCCTGTGCATTGTCCACAAGTCCTTCTGGGGCCTGGCTCCCCAATACCTCCAACTCTCTCTTCATAAATACCTTCCTACTCAAGCTCTTCGACCCTCCACCTCCAGCTCCCTCAGGGTCAGTCGCTTCTCCAACCAATGAGTTGGTGGTAGATGTCTTTCTTCAGCTGCAGCTTCCCTCTGGAACAGCCTTCCTGCCTCTCTTAAACTTGAGGCAATCAATCTCCAGTTCCGGAAGCACCTCAAGACCTTTCTCTTTGCTTCTGCCTTCTCTCTTCCTCTCCCCTGCTGTTTTCCTGTCTGATACTGCACTGGTCAGCCTCTGATTCGGGCCCAGGTCATTGCCCGCCCAGTTGCACACCTGCACTGCCTCCTGGCAACGCTTGCACTTGGGTCTCTATCTGTAACCCTACAGTCCCCCTACCTGCAGTTTTGGACGCTTGCTGTCTGCACTTACCCTTGCCCCTGCCACCTGCTGGCCACACTTCTTGTTATTTGTCTTGATCCCATGTACAGCACTGCCCCCCTCCCCTTTCCCCTGGCACTTTTCCCCTCCATCTCCCCTGCACTTGCACGATCTCAATGTCACTTGGCCTAGTAAGATCGTTGTTTCTGTCCTCCCTCTGTTCCCCCTTCCTTGCCTCGTTCCATCTTGAAACTCTTGTGCATAGGCTCGTTACAAATGCCATATCATATCATATTGGGAGTATTTTGTCTTCCAACTTGAACACTCTTTAGCAATGTTTCCTTGCTTGGAGTAAAAGCATGGATGCTATGACCCGCTAAGCTAAAGAGTTCTTTGGCCGGGTAGAGAATACATTTTCTGGGATGCTAAGCAGGCAGAGGAACCACTGAAGTCGATCCCTGGAGGAGCTACTGCCCATATAGATAAGGGTTGAAGAGGCATAGCATAGGGAGATTTTTCCACAGCCCTGATGAGGGATGTGCAACCATCTAACCTATTGGAGAAACAGTGATTCCCGCAAAAGGGAAGCCAAGCCAAGGGAAGTCAAGCCACTCTAAAGTGACCATGGCAGAGCAGTCAAGCCTAACTTAAGGGAGGAAGGAAGGTAAGAAGGAAACTTTGGTTATTCCAGTCAATTAGCCCCAAAAACACCCAACACTGGCATATTGAAACAATGCACAGTTTATTCAAGTCACACATCCAGGGTTTGTCTTGTAGTCTCTGTGTTCGTTAAAATGAAATGGAGGTAGGAAATGGGGCATGCAAAACTGGCCTGACATGTTGAAAGAGAAACCACCAGAATGTGCTTATCTTGTCCTTAGTGTGCTGGGGGTGATTTCCCCATGAATCTTGCATGTAAAAAGGATAGTATCATGGCTCTTAGCTTAAGAGGCAGGGATGCCTTGTTGCCCGACCCATCCCTGCTGACTTTGTTATGCCATTCTTGATAATGTTGAAAGGGTGTCAGGTGTCTGAAAACCATACACAGCATCTCACTTGGGGAACGATGGCAAATAGTAACAATGCTCTGCTCCTCTTCTGGGGCAATGCTTTACAGTGGGTAGTCAGGCAACGGGGCACCAGTGTTCACCTAGTTTGGAACTCTGGCACAGAGGCGAAGGATCAGGGCTACACCTCTGAGCAATCGGGGCAATGGTTTTCAAGGGGTTTGGGGTGTATTGGGGTGTCAATGTCCAATGCATATGGCTGTGGTGCTGTGTGTGGAGCTGCCACGGGCGATGGTGTCAATGAGAAAGGTGGCATAAGGGGTCTAAAGAGGGAGCAATATTCAGGTCAGGTGAGCAAATTATGAAGCAGAGGGTGGGGCACTAGGGATGATTGGCAAAGGTGCGGAACGGGTGTCCCTAGCATGATAGCAGTGCTATTTAATGGTGCTGTGCTGCTTGTCCTGGAATGCTGGGGTTACACGTCATGGGCTCTTCGCATTGTGGTTGCAACTAGACGACATATTGCACCTCTATCACAGTCAGTGTACCTGTTGTGTCTGCGGCTGGGCAGCCAGCACCCCATGCACCTTTGGCACCGTCTTCACACATTGCAGCTCAGGGGGTGAACATGTCCCTTCTGGATCCACGGGTTCTAAGAAAATCCTCTTCATCCAGGAGTGCAATGGTGCAGGCAGCCTGCAGATGCTGAGCTTTCCTGCAGGCTGAAGTCCTTCTTCTTAAAATGAATGATACTCCTGAGCAGCATCAGCGTCATCCTCAAGATCACGGGCAGATTCTGATCCCTGCTCTTTTTTCCAACGCCATCGGGTGGTGCTTGCTGGCTTCTTGATCACTCCTTGTAACTGAACCATCGCAGGGATCTTAGGAAACCTGGCCACGGCCTTCCCTTTCTCCACCCCATGGTGTCCTTCAATGGGATAGACTCCCCTAAGACGATCATCAGGAGCTGTAGGGACAACATAGGTGTTGGAGCTAAAGAAAGAAAATACAGCATCTTATAATCATGGGCTCTCACAAATGAGAAGAACACATATGACACAAGAGAGTGTGCTGTACCTCCATGCACTATCACACCCTTCCAATGCCGATAGAAAATGAACGAGGCACCTGCAATGGAAAGGACGGCAATGAACTGTATTTGTGAAGCACACAACACACAGTGAGTGGTGTGCCCCAATACAGCATTAAAGCCTTTTGATGGCAAAAGAAAATTAATGCGACACTCCTAATGGAAGGGCTTTCAGGGACTGCAAGGCAAGCGCACAACAGACAGCATTGTCCCCGCATAGGTTACAACACTTGTGATGTTACTAAATATGTGAAATGTAACCGATTGCAACTGGGGAAGAGACAGTAAAGAGACACATCAAACAGTACAGTGGAGTGCCGTAACTTGCATGGGGTATTGGAGAGGACCCTGTTCCTCATTGGAGGTGCCAGGATTTTCTTGATCTTTGGGGTCACATTCTCCTTTGCCTTCTGAGGTCTCATGCATTCCATGGCAGGATCTGATGAAGGTGGGCTTCTTGTGGGCCACGGTCTGCTTCTTGTTGTAGAACCTGTTGGTCTCAATTTAAACCAGCGCCTTCGGTTCAGTTAATGTCTTGGCAAACATTGTGCTCAGAATTGGACCCAGCAGCAGCTGTGCTATTGGCAAACTCTTCCTTGGTTTTAAGGTCTTTAGGAGCCAATGTCACATCAGCAGAAGTATTCACTGGTGCAGGGAACACAAGGGCATTCATGTAAAATGAAATGACAAAAGTCCCTTTTGAGAGCCATGTATACTTTCGGTAGTTCCCGCCCTTTGGCTTTCTCTTAGCCCTTCAGCAGACCCCTATGGTCTGCAGAAGGGTTAGAGAAAGGGTAAGGTTTTGGAACCCCTCTTCCCACCGTTAGGGTGTCAGCAGTACACACTAACGTGATGCCACTTGGAAGAAGGAAATCCAGAAAAGGCTTAGGAACACTAATTCTTCAGCACAGGAGCAACAATGCATCTTGAAAGGTTTGAGCCAGCGATGTGGAAGTGCTGACATACTGGAAAGTGCAGGCTAAAACAGGTGGCACGCACGCAAAGCATGTGCAGTCTGACATGTGGTTGGCATCTGGGCTGGTGGTGAGGGGAAGTTTGTATGCCCATCTCGGGATGGTAGTCAGCAAACGCACATGCGAGGCTTCACCCTAAATATGAAAGAAAATGGGTGAACTCCAAACATACTGCGCTGAGCCCAACATTGTTATTGAATTTAATATTCAAATGTTAATGCGCTATTTCTGTGCTAACAGTTCCATACACTGTCCTAACCAAGCCAGCACGTGTTTCGACCTTAAGCAATCTCTTCCAATGCTTAAAATTGGCGTATGCATATGTACACAGATATTACAAACATGAATAGTTTGACCACCAATCAATCCAACAAATAAAAAAATACAATTTGAGATCATGTTTCCAACATGAGAGAAATATCAACAATCCAGAGGTCCAGACCAGCCAATCAAGATATCAGTAAATCATATCCAAAATAATGGAGATGTTTGCAACATCATATTTAAAAAGAGTACATAAGTTATAGTACATTGCCAGAGGTTAATTACTGGGGATGAGCTCACATGCACCTTCCAGGATACCAGTGGCCCTGTAACAGTCCACCATGTAATTGGTGCATAACTCCAATAATGGATGGGAATTGGGGGGCGGGGGGTCAGTGAATGTGGGATGTGCTCCGCACGTGCTAAGTTATTGTCCATTGTAAACCTTGTGTGAAGAAGTCAGGTAGTGGGTATTAACCTGGTAAGTATCTGACCATGATTGGTTTGGCACCCACCACGGTGCCACTTGGGACAAGTGGAATCTTAAATGTCTATAATGTCTATAATTTGGTGATGATAATAAGAAATTATCTCACCAATTGTAATATCCTATGGCCAATGGGGATTAGCCTCGGGCCGATGAGGTATCATTGATAATTGGTTATGACCTATAAGTTAGGGGTATATGCTTTTAGTTATGACAACTTGCTTTTAAATAATTATAATCTAAGTGTTAATGTTCATTTAGTTTGCTCACTGGTATGGTCAGCAGCTGTTGATTGATATGCATCAAAAATAGTCCTTAGTTTCCCAGTCGAGTGGAGCAGTAGTGTAACACAAGATTTGGGTGCCCCCCTGTGAGCCATGCTGAGGGGGCCCCCCCACCAACTCGGCAACAAATCATGGGACATGCCACACTCTGGGCTGGCCCAGATTACCACGAACGTGCTGCTGCAGGGGTACGCTGCACACTGCACTAGGAGAAAGATATAAATATGTGTTTTAATGCATTATACAGCACGCTTTCGGTGAAAAATTGACTAAAGGCCAGAGTGTTTGCAATTGATTTGTAGAGTAACACCAATCTAAAAATCCAATACATGCAAGTCACCAACAGTCCACAGGAACATGAATACTTTAATTAATATAATGCTTTGCTATTAAAAATGCCATGCCACAATGAAAACATGTCCAACTGGCTGCACAATGAAGAACAGTCCAGACACGTAATAACATATTACAGTAAAGCATGCCAGGCCATATTTAAACATACCTAGACTGGTTGTACCAACATGCCAGTGGAAGCATTAACACTTATAATGGTAGCTGCCCAGAAAAATATACAGTGCTAAAGTAAGAAATGCCAGTCTAGCCAGGTAATTACACTTAGCAGGACTGCTTTATCAGAGATGTCCAATAAAAATAAAGTCAAGCCAAGCTAAGAAATTACTAGACTGGCTGCACCAAAATGTCTCTGTAGCCACTAATACCACAAAGCAAACCTGCTTAGCCTGGACATGGATTACCATTACAATTTATCGCACATTCCCCATCCCACACTACCCTCCCGCAACCCTTCACACATCCCCTCTCCCAAACCCCAAAATCAGCTTCTTGGACCAGAATTACCTCCACGTTCCTTTTTCTTTTCCCAGTGCCCACGTATGAGGCTCCTTGACTCATAGGTAAATACTTGTATGAGGAAGAGTGGGACTCAGAGTAATGAAGATTACAGGTCACTGAGACAGACATTACCTCCATGTCCCTCTACCTCATCCCAGTATGTATGTATGAGTTAAAGTGCCTCATTTACAAGTACTGGGACGAGGATGAATAGGGATAGGGATATAAGTAATGAACATTGCCAATAAGTAACCAAGGGATTAAACACAAGTAGAGGCGCAAAACCATTGAGCTAGCTGGGCTTCAGCCCTCCCCCAAACCTCCCTTGACATTTGGGTCTATGTTGACTCAACCTGACTGACCTACAGAGCCTTTAGCTGACAGAACAGGGCAAAGATGTTAAACAGCACCTAGGTTTCGCTGTTAACAAAGGCCCAGAAATTACTGAAGTGAAGCATTGCACTGTTAGTACCTCCATTCAAATGCATAATTCTGTGGGCAATTGAAATATTGATGTGGGTTTAGTACTTGCATGACAGGGAAGTGATTGATGGAAATCATTTCTTTATGAAGGCAGAGTGACTTCAAAAAGAAACTATTTATTTTTGAAGTGATAGAGCTCCCCAACCCCATGATATGGATGCCTCCAGCCTAGAGGCGTCCATGTCATTGGGTGGGGGAGCCCTCGGTGTAACAGAAATAAAGTCATTTTGAAGGCAGAGTGACTAAAAAAATAAATAAACATTTTTTTTAGTCCAAGGGTGCCCCGTCACAGGACATGGGGTGCGGGGCCCCCGTTATCCATTGGAGTGGGCTTGATATAGTGATAATCATATGCTGTAACGCAGATAGATGGGAGATTAATCCCTGAATCAATTCCCACTTGGTCAGTGTCAGTTTGTGCTCTGAAAACAGAACGTTTCTCACCTAACTGTATGAT
Source organism: Ambystoma mexicanum (assembly GCF_040938575.1). Taxonomy (NCBI): domain Eukaryota; kingdom Metazoa; phylum Chordata; class Amphibia; order Caudata; family Ambystomatidae; genus Ambystoma; species Ambystoma mexicanum. The sequence continues at coordinate 1,344,803,742 of NC_090921.1, forward strand.
GGTAGCGAAATAGTTTGTAGTTCCTTTCCTTCAAATGCTTTATGTGCTTCTCGATACACCTGCAGAATGAAGTAACATAGTACATTGAGGATAAGCATTACTTGAAGACCCTGTTGGGTGGCTCGAGATTGTCTAAATTCAATCTTGCTTACCTTATGGTGTTCTTGTCAGAAGTGCCCTGTGAGGTGCACTTGGCCCCGTTCGGCATTACGCGCGCAAGTTTTCCGGCCGTCATTTTGTTTTATTCATTTATATATGTTCTGATCTAACGTGTGACGTCATTGCTTTGCCTCGCGTGTATCGTCACGCTATGCTTACATATACTCGGGCATCTGGCCCTAATGGCTTGTGTGTGTCCATCCACTTTCATAGTGACATTGGCATCACAGCAAATCATATATCTACACCCTGTTGCATGAAAATAAGTGTGCTAAGTCAGCATTGTGTATTCAGAACATCTATTAGATTTCACATTGTCAATGGTGGGTGCCATGCCAATAACGGTAACATACTCACTAGGTTAATACCCATTACCTGACTTTTTCACACAAGGTTTACAATGGACAATAACTTCGCATGTGGGGAGCACATCCCATATTCACTCACCCCCACAATTCCCATCCATTATTGGAGCTAGGCACCAATTATATGGTGGACTGGTACAAGGGCACTGGTATCCTGGAAGGCGCATGCGCGCTCATCACCATTAATTAACCTGTCACAATGTACTATAACTTATGTACTCTTTGTAGAAGGATTACCTACTTGTATAATTTTCATTTCTCTTCCTTTTTATTTAGATAATTGTCTGTCACTATATGGTATATTTAAAATCAAATCAGATTCCCTGATCTTGGCAAACCGCTACAATAGTACCCATCTTCAAACAAGGACCTCGCGACCTACCGGCTAACTTTCGGCCTATAGCCCTCCTCGACCCCATAGGAAAGCTGTTTGCTTCATTTTTGTTAAAAAAACTCAGCAAGTGGGCTTCAGAAAACAACCGATTTGCCACAAGACAAACTGGCATCACAGCGAACATTGGCACCAATGTGAATCTGTTATTACTAAATCTGATTAAAAACAAAGGGATAAAGAGCAACACCATCGTCTACGCAGCCTTCATTGATCTTCATATGGCTTTTGATGCTATCTCACAACAAAAACTATGGAATAAACTAACAGTTTGAAGTCGCCCGACTGACATCATAGAACCAATCAAATTACTATATTCCAACACATCAATAACTATCCGACTGTCTAAAGAAGGTGCAACTACTGCCTTCATCCAAACATCGAACGGCCTGAAACATGGCTGTCCCCTTGCTGAAACACTCTATAACCTCTTCACCGCCGACCTTGAAGATCACTTCCAAAACAACTCTCTAAATCCCCCAAAAATCAACTCTGTTCCCTTCCCAGCAATGATGTACTCAGATGACATTGTATTACTAGAAAAGACCCCATCCGGTCTACAAACCAGCTTGCAACTCCTGGATGAATACATGGAACACAACGAACTGCGCATCAATGCAAAAAAAACTAAAGTCATGACCCTAACGAAACAACGGCCAAAAAAGAAAAACTTTCTTAAGTCCATATTAGATGGTAATGATCTCAATGAAGTCATCACTTTCAAATAATTAGGAATAACCATCAACCAATCAAAGGCGGAGAAAGAATAGGCAATTAACCTTGAAGAGAAAATGCAATCCTTAGCAAGGCAATACTGCTTTCTACATCAAGAATACGGCAAATTTTCATTTAAACTGATAATCTCCTATTACAGCCAAAAGGTGATTCCCACAATAATCTAAAAGAGTGAATCTATGATCATCGCACAATCCATCAATTGGCTAAAACTCAAAGCCATTTTTTGGCGAAAAATACTCAGACTTCCTTCGAACTACCCGATGATCAGAATAAGACATGAAGTAGCGACCCAATCACTAGCTTCCATTGTCTTATGGAAGCAATTAGACGTACTTCGCAAAATAATGTCTGACGAGTAAACACCAGCATTGCAAATCCTGCGATCCCATCCTGAAGCCATGAACAATACTGTTCTACTAGCTTGGAAACACGACTTAAAGCGACAACTGGCTAATGAGGACTTCTCTATCGAAATGCTAATCCGACGACCACAACACACAAAAAGAAAACTCATGCGGAACAATTGGATAAAAACAAACAAGGAGAAAGCAACGTACCGCATGAGTCTTCAATGGTCTGGCGACACACGGACCATCAACAAACTCCCTAAATACCTGTCCATGTTCCCAGATCAAAAAATCCGAGACAGGTACGTGAAAATTCGTTTGAACACTATACCAACACGAGCTAAACTGGCAAATTCCAGACAAATACCCTTCACTGAGCAATACTATCACTTCTGTCAAGATCTCAAAGCACCAGAAACGTCACATCATCTGATAATGATATGCCCAGCTCTTGCCCAAAAGAGAGCTCTCTTTGGTCCCCTTTTTGGAATTTCTTCGGACCAATTGGATGCTGAAACTAGATGGACTATGATAATGAACAGACAAGCAAAGAAACTCATTTTTACAATCACACAATTCCTTTAGAATATACTAGAAATGGACAATGTGTTAGCCTTTTCCGACTGAAGAATGTCAACACACGGAATAATTCCAATAAGTTACACTAACCTGATTGAAACTGGTTGGTCTGGAAGCAGCAAGAGCAGCCAACAAGAATCGCCCCGAGGTCCCTGCTCCTCCCCTCACCCGGAACTCAGAACCAGCGAGGAAGGAGCACGAACCCCAGGGAAACCCTCTGGAGAAGAAAACCCTCTGAGGCTATGATGACCGGAGCTTCGGATGGGAAACTTCTAGTGAATGGGATCCTGGGAAGTCTGTAGCTTGCAGTCCTCTGAAGAGAGAAATGACAGGTAAGTATGAGGAAAAGGTGTTAGAAAATAGAAGGAAGGATGTTCCGAAGCTTACGGGAGGCACCAAGATGAATTTGGATCCTATCAGTGAGCTGGCTCTTATCGAGGTAAGATGGCGAGGGCGAGAGAAGTCCTGAATCCTCCTGAATGGTCTGAGAGAGGAAAAGTGGTGAGTAAAGAAGAAACAAGAACAAGGGGAAAGAAAGTTCCTCCGAACTGAAAGAGAGAAGACTCACTGCAGTTAGCCACACGGGGAATGCGAAGCAGATTGAATGGGATATTACAGGAAGCGGACCGGGGAGTGAAAGCAAACCCGGAAGTAAAGAAGCCTTCAGAAGCACTCCCGAAAGCCCGCACGGAATGGAAATTCTGAGGAGAGAGTAAGGGAGAATAGATTGGGTTAGATTGCAATCGGTTCCTGACAGAAGGAAAAGAGCCTAGTTTTCGAACTTACGGAGCGTCTATCACAGTAGCGACGCATTGCAAAGACCGTCTCTGACCCTTAAATATGATCATGTGATTCGTTGTCGCCCTCTGCTGGATGCGTGGCGGCATCATGTGACTCGTGGCAGTCTTCCTTGGAGAATGTGAAACAACTAGACTGCTAATGCCTGAATACTTCACCCTTCCTATTCTTGGTACTACATCAGGACGAATCGATCCACATATTCGTTTCTGATGCAACCAAGTCCAACGTCGGAAAAGTGTAACAGTATGCCCCTTCTTCCTAGGGGAAGAACCAGGCTTCCCTGGGTGCAGGCGAAAGAACCGCCTTACCAAAAGAGGGGAGTGAACTCCAGAAGCCGGTTCCCAGTCCTTTCCAGTCGACAAGGAATTGTAGGCAACCCCTATAGTAACGAGAGTCACAAATGTTAGCCACCTCATACTCCGTTCCTGTGTTGGTTATCACCGGAGGAGGAATAGCCTTTGCAGATCTACAAAACCGATCTTTGATAGCAGGTTTTAACTGGGAGAGGTGAAATACTGGGTGAATGCGAGACCAAGAGGGTGGTAGAGCAAGCCGGACAGCAGCAGCTCCCACTTTGGAGATGATCTTGAATGGACCAAAGTACTTAGGGGACAGCTTAGAGGGTACCAGATGTCTAGGGAGAAATCGAGAGGCCAACCATACGAGATTGCCAACCCTTAAATCCGGCATCTCTCGGCGGTGTGGGTAAGCGTATCGCTTAGCTCTGTCTTGGGCTGCTTGGAGAGCTAACTGAGCCTTCTGATGACCAATATGGATATCTGATATAAGACTGTCCACTCCTGGAAAACTGGAGGATGAAGGAACGGCTGTAGGAATCAAAGCGGGGTGATAACCGTAAGTACAATAGAAAGTACTGGATTTGAGAGCTGAATGCCTAGCATTGTTGTAAGCAAATTCTGCCGTTGGTAGCAAGTCCACCCATTTGTCCTGGGCAGCGGAGACAAAGCAGCGTAGGTAACTTTCAAGAGTCTGGTTGAGGCGTTCTGTCTGTCCATTAGTTTGGGGATGATATCCCGAAGTAAGTGCCCTCTTAATACCCAAAACATGGCAAACTCTCTTCCAAAACTGGGAGGTATACTGGGGCCCTCTGTCGGAAATAATGACCTCTGGCAGTCCTTGTCGTGAAAACACTTCTGCTATGAACACTCTTGCCATCTGTGCTGCTCCTGGAATTTTTATTAAAGGAGTGAAATTAGCTAATTTTGTAAAGTAATCTATTGTAACCATTAGCGTGGTGTATCGGGAAGAAGGAGGGAGGTCTACAATAAAGTCCGTAGAAATTATTTGCCAGGGCTTGTCAGGAATAGGCATTCGGGAAAGTAGACCAAATGGATGAGCTTGCGATGACTTGGACTGAATGCAAGTAGCACAGGCGTTAACATAGTCCCGAACATCAATTTGAAGAGAAGGCCACCAAAAATGCCTCTTGACAAGATCGAGGATTGTCTGCATGCATCTGTGTCCGGCTGCCTTAGAGTCATGGCACAACCGAAGTACTTCAGTCTGCCACGAGACAGAGGGTATTAAGACCTGTTCGCCAAAAAAGTACAAATCTCGGTCCCTAATGAGACGATGAGATGTAGCAAGGTCTTCACACACAGATTGATGTTTAGCAGTTTCTAGTTTAAGGAGCTGTAGAAAATCTGATACCATAGCTACAAATTTAGCCTTCGGGAACATCTTTTCCGAGCAAAATCGGTTGGTGTGTGGGATTTTCCGGGATAAAGCATCTGCTCTCAGGTTTTGGCTTCCCGGCAAGAAGGTGAACTCAATCCGGTAGGGCAGGAAAAAGTACGCCCAACGGGCCTGTCTACTATTACTGGTTTGGGCCTGTTGTAACACCTTTAGATTTTGATGATCTGTGCGATCCTCTACCGTAAAGGGTGAACCCAACAGTAGATGCCTCCATTCCTCAAAGGCCCTTTTTATGGCCAATAGTTCCTTTTCCAGAACTGAATAGTGCTGTTCAGATGAGATAAATGTCTTTGACAAATAGGCCACAGGTCTCTGTTCACCATGTTCTGTCTTTTGCAGGAGAACAGCTCCTAACGCATGATGGGAGGTGTCAGTTTCAACGATGAACGGACGAGACTGATCCGGATGGAGTAGAATAGAAGCCGATGTAAACAATTGTTTTAAAGTCTCAAAGACTTGTTGCGCTAGCAAATCCCATGAAAATGTGGTCCCTTTCTTAAGTAATCGGGTAATGAGTAGTATCATCTGCGAATATCCAGGAATGAATTTACGATAAAAGTTTGCAAACCCTAAGAATCTTTGGACTTCTTTGATCGAGCTCGGGGATGGCCAGTCAAGAACTGCCGAGACCTTCTTAGGATCCATGGAAATACCTTTAGCAAAAATTACAAACCCCAGATAGGTTACTTGTGTTAGGTGGAACTCGCATTTTTCCGCTTTACAGTGTAGGTGATTGGTTTGTAATCGACTAAGAACCGTGTTGACATGCTGGATGTGATCTTCGATATCCTTGGAGAAAATCAGAATGTCATCTAAATAAACAACCATGTAATGGAGAAACAGGTCTGCGAATAGGTGATCCATAAATCGCTGGAAGACTGCTGGCGTGTTTACTGGGCCAAAGGGCATCACTTGGTATTGGAAATGCCCAAAGGGCGTACGGAAAGCTGTCTTCCACTCGTCATTGGGTGCTATCCTTATTAAATGATAAGCTCCCCGGAGTTCTAGCTTGGTGTAATAGGCTGCCCCTCTGACGGCTTCCAGTATATCCTTTATCAGAGGCATTGGATATTTGTCTGGGATTGTGATCTTGTTGAGCCCTCTGTAGTCAATACATGGTCTAAGTTCCTCTGTGTCTTTTTTAGGGATAAAAAACAACAAAGCCCCAGCCGGGGATTTGGATTCCGTAATAAGGCCATTCTGAAGATTGGAATGAAGATACTCTTTTAATGCCGTCTTCTCTCGTTGAGAAAGGACGTACATTCGCCCAAACGGAATAGGTTGGTCTGGAAGGAGATCGATATGGCAATCATCTCTTCTATGAGGAGGAACAGTTGGAAATTGTAGTGTGGAAAAAACTTCTAAGTAAGAATGGTGACATTGGGGAATTAACCCTAACCGACCAATGGAAGGAACTTCAGGAGACTCCGTGACTTCCGAAGGAATATGAATGCCCACCGAATTGTGGGACAGGCAATGCGATACGCAGTACTCAGAACCCAAAAATAGGGTACCTGCCTTCCAATTAATGTAAGGATTATGCAGGCGTAACCAGGGAAGGCCTAAAATGATGGGAAAATGTGCCGCTCTGATCAAATCAAACTCCAATGTCTCCTTATGGGAAGCGATCATGCAGACTATAGGCTTGGTTTGTTCCCTAATGGGCCCTGAGCTCAACGGGTTGCCATCCACTCCTTGAATGGGTGTAGAGACTGTTTTGGAGATTCTGCCTATGCCGTTGTTTGCTGCCCACTGATCGTCCACAAAATTGCCAGCTGCACCGCAATCCAATAGGGCCGGTATCCCCTGCAGTGTCCGTTCTGGCAAAATCATGGTGACTGACAGTACTATCATGGAGTGATCGGAATGGAATGGTTCATGAGATGCTCCTATATTAGCAGGGGAACTCTGTTGTTGGACTCCTACCGCGGTTCCCCTTGCGGCAGGGACTTGGCGTTTCCCGAAGGCAGTGGAGGCTGAGTTCGGAACCTGCAAGGAGGAACTAAAGGGCAGTCCCGTAGTATATGTACAGAGGAGCCACAATACATACAGAGACCAAGCGACTTTCTACGTTCTCTTTTGGCTGTAGAAATGGGACACCTTACAGATCCGATCTGCATGGGTTCCTCAGAAGAACCGTTTTTACTTGGAGGAGGAGTGGGGTCTGAATTTAAGTGAAATCCCTTCCCCTTCTTCTTTTCCAGAGAACGTTCTTGCAATCGGTAGTCAATTTGCATAGTCAGGGTGATCATCTCCACCAAATTAGCAGGCCAGCGTACTTTAGAAACTTCATCTTTCAGATCTTCAGCAAGACCCCATCGGAACAAAGTCATTAACCCGTCATCGGGCCATCCAGTTTCCGACGATAATTGTTTAAATTGCGTAATGTAGGATATGAGGTCTTTATGCCCCTGTCTAAGATCCAACAATCTTTCCTGGGTGGCGACTGAAATTTCCTGACGACTAAACATAGATTTGAGACTGTTGGAAAAGGCAGTGTAGGAATCCAAAATATAATGTAACCAACGGGGTAGCCCATGCAAGGGCAAGGCCCGTCAAATGGGAAATGAGATAACCGACCTTGTCCTTGTCGGTTGGGAAGTATCTGGGTTTGAAAGTAAACTGAACAGTACAACTGTCCAAGAATTCCTTTAACTTATGCGGATCCCCATCATATTTGCCTGTGGGTAAGGTAACAGGAGGGGTTTCGGAGAAGGCTTGGGCTACTTGATGCCTTAACTGAACATTATCTTGTTTAAGGGTCTGCATCTCAAGGGACATAGACTGCATGGCAGCCATTAGCTGCTGCATTTGCTGTTCCATACCAGGTTTCAAATATTAATCTTTTTTTTTTTTTTTTTTTTTTTTACTTTTGCATGGCGTCGCTAACTGTTAGCCTTTTCCGGTCTGAAGAATGTCAACACACGGAATAATTCCAATAAGTTACACTAACCTGATTGAAACTGGTTGGTCTGGAAGAAACTGTCATGATGCCTACCCCCGGAGCACCAGCCCAGTCCCAGCACCCCCGGGAGCAGGCATCACGCCCCCGGGTAAAAGCCCAGCGGCCCTTTATAGGGGCTCTTTGGCCTCTGTGCTGGCGCCGTTGGCGCCAGGCTCATGTTGGGCATCAGTCCTGGCGCCATAGGCGCCAGGCTCATAAGGGGAAGTGTTTGGTGCACTTACCTGAAGCAGACCATGCTGCACACTCACCTGATGCAGACCATGCTGCATGAAGAACCAAGCCAAATGAGGCTTAGGAGGGACTATTTTTCTGAAGGAACTATTTTGTTACTTGGGTGGGGCTGTGGAAGAATACTCACCTGGAACTTCTTCCAAAGCTATTTAAGCCACGCCCGGACAGCCACACGTGCTTCGGGTTGTTCTGCATCCCAGCAGCTGAACGCTCACCGTGTCTGCTCCTGCACCTGGACTCCAGCCACGCCCGCCTCGAACCTGGAACACCTGTAAGAGAATAAGAGAAGAGAAAGGTGAAAACCAAGAACTTATTCAATCTTCTTACCTGCATCCGGAATCTTCACGCCAGCATTCCTGAAGGAAGACTTCCATTTAAAAGCACCGCGTTGCTCGCTGCAGCGCCGCGCTTCACTCACCTGTTCCCGAGACGCCGCCCGACTCCATCGCGGCTCTCAGCACCGGTCGCCACATCTCTGCACCTAGGGGAGAGAAGAAGAGACAAAGGGTGAGCAAGGGAACACAAGAGGAAAGCCGAATTTTCAGCCATATTACTTACCGGCTTTTCTTGGTGAACCATTCCACATCTCGGGTCGGCGCCGCATCTTTGGTAGGTACCGCACCCCGGCCCTTATGGGGAAAGGACAAAAGACATTACTGGGGAATTATAAAGACATTTAGAGGGGTCGCTCTCATCACTAACTCACCTGATTTTACCACCGGCAATTTAACCCCTCAACGCATCGCCTTTGTTCTGCATCTGAAATAAAGGACAGAAAAGACAACATAAAAGGAGGCTCACACTTGAACTTTTGCATCTTCATACTTACGGTGTATCGCTCAGAGAAGTCAAGTGGATGTGCCAGCGCCATTCTGAAAACCAGTGAAGTAACTGGACGAACTCGCGCCCCTGCACCAGAAGCAGGATGGAGAGTTCATCCTTCCAAACCATAAGGTGAGCTTAAACCGGGGGTTTTGGAGGAATCAGAGAAGAACGAAGGGGGAAAAGGGGGAGCAAGCACACTATTCAGCAGACAGTTAATCCCCTTTCTCATCTGCAGAAGGATATTCCTACGGGCCAGAGAAGCAAGATTTGGGGGTCCTGTTCAATCGGTGGTCTGAATTCTGCGCATCACGCTTGAAGAGGCCACAGCAACCCAGACCAGACCAGCGCCTCTGTGGGAGCCAGGTGAGCGTTACAGCAGCAAGAGCAGCCGACAAGAATCGCCCCGAGGTCCCTGCTCCTCCCCTCACCCGGAACTCAGAACCAGCGAGGAAGGAGCACGAACCCCAGAGAAACCCTCTGGGGAAGAAAACCCTGGGAGGCGATGATGACCGGAGCTTCGGATGGGAAACTTCTAGTGAATGGGATCCTGGGAAGTCTGTAGCTTGCAGTCCTCTGAAGACAGAAATGACAGGTAAGTATGAGGAAAAGGTAAGTGTTAGAAAATAGAAGGAATGATGTTCAGAAGCTTACGGGAGGCCCCAAGATGAATTTGGATCCTATCAGTGAGCTGGCTCTTATCGAGGTAAGATGGCGAGGGCAAGAGCAGTCCTGAAACCTCCTGGATGGTCTGAGAGAGGAAAAGTGGTGAGTGAAGAGGAAACAAGAACAAGGGGAAAGAAAGTTCCTCCGAACTGAAAGAGAGAAGACTCGCTGCAGTTAGCCACACGGGGAATGCGAAGCAGATTGAATGGGATATTACGGGAAGCGGACCGGGGAGTGAAAGCAAACCCGGAAGTAAAGAAGCCTTCAGAAGCACTCCCGAAAGCCCGCATGGAATGGAAATTCTGAGGAGAGAGTAAGGGAGAATAGATTGGGTTAGATTGCAATCGGGTCTTGACAGAAGGAAAGACCGTCTCCGATCCTTAAATATGATCATGTGATTCATTGTCGCCAGGGGCGTCGCTAGGGGGGGGCTAAGGGGGCTATAGCCCCTGATCTTTTGGTTGTAGCCCCGGATAGAATCTCAGGAGCTACAGCCAAAAGACTAGCTAGCCCCCAGTCCCAACAGTTCCGACATCAGCTTAGCCCCGGGTCTTTTCCAGACCTAGCAACTCCCCTGATTGTCGCCCTCTGCTGGAAGCGTGGCGGCATCATGTGAATCGTGGCATTCGTCCTTGGAGAACTTGAAACAACTAGACTGCTAATGCCTGAATACTTCACCCTCCCTATTCTTGGTACTACATCAGGACGAATCGATCCACATACTCGTTTCTGATGCAACCAAGTCCAACTTCGGAAAAGTGTAACACAATGTGATAAACTCGAAATAACAACATAACCAACTTTCTACACTATGTTAATTGTTATAATGCTTGATTGACGTGTTTTTATTCCTTTTTTCTCACTCTTTTTCTTCTCTATTTTTCTTGAAATTCAGTTGATATCAGTTTGTATACCAATTATGAAAATTCACTATTATATTGTGAAATAGATAAATGAAAAGTTTATATTTAAACTATACCATTTTAAATTAAAAAAATGAAAAAATAAAAAAATAATTCTGATGTTGCAAACATCTCCATGATTTTGAATATGATTTACTGATCAATTGAATGTTGGTCTGGACCTCTCCTGATCTCCCCTGATTGCTGAATTTTATCTCATATTGGAAATATGAACTCAAATTGTATTTATTTATCTGGTGGGGTGATTGATGGCCAAACTATTAATGTTTGTAATATCCGCGTACATATGCATATGACAATGTTAAGCCCTGAAAAGGACTGCACAAGGTTGAAACACCAGATGGCTTGGTTACGACAATGTATGGAACTGTCAGCACAGAAATAGTGTATTAACATTTGAATATTAAATTCTAATAACAACGTTGGGCTCAGCGCAGTATGTTTGGTGTTCACTCAATTTCTTTATGGAATTAAGAGGTTAGGGCATCCCCTCTTGTACACTGAGGGACGCAGCGGCCTGTCTTATTGCTGAATCAAAGAAGCGTAACACCACAACAATGAATACATTCACACCTCAGCGTGCGAGAATCTCGGCTTGCCCTCGAAATTTGTTCAGCCTAAATATGTTGATTCTGCCATGCATAGGAAGCATTAACTGGTATTGTATGGCATTCGAGGGGGCATTCGAGGCTGTGGTTGGCATATGATGCAAGCAATTGGACATGTGAGACTACACATTAGATATGGTGACAGTCATGCATGGGGCGCATTGACTGCCAATAGATGACTTTACTAAAGCGTTTGAGGCTGTGCTTGGCATATGATGGCAGTAATTGGGCATGGGTGGATGTAGATTGCACAGGGGGAACATACCATGCCTGTGAGCCATTCATTGGCATTAGAGGAATTTTGCAGGCCCATTATGCTGCACTTGGCATATAGCAACAGCACATTCACCTGTGGGGCTTCACCGTACATGTGTTCACTGTGCCCGGGAAATGAGACAGTAACCAGAATTCTATGGAATGTATGAGGACATGGATGCTGTACGTGGCATTTGATGGTACCCCCTGCACCCGTGATGCTGTAGCTTGTGTATTCTGGCTCAACCAGGCATGTGATGCATAAAGTGGCAGCGCTGTGGCAAGGTAGCTGCATTGGCAGGTGATGGACGCAGGGGGAAGTGGGACATTTTTAACATGGAAGGTCTACTCTTAGGACACAATGCTATAGCTGGCACAGGAAGGAAGTAATTGGATACATGGGGCAATAATGGCCTTTATTCTGCTGGGTCTACCCCAGTCTCACCAGAATCCCACTCTTGGCATATCAAGGCATCAGTCTAGCAAAAATGTAGTTGGTAAAATATAGATGTTTGTGTTGCTTTAAGAATATGTTTGCTGTTTATTCATGTCCCTTGTTGTGTTGTCATGAGGGGTCACAAGTCATGTGACATCACATCGTGCGACGTCATCAGACAGGTGCTGTTAAGTCAGCTGCTCCTTGCATTTTGGTGTTTTGGCGTCCCTTATAAGGGCCTCTTTCCAAGTAGCCTCCCCTACACATCTGATCCGTTTGGGGGCAGAGGGCCCATTTCAAAGCACTTCCTATGACATATTTACTTACATACCAGGACTGTGAAGCATTCTTTCTTATTAAAACTCACCACAGGCATGCTGCCACCAGGCCCCTCCTTGTTCATGTAGGACTTCACAGTCCGCAGAAAACACCGCAAGCTACTTTTCAGCAGTGGAAAGTTTCTGAAAATCAAAAAAATGATGTCACCGTCTGTGGGTCGATTGATCTCACAGACAGCAGAGCCCTGAGGTGTATTAACCTTTTACCTGAATAAGGTAACCCTCGATCAACCACATATCTTTTGTTATACTGCATATACCCATTTTCAGAGGGTACATGTTTTCTTCAAGGGTCTTCCCTCTGGAATTCTGGCCAAAGAGTGCGACATTCGAGTTCCAATGAAGCACTTAGCTATGAACCCCATGTTTGGGCATGAGCAACGGGGAACGAGACAGAGGGGCCGAGTTCTGCAGCTCACCACGAACACATCTCTTGAAAGTAAGCAGCCAGGTGATGCTGTGTGATCAAGGTGAAGACCACACACACGCAGGCATTCTCGCGAGACTGCTGCAGTATCCCTTGAGTAGATAACAACTGCAGATTATAGCTTTAGATCAGAGAGGGTGCAGGCAGCAAAGGCGTAAAGGGGCGCGTGAGGGCTGACACAGCATCGAGGCCTAAAGGCGCCTGTTTACCCCACAGGCCACAGGACAGGACAGTGCAAGAGTAGAGCTTTATGAGGCGAGGCAAGGAATAAGGATGGTAGTTTACATCTGGCAGCCTTCAGTCAATGGATGAGAGCGGACATGGGGATATGTCTGCTCTTACCTCTACCAGTCCCATTACCGTTACATCCCTCTTTCTCGTCCCAGTCTTTACTTTTCAGGAACTGTTTACAATATACATGTAAACAATTGTGGTTAATAGCAGGTTCTTGATAAGATTCCTTAAAAAAAAATCAAATTAGCTAAAAAAGCCTTTCTTTTAGAAGTATCTTTATTGAGCAGTGAAACACAGGTAGTTCCGAGAAAACAACAAAAGCAAAAACAGCTCTATTTTGTCAATAAAGTAAAAACCCTCAATGAACACCCCACACAGATCAATCCCACCGGAGACGATAGAAGGGCCTCCTTGGTGCCCCTCCCCTCTCCCTCATGTGAGGCAAAAAACCTTGGCGTCATCTTCAACTCCACTCTCTCCTTCTCTCCACACATCACAGACCTTGCCAAGAAGGCCCACTTCCAGCTTTACCTCCTCAGTGGTATCCTAGCTTTTCTCACCTTCCTCCAGAAGCTCAGTGTCTTCAGAGCTCTGGTTCTCTCCTGGTTGTACTACTGCAACAGCCTTTTTCTCAATCTTCCTAACTCTACTCTTCACCCTCTACAACTAATCCAGAACAGAACTGCAAGACTTATCCTTGGCCTAAAGCCCAGGGACCACATCTCTCCCACTCTGAAATCTCTCCACTGGCTCCCAGTGGCTGCGGGGATCAAGTTCAGGGCCCTCTGCATCATCCACAAGGCTTTCTCTGGCTGTGGTCCTCTCCATATCCAACACTCTCTTCCTAAATACCTTCCTTCTAGAGCCCTCCGCTTAGCTACCTCAAACTCTCTGCTGGCCAGACACTTCTCCAAATAGAGAGTGGGGGGTAGAACTCTCTCCTCTGCCAGTGCCTCCCTCTGGAATGGCCTCGCTGCCCCTCTCAGACTTGAGCCGGAACACTGGAAGTTCCGGAAGCTGCTCAAGACCTTCCTCTTCTGTTCTTCCTTCTCCCTCCCTCTCCTCTGCTAATCTACCTCTCTGCTCGTCCTGATTGGTGGAGTGTTTTCCCTCAGATTCACGCAGGGTGCCACACCCTCCTCCCTTGACCAGTCACCGTGCACTGCCTTCTGGCCTACCCAGCACTTCTGTTCTGGGAATGCCCCTGTGTAGTCCTCTGCCATCCTGGCACTTACTCAGAGCACTGCTGCCCGGATTGCACTTCCACCTTACCCCTTCCCTGCACCTTTCCCCTCAACCTCTCCCCTGCACTTTCCTGTTGCACTTGCACAATCTGAATGTCACAAGGCCTCGTAAAATCATTTGTCTTGTCATCCCTATGTCTCCCCTCCTTTGCCTAGTGGTGCCGAGAAACACTTATGTAAAGGCACGTTATAAATACCAAATCAAATCAGATAATATCAAGAAGAGGATGCAGAGGGAAGGGGGAGGGAAAGGAAAGGTAGAGAATGATAAACAAAATGGGGGGGGCAGGTGACATATTATTATTATTATTATTATTATTATTATTATTATTATTATTATTATTATTAGGTGAACCGTAAAGAGGAGCCAATAAGGTCAATGGCCCCAATAACTAAAGTCCACCACATACAATGGTCACCAAATAACACAATATCATGAAGGGGCCCGCCATCCCTAACTCCTCTATCTCATTGTTGCCAAACCAGCAAAAGGGGGAGGGGGTAATATGCAAGAAAACACTACAGGATAGGCTCCAAAATCTGACATTCGAACCTTCTGAAAGAATGATGCTGCCCCATCAAATCTTTTTTTATTGTAACACTCTCTGTGCTTAGCTGGTAACCCACCCTGAGGCTTGTAGGGCTGGCAAGGCTTTCTGTATCTCCAACATCTGTTTCTGCTTATGCACTGACTCCCGACTCGGGCCCAGGAAAGACAGGATCCTATGACCTTCCATTGCTCCCTTCATGGACCCCACTTTCAAAACAGATTCACGGGCATCAGCATCCCAGAGGACTATCGATATGTCCCACCTCCAATGTTTCCAGATGCCTTGGGTGCCCTAGAGAGGAGACAAAACACATTTTAATATAAAAAGGCTGTGTGCCACCGACCTCTGACAGGTAAGTGTCTGTAAGTGTCTGCAGGTTGTTATGGAAATCTGCATCGGCTACTATCTCTGGGACTCTCGAGGCATGCAGATTTGTGATCTCCTGGTTATCAGCGCGTTCAAATTTGTTTTCAAGGAACTGGGTGATTCGGATCTTCATGCTTATTCCTTTGGGCCCCTCTCCGTTACAAGGAATGCTGTGTGGTGGATCAGGGACGCGCACCCTCAATGGAATCGCATGCCTCCCACTTGCTCCCATGACGCCCACCTCAAGGGAGAGCCCTCTGGGTTGAGAATGGTTCCTGGTAAAAGGTCGCAATGTATCCTCATTGGCTGAGCCACGTCTTTGGCTTGAGGGAGTTTGCTGCGATTTTGAGGTACTTCTAATTTCTTTCCCCCTCCATCGCGGGCAGGTCTTTACCAGCACTTGAAGGTCGGGGGAAGCGAACAGGTCCTACCTTTGGGAGTTCTCATTCTCGCTCATCACTTATTGGCGACTCTGGTTTCCTTATGTTCCCTATCGTGAAATCTGGGTCAAGGGCATCTCTCAATGTTTGCAGGCAGGTTGAGGTAGATCTCCCAAGCTTGCAAGATAGGCTACTGAACACAGTAATGTTGTCTTGATCAGTCTGGGGTTTGGCCCCCACTTCAGCGGCCATTAGTCTTGTCACCTATTTAAATTGGGAATGGCACAGCCTGTGTTCCTGTCTGTGTTTTACTTTGGGGCAGCAGGTTGGCATCCAGAGTATTAATCTGTCCCTTTTTACAGATTTACATTAAAAATACTCTCAGGGTCAGTTTCAACAGTCAGTTTAGGTAACTGTGTTGTGGCATCTTGCCCTCTAAATGGCAGATCCGGACCCTGCGATATCGGACAAAATGGAAGAGTTTCGGCTGATTGAAAGGTTAGGTGGCCGATGGTCATTCAGCATTCTGACAGCTGGTTCTTGCAGGACTTTATTCGTTGTGAGGACAAGTGGGAACAAACCTGAAGGAGAAGGTGATTTTGTAAGTTGGGCCCACAATCACGTCCCTGGGTTAGGAGTTGTTATTCTTAAACTCCAGGTGCACCCCTCCCTTAGTCACGAGAGTGGAGCCCCAATACATCCAAATGCAGAGTGTTTTAAAGCTGGTCCTCCCTGCTGCCTTTCAAGAGGTGGAGTGTTTCCGTAATATGCAGAGCACAGCTCCTGGTGATCCTTGGGTAGGTACTGATCTTCAGGGAGTTTCACTGACTCCCAGTGACGAACAGAAGGGCACCACATTCATTGTCTACATGCATGCAAAGAGTTAGGGGGCATGTTCATGTGGTTGTTATGCATGCTTCCAGTAAACCTCTGATGTCGCCTCAACCAGTCAAATAGTCGAGAAGTTTGTATGACGGTCGAGTACCGTTTGCATGGTACTCTACATTGCTGGCGAGTACCATGAAATTCGGGGATGTTTGAAAACTTAATTTGACATAAATCATACGCTGAAGGTGTCCACGTTTTAGGCGGAAGTAAAGTGTGTCTCATCCTGAAAACACCCATTGGGTTGTAAGCGAGGGCCGAGTCGGTGCTCTGGAGCCAAGCCCCTCGGGTTGCTTTCAGTCAGCGGTGTTCTGAATGGACCACAGGTGTTTGCATTTATGCCACGGCTGAGGCAGGAGTGCAGTTGACACCTACTGGGAGTGATGTTCAAAGAATCTCCCAGCACTGAATTATTCGTAAGAGTTGCACTGTCCTTAGTTTCAAGGCATTCAATACTGCGTGGTCCTTCAGGTGGGTTTGTTTTCCCACGATTCCAGTAATCAGTTATTAGCATTCAGGTAATAGAGTTGTCAATGAATGAGAGCATGACTTCCCTCACGTCATCTGTAAAAGTTGCTTTTGTATTATAGGTTCACTGCACCCAGGGCTGGTGTGAGGTGGGCCCCATATTTCCCTACAGCCCGGACAGGATTCAAGAAATGCAGCCCAGCTGATAGTCTTTGGGCCTCATTACGACCCTGGCGCTAATGGGTTAACGGTGCCGTAAATGGCTGCGGCGCTGTTAACCCATTAGCGCCTAATTACGAGGTCCTTTTGCGGGACCAGACCTTAAAGGCTGGTCTAGACCAGCCGTTAAAGTAGGGACCTGCAAAGGGACCTTCGCGGTAGGTAAGTATGGTACCGCAATTTGCAGTACCGTACTTAGCGCCTTCGCCATTCCCATTATGCCCTATGGGGCAAAAATGGGAATGGGGAAGGGCCATGGGAAATGGGGAAATACCGCCCCACCAACCTTGGAATGGGGCGGTATTTCCCCATGGCGGACACGTTACGATACCGGCACCAACCATGGTGCTAATAGCGCCATGGTTTAGCGCCGTTATCGTAATGAGGGCCTTTGTCTTATACTCATTCCTTTTCTCGTCTAAAGAAAATACCTACATTTGGGGGCAATGATAATAGCATGATGTTGATCCTTTAGTTTAGTGTACCATGCATGTATACATGATTCGTTGCTTCCTGGTGACCACCTGCCAGCCTTCTCGGATAATGATATCAAAGTTCTGGTTAATCTCTTCACAGCTGGTTTGATCCTTGAATGGGTGCACCAGAAACCAACAGGATTACCATAGAACTCTGCAGCATTTGCCTCCTCATTTGTGCCCGGCAGGTCACAACCTGGCATGTGAATTATTAAAACAGCTCCTTGATGCACCTTATACTTCACTACCCACATACATAGGTAACTGTGCTGCAATGAAGAACACAGTTCCCAGGTCCCCCCCTCCTGTTTAAAGGCTACCACTGCGCAGGCCCCTATATTTTTAGAAGGCATCCTAAATGTAAATTCGAAAGGAAAGAAATGGGTCATATTTGCTTCCACTTATATTTCACGCCTGTGTTGGTTGCGAACCTGATACCCTGACCGAGTGCCGGGAGATGAGGACATCTTGTCTAGATCCTTCCTCCTCCCCCCTGCTCCACGAGGCCATGTTAGAGATCAGGAAGGACTTGTCAGAGGTGGATTTGGTATTCCCTCTCTTGGCTGTGGCTATACGAGTTCCTCCCTTTCGGCAGCTGTTCCGGACTTCATGTTGGCTAGAGCCCCATTGTCTGACAGCCCATCCTGGCTCTTCCTTCATTAGAAAGGAGTGCTGGTGAATTTGGCAGTTAAATAGCAGTCTTTGTATACAAGAGAACCTGCCGTCTCCATCCAATGATATATTCACTCTTTGGGACTTCAATGAACATCGTGGGTTGTTTTATGGTTGGAGTTCCTATGGGTTCACCTTCAATCTCTTGTGGGTTTGCTTACATTGCTGTTGTTTCAGGATAGTTTCTTGAGGCAATTCCAGCATCTCCTGGATCCCAGTGGACTATGGTTTCATCGAAACGGAGTTGCTCTAGTATGGGTACTTTTTATGGCAAGACTCCTTGTGAGTTCGCCATCTCCTGCCCTCTATCAGGCATCTAGTACCATTTTCGGATTGATATATGTTGTTATTTTTCTTGCAAGGGTATAACTTTGCAATTCTTGAAGGGTGTGATTTGGTATTACCCTTTACAACATGCTTCTTGGCACTGTCACTTCAGCAAAGCATTTAACCTAGCGAGGATCCCCTCCTGTGGCAGGCCCATTGACGTCTACCGATGATTGAGTTGGTTTGAATCACATAGTTGGAAACTGCCAGGCAACAGCTGCAAAATAGACCATATGTGGCTGGTCCTCAAGGAAACAAAACAGCTGCTTCAGGCAGCCTTGGTGTCTGCCAGGGCCACTGTTGGCAGGACTAGCTTCACTCTCCATGCTCTATTGACGGATTTGAATACGATCTGCTGTTAGAGAGGTAGTATTGTGCCTATTTTCCAGTGGTGGTTGGTGAATTTTTTATTTGGAGGGGCGTAAATGTTTGTCACTGAAATGCAGGAGCAAGCAAGCGTAGTGACAAAGCCCGAACTAGTAAAGTGCAGTTTGTTGGGCTGGTTCTCCCCAAGACCAATATATAAAAATAATGTGTAAAAATGGTGAATTTGACAGTACACTTTCTGTGAAAAATTGAGTAAAAAGCCACACAATTTTCAATATATTTTATGCTAGCGCTTGAAAAAATACAACAGATACGAGTCACCTGAGCATTTTTCAACACATTTTCATGATGTCTTTGCCCAAAATATACACCAGTAAAAAAACATATTCATGCTGGCTGTGTCCATACATGTCCATGTAAGCTGCACTTATATATGCCAGTATTACCGTAGAAGAAAATACTCTTGTTGGCTTTTCCAGTGCAAAATGCCATAGCACAGTAAGAAAATATATCCAGACTGGCTGCATCAATGTATGTCAATCTAGCAATGTATGAACTTGCCACAGTAAGAAAAATCCAGACTGGCTGCACCAATGCAGGCAAGTATATCCACGTATTGAAACGTATCATGTTTCCTTTACCCGAAGTGCCCAGCAAAAATGCTCCTCCACAGTAAGAAAGTAGTTCTAGACTGGCTGCACCAATGTAGGCCAGTCTAGCACAGCAAAATATGCCATGCCATACTAGGAAAACATGTACAGACAGGTTGCACCAATGTAGACCTGTCTACCCATGTATCATGTTTGCTATACCCTTGATTCTCAGTACAATATGCCTAGCCACAGTGTGGCTGCACCAAAGTAAATCTGTCTAGCCATATAATAACAATGTTCATGTTTGCTTTACCCATGATTTCCGTACAAAATTCTATAAAACATGTAGCCAGTAGCCCCCTGCAATTAAAGGCACGTTCCCCATCCCTTACCACATGCAGACACACAGATACGGTGCCACCGGCATTTCGGTAATTCCAACAAACCTCCCCTAAATGCCAACTCTGACTCCCATTCCGGCATCATGCTCCCGGGTCCACTGGCACCGGTAAGAACGGTGCCGCAATTACCATGACCGGAAATACAGTGATCGACGGAACAGGAAATCCAGCGGCAGCCATTAATAAAACAATTCATTACAATCCTCAGAGCACAGGACACATACCCATATCCTGAGAAAACATCTTGCCAATTGAAGATGACATCAAGAGTCTGCGCAACCCGTAGGTGCAAGCCATGCTTTAGCGAGGCAGAACTAAACATGTTGGCAGACACCATTGTGGAACATGAAGACCAAGTGTTCTCCACTGACCTACGCAGGCATGCACAGCTCAGAAAAAAAGACCATCTGGGAGGAGGTTGCACAGAAAGTAACTACAGTTGGCACAACCCGCCGCACTGTGCATGACTGCCACAAAAGGTGGGATGACCAGCGCTTAAGGGTGCACAACCTCCTGTCAGCACAGTGCATCCAGGGTATGGCCACAGGTGGTGGCAGCACATCCCCCATCCAACTGCAGCCCTGGAAGGAGACATGCAGCAGTGTGCTGCCCCTTGAATCCATAGCTAGAGTTGGTGATGTGGAGGCCAGAGGCATGACATCCAAGGAGGCTGGTGAATACACGTAACCCCAATGTCACATCAACCTCCCTGTCCAACCTGCACACACTAGAGTTGAAAAACAGGTCAAGTGCATTGTGCACAACACCAATACAGCCCTGCCAACCCCCCCGCCTGGAACCTGGTTGCATACAACGACATACACCTTCACCCCAAACCTCACTCATACTGCAATCACACATTGAACATAGCACAGGCACCCTGTATCACCAACACCACATGCTCCTGCTGGCACTCAGGCACACATCCACCTGCCACATCATAACTCGTGGTGTTTACACGATGCTAGCACAGGCACAAAGTCACTTCAGTGCCAGGCACCTTCACCACCCAAAAATGACCAGTGTTACACACCAAGGAAACATGTGACTCCCTCATCCCAGCCAGCCCGACACCTGACAACAAATTTCCACCTACGCTGTAAGTGCTACAGGCAGCAGGCACATAGGGACCCCATCCATGGCACAACCCTCCACAAGACAACATCACACAGCTTGTGTGCCACAACCCTAACCCCCTACCCAGAAATCACAAGTACACCACAACAGTATCTCGGGCACACCACACACCATTTAGGTACATCACACATCCACCCGCACAGTATCCATGACAGAAGCATGTGTGCACCATGCCATGTCCACCGCCATGTCCCTAACACAGCACTGTCACCAAAAAGCAATAGGATACATGTCTGCCTCATCAATCCACACTCATCACTGATGCCCTGCCTTTCTGCCTCCCTCAGGTACATCATCATCCATGTGGCCCGTTCACAGACAACATGACCTCTGACCCTTTTAGTACAACTGACACAAATGGAACTGCTGTATCTGTCATTATTGTGTTACAAAGAATTATACCAAGATGTCCATGTACTGGGGTACATTTAGATTTATAATGTGGTTGTGTGGTTCTAACAGGCAGGGGACATTGCCAATTGGTGCGCAGATAAACAGGGTTATGTGGTTGGGAGCATAAGTATTCTCTGTGCATCAGGTGTTGTGGGTTTGCTTGACTGTGTTTGTGCTTCTTGTTGTCATTTTGGTGTGGGCATAATAGTACATGTAGTTCTTTTGTTTGTTGCCGCACGGAATTGATGTTGTCATGCATGCATTGGATCTTTTTCCTAAATTGAGACACGCCTATCAGGCATGCTATTAATATGTTGCACCTTGAGTTACACCTGTGCACTTTCACGTTTAATGCACGCACAACATAAAGCAGGTTCTTCTCACCTTACATTTTGTAACTTTACTTGTTGTACTATTGTCACAATTAATGATCCTTGCTCTTATTCATGGTCTACCTTCCCCTTTAACCTCCCTATCCGGCCTCTGTGCACTTTCATGGTGTTTTTGTAATTTTATGAGCACATAGATGTAGGAGGAATGATGGATTGATGCATACACTGTGCACAGCCACTGGTGATGGGTGTCATACATGGCCATAATTCTACAGTGCACATGGTCTTGCAGTTAGACTCACCCAGAAGTCACGTGAGCTATGCTGTTTTCTGCCCCACCCCCAATTTAACAGTGCACATGGCCTTGTAGTCAGACTCACCCAGCTGCCAGGTACGCTGTCCACCGTGACTTTTCATGTACCGAGTCAGCGTCGCGTTGCGCAGCACCATGGAGTCGTGGGTACAACCAGGAAATCTGGTGCTGCAATGGGTGATGAGGTGGTGGGCATCACACACCATCTGCATGTTCAGTGAATGAAACGTTTTCTGTTGCAGTACACTGCCTCCACTGCATGCCTGGCCACCAGCTCCACATGTGTGCAGTCCGAAGCACTGATGATGTTAGGCATGCCTGACAGGGCATGCAAGGCTATTTTCGTGGCCTTATCCTGGTCAGCTGTCCTAGTTAGGCAGATGTGGTCTCAAACGTGATGCAGGAGTGGATCAATGACCTGGAACAGGACATGCGAAAAACAGGGTTGCGATATTCCTTGCAGCTCACCAACAGTGTGCTAGTATGTGCCTGTGGCTAGGAACTGTGGCACAGACACTACCTTGAGCAAGGGGGGGACGGCTATGCAGATATGTATGAGGCTGACCAGGTCATCAGGGATCAGGTCCACTATTGAAGTGATGGTGTCCCTGTCTAGCCGGTACAGGGTGTGGATCTGGCTTTGGCCCAGGTTGAAAGGTGTGGTCCTTAAGCATGGGATTGGTGGCTGTCTGTGTGCTGCAACCGCCTGGTCATTGGGGTTTTGCTGGGCCATGACGGCCCTCCTCCTCAGGTGCCTCCACTGCATCCTCTGCCTCCCTGCCTCTTCAAGTAATAGTCCTGCTGGCATGGCCTCCAGCTCCAGTACTGCTACTGCTTCTGCTAGCATTGTGGTGTTGTAAGGGGCGTGGGGTGTGGGAGTGGTCCTTTTGTGTTGTAGCACTGCTCATTTGGACCGCCTATGCTGATTTTGTGCACCTGTAGCATGTTTCTAAACACCAGAATCTACCTAACGCCTGGTCTGCGATGCCAGTGTTTCCGGCATCGTTTTCCCATTGCTACCAGCATTGATATTGGAATGTGCATTTCCTAACACCATGCCGGCATGTCAGGCATTGCTGCTGCGTATCTCTGCTGATTCCGGCAACCATGTTGCCAGATGTGATGGGTCACTTGCAGTGCCGGTGTTACCAGCATCGCAACTCAGACTATGCCGGTCTGGAAAAAGGTGCCGGTACGGATCTACTGACAATGCTATTTCCGGACCAGCATACTTGTAATGCGGTCCATAGTCTGATGGCTGGGAATATTGGAAACTGTATGTGATGTGCTAAAGTGGCATATTAGAAACTAGCCATGATTGGGTAACAAAGTTTTAGCGAAAATAGCAATGATGTTTTGGTGGACGTGAAGTAAAATGACAATGATGTGCTAATTGGGCATAATGTAAACTGGCTATGGGTTTGCTCACTGTGAATATTGGAAATAGTCAATGTTGTGCTTACTGACTGTAAACTGTAAACTGTGCACTACCCCATATTATTACATTTGCATTTTTTGCATTGTATTTATGGAAGAAGAAAATTAGTGCTTCAATCTAAAACACTTCTTGGTAAAAAAAATAAAACAGAAGAGGGGTGCGTTACAAGTGATACTAGTGGTAGATATGTAGGTATTGATCAAGGGAGTGAAGAGAAGCAACAATATCAATAAAAGCATAACAGATATGGGCAAATGGCCATGAATAGAGTAAAAGGCCAATAGGGGGTATTTAAGGAGGAATTTAAAACCAACAGTGGTATTGGACTGGGGGATGATGTACAGTGTCCGTTGAAAACCTGTGAATTCTTTTCAGATGGGCAGAGGGGTAAGGAGGAGGCATAGGGGAATGCGGGCAAGGCACTCAAGTCAACTGGGTACCCTAGTCATCTGTCAAAGAAAACCCAAAGACTGTGGGACATGGGGATGACAAAAGGAGGTATGGGTAAACATTGGGAGGTGAGGAAGAGGGGGAGGTGGCATGATTTGTCTGGCAGAAGATTACTTTGGTCTTGGATGTGTTCAACATAGATAGATTATACGTCAGGGCTCCTGGTGAGTGACCTATTCTGCCCAGGAGGGCTACTTATAAGACAAAAAACACACTTGAATAGGTCAAAAGAAATCACTTTTTGCACTCTCATCTGATTCATGTAACAAAAATGAATATACACAACACTCTATTCATGATACCCGGTCTGGGTAGATTCTTGGTTTTTATAATTTTGGTAGTTATGCATTCGGTCAACGAAAATACAAATTTTGCATGACACTCATACAGAAAAATAAAACACAATAGTATCAACACTGATTGATCTCATAAATCGTGTATCAACAACATGAAATGAAACACACATTGCCAAGGTCTAGTGGACAGCGTGTAACAAAGAACAAATGAACATTTTTCACAAAGACAACAAAACAAATGACAAAATGTTCTTTCAAAGTGACAGTGACAATGCACTGTAGCTAAAAGGTGCGTCTACACCGGGGTGTTTCAGGCCGTCTGTGTGGGCTTGATGAGCCTCGTGTCTGTCACAGCCTTCATCAGGACGGGGGCTGTATGAGCGTGGAGTGCTGTAGATATGGAAAGGGAGAGATAGTCAGAGGAGTGCCCAAGTGATTTAAATGCAATAAATGCGCCATGTAAGAAATATCATGGAGGAACATCTTACCTAAGGGGTTTGGTAGACCCTAGGCACATGTATGGGTGACCGTCTCAAAAGGAACTGGTCCCGGATTGCTCCTAGTGTCAGACAAAAGGGACATACTAAGTATGTTGTCCTAACATGATATGCACACATTCGCAGCTGAAATTTAGGCTGGAAACAGGCTTACCTCAAAATGGAGGTTGTAACCGAACTGTAATCAGGCTCGGTCACACAGTGCAGAGTAAATCCTGAAAGAGAGCCTAATGTAAATACGTTACTCTACGCTGGATTGTCTATTTTTAAATCGCTTCAAGATCAGTTAAAAACTGCTAGAAGTGTGTGGCATACCTTCTCCAATGATCGCGTGCGGCGTACACTTAGACGCGCGTAGCTGACAGAGGGATGCAGCAGCTGGAACTCAGACTGCTGAGTCAGTCCAAGTAAAGCATGGAGCCTGGAAACGTAGCGTTGCTAACGCCGCTCCCAGGCTCATGAACTATTTATACGGGCGGCCATTTTGGAAAGGTTTGTACCGTCGCAGGCCAAAAAAAGGTGTAAAAAAAGCCCTGTGTACTCTGCAACAGTAAGAAAATAATTTATGCAAACAACCTTGCTGTCCTCCTAATTGTGGTGTAGTTTGGCAAAAAGTTTGGGGTGGTTGCCATGGTTACCATAAAACGATCGTGAATCACCGATCGGTGCAGGAGAAAAGTGCTATTTCTGTCTCCCTGTGAGTGGTTAAAGGAGAAAAACGGGTATGCTGATAATGCAAGTACGTGTCGTGGTGAGAAGCTACAAGCTAGACTAGTGATAGCTTAAAGTAATGTTGCAAAACACCAGCCATGTATTGATCACACACATATCTGGATGTGGGCGTTATTCTATGTCAAAATAAGTACATACATTTCACGTCTCAATATTCAAATATTGGTGGTGCCCTGGAGTCGATGGTGGACCATGACTGTGACAGATGTTGTATTGATCCTTAATACATGCTAAACTTGTCATATGTAGTCAATCTGGTTATGGGTGAAAGCATTCAGTATACGCAGAGGACACCAACCAGGCATTAATCACACACATATCTGGAATATGTATTTCATATACAGGTCTTCCAATATTGTTGGTGCCTTAAAATCGATGGTAGTCCATGACTGCAACAAATGTTGTATTGACGCTTGAGGATTGCTAAACTTGTCACATATAGTAAGTCTAGTTATGGGCAAAAACATTCAATATACACAGAAAAAACTCACACAGAGGAGGATGTCACCCCATTTTGTTAGGAATGGGGCCAAATCACAGCAAAGCTTGTGTAAAAACGGAGGATATTTGGGCCCTGGGAATAGTCAATATCAATGTGTGTCACAGAAGACTGTGGCCCTCATTACAACCTTGGCGGAGGACCATGGTGCTATTAGCACCATGGTCCATGCCGCTAAGGTTACGATTCCGCCATGGTGGATGGCGGAATTACCGCCCCATTCCAAGGTGAGTGGGGCGGTAATTCCCCATTCACCATTTTC
This sequence comes from Ambystoma mexicanum, assembly GCF_040938575.1. NCBI lineage: Eukaryota > Metazoa > Chordata > Amphibia > Caudata > Ambystomatidae > Ambystoma > Ambystoma mexicanum. Next base: position 1,344,830,001 of record NC_090921.1, read on the forward strand.
CCTTCCCCATTCCCATTTTTGTCCCCATAGGGCATAATGGGAATGGGGAAGGCGCTAATTACGGCACCGTAAATTAAGGTGCCGTAATTAGCTCCAAAGTCCCTTTGAGGTTTGGATTTTTAACGCCTGCTAAAAGCAGGCGTTAAACACCAACCCGCAAAGGGACACTTGTAATCAGGCGTTAAGGGTTACCGGCGCCGACGGCGCCGTTAAACCCTTAACGCCTGAGTTGTAATGAGGGCCTGTATGTTATATCATGTAGCATAGAAGATGCTGGGTAGAAGAATCTTCTTCTATTCTGTACCACAGTAGAATCTGAGTTACCTCTAGAAGTCGTTCATTTACATGAAGGTTTTCCATTCAACAGAGACGTTTAGTCCTGTGCGTACCGTATCCAATTTATGTAACCAACGTTGTTCTAGTTGGGTTAGAGTTTTGTTCATATCTCCTCCACGTTTGGCTGGTGTCACTTTTTGTAGTATGAACCATCTCAGATCTATGTCTTTATGATGTTCCTTCCCGAAGTGCTCTACCAGGGGTTTGTTGGCAACCAAATTCCATATACAGGAACAATGCTCGGAGATACGCATTTTAATGGGGCGGATGGTCTTTCCTACGTATAGCAGGCCACATGGGCATTGTATTATGTAGATCACACCCTTTGTGTTGCAATTAGTGTGGTCCTTCATAATCCTTCTGGTGTTGTTGTATTCAAAAGATGTTTTCTGTAAAGTAAGGGGGCAGGCAACGCACTTCCCACACTTGTAGTGCCCCATCACTGGGGTTAGATTCCACAATCTATTGTCCACTTGTGGTGGTGGTTCGATGAACGTGTGTACCAGGGAGTCCCTTAATTTCTTATTTTTCTTGAACGCAAAACATGGCGTCTGATTCAGTGTGCCTGGTTGTTTCACCAAGTGTCAGTTTTTCTTTATAGTCTTTTGTATTAATCGGCTCAATGGTCTGAAAGTTGTAATGCATACCAGCCTGCCCAGGTCCTTTTTTGGCTTATTCTCAAGGCAAATTTCTCTGGGTGTATATCTTGCTCTCTTCTTGGCTTGCTTGAAAGATTTGAGAGGGTATCCTCTTTCCGTCAGACGGACTTGTAAATCGTCGGCATGTTTCCTGTATCTCTCAATCTCGGTGCAATTCCTACGGATCCGCAAGAACTGTCCGTAGGGAAGGTTGTATTTTAGACCCATTGGATGATAGCTTTCAAAATGGAGTAGGCTGTTGCGGTCTGTAGATTTTCTGAATAGTTCTGTCTTCTGTTTTTTGTAGATGTGAAGATCCAGGAAATCAACTTGGTGATGGTCCCACTGTATGGTGAATTTTATATGTGGGTTCCTTGTGTTTATCCATTGATGGAAGTCCTGAAGATCACTCGGGGTGCCATTCGACACAATTAAAATGTCATCTATATATCGCTTCCAGAGGGTGATGTTATCTCGGTAGGGGTTCTCTTCTGTGAAGACATTGGGCCTCATTACGACCCAGGCGGTAAGTTACCGCCTGGGCCGGGACTTTACCACCATGGCGTAAACTACGTTTACGCCATGGTGGTTGGCGGACTTACCGCCCCATTCCGAGGTCGGCGGGGCGGTAAGTCCCCAATCCCCATTTACCCTTCCCCATTCCCATTTTTGCCCCATAGGGCATAATGGGAGTGGGGAAGGCGTTAATTACGCCACCGTAAATTACGGTGGCGTAATTAACTCCATGGTCCCTTAGCGCCATGGATTTTAACACCTGCTAAAAGCAGGTGTTAAAAGCGCCATGGCGCTAAGGGACCTCGTAGTTGGCGGTAAGGGGTCGGCGCAGCTAACGCTGGCGTTAACCCCTTACCGCCAGGGTCGTAATGAGGCCCATTGATTTTTTCGTAGTTGGACATGTAGAGATTTGCAATGTCGGGTGCAAAGGTAGCCCCCATACTCACTCCCTTGGTTTGTTTGTAAAACTGATCTTTAAAGAGAAAGACATTCTCTGACATCGCCAGCCTTGTACACTCCAGAATGAATTCTGTGGGTGGTGAATCTGTGTCATCTCTGGTGTCCAGAAAATTACGAATTGCTTCTATTCCTTCTGCTTGCGGAATTGTTGTGTACAAAGATTCCACATCCATGGTGGCCAGGATGCTGGTGTTGTTCAAATTTATATTGTCAAGTAGATTGATTGTGCTGGTTGTGTCCTTAGGATACGAGGGCATCTTGACCACAAATGGTTTGAGGAAAAAATCAGTATAAAGTGATAACGGTTCAAGTAAAGATTCACACGCAGACACTATGGGTCTCCCTGGTGGCTTTTCAGTGTTCTTGTGCACTTTCGGCATGATGTAGAAGGCCGGGGTACGCGGGTTGGTCCTATTCAAAAAGAGATGCTCATCTTCGCAGATCCAACCTTGGTGAAGTGCGTGTTGGGTGAGGCTTGTAATCTCAGTCTGCAGCGTCTTGGTTGGGTCATGACTGAGTGGTTTGTATGCCTCCCGGTCACTGAGGAGTCGTAAGCTTTTGATGTCATATGCCGCAGTGTCCCATACTACTATGCCTCCACCTTTATCGACGGGCTTGATGGTAATTGACTGATCTATCTGTAGACTTCTCATTGCCGTTCTTTCCTCTTGGTCCAAGTTATCTTTGTAGAAATTTTGTTTGGAGAAACCTGCAAGCACAGTTTTAGTAACTATCTTTTCGAATGCTTCGATCTCGCAGGGGATCGAGCTTGGTGGTGGATAAAAGGAAGATTTCTGTTTAAAGCCTGTGGTATTTTCGGATTGTTCTGATCTTTCTTCCTGGCTGCTGTCTTTCGTATTAGGCAAGTAAATTTCGAAAAGTGCTTGAGGCATATGTTTCTATAAAATCTCCGAAGTTCCAATTCCAGTTAAAAAGTTTGGGCTTTTTGGGCTGGGACAAATGAACGTCCCTTTCCTAGAAGTCTGAGCTCAGGTGGAGTCATTATATGTTCGGATACTATGAAGACTGGTATCCCATGGCTGGTCCTTGGTTCTGGTACCATTGCCGTGTCTGCATGCATTGCCCCGATGGTGCTGGCCTTCTTCTGGGTCTGCCTCTTTGGCCCCCTCTGGGAAAAAAAAGTTGAACTGATTGTTGACCAGTGGGACCTGTCAAACTTGAGGAACTTCCACTACCACTAGAAGATGTACCGGAGAAGTTCACTCCTCTATTCCTTCGGTTATAGCCTTGGTTTTCTTGTTGGTCAGTGTAGTATGTAATTCCCAAATAAGGATATATCCTCTCTTCTGAGTAGTTGGCCAGGTCCTTCTTAAACGTGTCCACTTTTTTTATCCAAAGTCAAATTTTGGAATATGGTAATCTCAATTTCCAGTTTATCTATGTTCTGACTTGAGAGTCGTGTAGACCGAAGATACCTCCGTCCTCAAGTGACGCACAGTGAAACCAAAAGTACTCCATGTGCGACCTTTGGGGCCACAGGTGGGAGATGTCGCTGCCTGGATCCACGTAGCCTCGAGAACCACAAAGCCGCTGTAGGAAAAACGATATTAAGTACCAGGCAATAACAGTAATGCAATGCAGAGTGTAACAAGTTGAAAGGGTCTTACCTATCCAATCGGTCAGAAAGCGGTAAACCTAGTGGTGGTTCGAGACTCAAGTGCGAGGCAGCCCCAAGTCCTGCAGGGACCAGCGCTGCGTGTGGTCGCAGGCTAACCCACCTGAGCGAAGGGTTTGGTTGCGTAGTGTAACTGCCAGAGAACAAGAACGTAGCCAAAGTATTTTCAAGTGTTCAAGGGAAATCCAAGTGCAGAGTGAAGGACGGTCCAAGAGTCGGCAACGAGGTAACAGTTCCAAGGTGACAAGGCAAAAGGGAAATCCAAAGAAGTCCAGGTGAGTAATCCGAGGTCGAGGTATTTCCAGGAAGCTAAACAAGAATTAACGCCAAACAGGGTCCAGAAGACAGCTGAGAAGCGAGGACTGTTTCGCGAATCAAGCATTTTGTATTGGGCGCTTCCTGATCACGTGATGCGTACTGCTGTCACGTGACGGACGCCATGCACCACGTGATCTGGTAGAATCAGCTGGGGGATGCAGAAGCGTTCTGCCGATCCTCCTAGCGTGCGATCTCCATGGCAACTGCCAGTGCAAAAAGGGATGTAGGGGGGCCTGCATATTGCACCTGTCATGCGGTAATCGGTCCTGCGGAGCAACCAAAGCATGTGAGTCTCGTACCCTGGAAATGTTGTGCGAGTGAGAGGAAGGTGTAGCGGAAATGCTAGCGGTGTTCTGGGGTGTGTGTGGATGAGTGACAGAGTGCCTAACAGAGCCCCCCCAAGGGCCCACGACCCCGTGGGCAGGATGGATGGTCCAGATGAAAACGGGCCACCAGTCGGGGAGCGTGGACATCCACGGCCGAGACCCAAGAACGTTCCTCCGGACCATACCCCGTCCAGTCCACTAAGTACTGCAGACGGCCCCTAAAGAAACGAGAACCCAGGATAGCAGATACCTCAAACACATCAGGCGTGGACAAAAACACCGGGGCCACCGGGGAATGGAGACGGGAAGCATCGGGGCAAGGCTTGAGAAGGGAGACATGGAAAACAGGGTGAATGCGCCAGGAAGCAGGGAGAACCAGACGGTAAGCCACCGGATTGATCACCTGAGAGATCACATAGGGACCAACAAAGCGGGGCAGAAGTTTGTGAAAACCAACCAGGCGCAGGTGACGAGAGGACAGCCAAACACGGGAACCCACTGAAAAAGCCGGGGCAGCCAAGCGTTTCCCATCAACACCCGCCTTCATAGAGGCTTTCGACTCCCCAAGGTGAGCAAGAGTACGGGCATGAACAGAAGACAGGTCCCTAAGGCAAGCCGCAGCAGCAGGATTCGAGGCAACGGAACAATCAGGAACGGGCAATACCCTGGGATGCTGACCGTAAAGGGAGTAGAAAGGGGACTGGCCCGTAGCAGAATGAGTCGCGTTGTTATAGGCGAATTCGGCGAGGCGCAAAACGCCCAGCCAGGAGGTCTGCTGCTGCATAACCAGGCAGCGCAAATACTGCTCCATGGACTCATTAGTCTGCTCAGTCTGTCTGTCGGTCTCGGGGTGGTAGGCCGAGGAAAACCGTGTATCAATGCCAAGCAGCTTAGTCAATGCACGCCAAAAGCATGAGGTGAATTGAGAACCACGGTCAGATATGAGAACGGCGGGAAGCCCAAACAAAGAGAAGACAGATTCAAAAAACAAGTCTGCCAGGACAGGGGCAGTGGGAATCCCCTTACAAGGAACAAATCGGGCCATCTTAGTAAATTAATCCACCACCACCCAGATGGTATCAAAACCCCGAACCCTGGGGAGATCGGTCACAAAATCCATGGTTAACGTGTGCCATGGCCTCGGGGGTATGGGTAGCGGTAACAGTAGTCCTATCGGACGACCCCTTCGGTGTTTGCATTGCACGCAAACAGAGCAAGTGTTCACATAACCCTCTACATCACGCTTCATGGAGGGCCACCAACATCAGGGTTTAAGGAAGTCCATGGTGCGTTTCTGGCCGGGATGTCCATTGACGAGAGCGTCATGAGACCATTCGAGGGCCAAATTACGGGTGCCGGGTGTGGGTAGAAACAGGCGATCGTGGACAAAGGGCAACCCTTCATGGTAAATCGGGTCCCACTCCTGCAGTTGGTCAGGGTGACCTCCTGTCCATTCCCGCACTGAATCCAACAAAGGGAGAGAAGGCGTACAGAGACAAATCACGTGGCATCTGTTGAGAAGAGTCTCAGGGTAACTTGGCAGGGAGACCCCGCCTGGAGAATGAGATAGGGCATCCGCCTTACCATCTGCGACCCCAGGGCGATGCATGATGCGGAAATCAAAAGCGGCAAAAAACAGATGCCACCTGACCTGTCTACTATTGATACACTTCAATGAAGCCATGTCCTGCAAGTTCTGGTGATCAGAGTATACAGTGACTTGATGTCTGGCCCCCAGGAGGTGGTGTCGCCAAACCCGAAAGGCATCCATTATCGCCAGGAGCTCCTTCTCCGTCACCGTATAATGGGCCTCGGTACTGGTGAATTTGCGGGAATGATATGCTACCGGATGTAGTTTGCCAGAGGTAGGACAGATCTGTGACAGGACAGCACCGAGGGCGAATGAAGAAGCATCCACTTCAACTACAAAAGGGAGCTCAGGATTGGAGTGTTGGAGGACCAGGGCTGTGGTGAAAGCAGTTTTGAGTGCCTCAAAGGAATCCTGCTGCTCTTTCTGCCAATGATAGGGTACCTGGGGACTGGTTAAAGCTGTAAGAGGCGCTACAATAGCAGAAAACGAAGAAATGAAGCACCTATAGAAGTTGGCAAAGCCCAAAAACGCCTGTAAAGCCTTGAGTGTCTGGGGAACCGGCCATTCCAGGACCGCTCGTACCTTAGATTCATTCATTGCTAGTCCTCCAGGGGTGATGTGGAAGCCCAGAAACTCAACGGAACTCTGGTGAAATTGGCATTTTTCAGGTTTGGCAAATAGGGAATGTTTCCTAAGGCGAGACAGAACTTCTCAGACATGCTGTACGTGCTCATCCAGATTTCGTGAAAAGATAAGGATATCGTCCAAGTACACTACCATGAATACGTCCAGAATGTATCTGAAGATGTCGTTCATAAAATGCTGGAAAGTAGCCGGGGCATTGCACAAGCCAAAGGGCATGACTAGGTATTCGTATAATCCATAGCGAGTACAGAAGGTGGTTTTCCACTCATCCCCCTCGCGGACGCGTACCAAATTGTACGCACCCTGTAAGTCTAGTTTGGTGAAAATGGATGCGTGAGACAAACGGACCAGAAGTGGCGTGATCAAAGGGATCGGGTATCTATCTTTTTTGGTAATAGCATTGAGGCAGCGGTAGTCCACACAGGGACGGAGGTCCCCTTCCTTTTTTGGGACAAAGAAAATGGGACTCGCGGCTGGTGAAGCAGAGGGGCGTATATGACCTAGCTGTAAGGCTTTCTGTACGTATAATTTCAAGGCCTGTTCCTCTGAGGGGGATAAGGAATAGATCCTACCCGAGCGAATGACAGAATCAGGGACTGGTTCTATCGGACAATCATAAGACCGGTGAAGGCGAAGCGCCTCAGAGGAGCCACGGTCAAACACTTTCTCGTAATCCCCATACACAGGCGGAACCCCGTTGGCAATCACCCCAATAGTGTGTGTGCTCGGGAATATGGGCCCATTGTCTTCCACCGTGAGATTTGCTATAGTGCCCAGGGCCTGTGATGGCGTGTCGACCCCCTGTTGATCCAGGAGACAGTAGTTTTGACAGATCTCTGATTCAAATACAACAGTACTCTTTTTCCAGTTGATGAGTGGGTTATGCTCACGTAACCATGGTATTCCCAATATGATGCCAAACTGAGGCAGTGAAATCAAGTCAAAACTCATTGTCTCCGTGTGGATGTCCTGAATGGTCAATAAAAGGGGGGCAGTTTGGTGCTTGATCGGACCAGAAATCAAAGCAGTCTCGTCCACGGCTTGTGCCGGTTCGGGTCGGGACTTAACTACTAAAGGTAAATTGAGTGTGTGAGCCAAGGCAATGTCCATAAAGTTCCCCGTGGCACCCGAATCTATGATTATCATGACTGAGTGAGAAACACCCGAGGAGGGACGCAGGATGGCCTGCACAAAAATGGGGTGTATGCGACCAAAAGCAGTAGGTGTGGCCGTCGATGAGGATTGAGTGCTCAACCTAGTCCCCGGATCTAGGCCCGAGCAGTCCAAAAAACCTGAGGCTTATTTGGGTGTCGGGGGCACTCCTTAACATAATGTCCTGTTAACCTACAATAGTAGCATGCGTTGTCCACCCGCCTCCGTTCCCTTTCTAGCGAGGTAATGGGACTCCGTATTCCCCCCACTTGCATTGGTTCTTCTGAGGGGGATGCAATTGGAGTGATGTGTGCTGACTGAGAGAACCCCAACTCGGCCCTGCGCTCAGATCGACGTGCGTCAACCTGCAGCACCAGATCGATGAGTTCTTGATACTGAGTGGGCAGGGAGGGAACCACTGATAGTGCATCCTTCATAGGATTATTCAGACCCCTGTAGAAAACCACTGCCCGTTTACTTTCTGGCCATGAGGTCTCTGCGACCAATTGGTTGAAGTGTGTGATGTAGTCTATTAGTGAACCCCTGCTCTGGGCTAACTCGAGTAACTCCAAATACCTGGACTGCAACTTATGCCTGGTGTCGAAGTCTCGGGACATTTCAGCCACGAGGAGGTCGAAGTCATAGAGTGCAGGGCTGTCATTCTCTAACAATGGATTAGCCCAGGCAGCGGCTGTACCTGCCAGATGCGATAAGGTAAAGGCTGCATCGGTGGTTGCATCAGGGAAGGCCAGAGGTCTACACAAGAAGTGTAGTTTACACTGATTGATAAAGGTCGTAAATTTCTTGGGATCGCCATGATAGCGTTCAGGAGCTGCTAACGGGAAGGGTGTTGGGAGAACTACAGGAGCCAGGGCGGGGGTGCTAGGCACCGGAGGTGGTGTGGGTGGAGCGGCAGCATCCCCGAATTCGGGGTCTGCAGGGAGGGGATGCTGTATGCTCTGTATGGAGTCTAGCCTTTGGTGTATGACCGTATTTGCCGCGGCCATATCTGCCCATAATACTGTGATGGCCTGAACTAGCGCGGCCATGGGTTCATCCGTGGATCCCTGCATGGTCCAACACGACTATATGGCTTCTCAGTCTGTTCTGACTTGAGAGTCGTGTAGACCGAAGATACCTCCGTCCTCAAGTGACGCACAGGGAAACCAAAAGTACTCCTGTGTGACCTTTGGGGCCACAGGTGGGAGATGTCGCTGCCTGGATCCACGGAGCCTCGAGAACCACAAAGCCGCAGTAGGAAAAACGATATTAAGTACCAGGCAATAACAGTAATGCAATGCAGAGTGTAACAGGTTGAAAGGGTCTTACTTATCCAATGGGTCAGAAAGCGGTAAACCTAGTGGTGGTTCGAGACTCAAGTGCGAGGCAGCCCCAAGTCCTGCAGGGACCAGCGCTGCGTGTGGTCGCAGGCTAACCCACCTGAACGAAGGGTTTGGTTGCGTAGCGTAACTGCCAGAGAACAAGAACGTAGCCAAAGTATTTTCAAGTGTTCAAGGGAAATCAAAGTGCAGAGAGAAGGACGGTCCAAGAGTCGGCAACAAGGTAACAGTTCCAAGGTGACAAGGCAAAAGGGAAATCCAAAGAAGTCCAGGTGAGTAATCTGAGGTCGAGGTATTTCCAGGAAGCTAAACAAGACGTAATGCCAAACAGGGTCCAGAAGACAGCTGAGAAGCGAGGACTGTTTCGGGAATCAAGCGTTTTGTATTGGGGGCTTCCTGATCACGTGACGCGTACTGCTGTCACGTGACGGATGCCACGCACCACGTGATCTGGTAGAATCAGCTGGGCGATGCGGAAGCGTTCTGCCGATCCTCCTAGCGTGCGATCTCCATGGCAACTGCCAGTGCAAAAAGGGATGTAGGTGGGCCTGCATATTGCACCTGGCACGCAGTAATCGGTCCTGCGGGGCAACCATAGCACGTGATTCTCGTACCCTGGAAATGTTGTGCGAGTGAGAGGAAGGTGTAGCGGAAATGCTAGCGGTGTTCTGGGGTGTGTGTTGATGAGTGACAGAGTGCCTAACAATCTAGTTTTTCTTTGGCTTCCTGTGTGCACTTGTCTTCAAGGAATTTTTTCTCAAGATCTTTTAGTTCTATACCTTGTTTTTCGCACTCTTCCTTTGCCGTGTCAATGACAAGAATAAGTCAATCACGACTAGATTAATTACCCACCCCACTAAAGTTTCTAGTAAATTTGGGGTTATCCGTAAATACTCTGGGGATATTGCGTACTTGCAGTCCCTCTGGTATTATCCCGGCTTTTAGATACTCTAGCATAAATTTGCCAGTAGTTCTGTGCGTATTATTTTCTTCTTCTTCTGATTGAGTATCTCTAGTTGATCTTCGGTCAATCCTCTAGTTTTCACACCCTCGTCATTGCGCAGGGTGGATGTTGTTCCAAGGAGTTGCATGAAATATTTGTTGGTGTACGACACTATGTTGACTTTATCCATGGAAAATCTTTGGTCGCTAGGCTACAACCCTCGCAGGGGTCAAGACGCTGCCCACAGCCATGGGCTGTACTATAGGTCAGGGCTCCTGGTGAGTGACCTATTCTGCCCAGGAGGGCTACTTATAAGACAAAAAACTCACTAGAATAGGTCAAAAGAAATCACTTTTTGCACTCTCCTCTGATTCCTGTGACAAAAATGAATATACATAACACTCTATTCATGATACCCGTTCTGGGTAGATTCTTGTTTTTTATAATTTTGGCAGTTATACATTCGGTCAACGAAAATACAAATTTTGCATAACACTCATACAGAAAAATAAAGCACAATAGTATCAACACATATTGATCTCATAAATCTTGTATCAACAACATGAAATGAAACACACATTGCCAAGGTCTAGTGGACAGCGTGTAACAAAGAACAAATGAACATTTTTCACAAAGACAACAAAACAAATGACAAAATGTTTTTTCAAAGTGACAGTGACAATGCATTGTAGCTAAAAGGTGTGTCTACACCGGGGTGTTTCAGGCTGTCTGTGTGGGCTTGATGAGCCTCGTGTCTGTCACAGCCTTCATCAGGACGGGGGCTGTATGAGCATGGAGTGCTGTAGATATGGAAGGGGAGAGATAGTCAGGGGAGTGCCCACATGATTTAAATGCAATAAATGCACCATGTAAGAAATATCATGGAGGAACATCTTACCTAAGGGGTTTGGTAGACCCTAGGCACATGTACCGCCTCAAAAGGTACTGGTCCCAGATTGCTCCTAGTGTCAGACAAAAGGGACATACTAAGTATGTTGTCCTAACATGATATGCACACGTTCACAGCTGAAATTTAGGCTGGAAACAGGCTACCCTCAAATGGAGGTTGTAATCGAACTGTAATAAGGCTCGGTTACGAAGTGCAGAGTAAATCCTGCAAGAGAGCCTAATGTAAATACGCTACTCTACTCTGGATTGTCTATTTTTAAATAGCTTTAAGATCAGTTAAAAACTGCTATAAGTGTGTGGCATACCTTCTGCAATGATCGCGTGCGGCGTATGCTTAGCCGTGCGTAGCTGACAGAGGGATGCAGCAGCTGGAACTTAGACTGCTGAGTCAATCCAAGTAAAGCGTGGAGCCTGGAAATGTAGCGTTGCTAACGCCGCTCCTAGGCTCCCGAACTATTTATATGGGCAGCCATTTTGGAAAGGTTTGTATCATTGCGGGCCGAAAAAAGGTGTAAAAAAGGCCCTGAGTACTCTGCAACAGTAAAAAAATAATTTATGAAAACAACCTTGCTGTCCTCCTTATTGTGGTGTACTTTGGCAAAACGTTTCGGGTGGTTGCCATGGTTACCATAAAACTATTGTGAATCACTGATCGGTGCAGGAGAAAAGTGCTATTTCTGTCTCCCTGTGAGTGGTTAAAGGAGAAAACGGGTATGCTGATAATGCAAGTATGTGTCCTGGTGAGAAGCTACAAGCTAGACTAGTGATATCTTAAAGTAATGTTGCAAAACACCAGCCATGTATTGATCACACACATATCTGGATGTGGGCGTTATTCTATGTCAAAATAAGTACATACATTTCACGTCTCAATATTCAAAAATTGGTGGTGCCCTGGAGTCCATGGTGGACCACTGGTCAACAATCAGCTCAACCTTTTTTTCCCAGAGGGGGCCAAAGAGGCAGACTTAGAAGAAGGCCAGCACCTTCGGGGCAACGCATGCGGATACGGCAATGCTACCAGAAACAAGGACCAGCCACGGGATACCAGTCTTCATCCTATCCGAGCGTATAATGACTCCACCTGAGCTCAGACTCCTAGGAAAGGGACTTTCTTTTGTCCCAGCCCAAAAAGCCCAAACTTTTGAACTGGAATTGGAACTTCGGAGATTTTGTTTGTTTGTTTATTTATTTATTGTGCGCACCGGACCCTGAGGTAGCAGGGCGCAAGAGACAAGGAGGTTTACAGCTTGGTTACAGATGTTACAAGTTACAAAGCAGGCAAAGAGGACATTTCTTGACTCTGCAAGGTGAGACAAGTACAAGTGCAGATAAGGCGCCGCCAAGCAGTCGAATCTATGACTAGCGCTTACAAAAAAGCAGGTCATTGCATGTCAGGTGAAGTAAGAGTGGAGGTGCGAGGGGGAGAGTGCCATTTATATCGCATTCTCGGTGAGCCATTTTATGGTATTCTTTCTGAAGTTGTTGAACGTTTGGTTGGATCTAAGTGCATGAGGTAGGGCATTCCATAATTGAGCTGCCTTGACTGGGAAGCTGGATCCTCCAATAGTGGTTAGTTTAAATCTGGGCACTATGAGGCAGTTGGGGCTGACTGTCCTTGTAAGTCTAGTGGGATTTGTTTTGTTAAAACGTTCTGCAAGGTAGCGGGGGGCTTTGTTATTTAAGCATTTGTGGATGAGGGAGGCAGATTTAAGGTTGATTTTTTCTTGGGTGGAGAGCCATTTGTGTTTACGTCTTATTTCTGAGATATGTGCTCTTCTAGGGATACTTAGGGCCGCTCTAAGTGCATTATTTTGGAGCACTTGAATTCTATTGATGATTTGTTTAGTTGTCCTTATATAAAGGGCGTTACAATAGTCTAATCTTGATAAGATGAGGGCTCTGGCTAGGATAAGACAGCTGTCATCTGATAAGAATTGTTTCCCGGCTCGTATTAATTTACATGTATAGGCCGTGGATGAGGCCAGTGAGTTCACCTGTTTGGTTAAGGATAGTGTCGAATCAAGGTAAAAACCAAGGGTTTTTACTTCTCTGGCGACCTTGATAGTGTTGCCATCGATGATGAAGGTTGAGTAGTTTTGGTTGAGTTTGGAGATGCGGGCTGTGGTGCCCAGGATGATGAGCTCTGTTTTGTCATCGTTCAAGCATAGGCCATGGTTAGCCATCCATGCTTGAACAATGCTATAGACTCTGTTCACCAGAGCCAGATCTTCAACGTAATCCCCAGTAAGTGGTAGGAGAATCTGGGTATCGTCTGCGTAGTTGGTATAGGTGATACCCAGATTGTCGAGATCGTCAAAGAGTGGCTTGGTGAAGATATTATAAAGTGTTGGCGAGACACAGGATCCCTGGGGCACTCCGCAGGTGATAGGTATCGGGTCTGCTGCCGCTGCGGGGAGAACACCCTCATGGTCCTGTCACTAAGGAATGACTGTATCCAGACTAAGCCTCTCCTGAGAAGTGGGCCGCCGAGTCCAAGTGATTACATAGGACTCTATGGTCCACCAAATCAAAGGCGCCTGAGAGGTCTAGAAGGAGGAGGAGAGCTAATTTGCCCTCGTCTCTGAGTGAGTCTATTTGGGCCTTTAAGTCAATAAGGGCAGTCTCTGTGCCATGTTGCGGTCGGAAACCAGATTGGCGGGTGCCAAGGAGATGGTTCATCTCAAGGAAGTTCTGGATTTGGGTGTACGCTACCTTGTCTAATATTTTTAGTAAGAAAGGCACCGTGGTGATGGGTCTATAATTTGTGGGAATGTTGGGGTCCAATGTTTGTTTTTTCAGAAGGGGGAGTACCCAGGATTCCTTTAGGTTGCGTGGGATGGTGCCCGTAGTGAAGGAGGCATTAATACGTTTTGTGATGAAGGGGGCTAGATTTCTAGCCGTGTCCTTGATCAGTTGTGCGGGGCATTGGTCACCTTTGCAGTTAGACGGTTTAAGAGTCAGAATAGTCTTCTCTACCTCAATCACTGAGACCTTGTAGAAATAGAATTGGGTAGATTCTTTGGGTTTGGGTGTGGGAGTTTTGTCCAAAGGAGGTTGGGTAGGTAATGAGGCTTTCTTTAGGGCAATTTTAGTGTGGAGGGTGGTCACTTTGTTGGTTAGTGCCAGTTGTATGTCTGCACACCAGGTTTTATCTTTAATGGAGTCATCCTGTACTGCGATAGGAGTTTCCAATTCTTTTAGGATGGAGAAGAGCTCCTTCATAATGGAGTTGGCTTGGGTGATCCTGTTGTTATAAGTTTCTTGTTTGGCCAGGATGATATCTTTCTTGTATTGCGAAGAGATGGTTATTAGGTTCGTTTTATTTTCAACGGTAGGATGCCGGTTCCATGCCGTTTCGCATTTTCTCTTCTGTAGTCTTAGGTTTTTTAAGTGGGGTGTAAACCAGGAGTTCAGGTGCTTTTTCGTTTTGCTGTTCCTAAGTTTAAGCGGAGCAACTCTGTCGAGGGCAATGGACATAGCATTATTGAATTCCTCCACTAAGATGCCTGGGTCGGTATGGTCTGGTAGAGAATTAAGTTTGGGTAGGATGTGGGGCAGAATATTATCTGCTGTGATAATTTTCTTATTTCTGGTTAAAGTGGGTATGGCGGGAGTGGGTGTTAAAGCTATGGGTCTTTGAGTGTTGCGGGTGAAGGAGATAAGGTGATGGTCTGTCCATATTTGGGGGGCAATGGCTGTTATAGAGGGGTTACAGTTGTGACTGGCAATCCAGTCAAGAGTTCTCCCTTTGCTATGGGTGGGAGTATTCACGATCTGCGTGAAACTTAGTTCTGACAAGGTATTGGCTACGGTGGTGGCCTGGTGGTCATTGATATCGTTGTACCCTAGGTTGAAGTCTCCTAGCACTAAGGTTTGAGAGGAATTTTTTAGCTTCTCGGAGATAACAGTGGTGATATCTTCATTGAAGGTACTGATGGGACTGGGGGTCTATAGAGGAGGTAGATATTTAGTGTTTGAGAATTGGCGGTGGGTAGTTTGATAGAAAGAAGCTCACAGGATTTAAGGTAAGGTGTGGAAGTGATTCTCATTGAGAGATTAGATTTTGCGATAATTGCTATTCCTCCACCTCGTGCGTCTGGTCTGTCAGCTCTGAGGATGGTATAATTTTCTGGGACTGCCAGAGTGAGTGCAGGACCTGCTGCCTCGTGGAGCCATGATTCAGTAATGGTGATGAAGTCAAGTTCATTTTCCCGTATGACATCTGCTATGTCAGTAGCATGAGCGACTAATGATCTGGCATTGATCAATGCAGCTTTTAATTCAGGTTCTAGCTGCACTGTGAGAGGCAGGTTGGCCATAGGTTTATTAATGTTAGGGTAGAGTTTGCGTCTGGGAGGGGCGATGGTTTCCAATGGTGGAAGTAGTTTTGGTCGAAGGTGATCCAGGTTGATGTTATATTTAATGATAGGTTCGAATATTTTGGGTAGTCGAGCCCGGAGTCTAAGGTTCCTCTGTGCTGGGTTGCAAGGTTTGGAGATAAATTGTATGTGGGCTCCTAGGCCCTCTATGGACAGAAATGTTGGCATGGTCATATAGACGGTGGTGGTGAGTATAAATATCAGGTTGGTGAGTGATGCTTGGTGGACTAGGTTAGGCAGGTAGGAGTACATGGTGTTACTACTAGTTGAGCTAGGGAAACTGGGCTTAAATGCCGTGGTTGGATACTGGACAGAGTAGGCTAAGTACAGCCATCAAATACTAGGCAGGATGGGCTGAATGTGGCAAAGCATATACTGGGCTAAAAGCAGCAATCAAATACTAGGCTAAAAGCAGCAATCAAATACTGGGCTAAATGCAGCAATCAAATACTAGGCTAAAAGCAGCAGTCAAGTACTGGCCTAAGAACAGCGATCAAATACTGGGCTAAAGGCAGCAATCAATCAAATACTGGGCTAAATGCAGCAATCAAATACTGGGCTAAAAGCAGCAATCAAATATTAGGCTAAAAGCAGCAGTCAAATACTGGGCTAAAAGCAGCAGTCAAATACTAGGCTAAAAGCAGCAGTCAAATACTGGGCTAAAAGCAGCAGTCAATTACTGGGCTAAGAACAGCAGTGAAGTACTGGCCTAAGAACAGCGATCAAATACTGGGCTAAAAGCAGCAGTCAAGTACTGGGCTACAGCGGCAAACAAATATTGGGCTACAGTGTTTGTAGCACTGTAATTGTAAGAGTGGGTTACCGTAGTAATATGCACAGGGCACAGTGGGCATAGATTAGCATACAGTGGGCATAGATCGGCATAGGCAATGACTAAGTAGCACAAAGGCACAGTGGGTTGCAGTGACTAGTGTACACAGGGTACGGTGGGCAATTTTCAGCATAGGCTTTCCGGTTACCCAAGGCATTGCCTAGGCAAGGGATAGCTACAAACTACAAGGTGGGGGCAGGGGCTAACCGGCACAACTGCCGAAGTGCAGCAAGTGTTGAGTGGTGGCTTTTTGTTGGTGAGTGAAAGATAAGTCTCAAATGTCAAGTTTTATAGTTTCCCTTCTAAAGGTGCAAGAAAAAGCCCCAAGGCTTACCGTGGTTATGTGAGTCCATCATGGCAGCGGGCAGGGACCTTGCAACAAACTTCAGGGAGCAGGATCAAGGGAGTAGGCCACGCCGTGCCTTCCATGCGCCGAACAGGGCGCAAAAACAGGGCCTTTGTATGGCCTTCGGCGACTCCGCCTGCCGGCGGATGTTTTCGGATCAAAACGAGGTTCAGCCTTGTTATCGTGCCGTTCAGCTCCCGGCATGAGCAAGTCAGGCACAGTATGGGGACAGGGTCAGGCAGGCCCTACTCCGTCGAGGCAGCAACTTGCCTTGCAGCACGCTCAGTGCTTGGATCCTCTTCTTGGCTGGGGGAGCTCCTGCCCTCACCCCTCTATGAGGATGGTGAAGTGGGGGACCTGAGGCGCAAACAGGACCTTTGTATGTTATAGAAACATACACCTCAAGCACTTTTTCAAAATGTACTTGCCTAATACGAGAGACAGCAGCCAGGAAGAAAGATCAGAACAATCCGAAAATACCACAGGGTTTAAACAGACATTTTCCTTTTATCCACCACCGAGCTCGATCCCCTGCGAGATCGAAGCATTCGAAAAGATAGTTAATAAAACAGTGCTCGCAGGTTCCTGCAAGCAAAATTTCTACAAAGATAACTTGAACCAAGAGGAAAGAACAGCAATGAGAAGTCTACAGATAGATCAGTCAATTACCATCAAGCCCGCTGATAAAGGTGGAAGCATAGTAGTATGGGACTTTGCGGCATATGACATTGAATGCCTACGACTCCTCAGTGACCGGGAGGCGTACAAACCACTCAGTCATGACCCAACCAAGACGCTGCAGACTGAGATTATAAGCCTCACCCAACACACATTTGACCAAGGTTGGATCTGCGACGATGAGCATCTCTTTTTGAATAGGACCAACCCGTGTTCTCCGGCCTTCTACATCCTGCCGAAAGTGCGCAAGAACACTGAAAAGCCATCAGGGAGACCCATAGTGTCTGTGTATGAATCTTTACTTGAACCGTTATTACTTTATACTGATTTTTTCCTCAAACCATTTGTGGTCAAGATGCCCTCGTATCTTAAGGACACAACCAGCACAATCAATCTACTTGACAATATAAATTTGAATAACACCAGCATCCTGGCCACCATGGATGTGGAATCTTTGTACACATCAATTCTGCAAGCAGATGGAATAGAAGCAATTCATAATTTTCTGGACACCAGAGACGACACAGATTCACCACCCACAGAATTCATTCTGGAGTGTACAAGGCTGGCGATGTCAGAGAATTTCTTTCTCTTTAAAGATCAGTTTTACAAACAAACCAAGGGAGTGAGTATGGGGGCTACCTTTGCCCCCGACATTGCAAATCTCTACATGTCCATCTATGAAAAAATCAATGTCTTCACGGAAGAGAACCCCTACCGAGATAACATCACCCTCTGGAAGCGATATATAAATGACATTTTAATTGTGTGGAATGGCACCTGAGTGATCTTCAGGACTTCCACCAATGGATAAACGCAAGGAACCCACATATAAAATTCACCATACAGTGGGACCATCACCAAGTTGATTTCCTGGATCTTCACATCTACAAAACAGGCAATCACCTGAAGACAGAACTATTCAGAATATCTACAGACTGCAACAGCCTACTCCATTTTGAAAGCTATCATCCAATGGGTCTAAAATACAACCTTCCCTATGGACAGTTCTTGTGGCTCCGTAGGAATTGCACTGAGATTGAGAGATACAGGAAACATGCCGACGATTTACAAGTCCGTCTGACGGAAAGAGGATACCCTCTCAAATCCATCAAGCAAGCCAAGAAGAGAGCAAGATATACACCCAGAGAAATTTGCCTTGAGAATAAGCCAAAAAAGGACCTGGGCAGTCTGGTATGTGTTACAACTTTCGAACCATTGAGCCAATTAATACAAAATACTATAAAGAAAAACTGGCACTTGGTGAAACAACCAGGCACACTGAACCAGACGCCATGTTTTGCGTTCAAGAAAAATAAGAATTTAAGGGACTCCCTGGTACACACGTTCATCGAACCACCACCATGAGTGGACAATACATTGTGGAACCTACCCCCAGTGATGGGCCACTACAAGTGTGGGAAGTGCGTTGCCTGCCCCCTTACTTTACAGAAAAAAACTTTTGAATACAACAACACCAGATGGATTATGAAGGACCACACTAATTGCAACACAAAGGGTGTGATCTACATAATACAATGCCCATGTGGCCTGCTATACGTATCTCCGAGCATCGTTCCTGTATAAGGAATTTGGTTGCCGACAAACCCCTGGTAGAGCACTTCGGCAAGGAACATCATAAAGACATAGCTCTGAGATGGGTCATACTACAAAAAGTGACACCAGCCAAACGTGGAGGAGATATGAACAAAATTCTAACCCAACTAGAACAACGTTGGGTTCATAAATTGGATACGGTACACACAAGACTTAACGTCTCTGTTGAATGGAAAACCTTCATGTAAATGACCTGACTTCTAGAGGTGACTCCGATTCTACTGTGGTAGAGAATAGAAGAAGATTCTTCTACCCAGCATCTTCTTTGCTACATGATATAACATACAGTCTTCTGTGACACATATTGATATTGACTATTCCCAGGGCCCAAATATCCTCAGTTTTTACACAAGCTTTGCTGTAATTTGGCCCCATTCCCAACAAAATAGGGTGACATCCACCTCTGTGTGAGTTTTTTCTGTGTATATTGAATGTTTTTGCCCATAACTAGACTTACTATATGTGACAAGTTTAGCATGCCTCAAGCGTCAATACAACATTTGTTGCAGTCATGGACTACCATCGATTTTAAGGCAGCAACAATATTGGAAGACCTGTATATGAAATACATGTACTAATCTTGACATATAATAATGCCAATGTCCAGATATGTGTGTGATTAATACCTGGTTGGTGTACTCTGCGTATACTGAATGCTTTCACCCATAACCAGATTGACTACATATGACAAGTTTAGCATGTATTAAGGATCAATACAACATCTGTCACATTCATGGTCCACCATCGACTCCAAGGCACCACCAATAGTTGAATATTGAGACGTGAAATGTATGTACTTATTTTGACATAGAATTACGCCCACATCCAGATATGTGTGTGATCAATACATGGCTGGTGTTTTGCAACATTACTTTAAGATATCACTAGTCTAGCTTGTAGCTTCTCACCACGACACATACTTGCATTATCAGCATACCTGTTTTTCTCCTTTAACCACTCGCAGGGAGACAGAAATAGCACTTTTCTCCTGCACCGATCGGTGATTCATGATCGTTTTATGGCAACCGCGCCAAACTTTTTGCCAAACTTTTTGCCAAACTTTTTGCCAAACTTTTTGCCAAACTTTTTGCCAAACTACACCACAATTAGGAGAACAGCAAGGTTGTTTTCATAAATTATTTTTTTACTGTTGCAGAGTACACAGGGCCTTTTTTACACCTTTTTTCGGCCCGCGACGATACAAATCTTTCCAAAATGGCTGCCCGTATAAATAGTTCGGGAGCCTGCGAGCGGCGTTAGCAACGCTACCTTTCCAGGCTCCATGCTTTACTTGGACTGACTCAGCAGTCTGAGTTCCAGCTGCTGCATCCCTCGGTCAGCTACACGCGGCTTAGCGTACGCTGCACGCGATCATTGCAGAAGGTATGTCACACACTTCGAGCAGTTTTTAACTGATCTTAAAGCGATTTAAAAATAGACAATCCAGCGTAGAGTAGCGTATTTACATTAGGATCTCTTACAGGATTTACTCTGCACTGCGTGACCGAGCCTGATTACAGTTCGATTACAACCTCCATTTTGAGGTAAGCCTGTTTCCAGCCTAAATTTCAGCTGTGAACGTGTGCATATCTTGTTAGGACAACAAGGTATGTCCCTTTTGTCTGACCCTAGGAGCAATCCGGGACCAGTACCTTTCGAAACGCTCACCCATACGTGTGCCTAGGGTCTACCAAACCCCTTAGGTAAGATGTTCCTCCATGATATTTCTTACATGGTGCATTTATTGCATTTAAATCACTTGGGCACTCCCCTGACTATCTCTCCCTTTCCATATCTACAGCACTCCACGCTCATACAGCCCCCGCCCTGATGAAGACTGTGACAGACACGAGGCTCATCAAGCCCACATAGACGGCCTAAAAACCCCGGTGTAGACGCACCTTTTACCTACAGTGCATTGTCACTGTCACTTTGAAAGAACATTTAGTCATGTGTTTTGTTGTCTTTGTTGTCTTTGTGAAAAATGTTCATTTGTTCTTTGTTACACGCTGTCCACTAGACTTTGGCAACGTGTGTTTCATTTCATGTTGTTGATACACGATTTATGAGATCAATCAGTGTTGATACTATTGTGTTTTATTTTTCTGTATGAGTGTTATGCAAAATTTGTATTTTCGTTGACCGAATAAATAACTGCCAAAGTTATAAAAACCAAGAATCTACCCAGACCGGGTATCATGAATAGAGTGTTGTGTATATTCATTTTTGTCACAGGAATCAGAGGAGAGTGCAAAAAGTGATTTTCTTTGGCCTATTCAAGTGTGTTTTTTGTCTGTGTTCAACATAAGACAACAAAGAGCCCTCGGGTGATGGATAGCCACAGAGTAACGATCAGAGAAGTCGGCCTATACTACTCTGTGGGGATCATTATTGCTAACACTGCTTCACGTGATCAATACTATTCACCACTAATTCACTCATCAACCTCCTTATCTTCCTCCACCGACCCAAACCCCATGGATCGCTGTCCATAAGTTGTATCAAGTGTTCACTAATTCTACTGGTACAAAGAGCTTTACACTGACTGCACCATTGGTCCCTTACTTTACCAAACAACTTGAGGAGAGACACCATAATAAAGTGGTATTCTGAGATGTTTTTGACTATAACCCCCATCATCCCTCCCCTTTGGCTATGCTGAATAGTGCTTATGGGAGTTGTACTCAAACATTTGTCAAGCCAATGGCTCCCCAGATATTTGTAACTAAAAATCCAATGGCCACCCGAGACCCCTCACTATATTTGATATCTGTAAACACTGTTTGGTCACAGTTGCAGAATAAGGGAACTTATCAGATACATTAGGTACATTGCTTTGCTGGCAGATGGATATGCTGGCGATGGAGGAGCATTGTTGTGCCAAAGGTTTTACAATCCAAATTGCTCCCCAAAGTAGAGCACAGTGTGGTGCACCTTTTCTAATGCTCACCGCACAACAAACACATAGTCCAGTGTACTCTGGGGGACACCGCCTACAGGTGCAGTCCTCCCTGTCCCATTTATTTGACAGGTGACAGCCAGAGGTGCACAAAGCAGCCAGAGGATAAGGGCAACACCTTTCTCCTCCCATGGCCAGCCTAATTAAATATCAAAGGCTCCATGGATCCGACCTGTTCTATTGTCTAAGTTTGGTGTGGTGGCGGTGTATACTGATGAGTAAATGGAAGCAGGCCTGCGAATAGGCCTGGTCACAGAACTTAACAATGGGCAGGAAAATTAACACCTCTTTGATATGCAATGTGTCACCTTGAAGCTAGCTCCCACCCCTCTGTATGAAGGACAGTGAATGGCATGTCTGGGTTCACTATTTACCGTAGGTAACTCCTGCATAGCGGACCCATTTCAAAGGGAAGAAGCATGTGATTTGAAGGAGACAGAAATCTGTTCTCACAATAAACTTTAAGGGAGACCTGAACTTTGATCAAGAGCCACAGAGGACTCAGTTAACCAGAGAGACATTTTGATCTACAACAGACAGGAAGATGGGTGGGATTTAGGAGTACATGTTGTCACCTCTTACCATTGTTGTTGCAAAGCAGTCTGGTCCTGACCTCATCCATAACAGAAGATTGTTGGTGGGGACCCCGGATTGTTTCCTTAAGGTAGGCTTAGCCTGCACCAATCACTGCGGCCCATTTGGCTTTAAAAGAGGGCTGAGCCCCTCACTTACCAGAACATCCAATGACCTCAAAAAGGAGTAAGAATAAGGGCTCATTTAGACCCCGGCTGAAGGTACAGTCTACCTTACAGCTTCCGTCAGTGAAGGAAGGCAGGATTTCGAAGAGGGAAGCAAGATCCCTCCCCTAAACATCTCCCAGGGAACAGAAGGAGATACTAGACTCAGAGGACCCATCCAGCAGCTCCAGAACCGGTAACCAGGCAGCACACAGCGTGCCCTGCTAGGTTCTGCCAGTAAGTTTCCTAGATGGGAAGTGCCAGAGAGACTCTGAACAAAGGACAAGGCTGTTGCCTGCAAACACTCTCGTCAGCTATGGGACATCCACCTTGAAAGGATGCCACATGCCCTGTGAAGAAGCCAGTAGGAGTGCCACACAAGCATCAACCAACGTCCATCATTGAAAGACATTTCCGAGGCAGTGGAGCCCTCGAACCGTGACCGGTTGCACCACTGGCTGTTGTCACGGTGCAGTCACTAAAGCCGTCAGAGACGCCGCGACCAGCGTTCCAGATCCGCCAACAAGCACAGAGACAGCGATTCTTGACCCCGAGCCGCTTTGTAGGCCAGCCTGCAGCCATCCGTCCAGCCTCGCTTGCTGAACTGCCTGCCGCCTGATTGCCTTCCATATTGAACTCTGTCACAGGAGCTGCAAAGCATCCTGGAACCAACTCAAAGCTGTTGAGCATCAAGAACATCTCAAGCACTAGGTACATTGTGGTTATGTCCCCTGGTCCTTCTCTGAAGACCCCTTGCTCCCTTGGTGCTGAAACCAAATAACCCTGAACAGTTAAGACTGATTGTTTTACCAACTACCCTCCTGTCAGTATCCAGAGTGCATCTCTTTCCTTTGTGAAACTGTCTGTCCTCTGTCTTCCTTTACAGGATGGGTTGTATTTTGTAGTGTGCTAGAACTGTCTGTTGTAGTAATAATAACGTCGATATTTTTATACAACCTTGACTGGACGGTCCTTTTTATTATTGGGTAATAATTGTATTTTCGCTGTGTTGCAACTAAACAATGATCCATGACCTTGCCGAGATAAGCCTATGGATCCATCCACGTTACCAAAATTGGACAAGGAGGTTTATAATTTACTTGTGTTTCCAATCTGTTCGTGTCCCTTCTGGTGTACTAGAGGTGTGGGGCTGATTGATGGTTTAGAAACCGATATTCATCCCTGCGCCACTGGTGCCCCGGAAGTTGATTCGTCACAACCATAATGCACTGCAACAGCTACAAAGTCTTTCCACATGTGCGTTGGTTGGATAGCCACAGGAGGCAGGTCAACCAACCGTCTTCAAAGAAAACTTTTTTTTAAATTACATCATACCACTGTGTGCATCTTACTATCCAACTAATAGGGTTTTAAAACAGTAGTGCCTACCTGATCACAGTTGCGGGGACAGCACCGTGCACAGGAGGGGGATGCAGAGGATTGCACTTGAGTGATATTAGTGAGCCCAGCATTGCGTACCGGCCCTTGCCCGCAACATAATGGCGAAATGTAAAGCGGCCTTGGGCCCAGTGGGTCCCCAGCATCAACATGGTTATCATGCTGGATATGGGAGATGCTCCCGCACAATGCATGTGTCTTCACAAGCTGCTATGATTAATCAGCCATTACCTCAAGGATGCACTGTAACAATCAAGCTCAAACTTGCCTTGCGTCCAAGGTAGAAAGGATTTACCCATTGTAAAGGCGCAAATCCACACCTTTACAAGAGACAAAAGGCCACAGGCCATCAACCATCCAGTGCGGTTTGGGTCTATTTGACCTAAAACATTTGACCTAATCACATTTGATCTAATTTATTTTACCTTTTTTTCGCTCTAAAATGCGGGGGGAGACCCCCACAACCCTCACCCCGCTTCCCCTCAAGCTAATTTATACCTTTACCTATCCCCATATATATATTTAATTCGATTTTACCGAAAGAAAGTCAATAAAGTTCGATCAAATGTTTTAGGTCAAATGTGTTTCGGTCAATTATGCTAATACCATCCAGTGCAGGCTGCTTTACAGGATGCTAACACATACCTCCATAATATATGAGGCTGAGCCCCAAGATAAGGTGACTATATAACAAATGATTCCATAATGTTTCAATCAGAGGCCCAAGATGGGGTGACTATAGTTTTCCCCTGAACTGGATAGGCAGTGATGGACAGCACTGTGACTGGCAGGGTGTCAGCAGAGAGAAGCACATGCCAGCTGATTAATAGTAACCATTATATATACTGTTGGTGGCCCCGGCATTGGCCAGCCCTTGTTTTCTTCATGCTAAATGCATCATGGGATGTTAAAAAAATAAATGTGCTGCCCGTTTCAATAAAGAAGCTTTGTGTTTGCATTACTGTAGTAATTAAAAAGTGGGACTGTTTGTAAAGGTACATATATTACATCACTTACTCTGCAAATGGCACATCACAGAGTTTAGGGGAACTGGGTGCGTGCTGAGCTCATTTCCGCTGCTTCCCCTGGCATCAGACATGCTGCAATTCATCACAGGTAACACCCAGCCGCCCAATACTATATCCAAGATGTATCACATGGTTCTGGAGTGGCGTAAAGGGAGATCCAGGAGGGCAAGATGGAAATGGGGAAGCTCGCTAGGCCATGTCTTCATGGATGAGGTCTGGTGATACATATGGTCTCGGGAGGATAGCACGAGGGGCAACGTGCTCGCCTTGGAAGCAAGACGACACGGAGAAACACAGGTTCGATCTGCGCTTAGAAACCTCAGGGTATTAAGCGCGTTATAAATAACCAATCATATCATATATCATAACAAATGAGAAAAGTGTCCAGTCACTATTAACTAAAGTTACTCCAATTTAAATGTATTCATCAAGCATACATCACACCGAAGAAATCAAAAAATGTGTCCCAACGTCCCTAGCTGCCTGCCCTCGATGTAAAGCACAAGAGGCAGCTTTTATGCACGTGTGGGGGAGTGGCGGAATTCTGGGAAAACTTTCAGAAACTCCTTAGAGAGATTCTGGGCAGTAACATCAAGTGACCACAGACTCCTGAGAATTGTGTTCTTAATGGCCTGGAGATGTGCGGCGATGGGATGGTGGTCGCTGCAGGCCCCCATGGTGGCTGACTGGCTAAGGGATCTCACCTGGTGCCTTCCACATGAGCTTGTGGCCCCTGCCTCCCGTCCTAAAGGCTACTGGGGCCCATTCAGAGCTTATCTTAACAGGATCAGTACTGCTGGTGCCATAGGGGATGGCCAAGTCAAAGGGAAAAAATGAACTATGGCATTGTGTTGCGTGGTTGTGTTCTGGGTTTTCATTATGTTAGGGAGCAGGCACCGACCACCTCCTCTGTTACCTGATGATGTAAGGGAGCCTACTATGAGCCTGTACTCCATTCTTATTGCACCATGCACCCCGATTTAATGATGCCCCAGGAGTGTGGGGGGGTCACTCTCATATTGTCATTTGCAGCGTTTGATTGACACATTGGACGCGATTTGTGCCTGGAGAGTACAGGTAACTATGTTTGTAATATTTGGTCTGTTGTAATGTAAGATGCAGGCCCCCGGTGGAACCCTAGGCGACCTGCTATGCCCTCCTGCATTGCTCTGTGATGCAATGTAATGGACAGTATCAATGTGATGGTGTATTTGACTTTAATGTATTGATTGGTATGTAACACTGTAAAATTGAGGGAAAAAAATAAAAACAAAGGAGTCTTGCTGCTGCATTCTAGAATCGTTGTAGTTTTTTGATGAGGTAGTCAGGCATGCCAAAGTAGAGGCTGTCAGCATAGTCCATTCTTGACATGACAATTCAGATATTGGTGAGTGGTTTGTGTGACAAAGGGAGAAAGGGTCATATCCGTCTGATAGATCGTAGGTGGAAGAAGCATTTCTTTACTACTGCGTAAACTTGAGGTTCCAGTGTTAGCTCATTGTCCACCAGGATTCCCAGATGTATAACTTTGGAGGCTTCTGGTCTGGCTCCCATTTCCATAGGATCTCCTACAGAATAATTGCAGTCAAAACCAGCCCTAGTCAGTGCTGGTGTGCCGACTACAAATGGTATGTAGAGATCCTGACCCTTTCCTCTCTCATTACTTTCCTAAATACTACAGTTTGCGTGCATACCTAATGGGGTTCGGTGTAAACTTTTAATATTAACGCCTCCAATGTGTATGTCTTATAAAGAAAAACAATCTAGTCTTAAGTTATCAGACAGGGCAATAAAATAACTTAAAAAGCTGATTTCCTATTGAACAATAGGTTGTTTAATTGTAAATCGCTATGATATTGTTCTTTAGACGAGCCCTTTCATTTTCATATGTGGGGTATCGGAGCCTGGGTTATCAGTCCAGAGCTACTTCAGAATAAGTCAACCGGTTTCAGCGGGATTCAGTCTTTGGCCGCTTTCTTCAGGACACGTGCATTGAGTTCGTAATGTTCTCTATACAATATCCAAATCATGCAGTTTTGTGAGGATATCTTCGGTTATCCACAGAGCTAATCAATTGTTCCCTTGGTCCTAAGGGGTTAAAAAAGACAAGAAAAGACAAATGGAAACTGCCATCAGTCTAAAGAATGTTTCTGACGAAGGGTACTTCGTTCACGTTTCTTCGTGTTGGAGGAATCCTTACCTATACTTAGGTACTTGGAACTGGATTCTCTATGTGGACATGCTAGTGGTGAAACAATGCATGGACTCTTCTTGACTCCTGCGTTGATTGTCTTGCTGGGGTCTTGGGCTATCTTGAGTAATTTCGATTTAGTATAAAATAATGACTCCAGCCCAATACATTCTTTGACTCCACAGACCCCAGCAAGACAAAAGTTTTCATGTAGGTGAATTTGAAGCTTCTGGGGCGGTTCCTGTTTTCAGTGAGTGGTTCATGAGCTTGCAGAAGTTTTGTGCAGGTGTTCCTGTGCTGAGGATAGTACTGTAGATGTCTGGTGGGCAGGGGACGGCCGGGACGCGGCTTTGTTGCTTTCCTTCTCCAATTTAGTAAAGTTTTCTGGGAAGATCGTTGCAAAACCAGACAGAATTGTGGTTGCTTCTGGGGATGTGTCAGTGGTGATCATTTTGCTTATATGTTACATCAGTGATTCAGAATTGAGCACGATTGCACTCTGGACCGATTAGAGCGAAGCATTACAGAATGCATTTTTAGGTGTTGGAAATTATGTTTTCATGTAGATTTGCCAAAATACTTATTACATTTTTGATATATTTATTATTGATTATTTAAATGCTTTCAGTGGTTTTCCCTTGTTTGTTGATATAGTGTTTCTGCAAATCTCTGACCTTAACTAATTTTGCAAGGGAGCCCTCTCATCTTTTCTGATTGATCATTTTAGCAAATAAATGTTTTATTGCCTGGGCGATCCAGCTGTAATTGCTCCCATTGTGATGGTCTGTAGACACAGAGCTAGCTAGCTGTTTACAAGCTGTTTCATGGACCACAGGAGGAACTATCACACGCAAGTGTTAGCAGCAAGCACTGGGAATGCTGTGATCCCGTGCACAGACAGGCAAAGTCAGGACTTTTGGACACTGGCCATAAAATCTGCATAGTCCCGCAAATACGAGACAATTGGCCACCCAGGTCACGACATGGCTCACTGTGCACACATGCAGAATGAGAAACAAACATAGAAAGACAATTTAACCTACATTCAATTTCTACACTTGGGAAGGAACTGTATGCGAAGGAAGACTTGTTCATCAGTGGTAATCAGTTGATTGACAAGAAAGAGGCTATCCTTTTTGTCTACTTAAAAATGCAGTTAAAAGAGTATGGTTTTCCAACAGAGATGCTTTATTTTCTCAGAAAGACCATGCATAGGGCCTTGACCAAATTCTGTGTATCACAGTATTTGCAAAACATATGCTGCAACTTAAGCAGCTTTTAAGGAGGAATTGGAAACTCTTACAGACATGTGATGAAAAATTACTCAAGCCTATTTTTGCACTGAAATGTGGGAAAAACCTTAGCGATCAAATGATTCTTGCACCGCGCTCTACATTTTCCACACCAGAATGTATGTATCACTTCTTAATTGAATGCTCCGAAGACGAATGCCACTTTCACTGTGCCCATGTTTGTTCGTCATCTCACCTCACTTCAAAACAGACTGAAATCACCATGTGCACTTTCAAATGGCAAATTGAACGTTGCGTAATTGTCTATGTCATTTTCTGACATTTTCAAACCATTCATTGTCACGACCACCCCTTCCAGGGTCTACACGGATTGTGGGGCACTGCTGTAAAATGCAAATTGCAAACCTCTGAGCACCACTGGCTGTCCAAAATGTGCAATTTCAGCATACTGATGTCATTTATGCTGTTGCTTTACTAATATAATAGAACCTAAAGGTGTGTGACTACCTTTACAAATGTTCACCTTCAAAAATTGGAACAACAATGGATACACATAATTCAAAGCCACATTGTTGAGTAACATTGAGAGTGTGGAATGGCCGTTTTTGATTTACAGTATTTTTGGGGCAACTTTCTCAGCTCTGTATTTATGATCACTACATGATTGTCGCATTGCAACTAAATGCAACACTGTTATGATTAACACAGCTAACTAGTTTCACGCATCCTGACTCCCAAAAAATCTAGTGGGACAGGATATTACCTAACCATTATCACGGGCTACAACAAGGCTAGTTATGTGCTTGTGCTGCGCAATTATATCTATGCCACTGTACAACGAGTAGTAGGTTTCAGGTTGGACCATTGGTGTCCCAACATTATGCTACGCCAGCTCTACTGCGGAGATACATGAACACTGCCAGTAATGACAACGTACTCGCAAATGGGAGACCTTACATTGTTCCCTAGTTAGTAAGCAGTGCAAGAAGAGTTTTTAGTTGTTTCACTACAGACAACGTATTTCTCCTCCTTTTCATATATGTTTACAACAGGAAATCAATTACTTCTGTCCCTGCCCTTAAACTAGAAGTGGAGAGTTGAGCCGGACTTTTTTTTAATGAGAAGCCTGTACTTATTGACACCCATCCCACATTAAGTGAAGGTTTAGGAGGCACTTAGAAAGCGATATGTCACCACTGTTATGTGTACTTAGTTAATTGTTCCATTAATCTATGATACAAAGTGGCTAATTACAGCCTACGTGCAGAATGTTTTTTCAGACTCTGGGTTAGGATGGTTTGAGCTTGCTCTTTCGATCCTGAAGAAGGATGGGGCTTTGGGATGAGACTTAAAAAGGCCAAAACTCGTGTTGATCACCCAACCTCACACAATTGCTGACAAATACATTTGATAAACGATGACTAAAAGTTGACTAAAAACATGTTTATTTACATGTGATGTTTAGATCTATGCACACTACCTTCTTCTGTGTAAAAGGTTCATACAAGTAACACATGTTTCCTTGTCACTTACATGATAAATCAAGAATGTCATGATTAAGTAGTACACTATGTTTTTTTCTCTAATAATTGTTTTATTTATTCTAATTTTTGCTTGTCTACATGTAATAATGTATCCCTTGTTACTTGAAATTGTTTTGATATTAAATGTGTTGTTGCTTGACATTAATTCAATATATACGTATGTCCCAGAATGTATTTTTGTTTTTGTCAGAGAATGCCCCTTTTTTCGGAATTTAAAATCTATAGGAGATCGACCCGATGGTTTGCTCACAACACACATTGCTAACCATGCATAACGCATCCTGCAGTATTGCTGTGTTGCTATACTCTTATTGGAGGTTGGGAATCTATGTTATGTTATGAAATGAATCATGCAATGTTGTGTTGATTCCTGTGTAACCCAAGTACACATTTGTAGAAATGTGTATCAGTCTGCAAAGTATGTGTACAGTGCCATGTGGTTGCAATGTCAGACCAGAGTTCCCTTGTAACCCAGATGAGTGCATCACTGCACTGCCAGACAGATCCCAGCACTCCATGCCGTTGCAATGGTAGCTGAGTGCTATACATTACTATTGACAGTAAACATGACTATGTGTCCAGCAGCACCCATGGAAAATGATCGTTAGGGTACATGGGTGGTGGATGTGGAACTGATTTAAACAATTTGTGTACAGCAGTGCACAGCATTGTCCAACTTTATAGATGCTGGAGTCAGCGGTACATAACCTGTGTACTGTACAGCAGCGCACCATCCCTCTTGATAGATGACTGGATTGCAGTCATGAGGTGCCAATGGTGAATCTCACAACCAATCGGTGGTCGTATTAGATGGTAGATTTGCCCCAAGATGTGTGGGCCCAGCTGAGAGCTCGTGGCCTTTCTGCAGGGCACTCAGAGTTCTGTGGACCACAGAGCAGCCGTAGCATTGGAAAGTGTACAACAGGCCCGTCCTAGGGCACAACACATCTTGATGGGCAGCCAGGGATGCTGTCCGCAGTCAGAGCCGAGTAAGTGATCTCACCAGGCATTGGTCTAACTGGTGATGCCCCGCGCTTGGATGTGCTGTTGCTGGATTCCAGCTCATGTTCCCTTCGTGGATTTGCTGCACTTTCTTGTGTGAGGATCTAGTTCCACAGGGCTCTCGGTGGGCAGCGGATAATTTGACAAACAGCAGGTCTTTCAATTTGTTGATTGAGTGTTCATTCGATCAAGAAAGCAGATCCTCCTCTACAAACACCGAGCACCCAATCGCAGTTTGCCCCTGTGCGGAAGGAAGTGAACGACTCAGCAGTTCACATTCTGGGCTTTCTCAGTTCCAGGATATCAGCAGCTCTTCAATTCTGTTCAAAGAACAAGTTCGGAGCTCCGGACACCTTTGTGTATTCTTTCAACGTATGAGGTCCCAGTCAGTTAAGGTCAGTGCACCTTATTCAGACTTCATGGTTTCATGAACAGGGTCTCCTTGGTTCATGATTTAGACCAAGGAGCTGGCAACCTCTAAACAGAAAGAATCACGGGAATACTCTGCTTCCCATATCCTCAGCAGGTGATGCTTGAATGATGGACCATTCACCATCCACCACCCCGCTTAACGCTGAACCAAACGGACTTGTGGATCACCACCGAGTACAAACTCCGAATTGTTCTCAGTAATAGCCCCATCGAACAAGTCAACTCATTCGACTGCCTAGGAATAAGGCCCACAGAGACATGCAATTGGGATCAACTTGCCAAATCCAACATAACCCTGGTTAGATATGGTAAAGCTACTTTCAAATGTATAAGAGAACACAGGGAAGGGGAAGTGAAACCAGCCATTAACATTTATAATCAGCAGCTTGAACAAGCAGCGCTCTATGGTGCAGAGGTTGGGGGCCATAGAAAGGCAAATACTCTGGAAGTAAATGAAAACTCCTGCTTAGAAAGCCTACTAAATCTACTGATCTACTGAGGAGCACCCCGACAATCCCCCTGCATGATGAAATGGGCTTGAGGTAGATTGGTCGAGAAATGCCCGAAAGCCTCTTCTTTATTGGATCCAGAATTAGAGCACGCCATCACAGATCCAATGCAGGGGAGCTTTGCAAGATACCATGCGACGAGAAGGCGGGAGATCCCTGCCCTGGTGCACCCATGTTCAAAGAACGTTTATGAGAGATCCAGTATTATCAATGGTAAGACTAAGTCATGCCTATTGGAGGTAATACTCAACAGAGATCTTGAGAGCACGATACTGAACAGTTTGCAAAATGGTATTAGGATATGAACTGTATCTTGATTACATAGTACCGAAAGCGGGACATACACAATGGGGTCTTTCCCCAAGTGATCTCTGCCTATATTATCACAATATAAAATGATCATTCATGTAAAAGACTGGAGGGGGGTGTCTGTACTTCTGCTCTCTATATGTTAGAGGAGAGGCACAGAGGACCCCAGCCAAGATTCTCTATGCGCTAGCTATGGTCGAGCAATCAAGGCCTAGCTTCTCAGGAGGTGATGCAGGCTGGTTCTTAAGTACAGTGTAGTCCCCAAGCCGCCACAAAGGAATGTCCGCACACTGTATTACTGAAAACACAGTCTTTACTTAGTTAATATTCAAAGGTATGTACACTATCACAATAACTCACTTTGTACTCAGAAGTCAACAATGGCAAATATATACAATTCTAAAGTGGTACCACCAATATTATCAGACCTCTTTAAAGTGCATCAACTATACTGTTAAAATGTCACACAGAGCCATAAAAAGGAAACCAGCAATAGAGAGAGGAGGGAAAGCAAGATGGTTGAAACAATAGGCAGAATACTGAGTCAGTTACCTAAACACAGTTATGTGTGGAGATCCCACCACCTGGGCAACCTGTAAAATAAAGATATAGCACAAGCCCAGTCCATATATTGCTCAATAGCCTTATTTCCTCCTATAATGTTTGTACCCCCCCCAATGTACCTGGTGGAGCAGAGTTCTTCGAAGAAGCGTCAATGGATCCTTCTTGAGTGACCCCCTTTCAAGCAGGAGTCACGGATCGTCGAGAGGCTTCGAAGAAAGTGAACTTGGCGTTGACGGTGTCGATGAGAAGTTCGAGGGTGCCGAGACCACGGCGTTGATCCAGGTGGTGCTCGTCGGCGACGTCCTGCGAGGATGAGGTGTGCGGGGCATCTCGGCGTTTGATAGTTCTGGACCGCATAGAGTTTCAGAGAAACTGTGGCCCAGCAAGGGCGTCGAGTCGTCGAAGTCTTTGTAGCCTTCAGGTGGCGGGAACCCCACCAGCAGATTCTCCTCGGCGCGTCAGCGGCCTTGACTCTCTCCGGCAGGATAAAGCGGTCGTCGGTGCGGACAAGAGAGTCCTTCGATCCAAATGTTCTTAGGCAAAGGAGCGGGCTGCTCCGGTCGTCAGAGGCACGGCGTCAAGTGTTGCCCTCTTCTGGGGCAACACAACTTCAACGGGCCTCCAGCGGTTACAAAAGCCTGCGAATCCTGTTCGACGGCAATGGACTTCGACGGCGGCGAAGTCCGGATGCTTCACTTCGATCTCCTCGGCAGTCCCGTCTCCGGTCGGCAGCCTTTCGAGGGTCTGACTTCCAGGGAGCTTCGGCGAAGGTTAGCGGTGCTTGATGGTCCCTCGGAGCAGGGGAAGAGGGCGTCTTACCAGGTCCTCTCTCGGATCAGTATTCAACGAATTCGGCAGCTTTCAGATCGGGTCGAAGCAAATGCAACAGCAAGTCTTCTTCTTCCAGCTGGGCGTCGAGGATCAGCAGTTCCAGTTACTCTTCAGGTGTAGACACAGCTTCTGAACAATTTCCAGTGGTGAGAGGTCCCCAGATATACCATCCTGTCTCTCATCCACACTGCTGGGTCACACTCAGCAGCCAATCATACAGAAGGGCATTCATGCAGTCAATCAACCAATCAGGCACACAGTGCATTCAGGCCATCCTCCTCCCTCTCAGACACTCACAACAAGGAATGTGGATTGGGACAAGTACCCAGCCATTCAACACTACACACTGCATTCAGGCCCGTTACGGGCAGGTCTGTCTCAGTCTTTGTCTCTCATACCAGAAACCAGACAGCCACAACAAGAGGTGCATATTGGTCACACACTCCATTCACCCAGGTCACACCCACAGGGTGTACCCACAACATACAGTCACTGGGAAGGCTCCAGCCAGTCTGAACTGGATTTCACAACAACACCATATATGGAACTTCCACCCAACAGCCAGTCAGGGGGAAGGGACAGAGTCAGGGCTTCCCAGGACTTTGGGCAAACAAGGTAACAGGCAATAGAAAGCAAGAGGCCACAGGTGCCATCTTGTTTTCCATCAGGAATCAACTGATTCCAATGGAAGGGCCTGGGGATCCCAAAAGGGAGGATTCTCAGAGAAACTGTCAAATTCAGCATGGAGCTGCCACCAGCCCATACCCTGCTCTGTGGAAACATACACTAGGGGCACAGGGTTGTACCCCCACCCATCGGTGCCACAGGGGTATCCCATGGGTATGTACACCAAACCAAAAACAGGAAGAGCTGCACTGCCAGGAGTCCCACATTGACTCCTGGGCAGAAAACAACACAGAACACAAAGAAAAAGGGAGGCCCTGTCCCTCCAATGCATTTCCAGCAATACACTTCTTGCTGCTTTGCCCTATGCACAACAGTGTGTGAAGCTGCTACTTAAAACCTACTTATAATTACATGTAATTAAATTAATATACGAACCATCACGGCAGCTTTAGAAGTCTGTAAAAATACCAATTTGGATGTGTTTGTCCACGCCACATCTGACTTCATTTATCGTGCTTGAATCACTAGGAAAACGTTTCTTGAAAATCAAATGTAAGTACAAGGAACCCCTCAGAATCCCTAGTGTTGATTTTGTCTTATGAAAGTATGGCCCCCATTACGAGTCTTACCGGCAGACTCACCTTACCGTTTCCGATATCACGGGCGGCTGAGGAACGGTAAATTCCCATTCCTCCGGGAATGGGAACCCTGAAGCACCGGCACCGTTAGTAACAGTGCCAGTGCTTCCGTGAAAACTCTTCGGGTAGGGTCCAGAACTACAGGCATGTCAGGCCTGCCGGCAGGTCACTGCCCTTACCGGCAGACTTGTAGTTTGCCAGTCTGGAAAAGGTGCCAGTAACCGTTGTTACCAGCACATTTTTAAAGACCAGCAAACTTGCAATGAGGGCCTATCGTCTTGTTTTATGAAATGTGTACTGGAAGCAATGTCATCGTTAAAATCGATATAGAAGAAGAAATGGCACAATAAGGGATACAAGAGAGTTAGCCCACCATCTGACCCTCCAAATTCCCAAATGCATTTGCAAGTTAGCACAAATAGTAATATCTTGTTTATGAGATTTTTTTCCAATCTAAACTTTTTTTTAATAGTAATTAAGTAATGTGGTTGAGTCTCAGGGTATGATTGCTGCATTTGAAATAATAACTGCTTACTTCGTTTAAATGTGGTTGATTACATTTCCCCTATTGATTTTTATCTTATCATTGGCCCCTTTTATCTTGTAATATTGTAAATTGATTGGTTGTTTTTTTAGTGCACTTTTATAGCAATCGCTGAATAAAGTATTACTATTACTAAATTGTTTCTCAGACCATCAAATCAATAAAGTTATCTGTGGCTCCTAAACTCAAAGGAATGGACCAGTAAAGCCTCCGCGAGATATGATTTACTGAGAAAGCTTAGCTACTAAAGTGGAATGGTAAGACTTCATTCATTCTCAATAAACTCTGAATTCCTCACCTAGACGAACCTCATCTTTTAATTCTCATACGTTAACACTAAAAAAAATGACAAATTGATTGTTGCCAAGATTCTGAAATGGTCTATATTGTTTACTGAAGTCTGATCTTGAGAATATAGACTTGTGAGTGATCAGTTGGAGACTGACTCCTATCGCCTAAGCTAGCCAAATATGCTTTGCAACCCCTTGGCTAACAAAATTGATCTGAAAATCTATAACTGGGCAGATTTGACTTGTGAATTATTCTCTTAACAAGTTGGCACATACATGCTCAGGTGGTCTAATCTGATCCTGGATTCCTAGTTGGCAAAGAGGTGATTACCAAAGGTTGTGTGCCACACTAGTACAATTCTCTAGACCTTGTTTTTCAAGCTTCTTTTTTTGCATTCAGAAGATAAAAAAATATACAGTCAATTTTTATTTTTAAATGTTCCTTCATCTTAAATTTACAGAACAAACAGCTGCTTTGTCATTTTCCTTTTTTAAATCTGTGTTTGCATTCCTCCATGATAGCCTACATCAATAAGTCATAAGAATAAAAAATAAATAGAATGGCCCGCACCAGGTGAGATAGCTTATACATTGGGGAGCATAATGCATAGAAGGTGCTCTTTTTTATTTACACAGCATGTCTACATTCAGGAAATAACATTGTATGCTAAAAATGCAAACGAGACAATAAGTAATATGTGTAGTGGGTTGAACCAAGTATATGAAGGATGGGGACGCTCGGTTTGGATGGTTACTGGTAGCATTGTTACGGCTCTAAGGGCAGGTCTTTTAACTGGAAAGAAGATTCCCAATTGACCACACACCCCATGCGGCAAGGTTGCTGAAATGGAGGCGGGCTGGAAGTCCATGGAAGAGATCCGACGTTTCACCAAGTGTGCTGAGGGCACTTCTTCCAGCACTGATCTGAGCATACAGATAGGGAGAAACAGCCTATCAGGAGGGACACAAAGCTTGTAGGGGTTGTTTGGTTATTTGCCCACCCATTGACTGCCCATGGCCATGCTGATCCCTATGACCATTGACACCCATTTCCCGCCCCCCCTGTCGGGAACATCTTTTCATGGGAACTCTTTGAGCTAGCTTTAATCAAGCCTTGCTCTCAAGCTTTGCACTCGAATTTAGTGCCAGTGTTTACTCAGAGCAGTCTTCTGAAAGTTATTGACTTAATTGGAGTTGTAAAAGCACTACTGGTGTAATACAATTGTTTTAACCCGGTCTGCCTTCAGCCACCCGATTTATAAGCACTAAGAATGTCCTTCACTGAAGTCCGGTTAAAAACAAGCATTGGCAAAGTCAACAGTTTTGACTGATGCCTAAGTATTAAGCATTTGCCAGGGACTACTATTAGATGTCCAGGTACTCGCACCATTTTGCACTTGCTATCATCAATAGTCAGTTAATACCACCGTAGCAGTGCCAGGCAAGTACCTTTTGAAACCTAAACAGTAGCCCAAACTGTTGGCATTGCCAATGCTTGTTTGCTTTCTAGTAATTGTAGCTGGGTTTTTCCTTTTAGAATTTAAAGACTCTAATAGAAAGCAAGGGTAAATAACAGGAGACCTGCAGATGAACTAATGGCACAAAACATGCAACAACTTGCAAGCCCTCCAAGATTAGGTTGCCTCTCTGGCCCCTGAATAATATCACCATGAACTCTTGTGCAGTGTAGAGGACACATACGGAATAAAACGTGCCTTGCTGGAATTTAAAAGTATGATTTTAATGTAATATGGCTGCTTTGTTTGCCTGTCCTTTAAAGGGGCTTGCCTCCATACCCCGTTTCCCCCTCCCTTTCTAACCACTGCCATCCACCATTTTGTTCTACAACCCTGTAGCCCTAACCCCTTTGAAAAATATGCTTTTATTTGACTAAATTCAGGAGGCGAACTAGAGGCAAAATTCAGAAAGCAAATGTTGTTAGGCGGAAACCTGTGCAGTTCCCTCTGGGACCACTGCAAAAGATTTAGGACTACAGGTGTTTGGCAGTAAACCCACTTGGTAGCAGTCTGTACCACACAGATTCACTTGGTAGCTGTGGTTGAGCAGTCAGACTTCCCTCAAGAAGAGTTAGGCAGTATGTGGAGTATACAACATAGGGCAATTTACACAGTAGAACAAGCAAACACGGCACAAGGCTTCGGTGTAAATATATATAGTTATTTATTTATAAAAACACATCTATGAAAAACACTCGGGCACTAATACGGCAAACAACTTCAATCACAATTACTATAAGAAAAAGATCAATCCCCCTAACAATAGTTCGACAAGTCTAGGTTCAACGGCATCACTTATTTGCAGACAGAGGTGTATGCTTTAACCTAGATGGCACTCTAGTATTCGTTAGGACGGGAGAGAAAAAGGCAGGTTATGAAATTTACTCGGCACCAACACTTTTACGAACAAATGCAAGGCAAGTAAGGCAGGGTCTACTGCAGATCACAAAGTTCAGAGGCCAGGCCCACTTGGAGAGAGGCAAGGCGATATGTCCAAAAAAAGTGTCTCAGTGGAACTGCGCTTCGAGTCTTTATCGCAAATTGTTATGGAAAGATTGGACCAGTTCAGAACAGAAAGTTAAGAAAGCTTGGAGGCGACCCAATGGAGAGGCGAGGATTAAGACACCTCACTCTATCCGGCAGAAAGGGAAGCCAGGCGGACACGGTTCCTTGTTTGTGGAGAGACAGCTTCGGCGGGGGCAGTTGTTCTTGGTGGTGGATGCACGTCGGGTCTTTGCCAAGAGAAGAGATGATCTCGTTGTCGAAGGAAAGTTGAAGATCGTTGCACCACCAGGGAAGAGACCAGCCGCGGAGTGCTCCGTCACAAGGCACCACCTTTAGGTCGCGGTACAGGGGTAGTGGCTATCCGGTTGCCGGGGTGCTCTGCACGGGCAATTCGACCACTGCATCCTGAAGCGAAGAAAAAGCAAAGGAGACTGGTTGTTCCCACCAGTCAGGGGAAGAGATTCTCCGGCGGGGAGATCTCCTCTGTCATCGGGAAGTGGTGAGTCGGTTCAGCAGGGCTCCACCGGAGGTGTCGTCATTGCAGGTCGGCTCAGCTTTACCCTCGTCGAATTCTTAGGTCCTGTGGCGACTTCTGAAGATCCAGTCCCAAAAGCCCTGCTTTTATGCAGAAAACCCCCATTCATTCAGCCTAGCTGTCACTCAAAACACGCTAAGTGGTGAGCGAGGTGGCTCACCACTTGGGCCAATCACACCAGAGTGCGACTTGAGTTGGCAAGGCAACTCAGTCCAGGGTGCCTAAACCCCCTCCGACACCCCCTGTGGTACCCAGACAGAATGGCACCACTTTGGGGGGCCTCTGTGTAGAGGCCCGCCAAAAGTGGAACAAAGGGCTCAACCTTTGGTTTAGGAGTCACAGAGACGAACACAGACGCCATTTTAAAAACCGAGTTCCTGCAGAAAGTACCAACCGATAGATTTATTGAAGATAAATAAACCGGTGGTATGTTAGAGATTAACGAGAAAAAGTATTAACCTCCAACAATGGGAAGAATCCCATAGGGTTATATTCGGGGTCGAATATAACAAGTAGTTTCCACTGCCACCAGCCAAAACACGACGAGGGGGGACGGGACAGTGCCCCCTCGAATAACAGACCCAGGAGTAATCGAATTACCCCTACTAGTACGTCCACAATAGGATGGTTTGTACTAGTTCTGTTAGTAAATTTAGGTCTAGTAAAGCCAATGGTGACTTTACATGCCCGGGGAGACAGTAGTCAGTCCCCTGGTATGGAGTCTATGATGGAGGTCCGCTAGGACGCCCCAGTGCTACGGCACGGAGGGTGCGGTGTAACACTCATAGAAAAACATATGAGACCCTATGGAGTAAAATACCCCATAGCCCATAGAACACATTGACATTCAAAGGATTACACACATTCATGTCCAAGAGTGGGAGAAAAAGAGTCTCACTCTTGGCAGGATGGAAAAAAACAAACTCCAGAAATCCAGCAAAGCTGCTGGGGGACTCACTAGGTTAGGAAATTCAGCCTAAACAGAGAATTCTCCCTAACAAATGTGCATGTTATCTTTGAAGGCCAGTGAGGACCTCGCGGTCCACAGAGCCAGCTTATACTGCATCCCTGAATATTCCATAAATGCCGCTTGCACTCCCCTGCAGACTTGCCATTGCTCGCTAAGATTGGCCATCCACTGTGCTTGTCACGGGACTCCTTATGTCCTCTCCCTACTTCCACCTCAGCTGGGAGAGAAGTGGTGTCCTTCTTGGGGACATGTTTTTTGTTTAGTACAGCTGTTAAGTCTTGGAAGTCCTAAT
Source organism: Ambystoma mexicanum (assembly GCF_040938575.1). Taxonomy (NCBI): domain Eukaryota; kingdom Metazoa; phylum Chordata; class Amphibia; order Caudata; family Ambystomatidae; genus Ambystoma; species Ambystoma mexicanum. Next base: position 1,344,869,840 of record NC_090921.1, read on the forward strand.
AACGGACGCAGTTGGCCCTGCTATAAGCCTTCTTCCTAGATGTCACTCTCCCTCCGTGCTCCGGATCATGCGTGGACATGCCCAGCACAGTTGAAAGGCTGCACAGCTGGGCTGTGGTTTCATTTCGAGATCTGCAGTTCTGATAGTGGTGGGAAATTAGAGGGAGGAAAACGTGGCTTTTCTCCTTGAAGGAGAGCTGAAGCCAAAGGGAGCAGAAGCTTTTGTTCAGCAAAACAAAAAAGGGGCTTTTTGTTGTGCTACTGTGTGCGCACCAGGACGGAGATCGATAGAGCCCTGGGGACCAGTGTCTCTTCTGCCCCCTTGATTCTATTGCCACTTTTAGCTTGGAATTGAATGTAACCCCATTTACTGCTGTAATATGCTTAGAGATCCAGGAAGACTATGGGCCTCATTATGAGTGTTCCGGTCCGGAAACAACAGTGCCTGTAAGCTTACCGGCACCGTTGTTTCCGGACCGGCACACTATGACTCTGTGGGCGGGTGCTGTCCCGCCCACCAGGGTCAGGCCTGGCGCGTGGAACAGCACCCGCCCGCAGAGTTCCACAGAAGCACCAGCACCGTTATGAACGGTTCCGGTGCTTCCGTGGTCCCCATTCCCATGGAGTCCTATGGGAATGGGGACTTACAGAATTACCGGCGCCTGACTTTCCGGCCGCCGGGGTCAGAATACCCGGTGTTACTGGGAAGTCATGCGCGGGTAAAATTTGCAAGTCCGGCGGCAACCTCCGGGTTTTACCAGCACGGTTACCGCCGGGCTTGTGATGGGGTCCTATGACTCCCAAGTGGTTGAGGGGTATTGAGACCAGCCTCTAGTGTTCCTTCATCTCATCGCTGAGGAACAAGCCAATTCCATTTCCTGGATGCCCAAGAAACCACAGCATCTCACTGGGCAACAGGCAGAGACCAACATACTAATTTCATACAGGACTCGAGAAGTCAACGGCTGATGTCTGGCCCTAACCCAGGTACCCTCAACCCACCCTGTGTCAAACTACTGCAATCTCAGTGTTTTTCATCTATAAAGTGAATGGATACCTTGAAAAGAATAAAGATATTGAGAGGTTTTTTACCAGTCCTAGGAGATTAAAGATCACAGCAATGTGCAACAGAGAGATTTTAAACCTTTTTGGGATACTCCCTTGAATTTACTTCCTGTCGTCATTACATTAAAACAAGCAACATTTTGGTTGGATGCATGAATTCTATGAGACCTGAAAAGGCAGGTCAGGAGTGAGAGTTCTTTCTCAGCTAACATCTTTAAAGTTTATGGAGCTAATGAGGCCTCTTCCTAGTTCATCGACTTCCTGGGTGTGAGACTTCCTTACATTTTAGGCGATCATTGAGGCTGTTAAGGGTCAGGGTGTCCTTGAGATTGTGCTTTAAGGGGCGAAACTCAATTCGAGTCAATGGCATCAGTGAGACGGGTCAAGAGTACGGGTAGGCTTTAGGACAGAGCTCAAAATGGGCCCTCGCAACTAGACACTAGCAAGTCACATTTAACTCTTCACGGCTGAACGCACATGTCAGATTAAGGCGGCAAGTGACTTTTTAGGGGTCACTCGTAGCTTGCAACTTGACATTTCAACCCATGTTGTACGGTATAAGAGACCTGCCCTAAGAGAGAGACTGTCTTCCAAAACTGAGGCTGTTTTAGGAACGCAACAGCCTCCAAAGCTGCGAGACTCCATTTAAGGGCATCAGGTAATAATATCCCCATGTATATGGTCACTGTATATAATGTCGCCGGGAAAAGGCCATGGCGACATTATATAGGTGAGAATATATATAGGGACAGGGGGAGCAGAGGTTGTGGGGGTGTCCCCCGCTCTCCTTGAAAGAAAGAAAAAGGGGTTGGGGGTTGCAGGGGTGTCCCTGCATGTTCCATCTAACACTGTCCCCACAAAAAACAGCCATTCTTCGGCGATTTTTTGAATGGTGTTATTTTTTGTGGGGACATTATTACATGGAAACCATTTAAGCCTAGGAGGCCTCTGAGACTGGCCAGCAGTGAGATTGTGCTGTAATGTGTGAAACTCAATGGACGACTACTCGACCAGTGAGGATAGTAATTAATCAGGGTTGAGACCACTGCAAACTGTGAGGTGGCGTTGAAGTCAATGGGCTCACGGAGGCTGGTCAGGAGGGTGGGTGTGAGGGCTTTGGGGTAGAACATTCCACCAAACTGCGTATGCGTTGGCCTGTTGGGGAGACTGCTTTGCAAGGGGTGACGTGCTACTTCCGAGTCTAACGGGTGGCCATGGTTCTTTAGGAAAGATGGAAAGTTGTATCACGGAGAGAAAACGGAAGTTACTTTTGGGGAAAAGCCCCAGGGAATGTCGAGCGTCTGAAAGGGGCCTTTCTTAAGGCTGCTGGTCGTGGCACAGGTACGAGATAACATTGCTGCTGCCCACACCCCTTGGGCACACACAGGAACCATCATGCCCAGCCCACGCCGAGGCGCCGTCTGTTTGCATGGACATGTTCATTTTTTCCAAACTTTGCAAATGCTAATGGATGTATTTGTCTTCCCTTGGAAATGTCAGCAGAATAAATGGGGCTTGTTTTGCATTTTCTTTCATTAGGGAGTGGGAAGCTTTCCCCTGCCCCTGTACTACTGTGCCCCAGCTTTAGTCACTAACTCGTCTCCCCCAGCAACCCATGCCCCCATAGCTGCCGTGGCAGCTTTTCCCTCCTTCCAGTGCCAGACTCTGCCCTGTCAGCAATGCATCCCCCACCTCGGATCGCCTCGCTACTGCCTGATCTCTTCCACCACCAGCCTCAAGCACATCTCTCGCGACAGCCTCTAGCATGAGCCTTTATCATGCAACGTAGTGCCAGCGTTTTCACTGCCAGCCTCTCCTATCCGTCCCACTCCCAACTCTTCTAGTGCCCCCCTTCAATGTCAGCATCTCCACTGCCCGTTTCTACTATGAACCCTAGGGCCAGCCTAGTGGCTACCAGCCCCCACCATCTGCACTGCCAGCTTCTCCAATGTAAGCCCCTCCCATCCCCCCGCAGGTCCAATCACTCCTCTGGCAGCGACTAACATTTCCTTCCCGCCAAGGCGCCCCACTGCCAGTGACTATCTTCCTACCATGGCAAGCCTCACTAATCTCCCCCAATGGCAGAACTTCATTGCCATACTTACACGTGCGTGCACATCCAGTTTCCCAAACCCAACAAAGGGGTGCATTCAGTCAAGAGTATGGGTGCAATTCTCAAGGACTTTCCTGCGAGCATCTATGATTTGCACAAGCTGCCTTATGCCGGAGTCTCCGAGCAAAACACGGGTGCACATCTGGAAGTGCCTGCAGCATCCCTGAGATGGGATTTTGCACATCTTGGTGAATCACTCTTGCCCGTGAGCATCGCCAGACTGACTCTAGTGTTAGGCTTTCAGAATCAGGTACAAAGGATCAGGTGCAAATCAGAGGTGCACAAGCGCAGCTGCTGATTTGCTGCAGTACACGTATTTGAACATCAGGCCCAATGCGCCTACTTGAGTTATCTTTCATTTGCATGACCTTTTCAGTCAACATTTATTTAGTTCATGTACTTTTTTACTTCAGTGATTGTTAAATTGGCAGCTCGGGTAACGTTTGGGTAACAGCTCCTTGAGCGTGCTGAGCAGAAGAGGAAGCGCAAGGCATCATTTGCACACCAGCCATCCCCTTTGCAGTGCCAGGAGCTCTCACGCCAAAATATGTGACGCATGGAGAACAGATAAACCAGCAGAGCACCGCAGTTGGGCTCTGCCCAGTGACTATCAGAGTAACAGCACCTATTGAAGTACCGACACCTAAGCAAACCTGGACAGTAAGGTACCCACTGAGAAATCCATATCTACAGACACGACAAAAGGATGGTTGTCAGAATAGAATACCCAAAGAAGCCAAGAAGATACTAAAAGAAAACGACTGGTGACGTCATGAGAGATCGGACTGATACACATATAGGGCCTCATTACGAGAATGGAGGTAGCCATGGAGCTATTAGCACCATGGCTGCCTCCGTTCCGGGCTGCATTACCGGGTTCCTGCAATGGGGACTTACCGGGTTACTCCGACATAGGAGGACCCGGTAATTCCTCCTTGCAGGAACCCATCCCCATTCCCATCTGAGCCCCCATAGGGCTCAATGGGAATGGGGAGGGAGGTTATAACGGGCAGATTACATCTGACCAGGGGATTGCATCCCTCTTCCCCTCGCAGGACCGGAAAGCACGCCTGGTTCTACCAGGCCTGCGATCCCGGTCCTGCGATGGGAAGCTTGTAATCGGCGCTCCCATAATGAAGGGGGCCGGTGCTGTACCGGCCCACTTCATTCCGGGAGCGCCAGCCTTATAATGAGTCCCATAGAGTTTATAATGCCTTAAGAATGCTGATAAAGAGACGAAATACCATGGATAAGTGACATTGTGAGCTTAAGGTGAAACAGTTGATTTTAAGATGAAGAAACTTATGCCATATGCACGATGAAGACATTAAGCTAGTATAAACGTGTACCTATGCAAGAAACCGCAAGAAGCAGAGAAATCGTGAAGCTTGCTTATGCTTGGTAGTATAATAGATTGCGGCAAGCGCCAACCATACACATATCTACCTCAAAAGCACTTTATAGATGAGTGAAAATCCACTACGCACCTGAGCAAAATTGAATAGAGGGTACTACAGGTCTCAAGAGCAGAGGGCTGCAGCAAACAAAGCAAGAATTAAAGACAGAGAGCGACTTGCTTGAAGGTAACCATGCAAAGAAGCCAAGGTCATATCAGGCAGGAACAGGCTAGCAATGCCTACAATTAAAGAGAAAAATAACAGTCTCCTGTTCATCAAGGTCAAGATAAGCCGCAGATGGGAGAAGACAGGCAGAAGTAAATCAAATACACGAAAATGCAAGAAGAAGAGGCCAATTTCACGGTGTCCTAGTCACGTGACAAAGCAGGCAGAAAGGGATGAGACTTTCACACCTGCGCATGGAGCCTTGTAGTACCCATACTCCTTAACTTTCTGAGACCAAGAAGCAGACTCAAGGCCAACCTACAAGGCAGTAATTGACACACGGCCACTGAAGTGATGAATGGTTGTAACATAAATTGGAGGGAAGCTGGGGTGCAGATGTACTCCCTGCACCTGGCTGATTATTCTGCATGCTGCTAAGCGCAAGTGGAAAAGTATGTGTGGGATCGATGCCAACCCAATCATAATGGACCATGTAATCTATGGTCCTATAGAGAGTAGAGCCAATGGCATGTCATACTTTTAGTGACATTTACAGTGGCCATTTCGAAGGAAGGGCTTAGTTGCCCCACCTGCATTATCATCCAATCCCCTGTCCCTTTTACCATTTACACATATAGTACCTATGTTAAAGTTACCTTCATATAACCAATCAAGTTGCATGTTAGGTTTTTAAGATTACACGTCAATGATGATGAGTTTTTGGTATAAATGTTGTGTTTTTTCTGAAATTAATTGGAGTTTAAGCGAGAAGGAAGATCGAGCAGTTGCTGCTGTTCATTGAACGCCCTGTATTTTTGTACTTATCATTAAACGGACTCCCTTTGGCAAACTATTGAGTTTTCATCAATATTTGATGCAAGAGTATGAATCTGCATCCCCATCTATCTGGAGGGTGCTGCTGCTCATCTTAAAGGGCTGTTTGGAGAACCCCAGTCTCATGGGCCGGTTGGGGTCCATCCACTTCAGTGCACATAATATAAGGTTACTTCTGTACCTCCTCCTTTTCTTGTTATCCTACTGCCCGTTGCCGTTCCTCTCATTACCTTCAGTAGGCCTCATTCTTAGCCTGGCGGTCCGTAAATAAGATTGCCGGTAGCAACGTAACGGCACCCTTTCCATACCGCCAGACTACGAGAATGCCTGTAGGGGCCGGATCCCCCGGCAGATCTAATCTGCTGGGAGTACAGGCCCCTGTAGACATGTTTCAGAAGCTCCAGTACCTTTAGCAACGGTGCCAGTGCTTCTGTGTCCCCATTCTTGACTTACAGTTCCTGCCGCCTGATATCCCGGGCCGCCGGAACTTGTAATGTCCCTGTGGCACCAGGATATCAGGCAGTGGGAACAGTGATACGAGGTTGGTGACAACCCACCGGTAACACCGGTGGGTTACCGCTGACCTCGTACGAGGCCCAGTGTTTTGAGACAGCTGAAGCGTCACGCACACGTAACTAAAATACCATCATGCTCCTCTATCCGCCGTTGACCTCCCATTTGTTCTTCTTAAAAGTAGGACATAGAATCTTGAGATGAAACGGGGGCTAGCAAATACTAATTGGATGGAGGAAAATGTACGTATGTGTGTGTGCTTGTGTGTGGGGGCGTGTGTGTGTGTGTGATTTGAAAAGTTACTCCTCAGTTTATCAGTCTGCCTGCATTTGTGTGGTCATCTAACCTGGAATGGCTGTGTATAAGGCAGGATGACAACAAACAGAGGGCTCTTTATTCCAGAAAATGCTTCCTGTTTTAGCACATCTGATTTGGCCCCTATGCCTGAGGTGCTTCTGTCTGATTGTCTGCTTAGCAGTAAACATTTCTAAAGGAGGCACCACTCAATTTACACATCAATGCTGCCTGCAGCCCTCCTCCCCCCCACGTAAATGCACATATGTACTGGGAAGCAGTTCAGGCAGATGCATAATGGGCTTTACCACATAAGTTCCATTATGCAGAGTTCATCACTTATTGTGTCTTAATGTAGAGCACTAGATTTCAGGAGCACTGTGCATGACAGAATAATGTCCTGCTGCCTGCAGGGACAGAGGCATTTCCGGGCTTCGTTTAGAGCTCTATTCAAAGGGGCAACTTGCAAGACGTCGGTCCCTGCTGCCAGCAGAGGGAGCAAGGGAGCATAACCCAGAGGAACCCCTGAGGGCGACTGTTTTCACATTCTTGCTCTTGTTCCTATGGACTGATTTGGAGGCGGATCTTAGGTCAGTGTCCCTGTCAACTATCCTTCCTGCTTTCTGTTGCTCTGCGGGGAATCTTAGAAAAGAGAGAGAGAGAGAGAGAGAGAGAGAGAGAGAGAGAGAGAGAGAGAGAGAGAGAGAGAGAGAGAGAGAGAGAGAGAGAGAGAGAGAGAGAGAGAGAGAGAGAGAGAGAGAGAGAGAGAGAGAGAGAGAGAGAGAGAGAGAGAGAGAGAGAGAGAGAGAGAGAGAGAGAGAGAGAGAGAGAGAGAGAGAGAGAGAGAGAGAGAGAGAGAGAGAGAGAGAGAGAGAGAGAGAGAGAGAGAGAGAGAGAGAGAGAGAGAATGTGTATATGTGCAAGCAAATGCAATGTTTGTGTATTTGTGTTTTCGGGGCGGGAGGGTGATGTTTTTATGAGGAGATGGGAGAAGAGCCAGAAATGTGTGTTTTTAAGGGCAATCCTGGCACACATAATTGGGGGTACTGCTTTGAGATAACATAGAGGGCCATGGAATATATTGGGACAGCAGCATGACGCATATCAGCATAGCCTTATTAAGCGCAGCCACCATGAGAGTGTTCTCACAGTAAAAATACTGGCATATTATGACAGACTGGGTTTGAGGGATCACTTCCTAAACAGTGGACACCTTTTGGGAATGATGGATGCTGTGAGTCCATACTGAATACTCTGTGTGAAATAGCAAGCAATTGGTGTTTACAAAGTCATAGCATCACAGAAGTGAATCAAGAATAGATGAACTCTTTTTGTGTACAGTATTAAATCAGAGTGTTCTCGTATCGAGTCTGATCTGGCTGTATCTGGGGCAAAAAGAAAATAGAAAGTGCATTTTCCTTTCTAGCTCCTTAACACAAAATGGGCACATGATATTTCCGAATAGAAAAAAGTTATCTCTGTTTGCATACCATTTGGCCATAATTGAATTAATGGGCTGGGAGCAATTAAAATATAACTTTGTAATTGCACTTCTTTGATGTGTAAATGGAGACCAAGTTTAATAGGGTTGCCATCCTTTTAGTGGCGTTAGGAGCTCATGTAACCTGTTCGTTGGTTTGTAAGTTTCCAGCAAAGTCCTGGGTTTTTCAAAGTGAGAGGGGGTAGCTCTCTTCATATTAGCAAGTTATCCTTATGCAGATTGGACAAATGATGAAGAGAGCACAAAAGTAACAAGATGGACAGTAACGCTTTCAAACAAGTCATCCATGGTACTGAATCTGCTCTGTCACTCGCCCCGATTTCTTCTATAACAATGTTGGTGTTGGAAGGCAGATGAATACGTCATCCATAGCTTCTGCCCCTCCTCCGCACCAATACAGCAAAGGTGAGAGGCGTTACTCATTGGACAGCGTTCCGCCCTTACCCCCTGCAGGTACAACAAGGTTTGCGGACAATGTGTGCTGAAGATGGCAAAAGCACTCAATTTAGTGTTGTAACAGTAACAGAGCATGCAATAGACACGTGGCAAATATGAACTCCAGATAAGGAACATGTGCAATAGGTAATATATGCATTTAGACATGAAGAAAATGAACATAGCATCCACAGACATCAAGAGCACTAACATGGCCAATGCACAAGGTGAACGCAATATGAACAATATGCAAATATAGCTCAATAACATTGAAACAGTGTGTAGTAAAGCAGCCATCTTCTCAAAAATGGAAACCACTGCTTGTCTCTGAATGAGCACAGGCCTCAAAGCCTCAGGAAAATTCCAAATGCTGAATCCACATAAATACATAACCGTGCAGAGCTCAGACAGCAGCTGCCAATTAGAGCCACGGTTAAAGGGAAATAAGGAAGGATTGGAACGGCGAAACAAAGGCACAAGATACCAGAACCAAGATACAAGTGGCATACTTTCAGATTAATTAAAGTTTTTGAAGCGCACAAACAACCCAGGTTTTGGCTAGATACCCTGCCGCTAGGGTCCTTTACTGCTAGCTGGGACAAGACGCAAAGTAACAATGTTTTGATTTGTGGTGCTGTGACAGAGAGTCCTCTTCATGTTTTGCTTGTATGTGAGAGACTTGACGATTTTAGGAGGACACATCTTAAACCACTGTTCAAACTGCTTGGAATTTCATCTACTGGTGAAGATAGGCAACTTTGCAAATCAACAGATGTCCTGAATGTAATATTTTTCTTTCAATGTACATTTGCCGGGCATGGTATAAGAGGAACAAACTGATTATTGACATGTGTTGAATCCTGACTTGCACTTTATTTTTGACCTTGCGAGGCAACTACTGACAAATGTTTCATTTGAGCTTGGTTATAAGTAGAATTGTTGGATTACTGTTTCTAACCATTTTATCTTGTTACTCTAGGTTGTATGTGCATATGTTGATGATTGTATTTTGTACCTGATGGCTCACATTGAATAGAGGTTTACAACAACAACTGATGGTCAGGCGCATTACAACAGTAAGCCAAAATACTCCACCAAGAATAATTCAAGAGTGTCCCCAGTGGCGAAACAATACGCAACACACACATTATTATTAGCTAAAAACTCAATAAAACGGAGGTAAATCTTTCCCAAAAACGTCCTCATTGCACGTGACCCAATTGGAGAACACTGGCCATTCATTAGAAGCAAGCACAGATAGGACACCTGACACACTCCATAAAAGTGCACATAGACACAAAACGCCACACAGGGCAAGTGCAAAGGGATTTCCCCCAGTGCCATCCTAAGCACTTTGGGGCCCTAGGCATGGACATCTTCGGGGCCCCCTACACCAAACCAAATGAATTAAGTGATCAAGAATATCTGGTCACACCCCCCTCCCCACCTCGTTGCAATCACAACCCATACATTGATATGCTGCCTCAGCATTCAAAATAAGCATTTTTACTCCCTTTGAGTACCCTTACCCTCTTCATTCTTGCTCTAATAAGAATGATAAACAAGTAGAATTTGAAAGCCAACATTATCAGTCTATGAAGAGGTTACTTCTGTTCTAGTATAGATACAGGAGACCTTTTATCAATAGCATCCATGAAGCTATGCAGCCTGTAGTATTAATGTCGGACTCTATGTAAAAGGTACATGTAATCTGCCTCACAGAATGCAAAAGAGCTCAAGCATGGAAAGAGGAGACCAATTGGAAGGAAGGAGAAAGCTACACACACAATAGCATTGATAGTGGATGGAGATTAGAAGCAACCAGGAAGGTGTCTGTATCCAGACAGACTGAGATTAGAAGTGGGGCATGGTTTTCAAATAGTGTTGCCATTCGAGATCAAAGAAACACATGCCTGTGTTGTGAAATATACATATAAATACTCATTGCTAATGGTGCAAACAGCACTATAGCCACAGAAACCATGAGTGAGGCGTTTTTGAAAATCATCCCCTGAGAAGGAAATCACTCTGAAGAGCTGACAATTTTGAAAGGTTTAAGGACTGGAACTGTTGATAGGTGAGGCAATAAAAGATTAAATGTGATGCCCAGGATCACACATTGGTTAATGGGTGAAGCTGGGATGTATGCCAACTCTGCAATTTCTGCATTTGAACACTTTATTTTCCAGTTCTTGCCATGAACTAAAATAATATAAGTTTATAAAACAAACTTGGAAAGTGCACAAATCTCTTTACCAAACATGACAATTTTTAAAAAACAAAATATTATGGAAGGGTGCTAGGCAAAATGGTAAAGAATCTAGCTTCATTATGGAAATAAATAAGTACCAGCACACCAATTGATGTGATTTAACAGATTTACCGCCTGATTCACAGAGCGTTTTCCAATGGGATTGAGCCGTTATAAAGTGCTTCTGTGAATCAGGCCCGTAGTATGGGTTTGTCTTTTGTATTTTAAAGCTTTGAATACTTCCAAAACTATGGCTTATGAAATTGTAATTTATAAATGTGCAGAAAAAAACATTTACTTTTACGAAAAAGCAAACAGTTTTTTGTGTCAAACGAGAAGACTTTGAAATATGCTTGCCGAGGCCTGCAACATCTGGTCCTCTCATTTCTGTCGACCACCCTTTCCACTCAAATGACCTAAAGAAGACTAAAGTTCAAGTAGTGGGCTAAACGATGCTACCAGCATACTAGAAGACAAACCGAACAAGACAGCACAATAATGTAAGAGATATTAATTTATTTGACCAGGGTCACTGTTTCGTCTGCTGGCAAAGCCAGGATACAAGCATGAACACTTTGGTTCCAGCGTTTTGAATTGGGAAATTTATTGACCTCTTGGACTAACAGTTTATGCTCATCATTGGAGGTGATTGCCTAGGTTTTACAACACTCCATCTGAACAAACTAATTTCCAGACCATCACCATATGGATGACATGTTCATTTTTATTAAAACCCCTATCTGTTGCAGGTATATGGCTGATAATAGAACCTGTTGGGCTGCAAAACAAAGTACATACGCAGGCAGGTTTATAAACTTCAGACAAAGCAAAGGCTCAGCCAGACTTGCTGGAATGTGCTATTCTAATCTTGCATATGAACACATATCTCTGCAATGAGTGCTTAACAACTGATCTAATATCTGAACCATTTTGGCACTCAATTTATCAATATGCATTTCAACTTTGGCTATTGCACATGATCAACATAATTCCCACATGAAGGAAATAATGCTACAGGAGTTGTGCAGTAAGGAACACGCAAACTGTGTATACCACAGTGAACACAGAAAGCATTACAGGGCAAATTGATCAAGGCAGAATCTACTTGTCAAAATAGACATGCAATAGGTCAGAGCCCCAACAACATGTCATAAAATATCCTGCCATGTGGTATTTAAGTCTGGTGAATAATGGAATATTACTTATTTAGATCAGGCAGTGTTGTGACCCCACCCCCAAGATGGCGGCCCAGGACAAATGCCCCTTTTGCCCTCACATAAAAATGTATCTGATTGCCCACTCTCAGCCATGGCCTGAGAATGAGGGATGGTAACCTTTAATTCAAAGAAGAATGTTCCATGAGCCTCTGTGCCCCTAATCCTATGTCTGGCTCATGTTCTGATGATCTGCCAAGTGTCTAGGGTTGGAAAGCAATGTTCCAACCTATCGCAATCTTTAGACATGCCACCCACCAAGTAGTATGCCAACCAACCCCTTGCTGTAACGATGATGTAGTTTAACCTTTGTCAAAATAGGGGTGGTTCCAGTTGGAGCCACTGGATATTTGTAACCCAATTAACTGTTTTACAAGTATGGAATCTATATGGAATCTATATTTAGACAAACCCCCTAACCTATCCAAGTTCCTGATAATGTTTTTGTGAACTGAGATTATGTCATGACACAATTGATCACAGGTTTGCAGTACTTAAGTAATTGTTTTTTATAAGTTTGTTGAGAGCAGCAAGACTTGAATGTTTTTATGCTATCCCGGGTTTGTTTCGATGTGAATAAAGTTGGATTTTGCCATACTTTGTCTACTCCATCGTTGAGTCTGGTTTGGATTGACTTTGTTTACTCTGGGTTTACTTGGGACTTTTGGGCCACCTTAACATTTGCAGCAGATGTTGGTCAGCAAAGTGTCTTTGGATGGCAGAGGAGTCTCCGTCTTCTCCTGAGGACTGCAAAGGCATCCTGTGGAGGCGTCCTGTGGGGAGCAGGTTTACGCAGAACCGAGAGAGGTCACCAGGAGCCCCCTTTGAAGAGAAGTTCTGTCTGGTCCCTGCAGGCAGTCCATAGGGCATGGAGAAAAAAGGGCAGATAGGGGAGACTCAACACTGAAGACATTCAGCAGATGTGTGGATGTAAGTATGGCATAGGCATGGTAAAACATGATAGGAGGTTTGTTGTATATTGTGGGTTTTGTGATGAAATGAGAAAGTGAACAAGAGATATTTTCCGACAAGGGTTGGGAAAGATCACATAGTAAGTGTTGTTACGGGACAGTAATAAAAGACGGATGCCTCACAGAAAGTTGAGAAGGCAGCTGTATTTTATTGGTGTAATCATTGCAGGCACCAGCCTTATGTTGTAAGATATCTTAGGTTTTGTTGAAGTGTTTTTTTGTATATTTGTGGAGGGCATGAAATGGTGATGTGGACCGAGGAGGGTGGTCCAGTGTGGGAGCAACATGGTGGGGCTGCTCGGAGCATGAGTGGCATTTGTGGAGCCACTCTGAAGGGTTGAGAGACGTAGGAGGTGTGGTCTCTAAGGGAGACAAAGATTGTGCTCATTTATGGGGGGATGTATTGTGAGGAAGGGTACCTAAAGGAGGAAAAAAGGTGAGCGAGAATTGAAGTTGAGTTAGGTGTTCATTGGTAAGTTGTGTTTTGGAGTTATTGTCATTGGAGACACCCCAATCATTCACCTAAGTAAGACATTGCCCCAATATAAGGACAAAATAGTTAAGTACCATATGGAATGGGTTAAAGACACTGCAGGCAAAATGTTTATGCTCTGGCCACAAGAAGGCACTCATTCGAAGACAGTACTACAACAAATATGCACCTATGTACATGCTGTTTACAAGGGAAAACAGTTACGGAATAGGTTAAGTATACTCGAGATATGGAAAATGTTCATAGAAGATGTGGTGGAGCCAGACACAAAAGAATGGATGCTTAACCAGCATGATGAGGGGTGTATGAAGCCCATGGCTCCTCCTCCTCCTCCCAAGTGCAGTGATCCATCTGCGACTGCCCAAGGATTGTACCCATTACAAGTATCAAAAGCAGCGGCAGTGTATACTAATCCCACATTTGCGTCCCCCGCATACACTAGTGAAGGCATTATAAGTGAAGTGAAAATAAGCAAACAACGACCATGCCAAGTTAACAGAAGCCGAGGAAGCAGTTCAGAGAGAGGTAGGCAAGACACCGGGGATGAGACAGCAATTGTACCAAATGAATGATAGGAAGGCAAATAATTCTTGAATTGGATAGAAAGGGCATCAGTGATTCTAGGGAGAAAATAAGGGAAGCCAGAGAAAGAAAGGAGAAAGAAGAATAGAAAAGAGTGGCGGTGGAGGAAAGAAAGAGAGTGAAGAAGAGAAGAGAGGGAACGAAAAGGAGAACATAGAAGAGAGGGAGAAGGAAAACAGATGAGAGGCAGAAAGCGAGAGAGAGAGAGAGAAGGGATGAGAAGAAAAAAGGAAAAGGGAAAAAAAGAGATGCAGAGAGGCAAAAGGAAGAAAACAGGAGGAAGAGATGGAGAGAGAAAGACAATGAGATGACAAAAGAAGTAGGTAGAGACATCCACAGGAAGTTGAGGATATCATCAAAAGCATGCGCTTCCAGATAGAGAAGAGGATGGGGCTATACGATGGAATGTTGGCAAGCTGTACAGGCATAGGAGACATGGTACCAATATAAGGAATAATAGGGGCAGGTCCCCATAAGGTGGAGAAAGGGATGTATTGGAAGAGTTAATGAGTGGAACATATAGGGTAAATCCCCTTGGAAGACTAGATTTTCATGATAGAGAGGATGAAGAGAACGAAGACAGAGAGAATAGATTGTTTGAAGATGAAGTGGGTGAGGAGAGTAAGGAGGAGGCAGCACACGCCCCATCCATGCAGACACAGATTGGGAAAGAGGTCATCTGGGCAGAGATAGAAGAACCGATGATAAGACCAAAACCTGTTGAATATCCAAGATGCCCAAAGGCACAATCAAATAGTTTAGAAGGACAACCACCCTATGTGAATAGACAGAGACATCTACCAGGAAGGAAGAGAGTTAGCATGACAGACGTGGTGATAAAGACAAAGGGTGCAGCCGTGCTTGGATGTAGCACTGGCTAACACAATTCCCCTTATTAGAGAAAGGGGAGGGCTGCCGCAATATATCCCATGACCACAAACAGATATCAATTATTTAATTTGTAAGCTGCCATCACTCACATCAGGAGCAGACAAATGGATTTATGAGTTGGAAAGGATGACATTGGGTATGACATTAGCTGTAGGCAACATGAAAAGCCTGATTACTGCCATATTGGGAGAGAAATCAGATGACATCTGGAGGCGAGCAGGGTAACCTGGGGTGGCTGCACAAAATACCAAACATGACGGAGCTCCTTTTAATAATTGTCGAGCTGAATTATGGAGAGCACTCCAGGTACAGTACCCAGACTCATCAGATATGAGTGCAATTATGGCCCATAAAAAGGGAAGTGGACGAAGATATGGCTGCTTATAAACAGGACATTCAAGCAAAATGGAGACTGGAGACTGGGGAGTCATGGAACAAGAATACAACTATTTATTATCACATTGTATGTCAGGGACTTCCTGAGGAAGTGCTAAAACAGCTGAGAAAGATTGTGGAAATGGTAGCAAAACCATGGACAGAACTACAATTGACTATTGTTCACCATTGTTGATTAAAACAAGAGAAGGACAGGAAGAAAGTTGAAGATAGAAAGATTTAGGGAGCAAAGTTGGCTCAGAGAAAGCTGCTAAAATTGACAATGGAAGGAGCAGTGTTGACAAGTGGGGGAAAAGGTTATAATGCACAAGGAGTGCAACAAACACAGCCAGTGATAGACAAACAGTTTGCAGGGAGAGGAGAGTATAATTAATATCCCTGGGGATGAGGGTTTGCACCCAGAAGTAGAAGGTTTGGATTCTAAGCTCCGCAAGCAGGAGCTTTTAATGGAGGGAAATCATGACAGTGTTGGACATGTGGGAAAATGGGACACATTTCACGTGTTTGCAGAAGTTGGGGAGGAATGCAACAGAACTGGCAACCAGTAAAAAAAGGAGGGGGTCCAGTATATCCCCCACCGTATAGCACAAAACCACCAGAATATTATGCCCAAGATCACACACAATATCAGATACCAGCTCCACAAATGCAGCAGATACAACAAGCAATGCAACCCCAGACACAGCAAGCACCAATGCAGGCACAGACACCAACACAACAGAACAAAGTGGCACCATGGGAGGCAAACATATAACTGCAGAAACTTACATATAGAATAGGGGTGTAACAGTAGTTGGAGGGAATCCTTTCACTGGTACAGGACTAAATATGTAAAATATGCATACACAATAGGACAGCCCACAGAAACATTTGATGTGTTCCATCCTATCAATTAAACCAGACCCACAAGAGAAACCAGGGGTTGGGTTCACCATAGGTGACAAAATGTTTTCCTTCTTGGTAGTTACAGGGGCGACTCGATCTTGTGTTAGAGATGGAAAGTACCTAATGTCAGATTTTTCCATGGACGTACAAGGTTTTTCTGGGATGACGACAACGGTTCCGTTCACAGACAAATTACCTATCACCATTGGATAACACGAAATGTCTATGCCATTGTTATATTCTTGCAAGACACCAGTTAACATATTGGGGAGAGACTTGCTGAGAGACTTGATGATGAACCTAATCATGACAATCTCGTTCACTGACAAGGGAATAATATGTTCTACCCCAGGGATCCATTATGTAAATGAACAAGAATTCATAACAGCATTTTATGGTCAGAAAGCACTGATAGGGGCGCCACTAAACTCAGAAGAATTCCTTGATGAATTGCATGTGCTATTGCCATGGCTTCCACAAATACAAGACACCGTATTGAGGTTACCTGCATAGTTTTTGTTTAGACCAGAAGTACCCACGGGGGCTGCGGAAGAGCAGATAATTACAATTGAGCTAGGAGCAGCCACAGTAAGAGAGAACAGAGTGATTGGCGCACAGAAACAGCACTTGATTCGGTACACAGGCTGACTGACTTGACAGATTAATAATTGCTTACAGACGAGGACTCAGATGACAAAGTGATGTTTAGCATCAGTCTCTCATATCAGTTGCAAATTAAGGACAGGGTGATTCCCCAGAGATTTGTAATTAGTGAAGAAAGTACCATTCATTCTACAAGAAGATTTAGCACAAGTACCAAGATCATTATGGACCAATAGTCCATATGACGTTGGTCTTTTAAAAGAAGTAGGAGCAGTGAAAATTAAAGTGAAGAAGGGAGCCATTTTACCAGTGGTGTTGCTAGGTCTGGAAAAGACCCGGGGCTATGCTGATGTCGGAAATGTCGGGACTGGAGCTAGCTAGCCTTTTGGGTGTAGCTCCTGAGATTCTATCCGGGGCTACAACCAAAAGACCAGGGGCTATAGCCCCCTTGCCCCCCCTAGCAATGCCTCTACATTTTGCCACAAGTAAAATAGTATCCCATGTCAGAGGAAGCTGACGAGGGTATCTATAAAACTATTGCTGCCTTAGTGCAACAGGAGATATTAGTGCCCTCAGAATTTGTATTTTGTATTTGTATTTGTATTTTATTGAATTTATATAGCCCTTTACTCCAAAGTGCTTTACATGAGAACAATTAAACATACAGCAAGCAAAAGATGACAATTGAACCACAACCTGATAACAGCACAAAGAACAATTTATAATATTGCAGCGGTTAGGATGGTGTGGGAGGGGGGAGGTGTGCAAGGAAGTAGTAGGTGTTAGAGGAGGTAAGGATGGGGGAAAAAGCAGGAATGTGAGGGAAGAAGAGAGGAGAAGGTGAGACAAGAATCAAGCGGGGAAGGGAGAAAGGGGATCGGAGGGATGGAGTGGGTAAGGAAGAGGAGGAGTAAGAGGTAAGGGTAAAGGGGAAGGGAGGAGGTAGGGAAGGTGGGGTGTTAGGGAGGTGAGTGGAAGAGGTAAGATTTTAGAGAAGAGTGAAAGGAAAGGCAGGAGGGAGAAGAGCGGATGTGAAGGGGGAGGCGGTTCCAGTGGAAAGGAGCAAGGAGTTGGAAGGAGCAGAAGTGGGAGGGGGAGCAGGGTGGAGGAGGAGGAGAGAGTAGGAAAAGATTAGCAGAGCGGAGAGGATGAGGAGGGGTGTAGAAGGAAAGAAGGGAGGAGAGGTAAGGGGGAGCAAGATCATGGAGGGATTTGAAAACAAGACAGAGGAACGTGAACTTGAGTTGGGAGTGAAAAGAGAGCTAACCTAGAGAGGTGAGGGGGGAGGAGATGGAGTCAAGAGGTGAGAGAAGGCATAGGGAGTGGATGGCAGAGTGGTAGATGAATTTGAGAGGGGAGAGATGAGAGGAGGGGAGTCCGAAAAGAAGGGAGGAACAGTAGAAGAGTCTGGAGTGAAGTAATTAAAAGTTTAGTGGCGTGAAAGGTAAGGAGGGGTCGAATTTTACGAATGTCATAGAGGTGAAAGCGACAGGATTTAGCAGTGAGAGAAATGTGGTGAGATAGAGAGAGGTGAGGGTCAATATGGAGACCAAGGTTACAGGAATGGGGAGAGAAGGAGAGCTGGGAGGGGGGAAAGAGAATGAAGGGGGAGCAGAGGGAGGAGGAACCGTGATAGCAGGAAAGAAAAGGAGTTCAGTTTTATCAGTATTCACAGTAAGGAAGTGTGAGGACATCCAGGATTTAATAGCAGAAAGGCAAGAAGAGAGTTTATCATGAAGTCAAGAGAGAAGGAGGAGAAGGAGAGGAAGAACTGGGTGTCATCAGCATAGAAGTGGTGCGAGATGCCAAAAGAGGAGATGATAGGAGCTAAGAATGAGGTGTAGAGTGAGAAAAGAAAAGGGCCGAGGACAGAGCCTTGGGGAACTCTGTAGTTGAGAGGAAAAGAAGGGGTGGAGAAGCCACCCCAGGAGACAGAAAAGGTGCAGTTAGAAAGATAAGAGGAGAGCCAGTTAAGAAGATTGTCCTTGAAGACAAATGATGAGAGGGAGGTGAGGAGAAGAGGATGGTCAACAGTATCGAAAGCAGCAGAAAAGCCAATGAGAATAGGGATGGAGGAGTGCTTTGCATAGCGTGCAGAGAGGAGAGAGTTGAGAACAGAGGTGAGGGCAGTTTCAGTGGAGTGCAGTGGGTGGAAGCCGGATTGGGTGGAGGGAAGGAGTGAGTGGTTAGAGATGAAGGAAGATAGTTGAGAATAGACAATACGCTCAAGAAGTTTAGAAAGGAAGGGTAGTAGAGAGATGGGGCGATAGTTGGAGGCAAGATGGGGTTGGCAGAAGGTTTTTTGAGAATAGGGATGATAGTAGCGTGTTTAAAAGGAGAAGGAAAGGTGGAAGTTGAGAGGCAGATGTTGAAGAAAGAGGTGAGGTAGGGAATGAGGAGGGGGTAGATTTTAAGGATGAGGAGAATTACATAGAATACAGCTGTGTACCCAATTAAGAAGGCGACATGGGGTAGTGGAGAGTTATACA
The DNA here is from genome assembly GCF_040938575.1 of Ambystoma mexicanum. Lineage (NCBI taxonomy): Eukaryota > Metazoa > Chordata > Amphibia > Caudata > Ambystomatidae > Ambystoma > Ambystoma mexicanum. Next base: position 1,344,888,931 of record NC_090921.1, read on the forward strand.
GGATCTACGCCCCCTGAATAATATTGTTGAGGCAGAATTTCCATTAGTGTCAAATTAGTGCCAATTCCAGCCACACCGTGACAGTATTGGCAGAAAAAGGGTATAAAGTGAACAAAGAAAAACTACAATATTGTCAGGGGGAGGTCCTATACATAGGCCAGCTAATATCAAAGAAAGGGAGGAATGTGACACCTGAAAGAACAGTAGCAATCACCAACACAGGCAGGCCGGAGAGAGCAAAAGAGTTCCAGCAATTCCTACGCCTTTGTAATTATTGTAGGGCAAGGGTCTTTGACTACAGCATGTATGTCAGACTACATTTTAAAGGATTAAAGGAAGCGCAAAAGGACAAGAGTGAAATAGCCTGGACTGGCGAGATGATAGATGCTTTTGTTGAGTTAAAACTAGCAATTAGCACAGCTCCAGTGTTAGGGATTCCTAATAACAAAGGAGACTTTTTATATTCTCCCATTCAAATGGAGTAGTGATGATTGCTCTCGCACAGAAAACCTCCATGGGATACAAGCCATTAGCATTCTACAATGGAATTTTAGATCCAGTAATTAGAGGCCATTACCCATGTGAGCAAGCATTTGCTGCTACAGCTTTTACAATTAAGAAATGGGCTGTTCAGTTACATCATATGTTGAATGTGCTCTTTCTGCTATCCTTGAAATGTCTAAAAGTACATTGATGACAGCTTCAGGCGATGATATCAAACCCATCAATCAAAGTTGCTATTTGATGAGTAGTGAACACAGCCAGATTAATAGCAGAAACAGTAAATGAGGGAGATTATGTGCATGATTGTACTGCCTACACTGATTATTATGATGATGTGCCTCATGTTAAAGGAAATGTTCTAGGAGGGGGACGATTCTCTTAGTTGATGGGTCATCGGCGATAGATAAGAGCTCTGTTGAAAGACACAGTGGGACAGCAGTGGTGAAGGTAGGAGAGAATTACAATTTTGAAATAGTAACCAGTGCAGGATTTCCAGCATATTTTACGTCACAAGCAGCAGAGTTGGTAGCTTTGATTTTGGTGCTTGAAGTGCATGAGTATGAGGCAGTAATGGTGTATTCTGACTTTGCCTATGTGACATCTATAGTACACACAGGACCGTCACGTTTGAAAAGGAGGGACTTCCTGCACGCAGACGGCACACCAGTACAGCATGCAACATTGTTAGAAAGGCTCATAGGCGCTCTTGAACGTCCATCGGCTATTACTGTAGTGGCGTGCACAGCACACACTAAAGGTACAGATCTGATCTCCCACGACAATGGAAGAGGCTGCTGATTTAGAATTAAAAAGTGCAGCATATTTCCTGAAGTATCTGACATTGAAACTGACCCAAATACATGTGTGCATGTAACATAATATTGAAAAAGAGGTTTAATACACTAATCATAGAGCAAATTATTGAATTGCAATGGCCGCACCACCAGAAGAACAGAAATCATGGAAAAGGAGTTTGTGCTTGTTGTCCACCATAGAAGCATTATGGTTGCAGGTCAGCACCGGGAAGCCTGTTATGCCCCTAGGGCTGCTTACAGTAGTACTACAACAGTTGCACTAACCAACACACATAACAAAGGAATGTCTTCCAGTACTGTTTTCAGAGGGGTTGTTTGCCGCTAACTTAAATAAACACATCGCAAATGTCGTTATAAATTGTTTTGTATGTCAGAAGTGTACTGCTGGCCACAAGTTGAGAATGGTGAGAGGAGCAATGGCCCATCCTACTGGACCATTTCATCATGTGCATATAGACTATGTGGATATGCTCCAAATTTGTTATGGCTATAAGTATATGAAAGTAGTTGTATGGTCTTTTTCTCGCTAGATCGAAGCTGGCCCATGCACCCACTCAGATATCACATCAGCCTCAAAATTCTTCATACATGAGGTTTTTTCATGGTAGGGAGTGTTCAAAGTGCTATGTTCTGACAACAGCCCACACTTTGTAAATGAGGTGTTTGAGCACATCACTATCCTTTTGAGAATAAAGCGCAAATTCTTGTCTGCCTATCATCCATAAGCAAACAGACTTTGTGTGCACCTAAATGGGCTCTTAAAAGAATGGATTGCCAAAATAAAGGACACTCTTCAAAAGAGTTGGCTACACTACCTTCCTTTAACACTATTTAGCTTACGTAATCAGCCAGGCTCCGACCATCACCTGAATCCACATGAGCTGGTGACCAGTGCCAGATGCTTACTCTCCTTGTTCCTCTCACACAGATGCATACTGAAGCTGAGAATGCTGAAACTGCATTGGAGAAGGAAATGTACGATTATTTCACAGCTATGATGGAATCTCTTAAATGTATGTCTCGACAGGTGCAGACGCATCAGGAGGGCTCGACGACAACAGAAAAAGAGTGTGAACCACCTGACCTGGACAATTTGGTAAAGCCCCTTCTACTATACCCCGGTAGTAGGGTGCTGTGCCGTACCTTCGTCAGACAGAGGCATAAGCCCCGTTTTCAGGGCCCTTTTACTGTAGATCCTGTCCCTCCATCTGCAATTAAGTTGGAGGGTAAACACACATGGATCCCTCTCAGTGCATCATTTTAATAATGTATGACCCTTTTCTTTTAAAGTGAAAGAGAGATAACAAATGTTCCCTATAGCATACTATTTTTGTTGGTCCTATCATTTTTTGTGAACACTTATCCCTTTCTAGGAGCCTGGAACATCTCTTTGACAGTGTTGTTAATTAACATCAAGATGTATATTAGTTTAGTTTAGTTTAGTTTAGTTTAGTTTAGTTTAGTTTAGTTTAGTTTATTTATTTGTAAAGTGTGCCAAGTCCTGAGGCATCTGGATGCTAAGCATACAGGTTGCATAATAATAACACTCATCATATAATTTACAAAGCTACATATATACAGTTAGTTTTAACAGGAACATAGGAAAGTTACATATATAGATTTAACATTTTACAGAAACATAAAAAGTGAGGCAGAAGGAATCCAAGGGGAAGCTTGATAATTAGGGTTTACACATTCACAGTAGTTGGATAATGTGCAAATCTAAGCAAATAATAGTTACAGTGTCAAAGGATAAACTATACAAGATGGTCAGTGTTATGGGGTTTTGCTGCATTCTTGTTCGTATAGCCAAAGCTTGACATTTTTCCTAAATAGGTGCTAGGAGGGTTCGGACCTTAGTGTGATGGGGAGCCCATTCCAGCTTTTGGCTGCTAGGACAGGGAAGCTAATCCCTCCAGCTCTTTGTAGATTGAACCATGGGATTTTGATGCAATGAGTCTGAGCATTTCTCGTTGGACGCACTGGTATGTTGCATTTGAGGCTATTGGGCAAGTATTTGGGTGCCAGATTGGCGAGACACTTTTGAGTAAGAGACAGGATTTTGAGTGCAATTCTTTGCTTGATGGCAAGCCAATTCCGATTGCATCTAGTTTCTGAGATATGTTGTGATTTTGGGATATTCAGAACTGACCCGATGGCGTTATTTTGTATGACTTGCATCTTATTTAGGTTCTGTTGAGTGGTGCCTAGATATAATGTGTTACAATAGTCAAGTTTTGAGAGGACTAGCGCTCTAGCTATTGTGATGCAATTTTCCATAATTATGAATGGTCTGCAGGCAGTGATTAACTTGCAGATGTAGTCAGAAGAGCAGGCAATAACATTAGTTTGTCTTGTTAGTAAAAGGGTAGAGTCGATGTATATGCCCAAGGTTTTTACATCCTTGCAGATTTTGATTATGTTTCTGTCAATGTTAAAGGAGGTGAAATGTTCATCTAGTATGTTCAGGTTGGCAGAGGAGCCAAGAAGGAGCAGCTCTGTCTTATCATCTTAAGACAGAGTCCATGCTTAGCCATCCATGCTTGTATAATGAGGTAGCTGTCATTGAGTAATTTGCTGTCTGTGGCATAGTCACTGGTGATAGGGGTGAGTATTTGGGTGTCATCAGTGTAGTTAGTATACACGACACCCAAATAGTCAAGGTCATCAAACAGTGGCTTTGTGAACACATTGTATAGTGGTGGTGACACACATGAGCCTTGGGGAACACTGCATGTGACTGGTCTTGGTTTTTAGGAGGATGATGGTGCAAAGACCCTCATAGATCTATTATTGAGGAAGGACTGAATCCAAGCATTGGCTTCATCCAAGAAATGCGCAGCAGACGTTAACTGATTGCACAGGACTTTATGGTTCACAAGGTCAAACGCTACTGACAGGTCAGGCAGGAGGAGCAGGGCCAGTTTGCCTTTGTCTTTAAGGGCTTGAATCAGGGTCTTAAGGTCGATCAGTGCTGTTCCGGTGCCATGTCTAGGTCTAAACCCTGATTGTCTGATACCAAGAAGATTGTTGGATTCAAGGTGATGTTGAATCTGCAGATGAGCTGCATGGTCCATAATTATCAGCAGAAAAAGTACTGTGGTGATGGGTCTATAATTATAGGGATTGTTTGGGTCTAGGGATGGCTTATTTAGGAGTGGAAGTACCCAGGTGTCCTTTAGATTATTAGGTACAGTACTGGATTTGAATGAAGCATTCATGAGGGAAGTGATGAAAGGTGCAAGTTCCTTCGCAGCCTCTTTAATGATGGGAGCAGGGCCGATATCTCCCTGGCAATTAGAAGGTTTTAGTTCCGTGATGATGTTCTCATACTCTTTGATAGAGAGGGGGGAGAAGTTGAATTGGTTTTGAGTATTCCTACCTTGAGTAGTGGGATTGGAAGAAGAGGAAGTATTGGAGATAAGGAGTTTTTTTAGATTCTATTTTACTTAGTAGCATTGCAATTTTATCTTGTAAAGCATTCTGAATATTAGTACACCAGGAGATATATTTGGTGCAAGTATCAGGTTGTGGGGCAGGAGATCCTAGTTCTTTCAAAATGTTAAAAAGTTCCTTGGGACTAGATTTGGCCTTGGTGATGCGGTCGTTATAATTGTCTTTTTTGGCTTGAACAATGGCTTCCTTATAATTGAGGGAAGCTGTTCAGAAACTATCCTTGTTGGCTATTCAGGGGCTACTTTTCCAGTGAGCCTCTAAGTTTCTTTTCAATTTCCATAGGGATCTGAGGTGAGGGGTGTACCATAAGTTAAGGTGCACCCGTGGTTTGGATTTGTGCAGTTTTAGCGGTGCTATTGTGTTAATGGCATTGAGTAGAGTACAGTTATAGAGGTCAACTAAAGCAGTGGGATCCGTAAGTGTCATGGGGGGGTTAATCATAGGCTGGAACAGGGGCAGCAGTTTCTCCAGTGTTATATCGCATTTGTTTCTGGTATTCATAGTTGGTGCCAGGATCAGTTGGATGGACTGAATCCCTTCTTTTAAGGTGAAAGAGATGAGGTGGTGGTCTGACCATGCGCAGGGTGTATTGACAGGATATTTATGTTGCAGTTGAAGTCAGCTAACCAATCTAGCATTCTGCCTTTGTTGTGTGCTGGTTTCGTTATATGGTTTAGGAATCCTAATTTAGTGATAGTATTGGCGATGGCACGAGCCTTTAAGTCTTTGGGGTCCTGAAAGCCCTGGTTAAGATCACCCAGAAGGATAACTTGAGATTTAGGTTCAATGTTAGTCAAGAGGAGGAGTGCAACATCATCTTTGAATGTGGTAGTGGGGCCAGGGGGATGGTAGATGAGGTATATTGTTCTATAAAGAAATTTCCCCTCACTTTTAACCAGGTTCTTCTTGTAACCACTTGCTCTTTTTAAAAAACAAAATTAAAATTTCCCTTGACAGAAAGATGCATCCATTGAACGAGATGAGACATTTTATTTTAGCGCATAGAAGATCATATACCTATAGGTATATGCAAAGTATATATACCCTAGCAAACATTAAGGAACAACATTTTTCCCCTTTTTGTGTCTGTACTTTATTTACTGGTTCACAGTGCAGCACTATAGCTCGGTATGACCAGCCTTTCATGTTCGCCGTGATATTTACACCAGTACAATACGTATATTAATGCCAACCGAAACAACCACTGAGGTATATCTCAAGCATAGCACTCCAGGAATGATGGCAAAAAGAAATGTAATTGATGATCAAAGATTTATGAAACAAAATGTTGATATTATTGCTCATGTCTTGAACAATATGTGGTATCGGCACATAAGTCAAGTGGGGAGAGAGATGTCTGATGAGAGCTGTTTTGTGTTTTCCCTCATACCCTACACCATGAATTCCTCCAGAACATTCATAGCCACTGAAGTACCTGAAAACATAGCACACTGTCTGACCCACCTTGCAGCAGGTATGGCCAGAGGGCAATTTCAGGGCAGAAGTGCCTCCATGCACTGGTTAACAAAAGGAGATTCTCCACATGAGGGTATTTTATAAAAAAAGAAATGTTAGTGATTAGCGATATTGACATGCAACATGAGGTAATATGTTGCATATTGTCAGACCTGAGCAGACGGGAAATAATAACAGAAGACCATATTTCAAATGTACTGATAAACGAGAAGAGAAATCCCTGGATGTTAGGAGAGAGGCCAGTAACCAATAAAAGGGTGGGTATTCACAGCAAGCTGGGCCGAAGGACTGATCAGCTGTAAAGCAGAGTTTTTATTATTATTTGTTTTGAATTTTATTTTTAGCATTTGTATAGCACTACGAACTCTCAGGTATCTGAGCGCTGCTTATTATTACCAAAGGTGTGTGGTGCTATTCCTCGACAAAAGTAACATATGCATAGGATGCCACATCAGACAAGCATAAATTGTCCAGTAGAACTGAAATGTTCTTTGTATCCTTCTTTACTCCTGGGTAACAAGCATCGACGAATGCCAAATGGTTGCAAATAACCAAATGGGAATTGCTGCAGAAAATAAATGCAAATATGAATTGCTTTAATGCCATAAGGGAAGAGTTGAGAGCAGTCAGGCTCATGACACTCCAGAACTGGAATGTCCTTGACTTTATTATGGCCATGGAAGGTGAAGTGGATGCAAAGATTGGACTGTCTTGCTACACAGAGACACCTGCCCACTGCTGTTATTTTGGCCCTGAAGAAAATGGTACACGCAGACTACACCACTGAAACCGGTAGGCCCAATCTGGCCTGAGAGAAAGGAATCTGCCAACAAATTGGACAATAGGTCGAAGATTTACCCCTTTATGATTTATAGAAGGGGATGGAATTATATTCCGTTAGCACTATACAGAGAACTGAAGGATACCGAACTCTGAAATAGTGTGGGGTTACACCGAGAGAACTCAGTTCACTGTTACTTCTATAGACTTCTTAAATACCTGCTTGACATAGAAGATGAATAAAATTGAAAGCACTTCACTTGCTAAGTAGCGGACGGTAGCCAGTCATAATATCAAATGCAAAAAGTCGAATCCAAAAATGTCGAAAAAAGAAAGTCGAAAAAAATATTCGAATATGTTTTTTTATTTGTATGTTTTTTTGGCTTTAGCTAGTAAAAATAAACAGGGGGCTGGGCAGGGAACCCCTCCAATTATTATTATTTTTTTAAACACATTCGAAATTATATTTTTTACAACATTTTTGCAATAGAGTTTTTTTAATTCGACTTATTCACAATAAACGGTAGCGGACACATGTCACTAATTATGCCACATGTGTTTTTTAAGTAAAAAAGATTAACCAATTGTATTAGATAAGTGCTAGGGCAAGCTTCTTCAACTATCCCCTCACCCTAGATAAGTGGCCCATCAGCTCTACCGATGGGTAGTAAGAAAACAAGGGTTTAGTTTAGATTGTAGGAGGGCAAGATAGGTAGGATCCATACATTTGTTGTACTTGTAAATAATTTAGATTACATTACCTGAGATTTAAAATGTGTGAAAATTCCTGAGGCATATCATTTTTGCCCAAAACAGTGAACATGGGAATGGGGGTGGTGAGGCAATACTGGCTACAAATGATTATCACCTTTTCGAAGATGCAATCATTTTTAACAGCCGTGAGATTCTTCACCTCAAATGTAACCCTTCTCACAGCAGCTGCATTAACTTTATTATTCTTTACCGCCCCCTAGAGGACATGTCTAACTTTAACTGTGCTACCCTGCTGCTGGATGATCTAAATCGTTGGTCTGGTAACGCTTCAGATAAGGACGCTATGACATTGGAACAGAATCTTAACAACATTGAGATCCAAGTTCACAACAGTGAACCTATTTATGATAAAGAGAATATCTTAGACTGGGTCACCTCACGAAATCTCGAGATTAACATTACCAATACCAGGCCATGTATCTGGGTTGACCATTCTTTCATTGAGTTCCACAATGTGCTGCAGGACAACCCGAAAAAACATGTAAACGCCCTTAAAAGAGTGACGTCAGTCAGAACTTTAAGAAAATCAGCACGCAGGACATTCAGAAATGTGTACATAAATTGTTAGAGGCCACCTCAGATCTTGATCCTCCATGCCTACCAGCTTCTGCATACAGATCGCACTTGACTTGTGTGCTGGATTGTTGTGCCACTTTAAAAATGAAACCTATCCTTGGCGGCATCCAGCATAATGCCGGGTTCACATCCAGTCTCAGAAACCATAAAAAGGAAAGAGACAGGCTGAAAGCAGATGGCAGAAATCCAAGTCAGAAGCCCTTAACATTGTATGGAAACATCATGAAAAGTCATATAAGCTAGTCGTGTACGAAGCCAAGAGATATAGCTTCAATGGTCAGATAAATAATGCTGGTAATATCTCGAACAAACCTTTTTGAAATTCTAAGGATGCTGGAAAAACCTAGGGCTCAGGCACAGCATTTTAAGTCAATTAACCTAGACTGTATACAGACTCAACAAGTGTTTGCTGACAAAATCACACTGCCCGGGTTAAAATTAAAAAGGATCTAGATGCAGTTCTTGACACCATGATGGGTGGCACATCTTCCAATTTACTGGTTTATTAGATGTAGGCCCATTACATTGGCCGAAATGGAAAGAGCCCTTGACAAAATGCATCCAACTTCCTGTTTTGGAGATGTCATCCTCTCCAAAATAGTCTGGAGAGTAAGAAAACGTTGTCACCTTTCTTTGTAAGGTTTGCTAACGCCTCATTCAACTATGGCTGCATTCCTGACTCTATAAAAGCAGTGACCGTCAGCCCTTTAATAATAAAGACGGGGCTTAACCCCATTAACACAACTAATCTCAGACCTATCGCCAACACATACTTGCTACTCAAAATAACAGATAAAATTGCAACTGCCCAATTGCAAGGACATTTAGATTCCACATCCAAGTTGCATATTAGACAATCAGTCTTCCTCCCCAGTATAGTACTGAGAGTGCCCTGCTAGACCTACAGACGCACATGTTTGACATCATGGATAAGGACAAAATTGGGCTGCTGATATTGTTAGATCTGTTGGCAGCCTTTAACCTTTTAGACCATGAGCACCTTTTAAACACTCTTAAGTCTGTTGGTAATTGCTCAGGTAATGTATTGCAATGGACCCGCCTCTTCTTAAGTAACTGGAGGGTTGCGGTCCTATGGGGTGAGGCAAATTCAGACTTGGCTCCTATTCTGTGTGGAGTTCCTAAGGTGCATGTGTTTTGCCAGTGTTATTCAATATCTATACCACTAATCTCACAATGGCTAGCCCCACGATGGGGGACTCACAGCCTTCCTACCTCGTGAGTATTCAACATTAGGTATACAAAAGGAAGGTTCCAAAGTATGTGTCACAACTCTTAGTAACAGAAAGACATATACATCAGTGGATTAATAACCACAATTCAATATTAAAAATTACTTTAATTTTATTATACTTTTCAGCCACAAAACAGAGTACTGTTTTAAAACATTAAAATAATGTATTCAACCACAGTTAATACAAACATATAAACACAACTGATACAATGTACAGCAAACAGTCTGTGTCAGAATCTCCACTGGATGATGACCACTAACGTGTGTTGCTCATACTTTTTTCATTACATAAAAAGCCCAACTTGTACAAGTGTCTGTCCTAACACGGGAAGTAAATGCTGGACATTCATCAGGGGCATCTTTTTCCACTTGTGTGTGTTGTATGTGGGACCCAGCCATGCAGTTCCATTTCTTAGCCTCCTGGTCCCTCTGTCAATCCCTATTGGTCACTTGAGTATTACTTTCAATGACTCCATGGAACCATAATATGTTGCTTCTACTGGCTTCCCTTTTCTAGGAATGTCAGTCCTTCTTCCTCTCACTATCCTATAAATGCTGTTGCACCAATTTCTCACGGTGGATTACTCATGTGTGCAGATGAGCAGTATCTTATCTGCTTATCGTGTACCCCCAACTTGGATGTCTACTAGTAGCTTGCCAAGGGGGTCATCTCATTCTCAGATGAAAATTAAGTGGTCATCCGGTCTTGATAAAAATACACTCCAGCAACTCTCATTGATATGTCAGCAAATCTGCGTAACGCCAGCTCCTTTCCTCGCGGTTCTGGAACATTCAATATCTATATAAAGCTACTTTGTGACCTCTTAACTGAAATGGGTGTGCAATTTACCAATTATTCCGATGACACACAAATGCTGCTTGAACTTGATGGAGTTTATGAGGCTGATGCCACTAGACGTACGGATATCTACCAGAGCATAAAAAGCTGGATAGCTATCCATTGGTTGCTCCTAAATAGCTCCAAAACAGATATCTTAATCTTAAAAATACTTGGTGTTTACATGGAATCCTCCCTTGGGGCTGATGCTCATACCAACCACGTTTGCCAAAACTTGCCAATACCACCTTAGACTCCTTAGGCAAGTTAAACCTTTTGTCACTGTCAAATATTTTACAAACTTGTCACATGCAATCATCTTACCCAGGATTGACTACTGTAACACACTACAGGTGGATGCAGGTCAAGGTTGCCTTGACAGGCTCCAAGTGATACAAAACGATGCCATTCAGTTGCAAAAGCTGTACCTCAGGGAGTTCATATCTCCACTCTCAGAAAGGGTTTGCACTGGCTTTCAGTGGCTGCTCACGTACAATTTAAAGTAGACACTCTTACACACAAATGCATGCACGGTAAGGCTCCCCATACTTGAAGGAAAGAATAGTTAGATACTAGCCCACGAGGGCCCTTCGATCAAGCAATGACAACCTACTCCATTACCCTAGAACCAGACGGTCTATGGCCAATGGTAGATCTTTTCCAGTGTTCGTAGCGTCCATCTGGCATGCGCTGTAATTGAACTTAGGACAGAAACCTATTTTCCTGCTGTTCTGGAAATCGCTAAAAGCTGCGCTCTCTTCAACTAAATTGTGTACTGATGATTCTCTCCTCTACTGCTCCTGCCATTGACGTGTTATCTTTTGTGTCGACGTGTATCCTGATGCCTGCGGGCTTCAGCGCGTTATAAATAAACAAATAAATAAAATACAAATAATGACTGCTTTATCAGTGTTAAGTTTCAGAACTAACGATGCCATATTCTTGGAATAGGCATCAAACAGTTTCTGGAGGGAATTCGGGGGTTCTCGCTAACAACTGACATCCGCATAGGAAGATATAGGTATTAGGGTGCCGCCAACTATCGGGGTATTTGCACCAGACAGCAGGTTATGACGATGATTCGTATAAACGTTAAATAACACTGACGCCAATACACATCCTTGCCATACACCACACTTTCCCTTGAAAGGGTTTGGCAGCATGGGCGAAAGGACATGGGAGGGATAGGGGGGACAAATCCCCCCCACACAATTTTAAGTGGGGGGATGTAATGTCATTTATCCCCCCAGAATAGTGTTTGGTGTGTTGTGCAGGGATCTGTTTTTGAAGTGGGGGGAGGGGCTGCTTACTATGTAAGCTGCCCTCTCCCCCCTGCCCCCCAAAGCATGGGGGCAATACCCTGGGGGCAGATGGGTGATCATCTGCCCCCAGGGAAGGGGGAAAACAAACAGAAAAAGATAATTATTTTTTAAAAACGTAATTTTGGGTGGGGTGGGTGGGACCACTAGTGACCAAGGATTTTTGCAAAGGGGGTGGTCCTCTTACCCCCCCCCCAAACTCAGTAGATGGGAGCACCTTATGTAGCCCTCCCTGGGGGCAGATTTCTGCCCCTAGGAAGGGGAACATGAGATGCCCTCCATCCATTTGGGGTGGGGGGGGAGAGGCCACTGCAAATATTGGCAGAGCCACCCCTCCCAAGCCTGGGGCAGTACGTTTTGACCTCCCCATGGGGCAGATGACCACACACATGTGCCCATCTGCCCCTAGTGAAGGGCAATACAAAAAGATATATATTATAACTTGTTTTGGGTGGTGGCGGGGGGCCCACTAGACCAACAGGTTTGTTTGGGTTTGAAAGGGGGGTGGCCCTCCCCCCCACCCTAAGTGGATGAGGGGACACCTTATGTAGCCCTCCCTGGCGGAAGATTTCTGCCCCTAGGAAAGGGGTACATGAGATGCCCCCATCCATTTGGGGTGAGGGCAGAGGCCACTGCAAATATTGCCAGAGCCACTGCGCCCCCCAACCCTGGGGCAGTACGTTTGGCCACCCCCCTGGGGGCAGATGGTCACACACATGTGCCATCTGCCCCTAGGGAAGGGCAAAACAAATATATATAGGGGTGGGGGCCCACTAAACCACCAAGATATTTTGTGTTCAAAAGGAGGGTGGCCCTCTCCCCCCACCCTAAGTGGATGGGGGCACCCACTGCAAATATTGGCAGAGCCACCCCCCAAGCCTGTGGCAGTACAGTTTGCCCCCCTGGGGGGAAGATGGCCACACACATGTGCCCATCTGCCCCTAGGAAAGGGGCAAAACAAAAATTAAACAAATTATAACTTGTTTTGGGTGGGTGTGGGGGGCCACTGAACCACCATGGATGTTTTTAGTGGAAAGGGAGGTGGCCCTGTCCCCTCACCCCAAATGGATGGGGGCACCTCATGTAGCCATCCCTGGGGGCAGATTGCTAGCACAATCTGCCCCTAGGAAAGAGGCAAAACAAAAACAAAAATTAAAAAATGATAACTTGTTTTTGGTGGGTGTGGGGTCACTAAACAACCATGGATGTTTTTAGTGAAAAGGGGGGTGCCCACGGGTGTCTTATTTTTGGAAATGCATGGGGTTCTCTGTTTTCCTTGGTGGCTTCGACACCCTAGGCCCAAATCTGTAGGTTTTCCACATGAGCAAAATCTGCTTTGCCGAAAGGCTTGGGGTTATCAGTGGGTTAGCCTTTTCCCTTTGAGCCGAGGTAGGTGCATCCACACATGTGAGGTACTGTGTCTTCTTTTCGGAAATGCATGGGGTTCCCTGTTTTCCTTTGTGGCTTCGACACCCTAGGCCCAAATATGTAGGTTGTCCACATGAGCAAAATTCCTGAAAATCTGCCGTGCAAAAAGACTTGGGGTTACCAGTGTTTTAGGCTTTTCCCTTCGCACCCGGTAGGTGCACACACATGTGTGAGGTACCATTTCCATCAGGAAACCTGTGGGAACGTGGGAAGGTAGGCCATGTGTTGTTGGTTGCGTGTTTCGGTGGGTGACCAGAGTGAAATGGGTTTTTTTTGTAATTTTCCTGATTTTCCTCCAAACTATGGAATCTTTCCCTACATAGTTGTTGCCTGACCTGTGCAAATCACCCCTTCCTAAACTTGGAATATTGTCTACTTTTCAGAAATGTATGCCTTTCTGGGTCCCATTCAGCTTTCCTACCCTTTTCTTCCATTCCGTCCACGCATGTCCTATTGGACAAAAAACGCCAAAATCGCCTACCTCTCACAAAACGGCTTATTAGCATATCAAAATATGTTATTTTGGTTTCCACTCAATCTGTTCCTGAAAGCCTGGAAAATGGCGAATCCAGCACAGCAAACCATTTGTTCCTAGCTCTTACAAGGAAAACACCACAGGCTTCTTTGTACAACATTTTATTGCCATTTTCTGAAGAAAAAAAAAACAATATTCTCCTTTTTGGTTATATTCTCTCACCCCCCTACAGCAAACTAGGATTCCTGGGTGGTGTTACGACCGCCTACATGTGGGAAAAAGGGGCCAACTTTGGTCGAGACATCTCATGTAACAAAGAAATTACAAGGGATTGAATGGCGACATACCGAAATCACCAAAAAAGGCCATGGCACTGAGGGGAAATACCCATGGCAGTTAAGGGGTTAAGATGGTAAAGCCCCAGAGGAGATATCATTTGTAAGGTAGCTCAGTTAGTTAATTCTCCAAATGCAGATTGTGCACAGGAATATGTAACACCTGTGTTCAGCACCTGGCTTAATCTTCCGGTGGGATAATAGTCAAGAGTGAATGCATTCAGCTTCCAATGCAACACAGCATTTTCCTGGTCAATTAGTTCAGAAAAAGTGGTGGAAAACACTATTACTGTCGCTTTTTCTAATTGGCGGGATTTTTGTGCATTTTCTGGGTGGAGTTCGGGAGCCGAGTGGACACACCAGGATCCCCTGCATTTCCCGCTCCACCAGACAAATGCGGCCTTACTGCCAGCATGGATTCTCATGCTGGAAATAGGGAAAGGGATTCCTCTGGGATCTGCTTGGAAATTAAACCTGGTAAAAGCGGGCGGAGTCCAGAGGAAGCCATTGTCAATTTCACCAGCAATCACTAATTGCGCAAGGTATTTACACTCTTCAAAAGTGGAAAAGCAATGTGATTTCACCTGCCTTTTACACTAAAATCTTCCATTTTGTGGCGAAAAATTAAAGACTTGCATCAATAGAAGTGGTCCACTCCATGCAGTTTACTTTGCGCCTTGATGCTGGGGGGGTTTGCGTGATGTTAGACATGTAATAAATAAATAAATACATTTAACATGACCCCAGATAAATGCCAATTCGTGATCAGAATGAGTGAGCATGGCATGTCGCTGGTAAGAGGGTGTCCTGTGCTTCTTGAGTGCATTGGCAAATGCCCTTAATTGCCATCTCACGTTAAGCAGGTGCTTAAACCCATCAGTGTGGATTGCGCAATAATAAGTCGACAGAGGTATTTCAAATGGCCAATTTCGCTCTTTGGGTGACATTGTCAAAGTGGCAGAATGTTGCCCAGCATGTGCCACTTTCTCTGCGGAGTGAATTGTGCCCACCCCGAGGAAGAAGTGTGAAAAACCCACAAGGGCACTGTGCCCTGCTCTTTCTATGTGTGTCTTCCCCACAGGGCGACAGAAGGCCGACTCAGACATGGGTAAGTCGCAGGTGGCAAGCCTGTACCCTAGTTGATCTGGCAAATGCCTTTCCCCTGCAGACAGAAAAGCGGAAATAAGAGGCCAATTCAAGACATGGAACAAATAGAAGTTAAGACAGACTGCAGCTGCCATTGTTGTGTTAAGGGAGAATATGTTGAGTGTTCAAGCAAGGAGGTATGTATTAAGGAAGCAAGCAGTGAGACAAGGGAGAGGCAAAGAAAAGCCAGAGGGGCTCTTTGAATAATGTAACAGGGCAGAGGACCCATGCTCTGCCGTCCTAGTAACATGTGAGAGAATCAAATAGATCAGGCTTTGCAGCAAATGTTAAACTAGAAAGGAACAGAGTCCAGCTTTGCATTCAGAATAACAAAGGCAAAGAAAGGCTAGGCTCTGAAGCCTGCATGAGATGGAATAAGAGGGACCAGACTCATCATGGGAGGCTGGCACGGCCCCCGCAGGGGTTCTAGAGGGGCAGCCCACATAGCGGGCTGCCCCTCTGGCCACCCCCCTTGGTCCACATACACCCCACCTACTAGGTATCTGGCCGCAGACCTGGGGAGTGCTTATAAGGGGGTGGGCTTGCGATCGCTCATCCTCCTTGTTTGCTGTACCCCCCCGGAGGACAGTCAAAACAGCAACATCACACACCTGGTCCCTCTACTCCCATAACAGGGCTTACTCAGAGGTGCAAACAAGATTACCTCTTTCTTTGAAACCTCCATCTTTCCATTCCAAGAGACACACACGTCTCCTTGCCCCACACAAAAAAGTAGCAACTTGCAGTTGGTAGAAAAGGCTTCAACTCCTTTATTTGGCAGGAGTCCACTTACAGGTGATCTTCCTCTTAACGAGCTGGCGTCCTAGCTGTGGCCCACTGGAAGTAATTGTTATTTCCTCTCTCTTACCATGAGCTCATAGATGTAAAATCCAGAAATGCAACATACAAAAACATGTTCTTTGCTGCTGCATCCTTTAATTTGCTTCTGTTTTCTTTTCTTTTCTCTTGTTTTATACAGTGATATGTGTAATTTAATACGTACTGCTATTTTAATTCTAATTTTGTGAAAAGTCGAGTTCTTTGACTAAAACACAATAAATAAATAAAGCAAAGTCCCCAAGATGTCTTCTGCCCCCCCCAGATTTTATGTGTCTCCTACGCCCCTGTTTGGCAGCTCTCCCTGTTACACTGTGACAGACAGAAGCAGTATTATTGGCCTGCACAGAAACCAAAGCTTGTAATGTATCTGATGAAAGCCCTAGCATGTTCCAAAAGTCCCATCAGTTTTGTCTACTTGCTGAATCAAGCGCTGTTGACAGATCCATGAACGCTGCATAGATGGTCCCTTGCTTAATAAACCGTGATTTTACAACTAACAAATACAAGTTCAAGGCTTCATTCTGTATCAGGAGGATAGCTCAGGGGCAACGTGCTCACCTTGGAAACAAGATGACACGGAGCAACACAGGTTCGATCACCGGGTCCGTGCTTAGAAACCTCTGGGTATTAAGCGCTATACAAATAACGAATACCAAAAAAAAAATATATCAATCTGATCCCCTGTAGTGAAACCGAACTGTGCCAGCCCTAATGATTCTTTTGTTACTATTCAGGGGTGACGCGCTTTTAGGAGCACCTTACAAAAGATGTGCCAAGATCAGTCCTAGAAGGAGATTGGCCGATAACTCATGGGCTTCTGTCTATTCCCCCTTTTAAACATCAGAGTTATGATTGCCTTTGCCCATGAGTCACAGAAACTATTTTGTTTTAGCATCAAATTGAACATTTCGCTCAGTAGTGGCGCCCAGAACTGTACAAATAATATATGGGCAAGGGCACCAGGAACTTCTGCTTAGCAGTGCTGCCATATATAGTGGGGAAAAGGCATCATGGAGAGTGATTTAGAGTGGCAATACGGGCACATATTGTGTGCACGGGCATCATGGAAATTAGTTGGAAAATGCTCCTGTGTAACGTTGGGAATCTGGCATCCATTGGATATGGCTATGCGTTACCCTACAGAACTGATTGTAAAGTGCATGGCTTTTAACCCAATTTTTAACAAAAAGTGTGCTTTCATGTGCACCATGTGCACTCATTAGTTCTATTTTTCTCAGGGGGCAACCCCCCTGGACTGCTTTAGTTTCTTCCAGGTCCTTTGCTATGCTTCATCACTCATGCTTATGAATGACCTACATGTACTCTCCTCAAGTTTAACAATGTGCCAGACGCCACTATTGGGAAGAACCCGTGTGTGCTATCTTGTTCTTGCTCACAGTTTACCCGAAGATCATTCTACAAGCAGCACCTCCCCACTTGTCTCCAACATCTCTAAAAAACTGCAGTACAGCTAGGGAGGTTGGAAAGCGTGGCTATATATGGCAATTATCCTAGAGGAGCCCGGCAATGGCGTAATAGGGCCCAGTCACCACCAAGCCACAGGTGCCTCATAGGTGGCTGGGAGGTGCCAGTGACTGCAGGGGCAGTAGACTCAGGCAGTGTTCTCAGCAGGAATCGTACATTCTGAAGGTCCCCCTTACATTGGGGTGTGCCTTCAGAGTCGTGTGGAAATTCCTAGTATAAAACTGGATGTTTGTAGACATTCAGTGAGAAAGGTCTCTGGAGCCCAGCCCTACAGTGCAGGCCTTTAGGCACACTGCTGCTTAGTGTGTTGTGCTGCCTCATCCACTACTCCCCCTCCACAGCCTCCCAGCACTTGACCCTCAGCACTGTGAGATGGCCTGACTTTGGGGCAATGTGCTTTAAAAGCACCCAGCATAAAAGAAATGCCCTGACGGGGTCTCACTCAAGCCAGACCTGGAATACCGTCCCTGGGTTACAGGTGTGGAAGGCAAGACTACACATTCTATGCGACTCTGTACTCTTAGCATGCACTACACGGTACCATAACTGGGTAAGAGCATTGGTATATGGATTATATGATGCAATCATGCCTCGTGCAGATCCCACTTGCCGATTTGTTGTTGTTTCATTTAATGTATTCTCCAGAAAAGGGGTGTTGCTAGGTCTTGAAGCGACCCGGGGCTATGCTAATGTCGGGACTGTTGGGACTCGTGGCTAGCTAACCTTTTGGTTTTAGACCAAGAGCTTCTATCCGGGGCTACAACCAAAAGACCCGGGACTATACTCCCCACATCCCCTGTCACCCTAGCAATGCCTCTGGTCCAGAGAACCTGGTCATCCCATTTCATGGTAGTCCAGTTTCGCAAACTGACTGCAGCTATCGTTACTTGATCCGAAAAGTCTCTTACAGTTGCCCTGTATGTTAACATTAGGTGTCTCCAATTAAGTCTTCCTTTTTACAGGTGCTGCATTGCAAGCCATGCATGGCTTGAATGCATAGATCTAGTATGAAGCATCTTGTGCATCGCACTACTACAACATTACCCATACTACGAGCTAACCACAGAGACACCTGCATCTACTATGACAAAGTCCCGTGTCTGACCTTGGGAACCACATAGTGGGCAAGTCACTGGGGCGCAGTGCCATCCTGAGCTAGTGGATACTGGGCCAGATAAAAGTATATGAGAAATCCCTGGACCACCCTCACTGGCTCCTCGCAGTAATGTAGGGGACAGTCACAGGGAAATAGCCTCCCCCGCCAACCCTGCTGGTTGGTAGAGGGTTATTAGGGGTGTTACCATCTGTGAAGACGGTAAGCAAAGAGGCACCCACACCCCTTCACCACCCCTGCCCTCACCAGTTACCATAACCCTCACAGAAACATCTGGCCATAAAATGAATGCCCAACGAGAGCCATTTAAGCTCCCTAACCAGACCCATATCTCATGCACAGGAAGGGAAACCTCCCCCTTTAAGGAAACAATGGTACAACACTTCACAATTCCAGATGAGAGAGGAAATAATGTTTCGTTCTTCAGCATGGGTCTTGAAGGAGTCGGGTTCCATTGTGCCTCAAACCTCTGTGGCCCCAGGAACTCCGCTGCTATAAAGTCGCATTTGAACAATGAGGGATTCATTTTGAATCCTCCAACAGAGAAATAAATACACACCGTTCTCTCTGCATCGTGGAAATGATAAAATTGCAAATTCCCTTTGACACAGGAAGATTAATTGTGGGAAAAATCCTCCCCTGCTTGCCAAGATATTTTCTGACAACAGATTCACAAACTAGGAGAGCAGAGGAACCCATACTTATGAAGACAGTTACTCCAGGCCAGTTAGGGGATGGGAGGAGATTCCAAGCGTACTCATCCAAAATAGTGGCAAGCCTTCTTGTAACTTCACTCCCTCCCCCTTCGAAAACACATAACCACCAACCCAGGGACCAATCACAAACCAGCACAGCCCTCAGTACATAGGAGTCCACATTGTCAGTAAACACCTCCCCAAGGGAGGGGACATTCTACTTTATAGTACAGCCAGCTCAGTCTGGCAGCCAGGGGAATTTGAGTAGGAGTTGAAGGA
The DNA here is from genome assembly GCF_040938575.1 of Ambystoma mexicanum. Taxonomy (NCBI): domain Eukaryota; kingdom Metazoa; phylum Chordata; class Amphibia; order Caudata; family Ambystomatidae; genus Ambystoma; species Ambystoma mexicanum. Next base: position 1,344,908,518 of record NC_090921.1, read on the forward strand.
AGGAGTTTGGTGGAGAGTGGTGAGAGCGAGAGAGGAGTAATGAGAGGAGAAAAGGAGGTGAGAGCTTGAGGAAGCGTATTGGGGAGGTTGGAGAATGAGAGATGGGCCATCCGAAGGTGGAGAGTTGTGGAGTAATAAAAGAGAAAGAAAAGGAGAGATGTTTCCTCAGAAGGAGGAGAGCTGCTTGGAAGAGGCGGAGGTGAAACATCAGAGGAAGAGAGAGATGGGAGGATTTGGGTGGTAGAGCAGATGTCCATCAAGGGGAGAAGAGTTGCTAGGGAGTGGAGAATGCGTAGACCCTTAATACTGGGGAGAGTGAAGTACAGGAGTAAGAACTAACCCTATTGTGCTGAAGAATGTGAGAAGAGCATAGGCATCCCGTCAAAACCAGATTAGGGGGTTCCAGTGGGTTAATTCAATTAAGGGCAGAATGTTACTCCGGTGAGAAGTAGTACGAAATAGTACAATTCCACCCAAGGACAGCGATATTGTGCTAGAGAGGGTTGGTAAGCAAGTGTCCCCGGGTCTAGGAGGCTATGGCAGGGAGGTGGCCTACCAGTGGAGAGCTCCCAAAACCCATTATATCACTCCAAAGAAGTGGGGCTCTCCTAGAGAGACTTGCCCAGTGATTGGAACCATTGGCAGAGACCTGCCAACTCTCCCAAGCCTAGAGTGTTATGGCTGAGGCGGTTTTGACCAAAGTATTCAAGCAACAAGTGTTCAGGAACACAGCGAAATCCGCAACCCGAAGACAGAGATCTGGATATTGGTTGGGCTGTGCCAGCAGGAGTGGGTGACCTTCACTCCTGCAAATGCTGCAACAGACTCTCTTAGGGCTGGACAGGGTTGTTTGTCCCCCCAACTTTCATGGCACACCTGTCGGGGGGAAATTCTGCCGGGGTCAGCTGGCGGTCCGCGGACCCCCGGGCAGGGAGGCCCCAACCCCTCCCGCGTATCCCAAAAATGAGTATGAGGCACACGCAAGAAGCAAGGTGGTTCTGCTGTTTATTAAAAAACCGGCAGGGATGGGTCGAGGATCGTACGCGTCCGTCCTGACTTCCTCTCCGTGGGGCTCGCAGGCCCTTTTTTACCTCGGTATGACGCGCTACTCACGTCACCTGGGAAAGTTAGCAAAAAACCTATCGCCACTCTGGATTGGTTCCTCGAGTGGTAGGGTTAGTATAGCATACGTATAGAGAACGCTGTTAGTGGTTGAGGGTCAGTCAGGTGGTATACTTGGGTTGTCCCTTCAATTAGATACATGAAAATTGTTACATGAAGACCCCTGAGGATTGGCTAATGTTAATGCGTCAGTGATAAGTGCCCCATGTTCTGATTGGTCCACTCGCGAGCCCCCCAGTCTGGGACCATCGTTGTTCCCAGCTCGCGGTGCACCTGTCATTTGCAACAATGTATAACTATGGGTATGTGCAGACAATGCGAGGATTTGTTCATATGCTGGAGGGCAGACTACTCCCGCCGCCGCAGATGTCCATTGAGTCGCTTCATTGTTGCTGCCTGTGTCTCAAAACGTGGGATCCAGGCGCCTCCTTCCTCCTGGGTCTGGCACCCTGTCAGGTTCGGCTTGGTCACGTGAGGAGAGACCGTGGTTGAGGCAGAATTCTGCACATTTAATATTGCATTTTCCACTGTGTGTCTGGCTTAGTTTGCAGGTGTGACCTTGGCTTCGGCTTGTGGAATGCGAGTTTGCAACATTGTGCCCTTGACTGTCGGTTCTCGCCGGGCTCACTCTGCAGGGTCAGCAATTGTACTCTTGCTCGTTCAATGTTCATGGAGGCTCTTGCTTGCGGCCTACTTGGGCCTGGTGCATAGGTGGGGATGTTTGATGCACGGCGCTTTAGGTTATGGTATCATATTGATTTATCCCCAGTATCATGTCTTCGTTATATTTCTCATTGCAATGTATGGGTTAGGAGAAGCGTCAGCAAGCATTTTAGATGAGTTCGTTGTGCGTCTTGCGTTTCTGCATTTGAAAACCTATGTGAAAAATAATAACGATGCGCATCAGTGGGCGTGTCCGTCACCTATGTCATAGCACTGAATATGTTCTTCGTGTGGATTGGTGTGGGAGTGACCAGTGTGCATGTTTGCACGGGTGTGCTGACTGTTGGCTAGGTCGTCATGGCATCTCTAACGATGTGTTTATTTACTGTTGAATGGTTCAGTCGAGTTCGTCCATGCTGCAGGTGTCGGCATGGGCAGGGCAGGCTGGTGGGCAGGCTGGTGGGCACATCCGTATGTTCCTGTACCAGGGTAGTTGGTCGTCTGGTAGATAGGCAAACTCCTCTCGTGGCGGGTGTCTGGGCCGCGATCCTCTAGGCCAGGGGCGTGAGGGGATTGGTGGGAGCCTTTTATTCCATTCTCCCACTTCAAACCATTTTGCCCCCATTCATTTGGCTGGGGCACCTTTTCTTCGGATGTCATGTTCCCCACCCCCAACATTTTCAGCAAAGTTACTCCACTGGTGGTGAACAACATAAATCCATTTTGGTTCCTGCAGTCTCATGTTGCATAGGTCTCTCTTTGCATTCCTCCTGGCTACCCAGTCATACCAGCTATATCTAACCCTCACAACTGCACATTGGCTGGACAGATATTACTGATACCACAGGGGAAGTCATGAAGAGCTCATTTTGAGAGCCGTGGCCTGTACTTGTCACCTCACTGTCTACTTCAGAGCAATGGAATTGCCATAGCAAGCATGCAGCGACTCGTGGGATACCCGCCCCCCGCCCCCAGGACCACACTTTACACCTGCAATCTACCACATACAGGCAATTGCATGCAAGGCACCATTCAATAAGACACCAGATTCAGCTCTGTGTGATACCTCAGCTGCCCTTTCAGATAAGGATGCATTGCTGTAAAGCCATTTCAGTTTGTTTTTTAAGGTACATACTGGTTGCAAGCTTGTTTTCATTCTACAAATATTAGCGTAATGACACTGTATCATAGAGAAAAGAAACCCTTTCAGTTTTTCAAAAAGTCTGCCTTTTTCTGGGGTACTCACGTTTTATTAAGAAAACGATTATTTTGAAAAAGGTGTAAAAGAAATAGAAACAAAATATTATACACATATTGTAGTTTGGTGTTTTCAGAATTACACATTTGTTTTATAGGTTTTCAATTCTTATCTCAGTCATACTCCTAATTTAATCATTATACACAACAAACGTGTTACACATGTATTGTTTATGTGATATTTATTACTTATTATTACAATTTACGAAGCAAATAACATTGGTCTTTTTCTTGCAAAATAGGTATACATTTGACCTTTATGCTCGACATTTATAAATTACATTTCATACTGACATGTTTCGACCAGCTGGCAACATTGGTCTGGTCTTCATCAGGGTCATTTTATTTGTAATTCTTTGAATTTCCATCTAGGGCGTGTGTGTCATGTAATTTCAAGTGTAGTTTTATTATGCCTGAACACGTAATACATTTGCATCAGGACAAGATTGTTTTGCAGGGTATTCAATTAGTTCAAAACAAAGCCACGTTGAAGTCTAAATCCACATATCACACACAAATACTGTGACTGGTATCGTTTGTATTTCTGTATGGTATATGTACATGGTAGGTAGTGCTACATGGCTTAAGTAGAAAGGTTCCTTGTGCAACACCTTTTGAATTGTACAAGTCAAGCAGGTGTTGCACTAGTTGCATTGTTGAATTGTTACTCATATTTGGAGTGGCACCTTGTTATTTGCTTCAGCAGAGAGTACTGCAGAATGAAAATAGGCAGACATTGTTGGATGCTTAATCAATTGGGACTTAGGTAAGTACTGTATTTGAGCTTTTATGTTGGTGCATGTTTCATGACCATCCCTTGTTCCTGCCTTTTTGCAAAGAATACACTATTGGTCTCCAAGCCACAATGAACAGGTAGAGTTGTTTGCTTTAGCAGGTCTAGTTTAGGTTTTAGAATGTTCAGAAATAAAGTATGATTTACTTTGATCCAGAGCTTATTTGTTCAGAAACTTCTGCTGTGTGTTTTCTGGATACCATTCAGTTGCACGCCGAAGAGGGTCTTAATGCTAATAGAACCTCGGGTCACCAATCTGGTAACCAGGGGTGCTGAGAGCATTGTATTTTCATTCAACGAACGGTATGCCTCGTGGCGTCCCGTTTATTGAATGAAAATACTTCAGTAAAATGGCTGCCATGGATCTGGAAGGCGGGGTTCCATTCAGAGCCCCTCTTCCATTTCCAAGGCAGCCACAACTGGCCCGGAGTGAAAGCAGCATCAGGAGCAGCTGTGGCAGATGCCACAGCCGCAATCGGGTATGCAGGGAGTGAAAAGAAAAAAGGGAAGGGATGGTGGGGGAAAAGGGAGGGCAGAGTGGGGGGAAGATGCCGGGCAGGGGAAACAGTCATTATGCAGCTTGGAATGCGGGCTTTCATCGGGAGATTCAGCCCGTGTTCCTTCCCTCCTGATTGGCTGCATCCCCGTGCCGGGTACTTATATAGGTTTTCAGAACACAGTGGTTAAGTATTGCTCAATGACCATACACACACAGAAAACATACGTTCAAAGTTGTTTATTAGAGAACTATAACAGTGCAAGGGTAAAATAATAAATTGGCCTGACATGCAGCAACTCCTTTACCAACTCCTCATCCCTTTCCTCTAGTACCCTTTCCTTTCATAACCTTCATTTTTCCAGTCTCAAATCTTTAAATATCCACCATCACTCACAGCTTCTTCACTCCTCCGGGTACTACCCATCTTCTCAGCACAACGATTCAACTCACAGCTGTCTTCACCTCTCGGGCACAACTTTTAACCACCTCCCCATATCGTGTTCTCTTTCATCTTCTTAACACCTTTGGGCACAAAGTTCCCCACTTGCCAGCTTATTCTCTCCACCCCACCCTCACCTATTTGGGCACCATTTTCTCAACTTGAAAGATCTATCCCACTGTCACCTTCTTCACCCCAATGGACACAACGTTCCACAGTCTCCAGATTTCTCCCACTATCACCTTCTATACTCCTTTGGGCACAACTTCCCTCTAGGTCACCTTTGCTATGTTTCACACTCCCATTCTCGTTAGCAGTAGGCCTACGTCTCTTGGCTTCTCTGATTGGGCTTTTGGTCTCTCTTCCTGCTCCGAACCTTCAGTGAGGCCATGCCTTCTGGACCTCTCTTCCAACCTCATGGATGCTGTTCCCCTTCCGGGTCCTATTCTCCTAAAGACTGTTCCAAAATAGCAGTGCCTCGTCTCTCCAGTCTCAAGATACTCCTTCCACCGCTTCCAATCTCAGACTAAGTTTTGGCTTTTCACAGGGCTTTATCCCACACTTCACAACTCTGCCTGATTAAAGGGAACTCACGTGTGATAGTTGGGATGGGGCTTGAATGTTGGTGGCCTAGCCATTCATCATTTTGCGGTCTAAGGAAACAAGTGTGCAGGCTTGGTATAGGGAACTTGTGAGTCTTAGTTCTCTGTACATTGTTGGTTCTCCAGTATTTGCTGGACTGCAGCTTCAAGAACCACATCGGCTATCTTAGAGTTCCGAATTCCCTCTTCCTCTTTAGGTCACTTGTATAGAGAGTGGCTGGTATGTCCCACCCTTGGGGATGCCTTCCCGTTCTGAGGTTAGACTGGGGGCTTGGTAGTCCTTCCTCTTGGGCGGTCCTTGTCATGCCTTAACTCTGCCCCCTCGGTGGATTCCATGAGCCTATCTGTTCCTAGCTGAATGACAGAGGAGGCCTTGTACGATGGATTGATGTTTGATGGGCAAGTTTCCCCTTCATAATTCAGGTGCCCCTTTTCCATCTGTAAATAGCGCTCCTGCACCCATTCCAGGTGTACTGGCATGGTTAGCCCAATGTGCCTTGGTTTTCTTAAAGTGCCTATAGCTGCCGAGTCACTGGATTCAGTATAAGCAAATGCACTGTGCCTTGTGGTTGGGGAGAGCCTGATTTCCATGATCCCACATAGTCTCTGATTCCCAGACATAAGGATGGTGTCCCTTAAAGAGACCATGTCCAGGGTGGAGCCATGTGACTGGCTCCAGCTCTGACCCCCATACAGCCCTGGGCCCATCATCCGATAGCTTGGGGAGGCCTCCATTACTCTTGGTCGCCTCAATCAATGTCATAAGAGCAAGGCAGAGGTCTTCGTCACATTATACGGTTGTTTATTAAAAGAAGCAAAGCCATATCAAAGATAGGTGTGGGCTGCACAAAGCACCTTTGACACTAACATAACATATTAGTATGCTCCCTATGCGTCTTACATTCTCCCCACTTCCCTCTACTATACTTTGCTTCACCATTGGAGCTTTGCAACTGCCTCACAGCTGTGTACAGCATTGTACAGTCAACCATATAAGATAACAATATGTTTTTTGTTTCCTTCTGCTACCTTCCTGATGCTGTAAATACTCTTCACACCTCTTCGTATTGTACTTGACAGTGTTATATAAGCAGCCAACATAACACATGATTGGCTGGATGAGGGGCCTTCACAAACGTTGCTGTATTTAACCTATTGTGTTAAAGATTTTGAATCTTAAATGGATTTTAAAAAAATCCAACCAAATAATATTTATTTCCTATCGAAGCACATATACGCTAGACACTGAAGTTATCCAACACACATGTTGATATATGCATACTTGCCAAAAGTATCCACTCCATTTTGGAGATGCTAGTCCAGTCCTGATTTTACCCTGGGACTTGTAGTCCTAGATGTCCCCCATTATGAAACCAAGACTATAAATCAGACAGTATAAAGTTAAAACCAGGACTGGACTAGAATCTCCCAGATGAAATGCATAATTCCTCAATTCCTCAAAAACCTCAATCAGATGTCTAAGATCCAACTCCAGCACTCACCTAATCACCCCTCCCACACCTCCACCCCTGTTTCAAGAGTTCAAGGGTAGGAGGTTCCAGCTTTCCTGCAGCAGCTCCTAGAATTTGGAACTCACTCCCACTGAACATAACTAAAGAGCCCTCCCACACCCATTTCAAGAAACTGCTAAAAACCTGGTTATTCAACAAATTAGAATCTGTTTTACCTCCCAAATGCTTTAATTAGCCCCTGCTTACCACTCTAACCTGCAACCAGTGTAAATCCATATGTTCCCCAATTTCAATACTTGCCTTGTAACTGTGTCAATGTTTTTATTCTCACCTGAACTCGTTTCCCTTGTAACCAGAACTCTGTGTTGTAACCGTGTAACCTATGCCGTGATACCCTTGGGTTTGGGCATATAATCAAATGCAATAAATGAATAAAATAAAATAAATAATGCTGGCATACATGCTCCGTGGGATGTTGGGCAAGGTACATCTTTCCTCGATCTGATTCTGTGCACTGAGCATTGCACAGTCAGCTGCAAATCCCACCCAATTCTCATAGTCAAGTAGGGAAGTTTTTCCTGTAAATCTCAGTCGGATGCTTAGTTTTCATTTAATATCACAAATATGTGTATACATCCCTTCTTCACACAAATGTAAAGGGGTTGATGGTCAGAGACAAGATGGCCCCCGGAGAGGTAGCTGGAGAACATAGCCCAGGAAAAGACTGTATCTGATGACGTGCATGGTGTGTGTGCTCCAGCTAAGTCTTCTTGCACGGATATTCCGGAAGGAGGCACATTTCTGCTGGTAACTGACAGTTAAAGAATGGTCACAGATTGTCAGTACGAACAGGAACGAGGCAGGAACTGTGTTCATGGAAGTGCAGCTGCAAACACAGACAAGGATCTAAGGTGATGTGCACTTTTGTTGATTGACGATTGGTTATTTCTGACGCACATAAGGCAGTGGTCGAAGTGTATGAAAAGAAGTAGTGGAAATATATTCCCTGCTGGCCTGCCCCGCTCCCCCACAAAGCCCATCGCAATGCCCCGTCCCACGCACAATACTACACCCAAACAAATGCACCTGCTGTTTAAAGTCACGTTCAGTGCAGTTCAAGCTTCAACTGCTTCCTACACTTTTATTTTAAAATAAAACCATTCCAGAAAGGTTTCTTTTTTAAATAAAAGGATAGGAACAGTAAAACGTAGTTTAAAAAAGTATAGGAGCACCACTCCCAACCGCTCCCACCCACCTCCACCACTGACATAAGAATCCGGGATTCGAACATGTGTTGCTATACGTAGACTTGTTACCAAGACGAGCGCGTTGCCGCTGAGGTATACTACCTGTACCTTAAAGACTTGTATCGAAAGTTCAAGGCTGTGCAAAGGCAATATCAACAACAGTGGTTTGTGAGTTAGAGCAATTAGGAGATGGAAGTTTTTTGTTTCTTTTTAACGAAGTTCATGCAGAAAGATGTTAGTTTGGGCAGTAGCATGGACAGCACCAATGACAACACATCTCTCTCTCTCTCTCACACTCGCTCTCTCGCACAATGTTCAGTCACTGCTCTGTTGAGTACTACATGTCTGGCCCTTATTGAAATGGAAAGCTCATTAGACAAAATGACTCGCAAAATGGAATTATGATACGGCTGAGATTGTCCTGTCCGTTTCGTGCCAGTGCCTTTCACGATTCTGCACACCTGCTGCTGATGATAAAGGCATGCGTTCTGCACACACTTTAAAAAGTGCATTTCCTAGTTAGGGTCACTGGAGGGGCTAATGTACCTGGTGGGTGACAGCTAACCAGATCCTCATCTACAATGCATTATAACTTAATGGAAACTCTGCAGAATCTTAGCAGGTTCCCTCAACATTGATGCTTGATTAAGATCAAACCCAGATAGTAACCTATTGCTTTCTTTATTGCAGGAATTGCCTGCTAAAGGCCTGCCCGCCAACCCCATAGGACCATTCATTTTTTAGGCAACTTCTTTCCCTGGACGGTTTATGCCAGTTTAAGATACAAAAGGGTCTTCGCCAGGGGTGCGTCCTCACTCCGAAGCTCATCTATATCTTCTTAAACAATGTCATTGACTGTATCTTAGCTATTCCAACAGATGCACCATCAATGAGTGGTGAGCAATACCCAATATAGATGTTTGCATACCATTAACTCCTCTGGGTCTAGTTAACTAGTTTAATTCATATCTTCAAGAAATGTTGTCGTGCAAATGAATTAACCATCAATGCGACTAAGACCAAAACTATGGTGTTTACTAGAAAACGTAAGAAGCAATTGACATTGTTTATAAAATTGGAGGAGTAAGTGATTGAGGAAGTGAGTTCAAATGATTGGATATGGTTGGTTGGAGTTTAGAGGACCGGTGGGCCCCTGCGCTAACTTGTTGTTTATACATTTGTTGCTATGATATGACCTGCAGCCTAGCACATGGTTTGTCGGGGAACCAAAAACTCCAAGTTTCCCATTGAATGAGTTTAGAGAGGGTTTGTTGACAAACCTTGTTGGGTAACGTTGCTGGTGGTGGGTTTAACTGTTGGTTATATCAATAGAATTCTTTCTTCGTCGGAACACTGAACACGGAATGCGCATTCCAGCGTTACAGACTGGCTAACCAGCCCATCGCCCAGCAGGAACAGTGATATTCTCAACGGCGCAACAACCCCTTAACAGGACCACGAACCATTGCACATGCCTTGACAAGGACTACGGTCGAAACACGTGTTGGCTCCCCTCTCACATGTACCTAGCACATTCTGCTAGGCCCTGCGTTTTACTTGTGTACTAACATTAAAACCTTCACTGATGACAACAAACCAAGAGTTGCTCCATTATTGTTAACAACCAAGAATCAAGAATTCTATGGCTATAACCACCGGTTAAACCCACCACCAGCGCCGATACCCAACAAGGTTTGTCAACCAACCCTCTCCGAGTTCAAATAATTGCCTCGGGCTCTGGGTTAGGGGAGATTGCATATGGAAAGATCAGATTGAGAAAGCGGGGGTTACACTTGCAAGATACAGTAGAGCAGTTGCTAATGTTCCGTAAGTAAAAGTTTCAAATGAAGCACAGAGATCACGAGCCCAACAGGTGGCACTGTATGAAGCAGAGCTATAGGGACATGTGAATTGGAACCTACTAGCCATTACCGAAAATAGGTTTCTCAAGTCCATATTAGGCTTGCCCGCTAGTTCACCCAATATCCCACTTTTCCTGGAAATTGATATGCAGGGAAACAAACATTTGGTGAAATGTAAACCTGTGGGATATTGGGCCAGAGTTTGGACTGCTCCCAAATTATCAAAACATCGAGATGCTGCTAGAGATTTGCCATTGTGCCCAGTCCAACCCAGAGGGCAGAATCACCATTGTTGTTTGCCCAATACACTTTAGGATATCTCAAGCCACCTTCCGGAGATCAAAAGCCACTATGTGAGACTTGTGCACCATATTATATTTATGTCTGGTATTAGGAAATCACTGACCCAAGTCAAGTAGCTTCGCTTGGCCTGTGCCGCAAAGCACGAACTGGGAATCCACTTTAGAGAATGTACATGTAATTGTACAATTACTCATTTAGCGCTTGGAACCATTTTGACACTGTCTTATTTTTCACAGGTAAGGCAATTGAGGCATAAGGATATGAAAACCTATGCAAGATCACAAGTGGTGAATTCCAGATTAGAATGAGGTTCTACATTTCTGAATGCAAAAGTGTCTTCACCACACTTGGGGCGGGGGGGGGCTCTAGGTACTCGAGTTATGATAAACATGTTGATGGCATCAAAGAAGTGCAACTGTGCAATGCGGAAATGAATGGGTGCCCAATAGTGAAAGTTACAGATAGTTCAGTAGGGTTGCCCAACATAAGGCCCTGTTGGCCCATATACCCAGATTACCAATCATGCGGGTCACATGATCCTGGGGAATTGACCCAACCAATGCTCCGGTGCCTCTGCAACATTGGCAGCAAATTTCTGAAAAGGTTGGGCTCCCCATTCGTCATTGTACCTACCCCCATTGCTCGAGCTGGGATGGTGGTCAAATTCATCCAAAGCCTTCCACTCCTTTATTGGTACTCATAGTCATATGACCTTCCACCACAGTCATGTAACCCTGGGAAATCAACCCCCAACCTCCCAGCCCTAGGCAATCCTCTGAAGAGGGCAGGCGCCCCATCCATCCTTCCGTACCCCCACCTCCTCCCACTTTGCTCCCATTTCCCAGAGACTCTTGCATCCAAGTAAAGATATGGTGAGACATAAGTCACTTATCACTAGTCCTCCTGCTCCCTTATGTGCCCAAATACTCAATTGGCTTCCTCATCTGTCACATGACTATGGGAAATTAACCCACAAACCCTCTTGGACCCTCAGCACCACTGGCAGTGAGCCTCTGATAAGGGCAGGTACCACAACATAAATCCTTGTGCTGCCCCCACTACCTTGTTTCGGCTGCTCACGGAATCATGCATCCAAGAAAGGATAAGTTGAAATGTTGGCCTTATACCTAACATTTCACCTTTTCATACGTTCCCTGCGTTGGCCTGCATTGTCACATGACCCTCGGACACCCTGGTGTTCCATGCCCCAGGTGTCTGCCGCAAAGGGCATCAAGGTTAAGGGCAATGCCAGTTTGGTCTTGTAAGGGCCGAGGACCACAAACCCTGCCCCTGCTGAGGGCTTCTGCCACCTTACAAGTACCAGCCCCTATGCATCCTTAGGTCCTCTACCATACCTAATCCCTCTCCTCAAAACCCCCTAATCGAATAACTGCTTACCATGGTCTTGCCTATTCTACTCATGGCCACTCTTTTGGGGCCTCCACATACCCTCAGAAACTCTGTCATCACTCCGCCACCAATCCCCTCACCCTCTCCTCCCAACCCATCATCCCTACACCTCCTAAACGGCACCCAGGAAATTCCCCTCATCCTTAAGCTACCCATTCTACCCTCATTTACCCCAGATGTTTACTTCTTTGAGACCCCCACCATCTCCACACCCTTACGCTCTCTAACTGGACTCACGGTAGGCCTCCGGAAGGCCCAGACTCTCAGGAAAAACCCTGCTTCCTCACTGAGCAATGAGACTCCCATTACCTCAAACTCTCTGTGTTGGGCATCACTGGAACTTCCTCATCTCGACACGCCAGACTGACTTCTTTCCTCTTTGAATTTTCAAAGTTCTTCTTGCTCCTCGACTAACAAATATTATTGTTGGTGTTGGTCTGATGAAAGTAAGGACACACCCTCAGCCCCTCTTCACATCCTCCTCCTTTGCACACATTTCTTCCCACCTTTTTGCTTCCAACCCCTCGGTAAGGTAATAACCTACTGACAACCTGTCACTCTCGAAATTTTCTTCACAGATCTTCACATAATTGAAGCTTTCCCAGTAAATGTCCATGCTGATATCATGGGTGGCCTCAATCTAACCAGTGTGACCTTTATATATCGTGTCTCTTCTCCCACCTTGCAAGCTGTGTATCTTCCAGGCGATGCCTGCTCCCTCTATACTTCACTCCTTATCCTCCTCCCGCTCCCCCATGCTTTTGTCTTACACTTTCCTGACGGCGTTCAACCTACCAGTGACTTGAGGTCATACCAACATACCTGCCTAACCTCTGGATTTTTCCCAGAGACTCAGGAATTTTAACCATTTCTACGGGATCCTGGAATCTCAGGAATTTTGGTGGGGGACAGCTTTCACTGATTGCTTTTTTTTTGTTGTTATGCTTGCAAGAGTGTGCCGCCTCGGACTCCTGTACTGGAGAGACCCCCGGCTGGCCCATAGAGTCAGGGTTTACCCTGCAGTACTTTAAGACGAGATAGCTGCACCTTGAAATGGATGGGGTGCAGGTTTTCTTACTCCAACACCAATCAATAAGGACAACTCAATGGTTTGGCAAAGGGGAGTCTGTTTAATGACAAGTACAAAAAACGAGGAAACATGGAAATCGACAGTGATGCGATAGCCCGTCTCGCTTCAACTCCCAGGAACTTCATACAAACAGTAACATTTATACCAATAACTCATAATCATTGATGTGTAACACTCGAAATGTTAACATGCAATTCTATTGGTTGGGAAAAGGTAACTTTACTATAGGTACTACATCTGTATATGGTAACGGAGTGATCGGATTGGATAAACACTATCAGGTGGGCGTCTAAGCCCTTCCTTCAAAAATGACTATGGTAGGCGTCACTAAACGTACAACGTCCCATTGCTTCTACTAACTATAGGACCCTAGATTATTTGGTCCATTGTGATTGGGTTGGCTTCCACCCCATGCATAAATCTCCACTTTACTTAGCAGCACGCAGAATGGTCAGCCAGGTGCAGGATGCCCCAAGATTCACCCGGCCTCCCTTCCATCAATCATTACTTTAGTGGCTATGTGACAATTAGTTGGCTGTGGTCGGCCTCAAAACTGTATCTTCTTGTCAGGAAAAGTTATGATATCTCTGTCTGGGTGACAGCGAGGCGTAGGTGTGAATCTGTGTGTGACTTGAACGGTACCCTTGGCTGAGTTCCCCCTGTGCACACTCTCTCCTCACCTGAGCTTTCCGAGTCGATGGTATCTTGCAGGCCTCGACGTGCCAGGTAGTCTCTCTCCTTTTTCTGGTGCGTGGGCTTGTCACGGAGAGAAGCCACTGTGGCCGCTGGGTAAGAACAGCGGCACAGTGACCTCTTTTCCGGAATCAAGCCAGAAAATACAGGGAAAAACCCGCAAGGGAAAAAAAACCCTGATAAGAGGTGTCAAGACTTGTCTCAGAAGGCCAGTTGTTCACAGATGAAGAAGGAAGCGGAGGATCTCCAAAACGTCCAAGTCCAATGGTAGCACTAGGCCATAAGAGCAGGCGGAGAAGGCAGCAACTGACGGCTGAGGTGGAGGTAGCAAATCTTCCAAGAAAGCACTGCGGGGAAGCACGGGAGAAAACCCCACGCTGTCTGGACCCAAAAGACCCAAAAGAGCAAGGGAAAGAAAGAGGGTGAGAGAGAGAGAGAGAGAGAGAGAGAGAGACCGACCGCCGGAGAAAAAGGCACAGCTAGCGCCGCCCAGGGAAGGCGGCGGAGAGAACCGGAAAACAAAAGTGCGGTGTTCCGGGGACAGGAACACCGGAGAAAGTAACCACGGAGAAAACTCCTCAGAAATTCCAAAGCGGGGTGCAGAGGAAGAGCGAAGGACCCAGAGTCGAAAGGTAAACAACAGAGGGGGTTGCAACGCAACGACCTGCCGGGAGGCGGGGATTTAAATACTCCCGGCAGCGTTGCGTCCCGCGTTTGGAGCTGCGGCTGCGAACACAGAAAAGGGACTAAAGTACCCTTCCTCTGCGTCTCCTCAAACTCCAACGCGGAAGAAATCGCCAGTCACGGCGATGGCCGCGACTGCGAGTGACACTGTGCCTCTTCTTGCTTGGATGGTCACGTGCTGCTCACACCATGAATCTGCCTAATTTTCCTTCTATTTATGCATTTAATTCTTATTCGGCTTGCCACCTGCCTGGCCCTCCTTATCTCGGCCTTCCTGAGATAGGCTGTTCTGTTCTTAAGTTTCGATTCCACAAAGCTACTGTTCGCTCCTTCTATTGGTCTGACCTTGGCTCTTCCTGGCTCACGTTGCCTCTGCTAAGTTTCGATTCAGCCATCTCTTCTCGTTTTAGCTGGAATATGAATCCTGTCCTGTTTGACCTCTAGTAACCTGAGTTAATTCTGCTTTTGTGTAAAGTGGACTCACACTTATATAACATGCTTCGTTTAAGGTAGATTGTGTATAATGGTGCTTGCCACTCTATTGTTCTACTTAGCATAGCAAGCCGCACTGTTTTCTTAGCTTTCTTGCGGTTACAAGCATATGTACAGGCATTAGCGGGTTGAATATCTTCATCCTGCTTTCAGTTTAAGTTCCTTTGTCTTTCATCAACGGTCTCTTCTTTCAGTTTTGTGATATCTTTATGTATGGTATTTCGTCTCTTTGTGTCATCCTTGGGTCATCATATCTTCTATGTGTGCGTTAGTCCAGGCCCTCGTGACGTCACCATTCGTCTTCCATTAAGGACTTTTTGGTTTCTTCCTGGACAGTACTTAAGTCATCTTCATTTCGTTTGGTTTGCTGGTAGGGTTTTCTCAATGGATACCTTACTGTCCATGGTTGTCTGGTTATTGGTACTTCAATAGGTATTATTCTTCTGATAGGCACTGGGCAGAGCCCTACTGCGGCTCTCTGCTGGTTTATTTGCTCATCGTACGTCACATATCTCGGTGTGAACGTTCCTGGTACTTCAAAATGGATGACTGGAGTGCAGGCCTCGCTCGGGACCTCCTCTACACTCCCCCCTCTGGTCGATTCATCAACCACTTCCGCTTCCTCTTTTGGATTCATCTTACTTGGTTCTTCTGTATTCATTTCTTCTTCATCTTCTGGGTTTGTACATGATGGTTTGAAGAAGTGTCTCTTTGGAATCCATATTTTTATCACTCCTCTCAGGCTTCCTGCTGTCCTTACATGTTTGTCTTTGTTCCATGTCATTAGCTGACATTGTCCATTTGGGCTGCAATAAATCCATTTTCCTTCATAATTTCTGCGTATCCTGGGGTAAAGAAACTTTGTACCTTCTGGCGCATGCTTGCTGGCCTTCACAAAGTCTCTTGTTTCTTCATCAGTCAGATCTCTGGGCTTCCATCTGGGATTGACATCAATCATGATCTTCACCCCTATGTCTTTCTTTGTAGTTTTCTGGCATTGCGAGATTATTATCTTGATAACGCAAAATCCTAGTAATATCATCACTAGCAAGGCTCCTAGGAACTTGAAGGCATCCTCCATCCATTGTGGAACCCATGAAAACAGTGATCCAAACCAGCTGTAATCATCAACTTCATCAGTTTCATTGATCATCTGCTTCTGTAGGTTTGTCAGCATACCTATAGCTTCTGTTAAAGTTCAATTTTCTTCGTCGTGAGCAGGTATAAATGTGCAACATGATTCTCCAATTTTTGCACAAACTCCTCCATCCATAGCTGTGACCATGTCAAGTACATATCTGTTCTGGAGAGTCATCAATCGGATGGCTCTTAACTCCTCCTTGATCGCATTGAATCCTTCTATTGTCGTGTTGATGGTTTGCAGTAACTCCTATCTGGATATCTGCAACCATTTAGTATTTGCTCCAACTTGAAATCTTGGCATCAGAATTGTCATGAACACTGATGAGGTGAGGCTGAACAGCCTGTGTTCATATGGGATTGCATGAAATGCTTCTTCTGATTTGGCAGAGAAGTAATTTTCTCTCTTCATTTGAGTTATCAGTTCCACAGATCTCTTCTTCCTCAGATGAGCATCTGCTTTCGGGAAGCTATCAATATTCAGGTCACTTTTTGGGATCACTAATGCTGGAACGTGGACATTCACTATAGTGCATATGCCTCCCCAGTTTTTCGGCAGTCTGATGCATGCTGTGGGTCCACATGCCCAATAATGATCCATGATCACTGCAGTCCCATGAGTCATTCCTGGGGCTTCAGAAATGCGTCCGCAGTTCTGATTCTCTCCCATTTTCCTTATGTCATTGTTCCTGAAGCACAATTTTGGACTTTCTAGTGGCACTATCTGCAGGGGTCCTCCTCTGTCTTCGACCCATGTTAGTAGTTTTGTAAGTTTAGGCCATAGTGGTTTGCACAGTCTTTGTGAGATTTCAATTGCTTCCTTGCAGGCTCCAAAGACCATCCATGCCCTGCAGATCACTACTCCTTACTCCCATCCGTCTGGTGAAAGCACTGTTCCCCAAATCTGCATCTGGCCTCTGTTTTTCCAGATTTGAGCCTCTGCTGGAGTCTTCCCTTTGATATTTAGTCTTGGGTTCACTTCCCATCTTATTCCTGCTCCTTTAACACCAGGCCTCTCGTACCTGATCACATGATTCCTAGTATGAGCTCTGTTTCTTGTTTTAATGTCTTGGACATAATCATCTTCATCGTGGTAAGCCGTTTCAGTTGCCCATATCAACAAGGCATCACTTCCCATGAACTGACCTCTGGTATTGCACATTGCTATGTGTGAGAGACTATGTGCTGTCTGGACATCAATTTATACAGCCACGAAGATCTTGGACTTCTCCATGCTGTACGGCAGAAGTGCACAAACAAAGCATTCTCCTTCTGTATTTCGTCTTCCAACTTCTTTCATGTGCTGCTACCAAATGTTGTTACCTAAGGGTGCTGTGCTATCCAGGTAATAATTTAGTTCGTTGTTATCTTCATGCATGCTTCTCTTGATTCTTAAGGTTTTTCTGTAGTTTGCTATAACTACAGCTCTGAATGCCTCTGTATGGCTTTTTCTTGCAGGAGGATCCTCAGGTATCCTGGCCCATGGTGCAGGCTTCTCCATCTGCGCCATTTGAGTGGACAGGAGTCTGGCAGTTCTTTCGCGGTCCACGTGCATCTTTTCTCTGCTGCGTGCAAATGCCCATGCCAACCAGCCTGACACTGGTCCAGTATATGGCTGTATTGTAGATCTGGTACTTGTCCCTTGTGTTAGAATATGTGTGCTGGGTAATACAGTCTCTGTCGTTTTGTTCTTCAGTTCCTCTTGTCGTTTCCTCGCTCTGGCTATGTATGGGAATCGTAAGTTTACTAATAACATTTGTGTCCTGGCGGAGAGTTTTTCTGAGGCCGCTTCTGCTTTCTTAAGGGTTTCTGATATGACTGCTTTTGTTGGTCTTTCTCTTAATTCTTCTTGTTTTCTCCCACTATCGCCTGTGAAGGTTTTTATGGTAGGCAGTCTCATCTTCTCTGCTGTTTTCGTTTGTGGTTCTGCGGTTATTGACACTAGGGCCCTCATTAGGACCCTGGAGCTAAGTGATTAACGGCGCCGTAAAAGGCTGCGGCGCCGTTAAACACTTAGCGCCTTACTACGAGGTCCCTTTGCGGGACCCGACCT
Organism: Ambystoma mexicanum; assembly: GCF_040938575.1. Classification (NCBI taxonomy): domain Eukaryota; kingdom Metazoa; phylum Chordata; class Amphibia; order Caudata; family Ambystomatidae; genus Ambystoma; species Ambystoma mexicanum. Next base: position 1,344,926,339 of record NC_090921.1, read on the forward strand.
GAACGGCTGGTCTACACCAGCCATTAAAGTAGGGACCCGCAAAGGGACCTTGGTGCTAAGTACGGTAACGCAACTTGCGGTACCGTACTTAACGCCTTCCCCAGTCCCGTTGAGCCCTATGGGGCAAAAATGGGAATGGGGAAGGGCCAATGTTCAATGGGGAATTACCGCCCCGCCAACCTTGGAATGGGCTGGTAATTCCCCATTGAACATTGGCGGACTCGTTACGATACCGGCACCAACCATGGTGCTAATAGCGCCATTGTTTAACGCAAGTATCGTAATGAGGGCCTAGGCCTGTTTCGTGTGCATTCAGTGTGTGTGTGCGTGTAGTTGTCACTGTTTTTTCTTCATTCATTTCATGCCGACCCTGTCTCTGGCTTTTCTGCTCATTCGTTACCATAAATGTGTGTATATCACTATTAATCACGTTCATTTCAAGTTCATTTACTTTACCATCAGATTTTCTAGCGACTGGAATTACTATATAAGGTCTGGGTGGTTTTGTGGGTTTCATGTGTATATCATCAGGTGGGTGCACTGAAATTGGACTGTTTCGTGCGCCAATAAAGAATGCAGTTCTGATCGTTAACGACAGAAAGATAATGACAATTATAATACATAAGTACATTATGCCCTTATATGTCAGGCGACAGCATTTTCTTCCAGAGAAGCAAGGGTGCCTCTCTGCTTGTGGGAGGACCAGGTTTCTTCTCTGCGCCCCCATCTCAATCATTTACCCAATGTCAATTTTGTTGTTCCCCACCCAATATCGTTCTTCGAGTTCTGTGTCAAAAATGTCAGGTGTTTCACAAGTGTCCCCCCTCTTGCGAGCGACAATTGTCTTTTACTTCAGGATACAGTTCCTTTGCTAGACTATGGAAAAAATAGATTAAAATAATACTTCGATGAGTCACGTTTACTGTGCATGTTCAAAGTACGAGAGCTGCCAGTCCACTCCTCGAATCTGCTTCAGTCAGGAGGACATATTGGACACTGGTCAGTATGAAGAAATAGGGAAAAATTACAACAACATAACAAATGGAGTTCTCGACTCTGCTCCCTCGATCTGTCCCTCGGCGGAAAGTTTCACGATCTTCTCCTAAAGATTCGATGGAGATTGGAAGTTTTGATTTGAGCTATAATACCATGCAGGAGCATGTTTAGCTGAGTACATTTTACTGGATCTCTGAGAAATGTTAGTACGTCAACATTGACTGGTCTTCCCACTAGCTCTGGAAAGTCTTCAATAAGGTGAAAGAAGATGTTGTATGCCAATCTGCTGTCTTCTGGTGACAGGGACATCTGTTCTGTCTTTGTTGAGATTCAGGATTATATGTTCTTTCCTCGATGTAAACAATGTCTGCACTGTCCGGTCACGTGGGGTGTGACTGAAATGGTGATCCTATTTAAAAAATGACTTTGTTCAGTGTTTGCTGGATCTCGAAGGAACGTGAGAGTGTCTGTTGTTCTCCCGACAATAGTTGGACAGTCTTTGATTATGCGAAAGAACAGTGTGTTGATGAGCTCATCTATTTCCGCCTGTGTTGGGAACATTTGCTTCTTTCTCGCTGTACTCAGGGAGTATGATGAGTTGTTCGGCAATGACAGTAAGCAGTTGTCTTATTATTTTTTTGTTTTCAGGATCTTGGAGAAAGTCTGTGACACTGGTGAGCCTCCCTACCAGTGACAGGTACGATCTTAGCACTAGGTTGAAATAGGTGACCACGTCGTTTGTGATGTCTCTACTGTGGGACACCATAAGTGCTTCCAAACAAAGTCTCGGTTTTGGATGACTCAGGAGACTGTATCTGTTTCCAATGTAAATATCCTTGGTCAAAATGTGTCATTGTCTTTTTTCTCATCACGGCTTAAGTGTGCCTCAGTTCAAAGTTCAAATCAACAAAACATGTTGTGGCTTAAATGCGCAATTTTCTTCTTCACCCTGCAACTAGGATGCACAGAGTGTCCGTTTTTATGTCCTTATCCCCTTTTTTGCTTAGAGGAAATGTCCAAGTTAAGCCACAACTTGCAAAAAGTTCTTTGTCTTTACTTTGCTGGTCATGCGTCCTTCTTCCTCGTCATGCGTGCAGTGGTTCTATCAGTTGTCTGTAGTCTCTTTGCGGTGGGATGCAGGCAGGGGGATTCCTCCGATGTATGGTTTAATATCACCCAGGAAGATCCAAGCTCTTCTTCCTTGTAGCTTGACTGCAGACGGAGTACAGTCCTCCACTGTGAAAGGACCGTTGAACCTTGGCTCGTCCCACTTTTTCCTTGTATGGTTATTCACCAAGACGGTGTCTCCAGGGAAGATGAGTGGAACACGTAGACCTTGAACTGAGTCTGGTGTAGTGTCCCATTCTGTTCTGTATTCTGTGCTGCGCTGCACCCTTTTCGTCGTCGCTGCAGCTGGTCTGAAATTACAGTAAGGCAAGATGTCATGCAGTTCAGATAGTTTTGCATTTCAGACCCTAAAACCTCTCCTGTTGACTGGGCATCACATCTAGCTCTATCTCAGGGTTTTGGGGGAGTTCTCATTCGTCTTCCTGTGGCTATCTCGTGTGGCATAAGATGATGGTCGGAGCCAGGTTGGTTCCGAAGAGCATACAGTGCCAGTGGAAGGCAGTGCAACCATCCCCTCTTTAGAGTAAGCTTCAATTTGGCTATTTTATCTTTCAAAAAGCCGTTGAGCTTCTCACAGATCCATTACCTTGTGGATGATACGCCGACGAGAACTTGTGCTTTATACCAAGCAGCAAGTTAATCTGATCGAACACTGCTTTAACAAAATGAGCCCCATTTTCTGATCTCATGACTTCACATACCCCCCACCTGGGGAATACTTCCCTCACTAAAAATGTGGCCGCACAGGTAGAGTTTGGGTGTGTGCATGGACCTGCTTCTATCCATCTAGATAATGGACACACCACAACAATTAAGTATCTGTACCCGTTGCATACTTGAATCATGTCAACGTAATCGACATGCAAGTGCTGAAAAGGCCCATTTGGCCTGGGGATGACTCCTCTCATTACCTTTAATTTGTGCCCAGCGGTGAATTGCTAGCAGATTATGCAGTTCACCATAATAAATGCAACATGCTCAGCTAAATTTGGTATGAACCAGTCTTCCGCGAGCGTTGCTGCTAGATTCTCTTTTGTCATATGCGCCGGGTAATGGAACTGCTCCAGCACTATTTTTAATAGGGCTGCAGGCATTGCTGGTTTACCAATGCTGTCTTGTCACCACAAGCTGTCAGAGGGGTTTAAAGAACACCCTTGACGTTTCCACAGGTTTTTCTCATCCTGCCGCGCCTCCCCTTGTATTTCCATTAGCTGCATTTGCCTTAGATTGTTGTAACCTTCAGGTGTGGTTCGTGCAACCATCATTCTTTCATGGGTGCACAGGACTTCCAATTCCATAATCATCTCATTTTCGGATGCCATACACTTGGCTTACGTGTCTGCTGCATGATTTCCGCGTGAGACAAAATCTGTCCCTTTCATGTGGGTGGTGCATTTCATAACCTCTATGCCCACTGGGAGCTGTAGTGACTTAATCACCCTGTCCAATAAGGCTGCGTGCTGCACTGGCGTGCCGCCGCTCGGAGGTAGCCCCTCCTTTTCCAGCACGCTAAGCCTGCGTGCACCCTTGACGTCACATAAGCGGAGTCACTATACATTGTTACTTCCTGGTCTGTGTGATTCTCAATGCGAGTATCAACGCCAATAATTCTGCAGCCAGTGCTGAATAATGAAATGGTATTCGTGCACTAAGAAGCACTTTAAACTCTCCATTCGCTGTGTGCTTTATCACAGCAACGCCTGTATATCTTTGCCCATCACTTTGCTCGATTCTCGAAGACACGTCAATAAAGATGATCTCTCCTCCTGCCAAGGCATTTTCTTTTACCCTGGGAATTTCATCATAGAATTCTTCATAATTTGTCCAGTCAGGTATCGGCTCTCCTTCAGTGACTGGCTCTGCTATAAACATAGCTGGGTTCACTATCTTACATCAGACTATTTTAATTGATGGGTTTGATATGATCACATCATAAGCAGAAGCTCTCTGAGATGCCAATGTGCCCTTTGGTTTCTCTAGAATGGCAAACAATGAGTGCAGAAATTGTCTTAGAAATCCTTTCGTCTGCCTCTCTGGACATGGGATATTGTCGGGTTCTTGCTAGATTTGCTCCTGGTTTTAGTTTAATTTTCACTTCTCCCACCCCCTTCAAGAGGCCTATGTCATAGGGTCCTGTAGTACACACTGAGACAGGCACTTCAGCTATATCATCATCAAAATATTCAGGACGTTTTAGCGGCAACATCATTCTCTGAGGCAATCCTCTTTTGATCATCTTTACCCAAAAGGTGAGACTTACTTCCACCATTGTCTCTCCCGTGTCTGCTTGTTCTTCAAACAAATCGTCATCGGTGATGTCAGTCACTCGATATCCTTCTTCAATAGCAATTATTGCGCACCATTGTCTGCCTTCGTCATCGTAACCATCAACCAAGACCACTTTCCCTCACACTGCAGCTGTGTGTATCATCAAGGGAAATACTTATCCCTCCTCCTCATGCATAGGTATTCTTGGTCTGAATAAAAACTCATCAGGGGTTCTCATGATCCTGTCTGCAAGGCCTGGCAATCCCGCCATAAGCACTTGCATGCCATATGTGAACATTTCTGGCTCTAATGGTATGGCCCTCATGGCTATGTTTCCTGAGTATGCTCTAACCATTTTGCATACATTTGAATAGTGCATTCCTGGAGTGGAGCATACTATGCCCCCCTCCATGAACAAAATTGTCATGTTCAACTTTGTCATTAAGTCTCGACCCAAAATGTTTACTGGGGTCTAACGTGAATATAATAAAGGTACATTCATTTCGCACTCTCCTATGGAGAGTGGGAGTGCGTCTGTAAAGGGAACTTGACTGTGAGCTCCTGTAAAACTCTGAGTTTCTATGGCCTTGCCGGACAAGGAAAACTTGCCTTCACGTATACACGAGCGTGTCGCACCCGTGTCCACTAGGAAGAAATATTCTTTACCCCCTATAACAACATCCACCCTAGGTTCCCTATGAGGGTCTGGTGTCACTGATAGGATAGAGCACATCAGCGTTCCCAGTGAGCTGTCCTAGTTCATATACAAGTTTGGCCCACTGTGCACTTGTGGATTTTCCCCATTCCCACTGTTTAACAGCTATCCAAAATACCCGCAAATTAACTGTGGGATTTTTCATGCAAACAAAGTGGTCAAATAATATAAAACCCTGTTGTATTATTTCCCCTCCTTTGTCTGAGTGGTGCTTGGTGCACCCTGTTTTTTTAGACTTATATAGCTTTTTAATCATTGGCAAATTGTTATAAAATGTGTATTACTATGTATGTGGCAATCACTGCCTTTTTTAATGTTGTACAACATGTGATAATAATGAAATTGAATATATTCTTGTAAGTATTGTATGTGCATTGGGTTCATGTCTTTAGATAGGAACAAATGTAATAGGTATCTGTCTATTTTGTAATTGTGGTTTCACTTCAGAACACCAGGGCAATGGAAAGAGGGGTATCAGACTTACCTTCATGTTTTGCTCTCTTCTGAGTTAGTTCCCTTTGAGCCTTGATCCCCCGTTAAAAAAATTGGGAGCCTTACCTGCTTTTGGTAATACCATTGAACCACAGCCATCAGGTTTGCAGGCTGGACAACTCACCGCTGCACTACATATCCTGATGAAAAACAACTACGGTGAAATGTCCAATTTTGGTACTGCAAAATTCAGGGAAAACCTTTGTATTGGTTCTTGGAGTTTACATGTGCACATTTTAACGTGTTGATTTTATGGAAGGTGAATGCATTTTGTCCTATGCAATGTGGGTGGTTGTGAAAAGGCAATTTAATGAAATGTGCATATTTCAATTTGAACTGCAAATTTCTGACATCACATCACATTACCACATATCCATCCATAGACGCACGCCGATCCCGGCTCCAGATAAGGCCAAGAGCCTCCACCTGGCGCCCTAACCTGGGCTGACCAACTAACAGCTCTACCTCGAGCCTGCTGCCACTTCACCTTTTTGCCTTGATAAAGATTTTGGTTGAAACGCGCGTCGGCTGTTTTGTATCACCACTTCTGGCACAAAATGCCACATTGACTATGCTTTACCTGAACACTAATAAAACACTATGCTTAAAAACCAAAGACAGGACTATGACTAGATTGCAACAATTAGCGAAAATTGCAAATATTGGACCCTCAAATCCAGCCAGCGCCCACACCTAACAAGGGTTTGTCACCCCAACAAGTACCAAATCACCCGGGAACCGAGGAGTTGTTTCCTGACAAACCATGTACCAGGCTGCAGGCAAAACTACAACCACCAACAGAAGGTGCGCAGGAGACCGGCTGTGCCGACACTAAAACTCTTAACCCCCTTTTTTGAAACCTCACAGTACAACAGAGTTTACCTTTTTGGCATGTGGGCCGAGTCATGTGAAAATTGGCGGAGTTTTGTGTGACTGTGGGTGGGGCATAAATCTCAGGAATTTTTATTTTCAAATGTAGGCAGGTATGCATACCAATGATATGTAAGGTGCTATATAAATGCCAAGTAACATAACATAACTTCTTCATTAAAGTCACCATGATACAGGACACCATACCCACTCTCCCATCCCTTCTCTTCCCTCCTCCAACCCCAATCTCTCTCCCTTACCTCCCACTTCCACTGCTGAGCTTACACCCACCCTCCACTCTGCCGACCAATCCTGTGCTCCTACCGACCCCTTTGCACCCCAAATAATCAAACACTATGCTTTTATCACCCACTCTCACCTCTGCTGCCTCTGCTATCTCTCTCTACCCTCCAGCATCTTCCCATCTTGCTACAAGGTGGCCACAGTCATACCCATCTTAAAACTCCCAATGCTGACCCTAACATCCCCTCCTTCTACAAACCTGTCCCCCACCACTCCAAAATCCTAGAGAGTTCTCTTTAACCCCATCATCAGCTCCTTGAAGTAAACACACCATATGACCCCCCTCCAATATGGATTTCACAGTAGACACTCCCAAAAAATGCATCTCACCCATGTGTCCAACTTTGCTATCACTGCTCACAACTCCCTACTACTCCTCATTCCTCATTCTACTCAATCTCACTGTCACCGTTACACTTTGCATAACCACTCCCTCATCCAAGCTCCCTTCTGCCTAGAATTCATGGACACTACACTCAACTGGGACCTATCTCTCAGACCGCTCCTTTTCCATCTCCTGAAATGCTAACATGTCCTCTCGCAAGCCCCTTAAAGTTGGCTTCCCACAAGGGTCGGTGAAGGTCCCACCCCCTTCAACCAAAACATCTGCATGTTTCCTGGGGGTGCTTTGCTTTGGCTCAGGCCACCTTTTAGCACCATCGTTGGCTATAGGTGACCCGTAACGACCATCTAGCAACGCTACATAGCTTTGGCTTCAAGATGGCATTTAAGAACCATCATTCGTTTGGTGCATAAGGGTTGCTTTAACACAACCTTCATTTTTGGCTGAATGGTGGGGCTTTGCAACACAGCGTGAATTTACATGATTCTGGCTCAGGGGTGAGGCTTTAGCACCCCTCCCGTTAGAGTTGCTTAATGGTGGCACTGTAGCATCAGCTAGTGAGTATATATATTTTTGACTCACAAATTGTCCTTTGGACAACCATTCATTTTGGATTACATGTGATGCTTTAGTACCAACTAGTGAGGTTACATTGTTTTGGCTCACAAGTGGTGCTTCTGTAAGACCATTGGCTTTTGCCTACGGGTGGTACATGACCACCCTTGGTTTTTGGGCTCATTGGTGGCGTGTTGGCTGCATTGTTTTTATGTACAGGTGATGATTCGGTGCCACCATTCTTTTCGTGTCATATCTGGCCCTTCTATGGCAGCTAGTGAGGCAAGCTGGTGGTTGGCCATAGGTGGCACTTAAGCACCACCGTTAGTTGTATCCCTTGTGTACTGCCTTATTACCCAACAGAGGGAGCCAAAGATCTTTTTTATACATATATGAAATGACTGACACCACATCAGTGTACACAAAAAAGGAACATTCATTCGGGGGGTGGGTGGAGGAGGGGCAGTGCAGAGATGCTGCACCCATACCTTATGGCAGTGCTCCTTTGACCATCTCCCCACGTCTCTGTTTGGTACCTGGGAAAGGGCCTTTGTCGTTGAAGAGTTCCTGTAAGCAATGCCAAAACGGTTGACTTTGCCAATTTTTGTGTGCAGCAACCTCCTGACACCGGAGCAGACTTTGGACCGCGAAGCACAGCATGCACGGGTCCCCTTGCTCTCAGGTCATCGAAGGGGCCTACAGTAAGGGCAGAACCCAAAAAGTTCATCAAAAGCTGCTTGTTCAGACTCAAACCTGGCCTAGTTGTCGAAAAGCGCAGAGCGGTCATTCAGAAAGCAACCACTCAACAAGTGGATCAGAGCCTGTGCAGCGCCTCGAGGCGCCCACCCTGGCAAAGCGTCTAGTGGCCTTCTATGTTAGGGATAGTTACAACATGTGGTGTGATGAACCATTGTAGAGTGAATGCCACCCTAAATCGCTCTTTAACCATCTGCAAAAGTTGAGAAAAGAAACTGCCAAGCGGCTAAGTTTAACATGCATAGCAGCACTATTGATAATCTCCCCACTCTAGGAGTTCAAAGGGTCTCCTCTCGGCGTGTTTCCGATGAAGGAAATGGGGCAATTTTGACTCACTCGCCACCTTTCGTTCCCGAGGGCTCTGTGGTCAGACGACTTCTTTGCCGGTGGCTTGTGCGCGGTGGTGGACTACTTGGAAGAAAAAGCGGTCATTGTAGTGTTTCCTATGGGACTAGGGATTTTAATGAGCACGGCAGATATCAAATCAGCCCTAAGGATCCTCTCGGTGCGAGCAGATAATGTAAACCTTCTGGCCTTCTCTATCAAAACAGTGTACTAAAACGAATTCAAAAGCCCGTGCGTGCGTGTGTGTGTCTGTGCGCGCGCGTTCAAGCGGCCATGTGTGTGTGTGTGCGTGCGTGCGTGCGTGCGTGCGTGTGTGTGTGTGTGCGCGCGCGTTCAAGCGTGCATGTGTGTGTGCGTGCGTGGGTGCGTGCGTGCGTGCGTGTGTGTGTGTATGTCTTGCTTGAAGAAGTACAGCACAATTCTTGAAAGGAATTTAAAGGAACCAGTTAGAAAAGGCCTTGTGCTGTGGTAATGCAATATGTTCCTTTTCCCAGGAGCACAAGGATCTGATCAGTGCCGAAACCTGAATAAGTGCTTTCAAGAGTTCCTGCAAAACGTGGACATTCCCCTTGACAACAGGCGACAGGGCCAGCCTGGACACACGGATGCCTTTTCAAGCGATGGTCAGTGGTCATGAGGGATGCTTGGGCACTCCCGAGTTAGATGATTGTTTGGCCTTGGACAACCTTTATGGTTTGCCACAAAGAGAAGAACTTGACAATGGGGAGTTCCAGGCCTGGGGTGGGTAGGGGCCAAATTATTTTAACGTCACACTGGTCCATATTATGTGAGCTCTCTGGGATAATTTCTGTGGCCATCTAAAGTTATGCAGAGAAGCAACACAGTATCAAGTAACCCAAAAGGTTGATCACAACCGCTGTGTATAGTTATTGTCACATACAATAGCAGGCCCATGTGGCGAGCAGAGCAAAGCCAGCAACGGTACACTGGTGTACAAAGAAGCTGTAAGTATTTACCAGCAGCTTTCAGAAGAACGATTAATGCAGTATTCTGGTCTAGCTTAGACCCCAAAACTGGCATCTGTTGATTGTGTATTGACCAAGAATTGGTGGTGGGGGTTTGGTTTTATGATCAACAGGGACAATCCCTATGCCCCTCTCCCACCATCTGACTTCCCCCACTCTCTGTCAAGTATATTGTCACACCCCTTACTATCCTCCTTATCTAGAAGCCGTCGCTTGTTTTGTTCCTCCCCTCCCTTTCTGCACCCCGCTCCCTCACCTTTTGTTTTTCTCCGGCTATACCAGAAATGTCGGCAGGCCTATTATGGTAGTCGCCTGTCTGTTTCCATTTCCTTCCCACTCTCCCCCTCCCTTCCTTATCTATGTCTTAGCTCTTGCACTATCTGAAATGTCGTCAGGCCGAGAAAGATAATTTCACATCCTTACTGTTCATGGCCTGTAAGAATGTCATTGTATTTTTCCTTGTTCCCTCCCTTGCCTTGAAGCGCTTTGAAACACATTGTGTATAGGCACTATATAAATAAACTATCATATCATAACCTCCTTGCCCTGTGAATTCCTTTGTCCCTAATCTTGCCCTTCTCCTGGGGGATATCACCATCCCTAAAATTGCATTGCCCACATCAACTTAAAACCTCACTCTCCGCTCTCTAATTCTTCACCTCCCTACAAACCTTCCCAATCACACTCTATGGAACTCTCTTGAACTTTTCTTCCCTTACCACATCTGACCTCTCTATTGACCCCTTTCCATTTGACTCCTCCCTCATCCACTTTGATGTCTCTATCTTCCCTCCTGTCTCCCGATCTCCAAATGCAGGATCAAACCTGATTCTGGCTACCCAACTGACCCCAGGAAGGTTCACCCTCCTCGCCTTCCCACCTCCCCAGGCATCCGCTATTGATCAAGAAATGAATTAATTCAACCTAGCCACCGCCTCTTGTTTTGAGAACCACTACACCTCCTGCACCTTCTCACCCTCTGCCACTTGCCTCAAAACCACTATCACCCCAGAGATCAGCAAACTGAACACTACGAAGCAGCTTCAGCTTAGCTGACAATGCAAACCTTGCAACTAGCCATCACAGGCAGCAAAATCCCCTGTACCCTTCAAGTCATGCTAGCTCCTCAATTCCTGTACACTGTCTCCCTTTCAGTGAATGACATTATCGACTACTTGCTTTCCAAACTATCTAAAATCTGCAACACTCTACCCACTCTCCGTCCCTCTTTCTCGTCCATATCCTTCTCTCACCTTCTACTTACCACTACCCATTCTAAACTCTGTTCTTTCTTTCCCGACTACCCTCTTGAAGTGGCACCTGTACTCCAGAAAGACAATCCCTTGGGCACTCCTGTGGTGCCCTTTGCTCGGCAGCTCTCAGAAGGATTGCTTATACCCTGCTAATATCCTGCTCCCATCCAGTACCTTCTTCAACCTCTCTTTCTCTACCAGTCCTTTCTTGCATGCTTCAAGCCACCATATTACAACCGATTCTCAATTGGCCATGTACGAACAATAATTGCCCAGACAACTACCTGCATGACTCTCTCCTGTCCCACTAATCCAAAAGCATGGAACGTGTAGTCTTCAATAGGATCACTTGCTATCGCTAGACTTATGATATTTGTAATCCTCTTGAATTTGTATTTCAAAGCTGTCACTCCACATTAACAACTTTAACTGTCTGTCTTCTCCTCACCACTCCAACCTCTCCTCTATCGTCAACCTCCTGTATTCTCGGCTGGATTGTACGCTACCTATCTGATTAATCAAGTTCTGGGGCACCTGTAGTCCAGGGATGAATATCGGTTTCTAAACCATCTATCAGCCTCACACCTCTGGCACACCAGAAGGGATCCAAACAGATTGGAACAAAAGTTAATCATAAATCTTGTTGTCCAATTTTGGTAATGTGGATGGAACGGCAGGCTTATCTGGAAGGTTGTGGATGGTTGGTTAGTTGCAACAGAGCAAAAATACAATTATTATCCAATGATAAAAGGGACTGTCCAGTCAAGGTTGTACACAAAATATCTATTTTATTATTACTACAACAGACAGCTCTAGCACACTACAAAATACAACCCACCCTGTAAAGGAACACAGATGACAGACAGTTTCACTAAGGAAAGGGATGCACTCTGGATTCTGACAGGAGGGTAGTCGGTAAAGCAATCTGCCTTAACTGTTAAAGATTATTTGGTTTCAGCACCAAGGGAGCAAGGGGTCGTAAATGTCACTAGGGGCCTTTGGAGAAGGACCAGGGGGACAGGACCACAATACACATAGTGCTTGAGAAGTTCTTGATGCTCGACATCGTCAAGAAGGTTCCAGGACACTTTGCAGCTCCTGCGACAAGAGTTCAAGATGGGAAACACCTGTGGGTATCAGGCAGCAGGCAGTTCGGAAAGTGAGGCTGGATGGACAGCTGCAGGCTTGTGGATCTGGAATGCTGGTCGAGGTGTCTTTTAAGGCTTTAGTGACTGCCGCATGACAACAGTCAGTGGTACAGTCGGTCGCGGTTTTAGGGCCCAACTGCCTCGAAAATGTCCTTAAAAGATGGATGTTGGTTGATGCTTGTGTGGCACTCCTACTAGCTTCTTCCCAGGGCTTGTGTCGTCCTTTCAAGGCGGATGGCCCAAAGCTGAGAAAAGTGTTTGCAGGAAACAGCCTTGCCCTTTGTTCAGAGACTCTCTGGCACTTCCCACCTAGAACCTAGCAGGGCACGCTGTGTGCTGGCTGGGTACCGGTTCTGGAGCAGCTGGATGGGTCCTCTGAGTCTGGTATCTTCCTATGTTCCATGGGAGATGGTTAGGGGAGGGATATTGCATACCTCTTGGAAATCAAGGCTTCCTTCACTGGCAGAAGCTGTAAGGCAGACTGTACCTTCAGTCGGGGTCCAACTGAGTCCTTCTTCTTACTCCTTTCAAAGTCGTCGGATGATCTGCTAAGTGTCACGGCTCGCTCCCTTCGCTCCCGTTCCCGCCACTTGGGGGCATGTTTTGGGGTTTATTCCCTACTGGACATTTCCTTCGAACCCTATGCTACAGTGTTCTGATGAATTGGGAACGTTAAACCCTTATATTCCAAGTTACTTCCCTTCCGGATCCATTCCAGGTTTTTGGCAGCCAGCATGTTACTTAAATCAAATGACTATGTTTCCCGGAATGCCTTGGCTCACTGCTTCACCTCCTGCTTCCCAGAATGCCTGGCTCACTGCTTCATCTCCTCTCTGGCAGCCAGCATGTTACTTAAATCAAATGACTATGCTTCACAGAATGCCTTGGCTCACTGCTTCACCTCCTGCTTCCCAGAATGCCTGGCTCACTGCTTCGTCTCCTCCCTTGCAGCACAAGGCAGGGTGGAGGATAGGCAACACCTGTGGCTGCAGGTGCAGCAGGCGGCACGCCTGAGGGGTGTGCTTGGTTAGCAGCTTTAAAAGCCTCAGTTTGCTTCAGTCCGGCGCTGGTCATTGTAGCAGTGTTCCTGTTGTGACTAGTCTCCTGTTCCTTGTTCCTGGTTTCTGTGCCTTGTACCTAGTTCCAGTCCCTAGCTTTTGTGCCCAGTTCCTTAGCTCCTGTATCTTGTTCCTCTGCCCTGGATTTCGGATTATGTACTAATTGATTTATGCTTTCTGAATTTCCCTTTCTGTCTTCCTCTGTCTGCAGACAGCCTTTCTCTGTGCTTAACTCTTAGTTGCAGCCCAGGTTTCCGGTGCGTTCTGTCTCTTTATGCTGTCCTGGTTACTGAAAAGCTTGATGCATTAATCTTACCAAAGTAGTATTTATTTACTACCTTTTTCCCTTGGTTGGGTGGGATAGGTTTCCTTTTGTAATAGCGTTTCCCCTGCTCCTGATCCTACTTCATTCAGAGTCCATTCCATATTTTCCATTGCACCTCTGCATTTACTTTCCATCGAATATTAGGTGTGGGTGTTGTTGTAACATGTTCCAGTGTGTATCCCCTTTTGTTTTCCTCACAAGTTAACTTCACAATTCATACTTTCCCCTGACTAAGGTTTTATGTATTTTGTTATCTTTAACCCTTTGCTTTTACAGCCTTCTGGGTTCCTGTTTGATCTACAGGGTTCGTGATATTACTGACATTCTAGTGGTCTTTCCGGTCCTCGTGAGTACTGTTTGAATGTTCCTTATTCAGTATTTTACAGAGTGTCAGTTCACAGAATCTGTACTTGCTTGCCCGCTACGTGGGTTTAGCGCTGTCAGTATCTGTAAGAGTATAGTGGGTAAAGAGTTTGCAGACTTTACTTTCAGTTATAAGGAGGTCTTAAGTGTTTACCCTACATTCCTTTATTGTATATTGGTAATACTTTATTTGCACTCCTGGGTTATACATACACAAGCCTTGGGTATTTTATGCACGTTGTTAGATCCTAAGTTGTTCCCTGTGCAATTCTGTGCACTTTACCCCTTGCCATAGGCAAGGCCTTCTTCCTTTCTTAACACTAAGTAAGGGGTCCATCCCTCTTTTAAAACCATATGGGCCCCAGTGATTGGTGCAGGCTAAGCCGAACTTAATGGACCAATCCTGGGTCCCCGACCAACAATCTTCTGTTATGTGTGAGGTCAGGACCAGAGTGCTTTGTAACAGGAAAGGTGATGGGTGACAACATATACTCCTAAGTCCCACCCATCTTCCTGTCCTATCTGTTGTAGATCAAAGTGTCCCTCTGGCCCTCTGTGGCTCTTGATCAAAGAGCAGGTCTCCCTTGAAAATTGTGATGAGAGCAGACCTCCTGTATCCCTGAAATCACATACTTCTCCATCTGAAAGGGGTCTGCTTTGCAGGGGTTGCCTACAGTAAATAATGGACCCAGACAGGCCATTCACTGTCCTTGAAACACTTGTGTATAGGCGCGTTACAAATGCCATATCATATCATATCATAGGGGTGGAAACTAGCTTCAAGCTGACACATTGCATATCAAAGAGGTGTTAGCCCTGCCTTCCTGTTGCTTGGTCTGCTAACAAGCCCCTTTGCAGGCTTGCCTTAATTATTTCTCATTATGATGTACTGCCACTAACCAAACTGCACAATAGAGAGGCAGATCCATGGAGCCTTTGATATTTCAATGAGGCTGCCCATGGCCTGAGGAAGGTGTGCCTTCCCCCTTCTTGAGATGCTTTGATGTACCCATGGCTGTCACATTCCAGCTGAACATGACAGCGGAGGACGGCACCTGAAGGCTGTGTCCTCCCGAAGTACACGTGAGTATGCGTTTCATGTGGTGAGCAGGGAAAATGTGTGCAGAATGGCCTCATGCATTTTTGCAGGTTGATCTCCCATCATTAATTTTCATTTTCAAAAAAATCGAGAAAGTCCAGGCAAGCGCAGACTCCCTGTGCAGGTGGTTGAATTCCTCACAAACTCAATGGCTTTTTATTCCCTATATCCTGGAACATTGTTACCCCTGATTCTACAGCTCACCTGTAAGAGTCCCCCCAAGGATTTGTCTTGGGTCTGCGTCTCGTTAGACGTTAAGTCTCCCTTTTCTTTAAACTGATCACGTCCTTCGGGTTCTCTTCCAACCTTTTTGAAGATGAACCCCACATTGCATTTTCTTCCACTCCTTCACCCCAGACCTTTTTATCCACTTTTCTTTGCACTTGGCAAAGATCTAGACACTCCTCGGATCTCCAACTCTACTTGACTGCTCTTAAAAACGACTCCTCTGCTCTTGACTCTGCTAACCGTGATCTCTCTATTGTTTCATCTCAACCCTCTCAACCAAGGTTCCTCCAAACATTTCTCAACTCAATTCTCTCTCCTCCCAAACCCTCCTCCAATGCCTACTCTTTCTGATAACACTCTAGCTCTCTACTTTCCATCAAACATTTCCAACATTCAAAATACCCTCAAAATGTATCTTCTACCCCCCACCTGCTCACTTTTCTTCTGCACCTCTACTCTTCTGCAACAATGTCTTCCTTTCTCCCCACCAACCCTGATGAGATTCTTGACCTTCTGCTCAGGCTAACCATTCATGCACCCCATCGACCGTCTATTCCCACACATAGTGAAACTCATAGCTCCTGTTGTTGCTCCATATCTTACTTCCTTCTTTAACTCCTCTCTTGACAGTGTTCCTTTACCACCATCCTACAAGTCGGCTACTCTCCAACTCTACCTTACTGCTCTTAAAAACGACTCCTCTGCTCTTGACTCTGCTAACCGTGATCTCTCTATTGTTTCATCTCAATCCTCTCAACCAAGGTCCCTCCAAACATTTCTCAACTCAATTCTCCTTCCTCCCAAACCCTCCTCCACTGCCTACTCTTACTGCGAACACTCTAGCTCTCTACTTTGCATCAAACATTTCCAACATTCAAAATACCCTCAAAAATTATCTTCTACCCCCCACCTGCTCACTTTTCTCCTGCACCTCTACTCTCCTGTCATGCAACAATGTCTTCCTTTCTCCCCACCAACCCTGATGAAGATTCTTGACCTTCTCCTCAGGCTAACCATTCATGCACCCCATCGACCGTCTATTCCCACACATAGTGAAACTCATAGCTCCTGTTGTTGCTCCATATCTTACTTCCTTCTTTAACTCCTCTCTTGACAGTGTTCCTTTACCATCATCCTACAAGTCGGCTACTGTCATCCCCATCTTTAAGAAACCTGTCCTAGATATTAACTGTCCTGCCAACTTTCGTCCTGTCTTTCTTCTACCTCACTATTCCAAAATCCAACCGTGTGTCATTTTCAACCGACTCAGTGACACTCTCAAGCTCTGGCATTCTCTTTAGTCTGTCTTCTGACCTATGGACTCTACTGGGTTTGCTCTCGTCAATGTCAGCAACTACATCTCTTCTGATATGATATGATATATGATTGGTTATTTAAAACGCACTTAATACCCAGAGGTTTCTAAGCGCGGACCTGGGGATGTCATGCTAACCATTCTTCTATTCATTTTCCTCTCAACCTCTCTACGGTCTTTGATACCGTCAACCATTCTGACCTTCTCTCAACAATATCTGGCATCTCACTCGCTCATGCTGAACTCCACTAAACCTGAAATTCTCTACTTCCCATTCAAGCAGGGTATGTCTTCCTCTCCTCCCAACCTTCGCTACTCTGCACGCAACATTGGTGTCATCTTCGACCCATCTCTCAGCTTCCATCTCTTCATCTCCAAATCTGCCACTGGGGCCAGACTTTGCCTCCTCAACATCAGAAAAATAAGACATCTTCTTCCCTTCAACACTGCTAGGCACCAAATCTCCTTTTTAGTATTCTCTCGATCTGACTACTCAACACTGCTAAGCACCAAATCTCCTTTTCAGTACTCTCTCGATCTGACTACTCAACACTGCTAAGCACCAAATCTCCTTTTTAGTACTCTCTCGATATGACTACTCAACACTGCTAAGCACCAAATCTCCTTTTCAGTACTCTCTCGATCTGACTACTGTGCTCTTTGGCCTTCCCTACTATGCCTTTTCACCTCCCACCAATGTCCACAACTTTGCTATCCATACACTATTCAACCTTCCACGCTTCACCTCCACCTCCCCAGCCCGTCGTTAGTTGGGCTGGTTATCTATGAGATAGAGTGCAGAGTATAAAACGAATTCTCATCATCTTTAAAACCATACACGGACTTGCCCCACCCCACCTATTGGCCCATCTCACTCCCTACTCTCCCCCTCTCTCCTAACGCTTATCCTCGGCTCACCTCCTTGCCGCCGCTTAAGCTTCCTCTCGTGTCTGGATTTGAGTACCCTATAGATAAGCTGTTGCAGTAGTCCAAATGGGCAAGACCATGCGTCTCCACTTTGTGCTGTAACTGCAGAAAGTGGGGTATTTAACATAGTTTGGTGGTAATGTGCATATTCTTACTGTTGCGGTCATCTGAAGGCCAAACGTGAGGACTATATCCAAGTTTGCTTCCAGATTTTTTTGCTCTGGATGTCGGTACGAAGGCGGCGCACATGGAGGGGTTGGGGGGGGGGGGCAGCCGACTGGCAGGGACTTTACTTTTGTAGTGTCACATAACAGGGTCTGTTGTGCTCCCATTGAGGCACAGAATGCTGAAGGACATGAGGAGTGGTATCTGAGTCCGGTAGCTGTCAGGTTGAGGCTCTTGCGGCTATCACTGTCTAGGTGGACCATGGGCGCGTAGGTGGAGTGGAATCTCAAGGGTTTGGGGAGGGAAGCAAAGGCTTCATGTAGGATTTGAAGTGTCACCTGGGGGGGAATGTCAGAAGGTTGGTGGTTAATTCGAGTATGTTTGTCCACGGATCCAGTTTGTAATATGACATATTGGAAACTCATTATTGTGCTGTACGAGAAATATACTGTTTTGATCTATGACACACTGGCAGTCTAACGTTACGGCACAAACGCGTTATTTCGGATTGGAAAGCTTAATTTAAAAAAACACTGTCAGGCAAGCGAGCGCGAGTCACTCACTATCTGTGACTACTGGGAAAATATGTGTGACTGGGTTGTTACAGAACCTGGTGCAATGCACCTCGCAGTCACCACAGCAGCAGACAAACCACTATATGCTTTTGGAAGTGCGCATGAGGTCGGAAGCGCCAATATTTGCTATTCTCATTTTCCTGTCTGATTCGGTTTTTCACAAATGGTCTCTGCCTGAGGTATTCTGAAACAGACCGCACATTAACCGTATAAGTGGCAAGGTCATGCTGGCAAAGCAGCACAGTGGGTTGAGTGTACCATACAGAGATGTGCGTGCAGCACGCAGGCTGGATAGTATAGTTTGTGAGCGCTGAGACGCAAACGGACAGTTATTTGGAAACGTTCCCCTACCGCTTCACCGTCCTTTAAACAGCCGCCACGTGCTAGTAAAGGTCCAAATTGCTGCTCTCTTCCATGTCACCGGCAACATAGCATACGTAGCACGACAAAACACATAAAAAAACGTAACAATGTACAACAGAAAATAGCACAGCCAGTGTGTAGCACGAGCAAAACAGATACCATCACATAGCAGCACATGACACGTGTAATACCTGTCAACCCCTAAAACATCACATGCCATATAACACAAGAAACCATAGCATGCGATAACAAATAACAAAACATGCACATAACATGCAACATGCGTACTCTAACAAACAGCAAACCATAACACAAAATGTATCAAATATAATATAAACAGAAAAAGCAGATAATAGCACACCGTGTAACAGAAACAACATAAAAATATAGCGCATATAAACATGACGTATTCAAAAAACATGCACAATCATATTGTGACATTACATATAAGATGTCCAACCAATGCATACAGCATACATTGCATATACAGTACATAACTAAACGTAGAGAACATAGCACAGCTAAGATAATGCGTATACTAAGTTAAAACGTAATATGAAGTGACTTCTGGTCGCAGCCCTATGTCAAGACATTTGGTTGCAAATTACTCTTGGGATAATGCAACTCTTCAATTGGCAAGCCTCACAGAAGGGAGGGATGCAGGTCAGTGTCTGTCTGGTGGGGGAGTCCATTCGCCGCCCCGCTCCGCCCCTGACTCCACTGAGCACAGTCATGCTTGAGTGTTTATCCCTGAATAGGTCGTATGTGCAGCAATGGCGCTGAGTAATTC
This sequence comes from Ambystoma mexicanum, assembly GCF_040938575.1. Lineage (NCBI taxonomy): Eukaryota > Metazoa > Chordata > Amphibia > Caudata > Ambystomatidae > Ambystoma > Ambystoma mexicanum. Next base: position 1,344,945,705 of record NC_090921.1, read on the forward strand.
GTGAGCTGGGATTTGTTTAATGAGTGCCCTGTATAACCTCTTGGGTCATTCAAATGTTCCACACTGTTTGTTTAGGAGACTCGCAATCCAGTGGGCAATTTCATCTTTCCCTGCCCTGGTAGATGAAAGCGGGTGAAGGAGCCAAAAAGGTGATGGGGAGAAGCCAGAAGCCGGGCGGGGGAGACACTTCGCAGGCTGGGCAATCCTTACAAATGGCAAAACGTCATCACCGTCCCAACTCGTCTCCTCTCACCACTTTTGTGGTATGTTTGTGTGCTTGTCTCCCAGGGAGTTGACCACAGCGTTGCAGGAAGTGACCCGCGGGCCAACCTGAGCCATGCAGGCAGACCTCCCAACTCTGCATCCTCTTGGGCGCACGTCCAATAGTGCCCCGGGCCTGTGAAGGAAGCCAATAACCCTAATATCCTTCCATTAAAAAGAGGCCTTTCATCCAAGCAAGGGCTCCTGTGCACTTTCACATCTGAGCGCGCGAGCACGTCTGCCGCCATCACGTCGGGAACGTAACCAGGTAGAGCGCGAGACAGAGGCGCCCAACTGAATGGCTGTATAGGCTGCCGCCATGACTAATCCCAAGAGAAAGGGAGAAGGGGATTCACAGGAAGGTCGGCTGTTTAACACAGAGATATCTTTCAATATTCGGAAATGTTATAATTTGACGTGCCAATGCAGGTGTCTGGGATGCATTTTACACACCTTTCATCTTTTTCCGTCATGAAGGCGGGTGAAACGAGACAGATTTTGTTTGGCGAGTGAGAACCCATTGATGTCTATGGAAATGCAATGGGCTTGGCGGGTGAGTGACCTAACACCAAGGCGGGTGTCACCCGCCAAAAGCGTGTGCGTTATGACGTATGATCTTATTTACTGTTTCAATTGTTCTGCAAGCAATGTGTGGTCTCAATGGAGCGATTTGTCATAGACTTCTTTTTCCAAGCACATGCCTGTCATGGAGAAATTGTGCACGTTGTTCAGGAGGCAATGGCTGTACTCATAGTGAGGCTAACCCCTACTGTGCTCCCTCAATCCCATCAATCACCACATGCTTTGCACTTCAATAATTTGCACAAACACAGTTCTTACATTGGAAGAAACATGATGACTTTATTGGAGTCAACATAACGGGCAGTCCTAGTCTTACTCAGGTCACAAGTGTACCTGGCCTACAAAACACCTCACTGGGGGGTGCTTCGCCATTCCCGGGGTTCCACAAAACCTGTGAGCTTTCACTTCGGGTTTAACATCCTTCCGGGTGACCCAGTCACTTCCGGTCTCGGTTCTTAGCGGGCTTGTTATACTGCCAGGCCAGTAGTCTCCCATATCCTTATATGGAGCCAATAACCCCGGGCCACTGCAGTCAGTTGCTGTAGAGTCCCAACTGTCCATAAGGGTGTCAGTGCCCGACGAACCCATCCGAGCTCATGCAGCCAGGAGGTAATGCTTGGAGGCAGCATCCGCAGCGTGACTTTTCTCCGGCTAGGACTGCCCGTAACTCTGCCATTTTTTGGAGGTGTCCCCCATCATCCACAATGCCCCCACTTACTTCGCCCCATATACTCTGACACACATGTGCACATCCTGACTTTTTAAGAGCCCCGAAACGTCCAAGAGGAAAACATTGTGACCTCTCTGACAGATGAAACATGTCGCTAGCGAAATGTACCTGATCCGCCTCACACAACACCCTGTGCCTGATAAAGCCCAGTCCATGCAATTGCACATATTTTTCTATACTTTTGTTCGCCTTTTTTCTGGACTTTTCCATGGCTACATTGGCCCAGCACCTCGCTATCAATCACCTGAAAACCTCTGTATTTGCCAGCATTTGCTCCAAGATCCTGATGCCCTCTTGCATTTCATTTGATAACCGTCCTCTCCTCAGGGCGGTGAGTTTGTTACCCCCCAAGGTTTGCTATTAGTACCCTTGGTGATGCCATCCTTCGTAACTGCCTATGAACTGCAGGCAGCAGTGTGTGCCATTACATGGTCAGGGTGCCCTGCCAGATCACCTCAGTGCTCCTCATACCCACGCCACGACCTCTTTGCGGCCATTGCTGTGCCCTGTTCTATGCTCTTATTATGAAGGAATGGCCTTTTTTTTTTAAACAACACATTCTCAAACTCACGCGCACCACGCAAGTCGTGCAACGCCCCTTCCAGCGCTGCAACACCCATTACCCCTAGTAAGAGTGTGATCCTATTACAGCAGCACAGGGCATTACTGCCCACCCCACCTTGCCTTACATATAGTTTGTACCTAGCTGCCCAATTCCCTTAATGATGCCCAGGAAGTTCGCGCTGAAAAGCCATCATGACTGCCTGTATTCCAAAACCATGGGAGGACCAGCCTCCCCGCCTCCCCTAGTATTCTGCTTTGTCTAATGACGTTGTGATTTCATCTAACCCCGCCCGAGTGACATCACAGAAAGTGTTGGCACACAACCATTCACCCCTTGAAATGATATGATATGGCATTTATAACGCGCCTATACACAAGTGTTTCAAGGCGCGAAACAGGAAGTGGCATCACATAGCATTGTTCCTCAGTACACTAAGAAAAATATGGTTACGATATCACTGTAATATTATATACATTTCATACAAGAGTGAATCACTATATGTAGCATTAATATCAGTGTGTATAGGCCCAAATGACCAAACTACTGTGAATGTAAGCAGATGTCCAACACAGCAACCTAAACTATTGTACATCACTCAGTCTAAACTGTAAATAGAGCATCCTGAAGAGGCATAATCCCCAAAGGGCAGACATCCAGTGCCTGCCAAGTGTCTGGCCACAGACTGGATACAGAAACCGACCAACACAAGTCCAACCAGAAAAACAATGGTCTGGAGGGCTGCCCAGAGCTGTGCCAGTGGTTATGAATGATTTGAAACCTTCCAGCCATCACCTTTCAGTTTTGCTTTTTTGTTAACTAACCCGCAATTATTTTGGTTAGATGGAAGATAGAGGGGAATGATGTGTTACAGGTCATAGCAATTGCAGTTTTTATTATTTTAAAATGTAAACATCAGCAGTAGCTCCACAACATCACCCTGAGAAAAGCCTGCAGGGCCTACACACCTAGGCTACTGCTCACTGATTACACCCAAAGAGGCTGGAAGATGTCTGGGGATGCTTGTGGTCTCGTGCAGAAGGGATGTGATCCAGCAGTTAGGGCTGGATGGCCCCTTTTGAGGTGGGGCCAAGCCTGTTTTGAAAATGGTCTTTCCCCTCCTGTAGTGGCTTAGCAGACTGAAAACCAATTGTCTGGGGGGAGTTGCCCAGAGCTGTGCCAGTGGTTATGAATGATATGAAACCTTCCAGCCATCACCTTTCTGTTTTGCTTATTTGGTAAGTAAGCCACTGGGATTTTTTGTTAGATGGGAGCTATGGGGGAAGGATGTGTTGCAGGTCACAGTAATTGCACATTTTAATGAATTCTAAAATGTAAACAGGAACAGCAGCAGATCCATGACATCACCCTTAGAAAAGGCCCAATTTATTAGTTTCTTTGGTCCTTTACATCTTGCTTAATGCCAGCCTCCTCCAGCTTCTAAACACTTGAACCTAAACTGAACCCATGTTGCACTGCATCCTCCTATTCCCAAAGCAAGTGCATTGCAAGCAAGTGTATCAGCTGCTACCCCTGGCAACCCCCAAATGACATCCCTGCCTCTACTGCCCCCTGTGTAAACTGTGGTGTCCGCTGAGTGACACCACTCCCTACAATTGTTTTTTGGCGAGTGAGAACCCATTGACGTCTATGGACGTGCAAAGAGCTTGGTGGGTGAGTGACCTGACACCAAGGCGGGAGTCACCCGCCAAAATTGTGTGAGCTAAGAGGTATGATCTTACGTATTGTGTCACTGTAATGCTCACCTGCTATCCACAGGGACGCCACCCAATCTGGCTGGACTGCTTCCAGCCTGGACCCACTCCCTCAGGTTCTTGGTCTGCCGAGGACCTAGTCTGGAATACAGGAGTACTGATTTTAGCTTATAGTCTCTTTTCCCTTTAGCCCAACTCCCTTGTGGACCCAACGACCCCCTTAGTGTTTTCCTCACCTTGGTTTTCAATATGGTGCGCTCTCCGTCCTGCTGTTTTGCACAGGGGTGCATCGTGAATAGCTGTGCCGCAACCGAGTTGCTTCACTGGTGCGGGCCCTGTGAGTCCAGTCCTGCTGTGACTCCTTTTTCAGGTAAGGCTGCTGTTTCGACAGCTTGTCCTTAATTGCAATTGCCCCTGTTAATGTCTTTACTCCTCTTTCAGGTGCGGAAGGAGTTCTGAGGAAGCCGTGCTGGCTGGGGCTTTGCTTGAGATAGTAAGAGAAAGCGCGGAGCGCAGCGCTATGTGCTTTTCTTACCGTTTGCTGACCTGTGTTGTCCTTCTCTTGCAGGCCGCTGTGATGTTCCTGATGGTAGCTGCTGCAAGGATGCGGAGAGGTGAGTAGGTGTTGTTCGAATTGCCTCTGAGTAATTATACGTGTTAATAAGTCTTGCCTTTTCTCTTGCAGGTAGATGGAAGACCGAAATGGCCTTGAACCAGAAGCAAGTTCAACTCAGGTAAGGCTGAGACTGCCGATGATTGTTGAAATGTGAAGAATAAACGCTTACTAATGTTGCTGTTCTATTTTCCCCCCAGGTTGCGGCTTCCAGGGAAGAGAGCGAGCATTCGCCAAGAAGCTGGAAGTTCTGAACACAGGAGCGGATGACAGGAGCTGGCTCGCTAACAGGTAAGAGTACTAATGATGTTCTTCTTCTTCTTGCAAATGTCAGCCCGGAATGCTGAAGATGATCTGACAGGTCGTGGTGAACGTCACGCTGCGAGAGCAGAGCAACGCGAAGCGTGTTCTCCAGCTTGGGCGTGGCTTATATAGGCTGCAGGTATCCCACGAGCCTTCAGGCCAGACCACACCCTAAAAGCTAGACCGCATGGTTCAGTTCTGGAACTGAACCATGTGGGGGCATCCATGTTGTACCACTGCCATTGATAGCTCCAGCTCCCCTTTCTGCCATATGAGCCTGGCGCCAAAGGCGCCAGGACTGCCACCTAGAGTGTTTCGGGGGGCATGACTGGGCCCTTGGGGCCATGGTGAGACACTGTGGCGTGGCCCGGGGGTCCTGATTGCCAGGATGAGGGGTAGTGGACATGACAGTCACTTGTTCTGTAAGGTATTTGTGGTCTCAATGGTGTGATTTGTCATAGACTGCTTTCGTTGAGCACACGCCTGTCATGGAGACAGTGTGCAGGTTGTTCAGGAGGCAATGGCTGTACTCAGAGTAACAACACACCTTACCACAGGGGTGAATCCAGCCAGTCCAATCCATGAAGTGACGATTTCCAAATATAAGATTGAATCCTGTGTGGACAACTGAGACAGCTTTCAGCAAGACGCATTATCTTCAGGCAACACGCAAGAAGGTACTCACTGCACCAAAACCTAGAAGAGAAGTATTCAATGCACGTTATGCCAATAGGTTGCACTCCAACCACAAGGGAAATAATTGAAGGCAATGCTTGAAATGGAAATAAATAAGTGGAGATACCTGCTGCATGCATGCCAACAGGGATATGTGTTATCCTCCCTTGTCTCGGGAAGCTTATATCTTTGATGTACGTGGCAGAGCACAGGAGAGAGTCCTTGCAGCATCCATGAAACCAAGAAGCCAGCAGCAGCAGGCGGGTTCGTATCACACTCCATGCTTATGGAAAATAGCCGTAGGCAAGGCCAATCACCCCCACACATCTGCAACCATACTCCATTCCCACCGACATATTTCACAACACCTCTGCCATTAGAATGCAGCTATCCCCCACAACAAAAATGTAGTCTAGCTGGACACATAATGAATCTACTACTCTTGCACTCTCTCTTGTCAACTTCAAAACACCCATCCACTTGCCAGCTCGATATGGGTAGCTAGAAGGGAACCTGGCCACCCCTACCCAATTTCGCTTTGGCTAAAATGCACACACACATTCTAAACTCTTCTGACGAATTTCCCATACCTGGACTACAGTCCCCCGAGGGTGTTCAACCTACAGTGTGATAGGACAATCCCAATGGTGAAAGGGGCTATAAAAATGACAACAACTACTACTACTATATGGGGATTGCAAGAGACAACTGTTTAAATATCCCTAGAGAAGTGGCTGATGTGGTTTCTGTCCGTTTACTGTTGCCATCCTTGTATGAAGCGCAGGACCACTGGATTGCCCCAACTCGTTCGAAGAAAGAACATAAAAGTCCTGTGAAACCAACACAAAGAGAGAGAGAAAGCTGCAAGCCTGCAGAGTAAAGCGGAGAAGGGAATGTCCAGCTTCGAAGTGGAGACAGGTAGCAGCACCACACACACACAACATGAAGAGCAGAGCAGCGAGAAAGTCGGCTGAGTTTTGCTGCTTTATACAAGGCCGGGAGCCGGAGGAGCATGGGCCTGCCAAACAAAAAAGAGACATGACCACCCAGTAAGTGGTTGACTAGAGCTTGCTGGAACTGCTGCTGAAGTCCTGTGAAGTCCTGATAGGGATAATTGATGGAAGCGAACCAATGCAGAAGTTCAGAGGGGAACCGGAACCTCAGTTCTGTGCCAGCGTAGGAGACCTCCTCCCCTTAGGAATGCTGCCACAGTGAACAAGATTCTAGGTACGAAGCTAGATGGCCCAAGATGGGGTGAAAAACCAGATACCCCAAGAAAGGGTGAGAAACCTGATAGCCCAAGACAGGGCAAGAAACAAGATACCCCAAGACCGGGTGAGACCCAAGATATCACAAGGCAGGGTGAAAGGCAAGACAGCCCAAGGCAGGCTGGGAGACAGAAGGTCCCAAGCGAGGGTGTGAGCGGCCTAACATCACGGTGGGGTACGCGAAGCATAACCACAAGGCAAGGTGTGAGCAACAAGCTTCACAGCCGGGGACAAGGAAGGAAGGAAGGAAGGAAGGAAGGAAGGAAGGAAGGAAGGAAGGAAGGAAGGAAGGAAGGAAGGAAGGAAGGAAGGAAGGAAGGAAGGAAGGAAGGAAGGAAGGAAGGAAGGAAGGAAGGAAGGAAGGAAGGAAGGAAGGAAGGAAGGAAGGAAGGAAGGAAGGAAGGAAGGAAGGAAGGAAGGAAGGAAGGAAGGAAGGAAGGAAGGAAGGAAGGAAGGAAGGAAGGAAGGAAGGAAGGAAGGAAGAAATACCCCAAGGTGGAGTGAGAGACACTATATTTCAGGACTGAGTAATTACAAGCAGAGACTGTTATCTAAGGAGGAGAGGAAGAATAAAAAGACATTGGGCAAAACTGAACTTTGCAATCCTGAACTTTGAACCATACCACTGGGCAAGTGGCCTGGGAGACATTTGGGGGGCGTCAGAACCCAGCCAACACTACCTTAAGTAGAACGCCCTGGCCAGACCAGGTATGGTTGGGTTTGTGTTAATCTTTTTTGTTAGTCATGGGGATAGGATTCAGCATAGATTTGGCGGATGTATACGGTTTGGCTGTGGCACAATTGTTTGCGGCCGAATTGACGGTGATCAATTTGGCCGTGAAGCCAATTTTGCAGTCGCCAAATCCGCCCAACCTACCCCATACACTTCCCCACCCACACCCTACTTACCTTTTCGCTGTCCACTCATCTTCTAACGCTGCAGCGTCGGATCTGTCCCTCCTACGTGGGTTGGATCTGACGCCGCAGGGTCCGCTTTTCCTTTTCTTTTTTTTGTCCCCATCCGCCGCCTCCAAACCTCCGGAAGCAGGGGACACCCTTGCTACCCCCAAAAGCCAAAAAGCCATTACTACCAAACATGGGAAGCAGGGTACACCCCCGAAACTCCCACTTCCCATGTTGGGAAGTGATTACCCAAATTGATCGTTTACAAACAATCGAATTGTACTGTTCGAATTTGCCCAGATTTACCATACAATCATTTGTAAATGATCAATTTGAGTAATACCGTTTCGGCAGCTTGGACAGAAGACAGTTTTGTGTTGATCAGACATCCTGACAAGCACCTTTTATTATTTTCTTTATAGACTAGGAAGAAAATTTTCTTAGAGTCCTTGCCACACTGAAATATTACAATCAGTGATACCAGCCAAAAGCGCAGTATAATGGTTTACTTTTAAATCATTTGCTTCAAATTGAATATTGTCAGTCTAATGAATTTATCTCTCAAAGATGTCTGTCAAAGACTGATTTTGCCCTGTTTTGGCACCATTATTGATGTATAAAAGTTGTCAGGCTTTGAAGCAAAGGAGTAGCAGAAAGACAACTAATACTATACAAATAACTACGATCTATGGATAAACGTCACTGATAAACCCTCACAATCCCCAGAGTGGCTGCATGAATGAAAAACACTGAGCATTTAGGTGTATAACTGACCTTCAAACCTTGTTACCCAATGAGTGGTTCTGCGGATCTTCTCTCCCTAACAATGGCATGCTAGAAGTGGTCCAAGCAATTTTCAATGATAGCACCATGAAAGGCAAATGTATGGAACTTCAGGTAGACCTGAGTTTCAGTGTATTCTTTACACTTCGTAATACAATGTGAATGCTTCCTGCCTTGTGAAGGGAGGATAGCACAGGGGCAACACGCTGGTCTTGGACGTAAAACCATGCAGAACAACAGAGGTTTGAATCCCCGATCTGTGCTTGGAAACCAAACTCAGGTATGGTAATAGGCAAGTTATAAAAAAATAATTAAATAAATACAACAAAAATGTGTGTCTATAGTTTGAGGCATTTACGTGAAGTCCTGTGGAATCCAAATGCTTTTTAAAAATTGGCTCAAAGCTGGCGTATTATATAGTATTGTGATGCACATTCCCCATCGTCATATCAGATTCTGATTCATATTGAATTGAATTGAATTGATATTTTATTTCTATCGTGCTCATACATAAGTGCTTCAGAGCGCGACAAGGCAAGGGAGGGAAACAGGGGAGAACAACAACAACGATCTTACTAGGCCCAGTGACATTAAGAACGCGCAAGTGCATGGGACAGGGGAGGGGAAAAGTGCAAGGAAGGGGGGAGAAGTGTAAAGTGCGGAGCAAAGGATAGCAGAATAAATAATAAATAAATAAATAATAAAAGCAACACAAGGCAGCGGACAGTGTAGGTCAGATAAGTACAGGAAGGAGGTGGAACTGTATGGGTACAGATACAGACCCCAGTGCAAGGGGTGGCCCGGCGGCAGTTCTGAAGAGTGGCAGGGTGAGCATGAACCTGGGCCCGGAGGACAGAGGGTGGCCAGGTGCACGGTGCCAGGAGAGAACAGATCAGCAGGGAGGAGGGGGGGCGAAGGCAGAAGCAAAGAGGAAGGTCTTGAGGTGCTTCCAAAACTGTAGATGGTTATCCTCAAGTTTCAGAGTGGCAGGGAGGCTGTTCCAGAGGGAGGCCCCAGCAAAATACAAAGATCTTCCCCTAGCTTGTTTCTTTGAAAAAACGACTGACCCTGAGGGAGTTAGAGGTAGAGGAGCGAAGAGCTTGAGGGGGGAGATATTTGCAGAGGGATAGCTGAAGGTATTTTGGACCCATGCCCCAGAAAGCCTTGTGGACAATGCAGAGGGTTTTGAATGTAATCATTGCATCCACTGGGAGCCAATGGAGTGATTTTAGAGCTGGAGAGATACGATCCCAGGGCTTGAGGCCAAGGACAAGTCTTGCAGTCCTGTTCTGTATTAGTTGCAGAGGGCGAAGAGTAGAGGCAGGTAGGTTTAGAAAGAGGCTGTTACAATAGTCCAACCTAGAGAGGACCAGAGCTTGGGAGACAGTGAGCTTCTGGGGGAAGGAGAGGAAGGGCAGAGTACCTCTGAGGAGGTGCAGTAGGAAGTTTGACTGTTTAGAGATATCAAGATGTGGGCGGAGAAGGAAAGTGTGGAGTCAAAGGTGACCCCTAGATTCTTAGCCTCGCAGGTGGGGGTAGGAGGAGGGTCAAGGGAGGCCGGCCGGAGAGTGAGGGGAAAGGATGTAGAAGGTGTGCCGATGAGGAGGATCTCAGTCTTGCTGGCATTCAGACAAAGATCATTGGCGGAACACCAATCTTGAATGGCAGTAAGGCAATCAGAGATGAGGGAGGGAGAGGAGGTGGTTGAGGGCAGCCTGAAAATGAGTTGGGTGTCATCAGCGAAGCACTGGAAATTTGAGCAGAAAATGGCAATGCAGTATTGGTTGAAAAGCCAGGGCGAGAGGTTAGACCCCTGGGGAACACCACAGGTAGAGAGGGAGATAGATGATAGGAAGACCCCAGTGTGACCTGGGAGGGTCGATCGGAGAGGAAAGAGGTCAGCCAGACCAGAGCCTGATCTGTGATACCCAGGTTATCATGGAGACAGTTGAGCAGAATGGCATGGTTGACCGTGTCAAAGGCAGAAGAGAGATTGAGTTGGATGAGGACTGAGGGAATGTTAGAGTCAAGGTTGGGGAGCAGATCTTCACGGATGTTCAGGAGAGCAGTTTCCGTGCTTCTGGTAGCTCTGAAGTCATGGAGACAGCCAACAGAATCAGAATGAAGGTTAAGCTGTGAGATAGCTAACATTTCCAGGAGTTTTCCCAGAAAGGGAGTAATGGAAATTGGATGATAGTTAGCGATAGTTAGCCGGACAGGAAGGATCAGCTGTGGGTTTCTTGAGAAGAGGATGGCCAAGGGAATGCTTCAGAGGGGAGGGGAAGGATCCAGAGGCAAAGGAGTGGTTGCAAAAGTCAGCAAGGGCCGGAGCGAGGGTGTCAATGTGGTCCTTGATGGTTTTAGAGGAACTGGGATGAACCTGTTTTGATGAGGCTTTCATAGATCAGACTTGTCTAGTGACCTCATCGGGGGAGAAAAGAGGAAAGGATGAGAAGGGGCCTGTGGGGGGTGGCTGAGGGAGGGTCTGCAAGCACAAATGAAGAGGGGAGAAAAGGGAAAGGGGAGGAGAGGGTGGACAGGATGTCCTGGGTTTTTGAGATAAAGTGAGAGGCAAGGGCATTGCAAAGAGCCTGGGAGGCAACAAGAGGGATAGAGACTGCAGCAGGGTTGGCCAGCTCATTGCAGATTTCTAAGAGATCAGCCGAGTTGTTAGATGCTGCAGAGACACGGGATTGAATGTGGACTCTCTTCTTGATGAGGACAGAGAGTCGGTATTGCCTTTGGAGCAAGCGACAGGCCACTTTGTCAGAGGATGAACAAGAAGTCCTCCATTTCCTCTCAGCCGCCCTACACTTATGTTTAAGTGTAGCTAGGTCGGAGTCATACCAGGAATTGCACTTGGCTTTGGACTTCAAATGGATCCTCATGACAGGGGCAAGAGCATCAAGAGTATCAGAGATAGAAGAGTAGAGAAGGGCTAGGGCTGTGTCCGGGTGTGAGTCAGCCAGAGGAGGATGGGGGGAGAGAAGGTGGCAGCGAAAGCCTCAACTGACACATGCTTCATGGGCGGGATGTCCGAGAAGGTGTGTGGCAGTGTAGGGGTAGGCTTGGCTTGGGGGGAAGAGCGTGAGAGATGAGAGGAGAGGAGGCAGTGGTCACTCCAGGAGAGAGGAGTGGTCAGAGGGATCGAAAGTGGGAGGCCAGAGGAGATCAAGACATCAAGTGTGTGACCAGCAGAATGCGTCGGGCAAGAGAGGAAGATAGAGAGAGAGAGGGAATCACAGAGGTCGCGAAAGAGCAAAGATGAGGGACAGGGAGAATCGAGATGGATGTTGAGGTCACCAAGGAAGAGGAGTTGAGTGGTTGAGGCCTGGAGGGAGGAGGAGCGGTCAGCCCACTCAGAGAGAAAAGAAGTGCTTTGACCAGGGGGCTGATAGAGAGTAGCAACAGTAAGAGAGTGACTAGGAGAGATTGAGAGCCTGCAGACAAGGCATTCGAAAGAGGGGTAGATCTGAGTGGGAACGATAGTGGCACGAATTCACTCAGGAAAGATCAGGGCTACACCACCTCCAGGCCGGGGGGATCTGGGTGCGGAAAGGATCTTGTAGCTATCAGGGATGAGAATATCAAAGCTTGTGACAGAGTTGGCCGTGAACCATGTCTCAGTAAGACTGAGGAAATCAAGGTCCAGTTCTTCAAGGAGGTGGCAGATGTCAGAGGAGTGTTTGACAGCAGAGCGAGAGTTGAGAGTGGCAAGATGCAGAAGGTTGCCAGCCTTAAAGACCTTCCGGTCAGGGGTACAAGTCAGAGGTATGCCTTGCGGAGGAGTGGAGGTAGCCTGAAGTGGGGCAGAGGAGGAGAGCGGAGTGGGCAAGGTAGCCAAGGAATGAGAGGAAAGGACAGCAGAGATGAAAGGAAGTTGATGAGGTGAGGGAAACGCCTATCGAAGAGGAGGAGATTTGCATGGGGACCTTGAACCATGACACTACCATTAAGATAGACATTAAGGATGACTCTGGAGGAGTCGAAGAAGCAATGAGGATTTCCCAGCAAGTGCCACCATTAATGGGAGAGGAGGAGACAGGACAGAGCACAGAGATCATATGTGGGGTCCATAGATCCGGCGAAGTAACGACAAAGAGGATGATGGTGAGGGTCTGTCTCGAAGAGGCACTGGAATAGGTATCAGCGATAGGGAGACCAGGGTTAGAGGCCAATATATCCTTTTTAAACTTCTTCTTTCCAGACTTAGAGAGAAGGGAAGGATAGTTGATAGAGAAGCAGTTGGAATAGATGGGAGAAAGAGAAAGCGCCCGCCGTGGGTGGGAAGAGGGAGGAGGCAGAGGGAGGAGTATGCAAGTACAGCGGTATGGAACAGTCACTGGGCTAGCAGGTTACAATCAATGGGCAAAGCTAAATGCAAAATACACCCAAGTTTGATTTTCAAGTTAAATGCAAAATACACCCAAGTTTGATTTTCAAGTTAAATGCAAAATACACCCAGGATTGTATCTGTTTTTTGAAAGGTGGAGTAGATTGGGGATATGGGCAGGTAAGTTTCATTCTGTGACCCCACCTGAGCCAGTCTAAACCTTGAAAATGTCCTAGAGTGGCAAATGGGGTCAAACATTATGCTAACATCTTTTATACATGGTTCACTGTCCATGGAAAATGAGCCTCTAAATCTGCCACATTGTTGGCGAGGACTTTTTTCACAGGACTGCAATTTAGGCACAGTGAGATTGCATAATTGGGCCATGATCACACATTTTCCTTCTGTGGTGAAGCCAGGATTTGGGTCGAGTCAGGAATTTAACACTTGGCCACTTATCTTCCCATCAACAGTTAATATAAATAAGACAATGCAAAGCAATGTCATGTCACCTGCCTTTATTTTACACAGCATGCAACGTTATGCTCCTCTCCCATTTACAAGAAAAAGTGTCAAAGATGAGTGGGGAAGGATTAGTACTGCTGACGTGTTTGGGGCTAGGAAAAATGGTATTGTTAGCAATGTTATGGAGTACCGGAACACTCCTCAAGTTTGGAGAACTCCCGCCCCTCCATACGACCAAAAACAAGAAGAACAGTTATTGCTGGCTGGTTCGAGCCGGCCCATTTGAAGCACTATATTCTTTGGGTTGACAGAAGGCGCCTAAAGATTGAAACCTGATAGTTATGCCTTCTACACTTCAACAGTTGAGGCCATCATAAAACCATGCTTCCATAAATTAAAATACTTCCTTGCAAGATACTACTAGGACCCACCATCACTAGAAAATGCTTCTAACCAGGAGCTTGCCTACTTTCCCCTCTGTCTGATCCACTGCCTTGTTATGATATGATGTGGCATTTAGAACGCGCCTGTTCACAAGTGTTTCTAGCCTTACCATTGCAAATACATTCCAACTACCTCTGCAGCAACCCCAGCTATATTTTCCCAATGTGTCTGTGAATCCCTCTACTATACTATGCCTGCTTATCCCTCTCTCTCTCTCTACACTTTTTCCATTCCATCTTCCTCCGCAAACTATGGCCTGGAGCGGGCACAGAAAGCCAAGCTTTGCAGCAGAACACACCATGACGAAGAAACAAAGAAGTGTATAGAATGCAATGAAAAGGCCACAGTCTTGCATGAAGGCTAAGTGGAGGACTTTGGGGCAAGTACAAATATTTCAATCTGCTAGCAACTGCTCATGTCTAAAGTGCCACCCGCCCCATCAGTGCTCCAAAGGCCCGATCCGATACTTGCACCAACGCTCAGCACCCGATGTATACCGAGCAGAAGCTGCCAACATCACACCACCTATCCCACTCGCCTACTCCCCTCCCCCCGACTAACCCTAGCCGCCCTCCTTCCTATTTACAGATCCGCCAGAGCGCCTGGGGACAAATTCCGTTGGTGACGGTGCACTATATTAGTACCTTTAATATAACATAACATAGGCCAACAGCAGTCATTTCTGGCTAAGTGGTCATTATCAACAGCCGACAAGTGCAAAATTGGCTTCCTGCTGGGGGTATATGACGTACATTTCGGGGCATGGAAAGTCGGTCATTATGGACCTTTGCAGTTCTGCGAGGGTATCTAAATATTTGGTCTCACTGTATAGAACCCCGGCATGGGGGACTCAGGCTTCTATCTGGGCTGGCTAGGAAAACAAGTAGCAGACCGTTTACATAGAGTCCGCTCATTGACATTACACAAAATGAAGATCCCCCACCCCTGAAATTCCAGCCAGCCAGAGAAATGCACATACATTGTGGCAATCCGCTAGGCTCCACTCAACGGGTCCCTGTGCGCCGCAGGGGCTGCGGTGCTCACAGTTATGCCGCTCCTGTATCCATTGGAAGAGGCCATCCATTTTGGGAGGAGGAGAACCGAGGTGTTCATCCAGACTTACATTCTCCAGTGAGTGGAAGATGTGGTTGCTTGAAGCACTGCATGTCTCAGGTCGGGCGCCCAATCTTGAAAGAGACATAGCCAGCGCCCCAATGTATTATCGCATCTAACGTTCAGGCGACCTCAATCAGACCCACCCCTGTACTGTGCAGAATAAAGGTGGCATCCCCCTGGAAACACTAGCCTCAATGCAGCCCTTTTAAAGTCTTTTATTGAGTACTCACCAGAGAACCCCATTTTTGAAAACCAGGGTATCCAAATAAAATCTCTGAAGGGTGTCTGTAAGACTAAAAAGGGAGCGGGGGGGGGGGGGCGAGGGGAGCGCGGCTGAAGTGTGTGTTCCCAAGTAGCTAGGAGCCTAGGACCCCCCACGCTCTCCCCTTGGAACATTCGGCATCTTATATTTCACGCCAGGAGCAATAGAGAACACTAACGATTGCCAGCTGTCATTGAGTCATGTCAAAATATACGTTATTCTCAGTCTTCCAGTGAGAATATTGGTAACTAAAGGTTCAGTGTCTCCGTGGGATCAGCCTGTCCCACGCCATGCAAAGAGCTTACTTTTAAGGGATATTTACTTGTGTTTCTTTTTTTGTGAAGCGTGTTGGAGCACCTTTGCTTTTTTTAAATGCAGAGTTCGACGTTGCAAAGGGCAACCAACAGTTGACCACTTTCACAGCTTGCTCAAAGGTTGCCATGACAACCACTTGGCTCAGCGTGTTTAAAAAAAAAAAAAAAGCAAATGGCTTCTGTACAGTAGGACTTCGAGTTGTTGCATTAACACATGGCCTCTCATAGCACGCCGGGTACGTTTGACACAGTGATGATATAACAATTTAATAATGATACATTTACTTTGGCTATCTGCTATCTACTAACTCCATGGGACGGCTGTTACCTCTCCCGCCACTACTGGCTCCCTCCAGCCTCCTAATTGTGGGATTTGAGCCCAGAATAAAGATGGAGAGAATCTGTGTTCATAACTACCGGCCGACCTAGAGCCACAAGGTTCGCCATTGGATAGTCCTCGCATTTTAGTCAACCATGCTTTCAAACGTTAGCATACTCATGACATACTTTTTTATTATATTTGCATTTGTATTTTATTAATATTTTATTTAGCACCTTAAGGCAAAGCACTGTACCTAGGATATAAAATAGTTTCTAAATAAATGTATACAAACAATAAAATGCAGAAAACAAGCACTCAAACGCTTTGAAGTAGATGGGATTTCAGAGAACCACGAAACAGAGAATAAGTGGGGATGGAGCGGAGAGAAGGCAAAGAACGTTCCAATGAAGAGGAGCAAGAAGCACAAAAGGAATGAAAACGAGACTGTGCACACGGGACGGGGAGCCAAGAGTAAGAATTGAGAAGAAGAACGGAGCGAGCATGCGAGATTATAGAAAGACATTAGTGCGGCAAGGTAGCTGGGAGCAAGATTGTTCAGAGATTTAAATACAAGACAAAGAAAGTTGAATTTAATTTGAGAATGGAAAGGTAACCAGCCAAGTGTTTTAAGAGAAGCAGTAATGGAATCCCGCTAAGAGACAAGAAACAAAAGACGAATGGAAGAGTTGAACACTGATTTAATTGGGGCAAGGCGAGAGCAAGGGAGCCCAAATAGGGCAGAGGAGCAAGAGAAAAGTCGAGAAAAAATTAACGAAGAAATTAGAACTTTGGATGCCTGAAAAGTAAGAAATGGACGAGCCTTGCGAATATTATAGAGATGAAAGCTACAGGACCGGGAGTTAATGAGATGTGGTGCGAAAACCAAAGATTTGTATCAAAGTAAAGACCAAGATTACGAGCTGTAGGTGAAATTGGAAGCTCAGGTGGTGGAAAAGATATAAAGGAGTGTGTAAGATGAGGAGAAAGATTGTTGGCAGGAAAAAACAGTACCTCGGTCTTCGTAGCATTAAATTAAGGGTGAGATAAGCAGAGGACATCCAGGATTTGATTGCGACTAGGCATGCAGAAAGATTAACGTGAATTTTAGGAGAGAGTTAAATAATTAATTTGGTGACATCTGCATAGAAGTGGTTGGGCAACCCAAAGGAGGAATTGACAGGAGAGACCAAAAGATGAAAGTGAAACTAAGAGTAAAGAGTGATCAACAGTGCCAAAGGCCGCCAATAGATCTAGAAGAATAATAAAAGGATAAGTACTTAGAAAATCACAAAGAAAGAAGGGAGTACAACACCGAAAGAAGAGAAGTTTCTGTAGAATGAAAAGGACGGAAACCAGACTGCAATGTTTGGGAGAATAGAAGAATTAGAAAGAAAGGTAGAAATCTGAGTATAGACAAGCTGTTCTAGAAGTTTTGAAAGGTAGGGCAATAAAGAAATAGAACGGAAATTTGAAAAAAGCAAAGGATCAGCAGTAGGTTTCTTCAAAATTGGAATAATAGAAGCGTGCTTAAATAATATGGGAAAAGTAGAGGTAGAGAGACAGATATTGAAAAAGAAGACAAGATAGGGTACAAGAAAAGGGCAGATCCTAGGGATTAACATCGAAGGAATAGGGTCGGTAGGGGAAGCATTGGGATGAGCTTCAGCAAGTAAAAGAAAAACATTAGAGTTAGAAACAGGAGTAAAGAGCATAATGGTGGCATTAGAGGTAAGAGCAGGGGTAGGGAGGGACCATTGTGGCGGCTTAGATGCTTCAATGTCATGACAAAGAGAAATAACGATTGAGGAAAAGAAGGGAGCAAAGTCAGAAGCGGAGAGTGTAGAATTTGTAGAGTGATCAATAGTAGGAGGAGTGAGAAGACGTGTAAGAGTTTGAAAAAGACACCTAGGGTGAGTAGATTGAGCTTGTAGAAGACCTGAGAAATAAAGACGTTTAGCAGAGCGCAAGTGGGGAGAAAGCCAGGGTTGAGAGGGTTTACGAGTTGGTCGGAAGGGAGACAAAGGGTAGAGTTGATCAAGAGAAGTGATAAGGGATGAGGAAATGGAAGATGCTGCCTCATCAGCATTCAGAGCTGAGAAGGAGAGAGGAGTTGAAAGTGCCGAAGTACAGGTAGTGTTAAACAGTGAAGAATTAAAGTAACGTAGATCACGTCAGGAAATAATTGGGCCAGAAGAAGGAGAAAAGGAACGAGCAGAAATAAGTGGGAGTAATGATGCAGAAAGTAAATATTGATCAGAAAGATAAACAGGAAGAGCTTTGGAGCAACAGCAGGTGATGGGGTGGGAGAGATGACTAGACAAGAGGGAAGGGTAGTTGCATCAGTGCCTCTAGCTGAGTTACACATCAAAGTGCAGTCGCACAGCAGTCCACGTACCATACGCTGGGGAGCCATCACGCGCGGACAGGGATGCTTACTAACAGGATCAATGAGCGACACCCATTGCTGCAAGGTGGATCAATACAATTCCGTCCATTAATGATGGTGTGCAGTGATGGGCGACCGGCGTAAATAAAGAAGGCCACTCTTGAGATTCAGCCTAAGGCTATATACGGGTGGCTTGAGCTAGGGGTGAGTCCGCAAATCATTGGGCTGTCCCCAAGCATTGTCGGGGAGGGAAGAAAGAGATGGGGAACCGAGAGGAAGGAGGGGGAAGTGGATGTGGTTAGCAGAGGGGTAACAGTGTAACAGTGCAAAGGAAAAGGGTGCAGTACTGAATAAGAGGGTAGGTAGCACAGTGAGATAGGAGCTAGGGCAGAGAATATTACTTTCCTGATGTATA
Source organism: Ambystoma mexicanum (assembly GCF_040938575.1). Classification (NCBI taxonomy): domain Eukaryota; kingdom Metazoa; phylum Chordata; class Amphibia; order Caudata; family Ambystomatidae; genus Ambystoma; species Ambystoma mexicanum. Next base: position 1,344,964,157 of record NC_090921.1, read on the forward strand.
CATTTGCTTGAAGAGTACACATCTTAAGGAGAACAGAGACACAGCTCGGTACAGGAACCTCTGTTTCCTTATGTACAGGAGGCTTCTGGGCGTGCCTAACTGTCATGATTTATCAGGTGGTCACTCTCAACTCAGGGAGTTCCTTTCCCCCACAAACAATGTGGGGCACACCCAAAGTACTTATATATTACAGATTCAACTTTAGTGAGGTCTCCAACCTGTCTCGAACCATCTGAGCAAATACCCTCTGTACCACCAATGAGCTAGGAACCAGGCCAGTGAATAGTAAGAATATATATTTATTTAAGGTTTGACAAAGAACCATAAAACAACCAAAACATCAGTCACCAACACCGTGACACAACACAATATCGCAATTTAAAATTACTTGCACCAATTGACTGGCTTGTATTTCAAATGAACTTACAGATACTACAACACACAAGTACAATTTAGAGACTTTACATCAAAACACACACAGAGAATTTCTTGCAGATTCACAATTATGAAAATGTAAACAACCCCCAGTGATTGCTTGGAGTTATTAAGTAATATTTGAAATGATATTTATTTATATTGGGAAAATCGTTACTTTTTTTGGGATTATGGAAAACCCCTTTCTGTACAGAAGACAAGGGTTTCAGAAAGGTAGAGTCACCCAAGTGCTTTATTGTCTATACCGGTGCTAATACACTGGGAATGAACTTTGTTAGTTTCGAAATCTAACAACACTTATTCGGTGCATATTACAGGTAAGCAGTGTAGGCAACAACAACATGTCATGAATATTCCTAGCACTGCTACTAAGATCGCAAATAGTTTCCATCCCCATGAATATAATAACTCCCAAAACCAGGAGCCTATATCCCAACCTCCTTCTTGGGTATGGAGTTCAGAGCTCAAGACATGTAGCTTTCTTATCGCTTCAAAAATCGTAGGAGAGGAGTCGTTTACAAATACACAGCACGCTGATCCCACGATTTTGCAAACACTGCCACGATCAACCAGGATTACATCAAGAGCCATTCTGTTCTGAAGTGTCATTAATCTAATCCCTTTCTTCTCTAACGTCATTTTGTATAATATATCTGTTGTTCCATTTATTGTTTCTTCTAAGATTCTGGATAGTTGTCGTATATTATAGGAGTTTATTGCTTGGGCCAGAAATGGTACAAATGATTTTGCTACGTCTTCTATTATTAATCCATCTTCATTACTCCTACGCGGCCTAGATCTAGATAGTTTGGCTATATCTGTTGTTTTTAAAAGAAACACTCCTGGGAATATAAGTCCCAAATAACAAGTACCTCCCCAGTTCCTAGGTAACCCGGGTTACGCTTTTTCTCCACATATAAAATATACAGGGTCACCTGCATACACTGGTTCTACTTCCCTATTAAGAATCGCTGTATTGATACATTTAGTGAATGTCCCTACTAAATAGGAGCCCTTCTTCTTTAACCAAAAAGGAACAGAACGTGGACTGTAGTTTACTGTGTAGGAGGGAGGCACTGCATCTTTATTTCCCTCTGATCTCATAAGAAATATGATTACTGATGGTTTTTCCGGCACAAACAATCTATCTTGTGGCATTGGTTTGGGTGTAGATTTTGGCATTATTATTCGTGCTCTATGAAATATGGAGCAACCTATAGGTCTCATGATTATCTCCTCAAATTCATTCACGTTTGTGCTATCTAATTGACCCGTTTCACTTTTATTCCATTTTCCATAATATAATGTACTCAGAGATGCACTGCATGCAGAACCTAATGTTAATGGCTGTACGTACCAACCTATTTCTTTGTCACCATGTTGTGGCAAATGAGCAAATACCCAACAGTTATTCTTTTTCAAAATTGAACGTGTCGTATTCATTATTTGCAATAATGTGTTGTTTCCATAACCTTCTCTATGTCTTTCTTCGATTGGGGACAGAGTGTAAGTAATTACATGAACAGGGCTTTCAGTGGTGGAGATGTTTTCCACAGGTAAGAGAATTTCTAATGGGTGCATTTCTTCCAAATACCATAATACCAGTGCTGTTGTTACTGGGGCTATTATGCTCATTACGCACATAATTATTGTTAGAATTAGCATACAATTTTTCCGATAACTCTTTTTGTGTAATCTTTCAGTTTCTATGTTTAATTCATTATCAGCAGTGGTGCAGGAGGAGGCAAAAGCTGGTTCCGGCATTCTTTCTCACGGTCCTTCTTCCTCTGCAGTGTTCGGCACGAATATCTCTCGTCGTTGCATTCGTTGGAATGTCAATAAGTTCGAAAAATGTCAACAGTCTGTTCTACCAGTTCTTAACAGCCTGGATTGCTACACATTGGGCAAGATCTCTGTACGTCCGCACATTTGCTCAAAAGAACTCCAGAGCAGTTATCAATTGCCTTCGTGCCATGTGTGCCCCATTCATTCGTACGGGTTCAGGACACATGGATTTTTGTGTTAGCACCGAGGAGTCTCGATTATTGGGCTGTCCGACTTGCACAATCCTCACGCCGCTCTCCTCTAGGCCTCCAGTTCCTACTTCATCCGAGAATAGGAAACAGAGGCAGCAAAAAGATGAATAGGAATGCAGGTTTGATCACTCCTTCTTCCTGGGACGCAAATTGTATCGCCTTGCTCCTGGTATCGTGTGATCAATGAATAGTGCGGATGCACTTCCAGACTCAAGCTCAGAGTCAGATGATGATGGGCGCCACAGTGATGATGCATCTTCCGTTTCAGGCTGCGGCACAACGAAAGAGGGTGGGCGCCAAAGAGGTACACGTTCTGTGTTTGCCAGCAGTGATGCAGATTCTGCTGAACAATGTTGGGGCACTCCTTGCCCTTCCTCTTTCACAGCAATCTTTTCAGGCTTTCTTTCAGGATCAGGCAGATTTTGTGGCAAAGAACTGGCAACCGTGTCTTTCGTTTCTGGGACCGCTGTCTCTTTCTGGTCGTCTCGATCAGTCAGTTTTTCAGACGGTGGTGGGACCTTCTTGGCATGTGTTGCATGTATCCACGCCTTCCTCCCATCCACCCGAATTGCTCTTTGCGTAGTTAAGAGGATCAGATAGGGTCCACGCCATCTGGGTGCTAATGATGTCTTTCGTTCAAAATTCTTTATTAGCACCCAGTTCCCTGGCTCCAGCGCGTGTCCCGGGCCAGTGTATCTTATTGGCAATGCCTCCTGCACCTGCTGATGAATCAAACACAATTTTTGTATTAACTGATTACAATAGATACTGAGCACAGGATATTCCAGTTCCCTCAGCCTCTTCAGCTGAGGTGCACACCAAACATTCGCTGGTCTCCCCATAACGATTTCCTACGGGGAGAGCCCAGTTCTTGCCTGCACAGATGTGCACATGCACAGTAACGCTAGCGGTAATGCATCTACCCAGCTTAACTTGCTTCCTGCGCATATCTTGCTAATCTTAGATTTTAAGATTCCGTTGTGGCGTTCAATAAGACTGGCAGACATGGGGTGTCTAGAACAATGGAATCGCTTATCGATCTGGAGACCTGCGCAAATCTGTAATATTACTGTGCCCACGAAATGTGGACCATTGTCTGACCATATGACACGGGGCAGGCCAAAACGGGAAAAGTATTCTTTTAACATTACTTTCGCTGTGCTCATCGCAGTGCAGTCTTTTAATGGATATGCTTCCACCCATTTACTGAATGCACATATGACCACTAGAACATATTTCAAATTTTGGCATCTCTCCATCTCTATGAAATCGAAATGGATTACCTCAAACGGCATAGAGGGAGGTCCAAAGCTGCCTGTTGGAGTCACCGTTCCCTTCCCCACATTCTGTTGTAGACACGTGATGCAATTCTGAACCAACTTCTCAGCATTTTTCTTTATGTGCGCATTCTCCCATACTGTGGCTAAATGTTGGACTATCTTTTTGGCACAAATATGAGTAGGGCTGTGAGCCATCGTGACCATTGCAGTTACATAGGAATTGGGCAGCATCCAATTTCTACTCTTCTTGTCTACCCAGCAACCCTCCAGATCTAATTCAGCAGAGCCCTCAGCCCACCCTTGTATTTCATCTGCAGTGGCTTCTGCCTGCATCTCTTTAACAGTGGCAATTCTATTCTCTATCATGCAGGGCACTTCCTCTGACTGAACTGTTAATATTTTGGTATTCAGGTTAGTGGCAGTTTGTTTCGCAATTCTGTCTGCAAATGCGTTTCCCTCTCCCACTTTGCATGTTACTTTTTTATGCGCCTCGCATTTTATTATTGCAAGGTGCTTTGGACACCTAAGTGCAGACAACAATCTTGCAATCAAAGGGCCATGTTGTATTCTAGCCCCATGTGATGTTAAGAAACCTCTCTCAGCCCAGAGTCAGCCAAAGTTATGAACCACGCCAAAGGCGTATTGGCTGTCAGTATAAATGTTTACACTCAGATCTTCAGAAATCTCACAAGCTCTGGTCAATGTTATTATCTCCGCCGCTTGTGCAGAGTTGTAGGGGAATCTTTTACTCTCCACAATACTTTTTAACGTGGTGATAGCATAGGCAGCAGTTGATGTGCCATCCGGCAATTTAAAACAGGAGCCGTCACAAAATAAATCTCCATCTGGCTCTTTTTGTGGGGTATCTGCTAAATCAATTCTCCCCTTCATTTCTTCCTCAGTAACCATTAAGCAATCATGGGGAGGTGATTCATTTCAATCAAGTTTTTCCATGGGTAGTGGCATTAATTCAGCAGGATTCAAAGCGCTACACCTCATAATTTGGATGTGTGGCACAAATAGGACAATTTCATATCTAGTCAATCTAGCAGAGGTGAGGTGTTGCGTCTGAGTTCTATTGAGTAGAACGTCTAAGGCATGTGACACCATCAACATTTTGGTGTGCCCCAATACCATCCCTTCCATTTGTTTCACTGATGCAGCAGCCCCTGCAACAGCTCGCAAACATCGTGGTAATGCGCGCGCTACAGGGTCCAGCGCAGAAGAAAAATAGCCGCACAGCCTATTTCTTCCACCTTGTTCCTGTGTTAGAACAGCCAGCGCGCAGCCGTCATTCTCATGCACAAACAATCTAAACAATTTTTCATAATTTGGTGTGCCCAAAACTGGAGCAGAACACAACGCAGTTCTGAGCAACTCAAATGCTTTCTGACATTCTTCATTCCACTTCAAAGGCATCACTGCATCCTTCTTTGTCAAATCCACCATTGGCTTCACAAATAGAGCGAAATTCACAATCCACTGCCGACAATAAGAAGCCATGCCTATAATAGCTCTGACTCCTTTTTGTGTTTTTGGAATAGGCATACCAGAAATGCTCTCTATTCACTCTGGCGTTAGTCTTCTCCCTTCTCTCGAAAGTAGTTAACCCAAGTAAGCCACCTCCTTTCAACAATATTGAAACTTCTTTAAGCTCGCTTTGTGGCCATGCGCTGCTAAGTGTGTTAATAGTAAAACAGTACTTTTTTTTACAAACCTTTTCTGTATCTGCTGCAATTAATAGGTCATCTATATATTGTAACAATACACAACCTGTTGGTAATTCTAGCATGTCTAGTTGTTCTTTCAATGCTCTGCTATAAATACTCGACTCTCTGTGTAGCCTTGTGGAATGCGCGTGAATGTGAATGATCGTCCTCCTAACGTGAAGGCAAACACATATCTACTTTCTTGGTGTACTGGAATCATAAAGAACGCATTCTTCAAATCAATAACACTAAAGTATTCTGCTGAAGCAGGAATCATTGTCAAAATTGTGGTAACATCTGGGACCAATGGAAATTGAGGATCCACTACTTTGTTTAGTGCGCGCTGATGAATTATGAAACGATACGGTACCTCATTACCTCCTTTCTTATACACCGGAAGAATGGGACTGTTACACGTACTGCCTGTAAATTCTTCAATCACTCCCAATTTTACCAAATCAGACACAATACTTTTCAATCCTTCCTTTTTCTCCTTCTGCTGAGATTTTGTACTGTGGAATACGTGGTAATGTTACTCCTTCTTTTAGTGTAATTTTCACTGGCTCTATCTTCAAGCATCCCACATCATTGTCATTTACCGCCCATATACAAGTTGGCACTTCACTTAATTCCCCTGGCAAAGGTTTGGACAAAAATTCAGATACTGGTACATTTTGTGGAGAAATGGTCAAAAATACTCCATCTGGCGCACAGTGGATAACTGCACTTAGTTTTTTCAATAAATTCAATCCCAACAGATTCTCCCCACATTTCTCTGTTAAAAGGAATGGGCAGTATTCAGTGAATGGGCCTAATGCAACTGCTACTGGTTGGGACACTGCATTAATCATTGGGGTACCTGCAAACCCTACTGAAATATTCTTATGCCCCGACAGTGGTATTTCTGGAACCAAGTGATGGTCTATCAAACACTTTTGTGTCCCCGTATCCATGAGGAATCTGTGCTCACTATCCCTGACTTTCATTTCTACGTAGGGTCCTTTCTGATTCACGGGAATAGACACCGGTTCCAGCCCCTGTCTTGGGCTGTCCTATTAGGTAAACAACACATCATCCGATGTGTAATCGCTACTGTTATTATAGTACGCATTTGCGTAAGTATCAAAAATGTTCCTGCCCCTTCCTCTATTCCCATTTTGCATGTTCTGCTGACTCTGATTCTGAGTAGAGGTCTGATTTTGAGCTTGGTTCTGATTTTTGGCACAATTCCCTTGACTATTTTGGTGCTGCTGCATGTTATTTCTATTATGTCCATTTGCTTAAGGATGCCCCCTATGCTATCTTCTCTGGCCGTACCCATTTCTATTTTGCAAGTGTGGACATTGAGCTCGCCAGTGACCTTCCTCTCTGCAATACGCACACTGATTTAATCCCAGGGGCCCTCCATGCATGTTCGAATTACCTCTGCCTTGGGCGTTTCCTCTACCTCTATTGTGTCCCGCTACCTGCTGGAGTAACACCTCAACCATTGTTCATAATGCTTCTATTTTCATTGGCAAGGGGTGCTCATTACATATCTCATTTATCTCCATTGCGGGAATACTAGTGTCTGAAATCCATTTCAACGCCTCTCGTATACACACTTTTAGTCGGTCACCTGTCTTGACGACGACAAATATCGCCGCTGTACATATGGCTCTACCGCTTCAGTTCTATCTCTCCTAATATCTCTACTCCTACACCCAGGTGTGGCAAACATTTCAGCATACTCATTATCAAGTTCATTCTTTAGTTCAAAAATTCGGTCTACATGTTCCCTCATCTCTTCATCCCTCCCTCTACAGTGTGCCAATGCATTCAAATCCAACAATCGTTGTGGCGATAACCTCCCAATTAACTGTTTCCATTTAGCCACTAAATATTCACCCATGCATTCCAACACTACCTGTCTTTCGTTGCTCCTCCTGAAGTCGAATATGGAAGACATCGCTGACATCTCATCATTCCCACCTATATACATTTCGGCCTGTTCTTGTAACTCTCGCTTCCTCTCCTTGCTAATCGCACTACGAGTTACTCTCGTACATCCCTTTGTTCAGCCCCTTCTTCTGTTTCAACAACTTCAAGTTCAATTACGGGAGGGACAGACGGGACAGAAACAATTTCTAGGGTGGGAGGTGCAGATGGAACCATGGGAACAGGCAGTATCTGTTGCGATGTTGATTGGCTAACAGGAGGCACTGCATGTGCAGTCTGTGGCTGTGCTAGGATCTGAACAGTCGGGAGGGGCTGAGCAAAAGGAGGGGGTTTAGCAATAGCCACTGACGCGGTCTTTTGAGCCTCCCGTCTTGGGCCTCGTTTCATATCAGTCAATATTTTTTCTATCAATTCATCTGATGAATGCAATTCTCGTTGTGGATATATTTTTTCTATACTCAACTGGTCGCGTCTATTTGATTTTCTCAAACTAGTATTCCACTCCTCCTCCTCTTTCTCTTCCGCTCTCTCTGATTTCGATTTATGCCTGCATGCATGTTTCTCTCTACTTCTCCAACGAAGCATAGCTTCTCTTCTCCAGTCCCTAAGGATATCAAATGCCGCAGGGCGTGTTTTTTTTTTATTAACACCTTCTCCAAATTATCTATCCTCGTCATCTCAAAACGCCCATGATTTGGGCCACTGAAGATCTTCCTGCTTTCTGGTTTGCTTATGCCAAATCTCACAAAACATTATCGCTCCCACACCGTATTTCACATACATCTCATACGCCGGCGTTCCCACTGGTGGCGCGACCTGGCCAGTTTCCAAAGATTATCCTCCACAGCAGAAACATCCCGCTAGAGTGGACCATACCCCAGGCATGTTTTAACCTTACCCTCGGCTAATCAACCTTACACTGGGTGTTTGATTTTGCAAAACCAACTCTCAACCAATATCAGGATCACTTTTGAATCGGGGCACGACTCACCTGATCAGTCAAGTTGTCTTTTCAAGACACAATTCGTCTGTATACTGACGCAACCAATGACGTCGTGTCTGCGTATCTTGGCTCACTCTGCCTCGTTTCGGGACACTCGCCTCCTTGTTCTCTGGCCGGGCACGTCGATGAGGGATCAGATGTGTGCAGATCTGCAAAGAAATCTCTCATCACTTACGCAGGGGCGCCCCGAACACCTCTTGATCCCGGCTCGATCGTCCCGTCCTCGCCGTTCTTTCCACCTTCCTTATCTTACAACGTACACGATGGAACAAGTGGTGGAGGGTCCCTATTCGGGCGCCATCTTAAAGGGGCCCCTGAGGGACCCTTGCATATGGAAACAAGGCACAATCACCACACACGAACTGATACGCTAGACACAAGGTTGTATTCCCAAAATCTAGGGTTTATTCAAAGCAAATAGTCTCAGTTGGCCAACTGGTCCCACGCCCCGCGACATGTGTCTATCAGACCTCGGGGGACGCAAGAGAGCGAAATTCGTACAACAGTTACATATATACAAAACAAGCATCTAGTAATCAGTACTGTCACAACTTATACCACCCCTATTGCATTTCCTTTGAACTAGGCACGATGATTGATAATGGTGACGTGTATGACACCTTCAAACATTCATCGTGTAACAGTGTGCAATTGTGTAAGCCCTCAGACATTAAGTCTGTGTTTTAAAGAACACAATGCTTCTGTTTCTGCAAGCAAGCTGTGTGTAGGGAGAGACACATTCCAGGCCTTGCTATCTCCTAGTTTCTATTCGTGTGTTGGGGGGTCAACTTGCTCTCCAGGGCTCTACCGGGCTCAGAGAAGGGGGGCCACAAAGAAGAGCATAATTCAAGTCATTTAATGTTCGCTCTAGCATTTCTACTGTGCTCCCGAGACTAGATGGCACCTGCTATACTGATTAGAATGCCTTGCTGTTCACTTCTCTAAGGATATGGGTGGGAGGAGACCGGGCATTACTGTCTGGGTTACTGCATTTTGTTCCAACATGCCTCTCGTGGCCTTGCGTTTTGCACTCGTAAAGCAGGATAATATTTCAGCGAAGCGATTCAACAGAAGGCAAAAAGCAAATGTTAGAGAAAAAACAAAATGGCGATTTCAGTCGCTTTAAAATGGCCGCACCTTAGTCAAGCTTATGACTATATATTTCTAATACTAATGCATGAGACGGTTGGTCTTCGGCCAACATAATACATAGCCTTATGATCGAGGGGTGTCTACTTTTCTAGGTCAACAGTTATGTCTTTGTATTTCTAACTGAACGAGGCCTGCTTTTCCTGGGGGGCCCAGCCCAGGTCTTGAGTTCAAATGTTCAAAGGCACAGACCTTTCAGTTCAATGTGGAAAACACCAGCTGCATCCATTCTTCAGAAAATACAGCTTTAAATCGACAAGATGTGGATGTGCTTACATGTAATATTTAACATTATATCTGGGCATGTTTTTTGTCATACAATCTTTCTTTACATACAATTTGGATAGATACAAGTTCACTTTTGGCATTATTCACGCATAGGCCACAGTTAGATTGAAAATCCAACAAGTGGGCCTTTCCATTCGAATGTCAGTTTATTTGTGAAAAGTAAGTGTCTTTCTCTGAAATATGTCACTTGGCTTCACTTTTTAAATGTAAGGCACAATTCCTCCTTGTTATTTTGCACATGCCTATCATTTCAATGTATATTTTTCCATGTGTACTGCTGCAGTTTTGAATCTGTCAAAAAGTGCCTTTTCTCAGTTTACCCAAAGTCAGCATCTGCAGTCCCACATGTTATTTGTCATTCATTGGGCATATCCATCAATTGTAAGCTCTCAGGTAGGTTCCCCTTCATTTGCGCACTTGTCCATTTTAGTGGAGTTGGCTAGGCCCATTTCAGGGACGTCATTTGGGGGTTGCCAGAGGTCGCAACTGCGACCTCTTTGGTCTCCCTTGCGACCTCTAAAAAAAAAAACTTTTTATTATTTTTTTGTGTGCAATGCAAGCTCCTGTGCTGTGGCCAGCACCATGTGGCTCTTTAGTTCTGGAGTGGCTAGCTTTGTTGTTCAGGCCCCTTAAAAAACGAAGTAAAATAAGAACACGAGGGCCACAAGCCTAATACTTTCAGCACTGAACCTAAATAAGAAAGAGTAGGAATGCAAAAAAATGTGTCTTTTTGGAATTCTATACAATAATTGCTAGACTCATTGAAGGTTTATTTCAGGCACACTTCAGGGGGTAATTCAGGCTGTTCTCAAACGCCTCAACTCAGCCTTTCATCCTTCTGAGGTCGATAAATGGCTACCAACACAGGTTGGGTGATATTGGGTGTATATTTCTTCTATTTAAAGTGCTTAAGCTTAAGTGCTATAACACATAATTATCATTTGGTCATGGACATCTGCTTGCAATCACAGTACTTTGGTAATATGGGCCTATACACACTGATCTTAATGATTCATATGGCGATCCATTCAGGTATGAAATGTACATCACATTATAGTGATATCGTAACCATATTTTTTGTAGTGTACAATGTTATGTGATGCCACTTACTGTTTTGTCAACGGGTGAAAGGCTGTGTTCCATCGCTTCCCGCGATATAACTTTGGGGTGGGGTCAAATGACATCACTTCCTGTGATGTCATCAGGGGGTCAAGGGTCGTGTGATGTCACTTCCGCTACCCCTGGCATTTTGGTGAAATGACATCCCTGGCCCATTTCCTTCCATTTCACTAGGCCTTATGTTGGAAATCACTGTTTTGTACTGGTTTTTATATGTCAATGGAACTCCAAATTAGCCAGCTTCGCTCTCACAATAGGGGCCTGGCATGGCCTCTCCATCTCTGTCACTCGGGGCTATCTTTTCACCCCACATGACAACCAAGGTTAAGGGAGGTCACCGCTTGCAGGCAACATGCTTGCCTTGGAAGCAAGACGACACGGAGCAACACAGGTTCGATTCACAGGTCCCCACTTAGAAACCTCTGGGTATTAAGCGTGTTATAAATAACCTATCACATCATATCATATCAATATGATTGGGGATGTGCTTTTGGCACAACCAGAGGTGTCTTGAGGACTGGTGCGTAGGGGCGGTTTGTCAATAAATATGGGTGGGCTGTGATCTTACATCCATCTTCCCATTATGGAGGAGCCAACCTACAAAACAAAAGTAGGTTGAACCACCCTCTCTCCATGCAGGAACCCTAAGCTGCTGCACATGCCCTGTTGTTCATCCAAGGTAGATGCATGCTGCTTCCCCATCGTGGCATGGTCAATTGGATTACTGTCTGCAGAGGGGGTGCTCATGTACTGCCTCCTTAAAGCAAGGTCAAAGGAAGCGTCAGGGGCATCACATTTTCAGAGCTCCAGATAAGCACAGTGCTTTTATGTTCAAAGTTCTTATGGTTTAGGTCCCCAAGTTTTCCTATTTCCTCATGTATGTGGGATCCAAAGCAGGAGGCAGATGACAGGGGCATGGACAGGGCTAACAGAAGTGGGCAGTCAGCAGGCAGGTGAGTAAAACTGTGTGTGTGTTTGTAAGATCCAGGAGCCTGGAAGTGTGTGCATGTGTGTATGTGCATGTATGTGACATAGTCTGTAAGTGTATACGTATGCTTGTGTGTGTGAATGTGCATATGCATACATATTCATGCGTATGTGTGCAGGGGCAAAGCCGACATACTGTTGTGGCAATTTCAGCAGGTAAACCTTTTCATCAGTGTCAATGCTGACATATATTGTGGGCATTGGCATCATTAAAAGAAATATGCATTACAGTGGAAATAGTGGTATCTATTGTGGGCAAAGGCATCATGAAAACTTGTTTTAAAGGACAATGCTGACATATATAGTGGGCACAGGCATCAAGAAAATATTTTACAGTGGCAAAGCAGGCATAAATTGAGGGCACATGCATCACGAAGTGTGTTTTAAAGGGACAGTAATATAATATATTGAAGGTAAATGCTGACATATCATGGGCAGAGACAGCATGTATATATATAAAACACTGAGGTATGTTTCTGTACATAGCTGATGCAATTCATCAGTGTTAGGTTGTCCTATGATGTCCAGATAGCAAAGTGCACCTCTATGTGCCCTTCCACTTCAACATCTAAACAGGAGAGTGTAGCCTTACTGTAGTATTTGAAACCGCAAAGATCTTGGGTGGACAGGTACTAGAATTTTAGAGCTGTCCACTGGTGTATTTTAAAGAAAGAGATTAGGTTTCCTTATTTTAGAAATCCTATGAATGAATCAACCGCTATGCGCAATTACCACCCACTGTATCAGTGTACTCGGTGCTTCTTAAACATATATTTATTATGTTTTACAAAAGATAACAAGTAAGTATCTGAACAAGAAAACAAAAAATCAACATACAGTTGTGGAAAAATGCAATCATATTTTTTCAACAATTGGCATAACAAAAATCAACATAGTGTGTGTAATTATGTGCAGTTTACAGTCGTGTTCCAAATACAGGAAATGAAAAACACAAATAACAAAAGAAGAATGCTTGTTAGTTAAGTCACTATCAATGCAGTTTTTGGACTCAAGTGCATGTTGAGAATTCAATAAGTCCATTGCACTACTGAGCCCAAGGTGGGTACTAAGTTGTCCCTAGGAAAGCAATGTATTTTCGAGAAACAATAAATGTTGCACGGTCATTGAATACAAGATATCTTTTCCTTGCCAATGTGGCAGATGTTTGTTGGACAAAAGAATCTGAAGACAGGGATACAAATGTTCAAATGTTCCCTGTGCTCTTCACGTTTCGGCGGTGGTGTAATATGGCAAATCCGCCTTCATCAGGGCTCCTAATCAGGGACCCTGTGGGGGGTACAGAGATATCTGGTGAGTGGGGTTGTAGTGCGGGTGCCCATAGTAATAGGGCACTACTAGAGTGAATCTATTCTCTCAGCGCCGGTCAAATGTCTTACCTGCCGGTGCTTCAAATCCCAAGTGCTCGGATTCGCCCCACATAAGCTTGGTGTCAGACAGCAGGGACAGTCATGTAGATACCAGCAAGATGTGAAGGTTCCCAGTCAAGTTCACATATAGGTGTTTCTATGTGGGTTCAAAGAGTGAAGCTGGATGAAATGGGTACCAATACCCTATATGGTACAATAGAGAGATAGGTGCAGCTCTATACTGAGCTCGAAGACCATGAGCAGGTAAGTGAGAAAAACAATTAGGGGGGTACCCGGTGCCTGTGTACGTCTGGATGTCGTGTTACAATTTGATTGTCTCTGGCCATAGACGTCAGGTACTGGCTAATGTCAGGTGCTGGTTTGGGTCCTTGAAATTGGCTCCTGAAAAGAGGCAAAGGCAAGGTACCAGAACCTCATTTAGGACTATTTTTTAAAAAGAATATTTAAATTTTTATTTTTATTTTTAAGAAGGCTGATGGAGTTATATGCAATTAGTTAGCTGCAGGAAGCATACAGAGTGGGCCAAAAGGCAGTCCCACCATGAAATGTGAACGTAGACCCAGTGATTTGTTACTGTGTCAATTTCACGTAAAGGCTTACCTATTGCTCGGCGTTTTGTCTGCTGCAGCTGCGTTAGTCAGCTGGAGCCGCGAGGAGGTGAGGGGGGCACTGTCCAGCCCGTGCAGCCGTAATGGGAAGTGTGCGCGCACGGGGTGTGCACAGTTGTATTTGTCCCGTTGCCATGGGGATCACGCATGCACGGTGATTGCATTCGTGTTTGTGGAGTTGCCATGGGGATCGCGCGTGTGCATGGCTCATTCCTACAGGCTGGGTATAGGCAGAGTGCGGGGGGCGGGCGAGCCATAGTGATTGTTGCTGCATCTATGCCGGCTCCTGCTACAGTAAACCCCTTTCAGTATCCATCTAGGTATGGGGTACCCTGATGCGCGTAGACCAGCGGCAATGTGAGTAATTATAAACTGAACTGTGGATGCAGTCCCCGCATGTCCGACTAAACTGGTGATCATGGTGTTGTTTCTTAGTTGCTTATGCCAAATGATCTGGGATGTGCACACATTCTGTGTGTCAGGTCCCGAGATTGTCGGGATTGTAGGGCTTGCGCCATCTAGTGGTAGGTGGCGAGTCCGGGCTCCCCAAGTAGGTGTGAATGGAGATCATAATAATGTGTTGATTCCTGTAGTGTGGGAGCTATCCCAATATGATCACGTAGTCGAACAACGGTGCGGTGCAGACATCAATACCCTGGGGGTGTAGACATACCCAAACGATAGTTTGTCTGGTGGTGTATCTGTTGGTATTGCTAACGCTGTGGTGCTGCAGTAACGGGGCACATGTGAATTTGGAATATGCGGTCAAGCGTAGCATAGTCCCACGAGTAACAGTTTGTGTTGCTGCAGCACAGGGTTAAAGATCTGAATCTACTGAAATATTTCAAACTAAATACATATGCCATGGGTGTTAGGTAGGTGCTGCAGTGAAACACCAGTTGCAAGATGGAGAGGGGTCCTGAATACAGAGTTTACATTACGGGCTGGAAAATCCCCTTCCACTTCAACAACAGCTATCATTTTAAAAAACAGAATGAGCACAGTTCTACACAGTCACCTTCATCTTCCACTATCGCAACATTCAGAATAATTTCAAGTTACTTCTTACCACCCCCACAGCTGTTCCAGTGTCAATGAACAGTTAATTACTGGCTCAACATTCCAGTCTCTAAAGAGCGAAACGTTGTACCACTATCACAAACATTCGGAATAATGTCAAGTTACTTCTTTATTATTATTATTAATATTAAGTTTTATAAAGCACAACACGCCCACAGGCCTCAGTGCACCCCCACTTCTCTTCACACAGGGCATGGCAGTTCCATTGTCAATGAACAGTTAATTACCGGAACAACGTTTCAGTCTCTAAAGAGCAAAACAGTGTAGGACAAATGTCTCCTCCCAAGCTAAAACTGAAATTAGGTGCTGTAAATATGCTACTACGCAATCTTTTAGAGTGATGATTTTGTAGTGTCAGATTAATTATTGTATTTGAATCTGTTCTATTTTGAAAGAATGCATATGTATGAGGACAAACATTGAGTTTACTGAAGCTTTATGTACATAGACCGTGGCTGCTTTTGTGGCAAAAATATTTTCAGCACAGTAATGTGTATTTGCACATTACATGCTTGTCTTTTGCACAATCTTTGACTTATGCGACTTTGCACTTTTTTTTGATGATTTTTATGAAATGTCTTATGTTAATGGTGTGTCTTTGTGGAATTGTTTTTTGTCATTTTTACAATGTGATTTCTCTAAAATGTTAATAAATGAATAATATTTACACATCTGCCTGAACAAAACCATTGTTAATTTTATAGCCCCAGTTGTGAATTCAATTTGAAATTGTTTGTATTATCACTCACAAGGCACCGCTTTTTGATTTTTGACTACGTAAACATATGCCATCACGGGTACTCGGCAAAGGAACAAGGTTGACGATTACGCTTCTACAAAGACACATCATAGAGGCCTGTGTAATCGATGGATTAAACTTAGAAACTGCTTTATAACGTGCATACCTCTCATTCCAACTGATACAAATACGCCTTTCAAATTCTAAAGAAGACAGTTTCCTATATGTTTAGCCTTTTCAATGACCATTGATAAGTAACAGGGACCTCTGCCCCCTTCCTGGAAGTGATCAGTGGTAAATCCGATATTAAAAAAAAGGTGGGGACAGAAGTGACCCTATGAATTACCGAGCGATATTGACCTTTAAGATATGACTGTGTATGTTACGTCAGGAACAGCTAGTGAAAGTATGTTTTACTACGGCAATGCTGACATATAGCATAGGCATCATATAAATATGTTGCAAAAGGCTCCTGCGGTTCGTGCCTTGGCGTTTATTGAATTTTTTCATGTGACACTCTAGAAACCAATCGTAAATTGTATGGCGTTTTATCCAATTTTTCAAATATTTGTGCTGTAAAATACCTCATTTAAACTCTCATGGAACACTTATTGTTTGGTTCAGAGTCATTCAGTACACTCCCTGCTTGAGGAAAATTGAGGAAAAGGCAGTGCATTAAGTGGGCCGGGCCAGCTGGGGCCGGGCCCCGGCAGTCTCCAAAGTGTGGGGCTGAGCCGGGGCCCTGCCGGGCCCCACCCAGTCCCACACAACATTGGCGAGACGCATTATCCCGTCCAGGCCGCAGCCGTGACAGGAGGTGCGCCCGCCAGTTTAACGTCAGGCGAGCTGACAGAAGTGCCAGCCAGGCACAGCGTCGCCGAGGCTGGCTGGCACTTCCGCAAGTCACTGTAACTTCCTCTGATGACCCCTCATGTGAGGGGTCATCAGAGGAAGTTACTGTCCCTTTGTTTGCCCTCCCCAGGTCACTGCCCCAGCGGGCTCTGTGATCTAATATACAGATTAGGTCACGGAGCCCGCGAGTTACCAGAGGGTGAAAGACGCGTCGGCTCTGTGATCTATCTGCTCTGAGCAGAGATCACAGAGCCCGAGGCGCCTTTCTCCATTGGCAAAGCTTTATAAAAGATGCCTTGAATTGTGTACGTTTCAAGCCATCCTTTATGAACGTAGAAATATTTCTATGTTTATAAAAGACGGCTTGCAACGTACACAATTCAAGGCATCTTTTATAAAGCTTTGTCGACGGACAAAGCCACTTTGGGTTTGACCGTCCTCAACGCTTTATAAAAGATGCTTGAATTGTTTACGTTTCAAGCCATCTTTTATCAACATAGAAATATGTTACAAATGTCTATGCTTATAAAAGGTGGCTTGAAAAGTACACAAACCATAGTAAGATAAGCACACAAGTGTGCGTAACTTACTATGGTTTGTGCACTTTTCAAGCCACCTTTTATAAACATAGAAATATGTAACATTGCTATGTTTATAAAAGATGGCTTGAAAAGTACACAAACCATAGTAGTACGCATACAAACATATAACTGCTCACATACATTTATATATGTTTTCGCGCACCTTACTATGATTTTTGCACTTTTTAGGGCACGCCCACAATGGAAGCCACGCCCCCAAACGAGGGTCCCCCCCTCAAATTCTTACCCCACTTAAAGCACTGGGAAAAAGATACACTCTCCACTTAAAAAAAAAAAAAAAACACACCATTCACCACAGGTGCTGTAAGGTGCCATTTCCCTCTGGTCGCCATCTTGTTATGCAGAAGTGAGAACAGGACTAGGCATGTAGTGGTCAGGCCGATGTATTGTTTGCAAAATGGCAGCCAATCTTGTCAAACTCACACCTGTCGCAACATCTCTGTAGATGGTTGGGAGGTCTCAGAGATTGGCCCTATAAACACTTTTAAGGGAAGCAGCAAGAACGATCACCATCCGCACCGAACACGTTGCCCTTCCCTTGTTATAAACTGAATATAGTTCAATTCTTGTCATTGCAATTAAGCCACGAGTGAGTCTGTGAGCTTCTTTTGCTTTGTCAATATGCAATTGCAATTCACAGCCCAGTCTTATTTACACGGTGTTTTGGTGTATTCAAATTGCAGATGCACTGTTAGGCTATGCACAGCTCAGCTACAGGCTGCAGCTCCCCTCCTAAACTTGTCACGGCCATCTGAAGCTAAATGGCAATTATGCTGTTAGTAGCTCTAAACGAGGCCCATTGCAGCAATGATGCTCTAATGGCAGCAATCAGACTGCAATTACCCATTGCTGAAATGCCTCGGGGTGGCTGGCCGCACTGCAGTTCTGCTGCTGATTCATTGCCCCATGAGGTACTGCAGCGTGGACTAGTCACGCTGTGATTAAAGCGTGCTGCAGGGGCAGCGCACGTACGGCGCACCCGTCTGCGTTGCATTTACACAACTGGACATGATGACGCTGTGAGACCAAACATGTTTCCATCATTATACAGGGCAGGGAGATGGGCCGTGTAGATAGCCCCGGCCCCTTATCTTCTGTCAGTTTCTAAAGATTGGCTGCCCGAGGAGGTATTCGATTGCTTTTAAGTTAGCTAAGTGGGTCAACTCCCCTACTGCAGGGGTGTCTGTGTAATAATCAGCAAATGGCAGGTTTGAATGCCGTCAAGGCCCAGTGAGCCTTTCGTCCTTTCAGGGCCGTTCTAATGAGTGCAATTTATTTTAGAAATAACATCTGTTCTTGAAGCCACAACAAGCAATTTCGTGTATTGTGTACATTGCATAAAGGGACAATAAATATATAATTCAGGGGGAACGAGGACTATAGGGTACTATATTTCACAAAATCCACAAATGTTGTTTGTTTGTTTTCTTTATTATTTGTAATGCGCGCCAGACCCAAGGGCATCTGGGCGCAGCAGGCACAAGAATATGCAAAGCTTAGTTGCGGTGAGTCACAGGGTTACAGGCAGTCATACAAACCAATACATTACTATACGTTATTATACAAGCAGGATATGCAGATATTTACAGAATATTACAGGTATTGTACATAGAAGTGAGGTTAGCGCCC
Source organism: Ambystoma mexicanum (assembly GCF_040938575.1). NCBI lineage: Eukaryota > Metazoa > Chordata > Amphibia > Caudata > Ambystomatidae > Ambystoma > Ambystoma mexicanum. Next base: position 1,344,982,999 of record NC_090921.1, read on the forward strand.
AGGGATTATCAGACAGGTGTTGTGAGTTGCAATTCAGTTACATAGTCGTGTGGTTAGTGGTCAGTGGATTTTAGCCATAGGATGGTATTGGTTCTGAAATTCTGATAGGGCTGGTCTGCTCTTAAGGAGCAGACCAGCCCCAGTTATTTAGTAGGCCTGAGCAAGATGTACCCCAATTTTCAATCATGGGATACTAGTTGCGATTTGAAGTGGCTCCGTGCCAATGTGGTGCCTTACCAAACAATGATACAATAAAAACGAGATTTAAGTAGCCTCCTATTGCCACTTGGCGCTCAGCTCTCCCCTTTTCTGCTCCCTAATTAGTAAGGGGGAAACTTTCCATGCACGCGCAAATAAAACGCCAGCCAAGGCAAAGAGACGTTTGCGCCGCAGACAAACTGCACAGCAACTCACCACGAGCCGGTATTGCAGATATTGCGGTAGTTAAAGGAAAGCTTTCCTCACGTTGTCATCCTGTGCGGGCCGCCGCTTCTATTTTCCTTGTCATATGTAACTGTGACAAAAAAGACTACTGCCCTGCAGGAGTGCAGGGACGAGTAGTGGCTAAACCACCTACTCAGCCCCGTCATACTACTAAACCAGCAACGAACCTAATCATAAAGGTGAAACGGCACAGCCTGACAGGTATATACCTCCGTCGCCTTTTAGGGGAGCGCAGGCTATACACAATAATAATATGAGGTACCAAAATAAAATAATATCCAAACAAGGTTTTACAAAAAATTGGCTTTTTAATTAAAATAACAAACTATATGCACAACTAATAACAACACTGCTGGCCCACCCCTATAAAGGAAACACAGAGAAGCAGACTTTCAGAAAAACAGGCACCTCGGTTGACAGGCAGACGTGCTCAGGGAAAACATTTCAGCAGCACAATGTCACTGTTCATGGATATATCTTTTAAAAGGGAAAGAAGTTGGCCTTAAAAGTCACAAGGGTCTTTTAAGGCAGACCAGGACCTGTTTTTCTCAAATATCTTAAGTTCTTGTCTTTTGAGTTTAACAGCACCAAGCTAGGATTTCCTTTGTCAAACTGGGAGTGTTTCCACTTTTGGCGGCGAGCTGGGAATCGAATTAGGGACCGGCAGAGATGGGTTACCACAGTGCGTTACTGTTTGGCAGCTGTGGTGGCTTGTGGGTCAAAGATGCTAGCAACGGTAGGCATTTTGCCGGTCAGCAGTCCTGTAAATCTTGACGGTCTAAGAAGTAGAGAAGTGGAGACATACCTTCAGCGGGAGGCACGGCTGGCTCATCATGGCGTGGGTGCGCTGCACAGGCATCAGCTCTGAGAAGCTGGTGACCAGATGGCCGCGTCAAGGTGTGGACACTAGAAGACTCAGAGGGTCACGGATGCAGAGATGGTTGAGCTTTGGTGTCGGCATCAAGCAAAACTCAGAGATGCAGAGGTGGTCGAGTGGCGAGGTCAAGGAGGACACCAGCAGTTCTCTAGGACGACATTGAAAGTATGCAAACTGGCACTGAGGTGGCATGGAAAAGCAGGGATAGCAAGGAGCTGCTTCCTTATTTCTGTGGTTGCTGAGAGACCCTGCCCAGTGTCAAAAGAGCAGCTGAGTTCTTTCATCTGCTCTTCCCAATCAGGAAGGTTTGTAAAGGGCACTTGCCGGGGTTCTGTAACCTCCAGTGCCACGGTCCTGGGTACCAGTGACTCAGTTGCAGCAGGTCTTGTCCATCCTTTAATGCCACCCCATATGTGCCCTGGGAATGATTAGGGAGCAGAGCTTCTATGAGCCTTTTGTCTTCACCTCTGTGGCAGAGGACTATGCAATAGACTGTATCCCAGCAGAGTTCCAGGGAATTGTTGTCTTGAAGTCCAAAAACGAATCAACTAAGGGGAGGGTTTCTAACCCCCCCCCCCACAGCCAAAATACCACAGCCATGTGGTCCAGAGCAAGCCTGTTTCAAGGGTCCAATCCAAGCTGCTGTAACAAGTGTACTTTTCCTGTTCAAGTCTGGGGGAATTTGGGAGGTTGACAGTTAGTTAAGGAGCCCTAGCAAAAACCAGTATCATGATATACCGCTCTAGTTTGCACTGAACCTCTCCTCTGCACTATTCTAACCCTACCCACTTCCTCTGTCTGCCTACATCAACAGTTGTCCAATAAACCACACCCTTGTGGGAGAGGTCATTGTCCTGGCAGAACTGTATTTGAAGCATCAGTTCCCAGCAGACCTCCTGGGGAGGGATCAAAGAAGAAACGTCCTGGTTTGTGCCCACAGGTTTGTTTAGGGTAGTGCGAATTGTCATATGCAAGGGTGTGAAATTCTTAGATTTTTTAAATTTTAATTGATATGCTTGATTGTCATCTGGAAAGGGTGTCAAAGCCCTGCCCTTTTTGATGTGTATTAAATAATATAATAATGCAGATAATTCTGTTTCTGGAAGTGGAGTCTGCTAATTATACCCTGTTTCATGAAACTCCATTATAAAAGCATGCAAAAACTATGTTACTGTTAGCTAGTATCATGCACCCTTATCATGTAGGAGAATAAGAAAGACAACCACTGCCTTATTATTCTCCAAGTTGTAAGCTTTGAGCTTTTAATTGTGCATTGATTCGATAGGTTGCCCTTTAAGATTACACGTGTTTCGACGTCTGCGTCTTTTTCAAATCAGGGCTTTTTAAATTCCATTAATTAAAGACACAGGTAACAGTTATTAGACACACGGGTTAGTCCAAGCCCTTTTCCCCCGTTGTAATTGAATATTTTTTGGTTGTCCTGTGATACGTACGTTTTCGAGTTCTCATGTGTTGATGTGTGTGCCTTGATGCCTGCGTCCTCAGGCGCGATACAAGCAAATAAATAAATAAAGTTTGTTACATAACAATCAGTGAAGGTCTCGCAAATCACGGCTCAATTTTGAGATGTGGCAGGAAGCTAGGCAGTTTACCATTGGACCAGACTGTTAGGATTTATCAGGCCAAATCGGTGCCATTGTTGACTTATGGTGCAGCCATTTGGGGGTATTTTTCTACAATGGCAGCCCAAGTTAGCGAAAATAGATTTTTAAGGAAAATCATGGGGGTTCCGTAGGGTATTTTCTACATGAGGAATGCAATTTGACTTATATTGAAGATCTCATATCATTGCAACTCTTAACCTATTGGGTAAGTTTATGGGGAAATCCCCATATGTCACTTACCAAAGGCTTGGGGGAGGACGTAATGTCCGCAAATATTGGTCATTCATCCGCTTGGCTAAACCACATTAAATCTTCCTTGCATATTCTTGGTCTTGATGGCCTCTTTAGGAATTATTTGTCAGTGACATTGAAAGAAGGCAGTTGGTGGATGGCTTCCTTTCTCTTAAAGTAGATGTTAGGAGGAAGAAAGAATCTCAAAAGCAAAGTGTTCAATTCTACCATAAAAACATTGCTGTGGCTCCCAATAAAACAGGCCATTTATTTATTTACTGGACATTTGTATGGCGCCTATACACAAGTGCTATGCACAGTGCTTATAAATCCAAGGAAAATGACAATTATTCGTTTCAGAACAAATCTACTGTCTATAAATGACATGCCTTTGTTTGAGACAGTGTTATCAAGCGAAAATGTGTTTGCTCTCGGTATAACGCAGATGATTTGCAACACTTTATGTTTTTCTGCTGTGCCTTCATGGCATTGAGGAAGGCATCTCTCCTCACTTTGTTGAGGTTTTGTGGAGTGAGACATGTCCTATTAGTCTTTAGGTTTCCTTTTTCAGTCCCAGATTTGTTTACTGTGTAGTGTGTTTATTCATATATTGAAAGTGTCCATCAATTGCACATTCCGTTATCTTAAATCAAATAGTTTACACTTTATTCCTATTTAAATGTATAATTGATCATATGTTATTTTATTTGTTTTATGTATGTATCTTTGATGAGTTATTGTGTTTTTAAGTTGTATACTCTTTGAGGGAAATGAATATTTTTCGAATAAAGAAAGAAAAAAGATGTGTTACACATAAACAAAAAAAAGTGCCTACATGAGTTGTGATACAGGACAACCCCCATAATAATATTTGGAAGGAGCTTGCACATGCGAACACGGGTATTTACTAGGGAAGCAAACAGATTTGTGCTGTGGCATTCGGCATAGCCACACAACTTGTGATCATGCAGCAGTCCCTTGCACAACAAAGTGTACCAACCCTTAAGATCTCCTTAATCAGAGCAGTACCAGGTGTGCCTTTGTGCCTCAACCCATGCACTCAAAAATATAATAATCGTTGTCATATGCACCTATCACAGCGTATACTCATGAGAGTAAGCTATAACTGCTTATAGTATAGTAACAGATAAGAAAACTCCCTTACTAAAGTCGCACCAATTTGATATCATGCAAATGTCAATCCTGTGAACCCACACCCAGTATGTGAGGGCAATGTGTATTCAGGGCAGTATGGCTGGCTGCCCTACTACCGCCAGACAATAGCCAGGATACTGTCTTCTTTTTATCCCCAGTAGGAAGGGTAATGCGGAGCCCCAGGCATAGAAGCTCGGACCAGGATATATCCTGGGAATCCAGCTTTTGAAGGGACCCTGGCATAACAAAGGTCAGATTCTTTGCAGTCCAAAAGGTGTTTGAAGTGCAGGCACGGGAAGGGGGGTTGGAATAGCCAGGGAAAATGAAGTGAACTTGAGAAAGGGCTCCACCATCGTGCTTTTCTGTGGAGCTCTCTTTGTTTCCCAGCCCCTCTGTTTCCTGTCGGACCAGGCACTCTGGGTATGATGCAAGAAGTTGAGCTTGATCATGATGATTATCACTTTATTTGTGAAATATGCGTACTTCTTTTGTTAAAAATTCATTCATATAATTAATGTATAATTAAATAATGCAGCTATTTACATGCACTTGATGATTTGATATGATTTACATGATTAACATATGCGCTGTCTTTAAATTTTGAATAAATTGTCAGTTGTGGCAATTCAAATCTCCTAAAAATTGTATTACCGTTGACACAGTTTAATAATTATGTTATAAGATTGGAAGTATCCTTTAAATTTGACTGAAATTTCTTTTTCAATATCCATAGGTGTCCAAGGGACGGGAGTGTCCATGAAATATGGATACTTTGTTTGTTCTCCTTACATGTTACTGACTTTCGATACCAGAGTCAGCTTTTTCTCCCCTGCCCCCTTAACATTTACTAACTGCTGATGAGCTATTACTTAGCTCTGAATTGATGAACCTCACAAGATTATTAGCAAAAGATGGCATGCTTTTCCACTTGTCAATTATGATGCAAGAAGGCAAGGGTCACTTGTTACAGTGACATGGATGGGACCCCTTACAACAGGCTTGCTTTGGTCCAATGCCCTTTGACCTTTTACCTTTTTAAGAAAGGGTATCCACTCCTTTTTTGAGTAATGTTTGGACCAGCAAGAGAAGAAGGAAACACTTTTGGACCTCTGTTGGGTGTGCAGTCTACTCCAAAGTCTCCTAACATAGGGGTTAAGATAGAAGGCATCTGTTGTCCAACCATCCCCATCGGACAGTAGGGCTAACTCTATTTGGACTAAGTCTTCCCTGGAACCAGAGTCCTATTCACTGCAGGTGAAAGATCTTGTGAATGTGCCAGCAAAGATCCATGGAATGGGAGTGCAACCAAAGGATGTACCTTGCTCCTGGAGACCTTGGAGTGGGTCTCCTAGCTACACAGAAGTTAAGGAACAGCTTTTGGCCTTGATTCCCCCATTAAACCACATGTGAGCTACACTAACTGGACATCGTCTGCCTGTACCAAGCTTCTTCGCGCCACTTGTCATTTGTTCCTGGACAGCACTGCATGTTGGATCAGTTCACCAACCGAATCAACTCCTCAGGAAGCTCATAGAAGCCTTGCATGACACTGTTGAGCCCAAAAATACAAGAAAGAGGTACTGTGAAGAGGCCTTGTCCCATGATCCACCTTTGGGACCATAGTGATTTTTAAGCCCTCTTCTCTGCCTTTCTTTTGAAAGCATATCATTTGAACTGTGACATTTCTGTAATTGCTTGCCTCATCACGCCTGCTCAGATACCAAGAGTGCTATACTATGTCAGTTATGCATTTTCTGTGTTCTCTCAACTGTGGTGGAATTTTGTTAATGTTTTTATTTAGTTGTTGCCTTTCTGATTGTTTAACTAAGTATATATATTTTCCCAAACCTTGATTGGACATTATTTTATTTTTCACTCTTTGCACTATTGCTTTTTGGGTTTATTACTGATATCACTGTACACTCCTGAGAGTATATCCTGTCCTCAGCCCACATTACCACAAAAGGAGAAGAGGTGTACCCGTCCAGTCCAGTCTGTATAACTTTTATGATTGAGATCACCCCTAATTTAGTAGTGGGGGTGGGGGTCTGAGTAGGTGGTTTAGCCATGACTCATCCATGGACTCCTAGAGCAGTAGTGATTTCATTACAATGATTATAAGATGATGCAGGGCATTCTACTTCTGAAAAGGGGGGGTCTGTTCATCAGAACCCTTTCGAAATTCCTAATGCTAAAATTATAGTGCACACAGGTGCCTTGCTGTAACCTGTCTACTGACAAATGCAGCACCAGCTCTGCTGTGGTATAGAACAAGGTGAAAAGGCACCTGTGCATTCCTGACAGCTGATTGGACATAAAGTAACTGCAGGCAGAGTTAGCAATTGAAACTTTGCACCTCTGATCTCAATTATAACAACAGGCGTGGCAATGATAATTTGTATTGGCATCTAGGTTGAGTGTCTCCACAGCTGACATATGGAAAAATAGTCAGGATGCTGCCTCCTTGAGTCTTCTGTAGGGATGGACACACCTTCCACCAGGGCATAGTAACTTCCCCCAGGAGGCCCACTGGTTAATGTGCTTCAGAGGCAGCACTGACCTAACAGAGCCACCATAAAACCAGGGTGCAGATCACTGGAATGCCTTTGAAGCCAGCAAACATGGAAATGGGGCGGAGTTAGAGTACTTCAAGAGGGAATGTAGACTTGGAGAGGGGTTCCACCATCTTGCTTTCTGTTAGGGCGTTCTTCCTTTTTCTTGTCCCCTCTATTTCCTGCAGGCAAGGTACTCTGTGTGTGATGTCATAAGTCAAAGGGAACTTGTTACAAAAACAGGGATTGGACCCCCTTGAAGCAGTCTTGCTTTGGACCAATCCCTTCAGCCACCTTGTCTTTAAAAGGAGAGGGGCACCCTCTAATTCTTTGATAAATTTGTTCACAATCAAGAAAAGAAGCATGAAACACCTTTCGACCACTGTTGCAGGTGCAGTCCATTCCAAAGACTTCTGCCATAGAGCCAAAGATAGAAAGCATCCAAGGCAGGGGAGAGCTCTGTCCCCTAACAATCTCCTGGGAACAGCCGGGGTGATTGCTGATGGACCAGGGCCTCTTTCTGCTGGCTGCACTGGAACTAGGCTCTTTTTTACTAGAGGTGAATGATCCCCTTTAGGGGCCCACCTATCCACCTAGAGTGTGAGTGCATAAAAGAAGGACTCACCTTAATCCTGGAGACCGCAAATTGGGCCTCCCAGCAACCCGGAAGTCAAGGACAAGCTTTGGGCCCTGATTCCCACACAGAAACACTTGTGAGCTAAATGCTCCAGGACATTTCCTGCCTGTCCCAAGCTTCTTCTGGCCATGGGCCACTGCTGCTTGGCATCACGGCGTGTTGCACCCAGTCAAACAACTCATCAACCCAGTGCTGAATCACCACCTCTGGAAACTCCTAGATGTCTGGCTCAATGCTGTTAAGCCCCCAAGTGACAATAATAAGTTACTGTGAGAAGGCCCTGGTCCCCTAGTCTACGTTTGGGACCATAGTGACTTTTAAGCTCCCCTGCTTTGCCTTTTTCTTCTAAGACATTCCTGAACATTGACATTGTGCCAATTAGGTACCTGCACACCCCTATCATTTATCCAGAGAGCCATTCCACATCAGTCCACATTTTCTGTTTTCTGTACAGGGGAAGTATTATTGCATGTTTAAAAGTTTATATTTGTATAGGACCTTAATTGGATATTCTTTTTTTGTAACCCTTGTACTTAAGCTTTTTAGGTCGCTACTGTTATTACCCTTCCTTGGCCTGCACTAGCACATAAGGCTAGGGAAGAATAGTCATTTCATCACATGGGTACACTCAAGCCAGATGGCTAATACAAATGTAGCTCTGTCATGCACGAGTCACTGCTCACCAAGCTGACAATAATAGGTTAACCTGGCATATCACAGAGGCGCCCACAGGATTCTCTGGTAAAAATGTTGTGCGTTTTTTAAAGACATTTGATGTGATGTTACTCCAGGAGACATGCACCCTGGAAGATCTGGTGCTACTTGTATTCTGCAGCTATCCTATCTCTGCTTCTAAAAAACCTATGGGGGGGGGCAAGCTATTCTTATTAGGGCTTATCTGGTTTGCTCCATCAAATCTTTTCACACTAACCTAATCTTTCCGCTAGAACTGGGGAATGCTTGATGATAGTACATTTTTACAACAGTCCCAAAACAGCTTTCTTATTCGCGTTTATCCTGTTATAAAGAATTCATGGCAGAGAAGGTAGTAAAAGAGTTACCATCAAATGGCCTCTTGATTTTGGGTGGGGATTTCAACCTAAAAATAGGTAATGCTCCCCCACAGAACCTTTTTGATGATATTGAAGATTCAACTTTTGGTATCTCGGACCCACTAATGCAAGATTCCCGTCTTTGTGCAAATGGACTGTTATTTTATACTTGGCTAAGGGAGTGTGGGCTCCGCTCCATTAATTGCCATCTACCCTCAGACAATCCTGGCCTGTATACATTTATAGGCCACCAAGACTATACAACAATCAATTATTTGTATATACATGCAAACAAATGGCACATCATTGAATATTTTATGGTAGTCAAAGATGTTTGTAGATTAAATGGCAGCTTAGCTTTTCTTCACCTAATGACATGTTGCATTTAACTGGCATAGAAATAAACATAAACTATAAAAGAAGAATTAAATGGGGGAAAATAGACAAAGGATCTATACATCATAAAATAATGGCCCCTAATAATCTTCATTTTAAACGGTTCTAAGTATAGATGCAGACCATCAATTAATTCTATCCTCCTTGAAAGAGTTTATGTTAAAGAGCAAAGAAAATATCCAAAGAAGCTCCTCATCCAGTGACAAGCACAGCACACAGGGTTGGTTCAATGATGATTATAGAACTGCAAAAGTTAATCTACCTGCTGTTTTGAAATAATTAGCTTAGGCCGAATTGGTTGAGGCATGTGCCGTGAACAATTCTAAAAAGTTCTGATACCTAGTGCCAAATGGACAGTTATATAAATGTAGCTCAAAGGAAATTGAAACGAATGTTGAGGACAGGGTCTGGGTGGACGATTTCTCAATGCTATACCAAAGCACTGAGGAATCATTCCAGGAAACACAGGCCCAGTCTATTCTGATGCTGTCGCTAAAAGAGGCAACAGAGGTGACCTTGAGCCATGCCCATAACCATTCCCCAAGCCCGGAATTCCTGAAGATCTCTTTCAAGACTTGATGGAAGTCTGGGCCTCCTTACTCACTATTACATATAACACCATTATAAACACAGGTAGAATTTATTTTTCCACTATTCAAAAAAGGAAACTGAGCGTGTCTGTTAGCCTACAGGCCCATTTTGTTACTTGACACTAGCTTCAAGATATTTGGGAACGCTCTACTAAAACGACTAGAACATTGGAAATGCTCAAATAAAATGATGGCAGATATCCAATTAGGATTCCGACCAGGCCTGGGTACTGGAGAACAAGCCCTAAATCTGTATCTAGGGACTGCATATTCCCTCCACATTAAGAAAGAGCCTGTCTTCTTAGCATTTATGGACTTGAACTAGGCCACTGACGAAGTGAATAGGGCCAATCGTTGGCACATGGTCAGGTCCTTGACCGCCCAACTGACTTGCAAAACATACTCACTGCTATATATCAATATAACCAGGTATGTGTCAGAAGTGGTGACCAGGCTCATTGCACCCCGTACTCACTGAAAACACTTTGTTTAACGGACACTCTTGTTACAAGTAAAATAAAAAAATAAAAAATAAATTTGCCATTGATGGTAAACTATGCAACCATAACTCGCACCACTGCCATGCACTGCTAACATTAACATCACAAATTACATCGTCAATGACATCACTGATGGTATCACATATGTGAGGTGGTTTGTTTTTGTTCAGTGACAGTATTCATTTTAAGCTGAGAACTGTGGTTATACCACATTGAAGCTATGGTACACATACTGTAAAGGTCCTGTGCATGCAGAGCTTGACCTTGTGCTATATTCTGAAGTTATTTTCCCTAGGTTTTACCCTGAGGTCATAATGCACATACATAGAACAAGAAGCAGGTCCCATGCATATAATACATTTCTCAAGAATGTAATATTCTTTGACTTATCATTGTACTATCTAAACATACCATCTTAAGAATACTTTAGGTCTAATGATCCATACTGCATTCATTGTTTCTCTTTATGTCACGTTTGATTGATGTACTCACAAAAAACTTCACTACAAAGTTTTTTTTTTCAATAAGCACCTTGTATGTGACATGGAGTAGTTTATTACAAGGCTATTAATCACCTTTGATATGTTGTAAATGAGACTGGAAGCAGTACTCCTTATACCGACGTTCTATTTGCATTGTTACACAGTGGTAATATCATATGTAATGTCATCGGTGATGTCATTGCTGATGTCATTTGTGATGTCATCATTGATGTCCTGGATGTTAGGGTTTTGGAGTTTGATTATCCAGGCATTTGTTTCTCCTCAGAAGTTATGGGAGACTGCCATATCACGAAACAGGCTGCGAGAATGAAACAGTAGTTTGGGGGGTATCTCGCTTTATGGCTATGCACAAATGCCAACCGCTAACTATGATTAACTTTTTGTTATTTCAAAATTGTATTGATTCTTAAACATAGCAAAGAAGAAACAATGAACAACATCTTTCAGGCACTATGGCATTGCGCAATATGTTTCTTTGTTTTCATCCCCTCCCCCATCCCGTGGCAGTCTCTCCCAAAACACCCAACTGAACCAGGCATAGCGTAAGATCAAAGACCATCAATTGATCAGTGTCGATAAAAGACATCACCTACGGCAGCACACCCATTGATTCCATGGAGCTAAACACGGGGTACAAATTGGAACAGTAACCCCTGATACATCCAGAACTCCAAGGCCTGGTACAACCATCACACAACAAAAGCTCCTCAACACCACATATTCTTTTTTTTTTTAAGCTCCATCCCATTTCCATATCGGCACTCCCTCCATGAAGGGCCTCTATGATCCGTTCTATCCAATATATATCTTTAGCCTTTGACAACCATTCTCCAAGACCAGGCAGCTGTTCTCTCTTCCAGTAAGTTGCCAGACATGCCCTGGACGACAGCAACAAGAAATATGCCATATGCGGTAGACCCCGTAACTCCCCATCTCTGTCCTCAAGACCAAATAGCACCAGCATGGGTCCATAGGCAGCAAAATCCCTTCCACCTCCTTTATCCATCCCACCACCTCCGTCCAATACACCTGTACTCTGTCACATGACCACCACAGGTGCCAATACGTGCCACGCTCTCCACCATTGTGCCAGCAATATGAACTAACCCCAGTGAACATCCTGCACAGGCAGACCGGGTCATTTTGCCATCTGTGGAGTAGCTTGACCCTGTGAAGCTTATGCTGGCATGATATTGATATCTTAAAAGCTCTACAACACATCTTGCTCGACAGCTTACCATCTGTCTCCCTACCTAGGTCCCTTTCCCATCTGGCCCGGAGCCCATCTGCTCTACTCATAGTTGCTTCAATAAACGAGGCATACAACAAAGAGAGCAAGCCTTAGTTCTATAAATGTGTATCCAGAATGTTCACTGTATGACTGAGCTCCCCCTGGACTTGCGTTTTCCATTTGTCTGCCACGCGAACCCCTTTTATCTGTAAATAGGAGAATACTGTCAATTGCCCTCTGTGTAGAGCTTCCTCCAGTTCCCACATCAAAATGAATTGTCCCCTCTTCCAGAGCTGTCCCACTCTAGCCAATCCTGCCTTGAACGATTTATGTTATCCGACTAGGTCTAGAATCTCCTCCCTTATACCTTGTGCCCACAGATGCCTCATGGGTGACTGCCATAAGGTGATTCCCACGCATGCCGCAACCCCTACGCCAAATATTCCAAATAACCCATAAATTGGGATGTTCCAGAATCCTGCATGGAATTTTCTCTCTAAGGACTCCAAGCCACTCCCCCACTGTAGCTGGTCACAGATGATAATTTTCTAGAAAAACCCATTGCTTGCCCCATCTTCCCTCAAGTGGGGGACTAGCACCCTCAACTGCAAAGCCTTATAATATGTGCGAAAGTCCGGGAGCCCCACAACCCCTCGCTCCTTGGGTAGCACCAAAATATTATAGCAACCTGCGGCTTCTTCCCCTGCCACAAAAAGCGAAGAGTATGCCCGTTTACATCCCTAAACCGGGCGTCCAGCGCCACTATCTGGAGCATCTGAAACAAGTATAAAACCCTAGGGAGGAAGCTCATCTTTAAAGTGAGGAGGTGGCCCATCCATGCCATGGTGACCTTCCCACAATCTAGCATCTCATCATACAATTCAGGGAGCAAAGTTGATAGTTGGCTTCACGTGCTAACTATGTTCTTAAAGGTGTACTGTACGAAAACTAAAGCAGCTGTAAAATATGGTGCATCTTTATGGGGCCTTTAAAATGTTTCTGAGCTCCAAGTTATTGAAAATGATTTTTTAAAGAAGTTATTGTGTCTCCCGGTGGACACACAATTAGGTATGAGTTACCTGGAGGATGGCCTTTTACTGGAACCAGTTTTATGCTGGCTGAGAATTTGGTCGAATACTATGGCGACACTAATTCAGCTTATTGTCAATGAGATTTTAATCAAGAATGGTGCCTTTAGGATTCTCTGCACTTCAGTAAATTCAGATATGTGTATTAAACATCAATACAAAAGAACTTTTGACTCCATCCTGTATCCTGGATAACACCATTTATAAAGATCTTAAAGCACGCTCCATTTCTTTTGTTAAAGATAGAGGCGAGCCTCGAGAGCTTTTAATTCCTTTTGATCAAAGACATATTATCATTTGTATCCCAGATACAATCCAGGACTTTCTTGTGTGGAGCAAAAAGATCTATGGCAGATTTGTAATCACAAGAGCATTTTTTAATTGCATAACACTTAAAGCAATAACGGCAGAATGTCTAGTACAGGGTGATGATACTGCTGTGCATTGTGTTTTGAAGCAAATGAAGATATGTTGCATTTTATTTGGTTCTGCCCAGTCTACTATCATGCCAGAAAAATAACAATTTTATTGGTCCTAAGACAAGATGGTTTTTCAGACTGCCTCCCATCTTTATGTTACCTATTAGCAGCTAATTCACCTCTTGTTGCTTGGGCATTAATGTCACACCCTACACAGGCTTTTAAAATAAGAAACAATCATTTTGGATTATAATATTTTTTTATTGCTTTGTGCTGGTCTCTAATTCTTTCTTACTGTACTTCTGTCTCATTGTGGCTGATGATTTTATGGGACGTTCCTTTTTGATTCCATCTTTTTTCTTTCTCTAAACAAATGTATGACATGTTCTATAAATTGTATTGTTTTATGGAATATGTATTTCCGCAATAAACAAATTGACTGACTGATATCCAATACTTGTGGCTGTTTAATTGTGCAAGCGAAGTAGCAACCATGCCATAACAAGACATGGCATATATTTAGATATTAACATGTCTCAAGGCTGCGGGGGGACATAAATATAAGGATGTGACCCAGAGGTGCAGACAGTTTAAAAGCCACCTATGGTAGTTAGAACTTTCTGTTCCGGCAGATGTGTCCCAGAATGCATAGATGACTGTTGCCACTGCAGGGCAGTCACTTGGTATGTCAGTAGACTGTTCCCGCATGTTTTGTAATGGAGCATTATGAAAGGAGGAGTCTGATTAGATGGCCTCTCTTTCAGAAACAGAATTACCTGCATAATTGTATTATTGAAAATCAACAAAGCTATCCCACTCTCACCAGATGTCTTTCTGCCACAGTTGCTTTTACAAATCACACTGATGACGAGGCTGAGGTTTGTTCCACACAAACCCACAATTGCTGCCCTTCTTAGATCACATGCGCACTGCTACTGCTGTTCCATTGCCTTTTCCTTTTGTCCACCGTTAACCGACCTACAACTAGCTTCTGAAACAGCATTAAGGACTACTTGCCTCTGATTGGAACTGACTCCATCGCTCTGCCTTTGGACTTCCTAAAGACATGAAAGGAATAACCCTCCACCATTTCTCTTGGCCACCCCTCGGGATTCAACCATTCCATGGTCGTTGCAAAGTTTCAAACATTTGAGAACTGCATATAACATATGGATGTTGGCCGTTCTCTGCTACAAGAAAAAAACATCCCTTTTTCATCGCAGGACAATGTTTTATTAACCTGGCTCCTACAGCAAAGAAACATGATGGCATACGTGTGATGATGTATACCAAGAGACTTCACTTTGCTTTAAAAATAGGTTTGGCCTCAAAGGCAATGTAGTCCTGGAATTCAGGAGTTTACATGTGCCTCCTGGGTGACAATGGACCCAAGGGTGTTGCTAGGTCTGCAAAAGATCTGGGGCTACGCTAATGTTGGGGCTGTCAGGACTGGGGGCTAGTTAGCCTTTTTGGTAGTAACCCCTGAACTTCTATCCACGGCTACAACCAAAAGATTCAGGGCTATAGCTCCCTTAGCCCCCCCTAACAACACCTCTGAATGGACCAGTAGATGACTTTGTGGTGACCTTAAGAGAATGCTCCAGCACACGTTTGTTGGATGCTATAGGAAACCAGCTCATAGTCCACTGCTGTAAACCAAATGTTCAGGAAGGGCTTCAGTTGAGCTGTGACTCAACCCCTAGCCCTGGATATAGCCATCACCAAAGGCATGGAACAGGTATTGTGTTGCATGGGAAAAGCCGAACCTCAGGAAGAAGTCTGTACAATCAGAGGAGGAAATAGGTCGGAAAGGAGAGAGCTATTATTTTTATTATTATTATTATTAGTGATCTTTTATAACATGCTTAATAATAAAGGTGATAAAGAGGACATATGAAATTCTGGCAGTCCTAACCGCATGGAATTCAAGAACTTCCAAGACTAAGCCCGAATCACAAGAGCTGGTAGCAATAATAAATGTGTACTGGAACCCCCAAAAGACTTCAACAGTGAACATGTGTGAAGAAGTAATTAATACAATTGACGAAATCTCTATCAACTACAAATCTTTCAATATCATGATCTGTGGTGATCTTAACTCCAACTGCGCAACGTCCAGTTCAAATGAAAGAAATCGATCTACTAATTCAACCGCGCTAAACAGGGGTTTGGCCTGGAACAGAACCATGAAATCTCGCAATCTGTACAATTCGGCTTCAGTGTCGATTTCGGAGTCCTTGCTACCAACCTGGGAACGGGTCACATCTTCGGCAACTCTTGATTACATTTTCGTCTCCGACTCCCTACACCGCAACATTGTCTCTTTCAATGTGATTAAAACAAAGCACAGTGACCATAATTTATTACATCTCAAATGTAAACATCAGGAGACTCTTTCGCAATTCTACGTGTCCGAAATTGAGACAAACTCACAACACACCCGTTTACGAATGATTGCCTCGGACGTCTCCAAACTTAACGACCAGTTCACAATTCTAACTTCAAATCCTATAGTGCAAGACGAAGTGGCTAGATCGAGCTACATTCCTCTTCTCTTGGCCTTTAAGAAACCAAGAAAAACCCCGAATATGATGTTCGTCGAGCATACCCACGAATACAATGCAACTGTGGTCACAAAACGCAGAACGTTAAGAAAACTAAGAAGGAAAGCAAAAAGTGCAAATTCACCATCATTGTGGGAAACTCTAAAAACAGAAACCAGAGACTACAAACAATGGCTGAAAAACTCAAGGAACCTTTTATATCAAGCTGACGCTGAACTGATGCTGAAAGCATTAGCTAACAAAAAATCTCGTGACTTCTGGGCAGTGATAAATAAACCAAACAAGATCTCAAAATCACACATGATAAATCCAGTTTCAGAAGCAAACTGGATTACACACTTCTCAAATCTGTTCCAAGAACCAGAAGCAAACAAGGAGGTTTTCATCAGAGCGGAGGACTCTTCGTGGGTGGACCTGACAGATGTGAGGGATATCAACAACAAAATAATGAAACTAAATTCATCAAGAGCAGCTGGACCGGACGGCCTAGCAAACTGTGACCTAAAGCAACATCCAGTCGAGTGGTCAAATCTTATAAGCGCGATTTTTAAACTCTGTATGGCAAAGAAAACAGTACCGGAATCATGGTCTCAAGCGTTGATCGTTCCCATTTATAAAAAAGGCTCCAGAGATGACCCTGTGAATTATAGGCCAATAGCTCTTCTGGACGTCATTGGGAAGATTTTTGCCTCTTCCCTTCTGTGTCACTTTCGGAAATGGGCGATCTCAGCAAACTGCTATGATCCTCTACAGACTGGCTTTCAGAAAAATGCAAGTACCAGCGCAAACATCATGTGTCTGACGATACTTAAAGAAAAAGTTCTGACAGGTGGCCCTCGAGTCTTCCTTGCTTTTGTTGATTTATCTCAAGCGTTTGATCGAGTGGATAGGCAGAAACTCTGGGCAAAATTGAAGACATGGGACTGTCCGAATACAATCTTAGAGCCCATAGTCAGCCTCCATAGAGATACCTCCATCAGAGTCCGCCTAAACAACGCTGGCCTCACATCGAAATACATCCAAACATGTCAAGGGGTAAAGCAAGGATGCCCCCTGGCCCCAGCTTTGTTTATATCATTCCTAGGAGATTTTAAGGACAGCCAAAACAAGATCAGATCATTTCCTCCCAAAATAGGCGCGACTCATATCCCAAGACTGCTGTATGCAGACGATTTAATCCTACTTGATCTGACCCAGGTTGGTCTCCAACGTCAATTGGACAATTTATCATCATATATTCAAGACAACAACTTGGAGATCAACGAATCTAAAACAAAGATAATGATTCTGCAAAAAAGGGCCATCAGAAAAAAGGTGCGGTTCCACTGGCATCTTAACGAGAAACAAATTGAAGTGGTGGATTCGTTCAGATACCTGGGAGTGTTCGTGGACAGCTCGAAGAAAGCGAGTAGTATGCAAGTCAATCTATGGTCAAAAACCAAATGTCTGACAGCACAGCTGAGAATGGTCGACCGAAAATACGGAAAGTTCTCCCTCCAACCGGCCATAAATTACTACAAGGCAAAGATTGTTCCATCACTGACTTATGGCATGGATGCCATACCCTCCATTCCTCCTCTAATTTGGCAAAAATTGGAAGGTCACATATGGAGAGCCGTCCTGGGTCTACCAAACTCAACTCCGAGTGCCCCAATTAGGCGTGAACTTGGCCTTCTGTCATTGAAGGCAGTGGTGGACCATAGCTCTCTTCAGTTATATAGGAAAATTATCCACCCCGAAAGTTTGGAAATCTACCAAATAATGGCATCAGAACTGGAAAAGGGTTCTAATCAAACTATGAATAAGTGGGCTGTGGACCAAAAACAAAAATTACATCAAATCGTGTGCACAGAAGCAGAACTGAAAGACAACCCAACCAGGATAAAAACAAAACTGGAATGTTGGGACTGGATTAACACCATTGAGTCAGTATCCTCTTGCAAACTTCTTGAACACCTTCCCATGAACACCAACAAATTAAAAGAACCGATGGCGTATTGCAAGAAATATCCCGATAAATTACTGATGAGAACTTTTCTAAAAGCCCGTCTAAACGTCTTACCGACTGGAGAAATTTTAGCGATTAGAGCAGAGTCGGAGAAAACAAACTGTAGATTATGTACCAATCCCGAGGTCATTGAATCAATAAAACATCTGCTGATGTGTTGTCCTGCTCTTCATCAGGCGAGGATTGCATATTTCTCCGCCTTGACGGCAACCTCCTTTGCAGGGAATGAAGATACTTGGTGGAAACGCCTGATAACGGGCGAAAAGACTCAATGGCACACGGCTGCCGCAAAACTTTTAAACTTGGCCTTGGAAAGAACAAAGGCGATTCCGGAGGTTGGCGCATGATTTCACCCACACTGAATCAAATTGCCAGGCATGCATTACTCACTACTTATCTAGCAAAACTAGGAGTGGACTCCCTTCAGTTGGACTGAAAAACGCTCTTGTAAAAATCTGTTTTCTTTATGATTAAATACAAGTAAATAAAAAATAAAAAAAAAAAATAAAAAAATAAAAAAATAACACGCTTAATACCAGAGATAGGTTTCTAAGCACGGGATTGGGATTCAAACCTGTGTTGCGCTGCGTTGTCTTGCTTCCAAGACGAACGCATTGCCCCTAAGCTATCCCCCCTCACTATGCTCCAGCAAATGTTGTTTGTCTGGGGCACCATTCTGTGGAGGCCCGTGGAACACACCTAGTTAGCCCATCAGTCTCCAAGATCTGTTATTGAGCCATGGATCGCTATGTCACCCATAAGCAGTGCTCATGAGTCTTTAAAAAAGGGATTCATTTGTAAGCTGTGCACAGAAATAGTCAAACATCACATCCATTGCCAAGCTATTTCAGTCGTTTGTTCTCAAAATGATCTTTGCTTTAATGCAAATTGCCATTATTGGGTTCCTAGAGGAGATTAGATGCTGCTCCACGTGGGCTGGGGCTTCACCTAACAGCCCACCCACAACACTCTGACCGCACCATCCCACTCTTTAAATCCACCCCTCCCTTGGACCCGAACGGGGGGAGGTTTCTTGATTAACATTGTTCCATTTCTAGCACTGTCCACAACGGAAGGAATGAAGAATAGGTATTTTCATTTCTTATTAGTATAAAGCGCTTCTGATTGTATTAAAGGTGCAGATGTATGTTTGGTGTTGGACTTTCTTTTCTTTAGCTTTCAGCAGCAAAGACAAATATCCAACAAAAACTACAAATCCCAGCAACTTCTGGGTGTTTCTGTAGTTGAACCTTTACCAACACATGGTGTAAGCTGACCAATCCATATAAAGATGTCCCTTGTCCATCCTCTTTCTTTGATCTCAATGAACACAAGTCTAAAACACCAGTCAAACAGACTCAGAAACATCCCAGGGACAAACAAGTAATCCAGACCACCGTAGTGGGTTGTTCGCCCTATTTTTTTAGCTGCCCTAGCACGCTCCGTATGGGGCATGGAAGTGTAGCGGTGTTGTGTTTTGTCATTCATGTTTTAAAAGGTTGCATGGTGATGATAGAGAGCATGCTTCCTGATGTAAGGGTTGGGCTATCCTTAAACTTTACCTGAAGCAGAGCGTATGCCCTTCCTGAAGTTGGGAGCTCGTGCACTTCAAACTTTGACCTGCTTATTTCTTTTGATATTTTAACCAAGCCCTCCAATTTTGTGTTGTGTTCTCTCACCTTCTTTAATCCCAAAATTGCTCTCTTGTTCTCTGCAGCTATCATGGGCTGCACCCATGAGTTTCTTTTTTGTTTTGGTGGTGGAGCCTAGACCTCTGGGACTGCTCGCCGGATCAGTGTCAGTGGAGGAGCCATGCAGTTAGGGGTAGAGGTAGGTCGTTTGTGGTCTGGGTGGTAAGTGTATTCCCTAATTATTGGATGTAGGTGGAGCTGTAGGTGTCGGTAGTACAGCGGGGTCAGGAGCCATTGGGAAGTGTCAGTCTCCATCTGTTCTTTCAGCCATGGCTTTTCTTCTTAGTCTAATCTCTGCTCTTATTCGGCACCTTCTATCTGCCTTGACATTGCTTTTGCGTTCACTGATACATGCCTGGTGGGTTCTCCAAGCTGGGGAGAACCCGGCTGCTGTCACGAATCTTGGATGACGTTATCCAACGGCTATCTGGGTGCCCTAAAGTTTAATATGGTCCAAGCTGGTTGCAATGCATACGGTTACTAGATCAGGTTGCCTTCAAGTGATCAGAGTGCTCATGAGTGCTAGCTGGGAGAAGAAAGGTAGAGAGGGTGAGAGGCAATACAGTACAACAGAACAACATCCTCTTTTCGGTGAATTTGTTGTTAGAAGGACTAGCTGTGGAGGAAAAGCAAAACAAGCAAACATTACAGTAATATAGTTCTAAGTAGGGTTTGATGTGAAGAGTGCTATTTGTCCTCGCTCCGCAGGGAGAAAAAGCAGACAGAGGCCCCAGTAAGGCTGTTCTGAATGTTGGGTAAATGAATGAAGTGCTTCAAGAGTTATAGTTGTACAGTTCCAATCTCCACGCCAAGGGAGAGTCAGAGGCTTCAGGTGTGTTGTTCTAGTTTGGAGTCTGTGCATACCATAGTCCTCCAGCTGGCTTTGGATGAAGGTGACTAGCCCCAGGACCACCGGTGATCGCCCAATCACAAAGCAGGCAGGCATAAATGGAAATGCCTGCACAGGAGCATTACGTCACGAGAGGCTGGTTCTAAAAGTTTCAAGGATCCAGCACTCATGGTGTCAGCCGGTCCCTCCACCTCTGCTTATCATGCAAAGTGGAAAAAGTGGGCAACCACAAATCATAGTGCACTTCTAACAGAGTCTCATCTGTTTAATGAGAAAGAGAGTGCAATATCCCTTTAAGTGCGAGAGACGGACGTGCATGCTTCCCTAACCCATTCGAAGAACGACACACAATGCACACCTGGGTGCGTGCACGAGACACAGGAAAGCAGGTGGAGGCATGCAGAGGTGTGTCAGAGACCAAAGTGAGAGCTGAAACAAACGTTACTCATTAACAAAGCTCAAGTTTAACTCAATGCTGTGAGTATCATGTTCTCTGGGGAACCCAAATGTATGGCATAACTGCAAATACCACCGTGGCAACAAGCTGCAACCAGTACTCTGCACCCAGAACCACGCACCCGCAGCACCGGATTGGGTGTACTACATTTCATCAGTTCTTGATTACGAACGTTTCCTCAGCTAACTGCTATGCAAGGAGTGTCACTGCTCTGCAAGGAGTGTCACCCCCGCTGGCTTTTCTTAAATTCTCAGGGCAGTAATGAGAGCAGTCTTTCTGCACTGGCCCTTTAAGGACCAGGACACGGCATGGGGAATGCAACACGTGGGATGAGACGGGAGACAGGAAACGGATAGGGAGAAGAAAGGGAATTCAGTATTGCAGGGAGGAGAGAGAAATAAGTAAAGTAAGTGATTCCCTCCATCTGTGCATGTGGCCTCGTGCATCCACACATCCCCCAAACAAAGCCCACCTCCTGTAGCTTGGACCAAAGAGAAGGATTCCTTTAACACATACATTGAAGCCATCGAAGGTGCTGAATTTGCATCTGCTCATCTAAGACCACTCCTCCTAAATACATTGAGCTCAGAATGGCAAGGCCTGATCTCCATCACTCATATGGCAGTCAACCCAGGCAGTCCTACATGTGATGAGGTATACAAGGAGCCACTTGTCCGGCTGGATAAAGTCTCTGGCACGTACATACACTTCGCTTTGGAAGGAAAGAAGCTATACAGCTGTGACGGATTGCCATTTGGCAAGGGTGTGGACGCCCTGGCTTTTTTGATTTCTATTAATTTAATAAAATGATACAGGTACAGATGGAAATCTGAGAAAGGGTAATCTGCTAATCAGATTCCCCTTTCATAAACCCCATGTTAAACGCATAGTGTGTGCCTGTGCCCTGCTGCATCAGATCCTGATCTGCAGTGTCTGCTCTATCTGTGGCACAGAGCAGGTTCAGAGGTCACAAGTGCCCATTTGACAGCTGCAGTGACAGCAAAGCCTCTGCAGCGCAGGGGCTGCATTTAAGACATGTATCCCTCTACCAAAACCTTATTATGAGGGTATTGTTTTGGTGGCCGATACATCTTTAAATATAAACCCTATGTGAGTGATGGTACAGTGAATAGTACTTCTCATATTCATTACAGCCACACCAATTTGATATCACATGTGTGAGCCCTGTGAACCCAGCTCAGCTGTGAAGGGATTAGGTGTGTTCTTTCCATACAATGACATCCTTGCCGCTTTGAGCTAGTTTGCCTTCATACCTACAAGACCCTCTGGAGCTACTCTTGGCACTCTACTGCCTCAAACTGCCGTATCGCGTATTTACAACTGTTCACCGCCGCACTCTGCTAGTCAAGCGTGTCATTGCATCTGCTCGGACTACACAAATCTGTGTCTTTCATCCCGTTGCTCGAACTGCCAGCATCTTCACTGACCCATCTCCAGTCAAACCCAACCTGGTGGACTCTCAAGCCCCGATCATCAAATGCTACATCTACCGCACATCCATTCTCCGGCCTCTTCGCAATCATACCGACTGTTAAACTGACCGTGGTTGCCCTCACGATCTGAAGATCCTAAAGCATTCCATTGAACAAATCTAGGAGAACTGCGCATCCAGTCACCAGCATCTTCACTGTCATACCGATCGTCAAACTGACCCTGGTGGCACTTACAATTAGCCCTATTCTTGCATTGCTTCCAAAACACAGAAAGCTCCTGTTTGAGCTCCAATTGACACTACTCTCCATCTAGAACAACTTGCCTACTGCTCCCAAACCTCTGAATTGCACTTTCACATCAGTTCGATGTTGCAACACAACTGGTGAGTGCGTCATTCCCCCGGCTCGTACCTGAAGCTGATCATTGCACATGCCGTCTTCGAACCACCTGTTCGATCCGCCTGCATCTTTGCTACAGATCTTCATCAGCAGTCAACCAGTCCCTGAAAGACCCTTCAAATTGCAATCTTCGAACACTGCACCTGAGCCAACGACTCAAACTGTGCATCCAGTCACCAGCTGCTTCACTTGCGAAACCGACACTGGTGGCCCTCACAATGCGCACTTCTTCGATCAGCAGCAAACTTCAGCTCGACCCAGCTCGATATCTCCTTCCCATCTGTAACAACGCAGCCAACACAGTGGAGCCTGATTAGAACTGCTGGACAGCATCCAGAAGCCTGTCTCAACACTGTCAAACTGCCAAGAACCATGAGAAGGTACAACTAATTATTAGCTGCTCGCTTGGTCTGGGTATGGGCCCTAGAGACTGGATAGGTCACTGATTCCCTTCTACCATCAAGAAACATCTACCTTTACAAGAGCATTGTGGTGATTACTTAACTTACCCCCATGATTCATTACTGTGAGGGCTGCATTGGGCTATCTTTGCTTTTTCCCTGCTCTTTCCTCGGATTGTGTTTTGTGTAGTGTTTTTCTATTAAGTTATTTTTGGAGATGGTGTGTTAATTATAGTATACCCATTTTTTATAGAACCTTGATTGGGCATTCCCTTTATTTTGGGCTGTTATGCTTTGCTGTTTGGGTCCTACCAAATCACCTTCATACCCCTCTTGAGAGTATAGCCTTCCCTCAGCCCAGGGCCGTCACAAAGGGGAGGAAGGGGGGGCAAACAGCCCCGGGACTTGCGCTCAGGGGGGGCCTCGCGCAGCTGCTGCTGTTATGTCACGAGAGAAAGGAAAGATTTGTGCGAGGTGTTTGTGTCATTGATAATTTGCTGGCTGCAGGGGCAGTGCAAGCCTACGGGCAGTCACAGACAACGATACAAAAGTTAAGTGGGGGGTGGGGGGAGTGGTCCACCCACTGAAGACTTGTTAATTTCCAAGGTGTGAATCACACCATGAACAACAGGCTGGCCTGGCCTCACTGCTGCCTGCCCTGGATGCAGGGTCGGATTGGTGCTATCTGTCAAGGACCTTGACGACTTGGTGGGGGGGAGGGCAGTTTTCTTGCTGGCCTGCCTGGGACGGTTTTATGAAATTTTAATTCATCTTTCTATGAACATTACAAGTAGTTTGCCGCACAGCCGGGGCCACGTCACAGCATTGTGTGCATTTTATTGAACATCACCAGTGACACCAGAGCATGGTTTCAATTCTTTGTTTGAATGTTTCCCTTTCACGCTCACGCTCGGTTCTCAAGCGTGGCACCACTCACAGGCAAAGAACCTCTGGGCTGGAAGGCTCTTGCAATTGCAACTTGCTTTTGCCCACGCAGCAGGCCGCGGCCACACCAGCAGCCAGGATGGCGTTGCTGTCGGTTTGGATGCTATGCAGGGGGGGAGGGAGCAGAGGGGTTGGGTTGGCTGGGGCCGGGGCGGTGGGGGCGGCAGCATAAATCATCAAAGCAAGGTAACACTCATTGTTACCTTGCTTTGATTTGCAGCATGATGCATGCATCAGGCAGCAAGCATGCAATCCTATGTGTTGTCAAGGGGTGAAAGGTCGTGTCTCAAGCAGAGATTTCTTGCTTTACTTATGTACGGTGCCACTGGCCAAGTGCAAGAAATGAAGGGGCCTCACCACATTTCTTGCCCCGGGCCTCACCTCATCCTGTGACAGCCCTGCCTCAGCCCACGTAACTACAGTAGGCAAAGGAGCTATAGCTCTGAACTGTGCCTGTTTCACATTGCTTGTTGTGTTAGCTCTTGGCTTGTAGAGGTGTTAGGGCTGAGTGAGCATGTTAGCCTCTGCTCACCCTCTACCACCTGACTGAGTTGTCCACCACAAGTGTATTTGGGACCATGACCTGAGTGATCAGTTAGTGCTTCACTCTCACAAGGAAGAAATATGAAGAGGCGCTGTGGTTGCACAAAGATCCTTCCAATGCTGAAGCTACAATGACAGCGAAAACCAGAGAACATTTTAGATTTTGCATGAAGCAAGCAACGCACACTGAAACGAAGGCTGCAGTTTGTGCCGCTCAACGAAAAAACCATACAATGACAAATATATCCATGATGAGAGATGATCACCCTCGGGGTGCCCTGTGAAAGGTATAACACCTGCATGCCAAATTGGCAAATGCACATGTGTTTTGGTTTCGGCAGGAAAAGCCACATTCCCAATCAAAGCCCAGCAACAAGCCTGCAATGTTCTAACTGCTCTAAGTGTGGCCTCCCACTCAGAATGTGCCAGTCTTAAATTACCGAACTATGGCCATGGTAGATTCTGCTGAACTTGGAGACAGTATTTGTTTATTTATTTATTTATTTAAATTTATATAGCGCGCTAGCAGCCCATGGGCAGTGAGGCGCTGTTACTTGCAAGAGCTTAGTAGGGGTCTTTACGAGTCTGATGGTAATACAGCAGTAATTCCCGTTACCGTCGTGGTGAGCGGCGGAATTAACGCTGCATTACAACCTGTTGAGAGCGCGCACACACCATTGACTGTAATGGCAATTCTGTTGAAGCAAGGTAACCCGGGTGTATTCCTGCCGATCGTCGGCAAAATTACAGTTACCGTTTGCTCAATCAGCGCTAATTCCACCAGTGGAAATAGCACCACCACCGGAGCAGGGAGCATGGCACCTGCCATTTCCAAAAACTCAATCCATCCTCAATCTACCACTTCGTGTAGCCACCCACTGCAACAGGCGATAGGAATCATGTCCCAGGACAGAGCCACACCAAAGGTGCCAGAACACAGGCTCAGAAAGCCCAAATTCAGTGAGCAGGAGCTGGAGGTACTCACAGAAGAAGTGGTGTCACATGCCGATGAGCTTTATGGGAGCCGTAACAGGAAACCTCTGTCCAGCGCACCTCAGCCTTCTGGGCCTCCATTGCACAGAAAGTCACTGCAGTGTGTACAGTCCCCTGGGATGGGGAGGACTGTAGGAACAGGGTGAATGGCATCATGGCGAGGGTGCGCAGCCTCCTGTCACAACACTGGCAGGAGGCACTGGCCACTGAAGGCGGCACCACAGAGTTCCTAGTCTTGACCCTGTGGGAGGAGAAGACCTCCTCCATCCTGAACATGGAGGAGATAGAGGGAGTTGGTGGAGCCGAGGCAGGAGCCTGCAGCCAAGAACAATCTGGTGAGTCCGAAGGCCCCCTTCCACTGACAATACACTGTGGGGTGGTTGTTTGTGCGCAGTGAATCAACACCACCTGTGTGCTTGCAGGTCCAATGGTGTCACTGCATGCAGGGGTATGTGGGCAACTGTGCATGGAGCCGTGCACAGCAGAATGAAGGTGCATGGGTGCACATGTAACCAGGTGCACCACCAGGGCTTGAATCAGGGCCAGAGCATTACATAAGCCCCCGTAGGCCCCCCTGCTCAGGAGCATCATCCAAGGGCCCCTCCAAACTGACGTTTGGGGATGATGACGCGCTATCTGAAGTAAATGTGCCCCACTGACATGCTTGCGCTGGGTGTACAAGCACAGCAGCAGGGCGCATGTCATTACAAAAGGAAGCAGATATCAGACCAGCATGGGGCAGCTGCCCAATGCTGGTGTAGCAACAACATCCTATGGAAGTGTTGAAATCCCCGCGTCAGCACGGGAAGGGGGAGTCAAACACTGAAATGGATCGCTGATGCCAGGCGCAGAATCCCCCCCTCCCTCTGATGCGGGGGGGCCAAAATCACTGTAAACTCACCTTGGCCCTGTGCAGCACCCATGTGGGCTAAGTAAGGTCAGGTGCCAAAGCTGCCCCCACCCCACCCCGGCCTCCCTGTGGAATGTCCACTTTAGCAGCATGAGGGGCAAAGAGCCCCTGTCAATAGGGAGTACACCCTCTGCAGCCTCTAAACCCACATTGCTGTGTTCATAGGCAATGGCCTGAAAACAACCATGCACCACCATCCACATGCGTGGGTTGTCCCTCCACCATACAGCATGTGTAACTAGCAAGGCAAAGCACCAATATGCATGTTGACTGACTGCATGTCATTGTTCACCCAACAGGGTCACAGCCAACTCAGGAGCAGGGGTGTGAAGGGACATCAACCTTGCATGGCCGGGCTTCTGGGACCACAACATCGTTCACCACCCGAGCACCAGCCAGCGACGGGAAGGGCATGCATATGGTACAGAAATCAACACCAAGGTCCAGATGCATCACACATGCCAGCACTGGCACATTATCTGACGACACTGCTGCAGTTGCTACACAGCCAGAACCTGCAACTGCCCACAAAACAGCTGGCCCCAGAGGACGTGAATGGAGAGCCAGATGCTGGCAGGCACACAGTGCACGCTGTGCACGCACCAACTCACCTGGCACATGATCTCCCAATGGCACCTGAGCGGGACACCCAGCAACGTGACCAGCATGCCCAGGAGTCACAGGGTGACACTGATGGCTATTCATATGGGTTACCCTGTTTCCACCTCAGGAGTCGCCATAGCCCCCAGTCCATCATACATCCTTCACAGGAAGCCATATGGAGGAGGCTTGAGGACATGGAGCAGCGGCAGGTGCGCTTAGAGACGCTTGCAGAGTCACAGGTGCAACATCTAAAGGCCATCCGTGACTGTGTACAGGGAGCCTCATGGAGTATAGTGAGGGCCATGGAGCGGGACAGACAGCAGTCAGCCACAACATCTGCCCTCTGACTGTTGTCCGGGAGTTGACCAAGTGCATCCCGGACTTTGCAGAGGCATTGCCGGCCAACATGCTCCTTGCTATGCAACTTAACCCGGGTCCCGATTCAGATTCATCCACCTCTGTCATCCGCACAGAGGGGTCACTGCCTGGCACACCAAGGCACCACTCTGTGCACAATCATGCGCCAAAGGTGCTGGAGGACACTTGTATGGGCAAGAGGCCACAAAGGTGAATGTAGATTTGTATATAATAGGCACAAGGGAGAGGTGGAAGGAGGGTGTGTTATGGATGGTGTTGTGGGGAGGGGGTGGAAAGAGGGTGTGTTGGGGATGGTGTTGTGGGGAGGGGGTGCTGGGGATGGTGTTGGGTGGGGAGTGACCATTTTCCCATTACACCTTAGTTAACCAGAAGCAATGCCAGGACATTCCTTATTGTGTCCATGTGTTTAATCACTAATGTGAAACAATATACCGTGGTGCATGGCAAGTGGAGAGAAATGTGCTAAAAACAATTGGCCATGAGTTCCTGATGAGCCATTCATCATGCTCTGATGTCATTCCGGCCAATGCATCGAAATGCCTCGGCCACAGGCAGTGTATTCCCTTTCTCAGCAGGTGGCATGTCCACATCAGGATGTAGAGGGGCATTCGTCCTGAGGTATATATTGTGCAGCGTGGCACAGACCAGCACAATTTTCCCTACCTTTTCAGGCCTATACTTAAGTTCCCCTCCGGTATGGTCCAGGCACAGAAACTCAATACAGTCTCTGGTTCTGCTCTGTGCGTCATTGTAGGCCAACTCCTGTGGCATCTGTGGATCCTGCACAGGTGTCATGAGCCACGGCAGCTGCAGTTATCCAGAGTCACCTGCAAGCAGGAAGGTCAAAGGTGTCACTCACAGTGCATTGTGTAGGTGTTGCCATTCACTGCATCGTCTTGACGGGCATTATGTGCATGTATTATGGGGTTCATTGCACCACATGTCTTGCTGTCACAGTTTGTGCATGTTTTATCGATCAGTATTTGCATTGCTGTGTTACCCCATGCACCCAGCTCACTTGAAGCAGTTGTCATTTCCAGGGTCTATGGTTGTCATGGGAAGACAACATGGTGCCTGTTTATGGCCTGTATGTTCCTTCCAGGCATGTGCCCTGTTGGTTACTTGTACCCCAGTGGGTTTCTGGTGTCTGCATCACTTACTTGATGGCATTGTGTACATGAGTACTTGGCTGAGGAACTGCCAGGGTTACTGGCCTTTGTTGGCATGTCACACTTTGTGATACAATGATTAAGGATCTATCACGTTGCATTGTGGCACCTGTATCCTGTATTCATGTGTGTGTGTGTGTTGGTAGTCCATTGAGTCAATACACATATGCATGTTCATATGGAATTATCCAGGATGTACTTGTCCTGTGGGGTGTAGACTATCATTTGTGCGGTAAGAGGGGAGGTCCTACATGCACATGGCCTTGTCATGGCAAGTATTTTGCTGTTATGCCCATGCAACACCACCCCCCCCCCAAACTGTGCTTGGCTGCATTGCAGCACATTGACATTGTATGGTGGCACTTGTACTCACCCACTCTCCATGTCCGTTGTCCTCTGTGCCTCTCCATGTATCCAGGTGTACTATTGCATAGGACCATGACATTGTGGGTCGAACCATGAAAGCAAGACACATCAGTTTGTGATGTACAGGTCTGGATCATAGGTCACCTGGACGTTCAGTGAGTGGTAGTACTTACATAGCGGTACACAGCTTCATGTGCCTGGCCACCAATGCTACATGGGTGCAGCCCAGGGCTTCAATGACATTTAGCATGTGTGCACATAATGGAACCATGCTTTCATGGCGTTCACATGTGCTGGGGTGGTGGGCAGAGAGATATACTATGAAACATGGCGTAGGAGTTTTCCAGCACCTGGCTAAACACGAGACTAAATGTTGACTGTGGCATGCCATTCAGCATAGCCTCCGAGTGCTGAAAAGTGCCACTTCCTAGGAATTGCAGGACGAACACTAGCTTTAGCAGTGGGGGCGCAGCTGTCCTGATGTTAATCCTGCTCTCAATGTTTGTTTGTTTGTTTGTTTTATTTGTATAGTGCACCTGACCCAGGGGTATCTGGGCCCTAGTGAGTAACAAGACGGTTACATGTTATAGTTCAAACGCATAGTACATATGACACATGGTACAAGGCAAGAATTCAGTTAATACACATAGTACAAGCATGAAATCAGTCATGAACATAGAGTAGATACATGCGTACATGGTCGGGAGGGTATAATTACCGAGTAGTCAGGGATGCATAAATGAGAGGAAAGTTGGGTTAGTTCTGATTGAGTAGCCAGGCAATGGCACTACTGAATTATTTGAATACTTGGATGGATTTAATGTCCGGTGGGAGTTTGTTCCATAGTTGGGAGGCCATTTCTGGGAAGCTAGAACCACCTGCTCTTTTTAGATTGTATCTAGGTAACACTAGACAGGAGGTGTTGGTGGATCTTGTAGTGCGGGTAGAGGATCTCAGTGTGAATTTGTCAGTGAGATAGGGTGGGGCTAGGTGGTTCAACGCTTTATAGGTGAGGCAGAAAGTTTTCAGGTCGACATTTTCTTGTATGGAGAGCCATTTGCAGAGTTTTCTGGTTGCTGAGATGTGCTCTCTTCTAGGTATGTTTAAGGCAGCTCTCAGAGCATTGTTCTGCAGTATCTGCAGTTTGTTGAGTATGGACTTATTGGCACCTAGATAGAGACCATTACAGTAGTCCAGTTTGGACTGTATGAGTGCTCTGGCTAGTATAAGACAGCTGTTGGGTGACAGTAAAGGTCTGCATGCCCTGATCAGCTTGCCTGTGTAGGCGGTGGCTGAGGCAGTCATGTTCACTTGTTTAGTTAGATTGGAGTTGGCGTCGAGGTAAAAACCTAGAGTTTTTACATTTTTGGCGATCGGTATGTTGTTCCCATCTATGCTTCTACTGGTGTAGTTTGGGCTGAGTATATTTAGGTTGGTAGGTGAGCCAACCAGGAGGATTTCAGTCTTGTCATCATTCAGGCAGAGGCCGTGGAGGGCCATCCATGCCTGGATGATGGTGTAGATTTCATTTATCTGAGATACATCTGTAATATAGATGCCTGACAAGGGTAGGAGTATCTGGGTCTCATATGTATAGTTGGTGTAGGTGACGCCCAGAAGGTTCAGTTTATCAAACAGTGGCTTTGTAAAGATATTATACAAAGTAGGCGAGACGCATGAGCCTTGGGGCATGCCGCAGTGGATGGGTATAGGGTCAGCCGCTGCTGAGGATGAGAAGACACGCAGCATGGTCCTGTTATTGAGGAACGACTGAATCCATGTGATGGCGGTGCTCAAGAAGTGAGCTGCCGTGGCGAGGTGATCACAATGTACCTTGTGGTCGACCAGGTCAAATGCCGCTGACAGATCTAGGAGGAGTAGGATGGCCACTCTTCCTTTCTCTTTTAGTTCGTCAATCTGGCTTTTGAGGTCAACAAGGGCAGTTTCCGTCCCATGTTGAGGTCCCCTGGATTGTGGTGAGCAGATCACCTATGACCTCCCTGTTGAGCTGGTACAGGATTACCAGCTGGCTATGGTGAGGGTTCAGGGGGAGGGCCTAACCCTGGATATGGGTGCTCGCCTTACATGGCGTCTCCTCCTCTTCCTCCTTCCCCTCCTCTTTGCACCCTGTGCCCTGGGCTGGTTTTCCTGTCTCTGTAGATCCAGGTGCTGCATGTCCCATCTCGCAATGGTCAGTGGCAGCATGGATTTGGAACATGTGTTTGGGGAAGGCGTGTGCTTATGTAGCTCTCTTGAGTGGATTGGGTTTACCTGTGGCTTTATTTGTTGCACTTGTATGCTTTTAACTCCACCTGGAAGCTTGAGGTAACTGCGCTGTGTTTTCGGTGGAATTAGTGCTGAATTTTGGCAGTATTACTGCCGTGTCCAGCCTTGTGATAGGACGGTAATACCGCTTTGGTGTTTCGGCAGTAAATCTGCTGGCTGTAATTCCGCTGGCTGTAACACAGTCAGCGGAATTACCGCTGACTCATAATTCGGCTGACATGTAAATGTGGCAATAAATCCATTACAGCCACTTTTAAAGTTTAGCACCAGACTCGCAATGACCCCCAATGAGTTTCCAGCCATAGTCGGAGGGTACACAAACAGAAAAAGGTGGAAGAATGGCAGGGGCTTACACTTACTTGAGCTGTGTCTGAAAATAGGGAAAACGAAGTGCCTTTTGGCATGGTATCATTATGGGTCCTCCGTGCACAAAGTGCTATGAGTCCTAGGCACACAACATGTTTGAATGACGGCTCATCCCTACATGCCCGGCTAATGATGTCATGTCTGCAGTGTGTGACTATTGGCCGAATAGTTAGTCGCCTTTCTGTTCCTTTGCATTCATATCCAAGACTGCCAGTGTTTGTGTTGATGCTCTCCAAATGAGGGCTATGTGTCTACCCCCCTCCTCCATGCCACTGTACCATCATTCTGTGACTCCTCCATATTACCAGTGAGATGCGGGGTTTCCAGAGGCCTCAATGCACTGATGATGTCAATTCGGGCACCCTGAGTTTTGATGCAGAGACCTGGAGAAGAGTTATAAGCAGGGGCTATCAATGCCTGAGCTTGAAGAGTAATCCAGGTGTGAATCTCTTGCTTTCTGTGACATGGTGATACACAGATTAATCTCACTGATGGCTCCCACAAAAGCAGAAACATATGTCTATGTTTGCTGTTGGTACTCTTGTTCGGAGGAGAATTGCCTAGCATTTCGGTGCTGGACTGCCCTTGTGGGTTGGACCAGACTGATATGCAAAATGATAGTTCTCCTCTGAGAAAGGTGCAGTGAGCTAGGATGTGGTTTTAGATCCTGCAGAGTGGGAACCACCCTAGAGAAAACGTTATTTGGCCATGTTAGTTCTCAGTATAGAGACTTCCGAATTGCGAACATTTGAAATGTTAGGGGTTTCACCCTAGGTTAGAATAGTAACTCAGATATGGACCCCTTGCTCTCTTGTGTACTAGCGAGGCAAAGATTCCCTTGACTGATGACAATCAGCAAGGCATAAACATATCTCTACGGTTGGTGCTCTTGTTCAGAGAAGAATTGCCTAGCATTTCGGTGCTGGACTGCCCTTGTGGGCAGGACCAGAGTGGCCCTCAGCAAAATGGAAGATCTTATTTTCATCTTTTTTTCGTCTTCTCAGTAGTGGTCAATAGTGGTAATGTAATATTCAATACTAAATGAAGACTAAAAGACTAGAAACAAGCATTTGTTTATTAGGTTGTGGGAGGATAGCTCAGAGGCAACATGCTCGCCATGGAAACAAGGTGACATGGAGCAACACATGTTTGATCCACGGTCCGGGCTTAGAAACCTCTGGGTATTAAGTGCATTATAAATAACCAACCATATCATATCATATTCTATTAGTAATCGACTAGTATTCAGCACGCTGAATAGTGCATGCTGCTTAAAACGAATACTATGGAATACTAAAAAAGACTAGCTATAGTCTTTGAATACTATAAAAAGACAAGTTAAATACTAAATGTGGTATTCGACTTTGGTAAGGGGGTATGCAAATGAATATTTCCTCTAAAAGGTGCAGTGAGCGAAAACATAGTTGCAGGCCCTTCTGAGTGGAAACCATCCCAGCAAACAGGTATTTTGACTGTGTTCATTCTCAGTAGAGGACCTTCCACCATTTCTCAAGCTTATGTATACATGTGTAGGTTCCTTAAATAGTTTAGTGTTCAAGAGATCAGGCTTGTCATGGTTTTCAAGAGGAACAGTGTTTATGGTGGGTGCAAAGCCCTGTGGTCTTGGAATACTTGGTGGGATTTTCCTCACTGGTGACTTGATGTCGTGAAAATACCTCTGCCAAGAACATTTTCAACATTCCCTGCAGCAATTAATTGTTTGGATCTGCTGAAGACAGCCAGTAACATTCCCAGAAGAACTACACTTTTAGGATTTCCCCATCTGCGGTCAGATTGTGCAGGACAGAATTGCAAGAATCAATGGAAAATGGGGGGAGTAATTACATTAAATCCATCAAAATACTGTGGTTGTTGAGATCAGCACATACTACACATCTCCTGAATGACTAGTGGGGGATATTAGGGTCGACCTGTCTGTTCAAAGGGTGCATTTGACCTTGTTCCCTGGGAGAGAAAGCGGCCCGGTGCCACATTGCAAAGCCAATGGGCCTCATTACAACTCTGGCGGTAGCCGTGCCTATAATACAGGCACGGCTGCCGCCAGAGTTGTTTTTTACTGGCACCCTGGAATGGGCAATTACCAGGGTATTACAACCCCGGCGGACCCGGTACTTGCCCATGCCAGGGTGCCAGAAAGAATTCTTCCACATTCCCATTTGAGCCCCATAGGGCTCAATGAGGAAGCCGGATGCACCGGCACCATCTGTGAATGGTGCCCGGTGCATCTGACGTGTTGTGCTCCCGGCTGCCTGTGTGCCCGGCGGGCGACACAGGCACCCGCAAGCACAACTCGTAGTCTGCCAGTCCGGGAACTACGGTACCGGCAAGCTTACCGGAATCGTAGTTCCTGGACTGGCAGACTCGTAATGAGGCCCAATGTGTATTGCCCCACACTCAAGCAGAGCTGTGATGGTACACAGTGAATGTTGAGGGGGCACATGCAAGAGGGTGACAAATAGGCACATATGAGTGACCAAAATGGGAAATATAGTATGGCCTCTGCAGTATCTTTGTTGGTGAAACACTTGTCAGTGTGACGTCTTTTTTTTATTAATTGCCCCATGAGTTTTAAAGCAGAACATACAAACACACAGACAGTAAAATTAGTAAGACGAGTAGAAATGGTTAAAAAAACAGGAGAGTCCAACAATGCAAGAGGAAGTAGATGAACAAACAGAGGGAATACAAACCTGGCAGTACGGCAGTGAAAATAAATTGAGCCCCTGTCAAGCAACCCTACTACTACTGTCTGGTTTCATTTTCCTGAAGACCTGGGGATCGTTTTCAGGGGAGATTATGAACACGAGGACGCCCTTCTTCCTAGCAGGAACCAAGATTTAAATCAATTCTGAATATATTCTTTTAGAATGTAATCAGATGTGGATTAGTGATGCCATGGAACATAGATCTGCTATGTTATATATAAAGATGCTTATCTTGGATAATGGGATAGCGATTAACATAATTGACAATAATGATGTATTAGGTGGTTAAGATATTCAACAGCTAAAGTAAAACATCTGCTAAAAAAGCCATTTATGAGTTTGGTCAAGAGAGAGATTTGATACAGTTAGCCTCGAAAAGCAACAGTGGGATGTTTCTACTACAAAGAGAGAATAACTGTGGGATGCCAAAATACTTGATTGCGTATCCTGAGGCTAAAATGATTCCACGCTACTTCATTTTCAAGTTTAACATGTCAGATTGTTTAGAAATTGTGGGGACAAGATATAGAATCTTGCGAAAGAATAGATGGTGTCGATTATGTGAAAAATCTAACATTGAAACAACGAAACACCTTATATGTGGCTCCAAAAGACTTAATGCAATTAGGTTAAAACATGTTAAAGCATATGACAACTGCTAAGATTTAAAAAAATTAAATGAGACGTGGGAGAAACTCCTTCATGGTCATGATCTTAATGTCATCTACCATATGATGATTTTTTATGAATACTGTATGACTATTCTTAAACAACACGCTGAGGATGTATTTTATTACGTTTTATAACTGATATTTTAATATAGTAAATGATCAATTTCTTTTTTAGTATTTTTTTTGTAGATTTTATTTTCTGATTGATATGTATTCATAATTGTTGATGGCGATGATGTTTTTAGGAGATGGGTAAAGCCTATTGTAGCTAAATGCATATTAAGCTAAATAAATACATTTTTTGAAAATCAATTATGAGATGTCATTATCAGGTGGCCCTGCCACCACCCTTCTCCCTTCACCAAGCTGAATGTATTCAATCAAGGAGACCCAAAGGGGAATTTGATTCTAGGCTTAGACGTAAGGCCCACTAATCAAACCTCTTATTTTCTCAGTTTCTTGGCCCCTTGTTGCCGATTGATACATATCATGATAGCTATCATTTTATCAATTGTTTCCGGGGATTGCAGAACCCAAGAGAGAGGAGTCCTATTGCTTCAATTCAAACACAAATAGTGCACATCTTTCTATGGGGCCCCACTATTGTGGTAATGTAACTTCAATTAAGAAATCTGGGGGACATCAACAAATGACTTCTCAAGAAATAAAATAAAGTACCTCTTTGATTAGCTGTCTGCCCAATTTACACCTAGGGCTGTTAGTTCCGCCTCTTGGTCTGAACTGTTTCCTCACAAAGCCTGTGGGCAATCTGGCGCTTTATGAAGAATTAAAATAAATAAATAAAATTAATAAAGTCTACCGTTCATCTCGAACACAAACATGAGTGCTCTTCATAAAGGCCTTTCTTTTTCTCTATTGTAGAAAAGCAGCCCTGCAGACTTACAGACTGTGTGGGCCCTCCCCCCATCCCGCCTCACTGGTATGTTGGACAGGGAAAACATGATCACGGTTCAAAGATTTTCCAGACTTTTTCCTATAATTAGAACAAGCTGGTGTACTGTAGTCAAGGTATTGGCTATCTAATGTAACCCACGGCGAAAAGACAACCATTCCGCTTCTTCACCCGAGCAAAGCCCCTTATCCGTTCACATTTTGTAGATATGAAAACATAACTTGTGTTCTCTGTCTGGCTAATATCACCTTGCACAATACTGGATCCCAGACATTGGCAGCCCCGAATTAACACAGACTCGCAACTTTCCTTACAATAAATGCACAAAATATTGCATAGAATAACTCAAAGCATACTTCCTCATTTCAGAGCAAGTCAGAGTTGAGTAACAGCAAGTGCTTCACCAGGCTGACTTTGAGAGGTGAGCTGCATGCCCAGGGTGGCCGAGGCGCATGAAGCGCGTGAGATGGAGTTGCATTGCAAGGCAATGGCCCTCATTACAACTGAGGTGCTAAGTGCACCAACTTTACCACCATGGTGTAAACTGCGTTTACACCATGGTGGATGGCGGATTTACCGCCCCATTACAAGGTGAGTGGGGCGGTAAATCCCCATTTCCCATTTTCCCTTCCCCATTCCCATTTTTGCCCCATAGGGCATAATGGGAGTGGGGAAGGCGCTAATTACGGCACCGTAAATTACGGTGCCGTAATTAGCACCAAGGTGCCTTAGCACCATGGAACTTAACGCCTGCAAAAAGCAGGCGTTAAGGTGGGAATCAGGCGTTAAGGGTTAACAGTGGCGTTAACCCTTAACGCCTGAGTTGTAATGAGGGCCAATGACTTACAGGAGAATCCAGCTGGAATCCAATCCCTCACCATGCTTAATGAGTCCAAACTCAACATCTGTCTAAAGATAGATTATTTCATGATTATGATAGGTTATTTATAACACTCTTAATACCCAGAGGTTTCGAAGCACGGACCTGGGGTTCGAACCTGTATTGCTCCGTGTCATCTTGCTTCCAAGGCGAGCACGTTGCCCCTGTGCTATCCTCCC
Source organism: Ambystoma mexicanum (assembly GCF_040938575.1). Taxonomy (NCBI): domain Eukaryota; kingdom Metazoa; phylum Chordata; class Amphibia; order Caudata; family Ambystomatidae; genus Ambystoma; species Ambystoma mexicanum. The sequence goes on from NC_090921.1 coordinate 1,345,020,051, forward strand.
GAGACAAGTGCTACAGAGTGTTTGCTTTCACTGGCACTATGTTCCTTGCTCTGCCTGGACTTATTTATTTATTGGATATTTATAAGGTGCTTATACAACAAGACAATGGGCCTCATTACGAGGCTGGCGGTCTGGGAAGTACGGTACCGGTAAGCATGCTGCTACCGTACTTCCCGGACCGCCATACTACGGGCTCTGCTTGCGGGAACCGTTTCACCCGGCAGGTTTTTCCTGGCGGGTGTAACGGCACCCGCGAACAGAGCACGTCGGATGCACCGGCACATGCAGAGTTGTGACGGTGCGTCTGACGTCCCCATCCCCATTCAACCCTATGGGGCAGAATGGGGATGAGGAGGCCCTTGATTCCGGCACCCAAAAATGGCCAAGTAATGGGTCTGCCTAACTCAGCAAGACCCGGTTCTTGCCCATTCACGGGTGCCGGAAAAAATGCAACTCCGTCGGCAGCCGTGCCATTTTTAACAGCACGGCTACCGCCAAAGTTGTAATGAGGGCCAATATTTCAAAGTGCCACGAGGCAGAACAGAAGGGAACAAGGGAGCAAATAAACAAAGAAATTGACAATGAATAAATAGAAGTGGATATCGGTCCTGCTAGACCTTGTGACATTCGGAGCGTGCAGTGAAAGAAAGAGGAACAAAGGGGGAGGTGGGGCGGGGGTAAGAGCTATTAGGGTCACCTAGGGAAGGAAGTGCCAAAGGTGCCCTTTGAGTGGGCAACAGGTAAGTGCATGCATGTAGACATCACAGGCGAAGAAGGAGGTCTATCGCCCAACAGATAAGTGCAGAGATGAGGTAAGCCACCCGACAGGTGGGTGTGGGCCCAGTGGCCAGTGCAGGAGGGCCTGAGGGTCAATTGGGCAGAAGGCCCAGACCCTATTGGACTCTTGAGCGACAAGTCCGCCAATCTCAGTGACGGAGGGGATGGTTAGCACGGGAGGGGGAGAGGGAAGGAGGTGGAGAAGTGAAAGGTCTTGAGTTGTTTGCGGAACTTGAGGTGGTCCGGTTCAAGGCAGAGAGAGAGAGAAGGAGGCTGTTCTGTAGGAGGGAGCCAGCCGGGGAGAAAGATCTGCCCCCCAGCTCTCTGCTTGCAGAACCGTTTGATCAGCAGGGAGTTGGGGCCAGAAGATCGAAGGGATCTGGAAGGAAAGTATTTGGTGAGAGAGCTGCAGGTAGCGTGGTCCCAGGCCGCCTTGTGGATGATGCAGAGGGACTTTACTTTAATCCTTTCAGCAACCGGGAGCCAGTGGACAGATTGCTTACTACCAAAACTGCTCTGATGAACTATAATGAGAATGCGACACGTGTCAGGAGTTGCTTTTGCTCCATTTCACTTTGGTTGGGATGGTGTTTTGCTCATCCAAAGCTTAAAACTTTGCTTGGAAAGATAAAAGCTCATGTCGGAGTGGATTGTCAGCCTACAGGTAAAATAGAGTGTCTCTGGTGGGATTTATCAGTCTCACTTGAGGCGTGCACCACCTTAAATAGGAACTTACCCAGAGTTCCTTTGCAGGATTGGTATCATTCCAATGATGCAAACAATGCCAGGACACCCTCCTGTCTGTAAGTCATTTGCATACCTGCCTCATTGATTCAGCACAAGCCACAGTGGACAGCCTGCTGATGGAGTGCAAAGGAAACAGCCAGCATTCAGCACTACTTCAGGGTAGCGGTCGAATTTACCCTGTTGTGGCACTCTGGAGGTGAGGTGACATAGGCTTGCCTCGTAGCCAATCAGGGATCTGCGAATGTGAGCTTTATCTCATGGTATAACCTGCACTCTGAGCCCCTGTTGGGGTGAAGGCCGCCATCTCCCGTCCCTGGCTCCTTCCCCCATTACCCCTGCCAGAGCCACACATCCCCCTCCATACATGTCATTTACTCTCCATGTTCGAGCACCAGTGAACATGGAACTGAGAACATGGAACCATAGCACTTAGAGGGTCCCACCACTTCCACACAGGATCCCGCTTTCATCTTACACACCCTTTCCTCACATCTATACCAGCAGTACGCCTGGACCTCCATAGTATGGCAGAACGGGCAACACTAAGCTATACAGATGAACACATTTCTGAAACAATCAGACTATGCTACATACTCAACTACCACCATAAGTTTGGTTCTTGAAAAACATATCGAACCACAACCAAAATTCGGGTTCATGGAAAAAAACTGAAAAAATCTAGGGTGTCCTATTAAATTATGTGTTTCCTTACATTTTGTGCAGAAATTTGTTTACAGCTGAGAACGTTAGCCGCTAGCTATTTGATTGACGATTGATATGTAATCTGTTTTGTGAATGATGACAAGGACAGAACTTTGTTTGTGATTAACTCACCGTGAATCCCTTGGTCTGTTATAACATTTAGGAGCACTTTAAAAACATTGTGATCGGTTATTTACAACGCGCTTAAAACCCAGCGGTTTCTGAGCGGAGACCGGAGATCGAACCTGTGTTGCTCTCTGTTGTCTTGTTTCCAAGGCGAGTGTGGTGCCCCTGAGCTATCCTCCCGAGACATTTGAATGCATGATTAATTCAATAATGATTACATTGTATTGTCAAACATGGACTAAAGTCTCCGGAAATAGTCGTGTAGGGATTGTGTTTATGCAACATCCATTTCTGTTTGTGCATGTATGTTCCCCCAAAACCCCCACCAGTTCCTATGCTCTGTGGGCCCTGCTCTCCGGAATAATACACTTCCCCCTTAGCCCATGCCACATATCCCCCTTATCTCATGCCCTCTCACCATTCCCCATTTACATAACTGAGTGTCTCCTCTGCGGCCCACCAGGCTCACTGCTTCCCCTGGTACAGCACCACCTTATTCCTCTGTCCATGGCAGCCGCCAAGCAAAGGGAGAAGGAAAGAGGAATAGTTCCCTTTTCCTGTTTCCCCTGACGGCCATTTTCTTTTGTTTTGTTTTTGAACTTTAGAAACAACAGCTGCTGCGCCTTTTTTCCAAAATCTGTTGGCATCCCAGCGCACCATGCCATGGTGCTAATAGCTATAACCCCTTGGTGGGGAGCGTTGCCTCTTGGTATTGGCAGTGTAACTTGGGCCCAGACCATTACCAAGCAGTAATGCCCATCACATCTGGTGTTAGAGCTTAGGTGGAATTACTTGCAGGCGTTATATTTATAACTGAACTGTTCATCCAGTGGGAACAGTGTGTTGGCAGCTGAATCGGAAGGGCCATTGGTAGGGAGTGTTTGGATGTCCGTTGGACTGTTGGAAAAACCTAACCTGTTAAACATGGGTATCTTTATGACTTGTGCTGATTTTGTTAGTAAAATTAAATTGCTCGTGTGAGGCCTTTTCATGCCAAAGGTCAGGCAATTATATGTCTCATGTGTGGGAATATCATGGCTCATGTGCCACATGTACATGGCTATGACAGAGTCATTGTTCAAGGGGTCACTGTTTCGGTTGTATACGAATTGTTTGTTTTACAACTGTTCGAATGACAATTGACCTTTTCACAATTGACCGAATTGTGAAGGTCAATAGTACCATATATGTGGGGGGAAACCCCCCACAACCCCCCACCCAACGCCAAACCCCCCAAAACTCCTATATATATATATATATATATATATGTATATATATATATATATATATATATATTCGGTCAATTGTGAAAAGGTCAATTGTGACCCTTTAAATTCGGTCAATTGTTCATTCGAACAATTGTAAACGAACAATTTGGGTAATACCACTGTTTCATGCATAAGAGGGGGTAGTTGCATTGCCATGTATTTTAATTCCAAAGTTTGGGTGGGACAATTTCATACTGCATTAGCGTGTATGTAAAAGCATGACGCAGTGATAATTCCGGGATGTGAAATGGCTTATATCAGGTGCAGGTCATGGGTGGCATAGAATCACTGTAACGGTCTCAGGCTGATGTGTGCTTTTTTGTGGTCCAGTTCGTGTTTGGGCTTGTGTTTAATGCCAAGGAGATTCCGTGGCTAATATTGGGCAACTGTATGACTGCCACAGAGAAATTTCATAGCATGATCAATACAGGGTTTGTTGAGCACTAGGAACTGTGAGTTGCTGCACCTTTTATTTCAAATCTCAAGTGCACTGGCAGCAGGTAGGTAGAAACTGGAAGGCCCATGGTGAATAATGTGTATGTCCTGGTAGCTTGGTTTTAGTTTCTACTCAATTGGCGCTTGTGCTGGAATTCATACACAGAGACTTCTTTTCCCACTCAGGTGAGCAGGTAGGTGGAGTGCACAAATTTCATTTATTCTTATTTGCTTTTATTTGGTTAAATCACTTTTTTGTCGAGTTCACTGTTCTTAGTACAGAAAAGTGTCAAGGTGTGTTTAGCATTGTTTACAAGTGGTGCCGACACTTGTTTCGACCGTCAAGGTCTTTATCAAGGCTAACATAGTTTAGAATATCCATATATTACCATATTTGACATTTATTATAACTGGTGAGAAGTGCAAGGTGAGTGTATTTGGTCGTGAGGTGTTTGACCATACAAGGTGAGGTGACATGGTATGGTCAGGTGACATGGAATTTTCAAATTGATATCACATTAAAATGGTCAGTCCAATTTTGTAAAATAAGCATTCAATGGCCAATGGTAGTGTAAGATGCGTTTGGTCAAGAAACATGCATACCCCGATACATGAGGAATTTTTGGTTCAGAGAAATTATATATTGGCGTGGCCCAGTTCAAATAACAGCATACATTGACAGGCAGACCTGGGCGGATGCCAAGCGTAGGTGTGAAACAGTGCTTCTTCTCGCTCGGCTGGTCACGTGCTTCCCACACTGTGAATTTGTCTAGTTTCTCTCAATTTGTGCATTGATTCTTATTTAGCTTGCTACTTGCCTACGCCTCCTTATCTTGACCTTTCAGAGACAGGATATTTTGTTCTTAAGTTTCAATTATATGTAGCTACTGCTCATTCCTTCTATTGGTATGACCTTGGCTCTCCTGGCACGAGTTGCATCTGCCGAGTTTCGATTCAGCTGTCTCTTCTCGTTTTGCTAGAATATGAATCTCTGCTCATTCAGCCTTTAGTAACCTGAGTTGATTCTGCTTCGTTTGCAAAGTGGAATTCGTTTGAGGTAGATTTATGTATAATGGCGATTGCCGCACTATTCTTTTATTTAGCGTAGCAAGCCGTACTGTTTTCTTAGCTTTCTTGCGGTTCCAAGCATATGTACAGGTGTAAACTGATCGACTGTGTTCATTTTGCTTACAGCTTAACTGTCTTACGTTTTTGATAGCATTCTTTCACTTTAAGTTCACGATCTCTTTTCTCATGGCATTTCGTCTCTTTGTGTCATTCTAGGGTCGTCATTTCTTCTATCTGTGAGTCCGTCCGGGTCCTCGTGACGTCACCATTCGTCTTCCATTAAGACCTTTTTGGTTTCTTCCGGGACTGTACTTAGGCACTCTTCATTTCGTCTCATTTGCTGGTAGGGTTTTCTTAATGGATACCATACTGTTCATGGTTTTCTGGGTATTGGTACTTCAATTGGCGTTGCTCTTCTGATAGGTACAGGGCAGAGCCCTACTGCGGCTCTCTGCTGGTTTGTTTGCTCATCATACGTCACAATTTTTGGTGTGAACGCTCCTGGTACTTCAAAATGGGCGACTGGAGTGCAGGCTTTATTTGGGACCTCCTCTACATGGTAATATAGGGATATTCTAAACTATGTTAGCCTTGATAAAGACCTTTATGGTCGAAAAACGTGTCGGCACCACTTGTAAACAATGCTAAACACACCTTGACAATTTTCTGTGCTAAGAACAGTGAACTCGACACAAAAGTGATTTAACCAAATAAAAGCAAATAAGAATAAATTAAATGTGTGGACTTTACCTACCTACTCACCTGAGTGGGAAAAGAAGTCTCTGTGTATGAATTCCAGCACAAGCACCATTTGAGTAGAAACTAAAACCAAGCTACCAGGACATTTCATAGCATGTTTCTGGTCATTTATTGAACATGTTTCATGCTCCATAGTTCATGTCGAGCCATTGGCGGTAATCACGTTTCAGATAGAGCAACTTGATGACATTTGTGGGGACAATTTCCGCTAATTGTAAGGTCAGTCGGCGTAGCCAGGATTGTCTAACAATGAGTAACCGGTGAGGAACAATAAGATTGTAACATGCAATCTCATTGGCCCAGCCGGGGCGTTACCTGATCAGGAATCCCGCTCCCCATTACGTTCCTTCCTGTCCCCGGTGGGGGCGTGTAGCAGCAACTCAGCCAATGACGAGGCTTGGATGGGGGTAATCCCTGCTCCGAGCCACCACACAGCTGGAGGCTGCCATCTTCTGCTGCTGGGGATCGAGATAAGTGTTGTTCCCTCCCCTGCCTTAACCCCCCCATCGAAAGATTCCCGTCCCCGCCCTCCCCACCCCACTTACCATCTTTTTAGCCCATTTCAGGAGCGGACGGACTGGGAACACTTCCGTCCCCAGCACGTCTGCTCCCGATCCGTGACATGCCGTCATGGAAAGGAAGAAGGTAGTACACATAGTCCCTTCTTCCTTTCCATTGTGGCCATTTTCTTTGTTTATATTTTCCCTATTTTTCGGGCCGGAGTACTAATAGCAATAGGTCCCTTGCAGGGGGGCATTACCACTTCAGGTAATACCCCAGGGACTTCTATGGGCCCTGGGCATTACCTGAAGTGGTAAAGCCCCCCCTGCTCGGGGCCTATTGCTTAAGTGGAGTCTGAAGCTGATGTAGTTGGGCCCACGGCAGTGACATTAACATCTGTAAAGGCCCACACAATGCTGCTGCGTGGGCATTTACAGATTTTGGGTAGGCCCTGCCCGCTCAGGCCCTACCCTGTATTTCATGCTGGTTCTTTGCACAATATCCTACTAATTGTGCTGAGAAGGCATCGTTTTGGTAGTTACAGGGTTATGCCTATTGCCGAGACAAAGTCATACTTATTGTAATGACAGTATAAAGTACTAATTGTAAGAATAATTTCGTGCTGAATGCCTAAACAACAGGCCGATTTTAGGAGCAGTTTATGAGGATTGTGAAGACAATTTCGTATTGAAAGTGTGAATGCGGCCGCTTTGGATTTCACTTGGTATTCTACTAGCTATGGGGTTGTTTTTCCACGACTGCAGAGCATGTTGTACATTTCCCACTAGGGCTGGGGCATGTCACGTGCTATTTTGGTGATACAGCACGCACCTCAAAACGGTTTCTCTTTCTGTGTTCGACTTCCCCTGAAAAAAAATATATATATCACAGCTGAAGTGTTTGGCGCCTGGTGTTAATGGGGGAAGGGTGGGAGACAGGGAAGGTGGGACTTTTATAAAAGCATTCCCGTATGGAAGAACACACCACCATTCCAAACGGGTTTCTTCAAAGTGCATCGTGGTTAGACAAAAAGCTGAGCCAGAAAAAAGAGAAATCTCACAGTGCCGAGACGCACCCGCCCCCCCCCCCCCCTCCCTTGAGAGATTGTCTGAACGCCACCCTCTTGAAATAAGCAGCTCAGGCCATTTTGTTTGTTTAACTTTCGTACCTTCAGTTTCAGTTTTGTGGCTCATGCTGGGAATTCACTTACTTCTCGAGAAAGTCGGCATGATGTGTTTTCCCCGTTTTGTGTGACCTTGATTCCTTTCACTTGTTGATGTCATTTCATGGGCATTTCAATGGCCGCAGTATCTTTAGGTAGCTCCTCTGTCTTTTCACTCTTTCATTGTTAGGATCCTGCAGACACATTAGATCTTACATATTCTAGGAAATGCATGGCATTGTCCCTTCCCCTAAGGGGACATTCTGTATATGTCATGTTATTGTGTAGCAAAACCAATAATATGACATACTACAGTATGTCCACTAGGATATTGGCATAATGGAATTCATTTCCACCATCTGCATAATTCCATATTCATTGTGATTCAAACGATACTACTGTATTGGGCCACCGGTATGCAACTCATGAAGGATATTTCTTGGCATATCCTGCCAGCACAGTCATGATCCGATTCTATGGGCAACCATGATTTTCAGGCTGATTCTTGGTATCCACTTTCAGCAGATTCCTGTAGTGCGCGTGTCATGATCCTATGCCAATCATGAACCAGTGATGAATTAATCGCTAGCTCAATCTTGGGTCAATCGTGAGCATAGATTGCAGTCTTCACAATCGCTCTGCGATAATCATGGACTCAACCTGGGCATCATGTGCTTAGGGCTTGATGCCATGATGAACTCTGCCTCCGTGTGAAGCTGGACTGCTCAGGTGGGCACTGTGGGCTGCTGGTACGATTAGCACTGGGAAGGTGGGGGGGACCTGGAAGAGGGCATCTTGTGTTGTGCTGCTCGGGTGATACTGAACTCATGAGAAGGGAAACGTAGTTTGCCTAAGATCTTAGCTTTCCTGAAAAATGAGGCAGGGGATGTCTTTTTAAAATACACCCCACAATTATGAGCTTCATAAATAGCTTGGAAACGCACCGTTCAATTTTGTCAAAATTCCCCACCAACCACCCGAAGCGTCTCTCAGGCCCCTCCACTTCCCTCCAAAGATATCTCCAAAATGCACTTGTAAAAAAATGCAACAGTTCTTTCACACTAAAAGTTTCGAAACAGAGGCGAAGGATCCCGAGCAAAAAAAATATTTGGAGGAAGGAGTTTAGGTGTGGGGGTGATGGTATTACAGGAGGGGCTGGGGTGGAGTCTACCTCACCCTCAATATCAGAGGAATGGGGTGGAGCCAGAATCACATTTTGTGGGTGCGTGGGACGGCAGGCTTGGTGAACGTTTTAAAAGCTGGTCGTGAGTGGGGAAAGTAACCCATTGGGCTGGCAATGTCCCTTTCCAACTTCCTCTCTGTTACACATAGGCTCCGTACCATTCAATCCAGACTGAAGCCTTTCTCAAATAAAATACGCCCTTTGCATCAGACTTCCCCGTTGTGGCAGCGTTGGCGGTTGCTGGGGAAACCAAAGCATTGAAGATGCCACGTGATACATCACCTAATTCCTTGACTACGGCTAACCAACGAGGAATCACTAGCCACGCCCCCCCCTTCAGTATAAATCGGTTTGAGGAAGCGAGTTTGGCGCTTCTAATTAGCGTTATCTATTCACCCTGTTCCGTCCTATTTACTGTTCGATACTTCCTGGCTACCTGACCTTGGAAGTCCTGACCATTCTATTTGGATAATCCTTGTCTGCCCTTGGCGCTGCCCATCTGTTACTGACCTGGAACGCTTCACTTGACTCCACAGTTTCCTTCTTGGATTCCGCCCTTTCGTCATTACTGCCTGTGCATTCCGTTGCACCAACTCCTGAGAGCTTCCCTCTTGGCCCCTCCGGAATCATACAGCCTGTGCATTCCACCGCACCAACTCATGGAACCATCTTCGTGGCCGCGACCGCTGTATGTAGAGGTTTCCGTCTTCCCTCGTCACTGGGAACACCCCTTGCTCTACAACACCGGGTGACAGCCAAACAAGCTGCCGCTACGACTCTCCCTTCACCAACAGTTCCTGACCCAGTCTATGAATTTCCCAGCACGCTGATATGCAGTTTCCTTTATTATTTCTATTGTGAATCACGCCATATCCTTTGGTCTGAACTTCCTCTTTCTAACTTCCATTTATTCAACTCTGGATTATTGTTTAACTTGGAACTATTAGGATTGGATACCTGTGCAATTTTGAACGCTCTGCTGCCTATTGCACCACCCCGGACCTAGTTGCGTCCCTTGTGCCGCCCAGGAAGTTACCCCATACTAATCGATCCTCTTTATTATTTTCTCCTGTCGTTGTTGTTCTTTTGGGAGTTTACTACTCTTCCTGAAGGGTAAGACTTGTTACGCTTACTGTCATTATAACCCATATTGGTATACACAGCTGGCTAAGTTGTTTGTCTTTTCCCTTAGGATCCCACCTTAGTCAACCCGTCACTCCCCTCCAGGTAGTTAATGTACTTAGAGTTCTGTTTAACTTTGCTTTACTTACAATTGTACTAAATCCTTGTATTTCCCTTTCAGATTGGTGTGGTGGTGTGGGTATCCCCGCTCTTTTGGGTAATCTACCACCCTGTCTGTCTAGTATATACAACAGGGTGGTATATTGGCAAAAAGAGTTACCTCAGTTAGAGGGAGTCTGGCCTGAGTTACCCTTTTTATTACGGGGTTGTCTCAGCAGTGACTGAAGAGTTCTGAATAGCTTCTTCTACTCATCGCCCCGGCCTGTCTGCACGGCGGTGAGTAACACTCTCAGCCAATGAGGCTGTATAGATATTACACCTTGGTTCTGCCCATTACATGCATCTTTCATACCAATATTAAGACGATGCTTAGTTTCACAAAGGGGTGCTAATGACTGAAGGCAGGGGCCATCTAAAAGCTGAACCCAGCAGTTAAGCCTTTGGCTTCATCGTCGAGGGTATACTCATTTTGCCTGGGCAGGCTTTTGTCCTCTGCCGCTGTACGTTTGCTGCTGCCACTCTAATGATTGACTAAATGTAAGTGATCTGCTCTCCTAGGGGAGTAATTCAACAGACAGTAGGATCCTGTTTCCAACAGCATCCCTGGGCTGAGCCTCATGGCAGAGTACTGCCTTCTGGTCGCAACCTCCTCAATGTGGGAAGGCGTAAGCCCTCCCAAGCCAGAGGCTGGTTCTGCCACTGCAGAGGCCGTTTCAGGGGGACTACACATTGAACCTGGGGGGACTTAGTCTTTTGCACTCAAGATTTTTATATGTAGCCCTGCTAGGTGTTAATAACATTGTGTTCACACATGCGCTTTACTGAGTACTTCTTACCCTCCAACCTAAAGCCTGCCTTTCGTATATATGTCTTTGCAGTGGTTTGAAACTCTTGTGTATAGGCACATAATAAATGCCATATTTATATCATATCAGTGGTGTAGAGAGGTAGGGCCTCAGTGGGCAAGGCCCACCCAAAATCTAGAAATGCCCACTCAGCAGCACTGTGTGGGCCTTTACAGGTGTTAATGTCACTGCGGTGGGCCCAACTACATTAGCTTCAGGCCCAACTTGTTAGACAATCCTGGCGACGCCTCTGTGCCTTTGTCAGGAAGCACCGGCATCCTAACACAGAAACCAAAGGATCTTCCTTAGCATGGTCGGGTGAGATTAATTTCATCAGAGGAAAGTGTAAACACTCTCTACCGTCCATTGGAAGCCCCGTATTCATGTCTATAAACTGCTGTTCAATAAGTTCTATTTAGTCAGTCCCCTAACAGATGAAACAAAATGCTCAGGTACAGGGCAGCTTCGGGCACTAACAGCACACGTGTTTTTTGTAGTTTCATACCCCTATCTTGAAAAGTTTTCAAATCCCTCTTTAAATCTTGGTATTCTTTCTCACTCTTTCGCTTTGCGTCTCCACCTTTTTCTTCAGTCTTTCCACATCAACTTCATTCGACATAATTGCCTCTCAAGGTCCTCAGTCAGCATCTGCCTCCTTGTCGTTCACCGCAGCACAACCCTTAGGGTCTGCTTAGCTCCATCCCCGTGCTATTCTTCTCATAATGTAGGCAGAAAGGTCATTTTATAAATGGGCAGCCCCCTTGACAAAGGAATACTGTATCGTTGCCAGCATCCTTCCTTCGTACTCCCTTTCTCCACCTGGTTATTTCAGCCCCTACTTTATGCATTTCAAATTGGCATCTTTTATGTATATTCATACATCTCAACTTTGGAAATAATAATACGGCACTGCTCCAGCCATCAATATGCCCTTTGTACAGTATTTCTTGCCAAAACCATGTTCATAGTCAACAAATAAAAACAAATATGCAGAAATACTATACTTATTTGCCTTTTGTGGGGAATGGAAGCAGGCAGTACTCTTCCCTATTCCGTTTTACTCTTTTTTTGAATTTCTCACTATTCTGTTTTCCTTTGCTTTCTTTTTCCCCTGTCTCTCCTCCTCATCTTTTCATCTTTCCTTGCCACACTCATCCCTCTATTCCACTACTCTATTCCACAGCTACTTTATCTCTTCTTTTCTTTCTGGCTCTTGCCACCCTTACTTCCAATCCTGCTTTTCTCTTTCACCCTCCATCCTTTTCTTTAAATATGGGGTGAATCTTTGTCTTCTAATTAATATTTGGATTCATTGTTTACCAAATTCCAGATATTGATCCCAAAACTCACATATTAACCCAATAGAAGTTCATGCTTAAAAATAAACCTCTCAATTTCAGGCAATATACGGTTTTCTAGAGAGCAAACATAGCTGCAGAGCAGCATAGAGCTGTCATTTTTGTATTTGTATTTATTTTGTAAAAATACTGTTCCATGTCTTTACAACTACACCCCTAATCCGCCCGTTTCTACTGCCTTTTTACCCTCCCACTGGTACCCCCACTCCATTTAATCCCTTAGCCCACCTCCATATATACTTAAACACTGGATACCAAAAATACACATACAAAATAAACACAAATACACAGTACTGCTTGTGGCACTCTATTTTCTAAAAACTGCTGATCTGCTCTTTGAGCCATCCAGACACAGGCTTGACCAATTGCAATGGACTGCTTCAAAATAGCCTAATTGACCTGCTGGACCGATGAACCAAATTGTTGGAAGCCATTAACACGACTGTCTGAAATGGCATCTTGATCCAAAGGGAGCCCATGCTCCATGCCTCTAACCAACTCAGTGTCGACTCACCATTGGTACAGCATAACTCAATTGTCTCAACATCAGCTTGATAACATCAAAGCACATAGGAACCCGTCTCAAGACTGTTGATCCCAAAAGACCAGATACAAAATGAATTTGAAGAGACAGTATCCCCCTGGCCCATCTTAAAGAGCCATACTGACTTTTAAGACCCCTCATTGCTTTTTAAAGATATATTCTTGAACAGTCAAATTGCTGATGAAGTCCTTTGCCTGAATAGTGCTGGTTATTTATTAATGTATATACAGGGGGAACAATGCCCTTTTGATCATAAAAGAACATTCAATAGATAAGAAAACAGATTTGATGGGAAGCAGTGAGTTTGATGGACATTCTGTCCAGGTTGTGAAGAAGAGTACATGGAACAGTCACCGGGGACAATAGATAAGTGAACATACATACATGAAGGACAACCAACATTTGACATTTGTAAGATGCAGGTAGGTAAGTGCACTCTGGGTTAGCAACCCAGAGTACCCTTTCATATCAAATGTTTGCATTACTTGTGTTTCTCTTAGAGGGAGGGGTATTCATTTAGTGTCTTTAACTAGTTGTGTGCATTGATTGTTTTTTAAGGTCCCTATTATCATAGAAACCTATTTTATTTTGGTACAATCTTATTGTTGTTGTTAGTGTTCTACCTGTTTCAGTTCACACACCTCCTGAAGATATAACCTGCCCTTGGTCTGCACCACGAAAGGAGGTGAAGGATGTAATACTGTTGTACTGTGCCTTTTCACCTCTCTGATTGGCATCACTGCTGGTTAAATAGTAGTGCTGGGCTGATTATCTGTTTAACCACTACTCATCCCTGTACACCTGCAGCGCAGTAGTCATTTTGTCAGGACTAATTCTCTGTACCTTACTTCACTCTTAGACCCGAGCCGAGTCCTGCACTACTGCTGGAGGACAACAAATGACACCAATACTTTCCTGGCTGGAGATGAGCAGTATCTGCCTGACTTCCATTCCCGCTCCCCACGAATTCTGGGTATGTTCCCCACTCCCACCACCTTCCTTCTACTCCTCTACTCCCTCCTTTCAAATGTGGGGGCAGACAGGCTCCTTCATTGCCACATGCCTTTTGGAAAGAAAAAAACAACAACCTGCACTTCTGTGTGGGGAGGGGGTGAGTCAGGGTGCCAGGTAGGGCTTGTGTTTTACAGGGTGGGTATAGTAGGTATGCCTCCATGTTAGCGTCTTGTGTTGTAAAGAAGGGCAGTGTGGTAGCCGGGATGCCATGTAGGGGTGCTGTGTGGGGATGAAGAGGCAGGACATTCAGAAGGAGTTTTGTGTTTTAGCGGGGTGGAGGTCTGAGCACTATGTTGGGGTTTGAGGGTGCAGGGCACCAGGTAGAGGTCTTGCATTATGGGACAGACACCAGCTAGGTTTGTGTTGTGGGGCAGAAGGCAGGGCCGTCCGAACACCAATTAGCAGTCTTTTGCTGTGCGTGTGTGTTTGCGCACAAACACAATGTGACAGGAGGCAGAGGTGTCTTTTTAATGTTCTGCACCCCAGATACAAAACCTAATAACTGTGCATGTAAATCTTTCTATGTAGGTCATGCCGGTTTGTGGCATTGTGGCTGCTCTGGTCTCACAATTACACAGTTGCAGCAATGTGATATCATACTTTGTCACCTCAGTAAACAGTGTCCAACTATGGCAAGGCAATGCATATTAGCTGCCATGTGAGGCAATGGCCAGGAAGGTGCCTTCTTTGATCCCCAAAAGAAAGGCCAACACCTTCCTTCAGAGAACCCAGAGGAGATCTACTGGGACCGGGTGCCTCAAAGGCAGTACAGACATAACAAAGCCACACTCACACCAAGGTGCTTCCCACTGGAGTCCCTTCGAAATCAGCAGACATGAGAAGTGGTCAGTGTTAGAGTAGCCAAAGAACAGAGGTGCACTAAGAGAGGGGTTCTCCCTTCTTGGTTTCTGCTAGGGCTTTTTACATCCTCCTGTCCAACACCCCCATTTCCTGCTGAACAAAGTACTCTGGGGCTCTTGGTACGATGTCAGAAGACAAAGGGTATGTGTAACAGTCAAAGGGTTTGAAAGTGAGGGGAGCTGTACGCTATTTAGCTCCTGCTTCTAGCATAGGAGAGCCTGGTTAGATTGACACCAACAGCTACCAGGAGCTACTTTTATCTCCACAGACCAACTGATGCAGAACACATACACACATATGAATTTAACTCTGTGCATTTGGGATCATCTATAAACATGATAATACATCTTTAAGACATTTAAGGCATAAGTGGTCATAAATAATGGACAAAATGATCAGTTTGTATTTTATGTGGAAGTTACATGTACACAATTCTGTGCACTCGCTTCTCCTTCCCCAGTGGGGTCTCCTGGTCATTGGTTAATGCTGGATTCCCAGGAGCTGCTTTCAGCTTCTGCTTATCCAGTCCAAATTTCGATCCCTGCAGTCACCTGAATTGGGCCTCTGTCAACAGGATTGCTTTGTACCAATCCCCTATCACATTTTGCTTTTATAGGGAGGGGCCACCACTTATTTTCTGATTCATTTTCGCACTCTCAAGACAAGAAGGAGGTTTTAATGGAACTCTGTTGAGGATACAGCCTATTTCAGAGTCCACTGACAGTGTGGTGAAGACAGAAGGCATCCAATGCAGACGAGAGCTCTGCCGCCAAACCATATCCGGGGAACAGTGGGGGTGAGCTGCTGTGTCCCAAGACCTCTCTGCTGGTTGTCCCAGACCCAGGATCCTGTTCACTGAAGGTGAAGGACTACTTGTAGGTTCCAGACAACTTCCTGGAGTAGAAGAACAGAATTGTAATGATCATTTTGTCCTGGAGACCCTGTATTGGGCCTCCAAGCAACCCAAAAGCCCAGAAGGAGCTGAAATCCTGTTTGGTTACCTTGAGACATCTTCAAGTCGTATCAACTCGGCTCGATGCCCTTTGAGCCACCACATGACCCACAGTGCTGCTTTTAGCACTCTGCACAACTTCGAACCAAACCGCTTGCTGTACTTCAAGCTATCCAGACGTCGGCTCGACCAACTGAAGAGGCTGACTTGGCTTGACCAATCATGTGTAGAGGAGGAGCCAAGTACCCCTACTCCAACTGCCCCACCTCTATCACCTATAGAGTGAGAACCGAAGTATGTGACGTATACAGAACAGTTGAACAGACAAAGGGCAGAGCGTGGACTCTGTGTAGTGCCAATAAGAGTACCAATACTTAAGAAGATCTGGGAGACAAAGTACCCTTTGAGAAAACCGTACCTGCATACAAGACAATATGATGGCCATTTGAATGAGATTCCTGAAGAAGCAGAGAAGATGAATGGCAAAGAGGAATGGTGACATCACACAGAAAGAGATGTCACACACAGAAGAGATGCAGAGACCAGACAATGCAGATATTCTATAAGGCATCAAGAAAGTACCAAGGATAAGTGACATCTTGTGATCAAGGTGAAGAAGCTTATGCCACAGAAACAGATGAAGATATTTAAGCTAGTTTATACATGTACAGATGCAAAAGAAACACAAGCAGCAAGGTAATCTTAAAAGCTAGCCTCAAGCATTATAGTAAATAGATTGCGGTAAGCACATATATATATATATATATATATATATATATATATATATATATATATATATATATATATATATATATATATATGAACGAGTAGGATGGATGTTTCCACTAGGCATTATAGGCAGTACTGAACATTAAGCAAGAAGGTTCACTACTTGTTTGTCTAAGAACATATGCTTAAACAGTGGGAATTGCAGAAACCCTTGCCTGAACACTCCTGCTTATCAACCCAGAGTGCCTTTTCACATCAAGTTCTGCATTTTATTTTATTTTCTTTTACAGAAGTGGATTTGTTTGTGCTTTCATCTGGGCTGTTTGCATTGATTGTTTTCATAAAGTTCCTATATCATTATAGAACATCAAATGGACATTCTGTTATTTTGAAACCATTGTGCCGTATGGGTTGCTTCTGTTATCAGCTCACACCCCTCCCGAAGATATATCCTGTCACCAGACAGATTTTGAAAGAGGCAACGGTAGATATGCCAAAGTTATCCCTTATATCCCGAAGACAGTAGTCCAGTCTTGGTATGAGCTTTACATTCTGTAGTCCTGGGTTCATATAATGGAGAATTCAAGGACTACAAGTCCCAGAATGCAAAGTGAAAACCAGGACTGTGCTAGAGTCTCTCGAATGGAATATATAATATTGGCATGCATGGAAAGGATTAATATCTTTTGAACTGTGACTGTTTCATCTTTATGATTGAGATAACTGCTGGTTTAGTAGTAGTGTGGGGCTGAGCAGGCAGTTTAGCCATTACTCATCCCTGTATTCCTGCATTGCAGTAGTCATTTTGTCACAGTGCCATAGGCGGGAAAGAGGAGAGGCACGACAAGTAGGAATCTGTCAAGTAGCGGGTGGTAAGGTAGGACAACAGGCTGGGGTTTTGTGTTGTGGGGGGCAGGACACCAGGTATGGGTTTAGTGTGATGTGCTGTACAGGCTGAGTGCTTGAAGGCCTGATGAAACGTCACGCCCGTGTTTTTGCTGGCTCGGCTGGTGTTTGGCTCATAAAATCAAGCACGGCACCCTGGCTCAGCTCTCACCATTATTCTTTGCCCCCCCCCAAACCCCCTCCAATCTGCCTGCAGCACTGCACCTTCCCACCTTCTTTGGGTTTCCCTTCTGGGGTTTTTTCTGTTCTTCTCGCGCCCTTCCCCCTCGCATTCAGTTCTGCGGCACACTCTCATTCCTCCCCTTAGCCTCCCCTTCCTTTCTCCCTTTAGTCATCCTCTGTCTCTTCTCATGCTCCTCTCACCCTTCTCTCGCTGAACCCACACTCTTACTCCGCTGCTCTCTCTTTCCTGTGCTCTCCCGTGCCCCCCTTCCACGTGCCTTGTCTTCATTCTATGTCATTCCCCCTCTACCTCCATGTTTACCTCTGCCCCGCTCTAAGTCTTCCTTCCCACCAGCCTCCTTTCTTTATTCTCGTCGACTTGTGTCTACCATCTCCTTCCCTCCCCTCCCCACTCACTGTCCCTAATGTCCTACTATCTACTGCGTCTTCCTTCGCCCGTGCCTCCCTTCGGTCTCATTTTCTTCCACAACTTTCCCCACACACTCCTCCACTCCACCTTCGTCTTCCTCTCCCGTCCCTCTCCTCGGCCTCCTCTCGCCCTTCCCCTTGCCGGTCCTCCTGTAAGAGGAATTTCTGATGGAGTGTTTGCTTTAACTCGCTGGGGTTACTATGGAAAGAGGGTTTAAGTCGCAGTCAGAGAGAATCACACACACACACACACTGAGGCTATTCACACAGCAACTGGGGCGCTGCGGTGCATTCACTCTCTCTGCTTTACTGCTTTTTCCACCAAAAGGGAAAAAAGGGAACATGTGGTTAATTTCCTTACACAGCGAACACTTAGAAGAGAAACTTTCCAAGAATCGGTACTCTTGATTTGAGAGGGTGCACTTCAAGCTTGCTCCAGCAGGGGTCAGAGTAAGAGAAAATGTCTGCGTTCATCATGGCTACTGTCCATTGAGTTTCCAGCAGGGGGCATGAAGAGAATGGATGCTGGGCATGGGTGGCATGCCAGCATCACTGTTTGGCCCTTGCAGATAAATCTAAGGCTGCCAGTGTAATAAGAGTCACAGGTACAATGTGTCCAGGATGTGAGCAAAAATGCAAATATCAGGTTTTTCTGTAGCTCTCTGTGCTAATTCCCTTCCACTTCAAAGCACTTCGCATATTTCCCAATGTAAACGTTCTAAATGTATTGACTTCAGAAGGATGAAGGGCTGAGTCCGCCCTTCCAGTTGCTGATGTGCACGCTGGACCCATCTCAAAGGTGAGCACATCCCCCCAATACCATATAACTGTTCTGACAAACCCAGAGTAAGGAAGGAGAAATGTCCCCTCCCCGGGGGAGGGGAGGGGTGCCCAAAATCAGAGACCTGCCCCCAAATCACTCAAACAGGACCAAGGGGATGCAGCAAGAGCACAAGAGGAGACCTGCCAAAAATCACACTGCCCGCCGAAAAGTCATGGGAAGCTGAGAGGTGGGATAGAGAGCAGCCACCATAACTACACACTAGAATAATAAAAGCCGTGTTATAGTGTACACGCATTTTGCCATTAGCCCGCTCATTGGTCCCCCATTTAACGATCAGAGAATGACGTGAAACTGAGCAGCCGCTGTCTGCACTCAAACCTGTGACCTGCAGCTGACGCACAAATCAAGGCAACAGGTGCTCGATCCACTGTGCTAGTATTAAAGGGGACCTGCCCAAGCTGACATCTGTATCCCATATATTAACCCTGAGAATGCAACGTCATAGGGTTGGGAAAAATCGGGGGCAATGTTATGATTTTTGTAGAAACTGGGATCACAACGCAGTTTTGTGGTGGCCGTGCAAGAACAGAAGGTACACTACTGCACTCCAGAAATTAAGCAGAGAAAAAATAGGGCAAGCTATGTTGCCTGCTTTTATCTCTGCATCTGCATAGGAGTCAGTGGGGGTTTTGGTACCTTATGTTATTTCGTTGAGTGACCTCTGCTTGATGTATTTCTTTTTTCGTGATACTGATATCCCATTAGCACCCTGGCAGGGTGCTAGCCAATCATGTGGCTAGGAACTCGGGCTTGAACTGCTGGTGAAAGCCTGCGTTCCATCCTACCTGATGACAGGCTCCCGCCCGCCATCTCCCCCCACCCTCCGTCCCGTTATTGTTAATTTTTTTTGTTGCCTTCCTCTGCACTCCTGCAGGCCACCATGGAAAGGGAAGTGGGGTCATATGGAGCCCCACTTCCCTTTCCATGGCAGCCAGCTTGGGAAAGTATTTTCCTTCGTTCAACGGAATGCCGCGCACGTCCTGTTGAATGATGGAAAATACTTTTTTTAGCACCCAGGGTTACCAATTTGGTAGCCTGGGGTGCTAATGGCCTTAAGCCCCCGTTCCAAGTGCTGGAACGGGGGCAAACGGACCAGAGCCCTCATAAACTTGCGTTGCCGGGTCGTTACCCCTGTATCTTGGAACAGGAGCTTAATGCCACAAAAGAGGAAGTAACTGCACCTATCGACTCCTTCCACGGTGTGGCGCTAGATGGAAACCCCAATGCCCAGAGTTCATGGTGATTTATCGGGATGTGTTAAAGGTCATCTGCGCTTCTGTTGGCTTCACTTGCACGGAATGCCAGCTCCACCAACACACTTCTGCAATTGGCCCTTTTCTACTTTTTTAGTTGTAATTGATTACACATTTGACGAATTAAACGTTCATATTGATGGCCTAGGCAATAGAGTAGGCAACTCATTTTGAGACTTGGATGGTGAAGGCAAAAAGTGAAGCAAAATCTAGCAGTACCTGTTCTAGGTTACACACCACATTTCGAACCCCCTTGCGATCCTAAATCAATTTCTTTTCCAAGTTGATTGAAAATCATTGACAACTCTGGAGACGTTATTATCTGTGCATTACTGAAGTGGGGGGGGGGTCTCAAAGTAGATCTGTGGATAATGTGATGCTTGGCTGTAAGAGCGACCCAGAGGCAGAGAAGTTAGAGAATTGCACTCCAGAAATTAAGGAGAGGAAAAACACCAGTAAGATAGCTCAGTGGGTTGAGCGCTGGCTGATGTTATCTATGTGTGATCTGTAGGTTCAAATCCCAGCACGGCAAGACCAACTCAGCATTTCATCCTTCCAAGGTTGATAAAGAGTACCAGCCAGTGCTTTAAGTGGCCCGTGGCCTGCTGGGGCCGGGCCCTGGCAGTCTCCAAAAAGTGGGGCTGAGCCGGGGCCCTGCCGGGGCCCCCCGTTCCCACACAACATTGGCGGGACGCATTATCCCGCCACAGCTGCAGACGCGACGGGAGATGCAGCGGCCATTTTAATGTCAGGCGAGCTGACAGAGGTGCTAGCCAGGCACAGCTTTGCTGTGACTGGCTGGCACTTCTGTCAGTCACTGTAAATTCCTATGGTGACCCCTCGGGTCACCAAAGGAAGTTACAGTCCCTTTGTTTCCCAAGGTCGCTGAGGCGTCTTTCACCCTCGGCGAACCCGGGGATTCCTGTTTTTCTGTCTTTATAAAAGATGGGTTGAAAAGTAAACAATTCAATCCATCTTTTAGAAAGCTTTGCTGACGGACAAAGACGCCTCGGGCTTTGTCAGTCGTCAAAGCTTTATAAAAGATGGCTTGAAATATGTACTTTTCAAGCCATCTTTAATAAACAGAGAAATGTTTTAAAAAAATATGGTTTGAAAAGTACACAAACCATAAGGTGCGCACACAAATATATAAATGTTATATATCTGTGTGCATACCTTACTGTGGTTTGTGTACTTTTCAAGCCATCTTGAAGTACACAAACCATAGTAAGGCACTAAAACAAATATATAAATGTATGCATTTTATATTTATGTGCGTACAGTACTATGGCTAGTGTACTTTTCAAGCCATCTTTTATAAACATAGAAATATGTTATATATTTCTAAGTTTATAAAGGATGGCTTGCATACTACACAAACCATAGATTTATATATTTATTTGCATGCCTTACTATGGTTTGTGTACTTTGTTAGGCCACGGCCATCTCACAAGCCACGCCCCCAAACGAGGCCCCCCCTCGAGTTCTCACCCCACTTAAAGCCCTGGTACCAACTCTGGTTGTGTGATATTGTATGCATATATGTTCTATATAAAGCGCATATGTGTTGGCCAGTGTTCCCTCTAAGCTGTGCACATGTGCGCTTGCCCAGCTACCTTTGGGGTACCACTCATAAGAATTTTAGCAGCGCACACAGACAATTCCCACCAATTCAAAAAGATTTAATAAGGCACAAGCCACAGCAGGTATCTAATATTTGCTTTCTCCCAAAATAAAGCTAAATTGGACTAACTAGTCTTGATATTCTGGTCAAGTCTATTTTCATTGCCCTGCTATGCAAGCTTGACCTTAAAAACCTAAAAATCCTAAAAACAGAATACACCCACTACAGGTTCAAAACGAATATGAAAAAGTGGCTCCACGAACAGAAGATATTGCTAAGATATGCCTGCACACATTAACCAAATAAACTACTCTCCCCACCCATGACTCTACCACATTTACACCTTATAACTCTAACTTCTGTCCCTGGTCACATTCAGGATATTTCGATAGAACGGTGACTATACCTACCTTGGCTCTGCAAACGTTTACCAGACTTATACGTGCATCCACTTGTTTTCTGTTTGTTAAAATATTAACAACGTTCAAGCACAAGAATTTCTGTTACTCATGGTGCCTTAGCAAAAGCGTCACCCAGACGTTGTAACCCAACTGTCAGCTCAAATATCAGATACTAACTGTAAGTAAGCAGGCTACTTGGATGTGTAACCTCATCTCATGCTTCCTATTCTTTGTAAATATGTCTCACAAGCACTTTGTATCGTCCCATTTGTAAGTTAATGCATTATAAAACTCAAATATCAATTTGCACGCTGAAAACGTCAGCATTGCTAACATTACCCTATAAGTGGAGAACAAGATTGCAACATCATTTACTTGGCCTGCAAGGAATAATAGGTATGTATTTGTATATAGTATCAGTGCAACAGATATTCAAATAACTAGCATGCTTTTTACATAATATGCATCGTTTCCATGTTTTCAGAGTTCCATGGGGCTTAGACCTTAACACATTGGGGCCGATTCATGGAACAAACGTGCGCCGAAAATCTTCGCGCAAGCAGGCGCAAGCGGAAAAAAACAGGCGCACGCGCACGCGTGCGATTCATGGAAGTCCCTGCGCGTGTACACCTCGGGATGTGCGCCAAACCTGTACATGGCGCACAAGTCACTGCAATATCCCGAAAGGCGTGCGCGACTCGCACAGTGAAAGCGCACAACCTCGGCGCATACACCAGAAAGTGGGCGGGACACGGGGCGTAACGCGCGGAATGGGGAACAACGCGCGAAAATAAGGGCGTAACTGGGGATGTACTGCAGGGAAGCAGCCGGAACGCCCACACGCACTCGAACCACACGTATTCATGGAATCGAATAGGGCAAAGCCACGCACAGCCAAAGACACGCACAAGCTGAAACACGTCCGCCACACGAAGGCAGGCGGTAGAGTCCCAGCGCATCACAAAAGTGGCAACATACAGCAATTGGGCCTGTGCGAGCGGGGTACGTGTATTTCGGGGGCGCGCAGGAAGTTACACACGCGATTGAGCGGGGTACGTGTATTTCGGGGGTGAGCGGGAAGTTACACACGCGATTGAGCGGGGTACGTGTATTTCGGGGGCGCGCGGGAAGTTACACACGTGATTGAGCGGGGTACGTGTATTTCGGGGGCGCGCGGGAAGTCACACGCGCGATTGAGCGGGGTACGTGTATTTCGGGGGCGCGCGGGAAGTCACACACGCGATTGAGCGGGGTACGTGTATTTCGGGGGCGCGCGGGAAGTCACACACACGATTGAGCAGGGTACGTGTATTTCTGGGGCGCGCGGGAAGTCACACACGCGATTGAGCGGGGTACGTGTATTTCAGGGGCGCGCGGGAAGTTACACACGCGATTAAGTGGGGTACGTGTATTTCGGGGGTGCGCGGGAAGTTACACACGCGATTGGGCGGGGTACGTGTATTCCAGGGGTGCGCGGGAAGTTCCACACGCGATCCAATCAGGGTACGTGTATTACAGGGGTGCGCCGGGAGCAGCACACGTGAATTGCATGTGTGGGTCCTCCCAGGTGTTCTCTCTACACCCTCCACGGCCCATGCAGGTGGCTCACACCACAGGGGCCTACCCAGCACATGTCCTGCAGGCACCCCATCCACCATGGCCATGCCCACCAGCCAACCCACATGTCAAATTGCACCACTGCCCACCAACGCATGTCCCCCTGCACCCCCAGCCACCAGGGGCACCCACCACCAGGCCCCCACCCATGTCCAACTCATGTTCCCCACCACCCCCACCCCCCAGCAGTGCAGGGGCACCCACCACCAGGCCCCCACCCATGTCTCCCACCACCCCCACCCCCCAGCACTGTGGGGCACCTGCCAGCAGGCCCCCACCCATGTCCAACTCATGTTCCCCACCACCCCCACCCCCCAGCACTGTGGGGCACCTGCCAGCAGGCCCCCACCCATGTCCAACTCATGTTCCCCACCACCCCCACCCCCAGCACTGTGGGGCACCTGCCAGCAGGCCCCCACCCATGTCCAACTCATGTTCCCCACCACCCCCACCCCCCAGCAGTGCAGGGGCACCCACCACCAGGCCCCCACCCATGTCTCCCAGCACCCCCACCCCCCAGCCACCAGGGGCAGCATCCACCAGGCCCCCACCCATGTCAACCACCACCCCCACCCCCCAGCAGTGCAGGGGCAGCCTCCACCAGGCCCCCACCCATGTCTCCCAGCACCCCCACCCCCCAGCCACCAGGGGCAGCATCCACCAGGCCCCCACCCATGTCTCCCACCCCCCCCACCCCCCAGCAGTGCAGGGGCAGCCTCCACCAGGCCCCCACCCATGTCTCCCACCACCCTGGTTGGGGGCCTGGTGGAATCTGCCCCTGGTGGCTGGGGGTGGGGGTGGTGGGAGACATGAGTGGGGGCCTGCTGGCAGGTGCCCCACGGTGCTGGGGGGTGTGGGTGCAGGGGAACATGAGTTGGACATGAATGGGGGCCTGCTGGCAGGTGCCCCACAGTGCTGTGGGGTGGGGGTGGTGGGGAACATGAGTTGGACATGGGTGGGGGCCTGCTGACAGGTGCCCCACAGTGCTGGGGCACCCACCACCAGGCCCCCACCCATGTCTCCCACCACCCCCACCCCCCAGCACTGTCGGGCACCTGCCAGCAGGACCCACCCATGTCCAACGCATGTTCCCCACCACCCCCACCCCCCAACAGTGCAGGGGCAGCCACCACCATGCCCCCACCCATGTCTCCCAGCACCCCCACCCCCAGTCACCAGGGGGAGCCTCCACCAGGCCCCCACCCATGTCTCCCACCACCCCCACCCCCCAGCAGTGCAGGGGCAGCCTCCACCAGGCCCCCACCCATGTCTCCCACCACCCCCACCCTCCAGCAGTGCAGGGGCAGCCTCCACCAGGCCCCCACCCATGTCTCCCACCACCCCCACCCCCCAGCCACCAGGGGCAGCCTCCACCAGGCCCCCACCCATGTCGACCACCACCCCCACCCCCCAGCAGTGCAGGGGCAGCCTCCACCAGGCCCCCACCCATGTCTCCCACCACCCCACCCCCCAGCACTGTGGGGCACCTGCCAGCAGGCCCCACCCATGTCCAACGCATGTTCCCCACCACCCCACCCCCCAGCAGTGCAGGGGCAGCCACCACCAGGCCCCCACCCATGTCTCCCAGCACCCCCACCCCCCAGTCACCAGGGGCAGCCTCCACCAGGCCCCCACCCATGTCTCCCACCACCCCCACCCCCCAGCAGTGCACGGGCAGCCTCCACCAGGCCCCCACCCATGTCTCAAACCACCCCCACCCCCCAGCACTGTGGGGCACCTGCCAGCAGGCCCCCACCCATGTCCAACTCATGTCTCCCACCACCCCCACCCCCCAGCACTGTGGGGCACCTGGCAGCAGGCCCCACCCATGTCCAACGCATGTTCCCCACCACCCCCACCCCCCAGCAGTGCAGGGGCAGCCACCACCAGGCCCCCACCCATGTCTCCCAGCACCCCCACCCCCCAGTCACCAGGGGCAGCCTCAACCAGGCCCCCACCCATGTCTCCCACCACCCCCACCCCCCAGCAGTGCAGGGGCAGCCTCCACCAGGCCCGCACCCATGTCTCCCACCACCCCCACCCCCCAGCAGTGCAGGGGCAGCCTCCACCAGGCCCCCACCCATGTCTCACACCCACCCCCCAGCACTTTGGGGCACCTGCCAGCAGGCCCCCACCCATGTCCAACTCATGTCTCCCACCACCCCCACCCCCCAGCACTGTGGGGCACCTGCCAGCAGGCCCCACCCATGTCCAACGCATGTTCCCCACCACCCCCACCCCCCAGCAGTGCAGGGGCAGCCACCGCCAGGCCCCCACCCATGTCTCCCAGCACCCCCACCCCCCCCAGTCACCAGGGGCAGCCTCCACCAGGCCCCCACCCATGTCTCCCACCACCCCCACCCCCCAGCAGTGCAGGGGCAGCCTCCACCAGGCCCCCACCCATGTCTCCCACCACCCCCACCCCCCAGCAGTGCAGGGGCAGCCTCCACCAGG
Source organism: Ambystoma mexicanum (assembly GCF_040938575.1). Taxonomy (NCBI): domain Eukaryota; kingdom Metazoa; phylum Chordata; class Amphibia; order Caudata; family Ambystomatidae; genus Ambystoma; species Ambystoma mexicanum. The sequence continues at coordinate 1,345,046,014 of NC_090921.1, forward strand.
CCCTCACCCATGTCTCACACCACCCCCACCCCCCAGTATTGTGGGGCACCTGCCAGCAGGCCCCCACCCATGTCCAACTCATGTACCCCACCACCCCCACCCCCAGCACTGTGGGGCACCTGCCAGCAGGCCCCCACCCATGTCTCCCACCACCCCCACCCCCCAGCAGTGCAGGGGCACCCACCACCAGGCCCTCACCCATGTCTCCCACCACCCCCACCCCTCAGCACTGTGGGGCACCTGCCAGCAGGCCCCACCCATGTCCAACGCATGTTCCCCACCACCCCCACCCCCCAGCAGTGCAGGGGCAGCCACCACCAGGCCCCCACCCATGTCTCCCACCACCCCCACCCCCAGCCACCAGGGGCAGCCTCCACCAGGCCCCCACCCATGTCTCCCAGCACCCCCACCCCCCAGTCACCAGGGGCAGCCTCCACCAGGCCCCCACCCATGTCTCCCACCACCCCCACCCCCCAGCAGTGCAGGGGCAGCCTCCACCAGGCCCCCACCCATGTCTCCCACCACCCCCACCCCCCAGCAGTGCAGGGGCAGCCTCCACCAGGCCCCCACCTTTGTCTCCCACCACCCCCACCCCCCAGCCACCAGGGGCAGCCTCCACCAGGCCCCCACCCATGTCGACCACCACCCCCACCCCCCAGCAGTGCAGGGGCAGCCTCCACCAGGCCCCCACCCATGTCTCCCACCACCCCCAACCCCCAGCACTGTGGGGCACCTGCCAGCAGGCCCACCCATGTCCAACGCATGTTCCCCACCAACCCCACCCCCCAGCAGTGCAGGGGCAGCCACCACCAGGCCCCCACCCATGTCTCCCAGCACCCCCACCCCCCAGTCACCAGGGGCAGCCTCCACCAGGCCCCCACCCATGTCTCCCACCACCCCCACCCCCCAGCAGTGCAGGGGCAGCCTCCACCAGGCCCCCACCCATGTCTCCCACCATCCCCACCCCCCAGCACTGTGGGGCACCTGCCAGCAGGCCCCCACCCATGTCCAACTCATGTCTCCCACCACCCCCATCCCCAGCACTGTGGGGCACCTGCCAGCAGGCCCCACCCATGTCCAACGCATGTTCCCCACCACCCCCACCCCCCAGCAGTGCAGGGGCAGCCACCACCAGGCCCCCACCCATGTCTCCCAGCACCCCCACCCCCAGTCACCAGGGGCAGCCTCCACCAGGCCCCCACCCATGTCTCCCAGCACCCCCACCCCCCAGCAGTGCAGGGGCAGCCTCCACCAGGCCCCCACCCAGGTCTCCCACCACCCCCACCCCCCAGCAGTGCAGGGGCAGCCTCCACCAGGCCCCCACCCATGTCTCCCACCACCCCCACCCCCCAGCACTGTGGGGCACCTGCCAGCAGGCCCCCAACCATGTCCAACTCATGTCTCCCACCACCCCCACCCCCCGGCACTGTGGGACACCTGCCAGCAGGCTCCACCCATGTCCAACGCATGTTCCCCACCACCCCCACCCCCCAGCAGTGCAGGGGCAGCCACCACCAGGCCCCCACCCATGTCTCCCAGCACCCCCACCCCCCCCAGTCACCAGGGGGAGCCTCCACCAGGCCCCGACCCATGTCTCCCACCACCCCCACCCCCCAGCAGTGCAGGGGCAGCCTCCACCAGGCCCCCACCCATGTCTCCCACCACCCCCACCCCCCAGCAGTGCAGGGGCAGCCTCCACCAGGCCCCCACCCATGTCTCACACCACCCCCACCCCCCAGCACTGTGGGGCACCTGCCAGCAGGCCCCCACCCATGTCCAACTCATGTACCCCACCACCCCCAAACCCAGCACTGTGGGGCACCTGCCAGCAGGCCCCCACCCATGTCCAACTCATGTACCCCACCACCCCCACCCCCAGCACTGTGGGGCACCTGCCAGCAGGCCCCCACCCATGTCTCACACCACCCCACCCCCCAGCAGTGCAGGGGCACCCACCACCAGGCCCCCACCCATGTCTCCCACCACCCCCACCACCCAGCACTGTGGGGCACCTGCCAGCAGGCCCCACCCATGTCCAACACATGTTCCCCACCACCCCCACCCCCCAGCAGTGCAGGGGCAGCCACCACCAGGCCCCCACCCATGTCTCCCACCACCCCCACCCCCCAGCCACCAGGGGCAGCCTCCACCAGGCCCCCGCCCATGTCGACCACCACCCCCACCCCCCAGCAGTGCAGGGGCAGCCTCCACCAGGCCCCCACCCATGTCTCCCAGCACCCCCACCCCCCAGCCACCAGGGGCAGCATCCACCAGGCCCCCACCCATGTCTCCCACCACCCCCACCCCCCAGCAGTGCAGGGGCAGCCTCCACCAGGCCCCCACCCATGTCTCCCACCCCCCAGCAGTGCAGGGGCAGCCTCCACCAGGCCCCCACCCATGTCTCACACCACCCCCACCCACCAGCCACCAGGGGCAGCCTCCACCAGGCCCCCACCCATGTCTCCCACCACCCCCACCCCCCAGCCACCAGGGGCAGCCTCCACCAGGCCCCCACCCATGTCCCCCACCACCCCCACCCCCCAGCAGTGCAGGGGCAGCCTCCACCAGGCCCCCACCCATGTCTCACAACACCCCCACCCCACAGCACTGTGGGGCACCTGCCAGCAGGCCCCCACCCATGTCCAACTCATGTCTCCCACCGCCCCCACCCCCCAGCACTGTGGGGCACCTGCCAGCAGGCCCCACCCATGTCCAACGCATGTTCCCCACCACCCCCACCCCCCAGCAGTGCAGGGGCAGCCACCACCAGGCCCCCACCCATGTCTCCCACCACCCCCACCCCCCAGCCACCAGGGGCAGCCTCCACCAGGATCCCACCCATGTCTCCCACCACCCCCACCCCCCCAGTCACCAGTGGCAGCCTCCACCAGGCCCCCACCCATGTCTCCCACCACCCCCACCCCCCAGCAGTGCAGGTGCAGCCTCCACCAGGCCCCCACCCATGTCTCCCACCACCCCCACCCCCCAGCAGTGCAGGGGCAGCCTCCACCAAGCCCCCACCCATGTCTCACACCACCCCCACCCCCAGCACTGTGGGGCACCTGCCAGCATGCCCCCACCCATGTCCAACTCATGTCTCCCACCACCCCCACCCCCCAGCACTGTGGGGCACCTGCCAGCAGGCCCCCACCCATGTCCAACTCATGTTCCCCACCACGCCCACCCCCCAGCACTGTGGGGCACCTGCCAGCAGGCCCCCACCCATGTGCAACTCATGTTCCTCAGCCAACATGTCATCACAATCTAGATCCCTGGTCCCTATGGTCAGCCTCCAAATGCAAAACACCCACCCGAGTATTGCATCCACCCACTCATAATTTGCAATTACATCACAGAACACCAATTGCAAGTTCCGAAACAAACACATTTCCCTCACATACACCCAATGGGTGTCAGTGAATCTCAAAACACATATCATGAAATGCATGAAACCAATGAGATACCACACATTGAAGTTCACCAAAACAAATATGTATTAAAGGAAACATAAATAGAATAAAAAATGAAGAAACAGAAATGTGAATGTACAAAAATGAAAAGAAGCATGTCCGTTAAAAAAAGCAAAACCAAAAATAAAATTCCAAAGTAATGTTGTCCAAAGTCAATGTCCACAAAACAAAATCCAATGGGAAATAAAAAAGAAAGCCATTACTCCATGGTTAAAAAGTGAAAAAAAATACAATCCAACTGTGAACTATGTACATGGGAACAAGCCAGGGTCCATTATCCCAACAAAATAAAGGAAACCTATCTAACTACACTAACTAATAAAATAAACTATATACAAAAATGTGGCCAATGTCCGAAAGGTCCAAATAAAATAAAAACAAAAATGAAACCTAACACTACCTACATAACTATCTACAAGGGCAGCGGGCTAGTTTCACGGCTCACTTGTGGATGTCCCGGGCCAGGGCATCATCGAACTCCTCCTCAATGTCCCGGAGGCGGTCCTCCTCCATGGCCCTGAGGGTCCGCAGGGCCGTCGATGTCTCCACCTCCAAACCCCTGCGGATTGCCTTGAGGCACTCGGGCCGCCTCAGGGCCCTCCGCATGGAGTTCTCCGCCCTGACCATTGTGAGCCGTGCCTCTTCCGCCCGCTGCCGCTCCGCATCTATGGCGTGGCCCAACCGCTGCCACACGGAAGACACTCTCTGTCCTGGGTCCTCCTGCCCTCCGGCCGATGCCTGCCCCTCCGATGTTGAAGGCCCCGAGCCTTCATGGCTCCCACCACGTTGCTGCTGCTGCTGTGCCTCTGCCCGTGTACTGCCTCCTGCTGCCTGCACATCCTCCGCCGGCTGGGGTGCAGTCGTAGATGTGGCCACCCCTGCTGGACGTCCGACTCCCGACTGTGGCAGGGATGCCTCTTCCACCAGCCTGGCCGCACCGTCAGAGGCAGCTCCACAGGGCACCCAGGTGACTGATGGGTGGGAAGATGGCACAGAGGACGACTGGCGCGTAGGGGGTCCAGTTGAGGAGGGGGTCGGAGCAAGCCCCATCAGACGGAGGAATCTGGCCTGGGTGACCTGTCCCAGCAGGCTGACGTGGTCAACGAGCCATTCGAGATGACGTGCAGTCTCTTCATGAAAAGACTGCAGGTCACCTCGCATGGCCCGCTGACGCAACGCCACACCAGCCAGGACAGGCTCAACCCGGACCTGCATAGCCACGTCCGCAGGCAGGGGAAGGCCAGTTGACGTGAGCTCATCCCCTGCCTGAAAACGGGTCTGGACGTAGGCATCCCTGCTGGTGCAAGATGATGCAGGGACAGGATCAGGGACAGGATTGCACACAGGCACCTCCGCGGCGGCCTGTGCTGCCTCCTGTCCCTGGTCCTGCACTGCACCACTAGCACCAGTGGGAGCCCCACCTCCAGACCCCGTCTCTGGTGCTTGCACGGCCTCCTCCTCCACCAAACCCCCCACCAACCTGGATGACTCTGTGCCATCTTCCCCTGTTGGGCCCTGTGGGGTCCCAGCTGCCACTTCTGCTGCCGAGGAGTCCAACTCCAACCTCTGCCTCTTGGACCTCCCCCCGGCAGCTGCGGCCTGGGACGCGGCACCGAACTCCTCACTCCCCGACGAGATCACAACATGGAAGGGGAGCCGGGCCTTGCGTCTCCGGCTGGCGGTGGGATCCCCGCCGCTGTGCTCCACAGCACCTTCTCCGCCCTCTTCATCAGTTGACGCTGCAGACAGGGAGAAACAAAACACAGGCATCAGGGCACTGTACAATGGACACATACACACATGACAGTTGTACATGAGTGGCATTGGCAAACCTCAGACATGTCATCACAATCCCCAACACACATGTCATTACAACTCGCACACATGAGCCATACCACAGCCATATCGCAACTGCCACCACCATCCATACACATACAACAGCATGAGCAGCCAAAGGTGAGCCAGACATCACGTGCAACACAGGAAGTGCACCACACATGTACACACACCACCACACTTGCATGCATGTGTACACCTCTGCCGCAGTGTTCAGACGGGCATCCATGTCACATCTGCCAATCAGGCTTCCACATACCGCTGTCACATGCATCCATGTTGCATCACTGTTGCACTCTTGTCAAATGAACACACATGCACATGTACACAGTGCTCATACATGCAGCCAAAAACAACATACATGCGTAACATCACAGACATGTCTACTTACATACACATTCATCCAAACATGTGTGTCCACACAACTGCATTTTGCATGCAAGCCTACACACACAAGCACCATCCATGTCTCACACATTACAGCCCTCGCATGTGTCAGCCCCACGGCCCTGTACACCCCCACCCATACTCGACCCCATACAAACAGATGTGCAACCTGCACACTACTGAATAATCACCACACGCACTGCTCACAATCAGGATGCATGTACACTCACCGCTCGACTCCAGACGTGTCTGCTTCTCAAGGACCTGGACGTGGAGCACTGGGGATATGCGTTCCAGGACCCTCATCTGTTCATCCGACAAGTGGCCCCGGCGCCCCTTGGCATCCACTGCCTTCAAGAGGCGCCGGTCCTTGTTCAGGGTCCTGGACCTGAAGTCCTCCCAGCGCTTCTTGACATGTTGTAAGTCGCGGACTGCCACCCCCTCCGCGTTGATGGCAGTCACGATGTCCGTCCAGATCCGAGTCCGTCCTTCCTTGTCGGCGCGGGAACTTCCGAAGAGGGCATCATACTGCCCCAGGACTTGCTCCACCAGGACACCAACTTCGGTGGCACTGAAGCTGGTGCCCCTCTGCCTCTCTGGCCGGGGGTTGTCAGTGGTCCCAGATGGTGTTTACCCCGACATGACAACCCCAGAGGCAGGAGTGGGTGGGCAACTGGGTCCTGGGGCTGGGCTGTGGAGCGATGGAATCCCAGTCGGGAGTCTTCGGTTTCAGCAGGGGTGGTCACAGCAACAGCACCCCTGGCTGATGTGCAGGCAGCAAATGGCAGGGCACGTGGGCAGCAGGCAATCAGGCAGCAGCAGATGGCAGGTGGGAGCGTGCTCGGGGCTCTGGGGGGGCAGTAGTTCGGCCTTCTGGGCAGGAGCGTGGTCTTCCGTGTGCTTACGCGTGGCCAGCTTGATACGGAGTGATTTGGCACGTGAAAAATCTGCACGTCAGCGTGTAATTCGAGGAAAGGCCCTTAGCGCGTAAGCGCGTCTGCATGCATATGCGATTTCATTGGACCAAAGGCCCTTAGCGCGAGAGAGCGTCACGTGCACAGGTGTTTCCCTCATTGCACGTGATGACAGAACACACATGGATTTCCACCAATCGCGTGTGAAAGTTCCCGGCACCCCGGAACACACGTACCCAGGCTAATCGCGTGTGGAACTTCCCGCGCACCCCGAAACACACGTACCCAGGCCAGTTGCGTGTACGCTCACTCCCCTCCGATCACACGCGATGACACTCGGACCGTATCCGAATACGGGAAACCCGCGCACGGCAAAAGACGTGCACAGGCGTCAACGCGTCCGCCCACACGAAGGCAGGCGGAGCCGTCCCCGCGCACAGCATAAAAGTGCGCACAAACAACAAACGCGTATATACAGCTACCCATGAATGCCCCATTTGTCGCTGCACTGATCGTGGGACACCGCAGGAGGAGGAGAATAGCCAGGGCACGCATTTTCGCACCACGGACAAGCCTTTTTGGGATGCCTGACGACCAGGTCTATGGCAGGTGTAGGTTTCCACCCCATATCATCCTAGACCTGGTCAGGGAGTGGGAAGATGACCTCACATCCCCCACCCTTTGCTCCCAAGCATTAAGCCCCTTGGAGAAGCTGCTCAATATCCTGCATTTTTTGGCCACTGGGTCATTTCAGCGGACCACTGCCATAGTGGGGGGGGTCTCACAGGCCACGCAGTCACGCTGCCTACACCAGGTACTGGCAATCATGACAGCACGCCCCTCAGTCCGCAGGCACATATACATGCCCAGAACACCCGCAGAAAGGCAGGCCGTTGTCCTGGATTTTTTCAGGGTGTCACACTTCCCCAAAGTGCTCGGTGCCATAGATTGCACCCATGTGGCCCTACGTCCACCTAGGGCCATTGAACACATCTACCGAAACCGCAAGCACTGGCATTCCATCAATGTACAGGTGGTATGCGATGCAAAGGGAATCATCACCTCTGTCTATGCAAACTACCCTGGCTCCACCCATGACAGTTTCATATACAGAATGTCCGCCCTGAGCCGGGCCCTGGAAGCTGGGCAGCATGGCGACACATGGCTCCTAGGTCAGTACAAATGCCCTTGCACATGCATGCAAGTCACACACAGACAAATATCCAAACCCTAATAATATCAACTATTATCACCTCCCCAGGGGACAGTGCCTACCCTCTGAGCAACCACATGATGACGCCAATCCGGAACCCCACCACACCACCCCAGTTAAGATACAACGCCGCCCATATTGCAACCAGGGGCATAGTGGAGCGCACATTCGGAGTGCTCAAGTCACGTTTCCGCTCCCTTGACCGTTCTGGTGGGCAACTACTCTATGCACCACCAGTAGTGTGCAGGATCATTGTGGCAGCATGTGTCCTGCACAATGTTGCAACACGGCAGGGCGTCCCGGTGGACATGGTGGTGCCCCCACATCCCCAACCACAGGCACAGGCGCTGCCCATGGGAGGGGACAGGGCACGTGGCGAGGAAGCCCGGACCCAGCTTGTGGCCACATTTTTCACCTAAACTCCCACCCCTGCTGAGTGCACACAGGCCTGGCACATACCAGGTGACAATCGATGATGACAACGAGACAGTCAACTGTCACAACCCTACCACCCTGAGATAGTTGCCATGGAAGTGCCACATCGTCTGCATCCCTAGCTACTTAAACACAAGCTATCCTGTGTGACCAAAAGGCACACATATGACATATGACATGATATGGGGGCAGGGGGAGGGCCCTGCTGCGGAGAGAAATCTACCCCCAGCTAGTTGCTCTGAGAAGAGGATGACCCGGACATGCAAGGTGTGCATCACACACACCTGCAAAACAGGCCATGGCCATCACTGTCATGTCACTCAAACCCTCCCAAACATCAACATGACATGGCAAGCAATACCCATACACCAATGCAGTAACGATAAGGTACACATTGCCATGTCCTAAATGTACAGTGGCATCGGACACTGCTTCCTGACCCGGAATCAGATGAAATGACAGATCAACAAAATCTCCCACCCAAAATAAGTCATTTCCAAATGCATTACAACAGTCGTAGACGTAACATCACAATGAATGCCTGTCTACATGCACATTATGCATTGCAAAATCAACACGGCAGCTCATGTGTGCAGTGTCCCACTCCTGCATCACACTGCTCAGCGCACAGCACAGTGAACAGCCATTGTGTGTGATGCACACCCTGAGCATCACATCTAAGTGACAGACCACGTCAAACATCAAATTAGGCATGTACTGGATCCATGATCGGTCACAGAACATGTGCTGCCGGGACACAGTGGGCACCAGAAGGCAAACAGTGTACACGTGGATATGCAAGGGTGGGAGTACATGTAGTGCATTAGAGTGCAAGTGTGTGGTTCTGCAAGGACATGCACTCCACATATGCATGTGCACTCAAGTGACCATCAGTGTTCCCTACACATCACATGTGAACATCCACCATGTGTACCCCCCAGCATGTCAAACCACAACTATCCCCTCGCACCTGAAAGGAAAACACAACACATGAACAGGCATTGATCAGCAGAACACAACATGTACATAGGATACCACCATTACTATGTCAGAGATCCCATCACACTGCAGGGCATGGCAACTATCAACAACAACCCCCCCTCACAAATGACCATGACCCACTGAACAACTGCACCTGGGTCATGGAGCCTCCAAACCTCAATTCCACCTGGCCACAGGATCACCTTTACTCTTCGTCACCATCTCCCACCTTGTGTGTAAAAAGATGCCTGAACCCTCAGAATCCACACTCATTTCCAAAATCACAAAATCCAAGGCATAAAAACGAACCCGAACACCCTCCAGTAGATGACTTCACGTAGCAGTACCTCATAAAGGCCAAGTACTACCACAATGATGCAACAACCAAGGTAGCACAGCAAAACAATGTCACGACAGGATGTGAGACGTGTGGTACATAACATAGGATGATGCACCATGAATGGATGTGTACTGTCACAGGTCCCCTGTACAGGCGCAGGAGTGTCACGAAAAAACAACCACCCCCACCACATCCCGGGTGCCTGCAAGGTCAAACTCACACAGGCCCCTGAGACCCTGTTGGGGAATGAGATTCAGGGATATGCAGTCGGGACAGGTGTTGACACACTGGATGACTGGAATGAGTGGCAGGAGAGGGGAGGAGGAATGACACATGAAACTAGGGAATGCACGAAAATGTACAACCTGCATGAACACATACACAATCCAAACAAACTTGGACATCATTGTCATGGCCTTCTGTAGTCCAGGCTCAGGAGTGGTACGAACCAACCACCCCCTCTAGGGTTTTGGCACCTGCAAGTTCGGGGCTTACAGAGGCATCCGCAACCCCAGTGGGGAAAGAGGGTCAGGGAACGTTGCTGGATAGGCACGGGAAGCAGGAACACCGGGTAGAGGGTACAGGTTTCAAAATTGCATAGGATCACGGGTGATTAGGGAGAAAAAAAACATACCAAATTGAACCACACATACATCCATGCATCAGTACACTCCCCAGCAAGCCTATGCAGAGCAGTTCGTAAGAAAAACAACAAGACACTTAGCTCCGGTTTTGAGTGCTGGCCTCCTGCCTGCGCACTCTCAGGTCCGGTTACAGGAGCACTGCAATGCTGCAAAGAGAGCCACAGTCAACAACCTGTATGTGCCAATTACACAAAAACACAACACCAAACATGCCCCATAGCAACAAACTACTCTACAAACAGACAATCTGTGGTTGATGCTTCGTACCCATATATAACATCACCCCTGTGACGGGTCATACACAGTCAATGGAGTAAGTCAGCCGCTGGTGGGTGCGTGGTAAATGGAACACCAATGTGTCACAATTCACACAACATGCAATGTTCCCTGGGTAAGCAGACAGACCCATATAGCAAGCCATGACTACAGAGCAAGTTGCGTACCACCATGACCGAAACAAAGTTGGCAGTGCATTTATCATGAAGTACGTGGAAAAGACATGCAATGCACCCGAGTATGTCCCTTTCTGTATGTCCATGTGAGCTGCCCCTTTCCATGTCTCGGAAGGCTACATGGTTGATACAAGTGCCTCAATGGACCTTGGTGTACCGGAGGGTATGTGCCACTGCCCCTGCATGTGTCCCAGACAACCCTACTATCAACAGCCATCAGTCCACAAACACATCTGAGCTGCATTGTGTGCTTCAACACCAATATTCGTCTAAGCTCACCCTCAGTGCTGTGACTAAGCCTGCATGTGCAACTCGCCTGGTGCAAGCTTTGCTGTGTCGTGGCCCTCCTGTGATGCTCACCTTGCCTGGAGTTCCTTGGAACATGTCAGCAATTCTAGGATGTGGGTCTGCAATCACTGTACCTCTGCTTGTGCACACATGTGCATGTGGGCACCAACAAACGGGTCCAGAATTCCGTCGTCCAATGGGCCATGTCTGCTGGCAAAGGTGCTCTGGAGGCTCATCCCCCTGCAGAAAGGGCATGAAACACATGATTAATGCTTCAAAGTCATCTGTGTGTGGCTCATCAGGCATCTCATTACTTGACCATGTCAGAGAGTCACATCACAAATCACACCATCAGTCCGTCTTTCACCTCCAAAGTGTGGAACACTATCTACAGCATGAATTGCAACAAGCACATGTACAGGAAAGATATGAAATATACTACACAATGCATAGCAATCAATGTCCACATTAATCATGACACACCCCATCTAGCAAAAGCTGAACAGTGGACAATGACACCTAAATCATCCCCACTAGGGGTGTCAACACAAGTCACACAGCACCAGACATGCCACATATATGACAGTCCAAGGCCCTTGTGTAAAATGCTGTAACACCGAACCATCCTTGCGAGCCCATGGATAAGGGAGGCACGAGTGGCATATGTGAGTCAAGGACCCAAGCAGCAAACACATACACAAGACAACCATGAAGGGCCCAGCTGGAACAGACAGTGGATGCCTTCAAAAGCCACAAAGCACCGCACCGTCACATGAAAGCACAATAGACTAGCAATTTTAAACTAACTCAACTAGTAACTAATTATACTAACTATGGAAAACCTACATTACCTATTTAAACTAACTATCAAACAGAAACTTAACTAACTAAACTAAAAGAAAAATCAAAAATGGCCACATACGACCCGGGGGGGAGGGGAGGCACCCAGGAGGGGGAGGTACAGGGTGCTGCTCAACATCCACATGCGATGATGCTGAGCCAAAATAAAATCCTCCATGGGCTCAACGCCTGCACAGCACGACCTATGTGGGAGATAGATGTTCGCCCGAGTCTGGCTCATCCTGGAAAGGAGGACGTGGCACAGTAGCCTGGCCACGCCTAGCCGCAGCTTGCCCCTCATCGGCAGCAAGTCTGCCGGACGGGTGAGCCTGGTTCTGTGTGGCGATGTGACGTAGGTCTGCATGCAGAACCTCACGTGATACACGTGCTTCCTCTTGTAAGGTAGCACGTGTAACACAGAGTTCCTCCTGCAAGGCCTGGCTGGACAACCGCTGCACCTCCCGGCAAGCCTGTAGCTCAGCCGAGATGGTACGCTCAAGCTGTGCAAACCTCTCCTCTGCCTGCTGCCTCTGGGACATCATAAGGACACCCAGAGTGGATTTGAGGGAAGCATACTCCTCCCTCAGGGCATCCATGTGCGCCTCTGCGTGAGCAGCAATTGCTTGACACAGAGACGACATTTCAGCCTGGCGTGCCCTGTCTGAGGCTGCCATGCCCAGCCTGAGCGAGCGGGCCATGGACCGTGCCGCCTGCTGCTGGAGAAGCACCTGCCTAGCAGTGGGGAGCACAGATCGGGCCACACGATCCATGCTCTCAGCGATGTTCTCCATTGCTGCCCTCTGCCGTTCGGAATTGGCAGTCATGTCTTGCTCCCACTCAGTATACAGCGGTTGCGCGCGGCGACCGCGTTGCCGGGCTTGACCCCTGCAGGACCCAAGGACCGGGGGTCCTCCTGTGTTGGAACCGCCTGCGGCTGCACGACTACATGCCCCCGTTGACGTGATGTCCCAGGCACATCAGTGACTGGTGTGGAGGGTGACCCTGCGTCCCGATCCACCACGGGCGGAGGAACCAAGACTGTCTGATCCCTCAGTGCAGGTGTTGCAGACAGAGGAGTGTCCACATCAGAACCACTCACCCCTGACACATGGACTTGATGCTCATCCAACTCAACATGGACGTCAGAGTCGTCATCAAGGCTGGACTCATAGGCAGCCAGAGACAAGATGGACTGCAGCACTTGGGGGTTTTCGTGGCCTACCACCCCACGGCCCCCACTAGTGCCGGGTTGATGTGGTGTTACCAACCCTGTGTCTGGCATGACAACACCATCCTCCGCCTCCATTGCGTCATCACCTGAAAAATATAGAGAAAAAGGTCAATACACATGTCAGAAGCACACGACACACACACACACCGACAGCAAAGGCATCCGGCAGACATGTGACACACAACATATGACCTGGCATGCATGCTGGGTCTACTTTGAACAGCTTCTGTGATCAGACCTGTTGAAAGGTGGCAGTTTCCATGGAAGTGGGTCTATGCAGTGCAGAAAATGTGTACGCCACTCACTACCTACATGTACAAGCACTACATGTTGTGTGCCAAGAAATGTGAAGGCAGTGCAATGTCAAATTCAGACATCACGTGCATTGTGCAGTCAATGTGTACCATGTCTAGAAGCCAAGCACCCCTCCACCCCAGTACCAAAGCAGGGATGCCTAGCATGGTATCAAAAGGCTGACCATACACCTGTGTATTGACAGGCAGTGTTGACTGGCATCAACAGCTGAATGTGATTCAAATTACAACACTGCAAATGATGCTGGGACAGTGGGCAGGACAAATGATGGAAACTCCGGAGGCCGCCCACGTGTGAAGAAGACACAACAAGAGTTGGACAGAGTCATTGGCCATTGAACAGGCTGAGTCCCGCATGCAGGCAGAGGAGACATGCATGACGGTAGCATTGCATTACTTACACATCAGAACCATGTACACGTCACATGTAGCAGCAATCATGCACAACACATCCCACAAGTGAAACACACACGTCCTCAACAAACACGCATCAACACTCACTGGACTGGGCATCAAAGTCCAGCATCTCTCCCACTCCTTCGACCAATTCAGGTGGTATGAACTCCGCAACGAGAGCCTCATGCGGAGTGAGTTCTTCCTCCTCTGGTGCAGGCCCACCGCCAGTCACCAGAGTCAAGTTGTAATTTGAGGCACGCTTGGCCTTAGTGCTGCGCTTGATGTCATTCCAATGCTTTTTGCACTCCTGCGCCGTGCGCACCTCATGGCCGAATGAACTGACATGTTCCGCAACATGCTTCCAGTGGGTGTCACGTTGGGCAGCCGTAGTCTGACTATTGGCACCCACTAGCATGTCACGGCTGTGGCCCCGCACATAGTCCACGAGGAAGTCCAGTTCCTGCTTACAGAAAGGCTTCTTCCTCGACGTGCAGGAGGTCGTGGCTGTGTGTGGGGTCCCAGCCTGTGCTGCTTCCTCCTCTTGGACTGTGGCGCAGACCCTGGCTGGCTAATGCCACCCTGACCAGTATGGCCAGTGGGTTCGGTGGATTGAGCCAAGGGAGTGGCAGTTGGAGGGATGACCAAAGGCCTGACTTGTGTCAGTGGCAGCTGGGTGCCCACTAATGGACCCTGCGCAGCAACATCAGCTGTGGCAGGGTCATTGACCGCAACGGTCCTGGTTGGCAGACTCACAACCGGGGTGCTGTTGGGTGCATCTGCCCCTGCACTTGCCAACACCCGGCTGTTCGGGACAGCAGATGACATGACTGCTCCAGGGACGCGTGTCTTGGTCTGAGCAGCCCGGCCTGCCCCTATGGTTCCCCCCCTGGCCTGTTGGAGATCTACCAAGGGCTCTTCAAGTGCCAACGCAGCCTGCACTGGCAGACCCTGAGCCTGGGTGGCAGTGTCCACAGCTGCACCTGCAGCTACCACTACCCTTGGGCCTGTGGCAGTCGATGGAACGGACTGCCGGGTCATATGGGTGCCAGTGCCAGATGCAGGAGCTGCATCCCCCGGAACCACAGGGGGTGGTGGCATGGCTGCACCGACACATGGCACAACATTGTGCTCAAGTGGCGCACCCCTGCCTCTTCCCCCTCTGTGGCTGCCCTGGACACCCTGGAGTCCCCCTACTCCCTGGTCACCACGGCCACGTCCCCGACCATGCCTGCCACGAGGAGTACGCCCAGCTGAGGCGCCCATCACCTTTGGTGGCCTCCCAACCATGGCACACATGTAGTAGTGCTGGCACAGATGGAGTGGTGCCAATGGGAGGTGTACACCACAATTGACCTGGGCAATTGGGGTGAAGGAGGTGGGAAGCAAGATGTTAACAGCCCCCTGCACCTGCAAGGCTGTATGTGACCCCGGCGATGTGGTGACGGGTCACGCAATGCTCAAGCACCCCAAAACTGCAGTAAAACCGTGCACGCAACCCTGCAGCCTACGTGCGTGGATTCAACCTCCCGCAGTACACGGTGGCACCCAGTAACACGAATAACGCGTACGCGTGGGACACGCAGGCTACTATGACATTGAAAATGGGTGCGATACACAGGGGCACCCGCAGTGGGAAAAAGAGCGTGTGTGACTCACCGTCTGACTAGCGCGATGCAGAAAAACACGCGTAGCCAATACCCCCGCCAAAAGAAGAGATACGTCCTTGATAGCTGTGAAGTTGTGATGGCGCGCGAAACAAGAGGAAGCAGCAACACACGTCGGTCTCCGAGAAAGGCACGTACAGCGAACTGCTGGGCCCGCTCACCTTTAACCCGTGCTGAGGGAAACGCATGCGCGCGTCACGTCACTTACGCGCATGGGCCCTTTCCTCGTATTACATGCGGACGTGCAGTTTTTCATGCGTGCTTACGCGCATGGGCCCTTTCCTTGTATTACACGCGGACGTGCAGTTTTCCACGCATGCTTACGCGCATGGGCCCTTTCCTCGTATTACACGCGGACGTGCAGTTTTCCACGCGCGCTTACGCGCATGGGCCCTTTCCTCGTATTACACGCGGACGTGCAGTTTTTCACACGCGCTGAAATGCCCATGCACGTCTGTACGCGCCACGTCACAGGGGCGCTTGCGCTTGAGGGGCCTTCTGTCCAATGAAAATGCGTATGCGTGCAGACGCGCTTATGCGCTAAGGGCCTTTCCTCGAATTACACGCTGACGTGCTGATTTTTCACGTGCCAAATCACTCCGTATCAAGCTGGCCACGCGTAAGCACACGGAAGACCACGCTCCTGCCCAGAAGGCCGAACTACTGCCCCCCAGAGCCCCGAGCACGCTCCCAGCTGCCATCTGCTGCTGCCTGACTGCCTGCTGCCCACGTGCCCTGCCATTTGCTGCCTGCACATCAGCCAGGGGTGCTGTTGCTGTGACCACCCCTGCTGGAACCGAAGACTCCCGACTGGGATTCCATCGCTCCACAGCCCAGCCCCAGGACCCAGTTGCCCACCCACTCCTGCCTCTGGGGTTGTCATGTCGGGGCAAACACCATCTGGGACCACTGACAACCCCCGGCCAGAGAGGCAGAGGGGCACCAGCTTCAGTGCCACCGAAGTTGGTGTCCTGGTGGAGCAAGTCCTAGGACAGTATGATGCCCTCTTCGGAAGTTCCCGCGCCGACAAGGAAGGACGGACTCGGATCTGGACTGACATTGTGACTGCCATCAACGTGGAGGGGGTGGCAGTCCGCGACTTACAACATGTCAAGAAGCGCTGGGAGGACTTCAGGTCCAGGACCCTGAACAAGGCCCGGGACCTCTTGAAGGCAGCGGATGCCAAGGGGCGCCGGGGCCACTTGTCAGAAGAACATATGAGGGTCCTGGAACGCATATCCCCAGCGCTCCACATCCAGGTCCGTGAGAAGCAGACCCGTCTGGAGTCGAGCGGTGAGTATACATGCATCCTGATTGTGAACAGTGCTTGTGGTGATTATTCAGTAGTGTGCAGGTTGCACATCTGTTTGTATGGGGTCGAGTATGGGTGAGACATGGATGGTGCTTGTGTGTGTAGGCTTGCATGCCAAATGCAGTTGTGTGGGCACACATGTTTGGATGAATGTGTATGTAAGTAGACATGTCCGTGATGTCACGCATGTATGTTATTTTTGGCTGCATGTATCAGAACTGTGTACATGTGCATGTGTGTGTATTTGACAAGAGTGCAACAGTGATGCAACATGGATGCATGTGACAGCGGTATGTGGAAGCCTGATTGGCAGATGTGACATGGATGCCCGTCTGAACACTGCGACACTTGGCAGAGGTGTACACATGCATGCAAGTGTGGTGGTGTGTGTACATGTGTGGTGCATTTCCTGTGTTGCATGTGATGTCTGGCTCACCTTTGGCTGCTCATGCTGTTGTATGTGTATGGATGGTGGTGGCAGTTGCGATATGGCTGTGGTATGGCTCATGTGTGCGAGTTGTAATGACATGTGTGTTGGGGATTGTGATGACATGTCTGAGGTTTGCCAATGCCACTCATGTACAACTGTCATGTGTGTATGTGTCCATTGTACAGTGCCCTGATGCCTGTGTTTTGTTTCTCCCTGTCTGCAGCGTCAACTGATGAAGAGGGCGGAGAAGGTGCTGTGGAGCACAGCGGCGGGGATCCCACCGCCAGCCGGAGACGCAAGGCCCGGCTCCCCTCCCATGTTGTGATCTCGTCGGGGAGTGAGGAGTCCGGTGCCGCGTCCCAGGCTGCAGCTGCCGGGGGGAGGTCCAAGAGGCGGAGGTTGGAGTTGGACTCCTCGGCAGCAGAAGGGGCAGCTGGGACCCCACAGGGCCCAACAGGGGAAGATGGCACGGAGTCATCCAGGTTGGTGGGGGGTTTGGTGGAGGAGGAGGCCGTGCAAGCACCAGAGACGGGGTCTGGAGGTGGGGATCCCACTGGTGCTAGTGGTGCAGTGCAGGACCAGGGACAGGAGGCAGCACAGGCCACCGCGGAGGTGCCTGTGTATAAACCTGTCCCTGATCCTGTCCCTGCATCATCTTGCACCAGCAGGGATGCCTACGTCCAGACCCGTTTTCAGGCAGGGGATGAGCTCACGTCAACTGGCCTTCCTCTGCCTGCGGACGTGGCTATCCAGGTCCGGGTTGAGCCTGCCCTGGCTGGTGTGGCGTTGCGTCAACGGGCCATGCGAGGTGACCTGCAGTCTTTTCATGAAGAGACTGCACGTCATCTCGAATGGCTCGTTGACCACGTCAGCCTGCTGGGACAGGTCACCCAGGCCGGATTCCTCAGTCTGATGGGGCTTGCTCCGACCCCCTCCTCAACTGGACCCCCTACGCGCCAGTCGTCCTCTGTGCCATCTTCCCACCCATCAGTCACCTGGGTGCCCTGTGGAGCTGCCTCTGACGGTGCGGCCAGGCTGGTGGAGGAGGCATCCCTTTCACAGTCGGGAGTCGGACGTCCAGCAGGGGTGGCCACATCTACGACTGCACCCCAGCCGGCGGAGGATGTGCAGGCAGCAGGAGGCAGTGCACGGGCAGAGGCACAGCAGCAGCAGCAACGTGGTGGGAGCCATGAAGGCTCGGGGCCTTCAACATCGGAGGGGCAGGCATCGGCCGGAGGGCAGGAGGACCCAGGACAGAGAGTGTCTTCCGTGTGGCAGCGGTTGGGCCACGCCATAGATGCGGAGCGGCAGCGGGCGGAAGAGGCACGGTTCACAATGGTCAGGGCGGAGAACTCCATGCGGAGGGCCCTGAGGCGGCCCGAGGGCCTCGAGGCAATCCGCAGGGGTTTGGAGGTGGAGACGTCGACGGCCCTGCGGACCCTCGGGGCCATGGAGGAGGACCGCCTCCGGGACATTGAGGAGGAGTTCGATGATGCCCTGGCCCGGGACATCCACAAGTGAGCCGTGAAACTAGCCTGTTGCCCTTGTACATAGTTATGTAGGTAGTGTTAGGTTTCATTTTTGTTTTTATTTTATTTTGACCTTTCGGACATTGGCCACATTTTTGTATATAGTTTATTTTATTAGTTAGTGTAGTTAGATAGGTTTCCTTTATTTTGTTGGGATAATGGACCCTGGCTTGTTCCCATGTACATAGTTCACAGTTGGATTGTATTTTTTTTTTCACTTTTTAACCATGGAGCAATGGCTTTCTTTTTTATTTCCCATTGGATTTTGTTTTGTGGACATTGACTTTGGACAACATTACTTTGGAATTTTATTTTTGGTTTTGCTTTTTTTAACGGACATGCTTCTTTTCATTTTTGTACATTCACATTTCTGTTTCTTCATTTTTTATTCTATTTATGTTTCCTTTAATACATATTTTTTTTGGTGAACTTCAATGTGTGGTATCTCATTGGTTTCATGCATTTCATGATATGTGTTTTGAGATTCACTGACACCCATTGGGTGTATGTGAGGGAAATGTGTTTGTTTCGGAACTTGCAATTGGTGTTCTGTGATGTAATTGCAAATTATGAGTGGGTGGATGCAATACTCGGGTGGGTGTTTTGCATTTGGAGGCTGACCATAGGGACCAGGGATCTAGATTGTGATGACATGTTGGCTGGGGAACATGAGTTGCACATGGGTGGGGGCCTGCTGGCAGGTGCCCCACAGTGCTGGGGGGTGGGCGTGATGGGGAACATGAGATGGACATGGGTGGGGGCCTGCTGGCAGGTGCCCCACAGTGCTGGGGGGTGGGGGTGGTGGGAGACATGAGTTGGACATGGGTGGGGGCCTGCTTGCAGGTGCCCCACAGTGCTGGGGGTGGGGGTGGTGTGAGACATGGGTGGGGGCCTGGTGGAGGCTGCCCCTGCACTGCTGGGGGGTGGGGGTGGTGGGAGACATGGGTGGGGGCCTGGTGGAGGCTGCACCTGCACTGCTGGGGGGTGGGGGTGGTGGGAGACATGGGTGGGGGCCTGGTGGAGGCTGCCACTGGTGACTGGGGGGGTGGGGGTGCTGGGAGACATGGGTGGGGGCCTGGTGGAGGCTGCCCCTGGTGGCTGGGGGGTGGGGGTGGTGGGAGACATGGGTGGGGGCCTGGTGGTGGCTGCCCCTGCACTGCTGGGGGTTGGGGGTGGTGGGGAACATGCGTTGGACATGGGTGAGGCCTGCTGGCAGGTGCCCCACAGTGCTGGGGGGTGGGGGCGGAGGGAGACATGAGTTGGACATGGGTGGGGGCCTGCTGGCAGGTGCCCCACAGTGCTGGGGGTGGGGGTGTTGTGAGACATGGGTGGGGGCCTGGTGGAGGCTGCCCCTGCACTGCTGGGGGGTGGGGGTGGTGGGAGACATGGGTGGGGGCCTGGTGGAGGCTGCCCCTGGTGACTGGGGGGGTGGGGGTGGTGGGAGACATGGGTGGGGGCCTGGTGGAGGCTGCCCCTGGTGGCTGGTGGATGGGGGTGGTGTGAGACATGGGTGGGGGCCTGGTGGAGGCTGCCCCTGCACTGCTGGGGGGTGGGGTGGTGGGAGACATGGGTGGGGGCCTGGTGGAGGCTGCCCCTGCACTGCTGGGGGGTGGGGGTGGTGCGAGACATGGGTGGGGGCCTGGTGGATGCTGCCCCTGGTGGCTGGGGAGGTGGGGGTGCTGGGAGACATGGGTGGGGGCCTGGTGGAGGCTGCCCCTGCACTGCTGGGGGGTGGGGGTGGTGGTCGACATGGGTGGGGGCCTGGTGGAGGCTGCCCCTGGTGGCTGGGGGGTGGGGGTGCTGGGAGACATGGGTGGGGGCCTGGTGGAGGCAGCCCCTGCACTGCTGGGGGGTGAGGGGGTGGGAGACATTAGTGGGGGCCTTGTGGAGGCTGCCCCTGGGGAGTGGGGGGTGGGGGTGCTGGGAGACATGGGTGGGGGCCTGGTGGTGGGTGCCCCTGCACTGCTGGGGGGTGGGGGTGGTGGGGAACATGAGTTGGACATGGGTGGGGGCCTGCTGGCAGGTGCCGCACAGTGCTGGGCGGTGGGGGTGGTGGGGAACATGAGTTGGACATGGGTGGGGGCCTGCTGGCAGGTGCCCCACAGTGCTGGGGGGTGGGGGTGGTGGGAGACATGGGTGGGGGCCTGGTGGAGGCTGCCCCTGCACTGCTGGGGGGTGGGGGTGGTGTGTGACATGGGTGGGGGCCTGGTGGATGCTGCCCCTGGTGGCTGGGGGGTGGGGGTGCTGGGAGACATGGGTGGGGGCCTGGTGGAGGCTGCCCCTGCACTGCTGGGGGGTGGGGGTGGTGGTCGACATGGGTGGGGGCCTGGTGGATGCTGCCCCTGGTGGCTGGGGGGTGGGGGTGGTGGGAGACATGGGTGGGGGCCTGGTGGTGGCTGCCCCTGCACTGCTGGGGGATGGGGTGGTGGGGAACATGCGTTGGACATGGGTGGGGGCCTGCTGGCAGGTGCCCCACAGTGCTGGGGGGGTGGGGGTGGTGGGAGACATGAGTTGGACATGGGTGGGGGCCTGCTGGCAGGTGCCCCACAGTGCTGGGGGGTGGGGGTGGTGTGAGACATGGGTGGGGGCCTGGTGGAGGCTGCCCCTGCACTGCTGGGGGTGGGGGTGGTGGGAGACATGGGTGGGGGCCTGGTGGTGGGTGCCCCTGCACTGCTGGGCG
The DNA here is from genome assembly GCF_040938575.1 of Ambystoma mexicanum. NCBI lineage: Eukaryota > Metazoa > Chordata > Amphibia > Caudata > Ambystomatidae > Ambystoma > Ambystoma mexicanum. Next base: position 1,345,067,370 of record NC_090921.1, read on the forward strand.
GTGGGGGTGGTGGGAGACATGGGTGGGGGCCTGCTGGCAGGTGCCCCACAGTGCTGGGGGGTGGGGGTGGTGGGGAACATGAGTTGGACATGGGTGGGGGCCTGCTGTCAGGTGCCCCACAGTGCTGGGGGGTGGGGGTGGTGGGAGACAAGGGTGGGGGCCTGGTGGAGGCTGCCCCTGCACTGCTGGGGGGTGGGGGTGGTGGGAGACATGGGTGGGGGCCTGGTGGTGGGTGCCCCTGCACTGCTGGGAGGTGGGGATGGTAGGAGACATGGGTGGGGGCCTGGTGGAGGCTGCCCCTGGTGACTGGGGGGGTGGGGGTGGTGGGAGACATGGGTGGGGGCCTGGTGGAGGCTGCCCCTGGTGGCTGGGGGGTGGGGGTGGTGTGAGAAATGGGTGGGGGCCTGGTGGAGGCTGCCCCTGCACTGCTGGGGGGTGGGGGTGGTGGGAGACATGGGTGGGGGCCTGGTGGTGGCTGCCCCTGCACTGCTGGGGGGTGGGGGTGGTGGGGAACATGCGTTGGACATGGGTGGGGACCTGCTGGCAGGTGCCCCACAGTGCTGGGGGGTGGGGGTGGTGGGGAACATGAGTTGGACATGGGTGGGGGCCTGGTGGAGGCTGCCCCTGCACTGCTGGGGGGTGGGGGTGCTGGGAGACATGGGTGAGGGCCTGGTAGTGGGTGCCCCTGGTGGCTGGGGGGTGGGGATGCTGGGAGACATGGGTGGGGCCTGGTGGAGGGTGCCCCTGGTGACTGGGGGTGCAGGGGGACATGCGTTGGTGGGCAGTAGTGCAAGTTGACATGTGGGTTGGCTGGAGGTCATGGCCATGGTGGATGGTGTGCCTGCAGGACATGTGCAGGGTAGGCCCCTGTGGTGTGAGCCACCTGCAGGGGCCGTGGAGGGTGTAGAGGGAACACCTGGGAGGACCAACACGTGCAATTCACGTGTGTTGCTCCCCGCGCACCCCTGTAATACACGTACCCTGATGGAATCGCGTGTGGAACTTCCCGCGCACCCCTGGAATACACGTACCCTGCTGAAATTGCGTGTGGCACTTCCTGCGCACCCCTGAGATACGCGTACCCTGCTCGCACGGGCCCAATCACGTGTGGAAATTCCCGTGCACCCCTGAGATACGCGTACCCTGCGGAAATCGCGTGTGGCACTTCCCGCGCACCCCTGAGATACGCGTACCCCCAATCGCGTGTGGAAATTCCCACGCACCCCTGAAATACACGTACCCTGCTGAAATCGCGTGTGGCACTTCCTGCGCACCCCTGAGATACGCGTACCCTGCTCGCACGGGCCCAATCGCGTGTGGAAATTCCCGCGCACCCCTGAGATACGCGTACCCTACGGAAATCGCGTGTGGAACTTCCCACGCACCCCTGAAATACGCGTACCCTGCTCGCACGGGGCCAATCGCGTGAGGTACTTCCCGCGCACCCCAGTGATACACGTAGCCCGCTTGCCATGCTGGTACAGGGTTAGCGCAGCCCTTTGCGCTGGATTGGGTATATTGATGGCTTTTCCCTGCGCGAGAGGAGTTCTTGAGGGCATAACTGGCGCTGCTGCAGGGTCGCTGCGCCACTGTGCGCCACGGCTGGTTTTGTTGGCTGGAATCCATGAATACGCTGTGCGCGGAAATGGATTTTAGCGCACGCGGCTGGCGCAGGGATTCGCATGCGCACACTGTGCGCCAGCCGCATGCGCCACTTGTGCGCTGAATTCTATGAATTACCCCCATTATGTGGCAATGCGCTGCTTTACAAAAACAGTTGCACTGAGCACTTATCCTACCCAACAACTTTTTAAAAGTGGGGAATGTTGCAAACAATCTTGTATTCACTTCATAGTAATTGTGCACATGCAGAATCATTTCCTGTTCTTAAAGTGCACATAATGTCATGGTCAGTCTTTAAATATCTTTTGCTTGCAAAGTATCATGGGTATGCAAATATTTATTAGTGTTTTGCTACTACAATCCCTCACTTTTTGCAGAGCCCGTCAACTTGTATTGGAGTTGGAGGGTAGCACAGGACCCGGGGAGGGGTACGGGTGGAAGGGCACACAGAATGCTTCTTCAGGGTGAAGAACAAATCAGCAAATTTCAAAAATCGATCAAATCAGATGTATTGGCAGTATAGTACAGCAAAGGAAATGTGTTTGTTAAAGGAGAAGTAACTCTAGTAACAGTCTAGGAAACTGCATATTCCGTTTCTTTCTATTCTCAGCTGCTGACGACTTTTCAATATAATCCTGTGTTTACGTTTATTGCCTCTAGCATCCCCATGCAGCTTGTTTAAATTATATCTATGAATTTCAGAAGAGGGATCCGTAGCCAAAGAAAAAGGCACTCAATTTGTTGTACACATGAGCATTGCTGCTTTTGACATAAAAGGCAAATATATGTGTTATTCTTCAATGAGGTTCCTGAAGAAACCTCAGTAAGGCTATTCTGGAATTTTATCTACGCTCTGGCACGGAAGGTGGGCAAAACTATAAGCTGTATTATGTGCCCTGTCATTTCACCTCTTATGTCAGGGTTAAAAGTGGGGCTCTGATATGATTTTACTCCCTACTTGGAATGAAATGATTTTTCAGGGAGAAAGAAAATAATTAGCTTTGACAGTAGGGATATTTCATGCTTATTAAAATGTTATTTGCCCTTAAAATTCCCCTTGACATCAGGCAGTAATATTATTATATCAGAGCGCCTACCTATGTTACTGCTCTGCTGGTCACTGATCCGAAAAAATATCAGTGGAACCTTGTGGGTAGAAGCAGCAAGTGTTTTATTTCGATGGCATTAAAAACTTTCTGCATTCTCTGTGCGGTGTCGACAAATGAATAGGCACAACTAAACCTATTGTTTATCCTGAGGTTACAAAGGTTTTTTCTGTACATACAATTTCTTTTCTCTGCACTGGAGTTCTTTAGGTGGGTACTATGGCATACCTTGAAGTCTTGGACTGGTTGATAAGCTCTCCTTATAATCACATATAAAATATTAATTTTGTTAGCCTATATATGTTTGGAAAAAAATGTTTTAAGATGCACCGTGCCTTGTAAAGATTTGCAGTGGTTAGGAAGGGGAAATACCCTTCCAAACTCTTCGGCAATGGTAGCTCACTAAGTATGCATGCTCACAAAGTGGCTTACCTCTAAGTTGCACACACAGTAAATAAAGTACGCACAAAAGCTAGCCATTCACGCACTTGGGGAAAAATAATTAGAGGGAACATTGGTGTTGGCATAACCTGGGGCCATTTCTGCACCCATTGATGTCCCCGATATGTGTACAAAGAAACTGTCTTCAAATCTGAAGAAATTATTTGACAAAACTCATTTGGAGAAACTCAAGACAAATATTGTGTCTGCTACACAGTCTTGTGTAGATAAAAGAAGCATTCCATTGCTTCTAGAACTGCACGTGTGTTACATTTGTATACAGACTGCATGCATCCATAGTGAAGAGAATGTCCATATTTTCATCAATTTCAAGATTAAGGTGCATGAGTGGTGGAGGGGTGCGATGTTAGTAAACAAGAGACATATTGCGACATATTTATTGAAATGTGACCTTTTGTGGGAGCTGCCTTTTTCATTTCTTACTTCTCTAACAGTATCTATGAATTTCAGGTCTGGGCGGCAGTGGGATATCTGCGGTGTGGAGAGCGAGTTGCGGAGATGAGGGGGTGAGCGAGGGAAAAGCATTAAAGAGTTGATTGCAATCACAACATCTTCGTTGTCTTTGAGGACAGGGGCAAAACAATGTTAAAAAATCCCTTTTACAGGACACCAAAGTGTTCCGGTCTGAATACACCAGTTCGAGGGGAGGGGCAAAATCTATTGTGCCTGGTACACCATCATCCAATAACTGGCTTGCTGTTAAAGTGCCATTGCTACAGTCAAGTGCAGGGGAGCAGCGTGAAGACAGGTGTGAATTCACCACTCTGATTTCAGTGCAGTTCGAAGGGGCACGTGACAGAATTCAAGAGTTGAGTGCATGGGCGCCAAAAGGGCAGGGATTGGTTGGGGTGTGATAACAACCGACAAAAAGTGTGTGCTGCCTCCTCAGCCATGCTCTGAGTAATAATGCATCAGAATGGTGCTGAATCTTTTGCCTGCCGCAGGCATGAGCGGTGTATTCTGTGCCATACCAGGGAGCCCGGGAAAGTGGTTGTCAGTTTGTAGCTGGGTGAATTGTGACTTTGTATCTGAATGCAGTGTGATGTATGAGGGTGGATTAAAGCTCACTATGAAGCAGCTTTTGCAAATGCCCTTTTTAAAAAATGTATTTTGGGGCTTCTGTTTTGAAATCCTTAAGCTAATAAAACACTCAAACAATACAAATACTAATCATAACACATCTGTACTCATATTTAGAATCACTATGCAGTCTCAATGCTGTGGCATCATTATTGAAATATACACTATGTTTCGGGTCCCCTCATTTCATACCTTTCTTGCAGTAACTTTGAGTTTTGGATTTGCAATAGGGTGACACGTTTGGTGGCTATGGGGTAAACGTGAGGGTACAACCGTCAGATGGAGATCTTAACCTCTTGCGCAGTGGGTGCCATCTTACTATTTCTGCCGGTTGTCAAAACTTGGCATAATGGAGGTGAGCGAGGGGAAGACTGCTTGAGCTGATCACCACTTTTGTGTAATGTGGTAAAGCGGACATTCACCGAGAAGTGAACTGTACAGTAGATTGTTTCTGTTTGTGTTGTAGTTGGTGCATACAAATTTGCCCCATGCCATCTAGTGTGTACTGTCCAATCAATAAACACTGCACGCATTCATCCCGGGAGGATAGCTCGGGGGTAACGCGCTCGCCTTGGAAGCAAGTTGACGCGGAGCAACACAGGTTCGATCCCCGGGTCCGTGCTTAGAAACCACTGGGTATTAAGTGTGTTATAAATGACCAATCATAATCATTTCACCAGCACTTATTTTTGGTGCCTATCTCCTGCACTCAACAAACTTGAGTACATAAAATCGCATGACAAAAGCAGAGGTTAAATCAAAACCAAAACTATAAATACATACTCTGTAAATGCCACAGATGTAAAATGCATGAATTAATGAATATATTAAATATAACAATGGTGTGGCGGAGTCCTGGGACCCATTTGACTAGGTCACCCAAATGATAAGGCATTTAGCCACTTGAGGAGGCTCCCACAATGTTCAAACTGTGGCCCCCAGTCGATCATGAGTACACCAGGTAGGCTCTCAACCCTTAAGTCACCTCTGCTACATTGAGTGACAGGCATCTGAACGCATGTGTGATTGAAAGGAACCTAGATCACACACTCCTCCCACCTGCGGTGTGCGTGCGGCCCTCGCATGGCGGTGAGGGTGCTTCCACCCGCGTTGAATGGCAATGAACCACCTAGTGGTGAAAGGATAAACCGCATAGCAAAAGGCTGTGCACAAGCAATATCGGACATTATACCCCCTAATCCCGAGAAGAACCAATGCACTGATACCATAAATGCATTGAATGAACTTAATGTTCAATAATAAATGACACTCAACAATGATCTGAGTCACATGTCCCTGGGATCTGTTGATTACTATACTATAATGTCACATGCAGTCGTGAAGTTGTGTATGTTCTCCATAATATTTTTTGGAACTGGATTTATTCACATAAAAATGGTCCCTAATACTGCGAACGTGTGTTTCACTGTATAATGGATAAAGTGTAGTGCCCAAAGCGGGCTTCTTCGTGGCTTGTATTTGGGACAAATGAAATTGCACATAGTAAACAATGAATTTATGAAAAAAACAATAATATCAATGAAGTAACAGTCATTCTACCTTACTTTGATTACTAGCAAAGTGTGTAACTTCTAATTACCTCCCCTGTTGTATTTAGGTTACTCTCAATTTCAAAATTAAAAACTTTTCATTGACCATTGCATGATTTTTAGTATTATGCAAAGGCCTTTAGTCTGATAACAGAAAGAAAAAATTACAAAATGTACTGAACTTTAGCATAATACAATGTCCGTATTTAACAATGTCCACCATTGTCAATGGACGTGAGAGTCTTTGGAAACGAGTGGTAAAAATGCTTTATGCCAGGAGTGATGCTTCCTGAACAGCAATACCAGCACAGTTACATGCAGAGAGCTCAATTCACCAAAATGCCAGGGGAGGAGAAGTGACACCACAGACCAGAAGACATTACAGGAAGTGGTGTCACATGACCTTTGACCCGGATGGCACTGCTGTGACCTGATTCTTGTTGAAATGGACTCAGGCACACTTACATTAATGGAAAGCCCGGTGAAGATGTACAACAAAATGAAAATTGCAAAATGGGGAAAGATAAACAGAGAATTTCATTGTATAAACTACAAAGAGAGCTAACCACACACCTGAGAAAATATAAGGAGATACAGTCCTCCATGATGAGATTCCCACGACTGAAATGGAAATCTCATCATGGAATACTGTATCTCCATATGTGCGCTTTCATCTTAACTTACTAGGCTCCCTATAAAGGCGGGGTCCCATAGGAGGAATCCCTTGGCAAGAATGAAAATGTTGGCTCTGTAAAAAGCCAGGGAAGGCAGAAATGCAAAAACATTGACTGATTGGTTGTAGCGCAAAACTAGGGTCAAATAAAATGTAGTAGGGAAAGTTCATAAGGAGATTAAAGGATGTAAACAATGAAGTCATGTGGGCTAGGCTCTTGTATGAATACTCTTTCTCAGTGACTATTGCTGTAGTGAATATTTGATATTTTAATAGTGATACACAAAAAGTTGGGGGAACATGTTTTTCTCGATTAGTCCACCATAATGAAGTAGGGAAGGGATTAATTTGTCAGATATGTGGAAAATTTAATCTTGGCGGTTAGAAAGGGAGGCCCTGATGGGTATATGTTATTATAGTGTATTGTGTTGAATGAATTCATGTCTGCAATGTTTGTTTTAGAATGTTGTGTCTGAAAAAATGTATTTTCATTTGTAATGAACAAAGAGTTTTGAAGTATATGATTAAAACGTTTTTAATAAACTATATACACAAAAAGTAAATAGGCTGAGGCACTGCCATAGATGGCCAGTTACTTCCATATTATGCCAATTATAGATGCATGTCAGGCATAGTCATTCGATGAAAGGTAAATCCCCTACATTGTCAGTTGCAACAATTATACAGTATCCAAAAATCTGAGGCCCTTTCAGTGCACAGGAGCATTAATGCTTTAATTAATTATAATGAATTGTTATTTATATAACGCTTTCGCCACAGCACTATATATAGCACATATTTACATACAATTATCATCCCGACTGAAGTCGGTACTCATTTATCAACCCTGGAAGAATGAAAGGCTGTGTTGGCCTTGTCAAGATTTGAACCTGCGACCTGCAGATCACACACAGATTGCAGCAGAGAGCGCTCAACCCGCAAAGCGATCTGACTGATTTGCTATTAAAAATGAAATGTCCCCATAAAAAACATGTCAAAACTGGCTACACAATGTAGGCCAGACATGTAATAACACGGATCATGTTTGCTGTAGCCTTGATGATGTACAGTAATAAATGCCATGCTACAGGCAGCAGCAAAATGCCAACCTAACCACATAACCACATAATAACACCTATCATACTTACTTTATCGTAGATTCCCAGAAAACTATACAATGCAAAGGTAAGGCCTGGCTGCACCCACATTCCAGTCTAGCCAGATAATCACACTTATCATGATTTCTTTATCAGAGATGCCCAGTACAAAATGTAAAGCCACAGTAAGAAATGGCTAGTCTAGCTGCAGCAAAAAGCTAGTCTAGACATGTAATAACACTTATGATGTTTACTTTATTATAGATGCCCAGAAATATATGCCATGATGCAGTAAGAAATGGGTAGAATTGCTGCACCCAAATGTCAGTCTAGACAGGTAATAACACTTATCATGATTACTTTATAATAGATGCCCTCTAAAATGTCATGCCACATTAAGAAATGACTAGACAGTCTGTACAAAATGCAAGTCTAGCCTCTAATATCACATATTATGTCTGCTTTATCATGGATACCCATTACGTGATAGCACACCCCCTCATGCCCCTCCCTCCCAACACATTCCCTCTCCCTCCCACTCTCCTCCTCCAACCCTCAACATCAGCTCCTGGGTCCAGCATTAACTCCACGTTCCTCTTCCTTGTCCCAGTACTTAAGTACGAGGCAAGGTGCTTCATTGACAAGTACTGGGTCAAGGAAGAGTAGGACTAGGAGTAATGACGATGACCAATAAGCAATCTAGGTATTGAACACAAGCATACACATTCAGACACCATTCACATGCTCATTTACATGTGCACCCATCCACCACACACTCACACACCCAGCTACCCATACATCATGCACTCACTCAGACACATCACATAATATACATAAACACACACACAATTTCATGCATGCAAGCACACATTTACAAAAAGAAAACATATTCTTACCTTTTCCCGAATCCGTTGCTGCTCCGAGGAACTCGTCTTCAGCCAGTCCTCTGACTCCCATGCTGAAGGAACCGGCTCTGGTTCCTGTCATGTGCAGAGCAGGGGAGCCAGAGCCTTCCATGTCCTGTGCAGTGGGCGTTCCTATTTGAAGTCATTATTTCCATTGCAGAAAAACCGTAACAGAAATAATTTATTTTTGAAGTCAGAGTGATTTAAAAAAGAAATTAATGTAAGGAGGGCTTTTTCGTCTGATAGCCCACTTTACTTGTGCTTTCTCTCTGCCTCTGAAACCCTTAACCAGGGGTCGGAGGGGCAGAGCCAGGGGTCGAAAGGAGCTGCCGAATTGACATCCTTGGATATATGGTATGATATTAGCTGAATTAGTTCAAGCCAAGGATAGTCTGATACGTCTGCTGGTTGGGGATTCAGAACAATATTGAAAGTAGATTGGGGTCAACGCAGTATCGAAACCTGTGGCCGATGTGGCCAATTCACACGGTAAAAAAGAATATGCCTGCACAACCTGCCCACAGGCACTGCAATAGATTTTTGCCATCAATGTATGTCACCGACCATATTTACCTACATGTATTAGCAAGTTGAGATGTTTACACAGTAAGTGGTTTGGGGCCAAATGTAGAGAGTTAGCGAGTGCACACTGCCCATCAAGCTTCACTGCATCTGCAAATGGCATGCAACAACGGACAGGCAGCATGCACCAGATGAGACACAAATCGCAAAATAAATGTAGGGGCAGTATAGCTATGTGAACACAAATACTGTAGGCAAAGCTTGATACACACGGCTAGTGCAGTGAACTGCAAATGATGAAGAGCACTGCAAATGGATAAAAAAGTACAAAATGAGCTAAGAAACACAATTAGCACAACAAACACTGGCTGTCCTCTGCAGGTGCAAAATTAAACCACGCACAAAATAGAATGAGGGTATTGATACACATTTTGTGTAAGGATTCATATAAGGAAGCCATGCAATAGTAGGTGGCTTTGCTTCAATTCGACCACATGAAGCACTGACGTGTGATGGCAGGTAGGTTTTACTGAATCCGAAAACACTGCCAAAGCTCTGGGACAACCTCCAGACCATTAACTTTCAGCCTGACATGTTACTACAGAATGGGAATTACCCTATGTAAATAATGCATGACCCTACCCCAAAAGGGGCAGCCCAGCCTGAATTTATAGGTCACATCCCTTCTGCATGCGGCCCTAAGCAACCCCAGACATGTTGTAGCCTCTTCAGTGAGGTGCAGCCTGGGTCTTTCGGCACTCCAAGCTTGCTACCCATAACTGAGCATACCCGTCCCGCTCAGTTACAGATGCAGCACTGAAAGGAAATGGCTGGTAAGTTTTGAATGCATTACAAACCACTAGTAAAGGTCTTGACAACCCTCCAGCCTATTGTTTTTCAGCCTGCCAAGCCATTACAAAAGAGCAAAAACCATATGCGAATCAGGCATCGTCCCACCCAAAAAGGCTCAGTTCAACGTGAACTCCTACGTCACAGCCTTCTGAATGAAACCACAAACATCCCCAGACATATTTTGGCCTCATTCGGCGTCCTCAGTGAGGTGTGGCTCGGGTCGCTATGCCAAGGAGGCTTGGGACCCACGTCTGCGCATACCTGTCATGCTTGGGGTGACTAAAGCAAAACTAAAAGATGATGGCTGGAAAGTTTTTAATTAACCATAACCACAGGTACAGGTATGCGTAACCCTCCAGACAATCATTTTTCTGCCTGCCAAGCCATTACAGAAGGGGAAAAACCATATGCAAACCAGCCTTGGTCCCAACCCAAATGGGGCAGTCCAGCTGAACTGCAAGGTCACATCCTTTCTGCACGAAAAACCACAAGCAACTCCAGCCGTGTTTCAGCATTGTTGGGCGTCATCAGTGAGGAGTCGCTTGGGTCTCTAGACCCAGCATGCTCGGGACCCACGTCTGGGCATACCCGTCCCACTCAGGGTGACTAAAGCAAAACAAAAAAGGTGATGACTGGAAGGTTTTGAATAAATCATAACCACTGGCACACATCTGGGCAATCTACCATAGACCATAATTTTCAGCCTGCCAAGCCATTACAGAAGGGAAAAAAACATGCGAATCAGGCATCGTCCCACCCAAATAGGGGCAGTCCAGCCTGAATTCTCACATCACATCACTTCTGCACGGGCCACAAGCAACCCAAGAGGCTATGATTAATTCAAAGCCTTCCAGCCATGAATTTTCAGTTGTTCTAATCAGCTTGATCCAAAATATTTGTACTCTGTGTTGGCCAGGCGATGCAGACTATTAGCAGAGCAGGACAGGCAAAGGTGGGGAGTTCAGATGAGAAATCACCTTATTTTGCTAAAATCCTAAGGAAACATTCAGGTGTTAGAGATTCTCCAGCAACCCCCACCAAAACAGATGCTGTTATCACTCAGCCACCAGTCAAAACACACACACACACACACACACACACACCCCACACACACACACACACACACACACACATTGACTGCTCTCAATTAACAATCTGCCCAACAATTGTTCATATGGAAAGTGACAACACTCAGTCTTACTACTCTCAATCTTTGAATAAAAACAAATGTACCAATGTACCAATGTCCCCCTGCCCCAAGATACAGAGCAAATGCAAACAGTGTCTGGATGTTGACCCCCCTACAAATGACAATGTATGTGGCAAACGTTGTTATAGCATTGCACATCTTACTGTGAGATCTGATGTAGAGCAAACATTTTGCAGCCTAAAGTCATGTTTCAGAGGCCTACACAAAAGCAGAGGAACTCTCATGTATAACCCTGTAACCTGCTGCAGCATCATAGACAGATGTGTTGGGTCTTTTAACATAAATTCCCAGAATTCATCAATCTCATGGATGAATAACCCAGTCGCTCTCACGAGGTCAAGGATAACCCCTTCCTATATTTTCCATAAAGTTTATTTTTAACAGAAAAAGAAGACTTTGATTGTTTCAATATACAACGATAATGTATGCAAAATCAATAATTCATAGATGAACAGCAAATTGCTGTAATCTTATAAGAATGAAGCTTAAATTAACAAAGTTATTACTCTTCTCAATTCATTATACGGAAGAGATATCATCAAACATAAAGTTTCTTTTTTCTCATAACGTACAAAACAGAAATTGTACGTGTGTGTGTGAGTATATATAACAGCTCTGTGTACAATGCAAGTAGCACCACCATCAGCAAAACTCAGTTTTCTCAATGAGGTGCTTCCTGTTGACATCACACGTTTCAGGACCATCTGTCCCTTCTTCAGGTGCAATTGGTATTTATTCTTGTGATCTATAAAAGATATAAGAGAAAAATAACCATCAGCTTATTGTGCTGTTAAACCAATATTAATTCTAATGTTCCTGGAAGCCAGAGTGCTGACGAGTCCGTTCTTGAACTGACCGGTCTGTTCATAAAACTGCCCAAGCAAATTCACCAATAGACGAGCCATACAAAATTTAGATACAGTCTCTCACCTTCTACAGAATCCTCACAATTCATGTGTCACATGTGCGGGGCATAACACTTCTCCAAATGTGCCCATTAACGAACCGGCTTAAAGATGGTGAGAATCCGGGATGTTAATTTTCTACCAAGCTCTGAACGCCAGGTCAGTCCATCTCTCTCACAAATTGAATCCATAATTCTCTAAACAATTGAATATGCCCAGACTTCATGTGCTGCATCACTGCTATCAAACGCTACATATGCGACAAGTGCTCAATTTCTTATCACGCTTCAAACGAGTTAATGCTTGAGAAAGAAACAGGGAGGCAGCTGCGAAAACAGCCCCCTATCCTGTATTGGCAATATAAATTACAGCGTCATCATCACGTGATGCGGAAAACAAGTCTGACAACCCCTGTGACAATGGAATCTATAGTAAATTAGTACTGCAGCCATGTTAAAATGGTACATTGAACAGTCAAGTTGTTTGTGACTCTACGGGCACTCTATCAGTCTCTCTACCTTAAGTCTGGTTGTTGAGGTACTAATAAGTACTTGACTTTTAACGTGATGATAAACATAATATAAACTTGTAGAGAAAGATCGGAAAAGATTACCTCAATGTATGTGCAAGTTCAACCCTATTCTCCCCAATCGTCTCATTGCTGAGTCTGGGTACAAGAGGACACTTTCAATGAGCGAAAATATATATTTTAGATTTCAATCTAATGCGCTACAATCTATAACTGTGTGTAACATCACCATTTGTTTGGCAATACCATGTGTGAGGTTGTGTGTTAATGCCTGCTTTTTGTTGATCCTAACCAATTATATGTGTTGTTAATGCACTGATAATGAGTCAACCATGATGTCTAACAAAGTTTAGATGTACATCTCACTTGTTTTTGATGATGTGCTCACTGCTGAACATAACCATTTCCAGGTTACAGTCACTAGATCATCATGGTGTATACATTCACATGTTACAGTGACATTTCAACCACAGTAATATTTCACAGAAAGCATGTGAAATCGAATTCATGATTCATCCTTTTAGGGCTTACTGACTGCAGGCGCTCGATTCAATTAAAGTGTAAGAGTAAAGAGAGTTAAAAAAAGTTAAACAGTAAAGTGTTCAAATTGTCTCCTCGAATTGGACATTTTACTTGTTCTAAGATCACAAATCTCATCTGCGCTATCATATGGTTACATTCCTAAAAGTGTTGCACTACTGGTGAATGTAATTGCCCAGTACGGATGTTAGATTTGTGTTCTGTCCATCTACGTTTGGCCTTTCTTGTGGTAAGACGGGCATAAAACATATTAAAGTGCTGGCAATTTTTACATGTGAGAGTTCCCTTATGCATAATACTTTGTTGATTCCCTTCTATATAGTCAGCTCTAATCAGGTAATCTTTCACTGCCTTATTCTTTCTATATGCAAAGGTTGGTGTTTCATCGAAAGGTTGTGCCAGTGCTGTATCCATTTTCAAAACCTCCCAATTCCTTTTGGGTATCTTTTTAATTCTATAGCTCTGCTGAGAATATGTCATTACATATAATACCTTCTCGACTTGCTGTTTTTTGTACAAATTTCAATGCATCTTGTCTTGACACCAATGAAGCTTTCACTTGAACTTTTCCGACTACTTCTGTTGAGTAACCTCTTTCAAGAAATTTGTTAGGTAATGTTGTTGATTTATTCACAAATTCTGGGTCTTCAGATATGATGCTCTTGTACCTTAAGAACTTGTTATATTGAATGCTTTCAATCCTTTGTTTTGCGAGAAAGCGTGATGCTAATAGAATGCTGTTTTTGTCAGCTGGTTTGTTGTAAATAGTAGTTTCCAATTTTCCTTCCTTTGTGTAAATGTTCACGTCCAGAAATTGTATCCTGTTTACATTATACTGAGTAGTGAATTGAATCCTTGGAGCCAGCTGATTCATAAACTCAAACAATTGGGTAAATTCTTCAAGTGTGCCACTCCACACTCCAGAAATGTCATCAATAAATCTGTACAGGCATCTCAAATGATCTTTCCATCTCAAGTTATTTAAAACAAGTTTCTCTTCGAAATAAGCCATATATGTGTTGGCATAACCTGGTGCCATACTGCGCCCATTGATGTCCCTGATAATTGTACAAAGAAACGATCTTCAAATCTGAAGAAATTATTTGACAAAACTCATTTGGATAAACTCAAGACAAATATCGTGTCTGCTACACAGTCTTCTGTAGATAAAAGAAGCCATTCCATTGCTTCTAGAACTGCACGTGTATTATATTTGTATACAGACTGCATGCATCCATAGTGAAGAGAATGTCCATATTTTCATCAATTTCAAGATCTTCAATCTTCACCAAAATGTCAGTGGTGTCTTTTAAGTATGTTTGTGCTGATTAAACTAGTGTTTGAATTACCTTATCAATATATATTGCTAAAGTTTCCAATAAACTATCTGACGCTGCTATTATTGGCCTCCCTGGTGGGTCAATCAAACTCTTATGTACTTTTGGTAGGATATAAAGTAGTGTCATAACAGGATGTGATTTGGTAAGGAATGGTGTCAGCAGTTCGGAAGTACTGACAGCTGCAAGCAGCGCTTCGGCTACACGGGCTGATGCCAAGGGGCTTCATGCTGCTTAATGACTTAACTCAAAAACAAAAGGAGAGCTGGCCAGTCCTTCCCTCCTCCTGTTGTTGAGTACAGAGACGTCAGCAGCAGGGTGATCTTTCATTCAAGGAGTCTGTGGTTAAAGCATTGCCTACCACCAGCTCCTTGGATGAAAGGACTGCCTGCTGTGTGTGATCTGGGGCACACTGGTGTCACACCTTTGGTGCTCCCACCCCCTTCTTTTGTTTAAAAGGAGGAGCTGGGTGCATCAAAGGTAATAATACCAGTGCGCGCCAGCTCTACTTCTATTACCAGCACTCCGCAACCTTAGGCGAGGGGGCTCTCTCTCTGAGGGCATGGCTTAAGTACCCCTACTTAAGCCACACACCCTAATGAGAGCCCCCCTCGATTTCTAATCCCACTTAAAGCACTGCCTAGGCAGGGACACTCATCTAGCACATATAGCTAACTGTCCAGTCAAATTGCTATAACCTAATGTAGCCATCTCATATGCATTTCCTCATTGTTGAAATTGACATTATAGGTTCATGCTATGCTAGTTTATTTTAGGCAATGATACTAAGCTGTGCTCCTTGTTATTCTGCACTATGTGAGTGTGCTCCTTATGGTTCTCTAGGCTAGGTTTGTTTTGGTATGCTGTGCATCCTCATGTTATGCTATACTAATTAATGTTATGTAATGCTTGCAGTGGTTTTTGCTACAGTATGAAATCTATGCCAATGTTATATGTATATATACAATGTCCTTTCTTATGCAGTCTCGGACAGTTAGTAAACCCAAGGAGGTGCAGCACTGCACAATCACACAGCCCACAGCACTATTAGCCCAAATGGCAGAGGCATGCTTTACAAGTGACAAATAGCAGTAACAATATGCTCTGCAATGCAATTTTGCTATGCAGAGTATTCAGTGATATGCAGATGATTAGTTATGGGAAGTTATTTTGTTTTGTTATGCGATGCTACTCTATGCAGTATTCTGTTGTGCTATGGTATTTCATAGAGTACATATCCTCAACACTTGCCCTCTCAGTGCAATTGCACACTTTGTACTTTCTGCAGACAACGGGCCTCAGCGCAAGTACGGCAGTTTGTCGAGGAGGTGGAGGATTTTCCACCAGCAAAAGGATGGAGGAAAATTGCTGCATTACTGCCCAAGTATCTGTGGAATTAATGCTGGTGGTGGTTCCGTCAAAATCCCCATGTAGTCCTATGGACTCCAGAAAATTGGGATTTACACCACCTATTGTCACTTGTAATCCAGTGGTAAAATCGACGGACCAAGTGGTGGTAGCTGTAATTCTGTTTGGTGGAACTAGGCCCAATATCTCACAGGCATTGAGAGCCAAAATGTATTTTTAGCGTTTGATGCTGGGTGTATGTATCTTCAGAGGATACCATTTAAGGGACAGACTCTCAAAAATGGGTGCAATTGAAAAAAGTGCGGAGAATGTGCTTTTTCATTTCTGCCCATTGCTGAAATGCACAGGTCACCTTATTCTCAAAGGGAATCTGTGCTTTTCAGGCAGGGAGGACAGTGGTGCAAAGATGCGCAGTGCAGCCTCCTTGCATACGTTAGTGTGCGTAACACGTTCATTTCTGGACATTTTAAAGCAGATCCCCTTTGTGAACTGGGGATGTGCTTTTAAATGCCCAGGAAAGCCCCCTGATATGCACAAATTAGGGGGAAAAGGGCATCTGACTGAGCGCATCTAAGATACACTCATTCAAGTCCCTTTCTGAATTGGGCTGCTTCTCTTTTTGGTGCAAGTGAGGAGATGCACTAGCTCTTCTCCTCACTTACGCCCAACAGTGTTGTGAGAATCTGTCTTATTGTCGGCAAAGAGTGACCCATCAAAGGAGTCTGACTCTAGGTCGTGATTAAATGACTTGGGACTGCTTTAAGCTCTAAGAAGGAAGTGAGGTTTCAGCATTCACTACTAAGTTGTTAGCTACATTGCAAAGTATTGCTCGTGGCGTCAGTACATCCCTGAGGAGTAACGGAAGAGGAAATGACTGCAGGTGTGTATGCACTAGGTTTCCCTCTATCAGCTGTCTGAGAAGCATTCTCTAGTTGAAATGGGTTTTCTTTGGGGAATGTGGCTGTTTGTGTGTGTGTGGGGGAGGAGGGTGTTGTGAATTTCATTCAGATGGTTCTCGCCATCATTTATTTATTTTTTATTTATTGTGTTGAGACCAAAACTATGGTCTTTCACAAATGGTTTCCATACAAAGAAAACATCTTTACACCTTATCACACTTGCATACAAGAATACAATTCAGAAAAGGAAAACAGAAGTAAAAATCTTGAAATACAAAAGCAAAACATTACAATAAACACAACAATTACAGAATTCCGAACAAGCAGCATTAACAAGATCTATTATATTTACAGAGGCCTATTTCATATACTATTCTAATCACTTCCGTAGTTAAAAATAGTTGATATCCCGCCCTCACTCGCTCACATACTTTTTCTGCAAATTAACACTCATTCTGAGTAAAGAAGCGACCACGATTTCTAGTTCTGATTTCATAAAGTGATGCACATTCAGTTAGCAGGTGTTTTAAACTTTCAAAATTTCCTGTGAGGTTACAGTGTTTACAGAGTAGTTCCTCAAGAGAGCGATCTTTCATTCAGAATACATAATTTCTCCTGTGGGAAGGAGATTAAGCCTCAACCACAGGAACTGTTTTCTTAGAGAGGAACACAGGTATTTAATAGGATATTTCGGGAGAGTTCCCAGAGATTTATCATACTTGGAGAAGGTAGTATGTAAATTATAACTCTGAGTTTTGTTAATAGTGTCAACCCAGTCCCTCTCTATTAGACATTTACCTTTAACAGATTTTCAAACACATCTGTCACTTTTCCATCGCAGTATATTATTGTCGAGTTTACATATACATCCATTTTGTATATGAAATCAGATGATTTCAGGGATGCCATTTCAACAAAATGCCAGGGGTAGCGGAAGTGACATCACTCGACCCTTGGCCGCTCATGACATCACAGGAAGTGATGTCATTTGACCCCACCCTGACGTGGTATACATTTCATACAAGGATGGATCGCCATATGTATCGTTAAGATCAGTGTGTATAGGCCCATATTACCAAATAATTGTGAATGCAAGCAGATGTCCATGGCCAAATGAAAATTATGTGTTATTATATAGTACTTACGCTTCCGCGCTTTATACAGGAAAAATATACATACAATATCACCCCAACCTGTGTTGGTACTCATTTATCAATCTCAGAAGGATGAAAGGCTGAGTTGAGGAGTTAAAGGACAGACTAAATCAGTGACTCACCCCCTAAAGTGTGCCTGAAATAAACCTTTAATGAGTCTAGTAATTAATGTATGGAATTACATAAAGACACATTTTTTTGTATTCCTATTCTTTCTTATTTAGGGGTCACTGCTGAAAGTGTTAGACTTGTAGAACCCCTGTTGTTTTAAAAAATGTTAAGGGGCCTGAACAAGAAACCCAGCCACTCCAGAAGCAAAGAGCCACAGGAGATTGCACTAAAAAAAAGAAACACAAAAGTTTTTTTTAGGGGTAGCAAGGCATTCGCGAGCCAGACATTGGAGCAGATCAGCTTGTTGCTTGGCATAAAGAACACGTTTTCCTCACCTAATCATCTGCAAGGAATTAGGATCTGTGAGAGTCTCAACGTCTTGCTTAAGGAAAAGATAGCCAAGGTGAAGTTTACTCTGAAGAAAGGGTGGTTTCATTGCCTACCACTGGCATTATATGCTTTAAGGAACCACCCAGGTTCTGACCACCATCTCACGCCTCATGATATTGTGACTGGGAGACAAATGATAACACCCCTAATGCCTCCATCCAGAGTTAGAAGTGATGCTCAGTCAACTGCAGATTTGTTTGGAAAGGAAATGCATGATTATTTAAACTGTATGACTTCCAGTATTTCTTTCATTTCAGGACAGTTGCAGCGACAAGGGTGCAGGGCAGTACAGAACACAGAAGGAGATGCTTCAACAAATAAATCTCAAGAATTTTGGCTTCCCCAACTATTTGCCAGAGATGAGGTCCTAATTTGTAACCATACGAGAAAAAGGTGGGACGAACCCTGTTTCAATGGTCTGTTCATTGTGGAAGACGTCCCGCTTCCTGCTGTCAAAGTGCAGGGCAGGCGTGCTTGGATATTCATTGGTGACATTAAAATCTTTACTGGAGAAACCTCTCTGCCCTCTGCACCCTAACAAGAAGCAAGTACAAACATCGGGGAAGATTCACAGCACGTGCAGACGAGATCTATGACGAGGAAGAAGGATGCAGAAGCTGACAAGTAGAAAGACAAATACTTCAAATGGACCGTGGCTTGGTTCAGGACACTCTTTCAAGCCATCTTTGAAAGGGTTAAAGGAAGCTGATGTAAACACAGAGGAGCTTGTTAAAATCATTGGACTGAGGCACACTTAAGCCTTGATAAGAAGAGAAATATGACAGACTCTGATTGTAGCTTTGATAATTGGAAAAGAGTAAAGTATCCCGACTCATTCCACACTGAGTTCTTGTTCGGATTTTCCCATGGTATTATCAACGACAATGTTTCAAGGATTATATTTGAGGTTTTTCTCTATGTGCTGTGCTCATATCCAGCAATTGTGGGGAGAACTTCTAACATTCATGCTTTTTTGCAATATCCTAAAAATGGCCAGATTGTGAGGAGACTACTTGCAGCAATCATTGAGCAAGTGTTGCAGTTACCTGAGTAGAGTGGGGATAGCACATATGCCCCTATCACCTGATGCTGCACACAAACCTGTTGGAAGGGTTTTCTTTCGTTTGATTGAAGAATACCCACATCTTGTTGGCAGACACACAGGCATGCTCACATTTCTAAGGGATCCCAGAAACACTGAAAATTTGAGTGTGATCTTGGAGGGAATTATAATTCAAGTGAGCCTATACTCTGAGAGAACCCACAAGACTGTGGTATGAGACTTTCTTTCGAGGGACAGATCGAGAAGGTTGCTGGTAAAGATACATGTTTTGTTTCATGCTGAAAGAAGTTTGTCATGTCATCTGGACTAAAACAGATTCGTGGAGTTGATTGGGAGCTTGTGTATGTCAATGGTCTAGACATACTGAGAGCAGTTTTCTTCTCGCTGGAGACTTTTATATTTTGTATGGTTAAAAACTAGTTCCAGAGAAATAGAGATTGAGAGTTTGTTCTCATGGATTCGGCAAGTAGACAGTGGACCAAGGACCAAAGTGCATTGCAAGACAGCAACTTCCAGGAGGAGTGCACAATGCTGATATATTAAAGATGCCTTAGGCAATAAAGATGGGCAGCACTAATAGCAATTTCTTGATACCAGATGTAGAAAGACATCCACGTTGTCCATGGAATAGGTGTTGTACATCAACATACCTTTGCCTCATTTGTGGTTGCATTTTGTTTATAATCATACTGCTCTCACTCACAGTTCGTACTTCTTATTATTTTGATGTACATGGAGCCAAGACTCCAGTGAATCCTCCTGAGCAAAAGGAAGTAGCAATTGTGGCAACTACTAGGCACCCAAGACCCTATGTAGTTATTCCTGTTCCAAAGGAAGATGACCAATTACCTGAGTCTGAGATAAATGCCATTAGCAATCATTCACATGCACGAAAGGTTGTAGAAATTCTGTTTGGGCACACAAAGCAGGCTTGGCAAGATGGGCAAGATAAGAGGTTGCCAGATAATGTGCCTATACAGATAATGCATGCAAAAACACCTGATCATGTGATAAATGACCCAAAGGTAATCCCCAGAAGACAGACACACATGGGAACACATGTAGGTGTGCTCCGCCCACTGATAGATGTGCCTTTGATTTATCCGGAAAGAAGAGGTTATGCTGGTACACCCCAGGATATGATTATGGAAGGTCACATGAGGAGAATGAAAACTAAAAGAAACACTCAAGAAGATGATTTAGAGCTAAATGATTACCTGGACATTATGGCACATTTGGGAAAAATCATTTGGTACCAGCATATGAAAGAAGTAGGAAGAAGGACCTCGAATGGGGAATGCTTTGTATGTGCACTCCTGCCATACAGTATGGGAACATCTAAAATCTTCATAGCTATTGAAATAGACCTCCAGACAGCTCATTGTCTTTCGCATATAGCGCTTTGCAAAACCAGAGGCCAGTTCATGGGTCGAGATGCCTACCTCAAATGGGCAACTCAATGGACAGATCCAGATGAAGACGACTATGTACAGGATACCAAGACAAGAAACAGAGCCCACACCAAGAATCATGTGATCTGATATGAGAAGTCTGGAGTAAAAGGTGCTTTAATCAGATGGGAAGTAAACAAGAAATTGGAGGTTAGAGGTCAGAGGTCTATTAGAAAATAATATTAAATACACAAAAAGGCTCGATTCCATGGTCTCTTGTCACATGGAAGCATGAAATTGGATGAACGAGATGATCACACCTACACACAAAGGCAGACTGTGCTTCTCACTCCCTAATTTTCTCAGAGCTAAGAACACTCTCAAGGACGAAGTTCAAAGGCCTAATTGACAGTAGACCACTGAGGTGATGATGGATTGATATGCTAATTGGTTGGAAGCTAAGGTCAAGGCAACCTCACCAGCATCTGGATGGCCAGCCTGCAGGCTGCTAACGTAGGAGGAAAAGTACTGAAAGAGGATAGAGGGCCAAACCAATTGTGGAGGACCTGCATATTTAGGGGTCCTATAGTGTGTAAACCAATGGGACGTTGTGTATTTAGTGACATTCATATTGGTCATTTTGTAGGGAGGGCTTTGTTGCCCCACCTGATGTTGAGTAAACAATCGCATAGTGACACTTTTTTAGACTAGTATGGATCATATACTTAGATGTTAACTCAGAACATGCTTATATGTTTTTGTGGTTTGCCACTTAGGTTGACGTTAGTACACATGTGATTTAGACATCATTGATGACACATTTTGCTTATGAAAGTACAGTTTTTTCTTAAAGTACTTTGAGTTTGAAGATCCAGCGATTGCATTGATGTTTGTTATGCTCCCTGTTTTAGATAATTCACATTAAAACAGTCTTCCTTTTGTCATCTTCCTGAGCTGGCTCCATTGTTGATGTATGTGTAAGGTCTGCATCCCCATCCATCTCAAGGGTAATTGCTGTTCATCAAAGGGGCTGAGCTATCCAGTTCACTCTGCAGTCTGAATTCCTGGCATGAATTTAGCTGTAAATATCAGTGCCGTTCAATTAATCAGTTTTTGCTCAGCTGGAATGCCATGATAGGCTTCTATTGATTTTTGCTGAAAAATAGTTCTCTCTCTACAGTCGAAAGAGTGTAAACGACATCTTCTTTTTTTGGTGTGCATCCATTTTTGGAAAGTCATCAATATGGAGCAGGAACATGTATGATCACTACAGAGCAGATTCCTCCCCAATTTTGGATCCACAGGTCCAATAGTGGTCCATGAGCATGGCAGTTCCTCCATTCATTCCAGGTAAATCAATGATCTGCTTGCATTCTTTGATTTCTCCAACTTTAGTCAAACCCCCGTTCCTGAAACACAATGTAGCATTCTTCATTGCTAGTATAGATACAGGTCCTGCTTCATTTGAACCATGTTAATGATTTCAAATACTTTGCTTATTCTTTCAGACATTCATCATTCACTATTTTCACTATCTGTACTGGTGCTGTCATCAATAAATGTGCGCTACAGGCTAGCATTTTGTCTTCCCATCCTGTGCTAGTTGCTGGTTGTCCATGTTTTTATTTATTCATCTTCATATAGAAATGTCTTTCTCGACCTCCATCATAGGGTTGCCCATCTTACTTCAAATTGTCCTCTTGTTGTGCACGCTGCTAGATAGCTGAGGCACTTCGTATCATGTGCAGGTATTTCTCTTGCAGTGAATGTCCTGGCACATAGCAGCTCTCATCTGACTGTCTCCTCCGCACCTCTTTCATATGTTGATAACACAAGTTATTCTTTAAATGGGCTGAATTATCAACATATGCATTTATATCCTCATGATCTTCTTCAGCTTCTCTCTTAAATCAGATAATTTGTTTAGAAATATCAGGGAAACTATTACTTGTGCTTTTACTAGGGATAACAATAGAGTCTCATTGCATAATACTTCATCTACATTGATTTGATGAAATGCCATGATAATAAGGAAGATAGACAAATCATTGTACAGAATCTGGTTAGAAGAAATATTCCAAATAAAAGTATCGATCTTCTTGCTGGCAGTGTATCTCTCATAACTTGGAAGATTAAGATTCCCATTCTTTTTAAATGAATGCATACTTTTTGTTACTTTTATAAACCACACTTTTTTATAGTAGAAATTGTGTGATAATTGTAGTGATGATCCTGAAAATAATAAGGCTGTTTTTAGGATTTCCAAATTTCCCAAAAATGTAACATCAGTGTGTCGTCTTACTAAAGCTGGATAAGATTACAGTGTGCAAGTGAAAACAGCATTCAAACATGTGTGCAACTTTGTTTTTATAGACAACATAACGTGTTGTATGCTCTTCTTTTCTTCTATTTGGCTTGAATCATTGTCTCTTTTACCTATCTAGAATAGTTCTAGAACTGCTGCAAAGTGTATTCATTCTTTCCCTTTAGACTTGGGAATGTTAAAAGTTCAAATTGTCTTTATTTCGTTTTGTCTCTTGTTTTGACTCTTGGTAGCTGATCTCGTCATCATCCATGGAGTAGCTTCTCTTGCTTCATGGTTAACGGGTGCAGGAGGGGGCAGGGTCTCTCCTTTATATGGTTTTACATCGTTCAGATGCAGTCAGGCTCATCTTCCTTTGTTTTTCACTGCAGTGGGAGTGACCCCCCTCTACTAGGTATGGTCCTTCAAATGGGTATTATTCAAAGTGTGTACACAAGCACTTGGTCCCCTGGGTGCAAACTAGGCTGTTTTAGCAAGTCACTGGGATCCATTTCTTCAATCAACTTTGCCCCTTCCCTCTGATTTTTGATCTGTTGAGAAATAAAAGAAACACTAGCGGTCACATTGGTTAAATAATCATGCATCTCATCACCTAGGGACTCATCGTGAGTTGGGCCTTAGCCTTTAAATGTGGTGGTAACACTATTACTGCCACATTTAAGGGTTGTCCCAATCATGAGTCGGGCAGCAAGTGGGAGTTTTACCTCCAGCTTTTTGTTGGAGGTATAAATGTTCCCTTACCACCTGTTTTCGGCCACTATTGGTGCTATTGCTGCTGGCCCGATTATCACTGGCCGCAATAGTGCTTCCAACAACATTGGGACCAATGGACCCAATGGGGAATGGGAACTTATCTCTGTACTGCTACTCGTGATCTGGTGCTAATAGCACTGTACCGAGTAGCAGTAACGCTGTTTGTGCTGGTGGTATCACAGTTGTATCACCACCAGGATAGTACCAGACTCCTGATGAGGCCCTTAATGTGTTTGCTACACTGTGGGCATGTAGAGAAGCCTCTCAATGCTCACACCAGACAAAATACAACCCATTAGGGAAAAAGGCCCAGCACACCTCTTGCAAAGAGAACAAGGTTTATTCTCATAAAAAGTCAAGTACGTGAAAGCAAAGAACTCTGCTGCCATGGAGCACTCTGACGAAAACAACATTGGCGATAACTTATAAAGGAAAAAAGCGTCACAGCTGATGAACAATACCTAGGTTACAAATCCACATAGCTGGTTGGTGTGACCCTATACATAGGCGGCCTGCTCCAAAGGGGATGCCAGGTCATTGGTCTGAGCTTCTCCTGTCCATCTTCTTCCATGTGGGGTTCTTCTTAGCACGTCATCGGGCACACAGCTCTTAATTGGCAATTAAAAGTACCAATCATAGCATGCCCTATCTATGGCCTAATGTGCACCTGGTACTGCAAACATGGGCGCAGAGGCTACTTTCGAGGTCACACTATCTTACAAACCCCAGCGCGATCCCAGACATGTTGATGCCATCCCAGTTCTTCCCAGCCCAGGCTTAGATCTGTTACATTCCCTACCTGGCACCTTGCAGCACAAATCACAGGGGCCTAGGGTATTTTGCTATGATCTCTTTAATAGATTGGCGATCTAACAGCTTTATGGTCGGTGGTCTAGGACTGACCTGCACTCTGGAATGTTGGCATCTTGGAACAGCCGCATCTGGACACTATAACTTAAGGGCTTGGGCTGGGGGAGGTCAGAGGCTCATGCCTCCTTCTCGTTGGATAGCTGCTCGCAGGGAGCTCTCAGCCCCCTAATGCACTTGTGGTGTGCACTCTTTCTGAGTTATGTGTGCTATTAGAATGAGACAATGAGAGGTTTATGAATCCAGTGGATTTGGCCTTCTCCACTGCTGCCCAAGCTGCAACCAGCTCTTGCATTCACACACGTATTTCGATGTGTCACGAATGGGCCTACTGTCCCAGCTGCAGTGCATCGAGAGGCCTTGATTTCAAGATGGCTGGTGTGTTCTAAAATGGTGTTTCATTTTCTAGTGCAATCTTCAACGAGTCACATAATAATCTACCTACAATGAAGTTTCTATTGACACTCTCCCGCGCCATAAAATGTTCCCAAGCACCTACAACAGACTGTTAGGCCTCTGCTTCATTCAGAAGCTCTTGGGGGCCCTGGACAATCATGCCCACTTCCCAAAAGGCATCAGTTTCTATTTGAGTGGGAGAAGCAAGTGGTACTCTCATATGGAATTCAGTCACAAACTCATGAGGAGTTAGGTGGTGATCTGAGCCAGGTTGATCACCAAGTACAAATAATGCAAGGGGTAGGCAATGTAGCCATCCCTTCTTCAAAGTTATCTTGATCTTTGCTATCCTTTCCTTAAGGAGTCTGTTAAATATCTCACAGATTCCATTCGCCTGTGGGTGATAGGCATATGAAAACATGTGATGTATGCCTAATAGAAGAGTGATCTGTTCAAACAGTTCAATTACAAAATGTGGCCCATTATCAGACTGCAAGACTGTGCACACACCCCATATAGGAACCACCTAATGTACAAGAAACTTGCCAGCACATGTGACATTGGGGTGCATACATGGGCCTGCTTCAATCAATCTTGAAAAGGGGCATACTACCACTAGCATAAATATGTAGGCATTGCATGTTTGCACCACATCTACATAATCTATTTGTAGATGCTGAAAAGACCATTAGGTCTGGGGATTGCTCCTCTCAATGTTCTCAATGTGTGCCCTGCTCTGAACTTTTGGCATACAATGCAGTTCACAATAAACTGTGCCACATGTTCTAATACATTTGATGAGAACCAGTATTCTGCAATCATGGCAGCAAGGCTCTCTAGTTGTGTGTGCAGGGTATTGAAGCTGCTCCAGCACCACCTTCAATAATGCTAGAGGCATAACTGGCTTTCCTGTAGTGTCTTGTCTCAATAGAGCATCAGCGGGGGAATAAAGAACACCCTCGTCACTTCCATAAATCCTGCTCGTCTTGTGGGTCTCATACTTTTAGCTCAATTAACTGTACAATGAATAACATATTAAAACCTTATTTTACCATCATGCTACTACTTCAAAATCGATAATGTTGGGAAATATGCTTCCCTTTTGGCTTCAACGTCTTCGGCTTCGTAAGTGCGAGAAATCATGTACACCCTCTTAGTATGGGCTGAACATTTCACCATGGCAATAGGCAATGGGAGCTGTTACACTGGTGTGGCATCTGCGTGGAGGAAGCCCCTCCTTTTCCAGCATGACAATCCTGCATGCACGGTTGACATCACATAGGCGAAGTCAGAGTACACTTCAACTTCCTCATCCTATATCTCTGTAGTGCAGTGATAAGCACCACTAATTCTGCAGCCTGTGCTGAACAATGTGAAGGCAGTCCCGCACTTGTCACTACTTCAAATTCACCATTTCTTTTTAGCTTCACTACTGCCTATCGTGTATGCCTTACTCCTGTCGTTTGGTCAATTTTTGAAGAACTATCAATTAATAGAATTTCCCCCCCTCCGAGAGCATTTTCTCTAACACAGGGAATATTGTGAAAGAACTCAGTATGCATTGTGCAGTCATGTACATAGTTCTCCTTCCCCACTGGTACTGCTATGAATGTTGCTGGATTAACTACTCTACATCTAACAATTTTGATCACTGGATTTGAAATAATTACTTCATATCCTGATGCTCTTTGTGTAGTTAATGTACTTTTGGGCTTCTATAAAATATCAAATAAGGAATGCTCGATGAATTACGTCATTAAGCACCAACGCTTTTTTTGCAAGAATGATGTCCTTTCATTACTGGATCTAGAATCCCACTATAGTAGGCTAATGGGTTATGTCCATGTCCTAATATTGTCTTCTGCATGACAACTGCCGTTATTTCTTCTCCATGTGAGTGTTGTAGTCTGGAATCCCTAACAGAGAGGCTGCACAGCTCGCTCTTTTTAATTCTTTAAATCCCTCAGTCATCTCATCTGTCTATGTTATTTTAAAAGGCCCTGCAATATTTACATAGACCTAAGAATTGTTGCATTTCCCTCTCTCTGGATTAAGAGTCTTCATGTTTGCTTCTGCTCTCTCAGGTTTCACTTTTCTCCCTTCTTGAGAGATTAGCTGTCCTATGTACAGGACCTCTTCCTGGCAATATTGTAATTTCTCCTAGTCTACTGTATATAATTTCTCTGCTTGTATAGTTATTAGTTGAACTGAGTCTTCCCTGCACTTTTCTTCTGTCTCACTGCATACTAGTATGTCATCTACGTACTGAATTATTGAGCTCTCAAGTTGTACGTTACCCAGGTCCATCAGAAGGACCCTCGTAAAGATCGAGGGGGACTCACAGTACCCCTGAAGTAGTCTTGTGTGTTTCCAGTGCTGGTTTCTATACAAAAATGTGGTCAAATGCTGTGAGTCCTCATGAACGGGGATTGAGAAAAGTGCATGCATTAAGTCTATTACTGTAAAATACTTGCCTGTGGCTGGAATATTGCCTAATATCGTAGCTGTATTCGGAACCAGAGGAAACTCTGCTTCGACAATATTGTTTGGGGATGTAGATCCTGACTAAATCTCCACGACCCCCCTGTTGATTTATTCACTGGGTACATAGCCGTGTTAATGGGGATTCTGATGGCACCAATATTCCCAGCTGTACTAAAGCGGAAATGGTTTAAAATATACCTTCATCTGCTTCTCTGGACTTGGTGTACTGCTTTGCTCATGGCAAAATTGCTCCAGGATTGAACTTAATTTTAACTGCTCCTGCTCCACTCAATAGACCCACGTCATATGGACTATTGGTCCATAAGATTCTTGGCACCTTTTCTAAATCCTCCTGAAAGAATAGTGGTTTCTTTTTTACCTATGCCATACTTTGTGGTATTTCTCCATTCTCTACTTTAATCAAATGGGTGAGACTTATAAAGGAAATACTAATTCATCGCCTGAATAATCATCTTTGAACAATTCTTCATCTGTCAAGTTTGTTAATTTATATCCTTCACCAAGAGCTATTACTGCTGTCCATCCTCTTCCCTCATCATCCGTCCCATGGACAGCCACCCTTTCCTCCCTGACCACTGTCGCCTCTAGTTCTATGGGACTCACCTGTTCCTCTTGTCATCCGTAGGTATTTCTGGCCTATATAAAAATTGTCAGGTATTCATAATATTTTACCTAGCAGTCTAGAAAGCCATGTTAACAAAACAGTTACTCCACACAAAAATACTTCTGGGTCTAAAGGAACTCCTCATAATGCCTTTTGGCCTGTAAATGCTAGTATAAACTCTCTTACATTCAGGTAATGTATCCCTGGAGTGGAACACACTATCCCTTTCTCAGTGAAAGATAGTGTCAAGTTAGGTTTTGTCATCAAGTTACATCCTAATATGTTAACGGGTGTCTTCCGAGAATACAATAGTGACACAGACATGCCATGTTCTCCTATAGAAATTGGTAATTCATCAGTAAAAGGAACTAAGCTCAAAGCCCCAAAGAATCCCTGCGCATTCATGGCAATGCCAGAAATTGGGTACTTTCCCTCTCAAACACAGGAACAAGTCACTCCAGTGTCTACAAGAAACGAAAACATGTCTTGCCTCCTATCATTATCCTGATCCTTGGTTCCTCTTGGGGGTCTGGTGTCACTGATAGTACTGAACATGTCAGGTTGCTATGTGAGCTTTCCTACTGTGGATATAAATTTATCCCTGAACCAGTGAAGTGATTTCCTCCTACCACGGTCAGACTCCCTATCCTGGGCATGGATGCTTCTGGAACACCTGAGTTTGTATTCCATTGTGGCGCCAATGGGGTCTGTACTTGTTGTGTTTGCATGGGCACTTGCTGTGGTTGCCCTTCTGGCGACTGTGCATGCAATGGAACTTCCTGCGCTTGCTGTATTTACGACACACCTGTCTGATTCTGCGTGTAATCTTGGGCATAATATTCATGGGGTTCTGTATTGTACTGTGGAAAATAGACCACCGCTTGGAGACGCACCCTCTACAGCTACACGTTTGGCCCATATATCCTGTCCTCCCACAATTCTAGCATTGATGGGCTATCCTACATTAAATCCTCCTCCTTTGTGAGTGTTTTGAAATCCTCCTCGTCCTCCTGTGGGTGCATTCCCTCTACCTCGTGGTCAGAAATTGTACCCACTTTGATCTATAGGGTACCCGACTTTGCTTGGCTGTGCTGGCTGTTGCTCTTGTGTTGCCACGCCTTCACCACTTGTCAATACTGCTCCTTACATAGCAAATGTTGACAATTTTTTCCGAACTAACTTTGCTTCCTCCTACTTTCTTCTTATTCTTCTCTTGCAATAATCGACAATGATATACAATAGTCAACTGTATTTCTGGCCATGGCTTCGCTTCCATCCCTACCTCTTTCTTCATCTGCCGTTGCACTGGCTCGGGAAGTCTCTGACATAAAATATGATAAAATAATGCTACTGTTTTATCCCATGGTTCCCTCATCTCAACATACCAACGTTCTTGAAGCTCTTCAATAAAAGCAACAGGATCTTTGTCCTCACCCACATTCCTTGTCATAATTGAACTCATGTGTTATGTTCTGTTATGTTATGTTAAACCATTTATAAAGAGCAAAGGTGCTAAGGCAACACTATACTGAGACCAAGAAAGCTGAAGACCAAAATCAGAAATTAGGCTGCAAAAACCAAGTTTTTACAGGCCGCCTAAAGCTGAGATGATGCTCTGTAACATAAAGAGGCGTGAGCAGAGAGTTCCACAACCATTCAGCTGTAACAGAAAAGGAGCGGCCCAACGCACGGTCGCGTCTAATACGTTGAGCCAAAATACAAGCTATATTTGCTGACCTCAAGGAGTGAGCCGGCATGTACCGGCAAATTTTCTCCTGCAGGAACTCAGTGCTAATACCATAAAAAGCCTGGTGCACAATGCAAAAGACCTTGAAATTAATCCAGCTGGCCACCGGGAGCCAATGCAGTGATTTGAGTACACCTGAAACAGAGACAGACCAAGAGGTGCCCGTGGCAATCCATGTCGCAGAAGTCTGGAGAATCTGCAGGCACCGCAGCAGATATGCCGGCTGGCCCAAGTATAAAGAATTGTAATACTCCAGTAAGCCAGCAACCAGAGGCGAGACCATCAGTGGGCGAAGTCCCACTGGAAGAAAGGTGAGAACTTTTCGAAGAGTGTGAAGCTTAAAGTGAACCCCTTGACAGATGGGGCTGATTTGAGGGAGCAGGGAGAGGGAGGCTGAGAAATTTACCTCCAGATTGTTTTACTACTGTGACCGTCTGTGGCACAGGGCCCAGCGCGGGTGGCCTGAAATCAGCTGACCATGTCTGATGGGTCAGGATATTGTACTCTGAGCATCCTCCATACATCTGCTCTACAATTAATAAATGGCACTCGATCGAGTTTCATGTTTTGCGCTGTTACACTCACATACCCTACTAGTCTCCAAATGATGTCTGCACTCTGCCCTAGAATAGCTGCTAGGAGGCCTTTTAAGTCACCCACTGCTAATGTCATTCACAATGTCATTCTTTCTAACTCATAAATCAATTTTTCCATGCCTGCAATCAAACTAGGTAATTTACGTTTCAGATTATATTTGTCCATTTGTTGCCACAGTATATATTGTGGCCATCTCCCCCTTTCTCTAGTAATGGCAATTGTGTAAATCCTGATCCACAATCATACCCACCTACATTTCTTGTCTTCCAGGTGGGGCTAGTTTCACCAATTCATCTTCGTCCTGGCAAAGACCTCAATCTACTTACATAAGGCAGTGATATATCCCCTGCACTGTGTGATCGTGCTTGTGGTCGTTCAGAATATGGTGTCGGTTCATGTGTTTTTTCTTTTAGGTCTTCTCAATCTGACCACTTTACCCCTCTTTCTATGCTTAGGTCTATCAGAAAACTACATGCACCTTCTCTTTGCGCTCTTTCATTTTCCTCCCTTTCTTCATCTGACATCATTATACTCAAGCTTGTATGGCTGTCGTCCCTTTCATCATCATAAAGATCTAGTCTACTTAAGGACAGCGTTCTATGCTCGTCCATCATTACATCATTCAATCTGCCTCCTCTTTCTTTCGGTGGAGATCCTTTGATACTCACTTTAGTTTTCCAACTATCTTTCTCCCTTCGTTGCCTATATAAATCCCCAATCCTTTTCCCTATGCCTTCTGCCTCATGCACATCAGCCCATTTCTGTATTCTTGGTATCCCTTGCAGCTCCCTCTGGGGCTGTTGTAACCCTCTCTCTTCTTCCCATCATTCCTGTGCTTTAATTGGCACTATACATCTATTAAAAATGTGATCTATTTCGTCATCCCTTTGCACCCTACTCCTCGTTTCTTCTTCCCTTCTTCTCATCTCCTTCTCGCCTTCTTTGCGAATCTACGTTCTTTCAATCTCTGCATCTCATCACATTTATTCTCCTCTATTCTCTCTTTCTCTTTCTTTTGTTCCTCATACCTTCTTCGTTGGTCTTTTCACTTCCTTGCTTTTTCCTTCTCCTCTTTGTATGCCCTTTCTCGTTCCTTTCGCGTTCCTCTCTTTCTTCTCTTTCTCTGACATTGTTGATACCCTTTCCGTCTGAATTGAGTTATATTTATGCTCCCAACCATTTATTCTGCACTATTGTCTCTTCCTTGGCTTTAGCCTTCCCTGAGGGGAGGAGTACTACAGATGACATGTACTTCTGCCTCTCTACATTAGCGCCATAGAGAACCCCTAAACCAAGTAGCCCATTATAGCTGCAATCTCAGTGTCTTCCAGGCTCGCCTCCTATAATAGTTTTTGAAAGGCTTCATTGATTGCAGTCAGATTCTCTCCCGGGCACTTCTAGGCGGAGCTCTGTAGGCTTTGGAACCTATTCTGAGCTAAGATTTTTAAAAGGAATCCATCTTTGTTGTAGGCACCTGATGCCACTAGGTGAATATCCTGTGGTTCGCTATGTATATATCCTTCCGCCATTTATCTCTCTCTCTCTCTCTCTCTCTCTCTCTCTCTCTCTCTCTCTCTCTCTCTCTCTCTCTCTCTCTCTCTCTCTCTCACACACACACACACACACACACACACACACACCCTACTTTGTTATGCTTTAGTTGTCGAAACTGCCACATTGTTATTCTTTGTTGCAGTGCCTGTGATAGCGACTGTAGTTATGATAGATCTATGTGAATACTATGTGAATACTGCAATGTTGAATTTCTTTTTGTCTTTTTTGCACCTTTCATCACAAGTATATGTGGGGGAGACCCCCGTAAACCCTCCAAACTCCCCTCAAATTACATATTACCCAAACCCACACCCCACTTATTATTGCGCTGAAATGCGCAGTAAGATGTTCCGCATTTTGGGATACAGGATTTTGGGCTGTGAAATTATGGGGTGATACCGTTATGATTAAGTTGAAATCTCCACAATTGGAGAACTTTTAAATACACATTTTCAGAAAAAAATGCAAAAACTTTACGTAAAAAATAAAAGACCAAGCTCTACATTTGTTTGGAAAATGTCTTGCGGGTGCGTTCGGGTGTCCCATGCAAACTTGGGGGCTGGCATCACTTGTTATGTGAAAATCCTTCCAGTGTTAAAAAAAAAAGGGGGGGCCCATAAAAGACCAAAATTGAACGTGAGATATCGGAGTCCTTGGAATAGAATGATATTGAGGAGAATTAGAAAGATAGGTTCACTCTGCCCAGAGCCTCCGCAAAGGCCATCCTCTAAGCACAGTCTCACCATGGCATGGCTGCGGACAAGTCCACTGGGCACTGTGAAAGCTATGCGCTGGGCACAGTGACCACACGAGCCATGCCCATTGAGAACTGCTTGTCTGGTTTTGGTGCACAGGGTGTGGTCACAGGTCATACCCAATGAGGAACGCGGGTGCCAGGGGTGTTGCTACATCTGGAAAGATCCGGGGCTACACTAATGTCAGGACTGTCGGTATTTGGGGCTAGCTAGCCTTTTTTTGTTGTAGCCCCTGAGCTTCTATCCAGGGCTACAACCAAAAGACCAGGGGCTATAGACCCCCCAGAACCCCACCTCGCAATGCCTCTGGCGGGTACATTTGCTGTGCGTGTAGCATGGTCACAGGCCAGTCGCAGAGCATAATGCACAATGGCCATGGTGGCAGGCTATACCCAACTAATACATTGGCACACAGCGTACTGGGTCGCTGCCTTAGGCATTGTGTTCACTCATACTTGCCAACACTACAGATTGAGGCAGTAGGCTGCTGCTTTTTAAGCAGTCCTACCGCCTACAGATTTCAGTGACAGACCCTACTGCTTTTTACAGTGGCAGGTAATTTATGTGACTCTAAGGCAGGCTGCAGCACAAAGCATGCAACACATTAATTAGTCTGTCTGTACAGTGGACTGGTAGGTGATTACTTTGATTGGGCTCAGACCAATCCACTGAACTGACCGCTACTTGACTCTGTCCAGCACTCTTGCCGGGACAACTCCTAGGTGAACCACCAGTGAAAGCAAGCGGCAGAGTGTAACACCATCACACAGCATCTGCCCACAATTTGGTGTTAAGTTACCATTCACAATTAAACATTTTTAACATTTCAACATCTTTCCATGTTGTGCTGTTTGCATGTTTTGTATTTTCCTGTGATGTCATTGTTATGGGAATTATTATTTTTGAAACTTAAAAAATCCTACATCTTTTTGGTCACAGAATGTTGGCAAGCATGTCCACTGTGCAGCGTGGATTCGTTTGCAGTGTTTAGGGTTGAAGATAGGGTGTGGCCAGAAGCCATGCCCAGTGGGCGGATTGTGTACCCTTGAGATGGCAAGCCATGCCCCATGTACAGGGCCTACAAGGCATGGGTGTAGGCTGTGCCCAGTGGGCACTTAAGATGTGTTTGATGTTCACTGGGCATGGCCAAAACCATGCCCTGAGAACAGCACCCTCAGGGCCTGATAGTGTATATAGGAATTCAAAGAAGAATCCTCGTTTGAAAAGCCGTTATGGTTGCAGTGGCAAATATCAAATCCCAGAATGTTGCCAGGCAAGGTTCCAAAAGCAACCATGTCTCGGCATGCACTATGTTCTTCTCATGACATCTCATGTGAAATAACAGATAATATAAACTAACTGGGCATGTGGCATAAAACAGTAGTACGGCAAGCTGCTTCTGTTGTTTTACTTCTGGTTTGAGGGCCATCAGACAACAACTCGTTTTCAAGAGGCTATTTTCCATGGCAATGAGATCCATGTGTGATGTCATCAAGAGTGCATAGTGGTTGATAAGGTCGCGTTGCATACATGTATCTCTCACATTTATTTTATTCTTGGCTGCCTGCCTTCCTCTGGACCTTGTCATATTCGGGTCAGATCGAAACTGCAAGATCTGATGCTGTTTTGTCTTCCCCTTATCTTCAGCTAGGCCTCTCCGGCTGCTGCCAGCCCTTCTGCGCCCGGGAGGGAGTGGGGGTGGGCCCGAGGGGAGGGCTGAGGTCAGCCTGGTGTTTGTCCCCCATAAACAATGAGGGTGGTATGCTGTCTACCTCGCTGAAGCCCTCCCTCGTCCCATATTCCCAGCAGCCATGAAGGAGTATGTTTGTGCGCCAGTTGGAGCCTGGCGATACTACTTTGGGACTGTGGGCACTGATATCACGCGGCCGTGGTGACTGAGTCACGTCCCCTATCGCCGTATCCTAGTAACGGGAGAGGCAGCCAGTGGATGGGTCAAAGCCGGAAATACAGGAAAAGAGAATGTCAGGAGCAGGGGCTCGGATACACAGCAGCAGGAGCCTGCTTCAATTTTGGGGATGGAAGTGTTGAAAATGGTATAATTTGCCGAGTGATTATAAGTGACTATGCAGCTGTGTCAGTGAGACTAAGGGAAGAGCCACTCAGGCGCTAAAATTGTTGAAAATACGAGGGTTGGAGACCTTTGGCCGTGATATAGCAGTGTTAAAATAATAAAACCCTTTCGATATATCCTTTCCTTGGACCTTCAGAGCCACTCTCGGCTCGCCAGCATGCCAACATGGAAGGCACATGAAAGGTTATTCTAGAACTTCCACCTTAAAAGGGGATCGTGATGCCCACAAAAAAGTCAGAAGGACTTTAAAAAGCTGCATTTTTGTACTTCCGGACCTGAACAAAACAATCACGGGGAAACAGGACAAAGAGAAATGTAGCCCAAAATACAATTTTCCCCAGAGCTTTCTGTAATATTGTGAAGTCCTGGGAGTCAAGCGATGGCATGCGTCTGGTTGTGCGGGTAGGTGGTCTTTGTTGAAGACAGGATCACTCATGTAAGCAGGTAAAGGGGTCATAGGAATACAGTATCCCCACCCAGTGACGTCTCTAGAAATCAATATTAGGGGGGCAAACCAAGGGACACAAAAAGAACTGGGGGGGGGGGGTTGGGTTGGGGCGTGGCACATCAAATATGGGTCATCAGGGCAAACTGGTTTCAGGAAATATTTATTTTAACAAGCTGGTTAAAAAAAAGATGTCATCATGCAAGTTTAGAGTAGATTTAAGACGACAATAAAACATTTGCATCAGGTTAATATACACCCTACAACGTTAACTCCAGGTGAACACTTGCAAAAAGACTCTAAAGAAACTTCCAAAGGCCTTTAGTCTAACCAGTGTCTCACTAGTCGCTTTTTATTGAGCACAATTCATCATCGTCTTTTGCTGTATCTTTAAAACAATGAATTAAAAGTTACATTACCAAAGAAATGAGCAGTCTGAGATCTTCCACAAGCATCTTGAATGGAATGGGAACCCAGCTAAACTTACATTTTGCAACTCCAAAATGGCAGTTCAGCTGGCTTCCCTGTTGTGCCCTTCAGTGTTTTTAACACGTCCATAACAATGTTCTATCCAAGCCTGGTGCATTATTTCTCGCTTAACAATAATAATCACATCATGTCTTCATTTAGTGCTTCATGGTGGATACCTCTGTCGCCTGAGTGCTGTAAAAGTGTAATTATTACCCAAATGAATGATAATGTAATGTAATCTAAAGTGGACCTTTATAGTGCATCTCTGAAATATGTGGTGGCCTTGTGGTTTTGTCAGAACAAAAGAGGGTGAGGTTATAAGGGTGAGGCAGGTACTAAACATGTGGCATTGATGAGTGTGGGTCGGAGGTAGCAGAGTCCCCCTTACGGGTATGGTTCTTTGTGGTTTGTGGCATTGACACTTGGCTACGTGTTGTATTAGATGACAGCACTGGGACACTGGGAAAGTCCCTGGCAGAGCACAGTATGTGATAGAGCTAACGATGTAGCAGGGTGCGTGATGAACGGCAGCCTTCTTCCCAAGGTCCCAGTGGTTGAGGTGGTGCTAGCCAGCATACATCTGCTTGATGCATGTGCTATAGTCTTTGTGTGTAATTTGAAGGTGCGAGTAGATTGAAAGGTTGGGAAACGAGAGTTGGGCTGTGGCTCCTGAGGAGTCCAACTAGAATTTTAGGGTCATACTGAATCAGTAGAGTTTATTTGTTTATTTATTTGCAGGCATCAGGGCGCAGAAGAGAAAAGGAATAAAGGAGAATTTGAAAGCCTGGTTAGGTCATGTTGTATTCTTCTTCATCTTGATGAGGTGGTGTTACTGTTCTGGTTTAAAGCCTATGATCACTTTTGAGTGGTGTGGTGTGAGTGTCCAATGCAGTGGTCTTCAAACTGGGGGGCTGCCGCCCTGGGGGGTAAGAGGATGTCAGAGGGGGCCCAGACTTTTAAAAAAAGGATTAAAATTACAGTTTTTTTAATATTAAAAAAAGATTAAGGTGACTGCTTTTAACAGAAAATACAAGCAATAGGAAATCTGATTATATTTCAAAGAGCCTAGCTCTCCTCTTCACCCTGGATGTCTTTTGGGCCCCCTGGAGGGGGGGGGGGGGCAATCTCTAGGTGGGTGGGGCCCAGAAACAATATGTTTACTGAAAGGGGGACGCAGTGTGAACAAGTTTGAAGACCACTGGCCTAATATGTGATGGGGCGAACAATTTGGGAAGACTGACCTGACTGGGTTGAGAGCACCGAGGCCAGCCCTAACCGTCCCCCATTGCCTGCACTTGTCATTTTTACCACATTGAATCATTGGACTTCTCCAAGTTGAATGAGAGTACCGATACTCGTTTATGGAGGCAGGTGAAAAATAAAGCATTTCATTTAATTGTACAGTAATGAAGGAATAAGCCCCTGCTGCCTTTGTTGGGGAAAGTAGAGCCTGCTTCCTCCTTCTCTCTCCCACACCTGCAGTAGTGCCCATCAGGTCTCCTTCAGGGCCAACCATGAAGAACAAAAGGAGAACCAAACAAGAAGCTACCGGGCTGCTGATGTGTTCACTGGGTAAGAAATACCATTTGGCTAATTGAGCTCTGCCTGTCGCTCAGGGCTTTAATTTGGAGGACATATTCATAAATATAATATCTGGGGAGCCCTGCACAAGCGCCCTCTTAAGAAGGGCCTGGCAATTAATTTTGAACTTGTTTCTGTTTTATTAGCAGTGCCTTTTCTTATGTGTAAATATTTAAGTTGTTGCAACTGTGACTACTGGGATGTTTCGGAATGAAAACCCACACACCACTCCAGTTACTTACCAAATTATGACCTTCTTACTAGGCCATGAATGTGAGCAAAAAATTCAACTCGCCTTTTGGCTTTTAGTTTTTATCTATGATGTCTGCTAGTTTGGCATGCAAAAAAGAAAGGGTTTGCTTTCATGAGGATATTGAAATAGTTTTAAGACCATGCATCGCAAGAAGCTGAAAGTTGTCCTAAAACAATAGTTTGGGCAGGTGACTTTATCACAATGTTTCTTTTGTGTATCTTTACGTTCTGAAAGTAAAGTAGGGTAAAAAAAGGAGGGGACTATTTGTGTCATACTAATTTGCTTTCTGGGGCTTGCAGTTGTCCTTTATGATTATTATAATTATTATTTTTTATAATTATTGTTTTATAACGTGCTTAATATTGGTTTCTAAGCACGGCGCTGTACTGCACTGTCTTGCTTCGGAGACAAACGCGTTGCCCCTAAGCTATCCCGCCTCACCAAATGTAGAAAATATATCTGCAATGTAGAAACTATATCTGCAATTATACTTATCTCTCTTACCATGTTTTTGTATGGATGCATAATGTCCGGTTGCTAGGCCCTCCGGTTTACTTGTGTACTAACATTAAAACTTTCACAGATGACAACAAATCAAGAGTTTCTCCATTATTGTTAACAACCAAGAAACAAGAAATCTATGGCCATAACCAACGGTTAAAACCCACCACCAGCGCCTATACTCAACAAGGTTTGTCAACCAACCCTCTCTAAACTCATTCAATGGGAACCTTGGAGTTTTTGGTTCCTAGACAAACAATGTGCTAGGCTGCAGGTCATATTACAGCAACAAATGTATCAACGGCAAGTTAGTGCCGGGGCCCACCTGTCCTCCAAACTCCCACAAACGATATCTATGTATGGGTGCAGTCCAATAAAAAACTAAACACAGTTGAAAGAAAAGTGGTAGACTTAAATTTAGGAAGCATGGTTCACTTTGGAAATGCCTTCTTTTTTGGTTTCAATGAAATGGTAAGCTGCACATTGCCAAAACAATGGTGTGCCCAGCATGTGGGAAGCCTGCTTTTAGCATAGATTGCCCCGCCCCAGTGATATTCATGGCCCATCTATTCCTGCTGCACTGTCCCTTCCAGGCAAGAAGAAAGGGCAGGCTCAAACAACAAACCGAATGTAAACATGATTGCCCAGGGCACCTTTAGGGCAGGGAGTTTGGGGGGCGGGCACAAATTAAGAGGGGGCAAAGCAGCAATTAAGGGGGAATTGCCCCCCTTTGTCACCTCCCACCCCCCTGCCCCCAACCCCAGGGAAGTCTATGTTCTCACCCTAGGGGTAGACAGCTGACTCTGACTGGCACTCATGTATCACTCAGGACAGTACGCACGTAGAACATTCCAAGAGACTATGCAGCAGCCAGACACCCAAGGTTGCGTTCAAACCCGCAATGGCAGGGAAGACAAGACAAAATACATCCTCCTTTTTTTTTTACTTTGAAAAGAAATAACGAAAATGCAGGACATAACCCTTTCCTTTAATCTGATGAAGCATAACTATAGCCGTGACAGCCTGTATGGGATGCAGGCTGGAGAGTACCTTTTGCATTCATTGTAGTTGAAGCAATATGCATGTTGTATTTGTTTAGGAGTCCTTTAAGGGGTGTGACTTCCTGTTTTGGCTAGTCTGTCTTTCTCCGGTTGTTGCGCGAGAGGTCGAGTGAGCTAGTGTGTGTGTTTATAGGGGTAGGCAGAGGTGTAGGAATGCGTGAGTGATTATGTGTTTCAGAGTGAGTGACTTCCTACGTGTGCAACGGGACAGCTCCCACTTGTCTATGAACTCATAAACTGACGCATCACATTTGCACATCTAGACTACAATGCAGGCGTAGGGGGGTGGGGTGGTAAGAACGTGTAGATCAGAGCTGTGATCGCGTCGCCTTGTTTGCTGTTTCCAAACTCTGCAAAGTCAGGGCTGATTAAGCAGCACATCTCTGAAAATGGTACTCGTGTGCTCATTCTCATACTTGGGGTGCGAAAAACATACATCAAAGATATAGAAAATGCATGGGATCTGGCAAAGTCTGTAGAAAAGTCTTATGCTAATGCCATCTTGCAGGCCTGGTCCAGTTAGGTCATTACTCTTATTACAGTGGAGTTGGGATATCAGTGCCTGCTGCCAGAGGCAGCCCGCCTCATCACGAGTTGGGCGGTAACGCCGGCGCTATTAGCGTCGGCGTTAATAGCCCTACCGCCAAACCCCTGGCGCTAATAGCGCCGGATCACGGGTTTGGTGGAACGGGTATTGCCCATTTCCCACTGAGCCCATTCGGGAATTCCCCATTCCCCATTGAGCTCAATGGGGAATTTTTGCGCTCTTACCGCCGGTGGGAAATCTGCCGGCGGTAAGAGCGTGAAATTTGGCGGATTTCACCCAGCTTAGAGCTGGGGGAAATCCGCCAAACCCGTGATGTGGCAGACCCTTGAACGCGGCGGTAATAGCGCTACCGCCACATTTAAGGGTTACCGCCAAACTCGTGATGAGGCCCACGTGTCAAAGAAAAGTCCTGCTGCCACTAAAACACCTATTCAAATCAGTGACTAGCTTTTCAGGGTTACTTCATTTGAGCTCACTTTCTTTGTCAATTCACAATTATTAGTTTGATAAATAAGAGGTATTTTATGGAAATGTGTGTATTTAGTGCACTGGTTGAGTTTAGTACAGAAGTGCCAGTTTTGTGGCCTGGGTGAATGGTAGAGAGGGAAAGGATAGAGATGTGACAGGGGAGAAGAGAGCGGTGCGAGGGATGGAGAGAAGAGAAGAGGCCTCTGGAGAAGACGGAGATGGCGGATGAGAGGAGCGGTGGAATGCATGGCAATGAGAAAGAGATGATAAATGAAGAGAAGGTGGCTAGGTGAAGGTTTGGCAGGCAAGTGGTTTGAAGATAAGAGATTCAGGGGGTAATTCATAGAATCCAGCGCACAAGTGGCGCACGCGGCTGGCGCACAGTGTGCGCGTGCGAATCCCTGCGCCAGCCGCGTGCGCTAAAATCCATTTCCGCGCACAGCGTATTCATGGATTCCAGCCACCAAAACTAGCCGTGGCGCACAGTGGCGCAGCGACCCTGCAGCAGCGCCAGTGTGCGCCCCCAAGAACGCCTCTCGCGCAGGGAAAAGCCATCAATATACCCAATCGAGCGCAAAGGGCTGCGCTAACCCTGTACCAGCACAGCAAGCGGGCTACGTGTATCACTGGGGTGCGCGGGAAGTACCTCACGCGATTGGCCCCGTGCGAGCAGGGTACGCATATTTCAGGGGTGCGCGGGAAGTTCCACACGCAATTCCATCAGGGTACGTGTATTTCGGGGAGCGGGGGAAGTTCCACACGCGAAATCAGCAGGGTACGTGTATTCCAGGGGTGCGCGGGAAGTCCCACACGCGATTCCATCAGGGTACGTGTATTACAGGGGTGCGCGGGAATTTCCACACGCGACTGGGCCCGTGCGAGCAGGGTACGCGTATCTCAGGGGTGCGCGGGAAGTTCCACACGCGATTCCATCAGGGTACGTGTATTTCGGGGTGCGCGTGAAGTTCCACACGCGATATCAGCAGGGTACGTGTATTTCAGGGTGCAGGGGAAGTTACACACGCAATTTCCGCAGGGTACGTGTATTTCAGGGGTGCGCGTGAAGTTCCACACGCGATATCAGCAGGGTACGTGTATTTCAGGGTGCAGGGGAAGTTACACACGTGATTACAGCAGGGTACGTGTATTTCAGGGG
The DNA here is from genome assembly GCF_040938575.1 of Ambystoma mexicanum. Classification (NCBI taxonomy): domain Eukaryota; kingdom Metazoa; phylum Chordata; class Amphibia; order Caudata; family Ambystomatidae; genus Ambystoma; species Ambystoma mexicanum. The sequence goes on from NC_090921.1 coordinate 1,345,108,813, forward strand.
TGCGCGGGAATTTCCACACGCGATTGGGCCCGTGCGAGCAGGGTACGCGTATCTCAGGGGTGCGCGGGAAGTTCCACACGCGAAATCAGCAGGGTACGTGTATTCCAGGGGTGCCCCGGAAGTCCCACACGTGATTAGCCTGGGTACGTGTGTTCCGGGGTGCCGGGAACTTTCACACGCGATTGGTGGAAATCCACGTTTGTTCTGTCATCACGTGCAATGAGGGAAACACCTGTGCGCGTCACGTCACAGACGCGCTCACGCGCTAAGGGCCTTTGGTCCATTGAAATCGCATATGCGTGCTGCCGTGCATACGCGCTAAGGGCCTTTCCTCGAATTACACGCTGACGTGCAGATATTTCACGTGCCAAATCACTCCGTATCAAGCTGGCCACACGTAAGCACACGGAAGACCATCTCCTGCCCAGAAGGCCGAACTACTGCCCCCCAGAGCCCCGAGCACGCTCCCACCTGCCATCTGCTGCTGCCTGACTGCCTGCTGCCCACGTGCACTGCCATTTGCTGCCTGCACATCAGCCAGGGGTGCTGTTGCTGTGACCACCCCTGCTGGAACCGAAGACTCCCGACTGGGATTTCATCGCTCCACAGCCCAGCCCCAGGACCCAGTTGCCCACCCACTCCTGCCTCTGGGGTTGTCATGTCGGGACAAACACCATCTGTGACCACTGACAACCCCCGGCCAGAGAGGCAGAGGGGCACCAGCTTCAGTGCCACCGAAGTTGGTGTCCTGGTTTAGCAAGTCCTGGGGCAGTATGATGCCCTCTTTGGAAGTTCCCGCGCCGACAAGGAAGGACGGACTCGGATCTGGACTGACATTGTGACTGCCATCAACGCGGAGGGGATGGCAGTCCGCAACTTACAACATGTCAGGAAGCGCTGGGAGGACGTCAGGTCCAAGACCCTGAACAAGGCCCGGCGCCTCTTGAAGGCAGCGGATGCCAAGGGGCGCCGGGGCCACTTGTCGGAAGAACAGATGAGGGTCCTGGAACGCATATCCCCAGAGCTCCAGGTCCAGGTCCTTGAGAAGCAGACCCGTCTGGAGTCGAGCAGTGAGTGTACATGCATCCTGATTGTGAGCAGTGCATGTGGTGATTATTCAGTAGTGTGCAGGTTGCACATCTGTTTGTATGGGGTCGAGTATGGGTGGGGGTGTACAGGGCCGTGGGGCTGACACATGCGAGGGCTGTAATGTGTGAGACATGGATGGTGCTTGTGTGTGTAGGCTTTCATGCCAAATGCAGGTGGGTGGGCACACATGTTTGGATGAATGTGTATGTAAGTAGACATGTCCGTGATGTCACGCATGTATGTTGTTTTTGGCTGCATGTATCAGCACTGTGTACATGTACATGTGTGTGTATTTGACAAGGGTGCAACAGTGATGCAACATGGATGCATGTGACAGCGGTATGTGGAAGCCTGATTGGCAGATGTGACATGGATGCCTGTCTGAACAGTGCGACACTTGGCAGAGGTGTACACATGCATGCAAGTGTGGTGGTGTGTGTACATGTGTGGTGCACTTCCTGTGCTGCATGTGATGTCTGGCTCACCTTTGGCTGCTCATGCTGTTGTATGTGTATGGATGGTGGTGGCAGTTGCGATATGGCTGTGGTATGGCTCATGTGTGCGAGTTGTAATGACATGTGTGTTGGGGATTGTGATGACATGTCTGAGGTTTGCCAATGCCACTCATGTACAACTGTCATGTGTGTATGTGTCCATTGTACAGTGCCTGATGCCTGTGTTTTGTTTCTCCCTGTCTGCAGCGTCAACTGATGAAGAGGGCGGAGAAGGTGCTGTGGAGCACAGCGGCGGGGATCCGACCGCCAGCCGGAGACGCAAGGCCCGGCTCCCCTCCCAGGTTGTCATCTCGTCGGGGAGTGAGGAGTCCGGTGCCGCGTCCCAGGCCGCAGCTGCCAGGGGGAGGTCCAAGAGGCGGAGGTTGGAGTTGGACTCCTCGGCAGCAGAAGGGGCAGCTGGGACCCCACAGGGCCCAACAGGGGAAGATGGCACGGAGTCAGCCAGGTTGGTGGGGGGTTTGGTGGAGGAGGAGGCCGTGCAAGCACCAGAGACGGGGTCTGGAGGTGGGGATCCCACTGGTGCTAGTGGTGCAGTGCAGGACCAGGGACAGGAGGCAGCACAGGCCGCCGCGGAGGTGCCTGTGTGCAATCCTGTCCCCGATCCTGTCCCTGCATCATCTTGCACCAGCAGGGATGCCTACGTCCAGACCTGTTTTCAGGCAGGGGATGAGCTCATGTCAACTGGCCTTCCTCTGCCTGCGGACGTGGCTATCCAGGTCCGGGTTGAGCTTGTCCTGGCTGGTGTGGCGTTGCGTCAACGGGCCATGCGAGGTGACCTGCAGTCTTTTCATGGAGAAACTGCACATCATCTCGAATGGCTCGTTGACCACGTCAGCCTGCTGGGACAGGTCACCCAGGCCGGATTCCTCCGTCTGATGGGGCTTGCTCCGACCCCCTCCTCAACTGGACCCCCTACGCGCCAGTCGTCCTCTGTGCCATCTTCTCACCCATCAGTCACCTGGGTGCCCTGTGGAGCTGCCTCTGACGGTGCGGCCAGGCTGGTGGAGGAGGCATCCCTGCCACAGTCGGGAGTCGGACGTCCAGCAGGGGTGGCCACATCTACGACTGCACCCCAGCCGGCGGAGGATGTGCAGGCAGCAGGAGGCAGTGCACGGGCAGAGGCACAGCAGCAGCAGCAACGTGGTGGGAGCCATGAAGTCTCGGGGCCTTCGACATCGGAGGGGCAGGCATCGGCCGGAGGGCAGGAGGACCCAGGACAGAGAGTGTCTTCCGTGTGGCAGCGGTTGGGCCACGCCATAGATGCGGAGCGGCAGCGGGCGGAAGAGGCACGGCTAACAATGGTCAGGGCGGAGAACTCCATGCGGAGGGCCCTGAGGCGGGCCGAGTGCCTCGAGGCAATCCGCAGGGGTTTGGAGGTGGAGACGTCAACGGCCCTGCGGACCCTCGGGGCCATGGAGGAGGACCGGCTCCGGGACATTGAGGAGGAGTTCGATGATGCCCTGGCCCGGAACATCCACAAGTGAGCCGTGAAACTGGCCCGCTGCCCTTGTACATAGTTTCTAGGTAGTGTTAGGTTTCATTTTTGTTTTTATTTTATTTGGACCTTTCGGACATTGGCCACATTTTTGTATATAGTTTATTTTATTAGTTAGTGTAGTTAGATAGGTTTCCTTTATTTTGTTGGGATAATGGACCCTGGATTGTTCCCATGTACATAGTTGACAGTTGGATTGTATTTTCTTTTCTATTTTTAACCATGGAGCAATGGCTTTCTTTTTTATTTTCCATTGGATTTTGTTTTGGGGACATTGACTTTGGACATTACTTTGGATTTTTATTTTTGGTTTTGCTTTTTTTGACGGACATGCTTCTTTTCATTTTTGTACATTCACGTTTCTGTTTCTTCATTTTTTATTCTATTGATGTTTCCTTTAATACATATTATTTTTGGTGAACTTCAATGTGTGGTATCTCATTGGTTTCATGCATTTCATGATATGTGTTTTGAGATTCACTGACACCCATTGGGTGTATGTGAGGGAAATGTGTTTGTTTCGGAACTTGCAATTGGTGTTCTGTGATGTAATTGCAAATTATGAGTGGGTGGATGCAATACTCGGGTGGGTGTTTTGCATTTGGAGGCTGACCATAGGGACCAGGGATCTAGATTGTGATGACATGTTGGCTGGGGAACATGAGTTGCACATGGGTGGGTGCCTGCTGGCAGGTGCCCCACAGTGCTGGGGCGTGGGGGTGGTGGGAGACATGGGTGGGGGCCTGGTGGAGGCTGCCCCTGCACTGCTGGGGGGTGGGGGTGGTGGGAGACATGGGTGGGGGCCTGGTGGAGGCTGCCCCTGGTGACTGGGGGGTGGGGGTGGTGGGAGACATGGGTGGGGGCCTGGTGGAGGCTGCCCCTGGTGACTGGGGGGTGGGGGTGGTGGGAGACATGGGTGGGGACCTGGTGGAGGCTGCCCCTGGTGACTGGGTGGTGGGGGTGGTGGGAGACATGGGTGGGGGCCTGGTGGAGGCTGCCCCTGGTGACTGGGGGGTGGGGGTGGTGGGAGACATGGGTGGGGGCCTGGTGGAGGCTTCCCCTGGTGACTGGGGGGTGGGGGTGGTGGGAGACATGGGTGGGGGCCTGGTGGAGGCTGCCCCTGCACTGCTGGGGGTGGGGGTGGTGGGAGACATGGGTGGGGGCCTGGTGGTGGGTGCCCCTGGTGGCTGGGGGGTGGGGTGTGGTAGACATGGGTGGGGACCTGATAGAGGCTGCTCCTGCACTGCTGGGGGGGTGGGGGTGGTGGGGAACATGAGTTGGACATGGGTGGGGGCCTGCTGGCAGGTGCCCCACAGTGCTGGGGGTGGGGGTGGTGTGAGACATGGGTGGGGGCCTGGAGGAGGCTGACCCTGCACTGCTGGGGGGTGGGGGTGGTGGGAGACATGGGTGGGGGCCTGGTGGTGGGTGCCCCTGGTGGCTGGGGGGTGCGGGGGGTGGGAGACATGGGTGGGGGCCTGGTAGAGGCTGCTCCTGCACTGCTGGGGGGTGGGGGTGGTGGGGAACATGAGTTGGACATGGGTGGGGGCCTGCTGGCAGGTGCCCCACAGTGCTGGGGGGTGGGGGTGGTGTGAGACATGGGTGGGGGCCTGGTGGAGACTGCCCCTGGTGGCTGGGGTTGCAGGGGGACATGCGTTGGTGGGCAGTAGTGCAAGTTGACATGTGGGTTGGCTGGTGGGCATGGCCATGGTGGATGGGGTGCCTGCATAACATGTGCTGGGTAGGCCCCTGTGGTGTGAGCCACCTGCAGGGGCCGTGGAGGGTGTAGAGGGAACACCTGGGAGGACCCACACGTGCAATTCACGTGTCCTGCTCCCCGCGCACCCCCGCAATACACGTAGCCCGCTTCCCCAGGCCCGATCGCGTGAGAAACTTCACGCGAACCCCTGATATACACATAGCCCGCTCCCTCGGGCCCGATCGCGTGAAAAAGTTCACACGCACCTCTGAAATACACGTAGCCCGCTCCCCCAGGGCCGATCGCGTGAAAAAGTTCACGCGAACCCCTGAAATACACGTAGCCCGCTCCCCCAGGCCCGATCGCGTGAGAAACTTCACGCGAACCCCTGAAATACACGTAGCCCGCTCCCCCAGGCCCGATCGCATGAAAAAGTTCACGCGCACCCCTGAAATACACGTAGGCCGCTCCCCCAGGGCCGATCGCGTGAGTAACTTCACGCGAACCCCTGATATACACGTAGCCCGCTCCCCCAGGCCCGATCGCGTGTAAAACTTCACGCGAACCCCTGAAATACAAGTAGCCCGCTCCCCCAGGCCCGATCGCGTGAAAAAGTTCACGCGCACCCCTGAAATACACGTAGCCCACTCCCCCAGGGCCGATCGCCTGAAAAAGTTCACGCGAACCCCTGAAATACACGTAGCCCGCTCCCCCAGGCCCGATCGCGTGAGACACTTCACGCGAACCCCTGAAATACACGTAGCCCGCTCCCCCAGGCCCGATCGCGTGAGAAACTTCACGCGAACCCCTGATATACACGTAGCCCGCTCCCCCAGGTCCGATCGCGTTAGAAACTTCACGCGAACCCCTGAAATACACATAGCCCGCTCCCCCAGGCCCGATCGCGTGCGTGAACCCCCTGAAATACACGTAGCCCGCTCCCCCAGGCCTGATCGCATGAGAAACTTCACGCGCACCCCTAATATACACGTAGCCCGCTCCCCCAGGCCTAATCGTGTGAAAAAGTTCACGCGCACCCCTGAAATACACGTAGCCCGCTCCCCCAGGGCCGATCGCGTGAAAAAGTTCACGCAAACCCCTGAAATACACGTAGCCCGCTCCCCCAGGCCCGATCGCGTGAGAAACTTCACGCGAACCCCTGAAATACACATAGCCCGCTCCCCCAGGCCTGATCGCGTGAAAAAGTTCACGCGCACCCCTGAAATACACGTAGCCCGCTCCCCCAGGGCCGATCGCGTGAAAAAGTTCACGCGAACCCCTGATATACACGTAGCCCGCTCCCCCAGGCCCGATCGCGTGAGTAACTTCACGCGAACCCCTGATATACACGTAGCCCGCTCCCCCAGGCCCGATTGCGTGAAAAAGTTCACGCGAACCCCTGAAATACACGTAGCCCGCTCCCCCAGGCCTGATCGCATGAGAAACTTCACGCGAACCCCTGATATACACGTAGCCCGCTCCCCCAGGCCCGATCGCGTGCTCCCCCAGGGCCGATCGCGTGAAAAAGTTCAGGCGCACCCCTGAAATACACGTAGCCCGCTCCCCCAGGGCCGATCGCGGTATGTTGCCACTTTTGTAATGCGCAGGGACGCTACCGCCTGCCTTCGTGTGGCAGACGTGTTTCGGCTTGTGCGTGTCTTTGGCTGTGCGTGGCTTTGCCCTATTCGATTCCATGAATACGTGTGGTTCGAGTGCGTGAGGGCGTTCCGTCTGCTCCCCTGCAGTACATCCCCAGTTACGCCCTTATTTTCGCGCATTGTTCCCCATTCCGCGCGTTACGCCCCGTGTCCCGCCCACTTTCTGGTGTATGCGCCGAGGTTGTGCGCTTTCACTGTGCGCGTCGCGCACGCCTTTCGGGATGTTGCAGTGACTTGTGCGCCATGCACGGGTTTGGCGCACATCCCGGGGTGTACACGCGCAGGGACTTCCATGAATCGCACGCGTGCGCGTGCACCTGTTTTTTCCGCTTGCACCTGCTTGCGCCTGCTTGCGCAAAGATTTTCGGCGCACGTTTGTTCCATGAATCGGCCCCTCAATGTCTGTTGAATTGTCTGTCATGCTTGCTGGTATAACATCCTGGTCATCTGGAAGAGGTACATTGATGACGTTTTTGGCATGTGGTCAGGTAGCAAATCTCAAATGATGGACTTGTACAACTATCTCAACGAGGTACAACCCCGTATCCAATTCACTATGGCGATAGGAGAGCCCCATACACACTTTTTAGATGTACAGCTGAAAATAACAGAGGACGGCCTAAAAACCAACATATATCAAAAGCCTACGGTGGTTAATAACGTGTTACATTATGCAAGCTTTCACCCCAGAGAGAGACACTTTAGAGATAGATTAGTGAGAGCAGAAAGAACTCGCCCAGAGACACAAAGAACTGTGTTTACAAGAAAGAAAGAAATGTTTCCATGTTTGGGATGTAGAAACTGTAATAATATAGTTAAAGGCAACAACATTCAACATTCTCACACAGGCCAGAAGATTGCATTAAGAGATTTTGCAACTTGCTACAGGAGTAGTATATGCACATATCCATGTTTCTCCTATATGTGGGACAGACAAGCAGGTCTGCAAGAGAAAGGTGGCTGGAACATAAATCGAACATCCGCACTTAAAACTCAAAATCAGCAGTGGCAAGAAATTTCAAGGAATATAGGCATAACTTAGCCCAAATCAGAGTTGCGATCTTGGAGGTAGTGGATGCATCAGCTAGAGGAGGAGAAACATCCAAAAAATGAATGGAGAGAGAAATACACTGGATTCATCCTTTAGACAAAGTGCATCCAAAAGGAATGAACAAGGAGTTCAACTTAAACTGTTTCCTGTGAATTCGTATCCAGTCCACTGTTTAAACCTTCTGATTTACTGTGTATATACACTGTATGTTATATCATTTAAATTTCTCTATTGGGAGTTCTACAAAAAATACTGGTGTGGTCTACATCTTTTTGATTCCATAGGGATCAACTTTATTCTGCTATTATGTATTTAGAAGTACTGTGAGATGTTTCATTAACTATTGTCAGCATACATAGTAAACATGTAACAATGCTGTCTTTTTATAACCACAGGAATATGTTATTTCTGTACTATGAATATATTTACATAACTGTGGACTCTGCTGTTGTGCCTCAACAGTTAGTTAAGCTTTTGTATTGGACAACATTTTCGATAGGCAATTTTGATTATACCTGAGGTCTAGACATACTTTTGTGATATAGGTCCTAGAGAGATATCTATCTCACGTGGGCATCTTTAAGATTATGTAATCACTGATCAATAGGCATGATTAGGCCTTTAATGTAATCATTTTTCTTCTCCATCGATTTATATACATGAATCAGTATATTTATTCACTGTTTAGGCTCCTTTCCAGATTCTTAATCCAGTGTTTGCTTTAGTCATGCTCTAGTCTACATTTAACTACACTTCCAATAATTTGTGAAGTTCCTATACTCAGCTTACATATGTTTATACACATGGCAGCCATTTTTTATGCCCGCACATCTTTATGTAGATCTTTGTTTCTCCGATTTCATAATAATCTAGTGTTCATTTAATCCGTACTGGCATGTATTCCCTTCCCTTGCTATACACACTGAAAATAGTTATTTTCCAGTTTATACAAGGTTTCCGTACAAGCACCATCTAATCGGGTTAGTCTGTTCTTCATTACAGTTGCCGTTCCCACGGTTACTGCAGTCACACTAAACAAGTCCTTCTTTTATGTCTTGTGCCATTACCACAGCAACTGTTTAAACACGCAGCCTCTTACGGGTTCTCCGTTTGTATGCACAGACCCGGTTTCAAGGACCAAATCGAATCTGAAGCGGTTAAGAGCACTATGCTGCTTTATTCTCCTTAAAATTCTAGACACCATTTTTTATTTTGACACAGACATTAAGACAAGATCTTGACTTTCAGGCCGGCAGGTATTTTGCCACCACACATGGTCCTGAGGTCGATGTATAAATAAAAGTAATTTTATTATATCCAGTTCCGTAGTACGCCACAGGTTTTTATATACAGACTTTTTGGATATATTTTGTTGTTAATGGCTGCTGATTACGCTTGATTACTTACAGACATTCGTTTCAGGACTGGCATCTTCATCCACTCGTGAATTGCCTTTAGGTGAACATTGCTACTACTGTTTCAAGGTAGTTTCCCCATCTATTCTATTCTGGTTACTCCACTTCAACTTTGTGCTCATGCAGTATTAAGATTCACAAACTGCATGCTACACATCTAGAGCTATTAATGCTACACAAGATATTTCATTCTGATTATTGATTTACTTTATAAAACCCGCCTTGTATATATCTATACTATTTTCCTGTTCAAATGGGAGTGGCTATATCCTCATATCTCAGAGATATATCACCATTGCTCAGTAAAACCATATGTTCAAGACACTGCCTAATGCATGTTTAACTGGATACTCCATGTACTGAACAAGCTATATATATATTTGAAAAACGTATTGGGATATATCATTCTGTTTCTGTATATTTAAAAAGCACACTTATATACTGTACAAGGCTCCTGTGTTTCCCCAACACTTTCCAATATATTTACCAACCCACTATTAGACCTGCTTAATGTCAAAGGAATCACCTATACAAACTATGCAGACGATACGCAGGTCCTGCTCCCCCCTCACTGGGGATTATTATATTAACTCTTGCAATCTCTGCACCATCTACCATACCATCCAGACGTGGATGGCTTCCCACCATCTCTGTCTGATTGATGAAAAGCCGGAGATGTTGTTGGTTGGATCACACTCCATGCTCAGGAACCTCAGTCCTGCCAACAAAGCCTTCTCCATCGATGGCATATGCATCCAAGTCTCTAGCAGCGTGAAAACCTTGGGTGTTCACCTGGACTCCACCCTCTCTCTCACTGGACATGTCAATGCTATTGCCTCATCTACCGCCCACACCTCCACATTAATCAACACTTGCAGACAATTCCTGACTGCTAAGAATTCCATCTCCATTGCCAGAGCATTTATAGGAGGTGGGTTAGAGCACTGTAATGCCCTTTTTGCTGGGACTTCCTCTCACAACATTAGAAAACTACAAATGATTCAGAACAACACCCTCAGAGCAGCTCTCAACATCTTCAAGAGTGACCACATCTCAGCAGTAAGGAAAGATGCTCACTGGCTTCCTATCCAAGCGTGTATCATCTTCAAGTCACTAGCCATCATGCACAAGTGTCTCTCAAACTCCTCACCCAAGTATCCATCACAAAAACTCTCAAAATGTTCGACCAGACCTACGCGCCTAGCATACTCAAACCTACTGTCCATTCCAAGATTCAGAAGAATTAAATCAGGGGGCTCCAGTTTCCCAGTCTCGTCTGCTAAGAACTGGAACACTCTCCCCCCTCATCTCAGATCTGAACAATCCTACTGGACCCTCAGGAAACACCTCAAGACCTTACTATTTACTAAAGATTGACCTACCTGTAAACTTTTATGGTTCACTCTGAAACACTGTAACGAGCGCCTTGATGCTTCTGGGTTTAGTCGCTTTAAAAATGCAAATAAATAAATAAATATATTGCTGGACTGTCATGCTATATTGTAGACTTTTGAATTGCACCTGATGAAGGGCTCTTGAATCCTGCAACGCGTTGCGCTGATGACATCATACATAAAGAACATTTTACCTACTGGGTTACTGTTCGATTGAATTATTGTTACTTCATAGAGAAGTGATTGTATGACATATCTATTCATGAAATTGTAAAATGTTCCCGAAATTTTGCCTGATTCTCTCAGCACTAAAGTGCAGGGGACGGGAGTATCCGATACTTTTAGATGCTTTTCAGTTGCAATTGTATTTCCAACCTCGTGTCAAGGCTGAGTTACCTCCTCTGCACCCACATTCTTTTCATTACATTTCAACTACTTTTGAATTTTTTCATAGATACGGTGTCCCCTTTCACTACTTTCTTTTAACATTATGAAAGCTGGCTCCCAGTTCCTCCAAATCATAGCCCATACTGTACTCCTACAACCTTGAGGCAGACTACATGATTCGCTCTGTGGGAAAGGGGGCAAGGAAGGTTATAATTTTGAGACAGACCACATGATTTGCTTTGGCACAGCCAGCATCAATCGGTCTAGGGCAGGAACATGTGTTTTAAGTGGCAATGCTGACATACAGTGTTAGGCACCATCACCATGGAAACGTGTATTAAAGGGGCAGTCGCTGGCATATATTTTTGACAGGCCTCATGATGCAGTTTGGGCACAAGCAGCATGTAAATGTATTTTACTTTTGTATATAATACAGGTAACAAACACAACCGCAAGGTCAAAACCTCCCGGGGGTTCACCTATCTCTATGGTCTGGGGCTAACCAAACTTATGTATATGTATATAGAAGAGACAGATCAATGCAGTCTTCATCACATGTGGTAACAGTCTTTTCTCACATCCTACTGTCTAGTCCTAAAAAATAGACTCAGTAGACAGTAGTAAAAACTCACAATCCAATTTATTTTGTCAATATGACATATATCCAAAAAACATCTAATATTGATAAAAATGTTTGTTTCTATCACCCAAAAAAGATGAACAAATACAAAAATCAATACAAATGCACAACACTTACAATGCACACAGTTTAACAATGTTCTATCGACGTGGTGTTATGGACAGAAACATGTTGGGATTATGAAATTGGGACACATTATTTGGAAAGAGTTTTGTCTTTCTGTGTCTTTGTAATGAATTGTTAAACAGTAGGATGAGAGAAAAGACTGTTACCATATAATGTGGTGAAGACTCTATGAATCTGTCGCTTCTATATATATACATACACAATATCTTTAACTTTGGCAGTGCTACATATGTTGTTGTAGCAAGTCTCATATTTTTCTTTGGCAGAACCATCAGGAAGGGGGGCAATGCTAGCATGTACTGTTGACAGAACCCATCTCTTTTAGGCACAACTAGCTTGAAAGTGGGGCAACATATATATGACTTATACTGTTGAGACAAGCCTCATGGGTTTATGCGTGCAGAGCCAGCACAAACATGTGTTTCAGATAGCTGCTGTGTACTGTTGGTGTATTTTATGTTTCCTCTACAGAACAGAACCAATTGCACATTTTATGCCCTTTTACTATGTTTTCTGAAATGTGTGCCCAAAATGCACACTTTCATCCCATTATTTAAATATAAATAATATACTGCAGGACCAAGTGGCAGAAATGGTAAATCTGTTTGTTAGTATTCTGGTGGATTAACTGCCGGAATACCACCAAACTTGGAAGCAGACTATTCTCAGTGAATACTCGCTCCTGACATGCACTGCTCTTGACATGAAGTAGTATCTGTCCTGTGGGTACTCTGGGTATGGGTATTGTGTATGGGGCATGAATGTAGGACAAGCATTTAGCTAAACACTCCTAGAGTGTGACCATATTGCTCTTTTTAATGAGATCGGGGGTAAATGTCATAATGTCATCAATGATGTCAGTGCTATGCCATTTGAGATATCATTGCAATGTCACGAGCATTGCATTACAAAGGGGGCGAGTTAATGTTGTGTTGCTAACCATAACTGGTGAATTTCCATGCTTTCTATGTTTTACATTCCTCCCTAGAACAGAACTTCCTTCACCATAGTCCTTTTTTATAGTCATTCATCGTAGCTCTTCTTCATTAAAGGCAACATGTGACCGTCAGGCCACAATGAGTACCATCTCCTCTATTGCCTTACCGGCACCCGTGACAGCGCTCTCAGACTGTGAGGCTGTCGCCAAGCTCCTGACATCTGTGGCATAGCTGCCTGATCTCTCCTGTTTCCTCCTTCCCCTGGTGCCTGCTGGCACCACCGCGCACCATCTGGCGTGATCATGTGAGGGATCAGGTGACACACCCTTTCCTTTTTAACCATCTACTTTAAGGGCATCTCTTCCCAGGACATACTGACCTAAGTGCAACATGTATATCGACAGTTTCCATCCCTGTTTACCCCTGTTCACTCCTGGTTCATGACTCACTGATATTCCGCTGCTGTCCATCCCATTGGCATCGCTCCTCACATTTGTTTTCTCTCTTCTATCTCTGTTAGCTTTTCCCTCGTTTTGATGCCTTCCCCTATACCTGGCCCTTGCTCGCCCTCCTGCCCCCACCCCATCTCAGTGTGCCTGTGATGCTGCTAACCTCCTCCATCCCACATGATCTCTCTCCCCTCTATCTTCTCTTTCCATAGGACTCTGGAATGTCCAGTTCCCCTACAACATAATCCCTTCTTTTTTGTTAAATAACTTTATTTATTGGTAAAGCAAGACAGACAGATAGATGACATAAGATGATTCAATTGAATACTTAATTTGGACATCAGCATTTATTGACTCAAGCAATCGCAACTCCCCTCCTATTAACCACCCCACCAAATCCCCTCACAGTACCCTGATATCCAACTTAATTCCCACAACGAAGAGCAAGGCTAGGCATCTGAACAGATTAGGCTTGTATACATTAACATAGTTAAGAAATGGCAGCCAGATCTCAACATATTTTGCATAGAGTCCCAGTGATAGAGCAGTGATTCTTTCTGCAGCTAGAATCTCCCAAGTTTTGCCCCACCACATTAGAATGCTTGGACCTTCAGGAGCCTTCCAGTTTTGCACTATTGTGTTTGTTACTGCAAGTCTGAGGTGTGGAATAAGGGAAGCCCCATTACCTCCCATTGGGAAGATCCCATATCCTGTATATCCCAAAAGAACAATTAGCGGATCCAGTGTCAAACAAAAACCTGTAATCGATTTGATATGGGAGAAAACCTCCCTCCAAAAGTAACTTGCCCTAGCGCATGACCACCACATATGTAGTAACGTCCAATCTCATTGCATCCCCTCCAGCATGCGTTAGGACATCTGATTTATTTTATTGGGCCTTTCTGGGGCAGAAGCCCAGAGATTCCTAGCCCAGATACGACCCCAGGATTTATCCGCAATGTGCTGACACAGATCTTGGTCCCACTTTACCATATAAGGTTCTTGGGGGCCGAAACAATGTAAGAGCTTATAAAGTGTTGACACTTTTTCTTTCGTCAAACCGGTGAGATAGGTAAGGTCTAGCGCAGATAAAGTGCTCGTAGCCCCATGTTTATTATCAGGGTTAGAGGACCAGTGACGCAAATGCAATATCTAAATCCCTCATTTTTGTCTAAATCAAACATCAAGGGGGCTCCCCCTACATATAGCTGTCTTAATTTGCTCAGACCACCCATCTCCCAATTTTGTAATCCTTTCCTCCGGACACAAGGTTTAAAGTCCGGGTTACCAAAGACTGGGGATAGTGGACCGATTCCTGCAGCACACCCCACCTCATAATCACCTTGTTCCAATATGAGCGAGAGACCAGTGTTGATGATAAGAGAGGGAAATACCCACAATACTATTTAGCGTTTGTGAAGAGGAGTTGTGCAAGAGGAACTCCAACACCCCCTAATCTAGTACTTCTCAACCAGACTCTTTTGTGATTCGAGCTCTTCTACTCTTTCCATATGAAATAGAATATTTTACTCTGTTGAGCAGGAAAGCTTCAAACAGGGATGTGCATCGGGAGGGCGAGGAAATGCAATAGCAGCTGAGGTATCAAGTTCATCTTAATCGCTGTGACACGGCCCAACCAAGAGATTCCCTGGATATTTCAACAGTCCAGTCAGCTAGTCAAGTCCGTAAATAGAGGAGGAATGTTTAGCCGATAAAGGTCTTTCACAGTCGACGGGATCTTGACACCCAAGTAATCTATTGCATCATACGTCCATTTTATCAGACACGTTTGATAATGATTGCTCAGTTTTGGGAGATAACCATTTGTACAACCACAGAGGATGCAGCATCCGTAACCATGACCAAGACATCATCCGCATAAAGGAAAAGCTTGTATTCCTTGTCCTTTTGTGTTATTCCCCTAATGATCCCATTATCCCTAAACCATTTAGCAAATGTCTCCATAAACATAGCAAAAGGCAGAGGGGATAAAGGACATACCCGTCTCGTACCTCTCCTGATAGAGATAGCTTGTTCTGATTTCCAATTAACCCACATTTTTGTAATAAACGTGGTCTGAAACATATGATCACTATGGGGAACATATTGTTTGTAGGTACAGGTTCATAAATGACCTATTTCACATTTGTTATAGGACTATGTCAATCAACTTAATGAAAATTATATGACTTTACATCTAACTATGACCAATAGTCCTGATGAATTGGTGTTTCTTGATATTCTGTTCATTGTGAAGGATGAGAGCCTTAATAGCTAATTATACAGGAAGGCAACCTGTGCTAATTCCATTTTACATGCATCAAGTCATCACCCCAAAACTCTTATTAACAGTATACCCTTTGGAGAATGTATTAGGGCGAAACATAATTGCTCCAGTCAAGATTACATTTAAGTGGAAACTGCAAATATGCTAGCACGTTTCTTGGCTAGAGGCTATTCAGAAAAAAAAATGTAATATTGCCTTTGATAAAATGAAACATAGGAAGAGAGCTGATATATTGAAGTTTAAGAATTCTAATGCAAATACAACTAATTCGGTGAAATTTATAACCCAATTCAGTTCAGAATCTCAGCAAATCAGACAGATTCTTAAAAAACATTGGTCTATTTTTTGTATGGCACCCAAACTTAAATTTTTATTTGTGAATGGTACTATTTATTTAATACATTTCATTTGTAGAGAGCGCCCAAACCCAGAAGTATCACAGCGCTAAGTTACAGTGGTAAGAAAAAGACAGTTGAAATGGAACAGTTGTTGGGTTCGGGTATTAGTACATTGGTCATAAAAAATCAGTTGAAATAGAAGCGATGCTGGGTTAAATTGTTAGTATGGTTGCAGCAGTTATTGTAAGTAGGATACAGTTAGGCATATTTGTTGAACAGAATGGTTTTGAGTTTTTTTTACAGAAGATCATGTAAGATGGTTCTTCTTTGATAGATGGAGGGAGAGCATTCCAAAGAGTGGGAGCAATAAATCTGAAGCTGACTGTTGGCGCTCTTTGTCTGGTGAATCTGGGCATCATAAGGGCAGAGGAAGAGGAGGATCTCAGGCTGCGGGATTTGTGTGTTTTGGAGATGCGCATGGTGAGGTAAGTGGGTGCAGTATTGTGGATGCAGCAATGGGTGATTGAGAGGATTTTAAACTCAATACGTGCCTTGATGGGCAGCCAGTGAGCTTCACGTCTCACTAGAGAGATGTGGTCAGATCTTTTTATGCCCCAGACAGCTGCAAGGGTGTTATTTTGAATCAATTGTAATTTAGTTCGATTTTTGGAGTAAGTTCCAGTGAGTTTGGCATTGCAATAATCCAATTTGCTGCCAATAATGTCCCTCACCTGAGTAAGGCAGCTGTTCAGGGAGAGGAATTTTCTTGAGTGGTTGATAAGTTTGGTAGAGTAGGCGGCAGAGGAGGCAACAGCTTTTACGTGTTTGAACATGATGAGTTCAGAGTCTGAGAGGACTCCCAGGGTTTTGACAGAGCTAGAAATGTGGGTGATGTTTTCATCTATGGAGAAGGAGGCGAAGGCAGGGTCTGAGTGTTTGAGACGATATGGGGAACCTATGATGATGAGCTCTGTCTTCTCATCATTCAGGCATAGGTGGTGGCTAGCCATCCAGGCCTGAATGATACTGTGAATCTGGTTGATATTGGCAAGACAATGATCACCAGTGTATTTGAGGAGAATTTGGGTATCTTCTGCGAAGTTGGTGTAGGGGATTTCAAGGCTGTCCAAGTGGTCAAAGTGTTGCTTAATATACATATTATGCAGGGTGGGAGATAGGCATGATCCTTGAGGGTCCCCGTAGGGAACGGGGATCGGGTCAGCCGCTTATGATACTGCAAAGATCCTGGATGATCGTTCACTCAGAAAAGAGTTTATTCAGTTGGTTACTTCATTGGAAAAGTTGACGTTGGAAGTGAGATGGGGGCACAGAATATCGTGGTCAACAGGCTCAAAGGCTGCAGAGAGGTCTAGTAGGAGGAGCAGGGTGAGGTCATCTGCATCCAGTATAGCGTCAAGCTGAATCGTGAGGTCAAGGAGAGCAGACTATGTGCTATGTCTGAAGCCAGATTGGCGTGTCCACGGAAGGTTATGGGCTTCAGGGTAGGGTTGGAGTTATGAGTAGTCTGTGCGGTCCAGCATTTTAAGTCGGTAAGGTACCATCATGATGGGCTGGTAGTTTGTGGGTATTTTGCCACTGTATTGGAGTTTAAAGAAGCGTTAATAAATTTATCAATGATAGGAACAAGGGGTTCTGAACGCATCTTGATAATACGGGATGAGCAGAGGTCTCCTTTGCAATTGGAGGTTTTTAGTCGGTTGATGGTAGTGATTACTTCCTTTGAAGATACAGATACACCGGTGGGTCTGTGGTGGGCGAAGCTGTGCGCAGAAGCAAACATTATTTGAGGATAGTTTTCTCTCTGAGATTATGGGTCTTGTTGGTGAGTATGGTCTGGACCAGGAGCACCAGACTTTGTCTTTTGGAAAGCTTTCTATGGGTGGCACTGGGGATTCAAGCTCTTTGAAGATTTTAAAAAGTTCTCAAGTATTGGAGCTGGCCTCATTGATTCTGGGATTGTAGATGCTGGCTTTGGTGGTAATGATAAAAAGTAAGAAACAAAGGGGTCCTGCCACTTATTAGTTTACCATACCATAATTGGTGTACGTAGTGATTCATCAATTATAGTATGTTGAACTAATAAGTGGTAGGGCCCCTTTGTTTCTTACTTTCGAATTTAGAGCCCTTAGTCCTTCCACATAGGGTCATCCCTTTAGTTACGTTTGTTTTGTTTGGTGGTTATGATATCCTTTTTATAGGATTTGGCAGTTGTAAAAAAAAGGTCTCCTTATGGGGAGTGGATAGGTTTTTTCTCCATAGGTGTTCTTGGGCACGTTTCATTTTACAGAGGGTGATTAGTTCCTCTGTAAACCAGCTGTGGTTGTCTTTTTTGTTGTAGTTTTGAAGGGGGCATGCAGGTCTAGGGCACTGAGTAGGGAGGAGTTGTGTGCTGCAAGGATAGTGTCTTGGTCCGTGCTGTCAGGTATCAGAGTTAAGGAAGCACTGATGGTGGGATCCATTATTTCTTTGGTAAGGTTGCAGGTGTGTCTTGCAGTGACAGGGGGATGGATGCTGGTAATGCGTGGTGATTTGGGGTAGGTGGGTGTGATAAAGAGGATCAGAGAATGGTCAGTCCTGAGGACGGGGTCAATAGCTGAGATCATGATGGACTGGTTGCAGTTCAGGATACAGTTAAGGATCCTCCCTTTAGAATGTGTAGGGACTGTGACAGCTTGAGTAAGGTTCATCTCAGAGAGAGTGGTACTGTAAACTGTGGCCTTTTGGTTGGATGGGTCATTAGACCCTAAATTGAAGTCTCCCAAGAGTAAGATCTTAGTATTGGGTTTGAGGATCGGTGCGATGAGCGATGGGATGTCCGTTTCAGGTGTGTTACTGTTGTTGGGTTGGATGACGTTCATGGTTATTTGGGGCCTAGGTTCAATTGTGGTGAGCAGGATTTCATAGCCTGTTATGGGGGCAGAGGGGACGTCTGTGTCGGGACCGAGGTCTTGGTAATAATTGCAACTCCACCTCCGATGTTGGATACTCTGTCTGCTCTAAGAATAGAGTCCCCTTCTGGTATGGCGAGCAACAGTGAGGGGCCTGCTGTATCATGTAACCACGTTTCAGTAATGACAAGGAGGTTTAAATTGTGTTCCAGCATGAGATTGTGTATGTCAGGGGCATGAGCACACAGTGAACAAGCGTTGATGAGGGTGCAGGTGTGGCGATCAGGATGAGAAGCATTTAAGGGTGAAGGCTGGCTTGTCTGCATTTGAGGCTGAATGGTAGTGGTGGGTGAGGTGGGAGCAGCCACTCGGGGAATACATGTTTTTCTCGGGGGCTTGGTGGTGAGCAGGTGTTTAGAAGTGTGGGTCCGGGATCAGAGACGTTGTAGTCTAGCCAGCCCAGTACAGGTTAGTGAGCACGTTCTCAGTTGGTTGGTGACTGTTCTAGAGGTCAGAGGTGTGGTGGCTTTGGTGTTGTGGGACGGGTGCTCTGGGGAGTGGTAGGGTGGTGGAGGTAGGCAGTGGATAGCTTCAGGATGGATGTGACAACTGCCAGGGTTGAAAGCAGGGGAACCGGTAGGGCTGGTAAGGTTGGCAGTTGGGGGGCCTATGGGGGTGCAGGGTGAGCTGAAGGGCTTGGTGCTGGCCAGGGCCCTGAGCCATGGGACTACAAGGGTAGAGGGCATGTTCTCTGAGCATTTTGAGGGTGGTGCAGGGGAGCTTGGGGCAAGGCCAGACTCACTAGAGATGAGTGTGGGTGCATCGTGGGAGTGACAGGCAGGTGACCATGTGGGCTAGTGGGTTTGCTGTCTAGTTCTGGTAGCGCAGTTAGTCTAAGTAGGTAGAGGGAACAAGTATGGATTGGCAGGCAGCATTTCAGAGGCGGTGCCTGGCCCTAGAACTCTTGCTCTAATAGCAACAGGAGTGTTGTAGGCTCACAGAGGTTGCAGGTGATAGACATCCGGAGGGAACATTCAGACTCCGGGTATAAGCGACTGGCATATGTTATGGGTGCAGACAGGGTAGTAGGGGTTATCCCTCTCTGTAACCTGGCATAACAAGCAATGCATGTGGGTTCAGGGCACATGCATGGCGGCATGTCAAAGGGGGTGGACTGTGTTTTGGGGTGGTCCCCAGCTCATGCATGTCAGCAATGCATAGGTCCCATGTGCAGGAGTTAAATGTTGTGCACACTTCTCAGCAGTGACGGGCCCCTTCCACATGGCATTAGATGCAGGCACTGGAACAGGGATGGTCTCTAACTCGCTTGGGGCAGCAGATACATCTGTGTGATGTGCAAGATTAGAAGGTGGGGCATACATATCAGCAGGGGAGGGCCCCATCAACATAACATTGGGCACAGGCATCATCAGCAAAGCAATGGGTACATGCATCATCAACATATCATTGGGTGAAGGGGACAACAACATAGCATTAGGCGTAGGTAGGGCGGCATGGTAATGGGGCGCAGGAATCATCAACATACCATTGGGTGCAGGCGACATCTACCTAGCATTAGCCATAGGCGTGGTGGCATGGCAATGGGGTGCAGGCAACATCAGCATGTCATTGGGCTCAGGGCACAGGCAAGGCAGTAAGCAGTGTGCATGCACATAATGAGCAGGTTGGAAACAACAGAACTGATAGAAGAGAAGGTCTAAATGGCTTTGGGATGCGGGTTAGCACCCTGAATGCCGATGCTCCAGGCACTTTGAAGTGTGCTTGTATTGTTCATTGCAGTGTAGGCAGAGGAAGCCTCAGGGGTGGTGTGGATAACAGTGCGGGCAGCTGTAAGCTCGTAGTAGAAATAGTTATGCTGCGAAGGAGCAAGATTCGCTGGCATGCAATTCAAAGGTATGCAAGGCTGTTGAAGAGCATCAAGTGGATCGGGTGCAGTAGTAGGTAGCAGAAGAGATGCCTTGGCAAGCAGAGGCAGTATAGGTTTGTGGGCAGAGTGCAGGATTGCACAATCACGCACATCAGAGAGTGACTTACAAAGGTCGGGGTCACCCGTGCAGACGCATAGAAGATGAGTAAGTGATCTGCTCCATGAATTAGTGATCGGACAAGCAAGGGTTCGTGGCCAGGCATCCAGGTCCTGACAGGCCCGACAGGAATAAGCCTTGCGTGTGAGCCTTCCTGAGTTGGGCCTGCCGGCTCCAGTTGCTGGCAGCAAATAGGCTGATACTGGGCCAATCACAGTGGGGCTGCGGCGGCAGCAGTGCGGAAGCACTCTGGAAAGGCTCTCCAGAGCACATGTCAGTGGCAATCTTGGACAAAGCATACTCTCTTTGATTTTCAATGGCAGCAGCACAAGTGGGAGCTTCAATTTGTGCTGAGCAGGGTTTCATCTCCAAATGAGCACATGTAGGGACACTGCTTTTCTTGACAGAGTGCAAAAGCAAATTTAGAAGATTTATTTAGCAACATTCTGTTGGTGTCCATAGGTCCTAATATCACCTTTTCTAAAGACAAATCTTTGAAAGATCTAATCTTTCCCCGTTATCCAAAATCTACCAAAGATATGGGAAATTGGTTGACTAATCTCAGCAGTGATGGTTTTTTCAAATGCAATAGTTGTAAAGTTTTTGAATTGGCAGATCCCAAATCTGTGATTTCCTGTGGTGAGAGGAAAAATAAATAATTGTACATTAGCCACAGAACTGACTGTCTAACAAGATGTGTGGCCTATGGTACAGTATGCCCCTGTTAGAAAATGTACATTGGGTCCCCTATATGTCTGCTTAAAGTGAGAATATTGCAGCACTTTGGAGCGATAAAAAATAAAGACAGTGGATACTCATTGGCTGTTCATTTTGAGGAAACCCACAATAGTGATAATCCTCTGCTGAGATGTTTTGCTTTGGCACATATGCCTGAACATAAACGCAAAGGTAACAGACAAAGGAAATTCAGGCAGTTGGTATCCAGGCTCATTATTGAGTTAAATACAAAAAAAAACTCATGGGCATAATTCAGATGAAGAATTATCCATTCATTTGTTATGATTGTCTGTATATTTGGTATTTGTCTCTGATACATTCTGTCAATATAGCCATTTGTTAAAAGGAAAATATATGGCTTTAATTGAACGGTTATTCACTTTTGCACTTTATGGTGAATTGTTGCTAGTATATGGTATGACTAATATTATTGTTGACTGTGCTGCTATAAGATCTTTCGATTGGGATACAATTGTGGCTATTTTCTGCATTTGCACTTTATTCTTCAAATGGTCGTCCTTTGGCTGCTGTAACAATTTATTATTCGTGACTATATATTACCACTGCTGCTCTGTTTGTGTTTCTCTGTTTTTAACTAATAATTGTTTGTTTGCCCCCGAGCCCCCTTTTTGAGGACTGTTCTCAGTTTCAAAACCAAATGTTATTGTACAGCATGTGCAGCAGGCCTCCAGAATGGGTTTTGTGAGAACTTTTAAGCAGAACCATGATTCAGATGAACTGTTTATCTATGGTTAATGGATTGATATTCATTTTATACAGAATTGCAATTGCATTTTGGGCTGTAATTATTAGAGATATAGGTGGTCATTCTGAGTGAGGCGGTAAGGGGTTAATGGCACCGGTAAAGGTGCCGGAGACGTCAACCCCTTACTGCCTCATTACGAGTCTGCTCGCGGGAACCCGCTAAGGACGCCTGGTTTTACAAGGTGCCCTTAACGGGTCCCACGAGCAGACCAGGGTGCTAACAACGGGCCCGTTATTAACGGGCCCGTTGTTAGCACCCTCCCCATTCCCATTAGGCCCTATGGGGGCTTGAATGGGAATGGGGATGTACTGGGGTCGGCGTCCGTGAATTGGGAAATAACAGTCCCTCCAAGGTCAGAATGGCACGGTAATTCCCCATTCAGGGAACCCGGACCCGGTATCCGGTAAGGGAGTAGCCATGCCACTAATAGCGGCATGGTTACCGCCTACCTCGTAAGGACCCCTATAGTGTTTAACACCTAACTTGATTTCGTTTTTGTGTATTTAATGTGGGCTACTATTTGAGTGTGGCTTTTAAGAGCTGATAACATTGTAGTGTATTGGAAAGTGTGCCTTATAAGATGCCCAGTATGGTGTTTGCATGTTTAGGTCTGGGTGGCAGATCACATGATCAACATGGTGAAATTCGAGTTGGAAGGCTAGAAATAAAGGAAATCCCTATTGTTATAATGAAAACTAACCTGACTAAGTCCCTGCATAGGGATGGAACGCGTGGTTGTACCATAGGCTTAGAATACCCATGTTTGCTTTGTAAGCCCATTCTTTTATACTTTTCTGGGCTATATATATCTGAATAAAATATGCTATTGTGCACATTGAGACTGAGTGCCTGGGTGCTTTTGTCCTGTCTTACTGTGCGGTCTAGCAACTGCTATTGGCGCGCTAGGAGGAAGGTTGTTGTTAACACCAGGACAGTGATGTCATCTTTGATGTCATGGGTGTCAGTCTTAGCAGTGCACGGTGGTGGCACAAGTTATGGTTGCTTAGCTCACCATAACTGGTGAATTTCTGAGGTTTTTCGGTTTTACCTGTAACCATAACATCCCTGTAACAACGTTTTTCCATTGAATCTCATAGGTTTTTACTAGTGAAACTTAACCATAATGTCCCCTTAATTAAGTTTTTTCCATTGAATTTCATAGGTTTTTATTAGTGCAACTTAACCATAAAGTCCCTTTAACAAAGTTTTTTCAATGAATTGTGTAGGTATTTATTGGTGCAACATAACCATAACATTTCTTTTTTATTTTAATAATTTGTATTGTTTAATGTTATAATGATAAAACATGTGTTAGCAAGTTACAGACTTTAAGAGGCCCTTATTACAGAATACAATGAACAGAGGTTGATACTATTAATTAGCTAAGATATGAATTAAAACTAAAAGCATTCATTAAACAAATTGAGTTATTATACATATTTCAAAGAACCTAGTTGATGTTAGAAATATAAAATTAACATGAATTATTGTAACAAGTCTGCAAGGCATAGATAAGGGGGAATAAGAATGGAAATTTGGGGAGACAAACTGGTAGACTAACAGAGACATACAAGAGACAGATAGGAGGAGGGTACAGGGGAAAGATGGGTATGATGTATTCTTTCATCAAACTGTTATTACCACTATGATTAAAACAAATGACAACCATTTGAGTGAGAATATAAGCATCAAGTTAACAGATTCAATATGAGTAAATAGGTTCAGGTGCCATGTACAGTTGCATTGAAACAGTTGAGATAGCGAATTAAAAAATACCATTTAGCATTAAATTTAACGATCGTATTTAGATTATTAGCCATGCACAATTCAGTTTTGTGAATATGACAAATAGAGTTCCACCATCCACTGGTTGTCACACATCGGGGTCTGAGTGACCCGCGCACCTCTTCTTCGCGCCCGGTGAGATAAACCAACAAGGTGCCTATGACAGTTGTGACGCTTCGCCACAATATCCGACGTTTTTCAGCCCCTTACTTCTCTCGGTGGCGGTTACCCTGGAGGTTGGGCTCAACAACATCAAAGGTATCAACAACTTAGCCTTTGCCTACAACTCCCAGGAAACCTAATTTTGCGTGTAGTTCCGACTATGCGGAACGTGAGCTCTGACGGGCTTATGGCGCTCCGCCTCCTTAGTGTATTAGGCACTGCAGCGGTAAGGACGCTGCTTCTGATTAAAGTTGCAACCGGCATCCAAAGTTTCATCTTCTGTGCCTTCCAGCCTTCACGTGTATCCATTCCTGATAATTCTCAAATACTTGTGACTTCCTGTGTACCGGACCCTTGCCTGCTTTACGGTTTGCTTGTTTCCTGATTCTGAATTGTTTCTGCCTACCTGTGTACCGGACTTTTGCCTGCTCTACGGTTTGCTTATTTCCTGATCCTGAACTGTTTACCTGTGTACCAGACTTTTGCCTGTTTTACAGATTTTGCTGCCTGTTTACTGGATTGCCTTCCTTCTGTATTAATTTATTTACCACCGCCTTTCTTCCCAGTTGACTTCAAGTACTGTGTACTGTACCATTCCAGTGTTCTTTTGTGGATTTAGACTCCATTCCGAGGTTTTGGATTTGCCTCCTCAAGTGCAGGCAAGGACGCTTTGCTGATTGAACACAAAACTCTTTTTCTGAAAGTGCACACAGGGACGCCTTGCTGAATATTGTGCACCTGCCCGTATCTAGTGCGCCCCTCGTGCCGCCCGGGTATAGCTTCCCTACTAACCTTCCTGTTTATTGTTTTGTACCTCCGTTGTTCTAGTTTAGGTTATTTCAACTCCTGTCCAATTCCTCCTGGTAAGACTTCCTTCATTTCTATTCCTATCAGAATCTATTCATTTCTTACCCGAATCCAAAATAGTAGTTCATTTCTTTTCGGGACTTACAGGGAAATTCCAATTCTGTTCCTTTTCAATGATAAGTGGAGCGGGTGACCCAGGTACTTTCTGCTTCTGAGAGGCTTTTTTCTTTTTGATGATCTTTGCTTTTTCCAAGTATTTACCAATTGTCCTTTTCTTTTTAGCTGGGTCCGTGGCGGTGTGTTCTCCCCGCTCTTTTGGGTGATCAGTCTCTCAGTTGGTAATTCAGTACAGCTGAGGGTCATATCGTCAAAAAGAGCTTATTCCCTCAACAGAGAGGAGGCTCAGGTGGAGGCTCCATCTCGAGCTCTTCAATCAACATCCAGTACTTCCTTCCTGGTCGCTTGCCTGAAGCACTCGCCGGCCGGTGAGTAACAAAATCAGAAGCTATGGATGAGACGGACCCTCTGAACGCTTTGGTTCGCTTGGTGTCCGAACTTCGTACTGATATGACGGCAACGCATGATGCATTGCATCACAGGATTGACAGTCTGCAGAGATTTCCAACTCCTCAAACTCTGGGCATAGATTCCTCCGGTGCTACGTCTTCAGGTTCTGGCGCCTCCACGGCTGCCGCCTCTGGGTTTTCCACAAATCCTGTGCTCATGGCTACACAGTTCCTGTTGGCCCCCCCGGAGCGTTTCACAGGTGATCCAAAACAATACCGTACTTTCATTAATCAGTGTAAATTACATTTTCTTTGCCGCCCAACTGCTTTCCCAAATTCCACGACAAAGGCAGCTTTTATTCTTTCTCATCTAGGGGGAACGGCAGCCGCTTGGGCTAATCCTCTACTTGAATCTAACAGGTACGTTCTATACGACTGTGACGCTCTTATCACAGCCATGAACAAGGTCTTTGATACCCGCTACAAATCACAGGCCACAGACCTGGAATTCTTGAATCTACGCCAGGGCACTTCCTCTCTGTTTACCTATCTTACTCATTTCAACCAATTGGCGGCTGAAACAGATTGGCCTGAGGAGAAGAAGTCGGCAGTATTCTATAAAGGGCTGTCTGAAGAATTAAAAGACATCCTAGCTACTGTCCCCGTGGTTCCCACTGTTTTTGGGGAACTTTTGGATTTAGTTTTGCAGATAGACGCCAGAAGGGCCGAAAGGAAGGGGGAGCGTAAGCCACAAATAAATTTTACTCCCACCGTTGACCCTGTGCCAACACAATCTTCCGCTCCAGAGCCAATGCAAGTGGGGGCAGTGCGGGGCCCTCTAACCCCTGCACAACGTGAGTATCAACGTTCTCACAATCTATGTATGTATTGCGGCTCGGCCAATCACCAGCTAAAAGACTGTCCAAAGAAACCCAACAAGAAGGCGGGAAACGCCAAATCCCTGCGATAGACAGAGTCCCTACGCCGGGAATATTATCATTGGACTCTCATGGTACTGCCTCCGCCCCTGTCACCCTGCCGGTAGTATTTACTGCAACTGCTGACACTTCCTTTTCTTCTCTGGCTATCATTGATTCTGGGGCAACAGGGAATTATATGGACTATGATTACGCTGTCAATCACAAGGTTCCTATATTGGATAAGGCCCAACCAGAGGCGGTCCACGCAGTAGACGGCACTTCTCTGGTTTCTGGGATGGTAACCCAAAACACGTCCCTTGTCCGTATGCAAACAGAAGACGGACATGTGGAAACTATCTCCTTTGATTTGATAAAAGCACCACAATTTCGGGTCATCTTGGGAGTTCCTTGGTTACGCTATCACAACCCGGCCATTGATTGGGCTGAAAAAAACGTCCAATTTCCTTCCTCGGTCTGCAATGAAAAATGTTTTCCGGACTCAAATGTGTGTCTGGTGTCTTCTTGTCAGGCATTGGCAGCTTCCAATGCATTTATCGGTGCTATTATCTCTACCAAGGAAGTTCATGTTCCCTCAGAATACAGTGATTTTCAGGACGTCTTTGACAAAGGGGGTGCAGATGTTCTGCCCCCTCACAGACCCTACGATTGCCCTATTGATTTAGTGCCAGGGGCTAAGATACCTGCAGGAAGGGTGTATTTGCTTACACTGCCTGAAGACAAAATACTTAAGGAATACATTGACAAGGCCTTGATCACCAGGTTCATCAGACCATCTAAGTCTCCTGCGGCATCTCCCCTCTTTTTCGTCCCTAAGAAAGAAGGCGATCTTCGCCCGTGCATTGATTACAGGGCCTTGCATGCTATAACTGTAAAAAATCAATACCCTCTTCCGCTGATATCTGTTCTTTTAGATCAGCTTGGTTCTTCTGCAATTTTCACTAAATTAGACCTTCGAGGTGCTTATAACCTT
The DNA here is from genome assembly GCF_040938575.1 of Ambystoma mexicanum. Classification (NCBI taxonomy): domain Eukaryota; kingdom Metazoa; phylum Chordata; class Amphibia; order Caudata; family Ambystomatidae; genus Ambystoma; species Ambystoma mexicanum. The sequence continues at coordinate 1,345,135,920 of NC_090921.1, forward strand.
GTTCGAATACGAGAGGGGGATGAGTGGAAAACAGCCTTCAAGACCCGGTATGGACTGTTTGAGTACCTGGTGATACCCTTTGGGCTATGTAATGCGCCTGCTACCTTCCAAGTATTCATGAATTATATTTTTCATGACTATCTGGACCAATTTGTCATTGTCTACCTAGACGATATTTTGATATACTCTTCCTCAATGGAGGAACACATTGACCATGTGTGTCTCGTGCTTCAGAGACTACGAGACACTCATTTATTTGTTAAAGCTGAAAAATGCGTCTTCAATTCTACTGAAGTAGAGTTCTTAGGGTACGATCTTACTAATCACGGCATTAGAATGAGCCTTTCTAAAGTCAGAGCAGTTCTCGAATGGCCTGTGCCTACTAACACCAAGGCATTACAATCCTTTTTGGGTTTTTCAAACTTTTACAGACGATTCATTCACTCGTTTTCGTCCATTTCAGCTCCTTTGACAGCATTGACCAGTTCTAAACAGGCATTCCAATGGAGCCCAGAGGCGCAACAGTCCTTTGAAGCTCTGAAAGCCGCCTTCTCGACTGCTCCAGTACTGCAACATCCAAATCCGCTCTTACCATATCTAGTGGAGGCCGATGCCTCAGGTTCCGCCATTGGAGCAGTATTATCTCAGCGTTGTCCCGATTCAGGTGAAATACATCCTGTCGCTTTTCATTCACGGAAGTTGACTCAATTTGAACAAAACTACCCTATCACAGAAAGAGAGTTCTTGGCCATCGAGGATGCCTTTTCTGAATGGAGACATCATTTGCTGGGTGCGCATCATCCTGTCACAGTCTTTTCAGACCATCGGAGTCTTCTTGCGTTTAAGTCCATGAAATGTCTTACTGCTAGACAGGCTCGCTGGCACCTCTTCTTTTCACAGTTTAACCTCACCATTACTTATGGGCCAGCCCGATTCAATACCTGTGCTGACGCTTTGTCACGTTTGTCTTCTAATTCTGGTGGTAAAACTAACGCCCACTCTCTCTTGCTACCCTGTAGAGTGGTCTGTGGTTGCACTCCTCAACCTCCACTACGCTCCCTGATCTCTGAGTGGGTTTCTTCACACGCAAGGGAGTGTGAGGCTCTCAACCTCGATATAGTGCAAGGTTTGCCTTACATCCAGGGCAGATTGTTTTTACCTCCTGGTGATGCGCGTTTATGTGCACTTGCTTGGTCTCATGATTCGCTTATGGCGGCTCATTCGGGACAACAAAAGACTCTTGACTCTTTGCGCCGTTGGGCTTGGTGGCCTTCTATGTCAAGCGACGTAATCGATTACTTGGCCTCCTGTTCAGTATGTTCTCAGTCTAAAATATCTAGATCTAAACCTGTGGGTTTATTGCAGCCTCTTCCAGTGCCACATAAACCATGGTACATGGTCTCTATGGATTTTATAGTCGACCTGCCGCCTGTGGATGGCTTTGATACAATTTGGGTTGTCATCGATTATTTCACTAAAATGGCACTCTTCATTCCGTGTTCCGGGCTGCCTTCTGCTCCTATATTGGCCTCCATGTTTTTGAAACAGGTTTTCCGATTCTTTGGGCTTCCTTCCATTGTGGTTTCGGACCGCGGTCCTCAGTTTACGTCCCGCTTCTGGAGGGTGTTGACATCGTCCCTTGGTGTTGATGACAGGTTCAGTTCTGCCTATCACCCGCAGACGGATGGGCAAACCAAAAGGCTCAATGCAACTCTTGAACAATACCTACGTTGTCTTTGTCTTCATTTCCAGTCATCATGGTTGGCGATGTTGCCATCCGTCGAATTCGCCTATAACAACTTGCGACATTCGGCTTCTGGTGTTCTTCCTTTCTTTGCTTTGTATGGCTACTATCCTCGGTCTCTGCCCCTGGATCCTACACTCCCTATTGACAACCCGGCTGCACAAGCTTGTATTCGGGATCTCAAATCTGTTCGTAAATCTGTTCTGGAACACCTCCTACATGCTCAGGTTAAGGCAAAAAAATATGCGGATCAGCATAGGATTCCTGCTCCTAGTTAGAAAGTGGGTACGAAAGTTTGGTTGTCCACTCGTAACTTGAAGATCCCTGGAAAACGCTTGCTCCTTCCCAAGTTCGTGGGTCCGTATGCCATCACTGAAGTGATTAGTCCAGCTGCGGTCCGGCTCTCTTTATCTTCTTCTTGGAAAGTGCATCCGGTTTTTCATGTTTCCCTGGTCAAGCCTTGCCCGCCTTCTACTCGTTTACTTGCTCGTCCTCCTCTGATCAGGGTGGATGGCGATATCGAATACGAGGTGGCGGATATCCTGGATTTCCAGCTGTGCCGGGGTCGTCTGTACTACCTCGTTGATTGGAAGGGATACGGCCCGGAGGATAGATCCTGGGAACCGTTTGTGAACATCTGAGCTCCATTGCTTCTGCGCCGTTTTCATGCCCGCAAGGGGTTGGCGCTGCATTTGGGGGTGGATGCTGTCACACATCGGGGTCTGAGTGACCCGCGCACCTCTCTTCGCGCCCGGTGAAACAAACCAACAAGGTGCCTATCAAAGTTGTGACGCTTCACCACATATATTTGCCTCCTCAAGTGCAGGCAAGGACGCTTTGCTGATTAAACACAAAACTCTTTTTCTGAAAGTGCACACAGGGACGCCTTGCTGAATATTGTGCACCTACCAGTATCTAGTGCGCCCCTCGTGCCGCCCGGGTATAGCTTCCCTACTAACCTTCCTATTTATTGTTTTGTACCTCTGTTGTTCTAGTTTAGGTTATTTCAACTCCTGTCCAATTCCTTCTGGTAAGACTTCCTTCATTTCTATTCCTATCTGAATCTATTCATTTCTTACCCAAATCCAAAACAGTAGTTAACTTCTTTTCTGTACCTACAGGGAAATTCCAATTCTGTTCCTTTTCAATGATAAGGGGAGAGGGTGACCCAGGTACTTTCTGCTTCTGAGAGGCTTTTTTCTTTTTGATGATCTTTGCTTTTCCAAGTATTTACCAATTGTCGTTTTCTTTTTAGCTGGGTCCGTGGCGGTGTGTTCTCCCCGCTCTTTTGGGTGATCAGTCTCTCAGTTGGTAATTCAGTACAGCTGAGGGTCATATCATCAAAAAGAGCTTATTCCCTCAACAGAGAGGAGGCTCAGGTGGAGGCTCCATCTCGAGCTCTTCAATCAACATCCAGTACTTCCTTCCTGGTCGCTTGCCTGAAGCACTCGCCGGCTGTTGAGTAACACTGGTAGAGCGAGATCGGAAGTCTTTCCAGTTAGCTGTGATACATTTCAATGCTATACAAATGAGTAAATCGTACAGACTGGTTGAGTCAGGGGAGATGTTTGTAGTTATGGCAAAGCTTACCAAAAAAACATTCAAAAAGGACAACGGAATGTCACCAGAAAGAATGAGCTTGATGAGCTTTCAAAGAACGTATGCATATAAGAGGCGGTGGACATGCCACATGACCAACATTTAGCATCATGATTTGGGTTGGCCTTAGCTAGTTTAGCCGGAGTGATAAATGCTCTGTGAATCAAGAAAAAATAATGTTGTGTTATATTTGCTGAAACCGATATGTGTTTAATTTAAGGGAACAGACGGAACCAAATGTGATCTTCGAATGTACAACCCAAATCATATTCCCATTTCAGATAAATAGAGCAAACATCAAATGTTGAGGTGAGTATGTTATATATTTTTGAAGCTCTAACATTGTTAGTCATGGTGAGCTGTAATAGTCTAAGGGCGTCTGGAGAAATAATTTCATTGGAGAAATGAAAGTGCATCTAGACAGGAGTTAATTAGCTTGTTGTAGTAGAGAAAATCTGTTTTGGGAAGGGCGAATTTGGATGAAAATTGCTGAAAGGAGAGAATGGAGGAGCCATCAATAATGTGTTGGATAAATCTAATTCCTTTTTTTATCCATGATCTGCGATTAAGGGCCTTGTTGTTAATTGTTATGCCATAGTAAAGGGGAAAGGTACTTATTGGGAGTTCTGGTATGAGGAAAGAGAAAGGCTTGCAGAGCTGTGACGGATGCTTTTATAGAGTCTAAGATATTCATGGAGGTATGTTTGAATATATGTATGAGGTTGGTGATGTTATATGGATGAACTGAGTGTTTTTCTAATGTGCACCATGTAGGAGTATCAGAGATGTCGGGATCAGTGAACCAGTGGCGAGATTGCTTTAAGAGAAATGTAGAGTGATAGAGCTTAAAGTCTGGGAATCTAACACCACCCATTTCATAAGGTGCTTTTAGCTTGGTAGGGCAATTATTTTACTTTTACCAACTCCCCAAAGAAAGTTTAGTAGAATAGAATATTTAGATTTGAAAAAAGGAAAGAGATAGTAGAATAGTAAGAAGCTGTAGATAGTATAGTACAATAGGGGACAGCATCATTTTGATTGTATCCAAACGTCCCCACCAAGAGAGGTAAAGTGGGGACCATTTGGAGGTTAAATCTCTAAGAGTGTCCAGTAATATTTTAGTGTTAAGCTTAACGGTATCTTGGATTGTATGGGCAAAACGAATACCTAAGTATTTAATGGACGTCTACACCATGTAAGACCAAAAATCTCTATGTCATGTATGAAGCAGTAGGAGTTTAAGGGCATGATTTCTGATGGATTTCTGTCTGTTTAATTTGTATCCTGATACTTGACCAAACTGAGATAAAGCCTCAAGGAGACTGGGTAGGTGTAGTTTGGGGTTTTTGATAAGAATAAGGATATCATCAGCATACACCGCTATTTTGGTACATGAGACACCTGCCTGAATCCCCGGGATATTTTTATTAGATCTTATTAATTCCTAAAGCGGCTCAAGTGAAAGAATTTATAGTAACGGTGAAAAGGGGCAGCCCTGCCACGTTCCTCTAAGCAAAGGAAAAAAGGAGGATGTTTGGCCATTTAAATAAATAGAGGATTTGGGGGATGAATAAAGGAGTTTGACCAGAGAAATGCATTTATCACCAGATCCGTGCCAGCATAGGGCTTGAAACATAAAGTTCCAATCTACGCGGTCAAAACCTTTTCCGTGTCTAATGCAATGGATGCATATCCTTGTTTATCTTTTTTGTCTTTAGCTGCTAAGTTGATGGCATTAAGTAGCAGTCTAGCATTTGAGGATATGTTGCGTTCAGTCACATAACCAGTTTGGTCAGCTTTAACAAGGATTGGGAGTGAGGATTCAATTATAATAGCAAGTATTTTCACAAAAATATTACTTTCAATGTTGATAAGGGAAATGGGTCGATATTTACTGGGGATTGCAGGGTCTTTGTGTGGTTTAGGGAATATAATAAGTAATGTTTCTGAGAATGAACCAGAGGATGATTTTTGGGATATAAAATATGAGAATAGTGTTTTAAGTTTTGGGGTTAATACTTTAGATAAATTGATACAGAATTTGGTGGATAGTTAGTCCATCTGGACCGGGTACTTTTCCTTTGCCCAAATCATGAATGGCTTTAGTGATCTCTGAGAATGCAATTTCCTTATCAAGGTGCGAAAGGTCTGTTTGAGGATATGATGTACGACTGATACTTTTAAGAAAGGATTCAACATTGTCATTAGGAATAGGACATTCGGGTGTTTAAAGATCAGCATAGAATTTCCTAACGCAATCTAGTATTTTGAGATTTGCCTTGAGTATCCTTAATGTGGGGGATATGAAACTTTTCCTTTTTGGTTTTTAACTAAGAGGCAAGCATTTTGCCAGCTTTATTTGACGTTTGATATATCTTTGTTTTATATTTAAGTATTGTCCCAGCTGCAAGATCCGTAAATTCTTTATTCATTTCAAAACATAACGTTATGACCTGGCAAAGGTTAGTTAAGCTAGAGTTTAAATAGTAGTATTGCTCAGCTTGGGTAAACTGGGAATAAAGGTCATCTAGGTGTTTTTTCCTTAGTTTCTTGTTCCTACCGGAGAGGGCCATAATATAACCTCTTAAAGCTGCTTTAAACGCATCCCAATGGTTAACAACGGAAGTGTCACAGTCTTGATTATTGATGAAGTATTTTTGGATAAATGAATGAACAGATTGGGTAAACTGTGGATCCTGTAGGAGGAAATTATTAAATTTCCATCTGCTAGGAGTTTTGTTCATTTCTGCAAGGCAAAAGGATGTAACTACAGGTGCATGATCTGATATAATTATATTTGAGATTTTAGAATCTACGATGGATCCGGAGAGAGTTTTGATTGCAAAAATATAATCCAGGCGTGATGGTGTATTGTGCGGAAGTGAATAGAAGGTATGGTCTAATTGTGTAGGATGGGAAAGTCTCCAAGTATCTATAAGTCTTGTTTCAGCTAGACAATTTAGAAATGATTATGGGATTTATTTGATTAAAACATACAACTGGAGTTTAGGTCCAAAAATTGATCAAGGACCTGGTTGACATCTCCACACATAATCAAATTGGTAAAGTTATTTTTGAGTATCATTTCTTTGATTGAGATCCAAAAGGAGGGATCAGGTAAAGTGGGACCATAAATGTTAAGGATTGATACTGGTGTTGGATCTATTCAAAGGTTTACCCAAACCCATCTTCCATTAGTGTCTGCATCTTGAGCTAGAATTTTATTGGGTTGTTTTTTACTTATTAAAATGGCCACTCTATTCTTTTGGGACATTGTAGGACTGGAAATAGCTGTCAAAGTCCGAGTCCACCTCCCCTTTCTCCTCACCTGACTACTCTGAGGAAAATCCTTGAAGGTCAGTGTCGGTCTTGCGGGGCTTCTCCTTAGTCCTTGAACCTTTGCATTTAGGTGTTCTGACCTTCTTTTCGTGTAGGTAAGGCCTGGCCCCTCCGGAGGCCACCTTGACAGAGAAATGTACCTGTCCTAGGGGAACCCCAGGGGGCCAGTCTCTGCTCTAGGGAAAAAGCCCAAAGGCAGAAAAAACCCTAGTCCATAGATGGGTTTAGAAGAAGGGTCCACGAGATGGCACAGATCTTTGGTTACAGTGTCCAGATACCAGGTAACATGAAGCACCCACTGAAGCAAAACTGAAGTGGAGGATTTCAAGAAGTAATAAGTCAAAAGGAAAAGATGCGGTTGGAAAAATCACAAAAGGAGAGAAAGAAGGATTGAACAAAGAAAGACGTGGAAAGTAAGGAAAAGAATAATGATAAATAAAAGAAGCAGTGAGCAGAAATACCAAAGCGGAGGTACGTCTACTTAAATCAACTCCCGAGAGGAGCTAACAAGAAAGGTGCTACCACAAAAGTTCTGCGAAGGCTAGCGTGATACTATGAAAACCGAGATAACAGAAGATGTAAATAGCTGAGCAGGAAGGAGGTTGAGCAAGGTAAGCTCAGAGAAAGGCACGCAGAAGCGGTGTAGAGCAGCGCCACCACGGCCGTTAGCAAGAGGGCAAACCAAACGGGGAAGGCAAGATGCCAAGCAGACAGGAAGGTAAGTGAGGAGTATGGAAGCTCCTTGAAAGGTACGCGGAAAGCAGTGCTGAGAAGCGCCACCACGGCCGTCAGTAAGGAGGCAGACCAGGCAGCGGAGGTATGATGCCGCAGGGACAGGAAGGTAAGTCAAGAGTGCGGAAGGAACTGAGAAAGAGGAGACGGCGCCGATAGCACAGGCGGCGACGAACTCAGAAAAGACGTAGATTTGAGGCAGTCTGAATACAGAAGACAGAAATAAAGATACCGCAACGAAAGGGGAGAAACAGAAAGAAAGGGAACACACTGGAAATACAGGAATACTTCTGGAGGAAATTAGAAGGAGCAAAATTCACAGGAATGAGAGACGAGTACACAAGAGTCAGAGCGTTGAGTAAAACGAAACAGATACAACGTGCCGAGAAGTGGGTGGAGCTAGAATATAAAGGCTCCGGCGCCATGTTGAGTGAGGACTAGACAGATCACCGAAGTCGGAACTTCCAGCGATTCCAATGGTTCCAATCCTGTTTCCTGACAATAACCTCCTTTACCCAAAGGGATCTAAGCTTCATTGTCTCTTTGTTATATAGAAGGGTTTCTTGTAGGCAAGCAATCGATGGCTTACATTTGTTAAGGTGAGATATAATTTTACATATTTTAATGGGATTCTTACATCCTTTGATGTTCCATGAAATAGACTTAAATATCATTTTATCAGATACGTAATGATAAACCTGCATCAAATGACTGTATTACAATATTAGATTCATATTCATGGTAATGTGGTATAAAACATAAATACCCAAACAGTGACACAGAAGGCTAACACAATCGGGATCAGGGAGGGGAGGGGAGAAGGGAGTTTGATCATGAACTGAGAAGATATAGGCAATGAAACACGGATGACTTTAGAAATCAAACATGACATAGGAGATGGAACAGGGAGGAAAGATGTAACGGGGATAGGTAACACCAACTGGGTCGCCAAAAGGAGAAAGAACGACCAACAGTGGAAGAAGGACACCGCGAGAGTGCCTGCCTCAATTAGTTAGAGTAAATGGATAATAATTGCATTAAGTAACTAATAATGGAAAAAGAGGATGACCAGAACATGTTATGAGGTCCAGTTCTCAGGTAATAGATGAAGTTGAGGCATTTGCCGGTGAGGAGGTATCCATGCCCTCACTTTTAGTGGATTGAATAAATACCCTGAGATCGGCTGGATGTTCAAACACAGCTGTGCGACCTTCATGTGTAAATTTAAAGGAGCATGGGTGATATAATCCATATTGAATATTTAGTTGTTTCAGGGCTTCTGTGCCAAATGAGGGATTTGCCCTGTCTTGCTGTGGATATAATAAATTGTAGCTGAGAGTATTCTAATAGGTAAAATATGAGCGTTCTGGGTGACAAGCGGGAGGTGGTTGAGACTGTAGGTTGACCAATTCTATGAGCCCGCTGTATGTTGAATGTTGTTTCCAAGGGCAAATGTAGAATGGCAGGTAGGAATTTTTGTAGAAAGACAATGGGGTCAGTGCCTTCAGACCCCTCTGGTAGACCGGAGATGCATAGATTGTTAAGTCTGCTCCGATTTTCCAAGTCTTCATTGTGCCTTTGGAGGTCTTTAATGGATTTTTCTAATGGTACAACTTTAGGGGATAAATCCTCTATAACCCCTACTCTTTTTTCAACTTCCTCCGCTCTGTTGTTGACACCCATCCATCTCTCATCTAAGTGCTATAGTTTAGTATTTGTAGTCTCAATAAAGGGTTTATGAGCTCTGATTTCAGCAAGAATGGCTCCAATGGCAGGATCAGAAATTCCTAGTGGAGGTGGTGAGTCACTTTTAGGTCTTTTAAGATTTGTTGAAGAGGAGGTGGCATCTTTAGCAGGGGATGCATTTTTTTGATTGGCTTTGTTAGCGGCCATTGCTAACAATTATTTTCAGAGATTAGATTATGGAGCAGTTAACTGAGGAAAAGACTTAAGATAGATGTATGACTGTACGATATTCCACTTAGCTATAGTAGTTTGAGCTCCAATTAGTAGTGCGTTAGAGTAACTTCTTAACTTGAAGAGGTTTAGTGAGATGTATTTTTATTGTTTTCTATAACTTCTGATAGTGTGCAATTATTACATCCATATTATTTATACTGTCTTACTCTTATATTAAGAGACCAACATGAACAGACAGAGTATAATAAGGTGCAAACTATGGATACTAAAAATTCTGATAAGGATCAGGCAGGTATTAATGATAACATGGTGGACTCCAGATGCGATCTTCCATCACTATGTATAATATGGAGAGGAGCAAGCAAACAATGCAACGAAGCCAAGACGTCGAACTGAAAGCAGTTAATGTTATGTATGAGGAGGCATAGAGGTTAGGAGTTAATAGTCCATGTTGTGTAGTTAGTAGAAGCAAACTTTAAAGCAGTAGATTATTGGAGTGGAAAACGTAGCATTCTTTAATAATTTTTAGAGGAGAGAAGTATTTAGTACGGAGACTATTAATTGCTTGTGAAACAAACTGAAGAGAAGTGGTACTTATGCTGCTGATTTCTGTGAGTCTTTGTAAATATATTTATCTTTTATTATTATAACAAGACCCTTTATTTGTCTTTGTTTAATATTCTTCTTAACTAATTATCCTAAAAAATGTCAGTAATATTTTTCTCTTCTTCCATTCCACTCATGCGTTTATTTTTGTTGTTATTTTGTTTTTTTATCTTTAATTATATGTTTTAACTATTGCCCTGAACATTCCTTTTCTCTCATGCTATTCCACCCCCTCATCCTTCTCCTCTCACCTTTTCCTCTGTGTTGCTATTCTTATGTCTGCTCCTGTGGCTTTTCTTTCTTTTGTGAAGTTTATCCTTGTTTAACAATTATTCTTCATGTATTACAGTTTGCTCGTTTCGCCACCGGTGGCGCTTCCTGGGATATAGAGCACGTGATATGAGGCCCAAGCTGGCACGTCACCTGAAACGCGACGCTGCGCCTCTCCACAAGAGGGGCGGCACGCTTCCAGTCAGCACACAGAGCTCCTCGTTGGGACGCTATGCGATTCTCAGTGAGGTTCTCCACGGCGCCAGACCAGATTAAAAACAAAATCCCATGCCAACCCGCATTGCAGCACGAAACAATGCCACGCCCCCCATAACATATCTTTAACAACGTTTTTTTCAGAGAATTCCGTGGGTTTTTACCAGTGCTTGCTATTTTCCTACAACTTACTAATATGATATCTACCCCAATATAGCAAAGTTTTTGGCCAATTTACAATGGTTCACCTTAAAACTCTAATATTCGGATGTCTATATGTGCTCACCTATGTATAAATGAAGTGACTAACTCTTGGGGTAGATTAAAGTAGACAACTACTTAGGGTGCAGAGGAGGAATACAGACTCTGACACGGGGTCTGGAATACACAAAGTACAAGAAAAAGTGTCTAACGCTATGGTCAACAAACTAAGTCGAATTTATTTTCTTTGTAAGATGAACGTTTGTATTTGATTCAGCATGTCCATACACCATATTTTTCCTTTTAAAAATTAATGATGGTATTTGATTCATTAGATCTATACACCTTGTTTAGAAATAAGAATAATTAAGTAATGTGGCGTATATACCTCGAACACTGATTAATATATTGTGATACTTTTTAAAGCGAACAGTACCCTGATTGGTCTTTTTTGTATGTACTTTTACAGAATCATTTGCTTCTGAAGAAGGGGTCTATACCCCGAAACGCGTTGAGCCTCAAAAACTGTACAATCAAGATTTACCCCGCCAGTGATAGGAGTTAAACTGTTATGTAAAAAAAAAATGTTGTGTTGATTACACTTCAATGAATTTGTGTGAAGATCAGTTTTTGATTTTGTGAACTTGAAGAAAATTCCAAGTAACATTTTGATACTTGTTATAAAGTGACTGTTTAATTCAGTTTATATGGTCTGCCGGGGATGGGAGTGTCTCAAGTGTTAGACACTTTTTCTTGCACCTTAAAACTCTGCCATTTCCCACCTTCTAATGTGATTTTTAACATTTCTGTACTGTTTCCACAGTTTTTGCTTCCGTCCGCGAATTTCTGACATCACTCTGGACCTTTCCGGACAGTGCCATGTGACCATACATAGACTCAATACTTTTTTCCAACATTTCCATTAGCATTTTGTGTTATGCTAATGAGAATAATGTGGCATTCATCCTGCATTACAGGGACTGTAACGGGGGATAACGGCCCAGCAGCCCAAGTTATCAGCCCAAGTGAAGTGTGTCTGTTTGCGCCCTGATGCCTGCGGGCTTTGACGTGTTATAAATAAATAAATACCAAGGGCTCCGGACCATTAGCCTCCTTTGCAGCCCCTGCAATACGGGATAACGGCCATTGGCACCCCTGGTTCCCAAAGCAGGAACCTGGGGTGCTAAAAAAAGATTTTTCTTTTCTACAGCGAATTCCTTTTCCAAGATGGCCACCATGGAAAGAGAAGGTGGGGCTCAGTACAGAGCCCCTCTTCCCTTTCCATGGCAGCCTACAGAAGGCAAAGTCAGAACCATATGACCATATTACAACAAGCACATTTTTTTCCCTTTCAAACCTATCCTACTTTTGAGTAACTTTATCACATAGCCGGTCCTAGGTGGACATGGCCACTTGAACACCATTTTTCATCCCTCACGGTCAAGGCCAGTAGCCAGACTGTCTGGGTCATGACCTTATACCATGACCCGGACAATCTGGCTACTGCCCATGGCCACAGGCTATACATCAGTCACCAAAGGTATATCACTATTGTTTGTACCTACATTATGACACTTGTCAAAAGATAAAACATAGGCACATTTGCAAAACCATGCTTTCAGGTAATCTGAGGCATCTAACAACTCGGCCGAACTCTTTAAAATCTGCAAGGAGCTGGCCAACCCTGCTGCAGTCTCTACCCCTCCTGTCCCCTCCCAGGCCCTTTGCACGGCACTGGCCTCGCACTTCATCTCAAAAACTCAGGACATCCTGTCCTCGCTCTCCTCCTCTCACCTCCCTCCCTCTCTTCCCGGCTCTTCCTCTTGCTCTCTTGCAGCCGCCCCTCCGCCCTCCTTCTCTGCTTTTCCACCTTTTTCTGCTGATGAGGTTTCCAGACAAGTCCAATCTATGAAAGCCTCGTCTAAACAGGTTCACCCCTGTTCCTCCAAAACCATCAAGGACCACATCGACTCCCTGGCTCCTGCCCTGGCTGACTTTTGCAACCACTCATTCGCCTCTGGAGTCTTCCCATCCCCCCTCAAGCACTCCCTTGTGCACCCCCTCCTCAAGAAACCCTCTTCCGACCCCTCCTGCCCGGCCAACTATCGCCCAATCTCCATTACTCCCTTCCTGGGCAAGCTCCTGGAGAAACTGGCCATCTCCCAGCTTAACCTCCATGCTGAATATGTTGGTAACCTTCATGACCATCAATCCGGCTTCAGAGCGGCCAGAAGCACGGAAACTGCTCTCCTGAACATCCGTGAGGACCTGCTCCTGAACCTCGATTCCAACACTCCCTGTGTTCTCATTCTGCTCGATCTCTCCTCTGCCTTTGACACTGTCAACCATTCCATCCTGCTCAACCGTCTCCGTGATAACCTGGGTATCACTGGTCAGGCTCTGGCATGGCTGACCTCTTTCCTTTCCGGTCGACCCTCCCAGGTCCAAATGGGCTCCTTCCTCTCCGACATCTTTTTCTCCACCTGTGGTGTCCCCCAGGGATCCAACGTCTCTCCCTGGCTTTTCAACCAGTATCTGGCACTCCTTGCCCACCGCATCGCCGCTCTCTGCCCCCACTTCCAGTGCTATGCGGACGATACCCAGCTCATTTTCAGGCTACCCTCGGCCTCCTCCTCTTCTTCCCTCATCTCCGACTGTCTGTCTGCTATCCAGGAATGGTGTGCCGCCAATGACCTCTGCCTTAATGCCAGTAAGACTGAGATTCTACTCATCGGCACACCCACTCCCTCCTTCCCTGCAGCTCTCTGGCCGGCCTCCCTTGGCCCCCTTCCTGCCCCTACCTGCAAGGCTAAAAACCTTGGGGTCATCTTCGACTCCACACTCTCCTTCTCTCCTCATATATCTGACGTCTCTAAGAAGTCACACTACCAGCTGCACCTCCTCAGAGGTATTCTTCCCTTCCTCTCCTTCCCCCAGAAGCTCACTGTCTCCCAGTGGCTGCGAGGATTAAGTTCAAAACCCTCTGCATTGTCCACAAGGCCTTCTGGGGCCTGGGGCCTAAATACCTTCAACTCTCTCTTCCTAAATATCTTCCTTCACGAGCCCTTCGCTCATCCGTCTCCAACTCCCTCATGGTCAGCCGCTTCTCGAAGCAACGAGCTGGGGGTAGATCTCTCTCCGCAGCAGGGGCCTCCCTCTGGAACAGCCTTCCTGCCTCCCTGAAACTTGAGGAGAACCATCTCCGGTTCCGGAAGCACCTCAAAACCTTCCTCTTCGCTTCTGCCTTCTCACTCCCTCTCCCCTGCTAAACCTGCTTAACTCCCCACTGAAATTCTGCACTAAACCTGCATCTTGGCCACTCTCAGCGACCTCGGTCCAGGGCCCAGCCACTCCACTTGCACTGCCTCCCTGGCTCCCCCTGCACTGTGGGACTGTCACTGTATCCCTACAGCCCCCTTCCTAGCACTTGCTCTGCACTTACCTCGCACTTGCCACCAGCTGGCCCTTTTATTTATTATTTTATTACGCTACTTACCGTGTACTGCACTTTCCCCCCCACCTCCTCCCCCTGCACTTTCTCCTTTTCCCCTTACCTCTGCACTTGCCCGATCTGAATGACACCTGGCCTAGTAGGATCGTTTGTCTGTCTTCCCCTTGTTTCCCTCCCTCCCTGCCTCGTCGCGCCTTGAAACACTTGTGTATAGGCGCGTTACAAATACCATATCATATCATATCATATCATATCATCATATCTTCCCAATGCTCCTTACATGAGGTTGCTTGAAAAACGTCCATGTTTTTTTTCCAAAGTGTCAAAATGTATGTACATACAATAGTCATATAATTAGCCCCCAACTTGTCAAAATCCATTCAAACTTTACACAAACATTCAAGTTTGAGTCTATAATCTTTCTCAAAACGTTTGTCCACATTCGTCAAAAGGCAACAAAGTTATAAGCCACCTAAAAATATTGAGACCCCCTCTAATTTAGCCTCCTCTTGAGAAAATCCCACCAAACTTTACAAAAACATTTATATCTATATTTAAAATCGTTTTGCAAACTTTTGTGCAGATTCTTCAAATGGCACCTCATTTATAATCCTTCATATTGTCTTGGGACCCACCTCTAATTTCACCCCACTTTACAGAATCCCACCAAACTTTGTCAGTACCAGGTCTAGAATAGAATTCCAAACAGGAACTTGTTGTTTCTTGGATGGCTTATAACTTTGGCACCACTCAATGAAACTGCATGTTCGTTCTCGCAGAGGGGCACCTATGGACTATTTTTTGATTGTTTAAGGGACTTGCGTTTAGTCATCCTAAGTTTCCTAGGGTCATCCAGATGTGGACCCCTTGCTCACTGTGCTCAGAGAGGCACAGCTCCACCTCACTGATGAGGCCCAACAAGGCTGAAACACATGTGTGAGGTTGGTGTTGGTACACTTGTTCAGAAGACAATTTCCATAGCATTTCGGAGCTGGACTGCCCATGTGGGCGGGACAAAGGCTGATATGCAAAAGGATATTTCCCTTCTGTGAAAGGTACAGTGAGCTAAAGTGTGGCTGCGGACTCTCGAGTGGGTACATTCCCAAAGAACGGGTCATTTAGCCATGTTCGTTCTCGCAAAGGGGCACTTATGGACTATTTTTTGATTGTTTAAGGGACTTGAGTTTAGTCACCCTAAATTTCCTAGGGTCATCCAGACGTTGACCCCTTGCTCGCTGTGCTCAGAGAGGCACAGCTCCACCTCACTCATGAGACAGAACAAGGCTGAAACACGTGTATGGGGTTGCTGTTGGTACTCTTGTTCAGAAGAGAATTGTCATAGCATTTCGGTGCTGGACTGCCCATGTGGGACAAAGGCTGATATGCAAAAGGATATTTCCCTTCTGTGAAAGGTACAGTGAGCTAAAGTGTGGCTGCGGACTCTCGAGTGGGTACATTCCCAAAGAACGGGTCATTTAGCCATGTTCGTTCTCGCAAAGGGGCACTTATGGACTATTTTTTGATTGTTTAAGGGACTTGAGTTTAGTCACCCTAAATTTCCTAGGGTCATCCAGACGTTGACCCCTTGCTCGCTGTGCTCAGAGAGGCACAGCTCCACCTCACTCATGAGACAGAACAAGGCTGAAACACGTGTATGGGGTTGCTGTTGGTACTCTTGTTCAGAAGAGAATTGTCATAGCATTTCGGTGCTGGACTGCCCATGTGGGCCAAAGACTGATATGCAAATGGATATTTCCCTTCTGTGAAAGGTACAGTGAGCTAAAGTGTGGCTGCGGACTCTCGGTTGAGTACCTTCCCAAAGAACAGGTCATTTAGCCATGTTTGTTCTCGCAGAGGGGTGCCTATGGACTATTTTTTGATTGTTTAAGGGACTTGAGTTTAGTCACCCTAAGTTTCTGAGGGTCATCCAGACGTGGACTCCTTGATCAATGTGCTCAGAAAGGCACAGCTCCACCTCACTGATGACGCCCAACAAGGCTGAAAAACATGTATGGGGTTGCTGTTGGTACTCTTGTTCAGAAGAGAATTGCCATAGCATTTACAAAGACTGACATGCAAATGGATATTTCCCTTCTATGCAAGGTGTAGTGAGCTAAAGTGTGGCTGCGGACTCTCGAGTGGGTACTTTCCCAAAGAACAAGTCATTTAGCCATGTTTGTTCTCGCAGGGGGGCAGCTATGGACTATTTTTTGATTGTTTAAGGGACTTGGGTTTAGTCACCCTAAGTTTCCTAGTGTCATCCAGACGTGAACCCCTTGCTCACTGTGCTCTGAGAGGCACAGCTCCGCCTCACTGATGAGGCCCAACAAGGCTGAAACACTTGTATGGGATTGCTGTTGGTACTCTTTTTCTGAAGAGAATGGCCATAGCATTTCGGTGCTGGAATGCCCATGTGGACGGGACAAAGACTGATATGCAAATGGATATTTCCCTTCTGTGAAAGGTACAGTGAGCTAAAGTGTGGCTGCGGACTCTCGAGTGGGTACCTTCCCAAATAACAAGTCATTTAGCCATGATCATTCTCGCAAATGGGCGCCTATGGACTATTTTTTGATTGTATATAGTAAATGGTCTGTCTGCATTTCATGAATTGGGACCTTGCGTTGTTCAAGGGTTTTGAGGTAGGCATGTAACTTAAGTTATCTTATTAAGGGTGAAACTTTCAGGTAAGGGCTGAGAAGAGCAGCTACTTCAATTATCCCAAATTTAAATGACAAGGCATGAGTGCTGTTCAAATGTTTTTTATCTAGAAATGGCCTTCACACTATCAGATCGTCCTTTCGTCAGTTATAACTAGTGTGTTTATCTGAATGTTGATTCTCTCTTTTTAAGGGCATGGCTGGTAAACTGGTGCTGGCTCTTGGTACAGCGCAGTAGTCTCTTGCTGTCAATAATAATCAAGCAGTACATGCCCTCCTGCACGTAGTCTCATCTATCATGTATGTCTGTATTCTATTTGCGAGTGGTTCTTAGTGGTCTGTGTAAGGTGCTAGCTTCATATGTGCCTGACGATTTAAAATGTTAGATTTATGTAATCATCCAATGGAGGATAACAACTCACATGCTGTTAGTCACTTGATGACCGGACCTTCAGCTTGCATGTTCTTTGAGCTGAGCCCATTACTTATGGGGCCAACACAAATTCATGGCTAAAATTGTAAAGAGCATTAGAACACATGTCAGAGCACTCAGTCAATCAGGTGGCTGGAAATGCAGGCAACAACACACTGTGTACTGCCCGCATTTTCCAGCCACCCAAGGCCTTTCCTCAGATGGAGCCTCTCCCTGGTGTCTCCCCCACTTCCTCCTCCCCCAATCCACCGCAGACATTCTAGACCCTTCCCTCGCCCCTCCCCACTTACCCACAAGGCTCCAGTCCCAGCGCTCCATCCCGTCCTTGGCGTGCACCATGGAAATAGAAAAAGGACAGAGTCCCTTTTCTATTTGCTATAGCTGGGGCATTTTTTTGTTTTCAAGGGAGATTGGGCTCTTGCAATATTAAAGGAACCCGGTTCTTCCATGGAAACAAAAAAAACAATATATGCACCCTGAACAGAACCCCGGGGTGCAAATAGCAATTACCCCTTTGGCGGGGGTGTACATGGCTGGTAACGGCCCAATGCCCTCGCCAAGGCCCTCGCTTTATTTGGGCCTGCCTAGGCTAGGTCTGGCAGGCCTTTATCGGTATCGGTTATGTACACCCTGCACCGCCACCCCCCCTCGACATGGGGATGATAGCTACAATGAATATCTGCAAAAACCTCAACTATTGGCTTTGCCAAAACTTGTTCTAGTCGGAGGTTATCTTTTTGTCCAACTGTTCAAACACCGAAATAATTACAATTTATACTCCTGTACTACATTTCGGAGCAGTAAGACAATCAGATTTCGGTATGTAAATAAATGAAAACTATAAGTACCGGTTTCCCTTCTTATCCAATCAGAAGCTTTGAATGTGTGACTAATGACTGCCAAACGGAAACGGAAACAAACCCTTGACAGAAAATGTCCCTGTGCTTTTCGCCTGGAGCTTTGCAGTACGACGCCATGAAGCATTAGGCCCCACGGGTTTTGCGGCTGAGCTGGAAGGCAACGTGGTTGTCCCCATACATGTGTAGCCCTTCCAGAATAACGCTTTGTTTTCCACGGATGATTAATACGTTTTGATTTTATTAACGGTGAGAGAATGTATGTTCAGGAGAGATTAGGAAAGGTGTAATAAATCCACTGCAATTATGAGCTCCCTTTGAATTCTTCTGTATGCTCGGGTCTCTCTCCCTGTGATAGGAAGCAGGAAAACAACCCAGGAAAGAGACTGGCCAATTAGTGGATTCCTGTGGCTGGCAAAGAAAACAAGAACGAGCATAACTTGTCTGCAAAGATCAAGGACTCGCGGGGGAGTCGCACCCACCTTTCTAACCAAAGAAATTAGGCAATCAGACTCTTCAACATCTCTGCCTGTTGAAGGGTGCCAGAGAAAAGGACGAGTTTTTCCCCCCTTCTTCTGTAAAGTAAAACAAAAATAAATAGTTCCACCATCATCAACTTTTGGAGCTAGAAGGCCAATACAGCGGGGGCAGTGATTCACTTAGTATGGAGGGTCTGCTGACTGACCATGGGACTGCTTTTGTAACTAGGATATGGCAATACGTTACGCCTGCTGGCACTTACCAATAGAGGAATAGGCTGGCTTGGGCCCTGAATGACTTGCATTGACACAATGGCTTGCGGACGAAGGGGCTCTGGATTACCCACATGTCCTGAATGTTCACAGTGACTTGCTTGTGAGGGGCATGCTTGTTGGAGACATGGACTAACTCCTAACGGCCAACTTTATTTGCGTTACCGCCCCCCCGTCCGGCGATATTATCGCTGGATCACGGGTTGGGTGGTAAACGTTATTCCCCATTGGGGAATTTTCGGCGCAGTTACCACCAGCGGTGTCACCGCACTATAATTGCACTGAAAATCTGCATTTTTCCAGCGTGTTTACTCCCAGCTTTGAGCTAGTGGTAAACAGGCCATATTCATGATTGCGCGGACCCTTAAATGCAACGGTAACCCAGTTACTACCACATTTCAGGGTTACCACCCAACTCGTGATGAGGCCCTAAATGTCACATATTTTCAAAATAACCTGCTCGCGAGGGACCCACTCGTTCAATCTAATAATTGGCTCTGTGGGCTCGTGATCACCGGTAATACTGTATTATGGGATTTGTACTGGCACAATAAGAGGCTCTTTATTGGTCCCTGATTTCCACTGTTTGCACAATGATATGCTTAGGATGGAGTTATGGCACAAGGTTATTTTTTTGCATGATTGAAGGAGCATGGTTTTTGGGGCTGTAATTCCCATTTATATTAGAGACACTCCTGAAATGTACAGGTTGCGTTGTGTTCCTGTGTGTTTAAAACAGCCATTTCTTTATACAAGCAGAAAAAATACTATGTTAACTTGCATCTGCGATGGATAATTTCTGACATGGCTACAAAGAAATAGAGGGAAATCAGGTATATCAGTAGGTTACAGGGGAGCAAACCTGACATATCTTATAATAAAACACAGCAAAAAAGGCTCCCGCATCTAGTATAGGTTTAGACACATAATTTGCTGGAAAATTGGAAAATATCACACTGTAGAGTTCTAAACAGTGATGTATAGAAAATACAACCTGACTTCGATATTAGTACTGTTAAAATGATATTTAATGTAAAACAAAACAATGTTAAAAACTTATACATAAAAAGCTAATACATACAAAACTAGCAAAGTGACTAGTGCTTCCTCAAAAGTGCTATGTGCTAGTCACCAAAAGGCGAATAAAGTGCAAAAATACGCAATTCGACTGTATCTCTTCCTTGGATATGAAAAAGTATTCACATATACATGTACACCAAGTATACAGTAGTACAATCTTCAAATCAATTCAACCTTGAACTTTTAGTAGGCGAAAACCACACAAGGTATGAAGGATGAGACCTTCATTATTATTAAATGTCTCTAAGTATGGTGTCTTGGTCAGAACATACCTAAAAGTACACCAGAGGAGTTTCAATCCTTAATGAAATACTTTACATTAGTATCTGTAGTAGCCCTACATGTTTCGTTCCTATAGTCCTTTAAATTGTTGTGGGGAACTTCTTCAGGGGAGTGTGGGGACCGAGGCAGCAGAAACCACCCTCAGTCCAACTTGTGATGGTAACTTGGCGGGTTTTCAAATAGTTGAACTTATCGTAGCAGTGTTCAATCCGTAGTACAATTTTCCTATTGGACAATTCAGAGGAATATTTGCCCATACTATCTTGCGCATGATACAAGAAAGTGAATCCAGGTCAAACCTAATTAAAAAAATCAAAACCATATCTCAATTAGTGTGGTTGTTCAATCAAATACACATTAATCAGTGTTATTTGAAGAATGCACTTATTGGGGAGCTTACCGTCTCTTAATGTCGGTAAATAATTCTCAGGTACTGTATGAATTCTTAGTGTCTCAGTGCCTGGAGGAATCCCTGTAGACATACAAAAACATAACACAGCCTCCTATAAACGCTGTGTACAGAACAGCTTCCTTACAGAAGTGTAAAAAGTGCTAATTGTTAATATCTAAACTTAGAGTAAAATGTAAGGTCTTAAATATACTTACTTAGGATGTCCTCCTGGATTAAGTTAGCGTTTCAATTGTCATCAAATACGGCAATGAATTCAGGACTGATGTCACTTGTCTGGAGTATGAATCAAACCCTGCAATTACAAAATTGACAATAGGATCAATATAGACCCGGTGAGGAAGGTGGTGATATAGATATAATTGGTCTATGTAAGCAGACTGCAGGGGGACAAAAATAGTAATAATAATAATAGTAACCCTACACTGAATTATGCTCTCTGAGGAGGCATGCTGGCTAGTGCTTGGAAGCCAGTTGGATATGCAGACACTTGTACCAAAGTCATATAAATCAAGAGGTATTGTGCAGGGTAGAGGGTAAAAAAGCTATCATAGCTGTTGTGTATTAGTAGTATTGGGTTAAGGAGACGAAAGTAAAGGGGATCTCCACCAAAAGTACCTTAAGTTCAGAATCCGAACGCACGCCAAGGCGGCGAGGTTTCTCCTTCGCTCTGCACCGCGTGGAATCGGGCGGCCGTTGCTTAGGCAACCATGTATGCTGTGTGTTGTCTGGAAAAATACACTGCGCATGTGTCGTAAGAAGGAATACTACCCTATATAGCAGTGAATGCTCCGAATAATGTGTTCAGCAGCCATAATGTAAGTAGTGCGTGTGGTACATCCCAAAGGATGAAAACCATATATACATGACGGGATAATGGTTTAGTCAAAAATACTAAATCCCGATGTAGGATGGAAACGACACCGGCAATTCCCTAGGTTGAGTCTTTAAACGCATGTGTCACAGGTCTGTTGTCATGGGAACCCCACCGTTTTGAAGAAATAATAGGATGCAATACCGCGCATGTGTACTGGTAGAAAAACTGATTCCAAGTACTGCGCGTAATACTCGTCAAAATCGTATAAAATGCAAGGCTAAAATGACAATGTCAATATAGCCAAGATTGAAATGAAGCCTATACTGAAGTCATAGGGAACAATATAACATATGCGTACCCAAGTCTCCAGTTATAAAGGTGTAGCAAAAGCCGAGCAGTGAAGAATAGAGTATTACTCAGAACTACAGGGTGTTGTACTGAGTATAGTGCTCCGACGGAGTAGAAATGGAAAATGCCCGTCAGGAGCCAAGATCGAGAGTGCCATCAATAGGTATAAACCGAAGATATTGTATGACTTAAAAGTGACAGAATATAAATAAGAGGTTAACCTCTTTGTGTATAGAAGTACATATACCCATTGTCACTAGGGGTGAAGTGTCGACTAAGGAGAATTATGCTCCGTGTATAGAAAGACTCTATGGGTAAAGAACAAGGCACGAGACCTTAAGTGATGACAGCTTAAAAGTAAAACCTGTCCTCGTGATTTGTATTATTTCATAAATACACTCCAGTGAATATTCTCATTAAGTCCTTGAGGGTAACTTTTCGTTAGGAAAATCATTTTTTGTTTTTGTACACTCAACACATGTGTATCTTTATTGAGGTCTTGGGTTTGTTCAGTTTTCATAACTACTGTCCACCTAAGGTCTTCAGGTTTGTGTCCTTGGCTTACAAAATGGCCCACTAATGGTGCATTAATCGTGTTGGTTCTAATACAACTTTTGTGTTCGCCTATTCTGACTTTTACTTTCCTTTCTGTCTTGCCAATATACAGTCTATTACAAGGGCACCAGATGGCATACACCACCATCTCTGAATTGCAATTTGTCAACACTCTTTGTTCCCATCTCTTTTTAAGACCCAGATCAATATCTTTAGATCTACCTGTTTGTGCACAACAATTACAGTGGCCACATGGACTATGTCCTGTCGTTCTAGGTAGCTCCCAATTTTCCATTAGTGTAGTTTGTGTGCTTGACTTTGTGGCAACATCATTTCTAGTTACTAGTTCTTTCAGATTTTTGCTCCATCGGAAGGCGCACTTTGGTGTAGACAGTGGGCAATCTCCCTTTCTAGTATATGCCAGTTGTTCCTTACAATCTTCGTTATGGCATTAGAGAGTGAATTATATGTGCTAACAAACACAATGTCATCATCATTCGATTTTCTCTCTCTATATTCTAGAATAGCATCTCTGTTACTGTTGGATGCTCTCTTGTATGCCGTCTTGACAATTTTATTGGGGTAACTCCTTTGCATCAGATTTTGTTTCAAGTTCTCAGCTTCTTTCACAAAATCTCTTTTGGTGCTACTATTACCCTTCATACATAAAAACTGGCCAAAAGGCAAATTTTGTCTTGTGTGTCTAGGATGGAAACTAGAGTAAAGTAATGTAGAATTCTTATCTGTTTCTTTGTGAAAAGGTGTAACTTGAAGTATTGACAGTTCCTTGTCTATGTAGATGGTCAAGTCCAGAAAGTTAACTGCTTCAGAGCTCACAATTTTAGTGAATTGCAAAAAGAGATTTTGTGAGTTCAGCCAGATTACAAATGCATCAAAGTTAAACATATCACCTGTCCAGATCATGAAAATATCATCAATAAACCGTTTCCAAAGTTGGATATATTGTCTGTATGGGTTAAAGTCAGTCATAATGATATGATCTTCAATGGTCTCTACATACAAATTTGCAAGTGTTGGTGCCACTGCTGAAACCATTGCAGTGCCATGTGTATGATTATAAAATAAATTATTGAACATGAAGTAGTTTTCACACAATGCCATCTCTGTGCACCACAAAATAAAGGAGTTTTACCTGTCATTCTAGACGATAACAGTTTCTCTTCTACCATGCTCAATGTAGCTGCTTGTGGAATCTTGGTATATAGTGAAACAACATCTAGGGTGACAAGTAAGTCATTGTTGTTAATCTTTAACCCTTCCACTAATCTGATAACTTCTGTAGTGTCTTAAATATAGGATGTCATTAATTTCACATAGGGCTTAGGAAACGATCTGCAAATTTAGAAAGTGGTTCTAAAAGGGAGCCACACCGGACACTATTGGTCTACCCAGGGGGTTCACAAGGGTTTTATGGATCTTGGGCAAAATATAGAATTTGGGAGTACCAGGATGTGGGGGCATTAAGTATTGTGCCTCTTGTTTTGATATCCACCCTCTCTCTTCAGCTTTGGTGACCTCAAGATTAATCATTGATTTTAGTTTCTTTGTAGGATCCATAGTGAGCAATTCATAAAAAGAAGTATCACTAAGATGCTGCTCACATTCTGTGATGTAATCTTGTTTACTGAGGATTACTATGGCTCCTCCTTTGTCTGCTTTCCTGATTACTATATTTTGGTTGGACTTCAAAGTTTGAATTGCCTCTCTCTCTCGTTTACTAATGTTCTGATAAGTATGTGGGGTAGTACTTTTCTCGAGATTCTCAAGGTCACTCATCACTCTCTTTTCAAATACAATTGATTCAGGAGTATGGCTTAAAGTGGGAGGATTAAAGTTACAGGGTCGACGCAATCCTGTTTCATTAGTCTCGCCAGCATAAGTATTCATAGAAAAAAATTGTTTCAAATGTATTTTCCTGAATAACAATTCCAGATCTGTTCTATTTCCAAAAGGGTCATAACGGTTTGTTGGAACAAACCTGAGGCCTTTTTCCAATATTTGTACCTCTGCCTCGGTCGGAAGATAGGTGGATAGCTTTACTAATAAGGTCTCTTGCCCCTCGTGTGCCATGGTATGAAGTCCCAATTCATTTGGTCCTAGTCTAAAAAACTAGAGTTAGGTCTTGAGTTCCCTCTCCCTCTCCGGGGTCTCTGTGATTGTCCACGTCTCATGCTGTTAGGTCTTCTGCCTCTTGATGTACCTCTGATGTTTGGATAGTCATCTTCACCGTCTTCCCCCATTTCATCACTGGAACCATGTGAGCTATATGAGTTCTTACCGAATCGTACTCTGCGTCCTCTATGCTTAGGCTGGGCTCGTGATTGATTTGGTTTGTAATTCTCCTGAACATATACGAAGGCTTTCCCATGTGTGAAATTCATTAGATCTTTTTTCATCCTTCTGACTCGAGTGGTGTAATCTTTGAAGTCATCTATCTCTTTGTTTATTTCTTCTAGTCTTTTCTTATAGATATCTATTGATACCAATTTTTTAATTTCTTCTTCTAATGTCAATAATTCAGCTGCAAACTTCTCAGTCATCTCCTTTGCTGTATCGATTATTAAAATTATCCAATCTCTACCGCATTTGTTTGCAAGATAGCTCCATTGTTGTACAAATTGCTTATTGTCTAGAAATAGCCGGGGTTCATTACGAACCACAAGGCCTTGTGGTAAGGTTCCATTCCTCAGGTATTCTATCATGATTACACCATGTAATTCTGTTCTGATGAATCTCTTCTTTAACTGAGCCAGTTCATCCCAATTACTAACATTGTTAATTGGAGAATTGGTTTTGTCTGGATCTAAAGATGTGGCTCGTGCAAGTAATTCTAATACATACTTGTCATCATAACTTTTCACTTTGTCTACGGCCATTATTATGTAATAATCGCACCAGGGTTTCACAAGGTTGAACAGCATACCTTGCTTGAGCAATAACATAGTGCTCTATTTTATCGGCCACGTCTGCCCTCATCCATTTTGAGTCCCCAGGTGATCTCTGATACACAGTCTTGTGTGGCACTCTTTATATTTTCGCCATTAGGGGACTCTGTGTCATTAAATAGGGAGAGGAGCACGTGCACCTGAATTCCCGGCTCCAGGCCGCAAATGCCCTCTGAGTATTTTATTTATTTATTTTATTGATTTATTGTGCATTTGTACAGCGCTTATAGATCAAGTAAATTGTGTTTCAAAGCACCCAGGAAGAGAGTGACATAGATGTCCCTTTTAAGTCTATATCATTCAGGTGCCTGTAGTTCTCAGTAACATTGATGGACCTGAGGTTGAGTGCCTGCCTGGTGTATCCGTTATCAATTGGGGACTAGGGTTTCACCCTGGTGAACCCTCATTAACTGGAAGAACCCTGTCATCAACTGGACACCGGGCTTCGAGACGCTGCACCAATTATATTTTGTCGCAGTATGCAGTAGATATAAACAATGTTAACAATGGTTTCTGATGGGGGAGGGGAGCAATGAATACACGTATAAACTTTTATTCAACTTAGAGTCTTTAGGTAACATACAATATACACAAATTGCAATAACATATAATGTACAATTCTACAATTTCTAGCACAAATAAAGTAAGCAGATCTTAATGAAACATGCACAATATGTCCCCAGGAGTACCTTCTGAGACACCTCCAGTTGTTATACATAAACAGATCAAGACTCACGCGAGTTGCAAGTTAATTGCCAGTTATTCACAATCAGTCATTGGCCAAATTTCATATAATATATTGCAAAATTAAAATGCCATACAGCGAGTACCACATTAATTTTTTGTCAACAATGAATACATTTCCAAGTGCCCTTTTGCTGAGACAATGGGTTTAATTTCCCAGAAAAGGGTGGACCGTGCGTCAGCCTACAATACAAAAGTACTGTAGATCAGGGCTCAAATTTGGCTGGTGGTGATTGGCTATTTGTAAATAAGACACCATGTGCTGTGTATATGTGTCAAAATGAGCTGACAAGTGGCTTTTTATGGCTGGCTAGTAGCTTGTAATTTGGCTTGTGTTACCCCTGATGTAGATATCTACAGTACTCTACATTAATGAACAAGACAGAGGGAAACACGAAAACCTACAAGAGAGTTACAATCTTGTTCGAAGTTATTTTGCTCAGCGCAAACCAAGCACAAAGTACAAAGTTTCTTGTGCTGCTGCGGCAACCTAACACAAATAAAAAAAAAGTGGCACAAGTTTCTTGTGCCGCTGCGCAAAGCTTGTAAGAATCGAACACAAGCTGTGGAAAGTTTCTCATGCCGCTGCTCGAGCCTAGAATGGATCAAAAAGAACAGCACAAAGTTTCTCATGCTGCTGCGCAAACCTACCACGAATCGTACAAATAGCTGTGTGAAAGGGAAGCATCATTTAAGGACCATTTTAAAGAATCTGGTGCTTTGAGTGAGGGATGCTTATCAAGAAGTGCAGATTCTTTCTGTGTGTGGGATGACTTTCCAAACCCCTTCACAAGTTCTAAGTGGTACAGAAAGAGTTCCGAAAAGAAAATACAAATAAAAATGCCATGGCAAGTGTACCATAGCTAGCACAAGCTCACAAACATTTCTTGGAACTTGGTTAGGAATTACGAAATATACTATTACGTGAGTGGGTTTATCCTCGCATGTGCTGTGTAGATTGAATGACAATACACCTGGGGCATTCTCTGAAATGTAGTTTTAGATTTTAATGCAAAACTGAAAATTTCACATCACCACTTCCAGAAAGAGCCTCAAAGCATACCTGTTTCCCCAAAAATGCAAATAAAATAATAACAAATACAAATGATCAAGGTAAACCCCTATTGTAATTGTAATTGTTTATTTGTAAAGTGCTTATACACAAGTGAAGTGCTTCAAAGTGCTTCAAGGTAGGAAGGGAACAAGGGAATACAGTCGTCATTCGTAGGCCTTGAAGATTCCAATCGATCAAACAACAATAACTAGCATACTAGACCAGAGGCATATCTGCTAGTTGTGTGACAAAGAGTGAGGAGAGAAGGGGATGTGGGAGGAGAGGGAAATGAACGTACAGCACAATAAACTACAGTACTAGGCCTGGCTAGGGAGGGACGACATAGGGAGGACTGGACAAACAGACTTGCTAGGCCAAGTACATAAAATGTCGTGCAAGTGCGTAGAGACAGGAAGTGCGAGGAAGGGGAGGGGGACAAGTGCGGCCAGTCCAGCAGGGGCCAGGGTTAAGTATTGGAGCATGCTGCCACTTCAAGTAGAAAAATGTAAGGCATGTGTATGACAGAACTACGACTGACTTGAGAATGGCCCAGACAATGCATACAATTGAGGAATAGATTGCTAACTGCAGCTGCTTCTATTCTGAATACAGCATTTATCAATAATCCATCCGATCCGCTGGCACCAGTCTCTTAACGGAGTCCAACAAGTTCTACAACCCGAAGTCTCGCATACCACCCAAAAAGCACTCCTAAATCAGTACTCAAGCTTTGGGCCAGGATGTGCTCGCCATGAATTAGAGGAAACCCCAGAAGGTCGAGGAGAAGGCGAAACCAAAGACAAAGAATATCGGAGTTCCTTCAGCGAAGGACTCGGTATTATGCACCGCCCAGGTTAATTTGCCGTACTCCACTGTACTGTAGACAATGCAGGTCCCTTTAAACCATGGGCTTAGTACATTTAGGGGACCAACAATACTTGCACTTACGCGTTGTCGGTCCCCTGCAAAAGTAAACAGTAAAACAGGGCGAAATCGCCTGTATGATTTACTTTTATGCTCTGTTTTGCAAAAAAGTAAACTCTGCATGCAAATTATGCTTTGTTGGCAGCATTTACTAATTGATTTGGATGGAACCTGCCTGCTCATTAGCAGGTGCTAATGCGAGGTGGATTCCATAATAATGCATTTGTTTCTGAGTGTATGCAAATCTCATGTGGGTGTAAAAGGCTTTGCTCTCCCAAGATGGAGGGGGAAAGTATGGTGGAGATACAAGCTCTGCTCTCTGCCCCTTCTCCAACTTGGACGAGGACGAAAAAGGGCTGGAATGGGAAAGCAAAGCCTTTATGATTTGTTTTGCTGATCCGCCGAGTTTAAAATGGTGTCCTTTGTCTCTTTCCTGCCTCCTGCTATATTGTTAAATATTACATTTTGCACTTCCGTATTGGCATTTCCAGATATTAAACTGTATGGCGTCACAGTACTGTCTGGAGTGTTCTTCCATTTGTGAGGACCAATGACATTAACATGCATTGCTGCATATTTCTTTTAGTTAACGTCACCAACTCTGTTGACCTTGCCAGTTTTGGACATCATCTTGGGGGCGGCATTCCCACAGGACAACGCCATGGAGTGGGCGAAAGGTTATGGGTGAGACCAACCTGCCTACGATCAAGGTGCTGGTGAAATTAGCGCACTGGAAGCCATCAGACCACACCATTTTGTAGGGTACGGACCAAGGGTCAGAACCTGCTTGCAAGCTTGTTGATGAGGCTAATATGCAGAGCACATTTTTGTTGGCACCTGTAAAAAAACAGTAGCTGCAGGGGTGTTCCCCCACCTGCACTCCTGAATTTGAAGGCTTTTCTCCAAACTGTGCATTCAGAAGCAGCATTTGGGCCTCCTAAGGAGCATTCTCCATTTTAAGGTGGATATTGCAAAACGAGCCTGAGCGGGGGCTGCACAGATCACGGTGTGGACACTGTGATAGATCTACAATATTTAATCAAGGAACAACCCAAATATGAAGACCCCATGCCCACGATATGTGCCACAGCATTCCATGACTTGCACCCCTGCATCATGAACTGGGACTGCCGCCCTCTTCCCACCTTGACCAGTCATCCCAGTGCACCCGTTTTCTACATGACGCACTGCCCACCTGACCTCACTGTTGCTCCACTCCTGAGGCCCATCATGACAACCCTCAGGACATCTAGCCCTTTGCACTGGTAGTCTAGCTCAGTGGCAACGTGCTCGTCTTTGAAGCAAGATGATGCAGAGCAACACAGGTTGGAATCCAGGCTCCACGCTTAGACACCTCTAGTGGATTAAACGCGTTATAAATAACCAATAATAATTATAATTGTCAGCTTTCCCCACACAGCAGCAACCCTATGGACTGGAAATGAGATTCGGCCGATGTGAGGGAGACAAGTGCTAGCAAGCCCATTTCGGAACCCGCAGCCATGTGCATATTGTCTATGATTATCGAAATGGGTGGAGCCACAACTATCAGGCATTCCAAAATCTAAGTGTAATAGGCAGCCGAAACCCCCTGTAGTATGCCACTCACTGGCATATGGGAGCACATGGGTATTACTTTTTCTCAAGCAATCACATATCCCGTTTTTTTTTTATTTTGTATTTATTTGTGTTATGGGTTTACAAAACAAACCTTTCACAAATGTTATAAACAATTCCCAATTCAACATATGATAATAAATAGCTATAAAATAACAAAACCCTACAATAAGCAGCTTAAATCAATGCAGTGTCTTCTGAGTTAATTCTTTTAAATACAATAGGCACTGACTGTCATACGATAAGGAACTTAGCTTTCTAGGTGTGATGTCAAATCTAGTAAATACAAAATATTACTAACTCATGACATTATAAGGCATCAACACAAAAAAGTGACGTGCAAATTATTTCATGTTAGTCCATACGATGTGGGCAATTCTCTCCAACATTTCTTAATAATTCCTTAAAATCTCTGGCAGTAGGCAACCAAAGCTAGGCTTGATGATATCTGTTTGCCTGACATGCATCATGCCGACAGTGACTCGCCCGCTAGCTAGTCGGCAGAATGTAGAAATCGCTCAAAATGCTTGCGCCTTAAATCCTGTAAGGCAACACATTGTATCACAAGATGTCTCAATGGTTCCACACACACCCTGTTTTTCACATCCCACATCAACGCTTATGGGGATCTAGGTTCCGCTTAGATCCTCAACTTCCCATGAGCCTAAATCAAACGTACCAATAACGAATAATAGGAGAGGGGAAACACTGGGCCTCCTCAACCATCCCTAGTTGTATTACCTTCCTGAGCTCTGCAAATAAATTGATTTCCTATCTTATCTAACCTTAAAATATATATTCAGTTTAGTCCATTTAATGATGGACCACCTGGACCGCAAACCCAGTTCAGGTCTTATCATTATAATTGGCTAGCCAGGCGGCAATATAAATACAGACCGCCAAAGTTGGCCTTCGAGGGCTGCCAGTCATTTTCAATGTTTTAAGTTAATCAACTCCAATCCAAATAAAATGATAAGGATTACTTTGTCTTTATAGAAGTCTGTTAATGGATGCAATGAGAATCGAACAAATTTCTTTAAAATAATTTTTCATTTACACTATTGCCACTAGCACATTTTCGTTAGTTTCTTTTAAAGTAAACATTTAAGTTGTTTGTTGACTATATAAAAACTCAAATTGCGTAACATGATTAACTTCTTCGAAAATAGCTTTGTTGATGTGCCTACATTTTATGTTGCGTTTAAAATTAATGAGCTTGGTTTTATTAGAGTTGATTTTTAGGTTACTATTAGCTGCACATTTACCAAAACATTTCAAAGTCATTTGTAGACCAATAGGCAAATGCCAACCAACCTAAGTGTAAAGTTCCCAACCTTGGTGGAAGTGCATTACACTGCGATAGGGCCACTTGTTTAACTGAGATATATAAATTGAAAAGGCAGCGTGCCAACACGCAGCCCCGCCTCAGGCCGGCAAAGGTGCGTACTTCTTTCGTCAGTGATCTCTCCGCTACTAGTCGTATTTGGAGGGAGGAGTTACTATGGAACACCATTAGAATCCCCTCTAGGGATTTCTCATGCTGCAAGATTCCATAATAGGCTTCGATCAACACAATCAAACGCGGATGTTAAATCTAAACAGGCAGAAAACACAGGACTACCACGCAATCTTGTTGCTTCTTGCTGGCACATATCATAAATCAAACCGTTCAAAGATGTCCCCATGTTACCCCTGAAGCCTGTTTGAAACAGGCTAAGGGCCTGATTCACAGAGTTTTTTCCCAATGGTATTGAGCCATTATAAAAGGCTTCTGTGAATCAGGCCCGAAGTCTTTTAGTGGACTCAGCCCACTTTATGAGATCCAACAGAACAAAACAGGTCAACACTTTACTGCTAGTATCCAGTAGCAAAATCGGTCTGTAGTTTAGGGGTGAAGAGCTTGCTCCCTTCTGATCGATAGGAGCTACTAAGGCCTTGGACCAGAAAGGAGAACATTTAACAATAAACTGTATATGGCGATTGATTCTCAGTAGATCAGCCCATAGATTTGACATTGTCCTTAAAGACTGCATTCGCTATGTCGTCAGGTCCTCTGGCTCTAGAGCTTTTTAAGTTACCTAGCAATATTATATCCTGGTTTTGGCCTGTTTGTTAGGGCCAGCAGTTTGTCTTTAGTTAGCCAATTATGTCTCCCTACAGCATTTCAGTCAAGTATTTGGATCTGCAACTCAATGTAGGATCAACATAGTAGTTGCTTAAAATCAGGGAATGTGCCTAGTGTGTGGCTACATATAATGCCCCCTCTTCCATACATCCAACAGTAACGCAAATATAGGAGGATGCCTACAAGTAGCGTCCAACCAAAGCTGAAGGTTTACATGATTAACAATGAACATAAAACTAAGGAGCCCACTTAACTGCCCAAAAATATGCAGAGGGAAGTTGCTAGGTGTTGCCCATTGAACATCTTGGTGCTAGATTTCACAGCCTATGAGCAATCTTCTTCCGATCACCTTCGATGCACTTAAAATCATAGCAACCAAAATATGACCCGGTTGTCATAGCCATATGAAAAAATCGTAAAGAGCATCCTTACGTTACAGACCACCTACTTCTGGAAAAATCTGAAGGGGTCTGCCATATACAGAAAAATTGGCAACGCATGTGTTGCAGAATGTACTGCATTATTTTAAATAATGTATGCAATGGCAGAAAAGCCTCCCAATTAGTCGCCACTGATACAGCAATGCAAATACTGCTCCAAAATGATCCGATTCAACCTCTCTGACTGGTCTTTGATCACAACCTACCTGCTTTGTTTGAGCCTAATCAAAAGCTACAAGTTAAAGTTTTGAATGTATGCCATGATTCTGTTCCATTAAAAGTTCTAGGAATAAATTTCACTTTGAAATTGGTTCAGCAATCATATGGGTTGCCCACTCTGTTTGTGCCCAGTCTTAGCGCTTATGATGTATGAGGTTGTTCAGACACTAAGAGATTTCTCCCTGGCCATCTCATAACTTCACTACTTACTTTATTGTGGAACAAACAATCTCAGAAGAGCGCAAAACCATTATTGAGGTGATATAGCCCGCAGCAGTAGGCCGAGCCTGCCGGTAACGGTCCGCCACCGAAGTTAAGGGGCCGAGTGAGCGATCTGTGCATACGATTGGAAGTGAATCATCCTGGTTCTTCCAAGGTGCAGAGACCTGGTTGTTGCTCCACAGTCTTCTGGATTCTCATGATCTTCGGCTGCTTCGGGGTCACTGGACGACACTTAGATGCAATAAACTGTTGATGCTTGACTCATGCTGAGGTTTGGACAGCAGCAGCCCCTGTGTCCTGGTCAGACGGCTTCCGCTTGTTTGAAATTTGAAGTGTGCTAGAATACGGTCCCCTTCCATTCAGTGAATGAATCTGTTTGGGGAGCGACTCTGAGAATTGGTCTGGTAACTGCTCAAGGTGGAAAACCGTTGAGGTTCACTTGGACAAGATGCAGACCAGACTCCCCTGCACTGGCTTCCCAAACCCTAGGGATCTGGGTTCCGCCACAGTGTCGGGGGAATCTGCTGCTTTGCTTCCAGGCGGCTGGTCGGTTTCTCCACTACAGTCATCTCATTCTTGATTGTGAATATGTCCCACCTTCTGTGTTGCTGGGAAGGATGCCAGAGTTTCCCCTTATATGTTCCCCTCTGCATTGGACAACCTGGCCTATACTTCCCTAATTCAGTAGTATGTTTCTGGACCTAAAGTGGAGAAATAGTGACACTTTCAACATGGTTAGCATTAGGGCTTGCCAACGGGAACTTCCTCTTATGGCAACCAGAGATATACTTGCATCACTAAACCCAATGGTTGGGTACATGTAACTCCCTATCAAGTTCTCCATTCACAGGTGCCTGAGGTTCTGCTCCCTCAGTCCTTGATCTCCGGTCAAATTCCTCCCCTTCAGCTTGAGGTGAGCCCATGTGAGTTCACTGAGATGTGGTTCCCTCAGTGGGACATTGCTTGAGCGCTTCATCGTCTAGCATAATATGGAGGAGATGTGGATCCAGAATCCATCCGGAGCAAGCTTCGATGAGGGTGTTTTCAGGACTATTGCCTGATTAGCTGACCATGGCTCCTCCTGAAAGTCAACATGTTGCATCCAACACAGTTCACTCATCTATCACAGATAGAGGTCCACGGTTCATAGCTGGTTGAGTGTGCAGAGTTCAATGACAGCTGCCATTGTTGTTGCCTGATGGGGCTCATCAGCCTTTCCCTATTCTGAAACCTACACTGGTCTGAACCCTGGGGCCGTTAGACTCAGAGAGATCAGTTTTGATTCTCCTCTAGTCAGTTATGCACTTTGAGGCATAGTCGACTCCAGCACACTTGTTGGTGTGGTTTCACTCTAAACCTTCCCTCACAGCATCATAGCAGCAGTAATCTGAATGCCTGAGGTAGGAGTTTATATTTATGTGAAAGCACAATTGTGATGGTTGAAGAAGGACTTGTCTAATGGAGACATTGGTTAGCCTTCTGTCATGCCCAATTGTTCTTCACCCTCTGCTAACGATATTGGCTCTTAAAGTAAAATGCACAGCACTATGGCAGTGAGCGTCATAGCCAGGGGAACATGGTGCCCTGCCTGCTAGAGCAGATCACCTTTCATTGGGTCTTGGATGGAGAAGTAACTGCTTTTTTTCTGTTGTGATGCCAGATGGCATGCCTGTTAAAGGAGTTAGCCACTGGCATCAGGGCATCTTGTGCCACATTTCTCCATAGCATTTCAGAGCTCCAGGAGAGCTTCCGCCCTACATACCTATACATGTCATTGCCCGGCTTTGCGGTTTATTGAGAATGAGAGTCTCCAGCGTTGATGTTGCCTTCCTTTAGTTGAAGCCCAGTTTTGCTAGGAAAGTTTGGCATGGACCTGGTCCTCTCCTCTCTCAGAGCTCAGTGGGCAGCTAGTCAAGATTGTGGGTATCTCTGAGTTGAGCCTTCTCCAGGCTGCTGAGTAGCACTTTATCTTGCCTCGCCCTTTGACTCATGATGGTCCACTGGACCTACCCCTGTTGTTCAGGTTCCTGCTGGGTCCCTGCTCTGAGCCACTTCCCCTGATGGTTTCTTCAACTTTCTTTGAAGGCCATCTCCAGACGACAAGCGGTTGCACCTGGGCGATAATATAATTGGAAACCTTGTTCTACGAGCCACCCTTCCTGAGGGTTCGCCTGATGCTGTCACCCTTCGGTGGTGACCCTTTTGTACGAGCCACGGGGGCAAAACCTTTACATTTTGTTTAAGGCAGCTCTCTGGGGTCAAAGAGCTGATTTCATCCTTGGGTATTCAAGCTGCCCTTATCCCTTACCTGGGTAGGGTACCTACTCACTGATGATTATTAGGAAAGATTTTCTCTTTTACAACTTTCCCTCCATTGAGTTTAGTGGAACAGCCTTCTTTTTGCGGATTTATGTACCTGTCCCGACTTTTTGAAGGCAAGTAAAACTTCCAGCTTCACTCCCCTGGCCTTTTGCTCATTGTTATGGGGCAACTGACTAGTCATTTAGACTATCAATATTGATCAACATTGTTTCTCTTTGTATTCTTGTATTTTGACAAATGCACACAGCACCTTACAGTGCAGTGCAATGGGGATACTTTGTATCCCCTCATTTTTTATCTTTTGGGTTTTTGGTCACTTTCTTTATGTGCCTAAGATAAGCGGGTGGCATCAGTAAAATGTGTACTGTTTTTGCTTAATTTTAATCGTGAACTTTCGTGTTTATCGCAAATGGCTTCTAGAGGTGACTAGCACCCAATGATGGCCTTCCCATGAGGTTTTTCACTTGTCCTTTGGCCATATTGTAGTTTAGCCTTCTTCTTACCCTCACAGGCCAGGAAATCCCATATAAGGTGATGCACTTGCCCGGAAAAGCTGCTGCTTTCTCTTGCTAGTGAGCCTTTGTGTGTGTGTGCCCAAAGGAGGCGTCTGGGGCTGTCTGGTCCCACTCCACATCCCTTAGTGCCAGAGAGTCTGCTGCTGGATGGATGTGGGTGATGCCCACTGCTTGCACAGGAGCCTGAGGGCGCTTCTCTTTAGATTTGCACGGGACTGCCGTTGGCTTCCAGTCTGTGCCCAGGTATCTTTGTGGCTTTTCCTTCCGCAACAAGTCATTTATGCCACTGTCTCCTCAGGGCTCCTGGTTTCTCTGCCATGAAGGCTTCAATGCGCTTTCTTAATGCAAAAGGGGCACTGGGTCTAGCAGCAGATTTGGGTCCCTATTTATTTTTTGATCTGCTGGACGATGGTGTGTATTTGGTGTACTTCATAAGTATAAACTGGGACATGAAAGAGTAAACATGGTGGTAATGATTTTTGTTCTCACTGTTCTTCATACCACCTAACCCTCCGCCTCCCTGGGTTAGTCCATTGCCCGTTCTCATTGAGTAATGAGACAGGAGGAGTGTGGCTAGCTTGGCTGTCTTAAAGCCTGCGGTTGGGGAAGGGGTGTTCACAAGACAAATATATCAGGTTAAAGAATATAGAAGAAAGAATGTGGGACAGTAGATTGCATTCATAAGTATGGTCTGTAACGAGAAAGATTGGCATCGAGTGAAAAAGGGATTTAAAAAAATCGGGGAAAAAATATCGCATTAGAAAGACCTCTCTGTGACCGCACAGAGCAGTCTTTCTAAATCGAACTGTCATTCCCCTGCTGTACACGAGTCCGCGCAGGGACTGACAAGTCCGAGCATGAGAGGAAAGGAGCATCGAGTGAGATAAGTGTGTTTAATGTGTTGTGTGTATTGGTGTGTGTCGGTGTGTGTGTGTGTTTGGGGAGAAAGTGTGCATTGGGGTGGTGGGTGAGAAAATGGGGAGTTTGGAGGTTAAACCCCCCGATTAACAGGAAAAGCAGTAGAAGAGGGTGTGGGTGGGGACAGGATCGTCTTCTGAGGGGGGCAGGCAGGAATATGTGATATTTTGACATTTTAAAGATCACACAAAAACAGCCAAAAAAAATCAGTCTTTTTATGTGTTTGCCCTTTAAAATGCGGAAATATCAGATAAAACCGGAAGATTAGCACTAGGTGTAACTTCTCACAATAATACAAAGTGAGACCGGCGAGAAAGAAAAGGAGCATGTGATAGACAGACAGCAAACTGGTGTCAGGGGGGAAAGTCAATTGGATGGCACGACATAGGGGTAACAGGTGAGGATCCTCTAATCTGCAGATATTAAGGAAGAACGTCCCTTCTGTGCAGGGCTTTAAGTGGGCTGGGGCTAATTGGGGCAGAGCCCCATCAGTCTCAGACAAATGGTTCTGAGACGGGTCCTGCCAAGGCTCTCTAGTGTCCACTGGCAGCCCCAGCCGATGAGGCCACTAGAGGCCAAGCCTTTTTTTCGAGCCTGAAGCTCTCGCTCACTCGTGGGAGCTTCAGGCTTTAGGAAACAAAGGCCTTCGCTTCCAGCAGCCATGCCTTTTCATCCTTAATGGTCGGATCGCCCCCCGCCAGACATCCCTTTAACTAAGAGATGCAGCAATCGTTCCAGGGTGATGGCGCTATCTCTTAGTTAAAGGGATGCCTGGCGGGGGGGAAGTGCCACCATTAAGGATGAAAAGAGATGGCATTGACCCCCACCAGCCATCCCTTTATGTAAGAGATGCAGGGATGATCACCCTCACACACCAGGGTACAAGGGTGATGATCCCTGCAAAGCAGGTGGGGGAGTGGTGGCACTTAGCCTTTAGGTCACACTCCTGAACAGAGCCCTCCCCACTCAACATATATATGCCATTTTTCTGTGAGGTCAGCCAGTATAGTCTCGTCCTTCTTTGTCCGTCATGTGACTGTTCCCCAGTCTTAAGGCACATTCTTCTGCAGCAGCACATGTCCTGGTTCTTCTCTAGGCCTCTGCTGCCAGGGTGGGAGGTGGGAGGGGCAATCTGAAAAAAGAGTTCTCAAACCGGGGCCCTGCCGCAGTTCACCCCCCATTAGCCCTAGCTACGCTGACCCCTCAGGGAACCCCCCTAGCCAAAGCACTGCCCGGTTGAAGAGCTGCCTGCAGGTGTCAGCACCTCATGTTAGAAAAAAGAAGAGGCATTGATGCTTCTCCTTTTTTCAAATCAGAAGCACTGACACCTACGGGCAGCCCTTTAACGGTGCAGGCTTTGGCTAAATGGACTGGGTGTTGGCTCTTTACTCAGAAGCAAAAGGAGAGGCCGGGCAACCTAGCCCACCTTCTGTTTCTGAGCAAAGGGCCAGCGGCCCCCAACCACGCAGGCAGCCCTTCAGCCACTCTGCTCCTTGAGTGAAAGGGCTGCCTGCTGCATGTTGGGTCCTCATTAGGACACAGAAGGAGAGCTGGGGTTCACTGGTGTCATACCTTTGGTGCTCCTGGCCTCTCTTTTTTGTTTCTTAATCACAGACTCTGACCCCCCACAGAAAGCCTGCCAGCGGGGCTCGGAGCCCGTGATTTGGGACAAAAAGGAGCGACTGGGTGTACCAAAGGTAATAATGCCAGTGCGCCTTAGCTCTCCTGCTCTTACCAGCCCCCCAACCCACCCCCATAGCCGAGAGGGGGTGCTCTGGTAATGGGGCATGGCCTAAGTACACCCACCCGTAGTTAGGCCACGCAGCTAACTAGAGCACTCCCTCGATTTTGCATCCCACTTAACGCACTGGTGGGGCCAAGGTTTATATGGTTCAAGGAAAAATAGAGGAAAGTAAACGTATGGGAGATGGTGCGCAGCAGCGTGCCAGAGACTGTCAGAGTGAGTTGCATTTCCAGCGTGTGGTGACTGGGCTGGTCTCTCGCGCAGATATTACAAGTGACACGGAATTGCGGAACAGCGCCTTTGGGACGCTCGGCAGCTTTACTGTGGGAAAGGCCGCCCACGTCATCCATTTATTCAGTCGGTTTAGTGGCTGCCCGCGCTTTATTTGTTCATGTGAGCGGCGTGTGTGTCAATGGTCTGTGATGTCTGCATCAGGTTTGAGTCCTGCCCTCTGGCCGTTCTGACCAATGTATCCCCTTCCAGCACCTTCCCCCATCAGGCTAAGTCATTGACGTATCTCCCGCGCCCCCAGTCTGACAACCCCAGCCCCGTTCATCTCTCTGATCGCAGGCGAGTCACTCCGTCTTCCTGTGCTTTCATCTGAACGTGGGTCTGCCGCTTGCCAGCTGTGTGACCCGGGGCTAGCTTATAGGTGGCAATGCCAACACCCCCTCTGAGTTTGCTTCCTTCTGATCGGAAGTGGTTCCCAATTCATGTCAATGGGAGATAAGAAAAAAAAACATTGTTACTGTTACTGAGTATTGCTGATTATCTCCACACCTTATCTGCCATCTCCCTGATTACCACAAATGTATTTCTGTTTGGAAACCCTATTACGGAACAAAATGTTATCCAAACATCTACAATTTTCTGCCCAAAATCAGACCATCTGTGACTTTGAGGTCGTCTTAAAAAGCAGGGGCCAAGTGAATGTCGTGCCCCAGTTATCATAAACCAATTTAAGAAAAGGCCTGCCTGATTGCACCCCCTCACTAACGAATCGTGGCTCCAGGTAGGACTTTTGTGATGGAGCTTTACTTGGACTGAGCAAGTCCAGCAATTTGCACTAACTAACGACTCCTTTTTACATCAAATGTGTGTACTAACATTTTTTCCTATTACATACACTGCCGCCACCACCACCAAACTCATGTACTATATTAAAAAATTAGGTTCTTAGGTCGCACTTGTCGCAGTCCAGCCTCTAAGTGCAGGAAGGAAGACCAAACCCATACTGCTCAGGCTTATCTTGCTTCCAAGACAAGCGCTTTGCCCTGAGCTATGCTCCCGACCACAAACAAACCTCTTGTTATTGAAAAAAATATATATAGTGTTTGCCAGTGCTCTCAAGTTTCCTGTGGCCATGCATGAGAGGACACCAAGTCCTATTTTTCCCCTTTGGATTCTGGGACTTGTAGTTTTTCTTTCCCATCTCAAATATATTTGTTTATTTATTTTTGCATTTGTTGAAGCACACTGAACCCTTGGGTATATAGATGCTAGTTAAATTGTGAGACAAAAAACACAGACTGCAGAGAACTCAAGAAACAAAACGTGAAACACTGAGGGGTGTCATGGTGTCTTAAAGTCTTGGTTCGAGTTGCAGGGGGAGCAGGAGGGGAGAAAATCTGATTGTCTTAGTCTGGGCGAAAAAGGAAAGTTTTTAGGTTTCCAGTAAGAGGGTTCCTTTCTCAAGGTGATGGGGAGATTGTTCCAGATCTTAGCGGCTATGACGGGGAAGCCCTGTCCTCCTGTAATCTTTCTGGTAAAGGTGGGCACTCTGAGGAGATGGCTGTTGGTGGATCTTAGAGGGCCAGGGGGATGTATTTCTCCACCCGGCGTGATAGGCAGGCCAGGACAGGGTTCGTGGTGCACCTGTGTGCAATGGAGAGGGTCTTGAATTTAATCAGTTCACGGATCGGGAGCCAATGGGTGTCTTTCCTGACCTTTGTGACATAGTCGTGCTTGGACACACCTAGGACTCCTCAGAGGGCATTGCTTTGGATGGTTTGCAGCTTGCACAAGTTACATTCAGAGGTTCCTGCAAAGAGAGTGTTACAGTGATCCAGTTTGGCTCTTGTGATGGCCCTGGCTATGGTGAGTTGGTTGGTTGCGGTGCAGAATGGCTTGCTGGCATTCAGTAGTTTTGCGGTGTAGGCAGTGGAGGAGGCAATGGTGTTGACCTGGCGAGAGAGCTCAAGGGTGACATATAGGTAGACGACCAGGGTTTTGGCAGCAGATGATGTTTCGATCCGGTTGCCGTCAATGTCAATTGCTTTGTAAGTTGGGTCTATGTTGCAAAAGGTGGAGTGAGAGCCTACAATGAGGATCTCAGTTTTGTCGTCATTGAGGCATAACTAGTGGGTTATCATCCAGTTTTGGACAATGTCATAAACTGAGTTGGTGGTTGCAGCGTCAAGATGGTAGGAGCCAGAGAGAGGGAGGCGGATTTGGGTGTTGTTGAAATAATTCATGTAGGATATGCGGAGGGCATCCAGATGATCAAAAAGGGGTTTGGTATAAATGTTATACAGGGTTGGGGAGATGCAGGACCCTTGGTGCACTGCAGAGGTTACTGGTGTCGGTGAGGCAGCATGGTTGTCCATAAAGACACTGGAGGATCTGTCTGCTAGAAAGGATCTGATCCAGTCTGTTGCTGATGGGGAGAAGTTTGCTGTTGTGATGAGATGGTTGCAGAGTGTTTTGTGGTCGACAAAGTAAAATACTGCTGATTGGTCCAGCATGAGGAGCAGGGGGAGTTTGCCTGAGTCTTTGATATCATCTGTTTTTTCAGGTCCACTAAGGCGGTTTCGATTCCGTGCCTTGGTTGGAAGCCTGGTTGGCAGATACCCAGGATGTGGTTGTCCTTGAGGTATTGTTTGACCTGCACATATGCTGCTCGGTCGTGGATTTTAAGGATAGAAGGTTACGGTGGTGATGGGACTGTAATAAGTGGGGATGATGGGGTCAAGGGAGGTTTTTTTTAGAAGCTGGAGGATCAAAGCTTCTTTCAGGGCAGTTGGCACTGTTTTTTTTTCAAAGGAGTTGATGATAGATGTGATGATAGGAGTTAGTGTTTTCGATGATAGGGGCCAGACAGGAATCTCCTTTGCATCAGGGGGGCTTGAGGCATTTGATTATATTTATCTATCATCAACTCCTCCTTCGCAACAAAAAGAAAGAATCACCAGAGTAACATCCTCCAGACCTATTAGGACTCACCACTCCAACCAGCTTAAAATCCCCACCATCAAAAGGGCCAAAGCAGGAGCGACTTGCTTCACGTTCCTTGTCCACAAGCACTGGAACGCCCTCGCCACTAGCCGTCGAAAATGAAACATCCTATCTACCATTGCAAAAAATCTCTCAAAACCAAGCTCTTCAACTAGCCCACCTAGTACTCGCTGCCTACTCACCCTGCATCCTTGAGGATTTCTCTAGCCGCCTCTATTCATTGTTTTTTAACCCAAGCTGTTTGCCTGAAGGACGGGACGTTCTCCTTTGCCCCCGTTTCTGTCTTTGAATTGCTCACCTGTCTGGCAAAAGGTTCAATGTAATCAAGAACCACAGACAGGTGCTCCTGTCTTTTGCATTGTAACTAAGTAAGTACTACCGTAACAGCGCCACGATGCCCCAGGGCCGCTTGTACGCTTTATAAATTCAAGTAAATAAATAGATAAATCTGACTTTGAGTTTCGATACCGGGAGGAAGTCAAATTGGGAGATGGGTCGGGTGGTAGGAGGAGTGAAGGGCGTGGAGGTGGCTGGTGGCGTTTTGGCAAGAATGGCC
Source organism: Ambystoma mexicanum (assembly GCF_040938575.1). Lineage (NCBI taxonomy): Eukaryota > Metazoa > Chordata > Amphibia > Caudata > Ambystomatidae > Ambystoma > Ambystoma mexicanum. Next base: position 1,345,177,791 of record NC_090921.1, read on the forward strand.
AGTAGCTTGCTGCAGATTTTTATCTTGAGGGAGTTGATTTACCCCATGAGGCCTTTGTGCTCTAGCACCTTGAAGCATCTTTTGTGCTAGATGAAATTACAAGAATGATCTCAGACCAAATAATTGGATAGACTCAATGAATATGGCAAAGTACTACTTTATTATTAATTTAATAAAGCAGGGCAAACTGGCAGACATCAGACTGATGCATGCACACTCACACATCAGTTTGGTTACATAGAGGTCTTATAGCTAAATATGCATCATCTATGAGGTCATTCTACGTGGCAATGTACAAAACCTATCAAGGGAAGGGATTGGTTAATGGGAACATATCTATTATAGAACATAAAAGGATTAGTACATCATCAGTACAAGCCAAAGCCTTCCTTTTGTAGTTGACCTTGTTGCCTGTTAGTTTAAGGCTCTAATGAATAGCCTTTGTTTTCGACCTCTGAGTCACGTTTGAAGACACCAAGAATTTGTCAATTTCAGCCTCCTATTTACTGCTATTTGATTTAATTAAGCAGGGTGCTGTTGCTCCTCTTGGCCTCTAGAGACTTGCTCACTCAGTGTCACATGAACTTTGTATATGTTTAATTGAACAGCAGTTTGGCTCTCACAGATGTTTTCTTCTTCTTCCATCTATGAAGAATGTCCCACATTCAGAGCTTATCCACGTACTCCCTTTGTGCACTGTGCTTATCCTTTAAAAAATAGTATCCTTAACTCTGGGCCAACCTTCCCTCATCATCAGCTCTGCACACAGAGCTTTTCTTCTGCATCTCCTGATTCTACAGCCTTGGCCTGTCTGTGAAGTAGCTTGGTTAAGTCCAATATGAGCCAGCGTCCATTTTCCTACTATGGCCATCCTTCCCACGTTATATATTCCTCTACAGCAAACTTCTATATGTTTTCTTTCTGCCTTGTGTTACTGCGTATTTACACTTATTGGTCAGTCAGTTGCTTCATCTTCTTTAGATTCATGATTACTTTAGCTTGAGGTACATGTTACTCTTAGTGCTTCAGTTACATCATTACTTATAAGTATTTTCATATCGTTTCAGCATAGGTTCATATCTCTTCTTTATGACATCACCTTGTCTTCATCAGATTTCACTTGAACGTACATCATAAGATTCATTGACACATTCGTACATCTTGGCAGGCCACATCCTTCCATATAGCATTCTTCCAATGCGACATCCTTCCACACTTTCAGTTGAGGATACTTTCTGTATGGCTGTCTGAGGGCATACCGTCTCTCTTACACTCGATGTGGTATGGGAACAATGCAGGGGGTCCAATTTATTGCTTTTCTCCGACTGTTCCAATATGATGGCGGTGAGGGGGCGGGAACTGACTGGATAACGTCTACCTGCTCCTCTACAGCTTCTTGTACCATGGTACAACAGGTGTCATCTATGATGAGGTTTGAGGGGGGAGACTAGCTAGAGTTTGCGTAAAATTGTAAAGAGTTTGCAGGTTTTGGATTGTGCATTGTTTATTCTGGCATTGTAGCTGCTGGCTTTGGCGGTGTGATTTGCTCTTTTGTAGTCTTGGTCTAGGGAGGTATACTAGGCATTAGATGCTGTAGAAGGTTCTTTTCTCCATGCCGTTTTGGCAGTGTGTTTCTTGGTGCGGTGGCTAGATCGGGGTGAACCAGGAGCTATTTTTTAAAGCTTGCTTGGCTTTGCACTATTTTTAGTGACGCTAGAGTGTCAACCGTAAGAGCAATGGTGTCGTTGTACAGTTAGACCAGGGACTCTGGGTTCGGGTCCATGTTTGATGGGACTGTGAGGGCTTGGTGGAGGGGTGTGAGGCGGTCCTTGTTCAGGTTTTTGATGCAGCGGGCTAAGGCTTCAGGTTTAATTGAATTACAAGAGCTGGTCCTCTTATTATTGGGGATGTCGAATGTGATGTGGTGGACAGAACACAAGCAGGTTGTGGTGGTGTGGCGAATCAGGTTGCAATTTAGGCCGGCAATCCAATCAAGGGTGCAGCCCTGGATGTGGGTAGGTTCAGTGGTTCGCAGAGCAGGGCCAGTGTAGTTGAGGGCTGTGGCTAGGCTTTTAGCGTGTGGGTCTGTGGGGTCATTGAGGCCAAGATTGAGGTCTCCCAGGATTTGGATTTTTTAACTGGTCTTGATGGTGGGATTAATGATAAGCAAGAGGTCTTCCTCAAAGGATGAGATTGGGCCTGTTGGTCAATAGCTGAGGTGGAGATTATTGGTGGGTGAGAGGGTGAGTTTAGTGGACAGCATTTTGCAGTTTGGGATTAGCTGGAGTTGGTGAGCCTGATGGTGATGGTATTTTTGTAGGTAAGAGCGACTCTGCCGCCTCTGCTGTGGGGTCTGTCATTGCACATGATGGCGGATCCTGGGGGTATAGTGATGGATAGAGCAGGGCCTGTTGCCGGGTGGATACATTTTTCGGATATGGCAAGTAGGTCGAGATCATTGAAGGTGAGGAGGTCGTGAATATCGGGGCATGCACAGAGACTGATCAAGCCTTGGTCAGGGCACATTTGAGGGGCTTGTTGGGAGAAGCCACTGTGGGATTGAGGGGGTGAGTGGGTGCAGTGTTTTGGGGGTGGGGGTTAGCAGAGAAGCTTGTTTCTGGCTTGGATGGAGGGTGGAGCTGGGGGTGCAGCATGGGTTGATTGTGGGTGTGGGGGCTTCTGGTGCACAGCTGGAGGCACCGACTCCTGATAGGTATCGGGGGAGGTAGGCAGGTGGGAGCAATGACATCTGTAGATTTAGAGGCTGGTGTTTCTCAGTGAGTGGTGGGCCTGGGTCGAAGCGCAGCTCATGGTACAAGATGTGGGGCCTAGGTGCAAGAGGCGTGATTACCCTTACCTAATGCAATGGGTAGTGGGTCTGGGTGGGAGTTGGGGTGCAGCTCGGGGTACGAGATGCGGGGCCTTGGTGCAGGTGGAAGGATTGCTCTTGCCTAATGCAGCGGGCAGGAGTTGGGTGCAGCTTGGTGTATGAAATGCAGGGCCTAGATGCAAGTGGTGCGATTGCGCTTACCTAATGCAGTGGGGTGGGAGTTGGGGCACAGCTCAGGGTACAAGAAGTGGTGCCTAGGTGCATGTGGCACAAATGCACATACCTGATGGGATGGGATATTGGGTCACCATATCACAGCCCCTAACAACTGCGGTACAGACACAGCAACCTTTGCCTGCTCAGACTCCGCTTGTCTGGGCTTCGGTACTTGGAAGCTATGTAGTCCTTGCTGGAAGTTGTGCCTGCGTGGCGGAAGTGTACGTCCGATGGACGGTCGAGTAGAGTCTTGGCACCTGTGGCGCACAACACTGCTGCCTTTGCCTGCACAGGCTTTGCCTGTGTCAGCTTCAGTACCTGGAAGATATGTAGTCCTTGCTGAAAGTTGCGGCTGCGTGGCAGAAATGTAGACCCGAAGGATGGTCGAGCAGATTATTGTGCACAACACTGCAACCTTTGCCTTCACAGGCTTTGCCTGTGTGGGCTTTGCCTGTGTGGGCTTCGGTACCTGGAAGATATGTAGTCCTTGCCGGAAGGTACGCCTGCATGGCTGAAGTGTGGGCCTGATGAGCAGGGTTAGCAGAGAAGCTTGTTTCTGGCTTGGATGGAGGGTGGAGCTGGGGGTGCAGCATGGGTTGATTGTGGGTGTGGGGGCTTCTGGTGCACAGCTGGAGGCACCGACTCCTGATAGGTATCGGGGGAGGTAGGCAGGTGGGAGCAATGACATCTGTAGATTTAGAGGCTGGTGTTTCTCAGTGAGTGGTGGGCCTGGGTCGAAGCGCAGCTCATGGTACAAGATGTGGGGCCTAGGTGCAAGAGGCGTGATTACGCTTACCTAATGCAATGGGTAGTGGGTCTGGGTGGGAGTTGGGGTGCAGCTCGGGGTACGAGATGCGGGGCCTTGGTGCAGGTGGAAGGATTGCTCTTGCCTAATGCAGCGGGCAGGAGTTGGGTGCAGCTTGGTGTATGAAATGCAGGGCCTAGATGCAAGTGGTGCGATTGCGCTTACCTAATGCAGTGGGGTGGGAGTTGGGGCACAGCTCAGGGTACAAGAAGTGGTGCCTAGGTGCATGTGGCACAAATGCACATACCTGATGGGATGGGATATTGGGTCACCATATCACAGCCCCTAACAACTGCGGTACAGACACAGCAACCTTTGCCTGCTCAGACTCCGCTTGTCTGGGCTTCGGTACTTGGAAGCTATGTAGTCCTTGCTGGAAGTTGTGCCTGCGTGGCGGAAGTGTACGTCCGATGGACGGTCGAGTAGAGTCTTGGCACCTGTGGCGCACAACACTGCTGCCTTTGCCTGCACAGGCTTTGCCTGTGTCAGCTTCAGTACCTGGAAGATATGTAGTCCTTGCTGAAAGTTGCGGCTGCGTGGCAGAAATGTAGACCCGAAGGATGGTCGAGCAGATTATTGTGCACAACACTGCAACCTTTGCCTTCACAGGCTTTGCCTGTGTGGGCTTTGCCTGTGTGGGCTTCGGTACCTGGAAGATATGTAGTCCTTGCCGGAAGGTACGCCTGCATGGCTGAAGTGTGGGCCTGATGAGCAGGGTCTCACGCACCTGCAGCTCACACCACTGCAGCCTTTGCCTGCTTGGGCTGTTGCTAGGACAACTACAAGTCACAGATTTACAAACAAAACCAGGACTAGCTGTCCTCTCATGCATGGCCACCGGACATATGAGAGCTTTATATCTAGACCTTTTCAAAGCACAGTAGCATGCGTCTCTTTCACATTACTCCCTGTCCCTAAAGTTCAGCTGAAATTCGAAGTCCTTTCTATTAAGAAGGTACTAGACTGTGGTTTGCCTGCGTCAGAAAGTCTCCAAAGGAGACCTGATGCTTTAATCAGGAACCACAGAGAGATCCATTAGCCAAAGGGACCCTTTCATCCACAACAGACAGGAAGATGGGTGGGACTTGGTATTACATGTTTTCACCCCTTTACCTTTTCTGTTGCAATGCACTCTTGTTATGACCTCATGCATACAGGAGATTGTTGGTGGGGACCCAGGCTTGGTTAATTATGGTAGGCTTAGCCTACACCAATCCCTGTGGTCCATTTGGATTTAAAAGAGGTCTGAGCCCCTCTTTTGGAAGATCATCTGAAGACATTTCAAGGAGTAACAAGATGAACTCAGCATTGGACCCTGGCTGAAGGTGTAATCTGCTTTACATCTTCCGCCAGCAAAGGAAGGACAGGTCCTCAAGAAGGAAGCAAGATCCCTCCCCTAAACATCTCTCAGGGAACAGAGGGAAATACTGAATCCAGAGGCCCCTACAGCAGATCCAGAACTGGTACCCAGCCAGCACACAGTGTGCCCTTCTAGGCTCTGAAGCAAGCTTCCTAAGTGGGAAGTGCCAGAGATTCTCTGTACCAAAAACCAAGGATAAGGCGGCTGCCTGCAACACATTCCACAGCTTTGAGCCGTCCACCTGAAAGGACGACACGAGCCCAGTGAAGAAGCTAGTAGAAGTTCATCGACAATCATCTACCAACATCTGCCTTAAAGGAGGACATTTTTGAGCCAGTCGAGCCCCTAAAGCTGCAACTGACTGCACCGCTGACTGTTGTAATGCTTCTGTCACTAAAGCTGTCCTAGATGCCTCAACCAGTCCTTCAGAACCGCCAACCAGCACCGAGACAATGATTCCTGACCATGAGCTGACATTTAGACCAGCCTGCAGGTGTCATTCCATCTTCGTTCACCGAACTGCCTGCCGTCTAATACCCGCAGCTGTCCCCATCTCAAACTCTGTCTCAGGAGCTGCAAAGTTCCCTGAAACCGACTTGACCCTGTCGAGCACCAAGAACTCCTACAGCACAAATACATTGTGGTTCTGTCCCCTGATCCTTCTTCGAAGGCCCCTAGTGACATTTTGTGACTCATTTCTCCCTTTGTGCTGAAACCAAGTATCCTTGAACTGTTGTGATTATTTACCACACCGACTACCCTCCTGTCAGTATCCAGAGAGCACTCCTTTTTCTTCTTTGAAACTGTCTGTCCTCTGCATTCCTTTACAGGGCGTGTGGTATTTCGTAGTGTGCTAGAACTGTCTGTTGTAATAATAATAAAGTAGATATTTGTATACAACCTTGACTGGGCACAGTCCTTTTTATAATTGGGTAATAATTGTATTTTCGCTGTGTTGCAACTAACCAAGATGCTCGATATTTCGGAGATAAGCCTGCCGTTCTGTACACGTTACCAAAATTGGACAATGAGGTTTAGAATGTGCTTGTGTTTCCAATCTGTTCGGATCCCTTCTAGTGTACTAGAGGTGGGGGCTAAATGATGGTTTAGAAACCGATATTCATCCCTGGACCACTGGTGCCCTGGAAGTTGATTCGTCACACATGCCATGCAATACCATATGTTATCCTTGACTCAGTCAGAGACAGCAGGCAGCCCAAGATGGCGAAGGAGATCTGCCACGTGGCGTTGCTGGCAGTAACCGAGGTATGACTGCTAGTATACAGTGATTGTTGAATTGACTAAGTGCAATATATTTCTATCAAAAAACATTCTACATAGTATTGATTATCTGGTGAGGTGGCAAAGCCAGAGATTTTGTTTGTTGGTTTGGGTGGTTTCTGAAGCAGGAGCATTGGTGAGTTTTATGTAACCCTCTGCAGTGCACTGTTACTGCCAGTTTATTTAGCTGCTGGTAATATGACAGGGAAATATGAATTCTACTAGTAGCATCTTTATTTGGGTGTAATTTATTTATTTGAATGTATTGCCGGCTAATCCCAAAGGACTTTCCAAAAATGACAAGAAAGGCACTAGCAAATAATACATGAGAAATAAAAAGCAACTGACATGGTGCTAGATTTCTTTCTAAAAGCGAGAGGAAGGGGTGGCAGCTAGAAGATGAGGTTTCAAAGAAGAAGGGAAAGAAGCAAGACTTGGGCCAGAACACAAAGGGGGAAGAGGGACATTCCGTAGTTTAGGAGCCAGAAGAGAACATGAACAAGAACTTGACTGAGCGCGCTGACGGGAAAGAGATGAAGAACAAAGGGCGATTAGGAGAGCAAACAGAGAAAAGAGAGGAAACATAAGAGGGAGCGATGCCATGAACACATTTAAAACAATGCATAAATGGTGACAATAAAAAGGGGCCAACAAAAAGCTGCAAGAAAGGGAGACTTATGAGAACAATGAGGGGCAGGCGTAGATGGCGAATAGCAGAATAAAAAATTGAAAGAAGCAAAGAAAGCGCCAAGGCATGAAGGACCAAACAGAGTGAGGAGTATTAGTCAAGGCAGAAGAAAACAGACTAAGAACAAAAAACAGATTCTTATTTGCATAAAAAGTAAGTAAACAGTGATTTTTACAGATGGTGTAAAGTTGAACATGCCAAGTGTCAGCAAGAGAAGAAGTGTGATTAGCAAAGGAAATTGAACTAGAAACAATTATGCCAAGTTGAAGGCAGAAGGAGAGAGGGTAATAAAGTGAAGAAGAAAATGAATAGGAATGGGTGCTCCTTCATGATGGGACACCCCAGGAAGGAATAGGATTGTAATCTGAAATGGATTGAGGTGAAGAGAGTGGATACGCATCCAGAGCTTGATAGCAGAGGGACAGAGATGAAGTTGAACAGCACAGATAGGAAAATAGGGAAACACGTGGGAGTCCACAGAATACAAGTGGCAATTTAAGCTAAAGAAAAGAATAGCTGAAGAGAGGGCAACGGTGTATAGAACGAATAGAAAAAGGTCAGGGACTGAGCCTTTTGGGGTACCAGAACATAAAGGGAGAGGGCAGGGAAAGTTGCCAGCCATGAAACAGAATAGGATAATTTTGAGCCAGGGCAAGAAAATCAGGACAGAGCTGATGCAGAAATACCAAGCGTTGAAAGAGAGGAAAAAAGAATAGAAAATAGAATGATCCATCTTTTTTAATTTTTTTATTGGCCCTCATTACGACCCTGGCGGAAAGGGGAAAACGATGGCGGAAATGCAATACCGCCATCGAAAAGCGCTCGGTGCGACTATGACCCGTCACCGCAAAGTACGAAGCCATTAGCGACACCGTAGTGAACGCCAACGCTAACTGCACTAAGCACGCGCGCGCGCACCATGCCAAACCGCAAACACCACCATGGTGCAACGGTACGGCAATTCCGACCCTAGCGGACATGTACCTAACGCCATCAGGCATGGCGGAATGGACCATTCCGCCATGGCTAGAAATACGGCATCGTGAACCAACCGTAAATGGCCCACTGAGTGCCTGTACTCCACTCCCTGGCCACATTGCACAACTCCTGGCAGGCGCAATGTACTCACACCATGCAACCAGTGAAATCTACAATTCACCCATGCATGCCAACGTAGAAATGCATGCAGGTGTTCGAAGCGCCCCGTGAGTGGGCATCCATGTACGGCATTTCACCATAGCCGTACTGATGCAGCACAGGCATGTGAAGGTACAAGACATCAAAATGGAAATCAAGAACACATGACACAAAACAACAGTAGTCCCCCATCGCTTGCCACCAGCGCAAGGCAACATCCAAAACAGCATCCTGAGGGGGATTGCACCAGACCTGTACTCTTGCCAGTAAACAAACCAACCATCAGCAGAAGCATGTACCACACAAGTTGGCAGAGTGACTGAGCAGCCAGGCACATCCCAAGAGGGGCCGATGGGAGCTGCAGGGCACAGATGGCATGAATACAGAAGCTATTCCAATGGACATGACCCCAGTCCCCCTCCAACAAACGCACGCAAACACAGGCACCTGTGACCAGCCACATTCTGAACATCCCATCATACCATCAATCGACCTGGCTGACAGGCACCAGTCGGCCAAAAGCCAATCCCCCGCCCCTGAACAGCACATCATGTAAACAGTCACAATGGCAGCCCCTATCCGTGACCACACTGTGCTACGTAGGCAAAAGCGGCCAGTACTGTACCACACAACTCAACTCAGAAGGCGGAACACAATGCAGATCATCTCGCAATACATACCGCCACAAATCGAAAATCGCCACATCACCTGCAAAGAATAACGCAACACGCCAAATATCGGAATACAATTTAAATGCACATCCAAATGACAAAGGCCTCACAGCAATTTGTAAAATAACACCAAAACATCCATCATCACCGAGGGCTGCATCTGCAATAATTGACCAGCTTCCACTTGTGTGACGCCCTGTACCATCATGGCACACAGGGCCAACATCAACGTTCCAAAAGGCAACATGGAAGCGGCAAGAACCGCAGGTCCGTCCCATGAGGCAGGCACTAGTCCAGCTGAAAGGCCGAAATGTTGCACCTAGCCACCAGAACAGCGTAAGGGCATGTGGCCCATTGGCGATCGTCCCATAAGATCGTAATGCTGCTCCACTGATTCACCCGAAGCTGCAGGTGTCGAGAGTAAAAACCATCTGGAGGAGTGGCGTACAGATGGCATCTGCAATAGGGCAGGAGATACCTGTCACCAAAATGAAACACAAATTAACCGATTGCACTACATGACACATGATGCATCACTATCTTCATTCAACACACCAAATCCACACCCATATGCATGCTAGGCCACTCCAAAGGAATATACACACCCCTAAATCAGTATCGATACATAACGAAACCAATCGAGGTTAATACACCATTGGCAACGTCGGTTACTGTGCATGCGTCCGTCAAGATAGAACCCATGACATGGGATTAGTAACGTGCCTAGACACAAGTGTATGAAGGCGCGTCGAGACAGGGAGGATCCGACAAGGGCAGATAGACGTAAGTCCCACTATGGCAGCCTTGCATCACATAGCGCAGGGGAAGGGGATTGAATCAAAAAACACATGTACATGGCAGACCCTAAATGGAATCATCTGTCCATGCATCCATTCATCATTCCCTCATCCCGCAATGAAAACGCATGAACATTCACTCACATAATATGTGAAACTTCCATCGCGTCTGTGCGTAATGCAGTCTGCAAAAACCACTGTGCTCCTGGCCGGATCTGTAGTGTCGTGAAGCTAGATGGACTTGGGAACGTCCTGCCTTATCGTCCACTACGCTATTGCGCATCCCATTCAATTCATGTCATTCATTGCTTGCTCGTTATGGGCCCTGTCCCAAGGACATTCAACAATAGAACGTTACATTTCCAGGCAGACCTGTGGGCGTCTCCTCACCGCTACTTCGCAACCAAAAATCCTGGCCTTCGAATTCCTCACTTGCAACATTACGTCGAAAAGGCTTCTGTGAACGCTTGCATTCACAATTACATCAATGTAGTGCGGCTGTGTGTCATAATGCTAACTGGCTGCAATCACAAATGGGACGCCACGCCCGTCGGTGAAGTACGATACTGTGCTGCATGAGGGTCGGCCATCGATCGAGCCCTACATACCACTGACTCTTCACAGGTATGTAAGCGGCTGCAATCATAGCATGTGTAACAATGGGAGCATAGCATGAAAATCAGTCAAAGTACATCACACTGCCATCGGGATTTGATACATGATTCCAACCCCAAGATGCCATGCGGCCAAATGCAGCCTTACGTGCGGGACGTGCTCGGCCAGAAGGGATTGCATCTGCCACAGATTCATTCAATCAGCACAGGTGGAGGCCATACAGGCCGACAGCACATATATAGCAGACCCAAACCCCTCCCACAACCACTCCCACTCCAAAATGCTACCGGCAGGACTAGCGATGTTGGGCCTGGGGCACCAGATAGCACTGCAAGTGCTACAACTACAAGAAGACGACGAACAACAACAGGTACAACAACCGGGCGCACAGGGGAGACGGAGGAGAAGGAGGAGGAGGAGGGCAAGGCAGGGTCAGCAAGGCCCACAAGCACTGCCACTACCACCACGCAGGCGGCCCGCAATCCCACGCCTCCGAGCTGATCCGTTCAACCTCACTGCTGAGCAGATCCACACCCTCTACCGTTTGGACCGGGACACCATAATCGCCATTGTGGACATGACACATGCTGACCTCGTGAGCATGATAGATAGCCCAACCGCCATCCCACCCCTACTGAAGGTGGTGTCTGTACTCCACTTCCTGGCCACAGGCACCTACCAGCACACAGTGGGACAGTTGCATGGCATTTCACAGCCACTGTTCTCACGGACACTCTCCCAAGTGCACGATGCCCTCCTGAAGCACGCCGACGACCACATCACACTACCACGCACGTACCAGGAGATTACCAACGCAAAGGTGGGATTCCATGCACTTGGCGGCATCCCGGGTTGCATTGGTGCCATCGACTGCACCCATGTTGAATTGGTTGTCCCACATGCCATGGAGGTCCAGTACCGCAACCGGAAACAATTTCATTCAATCAATGTGCAAATGGTGTGTGACTCCAACAAGATCTTTACGCATTGTTGTGCCAGATTTCCAGGATCTACCCATGATTCTATGGTCCTGAGGAACACAAGAATACCACGCTACATGGAGCGACACGCAGGGCACAGATCCTGGCTACTCGGTGAGTCTCATTCCATGCATGACATCGTGGCCCATTTGATGCGTCAATGACCTTGCAGGAGGGGGGGGGGGCTACTTAGCACTATCATTCCACTGACACCCTTTATTCGTCCCATACAGGTGATGCCGGGTATCCACTGAAGAGATGGCTCCTTACACCAATCCGGAACCCACAGAACCAGCATGAGGAGGACTACAACCATGCCCACTCACGTAGCCGTGTGGTCATTGAACAGGCATTCGGCCTACTGAAGGCTCGTTTCCGCAGCCTCAGCAGGTCTGGCGGGGCACTCATGTACAGCCATGAGAGGGTTTCTAAGATGGTCATGGCATGTGTCATGCTGCACAACATGTGCATACGTAGGAATGTGCCCATGCCCCCTGACGCTGTACTGCATGCACCTGAAGATGATGATGATGAGGGTGGGGATGTGGAGGGACGCCAGGGAGTCCATGAGGCACAGGATGCACGTGCAATCCGACAGAGCATCATAGATGCATGCTTCTAGCAACCACGCATGGTGCCTATTACACGGAAAGGGGACCTGTGGCACTGTGTGTGTGTAGTACAGGCACATAGTGGACTGTACGCCTATGAAGGCCTCGTACGCAAATATCAATGTCCACACATGTCATTGGATGATAATGAAGTGCTGTATTGTTAATGTGATTTGATTCATACACCCTATGGACCCGCCACCCAGTGAAGCCCAACACACCCCCTCCACCCTACTTCCTCCCCCCCCAACACCAGTGTCCAGATATGCATGCTGCCCGTGGGTAGACGCTATTGCAAGCCCCCTCTACGGGTATCAGGGGCACCCCTGCCCGTATAGCGCAGGTTCCTGCCAGATCTGCGTTGGGGGCTGCCCTGGACGGAACTTGCCACGGATGACGTCTCTGCCTGCTCGCGTCCATGCATGTCTCTGAGGGTTTGTGAGAGCTCCGAGAGCACACGGCGCACAGCAGCAAGTTCAGCACAAACGTCTTTGGACGTCGCATGCAGTTCCCCCCTCAGGCTCTCGGTGCTTCTCTCCATTTGTGCTCTCAGGCTCTCGGTGCTTCTCTCCATTTCTCCCCTGAGGCTCTCACTACTTTTCTCTATTTGTGCCCTGAGTGTCTCGGTGGATGTTTCCATGGCTGCCCTGGAACCCCCGCATTCATTTGCATGGTCCTTGAGTAGCGTGGACGCTTCCTGCTGTTGCTCGATCAGCAGGTCGAGGGACTGTTGCCTCTGCTGGGCCATGGACATTTGCGGTGGTGTGACAGGGGGGCTGCTCAACACATGTTGCCTTGGCACAGGACTTGTGGGGGTTGGCCAGTCGTCGTCTTCAGGGTGCCCCTGCGTGGTTTCGTCATGGTGTAGGGGATGGAACATGCAGGGGGATTGGGAAAGGTCATGGATGGTACCTACGTCGCCAGCACTGTTTTCCGTGTCGGAGCATGCTGGCATGACAGCTGTGTCACCTATGGTGCTGCTACCACCAGAGGCAGTGCCATCAGATACGTTCTTTGGGGGGACCTGTGGTGCTGGGGTTGTGGACTTGCTGGCTGCTGGGGTGCCTGTTGCAGTCCCCTCCAGTGTGCTGGCACTTGATTCCTGCTGCTGCCGTGTCTTGATCCTTGCACCTGAGGTGGAGGCTCTTGGGACGTTGGTCCTGGCCCTCTTTGCAGGCGTGCTGGTAGGGGTGTCCTGCAGCTCGTCGTTGGTATCGGACCCTGTGGTGGAGTAAAGAGGGGCGAGCGTTAGTTATGGGTCTGTCGGATTTGGAATGGCAACGTGTCAAATGCATTGGGGTGGTACATGAGGCTGATATGGGACTGGGCCTTGGAGGTGGTCTCATTTTCGTGTGGATTGAGGATGCATTCATTTGGCTGCCTGCAGTTAGGGGGTGCATGCTGCACATGTAGGGGTTGTTTATGGCATCTTGATTAATTTGTTTATTCATTCTGACTTTTAGAGGGCGCTGTCAGGGCAAAGTATGTATTGCACTATGGGGTCACATGGTACTGCACATGTTCGTGGTTTGTGGATTTCGCATTGTTTCTCTTGGCAAACCTACCTGATTCTCCGGATGTCGGCACTCCTTTCTCCATCCCTCCGACTCCCTCTATGCTCTCCATTCCTATGGTGGAGGCGCAGATCTCCTCCCAGGGGGTCAACTTGATGGGCGACTCTGATCCCCCCCCGGTAGCTGTGGCGATGTTCCTGTTCGCAGAAAGTATGCTGCGTACGCGGATCCGCAGGTCGTCCCACCGCTTGCGACATTGCTGTGGCGTGCGGGGTGTTGTCCCCACCGCACTTACGCGCTGTGCCACAAGGGCCCATATGGCCTTCTTGTTGGCAAGGGCCGTCCTGGTCATTTGACTGGAGAAGACGACGGCGGCATTTTCCTGCAGGGTCTCGGTCAGCACGGTCAGTTCCTCTCGGGAGAAGTGGACCTGCCGCTTGCGATCACACGCTTTCTTGGCTACCTTTCCCATATTTATTTTTTGAACTGGGGTTGCTAACGGGTTGGGATGTGTGTCAGGGTCGGATTTTTAATGGTTGTGTTGGGATTCGGATTTTATAGTTGTGCGGCGTGCTGTTTCCCGTTCCGGCCACATGCTTTTACTTCCGTTTCCGTATATTTACGGTGCCCGTAATTTGCGGTGCCCGCTCATTACGGTGCCCGCTCATTACGGTGACCGCTAAGATGGGTGGCGGTATTGCACCTGGTGCAGCGTACGGCGGCGGTAAGGGCCGTTTTGGGGTCATTTCCGCCATCGCAGCCTTTCGGATTCCGCCATGGCGTAATGCTCGTGCCCGATGGGTCGTAATTAGCCGCACTTTGCTCCTTCGTGCAATGGCGGAAACGCTATTTACGCTGTTGCGGTCCGGTCAGTCAATTTCCGCAAGGGTCGTAATGAGGGCCATTGTATTTTATTGTGCATTTGCCAAAAATATGACATTTTATACAGTTTAGAGAATAAACCAAAAATCACATACATTACACAAAACATTTCCAATTTCTTATTCCATACCAAGGATAAAATAACATAGACAATAATAAAAATAATAAAAAAGATAAAAAAGGACAGATCATATGCAAAAGAATCATTCTACAGGATTAATGACATTATCATGTGTCTGCTAAGGGCCCAACATTCACAACACCCTTATTAGCAGTTCAATTAAGTTCCTTTAGCAGCGCGGCCACCTCCAGAGTGAGAAAGACTTCAGTTCCCGAGATCAGCCTTTTCCAAAACATATCCGAGCCAAGTGAGTGAAGGTCATGGACGAATCTTTGAAATTTTGATACTCTAAGCAGCCAGGTTCCTGAGCAATCAACCAGAACGTGACGAATAGTTTGTATAGCATATGCGTCACATTTATCACAGATGTTTGTCACATAAATGTCCCCATTCTGGATATGCAGGATTTCTTAAATTGGTAACAGATTGAGTCTTAATCTCAGGAAATCCATCTGTGCAGCTGAATCGGGAGATTTCCTTAGATATTTAGGAACACATGGGGGGTCATTCCGAGGTTGGAGGTAAGGAATTACCGGCACTGGTAAGGTTGCCGATGCCGGTAATCCCTTACCTCCGTATTCCGAGGTCCCTTTGCGGGTCCTTCATTACCTCCTGCTTTCAGCAGGAGTTAAGTACGGGACCCGCAAAGGTACTTCGGAGGTAATTACGGTACCGTCATTTACGGTGCCGTAATTACCTCCTTCCCCATTTCCATTGAGCCCTATGAGGCAGAAATGGGAATGGGGAAGGGCAAAAGGTGAATGGGGAATTAACGGTCCCTCCAACCCTGGAATGGACCGGTAATTACTCCATTGACCAGGCCGGATTTGAGACGGTTTCGGAGGCAACCATGGAGCTAATTACTCCATGGTTAGCTCCAAACCAGGAATGAGGCCCATGATCTAGGTTTGTGACTTATCACAGGTGATGAGGAGAGTTTACACAGTCTCATTTTATCTATGGTCCTAATCCAATCCATACAGTGAAGTGTTTCCTTTGTTTTCAATGGATTTGGGGTTAAAGTATTGATGTTAGTATCAGAAGCAGCCAACAGCTCATTGCATCTAAATCTCAGTTTATTCAGGAAAACATGGGTGGAGTTGTGTAAAGCTAAAGCCACCTGACCGTATAAAGAGGATTTTGGAGGGACCAAAATAAGCCTATAGGTTGACACCCACTTCCACTCCATCCATCCACCAAGAGAGAGAAGCACCAGCTCATACCTTAGACAGGAAATAGGAACACTATTTGGCAATGACAGGGCTTTTTTTCAGATTTTACTTTCTACCTTGCACCAGAATGATCCATCATGTCCAAAGCCACAGATATGTATGTCCAAAGTATAAAAAGAGGAATGCTTAGCGTGACGGCAGAAGTGAGACAATTAACCACAGTCACGTGTGCTGTTTCAGTAGAGTTGGCAGCACGAAAACCAGATTGTATTGAACGGGGGAGTGAATTACAATTTAGATAGAGAAATAATTGACAGTTGATGGCACTTTCAAGAAGTTTGAAGAGAAAATGAAGAGAGATGGAGTAATAATTTGTGACAAGGGAAAGGGTGTAGTCTAGTAATGAAGAAAATGTGCAGATATAAGGAGATGAGGGCAGATGGAACAGGGTTCAGAGGTTCAGCACTGGGGTTTGCACATTTGCACAGGAGACTAAGGGCCTCATTCGGAGTCGGCCTTTCTGGTAAACAAAATGGCAATATTCGTGGATAGCAGCACTTTACTTGCCTGTCCGAGTACGGGTTTGCCAGTGGGGTGCCTGCCTCACCTAAAGGCTGGAGATAAGGCAGGCGCCCTACCACCAATAAACGATGTCCTTACCGGCACCGGCTTTAGCACGAATAGTTCTTCAGGGTAACATTCTGGGTGCATATGGCTATTCTTTGTATGGTAAAATACAATCTGGGGGAGCCAATGACACTTCTTTGCCCTTATAACAAAAATAACTACCAACAAGATGGCCACCATGAAAATTGAGGTGGGGATCCTTTAGGCTCCCTTATTCTATTTTCATGGTGACTGAGTACTCAGCTGATGAGGGAGCAGAGGGAGCATCCAGCCTGGGCCACGTACCTGTGTGTTTTACTTTAAAAGCAGGGACACTGAGGACAAAACAGGTAGCAGGGGAAGGCCTGTGGGCAGCCAACAGCTTGCTCGGAATGCCAATAGATATTTTTTGGTAAAGCTTGATATCCACGCAACCTGATTGGTTGTGGCACCACCCTAAGTGCTAATGTGGGATGTAATTTCCCACTGACCAATGAGGCACATTACTGTAACATTGGGTGATGGCATCGCTGTGCACAATATTATAAAACAAAGGGGTGCCTGATTACAGTCCCAGGTCCTTCAGGCGTTATATAATAGTCAACAAAACAATTGGACCTATGGAACCGGGAATAGCCTCTCAACACATTTATTTATTTCATAAATACCAATAAATGCTCAATTTTCAATTTCTAAAAACTTTTATTCGCATATCAAATTCATATAAAATACTAGAACATTTCCACAGACAAGTATCTACAAGTTCCACTCATACTCAATCACTCCTACCATTCGTTCAATTTTTGCTTTTTCGTATCAAATTTTTTGACATGTAAATATAAATGGCCTCACACATGGACGGCCTCCGACCCTAACTCCACATTACACAAAAGTCCTCCATTCGATTATCTGATGGTTCCGTCTGTGTATTTCTAATTACACCGATGTATGTCTACACGTGTTTCGGTTGTCTTTTTCGGGACATCAACATTCATCGGCCCTTTGTTCATACAACCTTCTTCAGGCCAAAATGAGGGGAGTTTCCTTATTCCCATACGCATCGAGTAGGGTGAGTATCACCACCTAAAATACAATGTATAATATCAAAAAACACGCTAAAATCAGTTGAACTCAGTTTCATACATTCTCTGTTAAACATAGACTATTCCCACTGATTTGAACCACAATTAATGTGAAGATATGATTCTCAATAGTAATCATCATGACAATGTCTAAGGGTGACACACTTGTTTAGCCCCCCATTTCCATTCTTAATTGGATTAATTCTGTCTACATCTCGATATAGTAACCACCCTTATTTAGCCCCAACGAAGATGCAAACAAACATGTTGGAACACTACTTGTGGAGCATTGTACTTACTCAACTAGATTGTGTCTCCCTTTTCTGTATCACTACAGGATATTCAAAATCCTTCCTCAAGAGGGATTCTTCACAGCTCAGTCAGGAGGGACCTATAAATTCTCATTGGTCCCTGGAAAGAAGGAAAAGAGCACTTTCAGAGAGGGTTTGTCAGAGTCTCTTTTGTACATATATGTAAGCCAAAACGATACTTACAAAGGCTACGATCTCATAGTGCACCAATTCTTAACACGTCTTAATTCGCCAATGTGCACGTCGTACACCAATTCTTAACGAAAAGCCGATATCTCTTGCAGTTGTTATATCATTTGACACGGTCTGTTTGCCAAAAACGGATGAAAATATCTAAGTGAGTTTGTGTTCCTTTACATCGAACTGGTCGTAATTAGAGCTGTTCCCTACATCTCATGGTGGCCTTTCTAGTATACACCGCTACATGTACCTGAGCATTAAACATGATCTAATAAATCTAGTAGAAGCTATGTTCTACTCTGTACTTTCCCGCCAATTGGTTCTCTCTGTTGTTTGCAGGCGGCCATCCCCACTCACTTGCTTACCTTGCTTCTTATTTTCATGTCCAAACTACATGCCGTCTCGCTTTTCGACTTCCTCTGCCATTGTTTACCTAAGCGCAGCGTGGTTTTATTTGTACTTCCGTGTTGGTCACGATAGAAAGAGGACTGCTGTTAGTGTTCCAGTTGTCACCGTAATGGATGGACTACACTTTCATTTTAGTCGCGATAAAGAACGGACTGCCTTTACTAATTCATTTGTGAATATTGAGACACATTGAGAATTTCACCCTTCTTCCTGCTTCTTGCATTGGTTGTGCATTAACATATCTCAATGTTCTAGATATAGATCATATTTGAGCATATAGAGTGAAAAGAGATTCCCGCACATTCCACATCTATTTAATGTGTTATCAAAGCTCCCCATTCCACTGAAACATTCAGGCCATGTTTCACCGTATCTAAACGATATATCCATCGTTGTTCCAATTTGTGGAGCATAGTTGACATGTCCCTGCCTCTTTTCGGTGGTCTGATAGTCTGTAACACGAACCATCTCAGGTCGGTGTCTTTATGTTGTTTCAGACTAAAGTGGTCCACCAAGGGTTTTTCCGCTACTTTGTTCCAAATACAGCTACGGTGTTCCCCTATTCGCTGTCTCACCTCTCTGGTTGTTTTTCCCACATACAACAAACTGCAGGGGCATCTGATAATATAAATAGCGTTCTTTGTGTGACAGTTTGTGTGTGTTTTCATTTTCCATTTTATCGCCCCATGATTGAACTTGTGCCTGGTCTCGGTCAGCGGACAGGACACACAGTTGCCGCATTTATGATGGCCTGTAATTGGGGTTAGACCCCATTGGTTCAATATAGTTTGTTCCGAATTCGAATCTCTGTAAGTGTGCACTAGACGTTGTCTAAGATTTAGGTTCTTTTTAAAGGCAAACATGGGTTTCTTCGAGAGACTTCCTGCTTGTTTAATAAGATCCCAATTTCGGTTTACAATCTTTTTGATTTCATTGCTTACCGGATTAAAAGTAGTCACACACACTAATCTGTCTTGTTTCTTTTTTTCTTTTGATACCAAGCATTCTTCTCTATTTCTGTTCAGAGCCCTTTTCAGATTGTTCTTTACCAACTTGCGTGGATAGCCTCTTTCTAATAGCCTTCCTTTTAGATCCTCTGCATGTTTTTTGTATTCATCCTTATCGGTACAATTTCTCCGTACCCTTAAAAACTGACCATAAGGTAAATTCTGGCATAGCCCCACTGGGTGAAAGCTAGAGAAGTGGAGAAGTGTGTTTTTATCAGTTGCTTTCCGAAAGAGGGTAGTGACCAACTGCTGATGTGACTTCTTAATGAGTAGATCTAAAAAACGTACTTGATTTTTATGCCATTCCATCATGAATTTGATATGGTTGTCACGTGTTTAGCCACTGATGGAATTGGTTCAATGATTCCTCTGTGCCCCTCCATATTATGAACACATCATCGATGTATCTGTACCAAGCCCGAAGGCCTTGGCACAGATCACCTTGTTGTTTCAGATGGCTATGTTCACCCAAAATATATCTCTCTTCGTATTCCGCCATGAACAAATTTGCCACATCTGGCTCAAAGGTAGCCCCATGCTGACTCCCTTTCTTTGCTTAAAAAGGGTTTGCTTAAATAGAAAGAAGTTCTCGGTCATCGCAATCCTTGCACATTCTTGTATAAACTCAGTGGGTGGAGTATGTGGTTCTGGTCTTGTATTCAGAATTCTGCCCAACACCTCCAGGCATTCTGTCTGGGGGATGGAGGTGTAGAGTGACTCTACATCCATTGTGACTAGGATATCATTATCTTCTAGTACTAGGTTCTGAGTTATTCTTATCATATCCCCCAAGTCTTTCACGTAAAATGGCATTTTGCCTACAAAAGGTTTGAGAAAAAATTCTACATAAACAGAGAGTGGTTCCAATATTGAATCTATTGCCACAACTATAGGCCTCCCTGGTGGGTCTGACATCCTTTTGTGAATTTTGGGCAGAATATAAAAAGCCGCCTTTTTAGGGTGGCTTTTTCTGAGGAAACAACCCTCTTCACTGCTTATCCATGATTCCCTTTCTGCATGGTTGGTCAGGCTTTTGATTTCCTCTTCTAGTCTAGATGTGGGATCTAGAGCTAGCTTTAGGTAAGCATTTTCGTCGCTCAGCAGAAGTGTGCATTCTTTTTCGTAATTCTCTGTAGATAGAATGACTATCCCTCCCCCCTTGTCGGCGGGTTTGATCGTGATGTCTTTCCGATCACACAATATTTTCAGGGCCTCTCTTTCGTTTTTGTTCAGGTTATCTGGGGTATATTTCTTTCTCTGGATCGCCTTCAGAACTTCTTTTGTTACCCGATTTTCGAAGGTTTCAATCTCCGGTGGACAAGCGTATGGAGGTGGATTAAACCTCGATTTTATTTTCAGTCCTGTCACGTTGGGGACATCTTCTACTGTATTGGCTGATTGATTGTCTTTCTTTTGATTAGGCAGAAAAATCGCAAAATAGTGTTTGAGTCTAATATTCCGGAAAAATCTGTGTAGTTCCACTTCTGTGTCAAAACAGTCTGCTCTCGTTGCCGGTACGAAGGACAGACCCCTTGACAAAAGGATAAGTTCTACTTCATTTAGAGCGTCAGTGGATAAGTTAAAAACAGGGATTTGTTCTTGGCTTATTGGTTCATGTACCACTGCCTGGTACGCATTCCTGGGCCCTGTCTTGGGCGTCCTCGTTGGTGGCCCCTGGGAAAACCCTGTTGGTTTGAGGGCCCTCCTCTGCCTCCTGTATTAGTACCCATGGTTCCTCCCTGGTTGCTAAGGGAGGGATCAGAACTACTTGAGGACCACGAAGTGTTGGAAAACGACACATATCTATTGTTCCTTCTATTGGATTGTGTTTTGGCAAGATCTGCGAAGAACCCCTCTCTCAAATATGGGTAGGTTCTTTCTTCCTTATAATTGGACACATCTTTTTTTAATTTTATAATTTTTCGGTCCAGATTAAGTTGTTTCAATTTCTTTATTTCTGCTTCTAGATCGTCCAACAGTTTTTTTGCATCTTTGATATTTTTTTGTCTAGAAACATTTTCTCCAGTTCTGCCAATTCGTCTCCCTGTTTTTTTGCCTCTTCTTCTGCAGTTTCCACAATTAGAAGAATCCAATCCCGCGAACATCTGTTCCCAACCCCACTAAAATTCTTCTGAAATTTGGGGTTGTCCACAAATATTCGCGGGATGTTTCTAACCTGTAGTCCATCGGGAATAATCCCCGCCTTAAGATATTCAAGCATGAACTTCCCATGTAGGTCCGTTCGTGTTAATTTCGTCATTTTCTGGTTGATTTTTTCTAAATCATCAACTCCACTGTTATTTGTAGCTACTGGTGTTGTATCACCTAGTAACGCCGGAACACCTAGCATTCTCTTGTAGTGCTTGTCTGTGAAGGAGAAGAGATGGACTCCCTCCATATTTGTATTGATTCAATCAATTAATCTCTTATTGCCCCTACAGCCACGGGCTGTACCACAATATTATAAAACAAAGGGGTGCCTGATTACAGTCCCAGGTCCTTCAGGCGTTATATAATAGTCAACAAAACAATTGGACCTATGGAACCGGGAATAGCCTCTCAACACATTTATTTATTTTTACAATTGGACCTATTTTAGGTGGTGATACTCACCCTACTCGATGCGTATGGGAATAAGGAAACTCCTATAATTTTGTCCTCAAGAAGGTTGTATGAACAAAGTGCCGATGAATGTTGATGTCCCGAAAAAGGCAACCGAAACACGTGTGGACATACGTCAGTGTAATTAGAAATACACAGACGGAACCATCAGATAATCGAATGGAGGACTTTTGTGTAATGTGGAGTTAGGGTCGGAGGCCGTCTATATGTGAGGCCATTTATATTTACATGTCAAAAAATTTGATACGAAAAAGCAAAAATTGAACTAATGGTAGGAGTGATTGAGTATGAGTGGAACTTGTAGATACTTGTCTGTGGAAATGTTTTAGTATATTATATGAATTTGATATGCGAATAAAAGTTTTTAGAAATTGAAAATTGAGCATTTATTGGTATTTATGAAATAAATAAATGTGTTGAGAGGCTATTCCCGGTTCCATAGGTCCAATTGTTTTGTTGACTATCGCTGTGCACAAGGCAGAATTTTGCAATAAAACATGGGAGATGAAATGCTCAAAGAGTAACGTAATATGAACAGTATTTTACGTTTTTATTAAAACCTGTGTATATTTGTACTTTTATTGGGGATATTATGGGAGCATGGGAACATTCACGATGGGTTTGTGGCAAAGTTTGATGACCATCTCCTAGGCCTTTAGTCTTGCATCTTGGAGTAAGATGCCGGCTAGGAGATATGGAAATCAGGACACTTCAGGAGAGGCGTCTGGCTAGAGACTGCATGGCAGTAAAGGATCCAGACTACTGTATCTACTGTCATTTACAATCTGATAGTCGGGCAGAGGTGGGCAGAGTAGGTCACCTGTCAGGTCCTAAAGGCTAGATAAGATGGCATAAGACCAACCCTTAAAGTTAGCCAGGTCGTCCAGGGTGACAGTCCCACCAAAGTAAAAAATCAGCTGTTGAGTCTGAGCTGGGTCTACATTCATTTCTGCGGATTGCAGACCGTGCAACAAGAGGCTGTCCAAGCAGCACTGTGCTGTTGTGCAACATTGCACTCAAATTACCAATTGTGCCACTTTCTGCCGAAAGGCAATTGAAACAAGCAACAACTTTAGGATACGAAGTCATGAAAACTGTGCTGCTTCAGCAACTTGGGCAACTTCTATTCCTAATGTGTGTGACCTCTGATGACTTTGCGTGTCTAAGCACAATGGTGCCATTTCCTCAACGATTTAATGTTGAACGTTCTCTAATGCAAAGCAGATGTATGTTGTCCTGGGCATGCATGCAAGCCTTGCACGTGTTTCTTCTTTTATTGCCGTGTAGGTACCGCAGCTTTTATTTGAGGACGGACTCATTGTGACGGGAAGGGGAGCTGGTCAAACGCCCCCTCCACCCTCACGCTTGACTAATAGAAGCCACTAATTCACACATAGACAGGAACTCAAAGACACAAAAATAACCTGGACACGGAGACAAAAACGGGATGGATAGCCTTCCTTCAACTACTTAAAGTAGGCTGCAACTGTCCTTATATTCATTCACAAATCAAAATTTAGAGAGCAATGCAAATTAGTGGGGTTAATCCCCCAGTGTTGTGTTCACCTATTTGCAGTCCTTAACAGCGGATTATCATGAGTGGCAGGAGTGTGGGGGAAGGAGAGGTGTCGAACTATGGAAAAGGCCCTGATTTTTTAATCTGGGAATTGGTTTCTCTCATGTGTAGTCTAAGAAGGTAGCAAGACCTCACCGCCCATCTCAATCGGCTTCCAAGCCCCACTTGACCAAAACCACTGCAGTTCAGAGGAGCAGCAACTGGTGAATTTGTAAAATGGAGGGGTGTAGGTGACATTCCTGAATTCTACCAAGTGTGTGCACCTGAACTAAACCAGTAAGGTTTTGGCTAGTGGTTCCCCTTACATGTTTTTTTAAATAATGGGTTGAAATCATGCATTTTGAAGCAGAAAAACTCAAAATAATTGGATGACATTAAAGAATGTACACTCCACACTGCAGGCGACACATGAAACAATCCAATAAATGCCAGGTCACAAACAACACTCAGCAGCATCTTGTAATGGGTGTTGATTCTGGCTTTCCCCAAAATAAAATCAGGAGGCTTCTCTCTACAATGCATTTATTTATATGTATTTATAATGTGACAGTCATAGGCCCGAAGGTATAATAGCGCCAACAAGAACAGACAAACAGCCAACAAACTCAAGGAATGACAGCATTGCCCCACTTTCAAGCAAGTCATCCCTAAACAAGGTTTGTTCCCCTTTCATGTCTTGGTAGCCAAAGTTGTAATGAGGCTGTACTTCACAATACATGCCAGCATTGCCCCGTAAAACATACTTTCATGCTGCCAACGCGCCAAATCAAATCTCGCAGCCTGTCTTCATATATGCCCATGTGGCCCCCAGTCATGCATCATGTCACTTGCTGTGCCCACAAATTGAGCCTTTGGCCCAGACACACACTTGCATAAACATATGTTTGCAAATAGGTCCACACAAACACACAGTCAAACATTTTTTAAACATACTTTTTTTCTTTGTTATGAGTCTAAAAGCCAAGAATAGAGTAGTTATTTCACACATGACAATGGAAAACTTGATGTCTCCTTAAACTGTGTAATACGTCTCGATAGGTTCAAGACTTAGGCACCACCAGAACAGCCTTTGCGATAAGTTAATCTGCTTGTGGTCATCGTTTGACAAAGGTACGCATTATGTAAACAACATTTGCACATCAAACAATCATCTGTAACATTTAAGGAGTGATGCAATTTTTGAGAGGCAAGTACTATCCCTGCATTGTTTGACTTGCCTTTTGCCAGGGAAGCGACTACATTCAATCTTCAGGGATGGGGGTAGACTAATGCTTCTGTTTGTTACTAGTTCATGTTCCATGTCCATCTGCATTTTACCATAATCCCACATAAGACTGAGTGAAACTACAGTTTGAGTGTCTTTGAGGTGTCAGTGGGCAGTCATAAGGGAGGTCCTGGGCAACCAAATTGAAACTGTGAATCCTGACTGTGTGCCATGTCACAGTGTCACCGGAAGTAGGATCACGTAGCATAACATCCAATAATATGGCATAATAAGACATACCAGCTGGGGAAAGAATATCATTCATGGACATAAACAAATAATTGTGACCATCTGTGGTATTTCCAAAGTGAAAAAGTGTGTCCATTGTTATTGGGGGGTTTGTTGGGGATTACATTGTAACAATAATCACCTCAAAATCATTCTGACTTCAAACTTAACAGACAACACATCTTTTCACACAACTCCAGCACTGAGACGACACAGCTTTCTCAACAGAATGTACATCACCTGAAGACATGCTTCTGCACTAAACTTCACTATACACCACACTAACCACAGATAAACCAACACATCTCTCCACACTCCTTAAACATCACTCTGAGAGACACCAGAGAGAACCACAGAAACAACTTGCACAAGCAATACATAGCATACATTGAACACCCCTCCAAACAACTGCAGCTAAAACTTTTATTCTGCAGAAAGCCCTATCTTTACAGACCCTCACATATTAACATTGTGACACAGCAAACTTGCCCTGCGCCCCTGATTCTACATTGGTCCCTTCTTGCAGATGATGATGCTCCAAAAATCTGTGGAAACAGCAGGTGTATGATACATGACTGAGTTGCATAACAGTATCTATAAAAGAGTTTCACTCATTCACCTGTGGGGCAGTACTATGGATGGCTCAAACAACGTCGCTGATTGGCAGCAATAAGGGAGGAAATTAACGTTGGTTCTGCTGCAGTCAGCCCGCTATACCGGGATCTGTGGTGCACTAACTGGCTGGTGAGAGTACGTATCTGCCTGTCAAATGCAGTGTCATGGGACGGAGGGAGAGCCAGTGCAAGATGACAATTCCAGGTGACAGTCTCAAGGGCCACAGACAGAGGAGCACAAGGACGTTGTTCCTAAAATCATCAAATCTGCCCCATTGTAAGGGAGTTTTTTCCAAGTAGCAGGAATTTAAAGACTTCCAAGGCCTTCGAAATTGGCAGTTAATTCACAATTCTCCAACCTATGTTAAAAATGGGGTTCATCCCTACGAGCCCCCAAGAAAGCTATGGTGGTCTTCTGCATTAGCATTGGTTAAAAACCAAAATGTCAGACTTGCAAACAGCCTAGGAAGATCTTTCCCCATTCTTGCTGCAAAGCTATGGAACTCCCTTCCATTAGACCTGAGACTATTGAAGGAACATTCGTCATATCGCATACAACTCAAAACCCGACTCTTCCACTGAGATTTCCGCTCTTCCATTCGTAGTTCTAAATTCAGCTGATCCCGTCTTTTTATTTATTGTCTTCTCTGTGTTTTTGATTTTGGTGCCCTGATGCCTATGGCCTTTAGCGCCCTATAAATGAATACATAAATAATAATAACAGTGATGTTTAATTATTTGCCCCAGATCACACAGTTTGGTTAAGTAGTGAAGCCAGGATATCAAGCTACACTGTAAATTTGACCCTTGCCAACATACGCTTCAAGTTTTACTTGGTAAAAAGGTTTTGCCATTCAAGGACAACACAAAATAAATACTGCCTTATAGTGATTACTTGCAAAATCCACAAAATCATATATTAAAAGCTCCATGAAAATATTTAATTCCTTGTTAAAATAAACATGTTAAGAAGCTGAAGTAAAACAATTCTGCCTTTGTTTTCACATCCTGAATGGAAATGTACAAGTCCCAGAAAGAAAAAATAACGCAAGTTATTCACGACTGTAACTTTTGCTCTTTAATACACACAGTACAAGATTTTGTATAGTAAGGTCACAAGTGTATAGATTGTTTGTCACAAACATTTAGCTTTCAGGGAGGCTCCCACAGCCTCCCTGTTTCACACTGTCCTTTTTCAGATCTGCCAGAGCACCAGGGCACCACTCCGGTGGTGATAGTGCGTTCTACAAGTAACCTTTAACATTAACATTAACATAATGTTAAGAGCATTTGACTATCCACATATAAGCAAACCCTTTTTTCCATGCCAAGCTAGTGGATATCATGGATTTCATGAATCTAAAAAAGGAGCTCCATTGTATTACTCACTTAAATTATGATGGTAGCACACACAGATCCGGTGGGCGACTGGATGGCAGTGGGGTCTCTTTCCTCTGGAAATTTCTCATCCCTTTGCCAACTAACTAAACTCTCATGCTTAGTAAGGCCATGCTAACTAATAAACATATTACATCAGTAATTGAGAGGCCGTTAAGGTGCCTTTTGTCCTCTGAATTTTCTCCTGCCCAGGGTGGTCCTGAAGGTGAGCGGGTCCGTTCAGCAAAGGCCCAAAATGGGATTTCATCTGCAGCCATTAAGTTAAACTGATGCCCATTAGATGGCGGCTGCTAGAAACAAAACATTTTGAAAAGAGTGCTGCTCAGGATGGCTGGGAATGTGTGGATGGGACTGTAGAGGAGCCATCTTTGCATCCACAGGAGATCCCCCCCCTACCTCCTTTGTATTGGTGACATGAGACTGTGCCTTGTCTAACCCCAGCTATTGTGCCAATACCGCAGTGAGTATTTGGACGAAGATATCCATTGAGACAACCCTATCGAATGTACCCGACTTGATGACAGCCTACAGGAGGAACTCCCTGAAGGAATATGAGAAAGAGCTAAAAAAATAAACTGATGACGTCATAAGAAAGTGTGCACGATGTCCCGAGATACTGAATGAAGACAATGTATGGATCCTAGAGGACAAATGACGAAGTAAAGAATCGAGTGAACTATAAGTGGAAAAGAAGATTACATGTGAACAAAGTGCTGCAGAAAACAGAAGTATGAAGAATGTACAGATGCTGAAACACAAGGTAGATCAAGTCATTGTATAGGCTAGCTATGAGTAGTGAATAGAATACAAGCGGAGCCGCGATTGTACAGAAATTGGACATAGGTATCATGAAATAAATTAGCCAAGAAACATGAAGGGGGAATGAAATGCTGTGTCGCAGTAGAATTGCCGGCAAATGGAGTTGCATGGTGAGACTGTCTGGCCTGAAGTCAAGATCTTTGAAATCGAGGTCAGCTATCTAATCTGAAGAAGTACGAGTGTGCAGAGGATGAATCCTCACACGCTAAGGTGCAAGAAAGAATACAAAGGATGCCAAGTTTTTATTCATGTAAAGCATTTGAAAAGCTGCAGAGTGGACCAAATCGTGGTCTCTTGTCGTGTGAGCCAAGGATGGAAATAGAGTTCGAACTTGGTGTTCCAGACACGATAGTGAGTGCCCTCACTCCTGTGCATTCCCAGGACGAGAATACTCTGCAAGGCCAAGTACAAAGACTATTTCATGGCACAAGGCAAGGGTGATAAGAGATGTTGGACTAATTGGGTGGTGCGGTAGCTTCATGTCCTATCTCCCTGCACCTGGGTTTTGGCTTACGTGCTGTTAAATGAACGGAATGTTCCAGACATGGCACAAGCGTACCAAACAACTGTATTTGTCCGTCATATAATGAAGGACCTTATAGCTATAAAACCAATGAAACACGGTTTAACCATTTTTTCTTAAATTACATATTTGAAGAGGTAGGTATAAATGGTCCACCTGATAAAAGACAGCCAATAACAATCCTAGCTTCTATATGATTGTATATATAGATGTTTCCCCTAACCAATCCCGACCCTTGATAGGTTTCTCACTATTGCCACATAGTATGATTTCATTCTGACGCATAATGGAGTATATGAAGTGTATTTTTTGTGGAAATCATTGAGAGGCTGAGCGTACGTCCGTTGATGTTCTTTGCAACCTCATTGTTTTAGATAACTGTTGATAAAACAGTAACTTGCCATCTTCTTGAGTTTGTCCAGTTATTTGGACTCAGAATTATTCTGGTGTAAATCCAGTTCCATGGCCCTCCTGATGAGGCAGCAGCTGGGGGAAAAATTCCAAGGCTGCTCTTAAATGTCTCGGTTTTCTGCTCTGTGGAGCCCTGTGGGGATGCCAGCTGCCCCCATGCCTCTGCGGTCGATATTCTACTGGTCCTCAACAAGAGAGCAGTACCTCAGAATATATTGTGGGAGGTTGATTGTCAGTAGGACCCTGCTCAGCCCTCAAGCACTTTGGTAAAGTACCAACCACACTCATATCCAAGATAATCTTGACCCAGAAATGTCGGATTCCTTGGGCCACCAAACCATCATTTGGACTGGATCACCTATAAGGCAGTCTCCCTTAAGTCACCCAGCTACATCGCAGAGAAACTCAGCATCTCTGGCACACAGAAAACCACCGGAAGCCAGGACACGTGTAAACTTGAAATCTGCCACTGCAAAAAGGAAAGGACCAGAAAAGAAGCCATCTCTAACTACGCCCCAAGACTATGGAACCTCCTCCCCATCAGCATCAGACTCTCCCCCACGCTTCTACAATTCAGAAAATAACTCAAGCCCCACCTCTTCAAGGAGTCTCTCCTCCTCAACACCTAGGCCATCATGTCGCTCCTTGCACCACCTGACTCTCTAGATGCCACCTGCCCTTCTCCTCCCTGCCACCCAGTAAAGCTGTGCCCCTCCTCTGTGCCCCTCTGTATCCTGCCCCCCCCACTGTATATCTGTCCTGTTGTTACCGCTGAAAAGCTCTCTGTTATGCATCTGCACTGTTGTGTACCTCTTTAAAGTGTTCCATTATGTATCTATATTGTTGCATATCTCTATAAAGCACTGCGTTGCTTCTTTATGCTATATCCACACTCAATAAATATAATAATAATAATAATAATAATAATAATAATAATAATAATAATAATAATAATAATAATAATAATAATAATATAATAATAATAAATAATTCCCACTCGGGTCGGATGCATCATAACCCTGCAACTCTCCCTTTGTCAGAGAGCAGAATAGCCACTATTTGAAACCTGACGGTGATCACATTCCCGTACTGCCACAGCTGTGACCCCTAATGTAGCCTAAGACTCGGCAGCGTACTACCAACTATTTGGAACTTCCCCCCAAACAATTGCTAAAGAATAACCCCCCCTGCCTCCCCCACTGCTACTTTCTCTCCACATTGGGTTTGCGTCACATCCTGTGTAGAGCTGGGAAAAGGAGTACTATATTTTTAAGATTGACAGTATCAAGGGTTTAAAGTGACACAACATACAACGTTAGCTATACAACTCTAGTTGTATTTTGTTTATGGTCTTTCCTTTGCTGCTACAGCCCTTAATCACCACTTTCTTTCAGAGGCAGGCTGGGCCCCTGCTGTTGCTCTTCCCCAGTGGCAGCCATGTTTAATTGGGCGTAATTTTTTTTTTGGTGCATATATGTAGGTGGTGAAATGCTATCCAAGGGGAGCTCAGGCAGTGGAAGGTGAGGCTGTACTTATATGTGAAACTCGTTCTCTTTAAGTAAGTGGAGTAGCAGTGGGAGGCATTCACTGTTGCTGTGCCTAGGCATCAGTGTGAAATAATATTGGACTGATTCTCTGATTACTTACCGGTAATCTTCATTATTCCTAGTCCTACTTTTCCTCGTCACAGTACTGACCTCATGAGGAGGTCCCTGCCTCCGACACAGGACCTTCTTCTATTTCTCTAAATCCCTATAACTCCTCCCCCACATCTGCATCACTCAGTTTCATATTACCAAGCCAGAGCATGGGGCCTTCCCCGCAAGGTGGGTGAGGAGGGTCGTCAGTACTGTGAGGAGGAAGAGTAGGACTAGGAGTAATGAAGATTACTGCTAAGTAATCAGAGCATTACCTCCACGTCCACTCTTCCTTGTCCCAGTACTTACCTCATGAGGTATACCAAAGCAGCAACGGGGAAAAGGTCCCAATGAGAGACAGAGCCCAAAACTGCAGCAAAACACACACCCACAATAACTCTTAATTCACATCCCCACAGACAAAACTCCAACCACGAAGGAACCAACCCACGAGTGGGAGAAACTCAACCCATAGCGGTTGATGAAAATGCCTAGCCCAGCCTCTTGCAGAGAAAACCCTCCTTGCATCGGCCCAGGAAGCAGCCAAACCCCTGGCGGACCGCCCCTGATCGTGCACAGGCACAGGCAGGCCAGAAGCCACATAGGCCTTGGAGATCACAACCTGGAACCACCGGAAAAAGGAAACCACAGATGCATTATGCCCAGCCCCAGTCGGACCACAATCAGATTGGTGGAAAAAAGCAAACCTAGCCAAATACTCCTACACGTCGCACCGGACATAATGTTAAGCCAAGCCACCTCCTCAGGTGTTCTCGGATCATGAAAGAAGTCAGGGAGAACCAGATCCTGAGAGGTGTGAAAACCGAGATACAACTTAAGGGAGGGACTTCGGACCACACCTCAGCACCACCGAGTCTGGCAGCACCCTCAGGAAAGGAGGGTGACATAAGAGAGCCCCAATCTCCCCAAGCCTACGGGCAAAAGCGAGGGCAATAAGAAAAGCAGATTTCATTGTAAGATGTTTGATATCAATTCCGGAAAAGGGCTCAAAAGAGGGAGATCCGTTTATCAGCACAAGGACAGGAAGAAGAAAAACCCGGGAGCAACTTCCCCACCAACACCTCCCCATCCAAGTGACCATCAGAGTCCCCCAAAAGGAATTTCATGGAGGTCCACCGAGAGCGAAGCCAGGAAAAAAACTGCCAGGCCCCTGTCAAAACCTCTCCTGGAGGAATCGAAGGATAGCAGAGAGGCCAGAACGCAGGGGAGGGATGCCAGACCTCCCATACCAGTCTCGAAATTGGCACCAATGCCTGCCGAACACCTTCAGAGTGGAGGGTCTAAGAGCATCCATAATGGACTCAACTACAGGATCTGAGAACCCATGAGATATCAATCTAGACTGAGCAATAGCCACACTGCCCATTGCATCCGGTGGACTTCCAACCGTAGATCCCCTTGAAGGGGGCACGACCACCTCGGAACCAGCCAAGGTTTCTAGGAACGAAGCTGCAACAGAGAGGGTAGCAAACACTGGCATGACCAGAACGGAGCTAATGACAACACAGTCACCCTGGACACTCTGATGCGCCAAACCACCCGGGGCAGAAGGGGAATAGGCGGAAAGGCATAAAGGAAAACCCCAAGGCCACTGTACAGAGAGGGCGTCCCCAATCCCCTCAGCCTGAAACCGAGAGCAGAAGAGGGGAACTTCTGCTGAAGCCGGAGATGCAAACAGGTCTAGAACCGGGGACCCTAATCTGACACAAGTCACCGCAAAGACCTGGGCCGATAGGACCAGTTCCGCAGAAGAGTGAAACCGGCGTCTGAGAAGATCCGCTTGAACATTGTCCACCCCTCTGATACGTGAGGCCACCAGAGACACCAGATGAGATTCCTCCCAGGTTCCTATCAGCTCTGCTAGAGCATTCAAGGAGCGGCCGGAACCCCTCTTGCAGTTGACATATGCCAGGGCCGTCGTATTGTCCAATTGGACCAAAACCGTCGACCGTCCAGCAACTCCTCGAAGTACACCAGAGCTTGGATAATGGCACAACTCTTGCCAATTGGATGATCGCCGGCACTCCCCAGATCTCACAACCCTGGAGCTGAGAGGACCCCCAATGTAGACCCCCCCAAACCATTCTGCTGGCATTGGTAGTAAGAGAGGCCACAGGAGGAAGGACCATGCACACCTCAGCCTATAGACCTGGAACCCCCTGCCACCATAGCAGGGAGACTCGCAGCACAGGGGACACTGAAAACAAAACTACGAAAGCGAGACGCCAGGAGCCAGTGGGAGAGAGTATAAGACACCAGGGGACGTAACTGAAGACGGGCTCAAGGAACTGGAAAACATGCAAGACGCCACATTCCCCATAATTTCAGCAACAGGCGAGCCGAGACATGCTGCCTTCTGAGAACCCAGCCCAGAACAGCCAGCAAGCACCCCCCCCTGCACAATATCCAGAGTACGTTCTGCAAATCCCCCACGTTGAAGCATTCTGTCCAGACAAGCAGTGCAGGGCATTGAGACCCATAAGCAGGTGACACACATTAGAAGGCATAGGGACCAGGAACACCCTCAAGTAGAAAACTTGACCCTGAACAGGGAGAGGAACAGGCAAGACGGTAACCCACAACAACCATTCAGAGAGAACGGATCCCATGGCCAACTACTTGGACCGTGAGCTGGGTACCAAAGTCCTAACCGTGCAAACCTGGACAGGAGGAGACAGAAAAGGCAACTGATACCCCCCCATTACCCAGGAAGCCGAACCCCACCAGTCACATACACCTCCGAGAAGATAGCGACGAGGAGCCAGGGAAAACCGCCAGTCACTGCACTTGCACCAGAGGAAAATCACAGGACGTTGAAGCAGGCCTGCGCCACAATATAACAGCATGCTTGTCAGCCCACAAAAAGATCAGACCTTTCAAAAGAAAGATACAGGACAGCCCAGAAGTCCAGCAGACCATGGCCCCCTCACCCAACAGAGGAGCCACCAGACTGGCGTCAAAAGGGCAAAGTACTGTCACAAAGCGGGGCAAAGCAATCCATCCCAGATAGCAGACATCAAAGGCAACCCCCTACCTGGGGTATGCCTATACTGGAAAAAGCCACTGAAGTGACATCCCCCTCCACCGGCACCAGGGGCTCTGAGAACCCCTCTAAGCACAGACATGTGCCACCATGTGTCATATCACTTTCCACAAGTCTGAGAGGAGGCGTGAAAGCAACATGTCGGCATCAGAGGACCAAGGCCCTAAAAGAAGAGACACTGGGAACCCCCTGCACGGCCGTTACTTCCATGATGCATTTCTATAATTCCATGCCAGACAAGGGAAAAGAAGATCATCTCCTTTGACCTTCCCTCGTGCAGTTCAGAGGAAGAGGACAGGACAAGGAGTCTGCGTCCATAGCTAGCACAGACCCAAACACACCACTAACTCGCCACATGACTGAGAGGTGGCTTGAGCCTTGTATCCAGTAGCTGGTAGCCCCATGCTCTAAATTGTTCCAAAGCATTGGTCTAGGAAGGAGGAAGGGCCGAGTCAACACCGCTGAGTCTCGAACCCGAAGTGTAGACTATGCCAGGCCAGTACCCTTCTGGCCCCTTGCAGACATGCCCAAATCTGTGCCGTTTTCACAGGCTGCAAGCAAAGAATGCAGACAACATCCGGTGCATCCTGGGCTGTGTGTGTCTGAGGAGCGGGTGGTATGTGACATGCCTGTGACAGAACAGAGCCCCCGCATTTTCAAAGACTCTCTGCCACTGTCACCCCACGACAAGAAGCAGACAGGCCTCACAACAAAAGGGAAGGCTAGCCCATACTGCCAAGTACTTGCCATCATTTCCAATAAAGATGTGTACACAGAGCACAAGGAAACGGCCTGTCGGAGTCAAGATGGCCATAACAGCAAGAGAGGGGAAAACATCAAGCGCAGTCCTCCCCTCTCCTTACCTTCCCCCAGAGAATGCAGCTAACATCTGGTGCATCCAGGGCTGTGTGTGTCTGAGGAGCGGGTGGTATGTGACATGCCTGCGACAGAACAGAGCCCCCGCACTTTCAAATACTCTCTGCCACAGTCACCCTACGACAAGAAGCAGAGAGGCCTCACAACAAAAGGGAAGTCTTAGCCCATACTGCCAAGTGCTTGCCCTCATTTCCAATAAAGATGTGTACACAAAGCACGAGGAAACGGCCTGTCGAAGGAGTCAAGATGGCCATACCAGCAGGAGAGGGGAAAAATATCAAGCACAGTCCTCCCCTCTCCTTACCTTCCCCCAGAGAATGCAGCTAACATCCGGTGCATCCTGGGCAGTGTGTGTCTGAGGAGTGGGTGGTATGTGACATGCCTGCGACAGAACAGCGCCCTCGCACTTTCAAAGACTCTCTGCCACTGTCACCCCACGACAAGAAGCAGAGAGGCCTCGCAACAAAAGGGAAGGCTTAGCCCATGCTGCCAAGTGCTTGCCATCATTTCCAATAAAGCTGTGTAAACACAGCTCGAGGTAACGGCCTGTCAAATCAAGATGGCCAAAACAGGAGGAGAGGGGAAAAACATCAAGCCCAGTCCTCCCCTCTCCTCACCTTCCCCGGGGCCGTGCAGGACCCGGGACACAATGCTCACGCTGCGGTCCAGAGCCCAGCAAAGAACCGAGCAAGGCAATCCGGCTCAACTGTGACCCCAAGCCCCACAGTTCAGAGGAAGAGGACAGGACAAGGAGTCTGCGTCCATAGCTAGCACAGACCCAAACACACCACTAACTCGCCACATGACTGAGAGGTGGCTTGAGCCTTGTATCCAGTAGCTGGTAGCCCCATGCTCTAAATTGTTCCAAAGCATTGGTCTAGGAAGGAGGAAGGGCCGAGTCAACACCGCTGAGTCTCGAACCCGAAGTGTAGACTATGCCAGGCCAGTACCCTTCTGGCCCCTTGCAGATGTGCCCAAATCTGCACCGTTTTCGCAGGCTGCACGCAAAGAATGCAGCCAACATCCGGTGCATCCTGGGCTGTGTGTGTCTGAGGAGCGGGTGGTATGTGACATGTCTGTGACAGAACAGAGCCCCTGCATTTTCAAAGACTCTCTGCCACTGTCACCCCACGAGAGAAGCAGAGAGGCCTCACAACAAAAGGGAAGGCTATCCCATACTGCCAAGTACTTGCCATCATTTCCAATAAAGATGTGTACACAGAGCACGAGGAAACAGCCTGTCGAAGGAGTCAAGATGGCCATACCAGCAGGAGAGGGGAAAAATATCAAGCACAGTCCTCCCCTCTCCTTACCTTCCCCCAGAGAATGCAGCTAACATCCGGTGCATCCTGGGCAGTGTGTGTCTGAGGAGTGGGTGGTATGTGACATGTCTGCGACAGAACAGCGCCCTCGCACTTTCAAAGACTCTCTGCCACTGTCATACCACGACAAGAAGCAGAGAGGCCTCACAACAAAAGGGAAGGCTTAGCCCATACTGCCAAGTGCTTGCCATCATTTCCAATAAAGCTGTGTAAACACAGCTCGAGGTAGCGGCCTGTCAAATCAAGATGGACAAAACAGGAGGAAAGGGGAAAAACATCAAGCCCAGTCCTCCCCTCTCCTTACCTTCCCCGGGGCCGTTCAGGACCCGGGACACAATGCTCACGCTGCGGTCCGGAGCCCAGCAAAGAACCGAGCAAGGCAATCCGGCTCAACTGTGACCCCTAGCCCCACAGGGGGCCCAGGAGCAGCGCCGCACCTGAGGGAGCCGAGGGCCCTGCCACACAGCCCCCCCAGGGGGCCAGCAATCGGTGCTCCCCAGTGCCCCGCACCGGGAAGAAAAAGTCCAACCTGCAAGAGGCAGGAAAAATTAAACTGAGTGACGTGGATGTTGGGGAGGGGTTATAGGGATTTAAAGAAATAGAAGAAGGTCCTGTGTCTTAGGCAGGGGCCTCCTCATGAGGTCAGTACTGGGACGAGGAAGAGTGGACGTGGAGGTAATGCTGATGTGATGATGCAGCCACATGCAACCACTTGCACGCAGTGGCATAGCGAATTGCTGCCCTGGGCACAGGTGCTTTAAGGAGTCCGGTGACCCATTGCTTCACTTCCTGGTGCTCCGAATATGACCCCACAACCCACACTTTGCATTTCAAGTGCATTGTGCAAAACAGCTGCCAAAGGTCTCATTGACACATCTGTGAAGCATCTTTTAAACATATCACTCTGTTGTCAGCAACACAGCACAGGGGCAAACGTGCTGGTCTTGGAAGCAAGACCACGCAGAGCAACTGACGTTTGAATCCCCGATCCGCCCTTAGAAACCAAACACGGGTATTGAGAGCTTTATAAAAAAAAACAATAAAATGTCAAAAGAAAAATTACTATTGGTAGGTGGCTGCAGACACAGTAGTGAGTTTGTCATGGGAAGTGACATCTCCCCTAAAAGTGAGATCGTGGCTGGTTAAACATAACAAGTAACAAGAGCCACTCGGTGTTAAACTGTGGCCACAAGTACTTCAAGTATTTCTGCCAACTAGGAAGAAGTGTGGTTTGTCAACTACTTAAATTTCAGGTTTAGCTAAAATCCTGGCTTTACCAGTTAACCAAGGTACGTGATGCTGGACAAGCTACTTAATAGTGAGTAAATGGTTTATTTTGGATATATATATAATAATCCATACAGCATACATGAAAATATTAGAAGAAAATACATACCCATCATCATAAGATCATATTCTTAAAAAACATATGTACCATTAACACAATAAAAATATACGGAAGTACATTAAAATGGACACTTGACACTATCATGTAGTCAGTGCATTATACAAGGTTCTGCTTTTCCAAGCGCGGTGTAAGTAACAGGCAAACTTAAACGCACAAGTTACATCTCTTAATAGCAATGGACATCAACAGGCAGGTCTCCACTGTCTGAGACCATGAACAGATCATACAAATACAATAAGCTGCTTAATATCACTGGGTCTTATCTGCGGAAATTGAGAGTTCATAGACTTTATTCACTTCGCAGTTTGCGCAAGTGAAAAAGTCTCACTCATGGTTTATTAAACCATAGTGTAGCACTGACAACGCCAACAATTACGACTTGTGAATCCTCTAAATATTCTCTTTGTTGCAACATATTAACCATGCAAAGAAAGAAGTGTTATTTGCAATTCAGCACAAGTTAGGCAATGACCAATTATGTGAGACTTTGAAAATAAATTATTTTTGAGAATATTGTTGTCTACTTTGCTGTGTCTTCTTAATATGTTTAAGGATTTTAATAGTAACTTAATAAAGCTAGTTTTTTTTTCTATCTTGCTTTGTTTTTATAATGTTGGGGCAGGCTTTTAGGTTTGAGGGGGCTCATTTTTGCATTTTGGCCTGGGCGCTAAATTATCTAGAACCTACATTTCTTCAACATTACGCTGTTTCCGCTCTCTGTCTTTTGAGTTGGTTCAAGGGTCTGTAACCTTTGGCTCTCCAGATGTTTTGTACTATGACACCCATCCATCACCATTGTCTATTCTGGCTTCAAAGGTTGCAGACCCCAGAGTTAGTTCATAATCGTTTTTGCGTTAATGATATTTTTCTTCTGTTCATGATCATTCATGTTAGTTTTTTCGTCTCTCATTGGTAGCATTTTAGCTGCAGAATCTGGCCTGTATCTGACCTCTGCAAACTGTATTTTACCTTTTAGTAATTTCCAGTTGTCATCTAATCAGAGTTATACTGCATAATATGGCATTGACTCCCACCACAGAGGGTTACGTTGGCTGCTAATGCCCTTTACAGAAGTTATTGGGCTGGGCTGGGCAGACTGTGATTGAAGGGCATTAACATCTGCTATAGCCAGAGGTGAGCAGGAGAGTATGTGAGGTGGCGGTGACAGTAGCAGGACAGGCAATCTATCTGCACAAAAGGTTCTTCTAGATGCACTTTATTAATCTTCATATCAATTCTATGCACACTATATCTACCAACAACTGTATTAGCTGTATATTAGACTGAGTAAAACATCCGTTATTAAAGATTAAAACAGAATGCAACCACCTAATGTAAGCATAAGGAATATTGCCTATCACAGGTAAAATAGATATTACAAGTCTGCAAAGGGCAAACATAAAACATAAACATGTCAACTACTATTAATTCCTTATCCATTTCAGGATGAAAGAATGAAGAAAAAGAGAATAAGCAGATGAACCAATAAACCAATGCCCTTCACTGTAGTAGTGTTACCTTGCTTTAGTTTAGTGATGAGGGAGTACAACCAGTGCGAGAATCGGATAGCTATATGTACAGCTGTATCATGGTATAAAATAGTGCAATACTGGCAAAAAGTTTGGGACCGGCCCACATCCTATTACTTGTGTGGGAATTCCAAGGTAATTTGTGAACATTTGCATGACTTCTGATCAGTGTTCCTCACTATGCAAGGTGTTAAACAGCAACCTATACCAGAAACTACAGTCCTCCTTCCAAAGTTCCTGATTAGACACAATTTACCTTAGCATCTTTTCCCAGATACTAATGGAAAATAACAGCCATTAAAACACACACACACACTTTACAGAACCCAATGTTAATATTCTTTCTTTTCATGAAAAGATACAGAAAATACCACAAAACAACAACTCCGAAGAAAATCAAAACAAACATAGTGCTTGTAAAGAAATCCCCCCTGCCACTATCACAAGTCATAGAAAATTCACAAGCAAGAGAAGATACAACTCTTATCTTGCAAAGTACAAGGACACCAACCACCAAAATAAGTGTCATTTCTCCACCTCCATAAAAAAGAAATGTAAAGAATTTCCTTCCAAACAAATTCAACAGAATATCAGCCCCCAACTAACACAACAGTTATGGAACCATAACCTCTGATGACAATGTGGTCCTAATAAACAATGCCCAGAAAATAATTTTACAACAACTTTACTCTCGCAACGTCCTCATGAAGTCCATAAATAAATCAGAAAAGTAATGTTCCTCCCTTTTGAATTGTCATCGAAAACTGGTCTTTACAAGCAATAATTGACAGTGCATCCAAACTAAAAAGAAAACTATTTATGTGGTCTTAAACAAAATGAAAACATAAACAAAATTAGTTAAAAAGCTAGAAACAAAACTATGAAACATGCGCAATGTCAATGTAGATAACTTAGGCAACTTTTGTGTGGTCAAGTGATACTACACTACCAGATAGGACTGTACTACAATCTCCAGCAAAGAACAAAGAAATCAATTTTGAATAGATATACATGGTAGAGGCTATGAGATAGTAGAAGGAACGATATAGAAAAAGAAACTTTAATTTAAAAAAGTTCCTAAATAAATATGAACCAAAACCACCTCATGTCGAGGCACTACATGCAGTCTCCAAATGTTCTTGCATCTCAATCTTCAATGTGTACCTTTAGCCATTCAAATGTTTACGCCTTTTTCTAAAATAATACATAAATGTGAAAGACAAAAGGACATTCAAATTCTACAGAACACGATCTCCTAGCCAGGACATGATCTTAAGGCAGCATTTCAGCATCCTGTAAAAGCACCTGCAATACACATTCTTGTGCATAAACTGTGCAATTTTCGAAGTGCAGCTCTAGAATTACAAAAACTAGATGAAACTTTCCTGACACAGGACAAGAAGTCTGACTCCAAATAAATAGTTTACAAAATAAATATGTTTGTAATGAAGTAGAATGAAGTAGAACAAGAAAACACAATTGACTCAGAAACTAGCGACCAAAACAGCACATATGCTCAACAAAATTGAAGATGATGAGCAATCAGAATGGTTTCAATTAACCTGTTCCTAATAGCAGAAAACAATATGATATAACATATTCCTTATTATTATGCACATGTTGCAATAATGAGCTCAATAAAAATCAACTAGAAGGTTTAGAAAAATACCTCAATGAAAATCAACTGCCGATAAACCAGAGCAAGTCATATGTTCTAACTGCCATGACATGCAAGAAGCCTAGGAATTTCACTTGGAAATTGTGCAATTCATCGATTGAGCGAGTAGACTCTATATGCTACCTGGGAATCCCCATCTCAGTAGCAAAACACCCGGAATACCTGAAGTTGCACTTAGATGGGAAAATATGCACAAGTACATCACTTTTGATGGTTGTAAAAAGGAAGTTGTATGCTTATTCTTGAGGCCCATTTATAGAATTCTATAAAATCAAATGTAATCAATCATACCTTGTGGTGTGAACTATGGAATATTCGGGATAGGACATTTCTTGACATTATGGAGGGAAGTATCCTCAAGCGGGCTCCGGACCTCCCAAATTCGGTACCGATCAGTCTTATCAGATTGGAACTGGGATTGATCTCCTGGTGGGCTCAATACACCAGGAGAAGTCTCTCCCTGTTGGACAATCTGGAGCGAGCTAGCAAATCTGTACTTGGATTCCATCTAAAGGCTCATCTCACATTGGACACAAATCCCTACCTAAAGAAATGTAAAAGACAGTGTGAAAGGATGAGGAGAGTGCCTGACACATTAGTAAAGAAAAAGATCAAAAGATGGGATGGAATCATGGATAACCAAGATCTGAGCAGACTAAACCATTACTCGGGAAAGGGACATTTTTTCCTTCCAACTGTGAAACTTAGAGGGAATCTAGCGAAATTCCCTTCCCAAAAAATAAGACACTGTTATCTAAGGTTTAGATTACAGTTCCTTCCGTCACTACACTACATCGACCCTAAACTGTGCATTCCTAAGGGTATGAGGAATTGTAGAATGTGTAATAGAGAGGTTGAGGAATATATTCACCATCTCGTCATGAACTTGGGGATATAAAAATAAAAAGCTTTTGTTCGGGAAAGATAAATGGTGGGATTATGCGCTCGAGGTACTTAGTGCCGTATCATGGGGGCTCTACTGCTAATAAGATATGTGGTTAATGTTATGTGTATTATTTTAGTTGGAACTGAATTAATTTGTTTTAAGAAATGTATTAGAGTAGGAGTGTGAACAATACTCAATGACTAATTTTGTTATGATCCTACTTTATTGTGTACATATTTTAATTGGAATGTAATTGTCTTCACTCTTGTTTTCTTTTGTGTAAAGGCACTTTGTGGTTAAAAAAAACACAAAAAATCAGACATCTTCTCGAGCTATCAATAATAGCTCAGAAATATTCCCACCTCCAAAACTCTAAGTCTTGAAAGTACACCCGTTTCAAGCTATAATATGATTACAATCCAAGACTGCCAAATTGTCTCCATCAGAATTACTTAAAGGCATTTGTGATAAGGTAGTATATTCACCATTAGATTCCAAAGAACTCTAAGAGTAGGATAACAAGTAACCCAATCTTTAATTGTACTGTTGAGTGGTGTATCAACATAAGATGGCAAGAACTAGTTGACTTAAACAAAAAAAAGAAGCTGTAGTATATCTCCACTATCATAATGAATATTACAAATACATAAACATAGATAACAATATAAAAGAAACATCCCATTTATTTGAAGACCCACCACAAACTCATCAATTTGAAAGGGTTGATCCTAACACAATGGATAATATGCTTGCCCATTACACAATCAACCCACTACATTCAAGAGACACCAAGGCAGATGCTTTATAAACATACCAAAGAATCAAGCCAAACTCTCTCCAATGACTGTATGGGAAAAAAGTTGAGAAGCATGTTGTTGTCTACTAATTTTCCCTACAAGAAGAGGAGGACGATATGATGACAACCCTTTAAAAGTCAGCACATCAGAGTATTGTTCTTTCAGGATACAATCTGAAGCTCCAATATGCCATCAAAACATTGAATGCATTTCCCATCTTCTATTTGAAAGTGACATAGCAATTCAATAGTACTAAGCTGCACATACACTAAAAACTGGGAATCACTTTATCAATATGTCAGCTGGTGAACTACTTCAAAAGACGAAGAAAAAAGATGAATTCTTGGAGCAAAGTTACACTCAGCTGTGCATTATATGCATGGTGTTATTTAAAATACTTCCTATGCACTGCAAACCACAATAAAGAAGGAACAGACGTAAAACACACAGGAGAACTCTTTTAATTAGATCAGTAAATGTTTCCCATTACACCCACCAGTATTTTATTGGCAAGTTATATTTCATCTGCAACAAAAATGATCCTCTACTTGGAGAAGTAGAACACTACTTTTGAAGAAAATAATGCCATTCATGAGGAGCACTACAAAGCCATATGCATTTGGGATAAAAACAATTCTCGCAAATGTGGTCTGGATAGCGATGGGACTTTCTTACAATTTATTGAAAAATACATTGCGTGCAAAAGCTCTACAGAAGAAATAAATAATAGTGTAA
The DNA here is from genome assembly GCF_040938575.1 of Ambystoma mexicanum. NCBI lineage: Eukaryota > Metazoa > Chordata > Amphibia > Caudata > Ambystomatidae > Ambystoma > Ambystoma mexicanum. The sequence goes on from NC_090921.1 coordinate 1,345,220,452, forward strand.
GGACCCAAATCTTGTATTTCCAATCACAGAAATGTGGTAAATATTGCTAACGTTGATATAGCAACAATGGTAAATAATAATCTAAATGCTGTTTTGGATTCCCTAGACCTGTTTGCACCAAAGGTCATGTAAATAATTTCATGTTTGTTGTTAGACAAAGTGTGAAAGTTAAGTTGCCTAAAAACACGTATAACTTTAAAAGAGTAAAACCCTCCTAGTGCATAAATTATTACAATCCCATAATTGCATCCATGTTGAATGCTAACATTGACATTCAATACATTAGAGAAAATAAATACAACTGCAGTTCCAAGATATGCCACAGCCTGTCTCACCAAAACTGATAAAACTGAGCTAAATTATCTCTGGAACTTTTAATCAGAAAAAAAACATTCTCATTAACTTTAAAAATATTCTCATATAGAGAATGTGGATTGTCCGAAGCTACAGACCATTTGACAGGCACAGATTTGTACGGAAAATCAGAACATATTCTCTGGCTAAATCTACCAAAATGGAACTCGTAACCAAAGAAAATCCCAACAGCCAAGACATCTTAAAAATAAATGTTATTGGCACATACTATCCAAACAGAAGTCCTTCTTTGTAAAGCGTTTGTTTATATGAAATAGTACAATACTACATTTGCAAAAGAAATGTCACACCAAATGAATCATCTGGCAGATATGCACTCTAAAATTGTAAAGGAAGTCTAGTAAAGCTTTCAAAACCCAGTTTAATTAAACATATAAAGCCATCTTTCAACTCTGGAGACCATAACAAATTCTATTACATGGGTATACTACAGTTAATTAGAACTTGGAGAAAAGAAGAAGAATTATTAGAAGACCATGACACATTTCCGACTGCTTTTGAAGCAAGTGAAACCAGACAAAAATGTGAAATGTAAACAATACAAATAAATGTTAGAAGATGAGCCTCATCCAGAAGAACATATATGAGTAGAAATTGGTAAAGAAGCTCCAGAGGGGAGTCATCCATCTCTTACTGTTAGTCAAAAACTACCCAGGGACCCACAGAAATAGCAATGACACCATGGAACAATCCAATACATCTGAAAAAGATGCATCAGTGCTCATATCATATTTAAATGATGAACAACTCCACATTCATCTGAAAGTTACTGAATAATAGCACATGGATTACACCATGAAAACAAAACATGTAATTGGGATAATTACAAACCTCTGCTCTGCTATGTTGGTAGCAAAGCAGATTCTGGCAACATTTTTCTAATTAAAACAACCTGTACACTTTTGCAAGCAACAAAGACAGCAACCTTTCAGGTGTGGTTACAGTTTGCACTGATCTAGCTGCTTACAACATAGGAGATGTTACTTGACACTACTCCCAGTTGAACAGTCAATCAACTAGAGTATCACAAATTGTCTGCAGAGGCTGCATTTGACATAGGCAGAATTCTACAACAAATGAATGTTCTCCTAATAGAGGAGGCAAGCATGGCTTCTAACTCGTTGATAGCCTTAATTCATCTAAAAATACATAGTGTCCTTAAGACTGGATTTGAAGAACTGCTTGGAGGAAAATATATAATTGAATTTGGTGATCTGCTACAGTTAAAATCTGTCAAATTGAAGAGGGATTGGGAAGCCTACTCCCTCCTCACCCTCCTATGAAATACATAACACGGAAGAAGACCAAGAAACATTGCAACCACCCATTCTATTTCGGACAAATTCCCAACTGACCCATGGTTGACAAATATGTCGAGAGGTACCCCCTCAGCCAGCCCTATAGGCCAGACGCGATACAAAGCTACCCCAGAGTGGTCCTAAAATAGTATTGATATTAATAATTCCAATAGTCAATTTAGAAGCAGACAATATCACAGCATCCCATAGTTAGATTTTAGTGTGTGTGCTCTACTGTTTTCCTTTGAATTAATATGAATTCTTTTCTAGTTTATTGTCTGCTTCTAAATTGACTATTGGAATTATAAATATCAATACTATTTTAGGTGTTTCCTTGATCATTAATATTATTCAGGTTATGCCATTGATATACAATTTGTTTGCTATATATTTAGTTTGGTCAGGGCAACTGGGGGTTTCCTCATTAGAGTGATCCCCTTCATCGCTTGAGGCACCCCTTACGGCATGCCCAGATTAACTTTTAGGATTAATGTGATTCATCCTTTTGCGATTTCCTGTAGCAGCCAATATTTGAAACTAGCACTTTAACACAGTATGCACTCTTTTATAGTTGTGTGATATATATTTTTGTATGTTGTATCAGCACTTTAGATGATTTAATATTCTTTTTAAAAGATTTAAAATTGAAATAAATAAATATAGTATTTTAAACTATTGCTTGTTTCATGTATGGTGATCTGAACTGCAGCTAAGGGGACTTTCTCCCTTTCTTCACGGTTGGACGTTGTCCTTTGAGTGAACCTTTTCTTTCCTTTTCCGCCGGCTTGACCCCTGTTTACTATTGTAGTAATGCAGATGGTAATTTTTCTGAGCATGCAATGCCCACGTGGTACGGAGCTCATTCCTTTTATTGCAATGGTCACCACTTCTGTCGTCCACGTCCAGGAGTGGTCCCAGTGTGCCCCGCCAGAGTCCCCATCCTTTCACAGGGGGCAAAGCTGTAGCGCAGGGTAGCCAGAGGGGCAGGACAGTCAGGGGGTGATGTCACTGGCCTTGGGTGCCCGTCTCCCATGTGGGTCTTTTGTCCCCCAAGTTCAGCAGTGGTTGCAGGGAGCCCTGGCAGGGTCCCCATCCCTTCCTGGAGGGGAAAGCTGTAGCGTTGGCCAGTCAGAGATGTAGGATGGTTGTGGTTGATGTGTGTGACTCTGGCCGCCTCTCTGCCTTGTTGGTCGACTGCCCTCAAGTTCACCAGTGGTGCTGGAGCTGTGGCCGAAGCTCTCACAATGAAATTGTCCAAAATGGCATCCCGTTGTGATGAATGGCGCACATTCTGTCAGGGTGCCTATATTTAGAGAGCATACAAAGCACACAAGCTGTGGAGTTCATTTCCTCTGTCAGAATAGTCACCCTGGCAAAGTAAACGTTGCAGCATGTGCAAGTCACCTTACCACCGTTCAGTCCAATCGGTGGCCCACAGGAGCATAAACATTCACTGATTGCCATTGTGACAGCAGAACTGTGTCATTGGCACACAGTGACATAGAGTGTTCTTCACCTCTTTCCCAGAGAAGAAGGTGTCAATTCTGTAAGCACCTACTGTAATCTCACATGAGAAGTGCATGTCAGATTGGGGGAAGTGTTTGTCTGGGATTGTTGCAAGAGCCATGTGTTCAAGCAATAATTGTGCTTATTGGTGAACTGTATGTACGGCCATATTTACGGGGGTTTTCCCGTTTCCATTTCCTAGTGAGGATGAGGGTTGTGTGGATTATCAGCCACTCTTTCATCAAAAGGGCTGCCCAACTTTTCCGAGGGTCAACCGCATCTGGGGCTGGAAGGGATGGCCTCAATGTCCATTGGTTTGGGGTTGGAGGGATGTGCCTTCACCAACTCAGAGGAGCCATCAGCGATGCCCAGGCAAAAGGAGATGTCCCCCCCGACCTTATAGTGGTGCACCTGGGAGGAAATGAATTGGCGTCTATGGGACGGAAAGGGGTACAGGAGTTGCTCATGGCGGAACTCGAATGGATTGCACAGTGTTTTCCAAACACTGTGGTGGCCTGGTCCCAGATGATTCCAAAGAGGGATTGGAGAACTGCAGGGAATGCAAGGGCCATCAACTCCTCAGTGAGGAAACTGAATGGGGAGCTGGCAAGACTAACAAAGGGGAATGACAGAATTAAAACAATCCATCATGGATTCATAAAAGGTGAAGTGATGCTTCACCGAGATGGGGTGCACCTTTCTAAAAGAGGCATGGAGCTGTTTATTGTGGACATCCTCACCTTTGCCCAGACGATATGTTGCGGGGGGGAGGCCAATAACTGATGGACTTACTCGATTGTGTAAGTGTAATAAACATGTAAGTACATTTATTGACAGTGAGATCCTACTTCCTAGCAATTGCTTTGTGTTCATGGCATGTGAATGTATTCAGTATGACGGTGCTGCTTATTTGTTTGCTAACCATCACCACTTTCAACAGCCGAATTGCACTTGCTTGCCCTTGCAGTAGTTCTGTCCTTGTGACATTTCCCCTTCCAATACTGAACCCTATGTGAATGAGCAGGGTTTTTTGTGAAAAGTGTGCCAGCAATTGTCTGGAAGGGTCTGGCGTGTACTTTCCTTTTGTTCCCTGTCTGCGTCTTTATCGCCTCTGCCTTTTCACCTCACCCAATCACTAATACGTTACAAGGTTGCTTCTCAACGCCATTTCCCATGCATCAGCATTTCATGGAGGAGGGGAGGGTGCAACGCACGTTGGCTGTCTCTGAATTGGTACTGTGGGTGCAATCCTCGTCTCCAAACTTGTATTTCTGTAATGTATAGTGGAAGAGGACATCTTGCTTAGATTTTTTTGTTGTCTTTGTTTTAGGTGCAGGTGTGTTGTAGCTGTCTACCCACTTGTAAGTAAGCAATGAGCTGGTCCTTAGCATTTCACGTGAGTGTTTGTAAAATTGTACTCCGCTTTTTGTAGCGTGCTCAGAGTACATCATATTGCAGAGGGCTGCTACAGTTTGTGAACAGACTTTGGACATTTTGGCGTCCTTGTGTGGTGCATGTTTGTGGCATTGCATAGCACTTACTCTACTAGGTTCCACACTTTGAGAAGCACACATAGTTATTGTTTCAGTCTTTCTCTGTTTTTTGGGCAGTGAAGGGTTCCGTAGCGACAGTAGTCATGGCTTCTCGGCGACGATCACTGTCTGGTGCACAGGCGTTAGCTGCACTGATGGAATCTGGCTCAGAGCATGGCACAGAGGTGGATATGGAATCTGAAACAGATACTGCTTCTGAGGGTCAGCATGAAAGTGATTGGGGAAGTGATTTCTCCATGGATGGTAGTTCTTCCTGCTCATCATCTGATGACGAAGAGGTGGAAAGAGTACATGCACCTATTCCCACCCTTCCCACACGCAGGAGACCTGTACGGGGGAGGAGACAAGCAGGGCGTGCAAGGCATATGCCAGTTCCTGTCATGGATTATGAGTCCCAGTGGGTGCCTCCAGCAATGGTTCAGCCTGTTGTGCCCCCTTTCACTGGAATATCAGGGTGCACAGTAAATACAGATGGGTTTCAGCCTATTGACTTTTTCAACCTTTTTGTTGATGATGGGTTAATTGCAGATATGTGGCCAGATTGCAAGATCGACACTTTGCTGATTTTGTTCCTGCCACAGCAATGAAGACACACCCTTACAGAAGATGTAAGGTGTGTAATAAACAAGGAGTGAGGAAGGATACTAGGGTGTACTGTCCCCAATGCCCTTCCAATCCAGGCCTCTGCCTCCAGCCTTGTTTCCTTTTGTATCATATAAAGGAAAAGTATTGGGAGATGGACTGATTTCCGGAAATGGCCATCATCCCTTGAAAGGAACCCTTGGGCTCTGATTTTGTGCACCTCTTACAAAGGAATGGCACTCCTGCTCCCTGCACTGGAGGTGTACCATCAATTTAATTGTAACAGCATTTCACCTCACATCACTTCATTTAGCGTGCCTTCATGAGCATTGCTAGTGCTGCTCCCTCCACTAGAGGCCTGCCTTGGAAAGGCACACCACTCCGATACCTTTCACTTGAGGCCTGCCGTAGATGGAAAGGCTCAGTCTAGCGCCTTCTGCGTGAGGTGTGACTTGCATAGGAACGCAATTCAGGCTCCTTTCACTGGAGGCGTATCTTGGAAAGGCATGCCACTCCAGCTCCCTCCACTTGAGGCGTTGCTTGTGGAAGTAGGGAACACCACTCTGGTTCTGTCCCTTTTGTGGGGGTCTTTGCAAGGCATGCTAGTGCAGCTCGGTCCACTTGAGGCCTGCCTTAGAAAAAAACGTCAGTGAAGCTCCTTCCGCTTCAGGCGTACAGTGGAATGGAAGGAGATTTCTGCACCTTCCACCTGAGGCTTGCCATGCAAACAAACGCCAGTCCCACTCCCTCCATTCGAGGGGTGCGTTGGTGAAGATGGGAACACCATTGCAGTTCCCTCCACTCAAGGGGTGTATTTTGGAAATAGTACACGCCACTTTGGCTCCTTCCCTTGAGGTCGAAGTGTCATGTGGTACTTGGACACCTACATGGCGGCGGTGTCTTGCGTACCTCGTACCACCCTGCCCCCTTTATTGTTTTACCGTAACTTGTGGTATGTGTGGTGTAGCTGAAGTGTCTTCTGTAGGAATGACTTGGATACGATTGGTGTGTGAGTGAGGTATAGCAACATAGAACATGCAGATGTCATTTCTGTGAATGCACTTTCCCAACACTGCAGAAATTAGTAGCATGTTAGATGGTGTTAGCTTAGTGGGGGTAAGGTTGCACATATGAGTGCTGTAAAAATCTTGCTATGGACATACTTGAAGTTGGTGTGAGAGACAGCGCCTGTAGGCCAGGTAGCCAAGGGAGCCAATATGCACTTGCTATCAGTGTGCAGATACGATTGTTAGCACATGCCATTTGAATGCGGACAGTTGATGATCAATTGCTGGAAAATGATGTGAAAGATGTTGCCTGGAGACACAGTTGCATTGTGTGCACACAGACATATGGTACAAGTGGACAGATACGCTTGCTCTGGCGCAAGTGATTTGGTAGAGGTGCGCCTGCGGACATGGATGCCCACTGACTGCAGACACGAAAGGTGTATGAATGGCCAGTGATACGGTGGGTGCCTTGCCGTGGCAGCACTGCTCACAAGGACGTTCCTTCTTGTGCTAAGCACGGAGGCTCGTCCGTGTGCTAAATCCCACCTTGCTTGTCCGACTGCATTGTGACGTGAATGTATGAGAAGTGTGAGCAAAGGTGTATGTGAAGGGGCTTACTGATAGCACTTTCCTATGTACTGGGAGCACTAAAGACCACTTGCTGTGCAAATGATGTACCCATTCTCACTCAGGTATGAAAACCACGCATACTAGGGCTGCCTTTCATTGGGACAACTGTGGGAATGCGGGACGGTAGGCCATGTGGTGCTGGTGACGTGTTTCAGTGGGTGACCAAAGGGAAATGTCTGAAAATTGTGGTTTTTTTGCCAAATTTCGGACTTTGCCGGGGATTGTAGGTAATAAATTCTTGCCCGATTGGCGCAAGTCATACCTCTGTGGATTCCCACAGATGTCTTCTTTTCAGAAATGCATGGGGGTCCCTGTTTTTCTTGGTGGCTGCAACACCCCAGGCCTAAATCTGTAGGTTGGCTCCCCAAACCCTTTGGGGGGATAGCAGTGGTTTAGCCTTATTCCTTTGCACCCAGGTAGGTGCACCCACACATGTGAGGTACCGTTTTCATCGGGACACCTGTGGGAAGGCGGACGGTAGGCCATGTGAGGTTGGGGGCGTGTTTCGATGGGTGAGCCAAGCGAAATGTGCGGAAAATGTGTTTTTTCCCCACATTTCGGACTTTGCAGGGGTGTCTGGGTAATGAATTCTGGGGCAATTTGCGCAAATCATACCTCTGCGGATTCCCACGGGTGTCCTCTTTTCGGAAATGCACGGGGTTTCCTGTTTTCCTTGGTGGCTTGGACACCCGAGGCCCATATCTGTATGATGTGCCGGTCGGCAGAGAGTCTGAAATTCCGGTCTGAAAACAGACTTGGGGTTACTTGTGTTTTAGGCTTTCCCCTTGGCGCCCAGGTAGGTGCACCCACACATGTGAGGTATCGTTTTCATCGGGACACCTGTGGAAACGCGGGACGGTAGGCCATGTGTTGTTGGGGGCGTGTTTCGATGGGTGAGTCGAGCGAAATGTGCGGAAAATGCATTCTTTTCCCACATTTCGGAATTTGCGGGGTGTCTGGGTAATAAATTCTGGGGCGATTTGCGCAAATCATACCTCTGCGGATTCCCAAGGGTGTCCTCTTTTCGGAAATGCATGGGGTTCCCTGTTTTCCTTGGTGGCTTGGACACCCGAGGCCCATATCTGTATGGTGTGCAGGTCGGCAGAGAGTCTGAAATTCCGATCTGAAAACAGACTTGGGGTTACTTGTGTTTTAGGCTTTCTCCTTGGCGCCCAGGTAGGTGCACCCACACATGTGAGGTACCGTTTTCATCAGGACACCTGTTGGAACGCGGGTCGGTAGGCCATGTGTTGTTGGGGGTATGTTTCGATGGGTGAGCTGAGCGAAATGTGTGGAAAATGCGTTTTTTTCCGACATTTTGTACTTTGCGGGGGTGTCTGGGTAATAAATTCTGGGGCGATTTGCGTAAATCATACCTCTGCGGATTCCCATGGGTGTCCTCTTTTTGGAAATGCATGGGGTTCCCTGTTTCCCTGGTGGCTTGGACACCCGAGGCCTATATCTGTATGGTGTGCCAGTCTGCAGAGAGTCTGAAATTCCAGTCTGAAAACAGACTTGGGGTTAATTGTGTGTTAGGCTTTCCTCTTGGCGCCCAGGTAGGTGCACCCACACTTGTGAGGTACTGTTTTCATCAGGACACCTGTGGGAACGCGGGACGGTAGGCCATATGTTGTTGGGAGCGTGTTTCGATGGCTGAGCCGAGCGAAATGTGCGGAAAATGCATTTTTTTCCCACATTTCAGAATTTGCGGGGGTGTCTGGGTAATAAATTCTAGGGCGATTTGCGCAAATAATACCTCTGCGGATTCCCACGGGTGTCCTCTTTTCGGAAATGCATGGGGTTCCCTGTTTTCCTTGGTGGCTTGGACACCCGAGGCCCATATCTATATGGTTGCCGGTCGACAGAGAGTCTGAAATTCCGGTCTGAAAACAGACTTGGGGTTACTTGTGTTTTAGGCTTTCCCCTTGGTGCCCAGGTAGGTGCACCCAAACATGTGAGGTATCGTTTTCATCGGGACACCTGTGGGAATGCGGGACGGTAGGCAATGTGTTGTTGGGGGCGTGTTTCGATGGGTGAGCCGAGCGAAATATGCGGAAAATACGTTGTTTTCCCCACATTTCGGAATTTGCGGGGGTGTCTGGGTGAAAAATTCTGGAGCGATTTGCACAAATCATACCTCTGCAGATTCCTATGGGTGTCTTCTTTTTGGAAATGCATGGGGGTCCCTGTTTTTCTTGGTGGCTGCAATAACCCAGGCCTAAATCTGTAGGTTGGCTCCCCAAACCCTTTGGGGTGATAGCAGTGGTTTAGCCTTATTCCTTCACGCCCAGGTAGGTGCACCCACACATGTGAGGTACCGTTTTTATTGGGACACCTGTGGGAACGTGGGACGGTAGTCCATGTGTTGTTGGGGGTGTGTTTCGATGGGTGAGCCGAGCGAAATGTGCGGAAAATGCATTTTTTTCCCACATTTCGTACTTTGCGGGGGTGTCTAGGTAATAAATTCTGGGGTGATTAGCGCAAATCATACCTCTGCGGATTCCCACGGGTGTCCTCTTTTCGGAAATGCATGGGGTTCCCTGTTTTTCTTGGTGGCTTGGACACCCGAGGCCCATATCTATATGGTTGCCGGTCGACAGAGAGTCTGAAATTCCGGTCTGAAAACAGACTTGGGGTTACTTGTGTTTTAGGCTTTCCCCTTGGTGCCCAGGTAGGTGCACCCAAACATGTGAGGTATCGTTTTCATCGGGACACCTGTGGGAATGCGGGATGGTAGGCAATGTGTTGTTGGGGGCGTGTTTCGATGGGTGAGCCGAGCGAAATGTGCGGAAAATACGTTGTTTTCCCCACATTTCGGAATTTGCGGGGGTGTCTGGGTGAAAAATTCTGGAGCGATTTGCACAAATCATACCTCTGCAGATTCCTATGGGTGTCTTCTTTTTGGAAATGCATGGGGGTCCCTGTTTTTCTTGGTGGCTGCAATAACCCAGGCCTAAATCTGTAGGTTGGCTCCCCAAACCCTTTGGGGGGATAGCAGTGGTTTAGCCTTATTCCTTCACGCCCAGGTAGGTGCACCCACACATGTGAGGTACCGTTTTCATTGGGACACCTGTGGGAACGTGGGACGGTAGTCCATGTGTTGTTGGGGGTGTGTTTCGATGGGTGAGCCGAGCGAAATGTGCGGAAAATGCATTTTTTTCCCACATTTCGTACTTTGCGGGGGTATCTAGGTAATACATTCTGGGGTGATTAGCGCAAATCATACCTCTGCGGATTCCCACTGGTGTCCTCTTTTCGGAAATGCATGGGGTTCCCTGTTTTTCTTGGTGGCTTGGACACCCGAGGCCCATATCTATATGGTGTGCCGGTCGGCAGAGAGTCTGAAATTCCGGTCTGAAAATAGACTTGGGGTTACTTGTGTTTTAGGCTTTCCCCTTGGTGCCCAGGTAGGTGCACCCACACATGTGAGGTACCGTTTTCATTGGGACACCTGTGGGAATGCGGAACGGTAGGCCATGTGTTGTTGGGAGCGTGTTTCGATGGGTGAGCCGAGCGAAATGTGCGGAAAATGCGTTTTTTTTCCCACATTTTGGAATTTGCGGGGGTGTCTGGGTAATAAATTCTGGGGCGATTTGCGCAAATCATACCTCTGCGGATTCCCACGGGTGTCCTGTTTTCGGAAATGCATGGGGTTCCCTGTTTTCCTTGGTGGCTTGGACATCCGAGGCCCATATCTGTATGGTGTGCCGGTGGGCAGAGGGTCTGAAATTCCGGTCTGAAAACAGACTTGGGGTTACTTGTGTTTTAGGCTTTCCCCTTGGCGCCCAGGTAAGTGCACCCACACATATGAGGTACCGTTTTCATCGGGACACCTGTGGGAATGCGGGACGGTAGGCCATGTTTTGTAGGGAGCATGTTTCGATGGGTGAGCCGAGCGGAAAATGCATTTATTTTCCCACATTTCGGAATTTGCGGGGATGTCTGGGTAATACATTCTGGAGCGATTTGCGCAAATCATATCTCTCGGATTCCCACGGGTGTCTTCTTTTCAGAAATGCATGGTGGTCCCTGTTTTTCTTGGTGGCTGCAATAACCCATGCCTAAATCTGTAGGTTGGCTCCCCAAACCCTTTGAGGGGATAGCAGTGGTTTAGCCTTATTCCTTCACGCCCAGGTAGCTGCACACACACATGTGAGGTTCCTTTTTCATCAGGACACCTGTGGGAATGAGGGACGGTAGGCCATGTGTTGTTGGGGATGTGTTTCGATGGGTGAGCCGAGCGAAATGTGCGGAAAATATGTTTTTATCCCACATTTCAGACTTTGCGGGGGTGTCTGGGTAATAAATGCTGGGCCAATTTGCGCAAATCATACCTCTGCGGATTCCCACGGGTGTCTTCTTTTTGGAAATGCATTGGGGTGCCTGTTTCTCTTGGTGGCTGCAACACCCAAGGCCTAAATCTGTAGGTTGGCTCCCCAAACCCTTTGGGGGATAGCAGTGGTTTAGCCTTATTCCTTCACGCCCAGGTAGGTGCACCCACACATGTGAGGTACCATTTTCATCGGGACATCTGTGGGAACGCGGGACGGTAGTCCATGTGTTGTTGGGGGCGTGTTTCGATGGGTGAGCCGAGCGAAATGTGCAGAAAATGCATTTTTTCCCACATTTCGGACTTTGCGGGGTGTCTGGGTAATAAATTCTGGGACGATTTGCACAAATCATACCTCTGCGGATTCCCACGGGTGTCCTCTTTTTGGAAATGCATGGGGTTCCCTGTTTTCCTTGGTGGCTTGGACACCCGAGGCCCATATCTGTATGGTGTGCCGGTCGGCACAGAGTCTGAAAATCCGGTCTGAAAAGAGACTTGGGGTTACTTGTGTTTTAGGCTTTCCCCTTGGCGCCCAGGTAGGTGCACCCACACATGTGAGGTACCGTTTTCATTGGGACACCTGTGGGAACGTGGGTCGGTAGGCCATGTGTTGTTGGGGGCGTGTTTCGATAGGTGAGCCGAGCGAAATGTGCGGAAAATGCGATTTTGTTTCCCACATTTCGGACTTTGCAGGGGTGTCTGAGTAATCCATTCTGGGGCGATTTTTGCAAATCATACCTCTGTGGATTCCCACGGGTGTCCTCTTTTCGGAAATGCATGGGGTTCCCTGTTTTCCTTGGTGGCTTGGACACCCGAGGCCCATATCTGTATGGTGTCCCGGTCGGCAGAGAGTCTGAAATTCCGGTCTGAAAACAGACTTGGGGTTACTTGTGTTTTAGGCTTTCCCCTTGGCGCCCAGGTAGGTGCACCCACACATGTGAGGTACCGTTTTCATCGGGGCACCTGTGGGAATGCAGGACGATAGGCCATGTGTTGTTGGGGGCATGTTTGGATGAGTGAGCCGAGCGAAATGCGCGGAAAGTGTGTTTTTTTTCCCACATTTCGGAATTTGCGGGGTGTCTGGGTAATACATTCTGGGGCGATTTGTGCAAATCATACCTCTGCGTATTCCCACGGATGTCCTCTTTTCGGAAATGCATGGGGTTCCCTGGTTTCCTAGGTGTCTTGGACACCCGAGGCCCATATCTTTATAGTGTGCCGGTCGGCAGAGAGTCTGAATATCCGGTCTGAAAACAGACTTGGGGTTACTTGTGTTTTAGGCTTTCCCCTTGGTGCCCAGGTAGTTGCACCCACACATGTGAGGTCCATTTTCATCAGGACACCTGTGGGAACGCGGGACGGTAGGCCATGTGTTGTTGGGAACATGTTTCGTTGGGTGAGCCGAGCGAAATGTGCGGAACATGAGTTTTTTTCCCCATATTCCGGACTTTGCGGGGGTGCCTGGGTAATATATTCTGGGGCGATTTGCGCAAATTATACCTCTGCGGATTCCCACAGGTGTCCTCTTTTCAGAAATGCATGGGGTTCCCTGTTTTCCTTGGTGGCTTGGACACCCAAGGCCCATATCTGTATGGTGTGCCGGTCGGCAGAGAGTCTGAAATTCCGGTGTGAAAACAGACTTGGGGTTACTTGTGTTTTAGGATTTCCCTTTGGCTACCAGGTAGGTGCAAGCACACATGAGAAGTACCGTTTTCATCGGGACACCTGTGGGAATGCGGGAAGGTATAACATTTGTTGTGTTTGTGTGGTTTTCATAACGTTTTGACCCATTTGCTGGTGCCCTTTGTCACACAACCCTTTCATTTCCCAAATATGATGTACATTTATTCGCTGCTTTAGCCACCATAAACTTTTGTAACCTGCACAAGTCAGCTACCCTTGAAAAGGTCTGCCTGTCCTCTTTCAAAAAATGTATGCTTGCAGTTCCTCACCACATTGGTTTTCCCGATTTACACATGTTAAGTGCGTCTGTTCAGGCCGTGAGCGTAAAACTCCTGTGTACCATGGCTCAGTGTTTGGCATGTGCTATTGCTTGTTTTGTAAAACACTACAAAAAATGTGTGCTCTCCTAACTGCAAGAGTCGGGGGAATGTAGCGGAGCATTGCTTTTCTCAAAATACATAGAAGCCATTGCCGTACCAAGCCAACCCCATCCAACACATACCTTTTTTTTCTGTCATTTTCCCCCTTTTCCCCCAATCTATGGCAGTTTCCCCTACCTACTTGTTGCCTGACCTATGCAAATCACCCCTTCTTCAACTTGGAATTTTGTCTACTTTTCAGAAATATATGCCTTTCTGTCCTCCAATTCTACTTTCATACCCTTTTCTTCCATTCCGTCCATGCATGTCCAATTGGCAAAAATGGCCAAAATCGCCTACTTCTCACAAAACGATTGATAACTACATCAAAATAATTTTTTTTCGTTTCCATTCAACCTGTTCTTGAAGGCCATGTAATTGGGGAACTCAGCACAGCAAACCATCTGTTCCTAGCTCTTACAAGGAAAAAAACACAGGCTTCTTTGTACATCATTTTATTGGTATTTTTTAAAAAAAAAAAACGTTTCGCCCTTTTTGCTTATTTTCTCTCACCCCCCTATAGCAACCTAGGATTCCTGGATGGCGTTACGACTGCCTACATGTGGGTAAAAAAGGAGCCAAATTTGGCCGAGATATCTCATGTAACAAAAAAGTTACAAGCCATTGAATGGCCACATACCCAAATCACCAAAAAAGGCCCTGGCACTGGGGAGAAATACCCATGGCACTTAAAGGGTTAATAACATTTCACGATATGTGGATGACATCCTGTTGTACGTCAAATATCCTAGGGTAAACCTTCCCCCGCTGACACATAAGATAGGTACATTTGGGAAACTCTCAGGACTAATAATTAATTGGAATAAATCAGATGTATTACCAGTGACCCCAAAGGTGCAACAGGCCAACATTGGTCAGGTCTACCACTGGTGCCCTCAGGGAATGTGCTACCTGGGAGTCCTGGTAACCACCACGGTGGGAGATCTTTATACGGGCAACTACACGAAAACACTGGAACAGCTGGACCATAAAGTAGAATCTTGGATACTACTGCCCGTATCCAAAGCAGCACGCATTGCACTAGCCACAATGGTCATACTGCCTAAATTACTTTATATATTTAATAATGTACCCATCTGGCCACCTCAAAGCTTCTGTGCTCGAACTAAAAGCTTAATGATAAGACAGGTCTGGTAGGACAAACACGCTAAATATCTTATGACATTCTTCTTACCAGGCCATACGAACAGGTGGAATGGAATACCCAGACCTATATCTATACTACTTGGCAGCTCAGATACGAATTTATAGTGGGATAGGGTCCCTCCACCCCCGACTCCCCACACTCCATTCTCCCCGACTCCCCACACTCCATTCTGGTGCAAGAGGTGGCGAGCCCTGATGACCTAGTGGGAATGCTGTGGGGTACACGGGTGAGGGCACCACAGACAGAGGTTCAGCCCACGGCGGTAACATGTAGAGCCTGGGAACATATTGTTCAGTTGACCAACACAGAGGTGGCCTACTCCCAGACCTCTCAATATTCAATATACCCGGGATCTCGCTTACACACGAGAGAGCTTTCCAGACCCACTTCCATAAACTGGGGATCCAAGCACCATGAGACTTAGTACCTGAAGAAAAGTTTATATCCTGGCAAGTATTACGAACAAAGGGGGAATGGACGGTAGTGACCCTGCTTATGTGCTAAAGGATTAGGGAAGCACTGGGACCTAAATGGCCTGAATTTCCTTTGGTGCCCAACAATCACCCCATCCTGCAATACGTGTCCACTATGGACAACCTGGGTGAGGTAATTAGCAAAGAGAACTGGAAGCGCATTTGCTTGCAAACACGCATGTGTCCATGAATCATCCATTACAAATTCCTTCATCAGTGTTACTATTCTCCAGCTAAGTTACATAGAATATACCCTGAAAGGTCCTCCTCTTGTGTAAGATGCAATGAAGAAGCTGCCAACTTGTATCACGTAGCGTGGGAATGTCCACGAATTCGGCCCTTCTGGAGTGGGATTGAGGGAGCTATGTCTGTGATGTTATTGACAAAATGGGATTATACACCAGCATTATGTCTCTTGAAGCTGGTAGGTGAGGGTCCCCAAGGGGAGAGGAAGATACTAGGGATGTCTACGGTAACAGCAAGTACCTTACAGCTAGATCATGGGGGAAGCGCACTGCACCTGTGTTTACTCGATGGCTGGAGTTCATGAATACATGTGAACAAAGAGAAAACAGATACGCAGAGACTCTACCGGCCAGAGGTCGACCTATTGATTACTGGCCCCCTTTTTGACAATACTATGCAGACTGGAAACTAACCACTCAGGCGGGGGAGGAGGGCTTGCCATAAACAAGTCCCAGTATGAGAGAGGGGGAATTGCCTCACAAAAACAGGGATGGGTAAGATACGCGAAGGGCGTATAGTGAATGCGGGAACCCACTGTGACCTAGAACATATCGGCAAGCCGTGAATTTGTACGGTGAATGTGAATGAGGGCAAAGGAACTCTGAGGCCTTGCAAAGTACAATTAAAATAGATAATGAAAAACAATTGGATTCGGTTATATATAATATGTGTACAGTACCATTGTGTCGAGTGGTGGGTCGAGTGGTGGGAGCTAGGGCTGGGGAGGGGGAATCAGCCGGGGGCATGATGTTGTTGACTATTGTTTAACTGTTCAGAAAACCAATAAAGAACATTTATTTTTTTTCAAATTTAATTTTATTAATTTTTCCAGATGAAAAATAACATTACACAATCGGCTTAAGCCTCAAGGTACAACCGTAATCTAGTCTTAGGTTCAGGATAATTACCTGAGAGACTGTACCTTAACAAATAATCAAACTTTCCCTCTTCCCTCTCCCCTCTCTCCCTGGCAGGTCAAAGCTCTAGTCGGAGCACGTTATCAATCATACATTTCTGTATCTTGCAGGGCAGGTTACACTTCATAATCGACATGTTTAACATTACATAAAATCACATCATTGTTGGCTTGGCATTGTATACGTTGCTGGGGCATCCTATTTTGAGTACAGTACATAATGGTACAGGTTTCTCCAATAACTACTATTGCATTCATCCAGGATGCTTCTCAGGAATGGTAATAAATGCATTTGTAAAGTCGTTCCAGAGCATTTCGTGTTGGGCTGATCTTCCGTGCAGAGCAGCTGTGATTCTTTCCATTGTCCATATGTTTGTGGTCACTCCAACCCACTCTCTTTTTGAGGGGAGGTGTTGTGCTTTCCACCTGATCACCAGGCAGGCCTGTGCCGCAAGCAGTAGTGCGGCTGCGAGTCCACCCACTCTTGACATACCATCATAATTCTCTTCTAGACCAAACAGTACAAGAAGGGGTGTTGCTACCCTGGAGATATAGTGTAGATGCCACACATATAAAGAGCTGCCATTGGGAGAGCCACAAAAGGACCAGTCGTGGTTAAAATGATAAACATCAGATTTAATAGAATTATGACCTAAAAAGTGATTAAATAGTGTGGTCCACAGTACATACAATTCATAAACATTTAAACATATATCAAACAGTCGTTACGTGATAAGCTAGAATTAGCTAATTGACAGTGTATCAAAAACAGGGATACACTCAACATCAAGAGGTACGCTTTACAGAAAGTGCAACGTACTCTACAGTAATTAGAATCAGTATGTCAAAAAACTTAATAACTCTGGTGCCAGTACAGAGTATTAGCTCGACATGTTTCAGTTCCTCCAGTTATTATGGAACATTCATCAGGAGATATACAGGTGACCACGTAACCAAGACAACATTTAAAAACGAAATGATGACATTTGAAGTATTCGTAGCATCTGCAAAGTAAAGAACAAAAAAAGCGCAAAACATGAGCTTCAAATTAGCCATTATTGTTGCATGTTCAAAATACATGAACCAAGGCATCTAAATAGAGGGAAATAAATACCTCCACTGATGCCTGTGGGTGCTCTCTACTCGAAAGGTAGTATTTGCTAAGCCTAAGCACATATCCTGCTTTTTTAGTGAGCTACTACTCAGCGCTCATTGGGATGTTTTTTCTATATCCTAGGTAGAGACGACCCTCAGTTCTACACCGCCTACTACCTTTCGAGTAGAGAGCACCCAGTTAGTCTCAGACCACCAGTGGAGACCAAATTCTTTGGTCCGTTATCTTGGCACTTCTAATTATAGTGAGTCCTTCTTGACCTCCCCCTACCCAGAATCATACCACTTATTGTCCCATGGTTTGCTTACTTTCATACAGTGTTATCGGAGCAACTCCACGCTTAGTTGTGTTGAGCCTCGAGGAGAGAGGTCTTAGACAGATGAAAAGCAGCAAGTTATTCTCTCGAAACAAGATGCCCCAAACAATATTGATGTGTCACGGAGCATTCAATGTTCCATGTCTGGGGACGTGTTCATCCTCCTGAACTTCCGCGAACCAGGAATCTTTTGATGCTTGGGACCATTGATTTTCCATTCCCTGTCCCTGTTTCTGTTGTCGTCAATTGCCGAGCCTCCTGCCTGTTCCTCAACCAGGTCTGCTATGCAACTGCTAATGTCTTTTTCAGATTGGAGACTTATTTTGCACCCTTCTCATTCGAAAGTCAGCGAGAAGGGGTAGCCCCATCGATACCGTATCGCCTTTTCTTTTAAAAATTTGGTGAGTGGGAGGCATTTCCTTCTCATGGCCAAGGTAAGGGAGAAGAGGTCCTGATAAATTGATATACTGGATGTATCCATAAGAATCTGTGTGCCTTGTCTGGCCTCGTCAAGAACACGAGCTTTGTCTGCGAAATTGTGGAATCGGGACAATATCGTTCTAGGGCATCCTGCCGCACTGCCTGCCCGTTGAATGTGATCGCGTTTGGGTTCGTCCACCTATTCATCTTCCAATAGCAGCTTTAGTAGCGTGTGTAAAGTTCTCTTTAAGTCTGACTCTGTTTCCTCTTCTCTTTCTCAGACACCAAAGATGCAGATATTGTTGCGTCGCGCGTGATTTTCGAGATCATCGACTTTCATGCGGACTTCTTCCTCCCTCATTTCGATATCTGCAATTCTGACGTCTATTTGTGTTTCTAATGTGGACAGGGAGGACTGATTGTGCTCCACCTCCTGCAGTCTCTCCTCCATTTTGTCAATCCTGTGGGTTATTTTGTCTATCTTTCCACTGATGTCAGCTTGCATACTCTTCATCTCGGGTAGCAGGTCGGCTACATCAGCCTTAGTTGCAGCAGCTTCAGGCCCAGAGGATGCCATTTTGTCGCTGTGACATGGAGTGTTGCGGGTGTGTTGCGGGGAGAATTTGTAAGGTGCAAGCTTCTCTTTAAAGTTCATGTGCCCGGGGCACACTGTAGTTGAGCCAATGATACTGTGGGCAAAATGTATGAGCACTGCAGGATGCAATCTGTTAGTCTCCTCTTAGGCAGGGCGAGGTGATTGTGGGGTCCCACAAAGAGGGGGCCTCACTTATTCAGTGGTGCGTGTCGCTAGAAGCAACTGAGAAGAAAGGTGTTTGTTGTTCTGTCCCTGTGTCCAGCAAAGAAGACAATGGGGTCCTGCAAGCTGTTGCCGTGTCTCTGTGCCTATTCACCAATTGTTAATTGTGGGTGATATCCAGGAGTATCACCAAGGGTCATGAGGAGCTGAGGAACGTGTGGACTGCACTCCAGAGTGGATAATGTGGTGGTGCCCTCGCCGTGGGTTCGGAGTCTGACCCTCTTCCGGGTATTTCCTTTGAGGCGTTTTCAAGGGTGTTGTAAAGATTGAAGATTTATGCACCCCTTCTCTGCCACCTACCGTGGGGTTCTCAGCTTCCCACTCGTGTGAAATGATCGAACCTTGCTGCTCTGACCACGGGCAAGAAAAGCCACGTACCTTCAGAATGATTCCTGGATTGCGGGGCCGATGGTGTGCTGATCACCTGCGTAGGGGGACCTCTAAGGTAGGAGAGCTGTAAGTTCGGATTTTCTGTATGGTAAGTCTACATAAGGAACTGGAGAGTTCTAGGGTGTGGAAAGGAAATTCCCCATGTACCTGCCTTCAACTGTTGCGTAGGATGGGGTGTGTAGCTTGTCTCCATTGATTGTCCTAGTGTTTAATCTGGTTCTGGAGCTTCCAGGTATGCAGCGCCACAACGGTGTCCCCGTGTATGGATTAGGGCTCTTATGCATGGTCTCCTTCTGTCCCCTTTCTGATGCAGGGGAGCTAGGGCTTTCATGCAAAGTGGACAGTCCGGGCAGCGGGGGGTCTCAGTAATTCATAGCTATGGTCGTCTGATATTCTTGCGTGTACTGGGTGCGTGATCTCATAGTACACACCTCGCATGTTCGTTTGGAGCAGGGCTTTTACCCCTCTGTGGGTTGGCTTCCATGAGGGGTGGCGCCGTTAGATGGTCTCCTCTGTGTTTCAGGGTGTATGTTCTGTTTCCACCCGAGGTGTCAAGCAGCGGCGTGGGCTGGTGACAGTCTTTAACTGTGCTCTCAGACAGCTTGTGCTGGTTCAGATGAGAAATGTTGCCTTGTTGTTCTGACGCCCTTCCGAGGCAGCGAGTACCTCCTGCAATGTTCTGGAGTCTTCTCTAGGGTGTACAGCAGCAGACCACAGGGGCCAGAGGGTTCACCCGGTGTCCTCTCGTTGATACTATGCGGGAGCTGCTACGCACTGGGCACACCAGGATCACACTTCTCCGCGGTCGGAGGGATCTCCAGGTCGCGCGCTCAATATGGGCAGAGCGGTGCGGGGGAAAGGGTTTCCGCGGGGATTACCCTTGGCCCTTCTTGATCCATGCAGCAACGCCGGTGTGAATCCTTTATCACCCCTTCAGCTGGGATCGTATCCCTTTGTTAACTTGCAACATTGAACAACCTGTACAACTGGGCTTTCCAAAGTGTTTCAGTGGGGTTTCCCAGTACAATCGCGGATTTCAATATCGTCTCATCAGGGTCCAACGCGCCCCAGCAACAGTTTCACTTTCGTTCATTTAGAACGTCTGGTGAACTTATCTTGATACAACGATTTCAGCAGGAAGGTTGTTCCGATTTTCTCCCGGTTTTCTATGACGTGGGGGGGCACCTTCCCACAACACCTGCTCACTTTTCTGCTATGGGGGCAGTCTAGAAGTGGGGGCTCAAACCACTTCACGGACCAAAGAGACAGAGCTCACACGGAGGACGAGCTCATCCGCGCTCCCCCTGGTGGCCAAAAAAACGGAATTAATTTTTTTAAAAGGGGGGTATTATCTCTGTTTAGATGGTGGGTGACAATTGGCAGATATGTCACTGATAGATTTCCTAGCTGTCTGACTAGAAGGGTGGTGATCTCTTTGGTAGAGTGGGGTCTGTTTGTAGTGGTTGAGGCATGACTGATGGTTGTTGTTTCTTTCCTCTTTGGCCCGCTTAGCTGACTATTATGTTGAGGGGAATGGGCGTTGGCGTTGGCGTCTGGCTGGCAGTGAGTTAATAAGGCCATGCTGTCAGAAAGACATAAGGTCGGAGAAGCAACTAGCAAATGTTTTAGTTCTCTTTCATTACCTTGAATAAAACTGTTCTATTACCATTATGGTATACAAGCTGATGGTTTAGGATAGGTCGACGTCCAGTTCCTTAAGAGCAGGGGAGTTGCTAGGCCTGGAAAAGACCCAGGCCTAAGCTGATGTCGGAACTGTTGGGACTGGGGGCTAGCTAGTCTTTTGGCTATAGCTCCTGAGATTCTATCCAGGGCTACAACCAAAAGATCAGGGGCTATAGCTCCCTTAGCCCCCCCAGCAACGCCCCTGCTTAAGAGTCAGCCTTGAGCCTCTAATAATTGAGGCAAAACTGGTGATGAACAAAGCCAATGAGAGATGGGTGGGACAAGCATTCATATTGGGTGTACTGAAGAGTAGATCCATTTTAGTTGTGCACGATATATGTTTTCGTAAAAGTTAGCAAAAAGTACGTCTTGGTGTGCGTGGATGGTGTAATTTTTCAAAAACATCTTTTTTATGCATTTCTGATTGAGGTGATGGTAGATACATGCGCACAAGATGCATACAAGACTTCAATGTCTCGCCATTTTTGAAGGTTTGTAATCATTGGCACTTCGGTGGAGGGCAGTGCCATGAGTTGACAATTCTTGTTCAAGGGACTCCATGGCATGGGATTGCCGGCATTACCGGCACTGGTAGTACCGGGTCAGGCCTGCCGGTAAATCACTGCCCCCACCAACAAACTTGTGTTTCCCCGGTCCAGATTACATGCTGGTGCCGGAATAACCTGCGTTTTACCGCCATTTTACTCTTAATGTGCCCTGTCTCTATAGGCATTTATTCTCACTAACGGTTAACTAAAATAAAAAATAAAAAAGTTAAAAATCTAACACTTGTTTCAAGATGTAGTTGTAGAATTCAAAACTTTGAAGGCCAGGTTCAAATCCTGACTTCATCCTCGCATTACTAAAACTCTGTGATCTTGGAAAAATCTGCTTCTCTCTCTTTGCCCCATTCCACTGAATTGTCAAAATTGTGAATGCCTAAAGAAGCAGCCACCATAAAAAGTGCTATATACAAAATAAAAACAAGTGGGTCCTTCTGTCTGGTGTGGAGGTGTGTAGGGTAGTTCAGCTTGCAGTGCTGAGCTATGATCATGTGACACACCTCCAATCCTTTCTGTGCATCTTTGCAGTGTTTGGGCCATTAAAGTAGGCCTTTCCCCGGATGCAGTACAGAAAAGGCATGGCCACAGTCTTGCCCCGACTTTACTGATGGCCCTGAGCCAGGTGTCAAAGGGCATAGCTGCAGTGTAAGCCCTGGGAGACTGTAGGTATTGGTGGTCTGTCAACAGCAAGGCTCCGGGCCATTCTCGAGGCACAGTACCAAGAGAGGTTCACCACAGCACCCGCATTATGTATCCTGTGGGCATAGGTACCATTTTTGGGCCTTGTAGATACAGGCCATGCACCATGTGAAATTCACGCTGGGCATGGAATCATGTTATTTCCTTAGGTTACATGGATTCTGGTTAATATACCATGGGCATAACCTCAGCCCCGGCTCCAGCTGTGCTTCCAGCAGGCCATGCCCTCTGAGTACTGCTGGTATCGATATTGTACATAGGGCAAGGTCTTTGCTAGGGGCCATGCCATATTACTATCTTTAATGATGTCAGTTGAGATCCCACAGGAATATTTGATGTCACCAATGCTGCTGGATATGTGTGACATCATAAAAGTGAAAAACAGGCATCGAGTCATAGGTGTGTGCGTTGTGTTGTGCGTAATTCCTGAATTGCCATTCTTTTTAGATTTTATATTGCAACAACACAATTCCTTTAACTGACGTATTAATGGGTGTGTTTGGGGATTCTGGTAATGTGTAAGCTTTTTACCTACACAGCTTATTATATAACTATTCCAGAGACCCGTCGCTTCCCTTAAAAAAAATTGTTTCGGCGACTATAGCGACACTGACCGATAGATGGAGGATGAGATAATCACGTGTGTCTTTCAATGGCTCTAATTGTTAAACTTGCTTCAAGCTCAGGCCTGTTCGTGGGGACGTATATACACAGCAGCAAAACAGGAAATGGCTGGATCCGCTGTTTAATGTTACAGATAGAAGGGCTATATACAACAGATACTTAAAATGTCGCTTTGTGTTTGGGCTGAGCCCCCGCCGCCCTCGGGAAAAAGCTCGTAAAGGCTAATATCTGAGGCATGTGAGCTCCAGGCCACCTGTCAGCCGGGCACGCGCCGACGCGATGTCTAATATGGCGCATCACGGCAGGCGCTGGTGCGAAGAGCTCGGGTGAGGGCGGCTGCGTGGCAGGGAGACTTCAGGAGGCATGCAGATGCTAACAGGGCACGGTGGGTTCATGTGACTGCTGCAGAGATGGGTCTGCAACCCAAAGCTCGCTGGTTTCTAGTCAATTCCGGCAGGGTTAAAACAGCTGTTTGTTATTGTCAGCTTTGCTAAAAAAAAAAACTTCAAACATCAGTTTTTGAGAAAACTAGTGAAATCTGTTGTTGCAGCATAGGTTTAAATGTCGCAACAATTTTCACAAAATTATAATTATTGCCATTATTAATAATAAGCCAATCATAGCTAGGGGAAGCAATTGAGCGCATTACAAAGCATAGGGAGAAGGACACTGGGATCGAAGCTGAGATACAAGGTAGCGGGCGATTGACAGCAAGGGATCTCCAAGCAACCAGGGGAGGATACAGAGGGGCGCAGAGGTTCGCGGCGGGCGTGGAGGTTGTGGGCACCTAGGTGTTTGAAGAGGGGGGGTCTTGATCCAGAGAATTGGTGCTTTTGCAAGCCTGAAAAAAAAATCAACTTTCCTTCCCTTCATTGTTTACATTTTTTCCTGCAACTGGGGAAACGTGTTAAACATGGAGGGCCACGGTTCCCAAACCATTTTGGTGCAAATGGTGAGATGCAACAGCAAACCTCACGATTGACCCCCAAAAACGGTGTGCCCTACTCTGGAAGGGCACTTAAATGAGTGCATCTAGGATTCACACATTCAAAGGCCCTTTTCCAACTCTTTCTGCATTTGTGCAAATCAGGGAGTGGTGCAGCACATTTTAAAGCGCATCCCGAATTCATTAGTTAACCTAAGAATGCCTATATGTAACTGAACTGTGCATTGTATATAAGAGTTTGCATTGTACTAATCCTAATGTAACCTAAGAATACGTATGAATACCTGTAACAGCGCCCTGATGCCTACGGACTTGGTGAGCTATACAAATAAATAAATAAACGGAATACACTTTGAATTACACAGAATTGAAAGAAAATTCACCTGCACCTGTTTGGGACAGGCACGGGGAGTCAATCCTGACCCTGTCACACTTTCTTTTGAAAGTGGAACAGCGGTCGTATGAACTACTGCCGCCCCCCTTGCATTTGTATCCCTCAAACAATATACATTGTCTTCCCTTTGTTTAGCATTTCA
This sequence comes from Ambystoma mexicanum, assembly GCF_040938575.1. NCBI lineage: Eukaryota > Metazoa > Chordata > Amphibia > Caudata > Ambystomatidae > Ambystoma > Ambystoma mexicanum. Next base: position 1,345,244,749 of record NC_090921.1, read on the forward strand.
TAGTGACAGGCACTTTTGTGTCACACTCGGCACACTAATGAATGCAAGGGGGCTCTCCTGCGCATCTTTTGCGCCGCTGTTCAGAAGAATCTTTCTCTGAGTGTTGGCATGTTTTCTGGTCCAGGAATGGAATGACGAAGACTGCCTGCTAGGAAAGGAAGATGCAGTCCAAGAAATGGTGATTGCCATATGGAATGGAGGTCACCACATGTATGCTGTACGCATTATGTAAACTCATAAATTGCTTCCTGGGCCAGAATACAGAAACTGCGCACTGGCACAAGTGCAAAGTTTGCACAATATTAGTACTAGGGCAAGGCATGCCCTATTTTTAAAAACACTGGGAAACATTAAAAAAAAACATTGCACCTCGACAAGTGCAGTTTGGCATGTTGCCCTAATACAAAAAAGATGCATTTTTACTTCATTTTTGCACCAGGGAAAAGTTTGCCCTAATGCTAATATGGAATGGTATTAGCACTAGGGCAAACTTTGCCATGATGTAAAAATGCATACAAAATGTATCCTTTTAGCACTAGGGCAATTTTAGCCCTGGTGCTTTTAATATGCTAAACTGCACTTGTTGAGGTGCAATGGTTTTTTAATGTGTCCCATTGTTTTTAAAAATAGGGCAAACTTTGCCCTAGTGCTAATACCGTGCAAACTTTGTACTTGCACCGGTGCAAAGTTTCTGTAATATGGCCCCTTCTTGGCAAACCAGGAAACCTGTGGTTTGGGCGCTAGTGCGACTGTATGCAGCTGCACCTCCCCACACCAGTCAAGAGACAAAGGCAGTTCACAATTACATTAAAGCTTAATGGAAATACAACTTGCTGGAGAGTGATTTTTCACACCTACTCTACTACTATATAGAAGATAAGGTGCACTGGGTGAAAGGTGCAACTAAGTGGAGGGAACAAATGCCATCCTGGCAGAAGTGTTTCTATAACTGCAAATCACCCTTGCACATACAATCATGAACTGTCTGAGTGAAGGTGACATCATGCTGCTATGGGAAGTTCTTACCTGAATATCCTTTGGAATGATGCAATGTTTCCTGTCAAGAGTAGGATGGAATTGGCTGACTTGTCTATGAGCTTCTCGCCATCCAACTGCATACCGCAAACTCTCAAACTTGAAATTGGTTGAAGTTACATGGTCTCTTCTCAATACGAAGCTATAGTAATAATTCTTCCAGCACTGGGAAGATAGTATCCTGAATTAGTCAGTCTTTAAACTGAGAGAGCCAACTGACTAATCGCTGAGAATCCAGACTGAGTCCCCCACAATAACTGAGGCCCTATTTCCTATGAGGACCTTCCGGAATCTGATGCTGTCCATGGACTACCATGGACAAGAACTGTCAACTCATGGAACTCCCCTTCACCGACATGCCAATGATTAGAAGCCTTCAAAATTGGCGAGACATTGAAGTCTTGCATACGTCTTGTGAGTACGTATCCTACCACCAAATATTTTTTTTAAATAACACCATAAATGAGCACCAAGAAGTACTTTTTGCTAACTTTTACCAAAACCGAAAAACGTGAACCACTAAAATGGATCTTCTCTTCAGTAAACCCAATATGAATGCCTGTCCCACCCATCTCTCATTGGCTTTGTTCATCACCAGTTTTACCTCAATTATTGGAGGCTCAAAGCTGACCCTTAAGGAACTGGACTTCCACCTATCCTAAACCATCAACTGCTATACCATAATGGTAATCAAACAGTTTTGTTCAAGTTAACAAAAGAGATCTAAAACATTTGCTAGGTGCTTCTCACACCAAATGTCTTTCTGGCAGCATGGCCTTACTAACTCACAGACAGCCAGACCCCAACGCCCATCGCCCTCAACATAACATTCAGCTACGTGGGCACAAGGAGAGAAGACACAACAACCATCAGTCATGCCTCAACCTCTACATGAGACTCCATGGTATAGGAACATACCAACATCTCTGCCACCCGTAATATCCCGGTAATTCCAGGATATCGGGTGGCAGAAACAGTAAGGCAATTTTGCCAGCATCCCGCCAGAATTAACAGCAGGATACCAGCAAAACTGTAATGAGAGCCAGGGGGTTTATCTACAAATAAAAAGGGCATACCTATCTTAGAATGCTGTAAGGGAAAGGTTTCAGAATGGTAAATCTGAACCACCCTTGGGAACGCTGTCAGTAAAAGAGCAGGTAAACACACTATGGATTACAAAGGATGCGGAAAGGGCTGACATTTCTGTCTTTATTAAAGATAGGTCACCATTCCAATCCAAGATGGATGCTGCAAATGAAAAAAGACTCTGACAACTCAGGACGGTTTAAGGAAAGAACAGGAACGGATTTTAAAGAGACATCATATTTAAAGAGAGTGGGAAGAAAACATTGGGCCTGTACGACGTATTTGTCCACTGAGTTCCAGACCATGTTTCAAGAAATATATATAGCTCCTGAGATCTTCCTATTCCTTTTGCATCCTTTGGGATTCAGAGTTTGTCGGGTTTGATATGTTTTTGATTGGGTGTTTAGTTTTCCCCTGGTATACCCTGCCTTCCCTTTATTTCTACTTGCTCGTCTTCCACTCTGAACCAAATTCCCTCTCAGTGTATTTGTCTCTCAATGGCAGTGATTTGTCTTCTAGCCTCACGGTTTACTCTTGCGATATTGTGAACAATTCTTGGTTTGCACGTGTCTGTGACTCCTTTCGCGTTGGACCTGGCTGTATCACTGGCTCCTCACCTTCCCTGCACACCCCACCACCCTCTCTTAAAGCTCTGCTGATGTCTTATATTGCATGAAGACCCACTTGCCTATCTGCAAATCTAGCCGGTACGATAGCATAGCCAGTAGAGCGCTTGCTTTGACATTTGTGCAGAGCCTGCTGACGCTGGTTTGAAACACGGCAGGGCCAAAGTCAGCCTTTCCTCCTTCCGAGGTCGATAAATGAGCACCACACACCTTGGGTAATAATAAGCAACACTCAGTTGCCTGAGGGTCTATAGCGCTATATAAATGCTAAATTATTTTTAAAAGAGGAGCTAACAGGGTTCTGCTCTCCAGAAGGATTTTCTAAGATTCCTTTTCCAATCTCAGGCACTCTTGAGGCGTTACTGTGACATTCCTAAATTCCATTTACTTGGTAGAGGTGTCCTGAGTCTTAACTGAGGGTCCTGATTATCACTAGGTCATGCAAGAGTTATGCCTATTTCTGATACCTTTTATAATGAATACATATTAGGAGCTTAAGACAACTTTTGAATTGCAGGTGCAGCTTCTTCTAAGTTGCATTTGGTCGTCACGAGTACCCTTATAAGGCACCTGGTTCAAGTCAGGTCACCGGTAGGTAGTAGAGGTGGGAATAGCCACACATGCTAGCAAAGGTCAAAGAAAAGACATTGAGATGCTTAATTCCCTTTTGTAGTGTACAGAAAACAAGGCGGACAGGACCTGCTCCCCTACATGACCTGAAGGCACATCCACCCCCCTTCCTGGGGCCAAGACCCATTGCAGTTTCTATCTGCAGATAGTGGTTCAAGGGTTATTCAGCAAAGTCCTGGGCATTCAAGTTCACCATTATCAGACCCCCCACTCACGGCATCATCCCTCTCTCCCAGAGGAACGGCCAGAACAGTATCCTTCAACAGAGGTGCATAGGGAACTAGAGGTTTACATAGCAATCTCTAGTTCCAACTTGAGGTCTCCTTACAACAAAAAAGGGTGTTCCTATCTTGGAACAATCTAAGCAAAATGTATCTGGATGGTTTAGATTATAACGTGAAAATATCATGGTGGATAGTCTCTTCCAAGACAGAAGCAGTTACGGCATATTACCAGGCGAACCCATACAGACACTTAGAAATATGATCAATACACTGGTTGAAGAAGCAGCAGCTGAAGGCTTCCTAAGTACTAATGAGGTAGCTTTTCCCTCTCCAAGCCATACTAAGATTCCGGCTTTTTACGCCACACCCAAAATACATACAGGCATCCATCCCCCGCTGGGTCGGCCTATTGTCTCTGGTATACAATCCCTGTTGGAACCCCTTTCTCAATATGTGGATTTCTTCATCAAGGAAGAAGTCCCAAAGATTAAATCTTACATAAAGGACTCGACAGCGATGCTGGTCCTGCTAGACACCCTCACGTTTGACCCAGAGCATGAATGGATGGTCACCATGGACATAGAATCGCTGTATACAAAGATACCTTAAGCAGCTACTCCATCCATGGTCAAAACTTTACTTGACTCAGGAACTGAACTTCACAATGTACCATAATCCTTCATTATTGAGCTGGCAGAGATCGCTCTGACAAAGAACCTTTTTACATGCAATGAAACGTTTTACATTCGCCCCCAGTTTGGCAAACTTATACGTAGACGCCTTTGAGAAAGACAACATTTACCATGCAACCAATCCCTTTCTGAACAACATTTCCACCTGGCGTTGGTACATCGACGATGTGTTTATGATTTTCAAAGGGTCAAAACAAGAGTTACTTGAATTCCACTCATGGATAAATACTTGTAAGACATACTAGAAATTGACCATTGATTCCAGAAAAGATGTGATTCACTTCCTAGACCTTGCCGTAACTAATGGACGGTTATGATATATGATATGATATGGCATTTGTAACGCGGCTATACACAAGTGTTTCAAGGCGCGACGAGGCAAGGGAGGGGGGAAACAAGGGGAGGACAGACAGCGATCCTACTAGGCCAGGTGTCATTCAGATCGCGCAAGTGCAGGGGTCGGGGGAAGGGAGAAGTGCAAGGGGAAGGGGAGGGGGGAAGTGCAGTACAAGAAAAGGGCCAGCTGGTGGCAAGTGCAGGGTAAGTGCAGACAAGTGCTGGGAAGGGGGGGCTGTAGGGATACAGAGACAGTCCCGCAGTGCAGGGGTTGCCAGGGAGGCAGTGCAAGTGGAGAGTGGCTGGGCCCAGGACCGAGGTCGGTGAGAGTGGCCCAGTTGCAGATTCAGTGCAGTTTCAGTGAAGAATTAGCAGGGGAGAGGGAGAGAGAAAGCAGAAGCAAAGAGGAAGGTTTTGAGGTGCTTCCGGAACCGGAGATGGTTCTCCTCAAATTTTAGGGAGGCAGGAAGGCTGTTCCAGAGAGAGGCCCCTGCCGCGGAGAGAGATCTACCACCAGCTCGTTGCTTCGAGAAGCGGCTGACCCTGTGGGAGTTGGAGACGGATGAGCGAAGGGCTCGGGAAGGAAGATATTTAGGAGAGTTGAAGGTATTTAGGCCCCAGGCCCCAGAAGGCCTTGTGGACAATGCAGAGGGTTTTGAACTTTATCCTCGCAGCCACTGGGAGCCAGTGTAGAGATTTCAGTCCTGGAGAGATACGGTCCCTGGGCTTGAGGCCAAGGACAAGTCTCGCAGTTCTGTTCTGGATGAGTTGCAGAGGGCGGAGAGTGGAGGCAGGCAGATTAAGATAGAGGCTGTTACAGTAGTCCAGCTTTGAGAGAACCAGGGCTCGGGAGACAGTGAGCTTCTGGGGGAAGGAGAGGAAGGGAAGAATACCTCTGAGGAGGTGCAGCTGGTAGTGTGACTTCTTAAAGACGTCAGATATATGAGGAGAGAAGGAGAGTGTGGAGTCGAAGATGACCCCGAGGTTTTTTTCCTTGCAGGTAGGAGCAGGAAGAGGGCCAAGAGAAGCCGGCCAGAGAGCTGCAGGGAAGGAGGGAGTGGGTGTGCCGATGAGTAGAATCTCAGTCTTACTGGCATTAAGGCAGAGGTCATTGGCGGCACACCATTCCTGGATAGCAGACAGACAGTCAGAGATGAGGGAAGGAGAGGAGGAGGCCGAGGGTAGCCTGAAAATGAGCTGGGTATCGTCCGCATAGCACTGAAAGTTGGGGCAGAGAGCGGCGATGCGGTGGGCAAGGAGTGCCAGATACTGGTTGAACAGCCAGGGAGAGAGATTGGATCCCTGGGGGACACGACAGGTGGAGAAAAAGATGTCAGAGAGGAAGGACCCCAGTTGGACCTGGGAGGGACGATTGGAGAGGAAAGATGTCAGCCACGCCAGAGCCTGACCAGTGATACCCAGGTTATCACGGAGACGGTTGAGCAGGATGGCATGGTTGACAGTGTCAAAGGCAGAAGAGAGATCGAGCAGAATGAGAACACACGGAGTGTTGGAGTCGAGGTTCAAGAGCAAGTCCTCACGGATGTTCAGGAGAGCAGTTTCCGTGCTTCTGGCAGCTCTGAAGCCAGATTGATGGTCATGAAGACTACCAAGAGATTCAGCATGGAGGTTAAGCTGGGAGATGGCCAGTTTCTCCAGGAGCTTGCCCAGGAAGGGAGTGATGGAGATTGGGTGATAGTTAGCCGGGCAGGAGGGGTCAGAAGAGGGTTTCTTAAGAAGAGGGTGCACAAGGGAGTGCTTAAGGGGGGATGGGAAGACTCCAGAGGCGAAGGAGTGGTTGCAAAAGTTTGCCATGGTAGGAGCCAGGGAGTCGATGTGGTCCTTGATAGTTTTGGAAGAACAGGGGTGAACCTGTTTAGACGAGACTTTCATAGATCGGGCTTGTCTGGAAACCTCGTCAGCAGTAAAAAGGGGAAGGCAGAGAAGGAGGGAGGAGGGGTGGCTGCAGAAGGGCAAGAGGAAGAGCCGGGAAGAGAGGAAGGGAGGTGATAGGAGGAGAGTGAGGACAGGATGTCCTGAGTTTTAGAGATGAAGTGAGAGGCCAGTGCAGTGCAGAGGGCCTGGGAGGGGACAGGAGAGGTAGAGACTGCAGCAGGGTTGGCAAGCTCCTTGCAGATTTTAAAGAGTTCGGCCGAGTTGTTAGATGCCGCAGAGATGTGGGCTTGGATAAGGGCTCTCTTCTTGGTGAGAACGGAGAGACGGTATTGCCTTTGGAGCAGGCGGCAGGCCAGTTTGTCAGAGGATGAACATGAAGCATGCCATTTCCTCTCTGCCACCCTGCACTTGCATTTTAGGGTGACGAGATCCGAGTCATACCAGGAGTTACATTTGGCTTTGGGCTTCAGGCGGATTCTCATGACGGGGGCAAGGATATCAAGAGTATCAGATATAGCAGAGTGGAGCATGGAGAGGGCTGTGTCAGGGTGGGAGTCAGCTGAAGGGGGATGAGGGGGGGGCGAGAAGGTGTCAGCGAAAGCCTCAACTGACACGCGCTTCATGGGTCGGATGACCGAGAAGGTGGGTGGCAGTGATGAGGGTGGCTTTGACTGTGGGCTAGGGAGGGTGAGGTGGGAGGATAGGAGAAAGTGATCACTCCAGGAGAGAGGAGTGGAGAGAGGGACGGAGAGGGGAAGGTCAGAAGAGATCAGAGCATCAAGAGTGTGCCCTGCAGAATGGGTAGGCCCAGACGGGAGAATAGAGAGTGAAAGAGAGTCGCAGAGGTCACAAAAGAGTCCCGTGGGGGGACAGGAGGCATCCAAGTGGATGTTGAAGTCACCAAGAATGAGGAGGTGAGTGGTTGAGGACAGGAGTGAGGAGGAGAGGTCAGCCCACTCAGAGAGGAAGGAGGAGATTTGACCAGGTGGCCGATAGATAGTAGCCACGGTAAGGGAATGGCTAGGAGAGAGAGAGAGTTGGCAGACAAGACACTCAAAAGAGGAGTAGGTCTGCGTAGGAGTGACAGTGGCAGGAATCCACTCAGGGAAGATAAGGGCCACACCCCCCCTGCACGGTTGGGCCTGGGCACGGAGAGGATCTTGTAACCGTCAGGTAAGAGTGTGTCAAAGCTGGTGACAGCTGGCCGTGAACCATGTCTCAGTGAGACTGAGGACGTCAAGATCCAGTTCCTCAAGAAGGTGACAGATATCAGAGGAATGCTTGATTGCAGAGCGAGAGTTAAGAGTGGCAATGTGGAGAAGGTTTCCATCCTTGAAGGACTTCCGGGGAGGGGTACAGATCAGAGGTACGCCCTGTGGAGGTGTAGAAGCGGGAGGTGAAGAAGAAGCACGAGAGGGGGCAGGGAGGGAGGGTAGAGGCAAGGTTGCAGAGGACAGAGGAGGAGGGACAGCAGGAGAGGAAAGGAAGTTGATGAGGCGTGGGAAGCGTCTATCAAAGAGGTAAAGGTTGGCCTGAGGGCCTTGGACCAAGACGGTGCCATTAGCGTAGACATTAATGATGGCCTTAGAGGAGTGGAAGGAGGCCAAGAGGACATCCCAACGGGTGCCGCCATTAATGGGAGAAGAGGAGAAAGGAGAGAGCACAGAGACCATATGAAGGGTCCATAGGTCAGGCGAAGGCACGAAAAAGAGGATGTCAGTGAGAGTTTCCTTGGAGCAGGCGCTAGTGTCGGTGTCAGCGATAGGGAGGCCTGGGTTGGAGACCAGGATGTCCTTTTTAAACTTTTTCCTACCAGATTTAGTGAGGAGAGCAGGATAGTCAACAGAGAAGCAGTTAGAGAAGATAGGCGAGATAGAGAGCACCATGGAGTAGGAAGGAGTGGGGGGGGAAGACAGACGATACGAGAGCCCGCAGGCAGGAAGTGAGCGGCAAGCCCAAGTTTACCACATTTCAGAACAGTAAAAAGCGTATTAGGTACAGAGGCCACCTAAGTTTGAGAATCCTGCGAGGGGAGAAAAACCCTATTTTACCGGTTAGTGTCAAGGGCTCACAAGAAGCAGACAGATAGAAATTCACTGTTTACTTTCTCAAGCCACCACCTGAGAGCCTTAAGAGAAAACCTCTCCTTCGGACAATGGTTAAGGTATAGAAGACTCTGCACCAACAATGACGACTATATCAAGCAAGCAAAAGAACTCAAAACACAACTAGCCAAGAAAGGGTATCCGCAACAGATCATAAATACCATATACAAACGCGCTCGTAACATCCCCAGAGCCGTTACCTTGCAACAACATCCGAAGCCTCTGGCACGGGATAACATCACAGCAGTATTGAGTTACTTACCTCTCCTGAATCAGATCAAACGAGAAATAAAGAAACTTTGGCCCATCTTGAATACAGGAGAACAGCCTCAACAGGAACCTTCATTTGTATTGAAGCACAGAGCCAATATATGTGATAAGTTGGTCAAAACATTCCAGGACCATAAGAGCGAAGACCCTGCCCAAACAACTTTGTGGAATACCAATTCTCCCACAGGCCATGCCCCATGTGGCAACTGTACAATGTGCCCGCAAAAACGATGAAGCAGACAGATAGATACAGGGTTGATAACCCCCTGGCAACAATGCATCTTTACCAACTGCAATACCAGCGCAGTTATTTACCTCATTACATGCCCTTGTAACCTAAGATACGTAGCCGTGACACTGAGGAAGGTGAAGACTAGGATGATTGAACATAAATCTTGCATCCGTACTAAATAAATCACTGCCTCACTTGTCACACATTTTAAATAAGCTGGACATGGCACAGAAGACTTCATGTGGACAGTGACCTTGAAAATACGCTTACCCAGACGTGGCGGTAATTTGCACAATATGCTACTCAAGAGAGAACAAAGTTGGATCTTTAGATTGGGGACCAATGGCAATGGCCTCAACGACGAGATACAATGGAATGAGTTAGCAGTCATGGAAAGATGAAGCACAACTGCTCAGGCCAGGAGCAGGTTATGTATTAGATTAAGTTCACTGCACAGCGCTTCAGACAATGGAGGCTGGCTCCACCTATGTAGTGTCCATCCAGTACACTGCATTATATAGGTTAGTCCACGGCTGCCTTAGATCATTCCCTACATCTGGATGCCTGTTTAAACATATACCCCTCCAATTAGGTTGCTATCTGAACACGTAACAGCCTCAGAGCTGTGCCGTGTTCGTGTACCCATGGTGACACAACGTCACGATATACAATCATTTTGATTAATACTTAGCCATTTTTGTCTCTTGCACATCAATCCTAGGTGTTTTGGCATGCTTGGCGACATCATTAATCTACATAAAGTCTGTAATTTACGTTTTGCCATTTATGGCATTTGCATATTGCCCCGAGGTGGTGCAAGGAAGCCGCCACCATGCCGGTGAAGAGGCTCACCCGCGGACATATGGACACAAGCGTCTGCTCTAGCTGTTGCATTAGACGTGCCCCGATCCAAGATGGCACTTGGAAGCGCTGAACGCTTCCCAGACAACGCATCCCAGACTACGTAGTTGGCTCCAATCTATCCGGCAGTCGAGCAAACCGAAGCAGACGCCATAGCTTTTGGTGTGTTACATATTCCTGCAGGTAAGCGGGTTCCACCATGTATGGCCACTTAATGGCTTCTTTGTTAGATGCCATACCTTTTTACTGAGTAAAATCTGGGAGGTAATCACAAACCCTTTGTTCTGTTTTGTGTTTTTCCTCCATTTGCTTGTAGTGTCATAACTTCACGAGCATAGAGTTGGGTATCTGCATTTGCCCTAGCAAGATGACATATAGCGGGCATACATAAATATACGAAAAGGGATTTTTCCAGCTTGTGAGCCCCCGCACGATACACAACGTCAAGGAAAGCACATACGTTGATCGTCGCACAGTCAGAGCACAGTTTTGCAACAGATGCAATTAGCATTTGAATTTGCTATTTTTCTAGAAAGAAGTATTGCAGTTCACTCTGACCATCATTGCAAACCATATGAGCATCCCAGCCTTCCCGTGACCGCAAAGCTTTTACCATCTGGCCATGGGGTAAGAACCTTCTATGAATATTTCGCCCTTTCACTGAAGCAGGGGTCACCTGAATTAATGCATGTTGGTCTTTAGACCCGGTGTGATCTTGTAGAGATTAGGCATTCTTATAGCACTTTCCTGCATGCCCCCTAATTCTTTGGTTAAGTGGGGACCCCATTGATACTGGACAGTCAACTTCCCCCCCTTCCCTTTCCCTCACACGGTAACTTTGCATGAATACGGAGCCAATTTTGGGCACCCATATATTCAGTAGCACACAGCTATCTCTTGTTAGAGAAGCACCAATAAGTTGCTTGCACACTTACTAACCCGGAGCAAGTTAGCATACAGGTCTTTTCAGGGGTAATCCTCATCCCGTTTCTCTGCCGGTCTGTTTCTCCCTAGGGAGCGGAAGTGCCTTATAGACCACAACACCGATCTTCAAAAGGAAGTCATGCTTGTTAAACTACAAGAATGATGATCACAACAATATGGATCTTCGAAACAGGTCGACCAATAACGGCATGAGTGACCTCATGCTGATGACAATGTTCATTTCAACAAAATACGGACATTTCCAGATATATTGATGTTTTGATACTAGAGAGCTACATTAGCCCCTAGCACTTTATGCTCTCTGCCGAGAGCATTTTTACTGCCTTTAACAATATATAGGTCCACAGTGGCAGTGTCTGACTCCATATAATGGTGAATAAAACATAGATTGAAATCCAGATTTGAGGACAGCCCACAGTCACTAAGACAGAGACAGCATTGGCAGTCATTGTATCACTTTAGAATTGTTCTGTAAGACTTATTGAAAAATGTTTTTTTATCCTTAAAGTTGTCTGTATGAAAGAAGATGAGATAGGGCAAACCTCCTCTCTATCCCTGTTAGAGAGGCGGTACACCACTTGCAGCCTAGGTAGGGAGCCTACCTTGAAACAGGGGCAAGGTGTTCTACCTATTAAGGAGAGCCTTGAAGTCTATGTGTGTTCTATGAAGACACATCATGAATGTGATATCTTGTTTAAACTTTTCCCCATCGCTGTTCTTTTGTGGTATTAGGTTATAGCGTGCCACGACTCTCTCTTGCAGGGATACTGCTCTCCCTCAGGTTATCTACTATTAAAACAGTCTCACTGTGCCCAGCGCCCATCACTCTTCTCGCTCAGAATCTCAATCACAGGTATATTATGCCAATCTGCTTCATGGTTCCGAATTGCATTCTGGCGGCATTTTTCCTAATTAACAGAGACTCTTTCCCCAATCCATGGTCATGGGGATATGGCATACATACTGATTCTTTGCCCAATACAGTCACGGGCATATACAGCGCCCAGCTCAATGTGTGTAATCCATCCACGAGGCTAGCGCCTAGTCCACCTTCTCCTGCCTCAGGGATATAGCGCCCAGCTCACATGTAAGAGATGTAATACCCAGCTCACATGTAAGGGATGTGGAACCCAGCTAACCTGGTTGCAAATTTAGGCTCTTCAGGAGTCTAACTTCATCCAGCCTCTCAGGTCTCTCAACTCTTTAAGCATCCGCAACTTGGGTAGCCTGCCAGCCTCTCAGGTCTCTCATCTCTTTAAGCATCCACAACGTGGCTAGCCTGCCAGCCTCTCAGGTCTCTCATCTCTTTAAACATCCACAACGTGGCTAGCCTGCCATCCTCTCAGGTCTCTCATCTCTTTAAACAACCTTAACGTGGCTAGCCTGCTAGCCTCTCATGTTTCTCATCTCTTTAAGCATCCACAACATGGCTATCCTGCCACTCTCTCAGGTCTCTCATCTCTTTAAGCATCCACAATGTGGCTAGCCTCCCAGGTCTCTTATCTCTTTAAGCATCTTCAACGTGGCTAGCCTGCCAGCCTCTCAGATCTCTCATGTCTCTCATCTCTTTAGACAACCTTAACGTGGCTAGCCTGCCAGTCTCTCAGGTCTCTCATCTCTTTAAACAACCTTAACGTGGCTAGCCTGCCAGTCTCTCAGGTCTCTCATCTCTTTAAACAACCTTAACGTGGCTAGCCTGCTAATCTTGCCTTGGCCCTTGAATGACTCTCTCTCTGCTAGGTTCATGGGCTGGGATAGCTGATTTGCCCAGGTTGTTGCAGATCGCTGTCTCCCCAAAGCATGAGAGGACTTCATGAGTCCCGGCAGCATTGCAGGCACTTGATCTCTGCTCCTCTCCCCCGCGGTTGATGGAAGACCCCTGGTATGCTATACTCTGCGACTCTGTATACGCTGATACTGTCGATGTCCATGGAGAACCATGTAGACATACAGGACCTTGCGCCTTTTTTAGCATCCATCTTCCTCAGTACTTCAGCTTAGGGGTTGTGGGCTGTATCGGCACCTCTGGGCAGGTATCCCTGCAGCCATTCAGGGTCCCATGGAGGTGCTTGCTCCTCCTTCGCTTCTTTTCTAGTAGGCATCTCCCCCTTTCATGAGGCAACTTCCACGTAGATCTCCCTGGGTGTACGAGACCCTGGTCTGGGGCTCTATTCTACGCCCCTCAAGCCCTGAATGCGCATTCATGTACACATTTTGAGAAGGGTGCATTGATCTCACTGTATTCTATGACTTACGTCTTTATGTCTTCAGCTTCAGAAGCTATGTCTCCCTGATTGGGAAAGGTAGGGTGCTGGGGGGTTGGATCCTCAGCTCCCACCCTGTATTGTCCCCATGGCGCTCTTGCCTCTAACGACAAGGCCCTGGTAGGTCAGCCTTTCTGGCTGCAGAGATTCCTCCATGCCCTAGGACAAGGTTGGGTCTCTGGCTTCGTCACAGCCTTCAACGGTTTGACACACTCATAAGTGCTATGGAGAGCCTCCCAACCAATTATATGTATTATGAACTTGATGGAATTGATAGGCAGTACTTGCCTTGTTTAAGCAGAGGACATGATGCAACATGTCATTCAGTTCCATTTGCTGTCTTTTGGAGAGAGACCTATGCCCCGAGTGATCAACCATCCTATGAAGCAGGCCCGGCTCTAGCAGGTAGGTCAGGGGGCCAGTCCCCCCAAGAGCCAGCCTCTGCCCCCCCTAGAAAGGAGGCCATGTCAGTGGTGTTATACACTACTGGTAACCGAGGGAGTGTGGGGGTGTGGATGTCACTCTGAACATTCAGCAGCAACCTCAGAGACATCATTCTGAGAGGCTGAATTGCAGGAGGCCCGGACAGGATTTGTTTTCTTGCCCTAGACAATGATTTATGCCCCACAGCCATGAAAGTGTAAACGACCAAGGAGACGGAGTGCCATTCACACCTCTAAGTGAGGTAGCACACTTATTCAAGCAGGCTACCTACAACTATTTTCTCAAACCTAAAATCACAATTTTGGTTTCTGTAATTTAAAGTGTGTTTGTTTTTTGTGGGAATATAGTGTTTTTTTTACATACATCATGCTTAATAAAATGGTTTAACTATATCATACAATAAATGACAGGTAAAGCTGCTTGAACACAGATTTCTGCACAAGGTGCGCCAACTGACTGGGGGCCCTTACAAACTACATTCAAAGTATATATTCTGCTGCATTAACTACTTGAGTATAAGTGAAAAGATAAGATTGGCAGTAACACAAATTTAATTCTGGGGGGGGGGCGCAGTGAAATCAAAACGTGATAGATGCAAGGCTTTGAATGAAACATTTCCACTACTGTTGCTCTGCGCAACATTCCATCCCATGATTCTGTAGTAGGTGCGATTAGAGAAGGGGACAAGCCATTAACAAATGACTTTTAGTGCTGCCAATAAAAGGTGTAGTTCATGCATTTTTAGGCCCTGTGGTCTAGCAGTTTTGGTAGGGCTTCTGACATTAGTGACAGGGCAAAGGCTGATATGCAAACAATGGTATGGAAGGCTGGCCAGAGCAATGACGGTAGTTCTAATTGATGATGTTCTACCTATTAGGTACAACTAGAACTCATGCTGTGGAACACAGATAGTATGGCAATAAAATGTGAGGAGAAACACACATCCTGTGGGTGTGTCGGGTCATTTACCCACCTAATGTCTAGCCATGGCTATGGTAATACCTCACCACCAAATCCTAACCTTTTTAGAACTCTTTGAGCAAGCTCTGACACAAAGTAACACCAAACTTGTTGCTGTTTAGGGCCTACCAGTGTTATATCTAGGCATTCTTTTGAGTGTTTAATTACTTAATTGCCTCTGTAAATGACCTGGTGTAGTAAAATTATCTTAATTTGTATCTTCAGCCAGTGGATTTTTATAAGCAATATATTTGCCAATGCCTCTGTGACTTGCACTGAAGTCCTGTCGAAAACAAGCAATCACAAAGCCAGCAGTTTTGGCTAGCGTATAGGTATTAGCAGACATTTTTGCCAGGCAATGCAATCATATGCCCAGTTACTGGCACCATTTTCCAGGTGTTCCCATTTTATGGCCTGGTGGTAACCTTATGGCAGTGACTGTCAAATGCTTATCCATGCCTAATCAAAAGGACAAGCGGCAGGCTTTGCCAATGCATGTGGCTTCCATTTGTCTCCCTAAGTGAATGTGTATATGCCCAGATGTGGGTGTCTTGCTTGCTACGCCTAGGGAATCAAGCTGCACTTAATTGAGCTGGTCCAACAAGGCCCTACTTGAAAATGATATGGCTGGATTGGAAAGTATTGACCAGTTTCAGATCTTCTCATGCATACTTACCAGTGGGGCTCCAACCTAAATAGAATGTATCTTTGTTTGGAAAGCCTAGTCTACTCTGCCAGAATGTTTCATGATTCAAACTGATAAGTAATGACTTGATAACCTCATTCTGTTTGAGGAACTTTACAGAGTTTGCATGCAAACAGAATATGTCATGTGTTGTGGGATTTGTTTGGAAAGTATGAAGTAAATCCTGGGTGCTGGGTGTTTAGGCAGTGCCGGAAATGAAACACCCGTAAAATAAGAAAAAAGAAGAACGTTTTCTATAATGTTACAGGCAAATAATAAAAGGTGTCTATCTTTTATAACTAAAAAGCAGTATTTAAATATCTTCTAAAAAGTGCAATCAGAGGTGAATTTAACATTTGGACAAGGGACAAATGCCAATGCCCCCACCCCCTGTTCTACCCTCTCCCCTTAAATGCAAATAGCATGGCCGAACAGGCCCTACCAGTGAGATCTTATCTTTTTAACGTGTCTCAAAGGCAGATCATTTACAACTGGAAGTGATTAGAGATGAGAAAAGGTAAAAAGGCAGTGACCATTGGGGTGGCACTTTAAAAAAAATACATAGGGTTTTAAGTAGCTATTTAAGTGTGATTGTTGGGTGATTAGTAATTAAGAGGATACAGACCAAGCTATGTGAAACAAGAACCTTGTCATGCGTTTCATGTACCCTTTCTGTCTGTATGAGATTGTTTGTAAGTTCTCATTATTTGCTATGCTGGAGCTTGTAGGCTTCCTTTCAGGATGGGGAAAATAAAGCTACGGTCATAGGGGATCATTTCCAGGTCAAGCGGAGTGGAAGAAGTGGCGCTAAATTCATTTAGCTCCACTTTTTATGGGCTGCAGGATTTTGTATGGTTTGATAGGCGTAGTTGGAGAGCAGATTGGATTTAGCAATTTAGCCCTGCCAAATCCCATTGGTATTCCACCAGAATGTATTTTTACGTTGGCAGAAAACCAATGGATTCCTATGGGATCTGCCTGACTTTCACACCTGGTAAAAGCGGACAGAGTCCAAAGGAATACATTGTGGATGGCTCATACAATTGTTAATTGTGGAAGTGATATGCACTTTTCCAGACACGTAGTGGTAAAGTAAAGAGCAAAGGCAATTGCCGCCTGTGTTTTACTCTTTAGTTTTCCAGTAGTTGGTAGAAACAGTTACATTTAATGAATGGCCCCTTTTGCAAAAAAGTGCAAACAGGAGAATTCCGCTCTGCAATTTACGATTCAAAACAAAATGCCCCCCTTAATCTTTTCATCAACATGTTTCTACAATAATGAATACATTGTCAGGTTGGTTTATCATGTGACTTGTGCATTTTGTTAAGTAATCTGTATAAAATGTAGTATTATTTTAGGTATTCAAAGCCAAACTTCAATACATATTTGTACCAACTTGAGCTCGGACGATGTATGGTCAAGTATCTAAATTTCAGGAGAGGCTCAAATTATGGCTTAACCACTTGGTCAAAGTGTGATCCTGGGCATATTTTTTTATTTCACCATGCCTTACCTCTTAAACAAAATTGTGTCATTCAAAGTCAAAATCAAAGTAAACACATCAAACAATGAGCCACCATGGACAATTGCATATTATAACCAGTATGTAAGCAGTATGTACCAGACAATGATGTACAGGGGCACACCCCACTAGGAGCGATACCAGGAGGCAGCAAAGCCCTCAACCAGCACTGTTTGCCTCCTGATGCAGCCCTTACAGCCCTAGCACTCCCTTCCACTCTCAACTCAATTAAAATGTGCTGCAAAAATGCAACAGAAAATAACATTTTGTGTTTAAAATGTATTTTTGGACATGCACCCTTGATGGAAGACATTCAGAATGGGACTACTGTAGAGGTTCAGTTGGAAAGAAGGGGGCAGGTGTTTGTGGAATGGGTGGGTGAAGGGAGGAGTTTATACATGTGTATGTTATTGGAGGATATGTTGTTGTGCTTGAAATATTGTTAATATCAACAAGACTAACTGTATTGATTGGACATGGCATGTTCTGTTCTTGAAATTAAAAGAAGTTTGAAAAAAATGTAATTTTGTAGGAAACAAAATCTCTTATTCCTTACTTCAGTATTCTGGGTGGGTCTATCTTTCACAACAAGATGGAGGGAGCACAAGCATCACCTCCGGGGCCTGCTAGGAGTAGCCACAGTGCTCAGGAAGGTATTGTTGGGTGGACACCATTGGAGAAGGACAAAGACTGGGGGCCTCACTGCTCAGCCCTCTGAGGGGAGGAGGAGGAGGCATCACCCTCAATTCTCCCAAGCCAGGCCAGGAAAGGCATGCTGGGTGCTGGTGTGAATAGGTTAAAGGGGAACAGTGGTTAGGGCTGCTGAAAGAAGGTGACTGGACAGTGAAAGGTGAAGGAGGATCAGATAGAACAGAATGGGAAGAGCAGATGGGAAGAGAAGATAGGTAGATTGAAGTTGCAACACTATTTTCCTTGCTTCTCTTTTGCTATCTACTGTTTTTTATAGAGGGGTGCAAATGTATTTTTGCAGATCTGGGAAGAAATTCTTTGTTGGATCAGGGATCTGGGAAATCTGGATCAATGCCAGCAGAGGCGTTGTTAGGGGGGGTAAGGGGGCTATAGCCCCTGGTCTTTTGGTTGTAGCCCCCGATAGAATCTCAGGAGCAACAACCAAAAGGCTAGCTAGCCCCCAGTCCTGACAGTTCCTATATGAGCATAGCCCCGGGTCTTTTCCAGACCTAGCAACACCCCTGAATAGCAACACCCCTGAATGCCAGCATTTTCTTTAAGGTACTCCAACACCCACACCTAATGGAATGTGCCCCCCCTGATCACAACCCTGGCCCACCCAGATGTAAATTCCTGGAGCCGGGCCGGCTACCAAGCATTGCAGTCTGTCATTTGTTTGACTTTTGGTTGAAAGAACCATGGCTCTGAAATGAGATGCCATCATTAAGTTAAGTCTCAATTTCGCCTAGCGTGGTCTCTAGAAATGGACTTTAATATTCGATTTCACTTGAATGGCACTTCTGGTGCTGGTTAGCCAATGAGGGGCCTTGAAATGCAGGCACTGGTTGCCAACACTTCTCCATATGTCCAATGGCCGTGATTATTTGCAGCAGCCATTGCCAACCCCGCTACCATCCTCATGTCTTATTGTACATAAAGCTCACAGTCTCAGGGCCCCATTTGCCTTTTCCTGGAGTCCTGGCTTGCTGTGGTGTTGCGCTCTGTTCCGATGCAATGTTCATTTTCAATTTCTACAAATGGAAAGAAGACACTGGGCCTCATTACGGGTCCGGCAGTAACCCTGCCGGTAAAACCGGCGGATTGCTGCTGGACCGAAGAAAATTACCGGCACCTGACTTCTGGTGCCACAGGGCTATTCTGAGTCCAGTGGTTGGCACCGGTAAATGTGTTAGTTCCCATCCATGGGAATGGGGACACGGGAGCACCAGCACCATTAACGTTGCTGGTGCTTCCGTGAGAACTCTGCAAGTGGGTGCCGTCCCGCCCTGCAGGTCTGACCCTGGCAGGCGCGACGGCACCAGCCCGCAGAGTTGTACTGTGCCGGTCCGGAAACAACGGTGCCGGCTTTCCGGACCCGCACAGATCTAATGAAGCCCACTGCTTCTGAATTGGCTGCCCTGGTTCATCTTGGAAGTGTATGTTTTCACATCGGGATTAATCCTTAGGGCCTAATTCACACAACGTTTTCCAATGGGGGTTTGCCATTATAAAACGCTTCTGTGAATTAGGCCCTTAGGTCTCGATTCATGGAATTTTTTGCACGGTTTAAAGTGACTTTGCACTGCCAACACAACCCCTGATTCATGGAACTGTGCAAAGTGTATTTTTGCAGTGCAAAGTAGAAAGACTTTGCACTGACTTTTCACTGCAAAAATACACTTTGCTCAGTTCCATGGATCAGGGTTTGTGTCGTCAGTGCAAAGTCACTTTGAACCGTGCAAAAAATTCGGGCCTTAATTAATGTGCAAACATTTCTTCCAATGCACATGACCACAGTGATGGGTTTTATTAGGGTTAGTACCAGCTGTTGAGGGCACTAATCGGCGTAATGGCCCTTAACCATCTAACAGCTCTTGTTTAGCTCTGGACCACTTCATTGAGTTTCAAGCAATTACGCTCTTAGCTGCCCAATATGTCGTTGCTAAGTATCACAATATGGCCCAACCAGGGAACTGGAATAGTGGGAACGTTTAAAGTGTGTGTGAAATATGTCATGCTGGTCAGTCTTTACAGTGCATGATTCAGATGAGCTCATGCCAGGCTCGAGCAAAATCACTATCCCACGAGTTTGATCAAAAGAAGCAAATGACTGTCAGCCTAGCTAGCACCAGTACTAAGGAGAGAGCACGCGACTGTGATTGCGCAACACCAAACCATGAGGTCAAGTATGCGAGGCGAGATAGGTTCCACATATTCTGGATCCAAAGTCTGCGGCAACCCATCACTTCACCACATCTCCTCCTTTTCCTATTCTTGCCAATCTTTTGATTTAATAAAGCATGCCAGACAAATATTCCGTTTACTTACAGGCATTTGTTAATTTGTCAGATTGCGAACTTAAGCAGAGGGGTGAACTATATTTGCCCACGGTCACATGATTTTGACCAAATTATAGGGGTTGCGAACATGGCTTCACACAGCCCATGGATCCTCAATGACATCACAAGAAGGCATGAAACGATCCTTGACCCCGATGATAAGGCAATGTATTCCTTTTTTCAATATTTATTTTTAGATTTGTTGCATGTTAATAAGCAGGGATTAATATACCTAAACACCCACTACCCAAACTACCAAAGCTAAATGCTTACCGGTTTGTCATATCAGTAGTCAGATTGTGAACTCATCGTTTCTCACTACTCCAGCTCGGGGGAGCCCTTAAAAGTCTGCCCCCTCCCGACCTGGTGTGGCGGAGGGGGGCTAATGGCGCCCTTGGGGGGCATGGTGCGCCGGGCGGTCGCCCGCCCCCACCAGGCCGGCTCTCATCCCAATAACCTAGTATAACATAACATACACCAAAATGATGTCCATATGTATAACCAGACCTTCTAATTATAAAGTTTATAAGTGTCCCTCTAAACCACACCTCTTTTATCAGTGCTTTCTTAGTGGGCGTGCTCTGTGTAATGGTGTTCAGTCTCTTTCTAAGCCCTCTAGCCCTCTAGACAACGAGGAAGCCGGGATTAGAACCCAGATCTTCTGCTTCCAAAGTAGAGTTCTTGTTTTCCTTTCCTTCATTGCCCACCCTCTCCCTCCTCCCAATCCTTTGTTGTCTTCTCTGCAGTGATCCATGCTCAGCACGGTTCTTTTTGGTTTGGTGGGAGATTGCGCTGGAATGGTAGGCGGCACTCGTGCTAAATTAGCACTTGTGTGAACTTGGGGTGTGCCCACTCCAATCAGCTTCAACGGAATTCAGGCAGTAACTATCAGTTCCTTGGAAGCTACCTGTGTGCCCAGGCGCAGTGTCCTCCCCGGGTCCCTGAAGCCGTGTCCCCCCCGTCTCTTGGGCTCCCCCTTGCATGCCTTTTTTCACTGTACTGCTCCTCACTCCACACTCTCCTGCCTTCGGACCCTACTCTGCTGGCATCAGCGGTTCTCCCCTCCGATGCTTGTTCTTCGGCACACATCTACGTGCTTGTTCTCCCAGGTAGCTGGGATTTCTCGTCCTCAAAGGTGAAATGGGACACACTTGTCGCTGTTCCCGGATTGGAGAGTTTGCATAGTAGTTACCTCGACCTGATTGTTTTTTTTCTTTTTTGGACTGATCACATCATTGGTTTCACTTGTGTGCAACAATACTTGACGTTAGTGAAGGATCCATGTTTTACTCCCTATGGCTAGTGTTATAGCAGTAACGCCTGCAGGCACAGACACTACCCAGATTTAATGGACCATAACCCCTCGTCCTATTAACTTGGCTTGGGTTGAAATATACCCCATCGGGCCAACACTTGTGGGCTTCAATGCTAGATTAAGCCATGCCTGGAGTGAGGCTATGTGTACAGTGTACACCTCTTGTTGATCCAGATTTTTAGCAACGAATGCAAATAAGAAACAGCAACGAACAGTGGTTTGCTCAAGAACACACCATTTGGTTACATGGTTGAGCCGTGTCTTGAGATCCCAGGTTCCTCTGTTTGCAGTTTAGCAGTAGAATACATCTCCTGAAATGGCATCTTTAAATTTACACTAAAGGATAATTTCAGCGTAATCTGTTTTGAAGAGCTAAACTAATAAGCTAACACTGTGTTACATCACGCTGGCTCCAAATCACAAGATGAAAGAATCTCACCAAATATTAGGAAACGTTCACAGAAACATGATAGGGAAATAAAAAATGCTTTGCTTCAAAAGTATAAGTGATCAACACAGAAAATGCATCTCTTCAAAGGGCACTGCAGCAAAGTTGGTGGATTCAAACTTTAAAGTACATCTGTGTCCCTTTACCAAGTACAGCGGAAAATCCATCGAAGGAAGCCTGGCCTGAATTCTTATTTTAAAAGTTGAAAAACTTGATGACATAAACCATACGTATAGATATCAATACAGATGGCGAATTGCCACATTTGAAATAAACTTAGAGCAATTAAACCACTTAGGCCTACTCTCGGGTTATGTGCCTGCTCTGATCAGTGGGCAGGAATGGCTTCACCGGAACCTTCAGGAAGGTGGCTGCTAGCTGCTGAAAGCAATCTGAAAATTCATTGCAGAAACTGGCCGGAAGCCTGAGCAGCTCCAGGCGTCCCATGGTATTTGTGTGCTCAGGCAGACTCCCAGCTGGCCCATGTCGAAGGCCGCGACTGCTTTGCCCACTGGGCATGATTTAAGGACATGCCCTTCATGTACTCCACAGCCTCACTAAAATACCAGTTTTCACAGTGGCACATGCCCACATTGGCAATGTCGTATGTGATGTCGTCAGTCCTGCAACTGCTGAGGCTCAGTGTGATGTTATCGGCAGTGTGTGCATTTGGGGGGTGCTGTGTGGTTGTTTTTTCAACCCCAGCTGGCATGTTTTCAGTGGTTTTAGTGAATGGTTTTCGAATGATGAACTCCCTTGAACGGAACTTTTTTTGGGGTGGGCTGGGGGGAATTTGTCATTAATGGTGCTTCTCTTTTCTTCTGTGACTCATTAATTGGATTGCCCTCTTGTGTACTTTAGCCATGTTACCGTCCATGCAGGTGTCCCTCGATAACAAGGTTACTACCCTCTATGAATCCACAGGGCCACCCATCCTTCAAGTAATAAGACAAGGTTTGTTCCTGGGACCTTGCAATTTCTCTGAGCCTATTATTTGAATGGGTAAATGCGTGTTACCCATCCTTCCTGTGAGTGAGGCAATGCCCAGAACCTAACAGTCAGAGACGTAGGCAGGATTGTCTAGCAAATGGGGCCTGATGCTAATGTAGGTGGGCCCACTGCACTGACACAAATATCTGTAAATGCCCACACACCGCTGCTGAGTGGGCATTTACAGATTTTGGGTGGGCCTTGCCCCTCAGGCCCTACCCTGCCTACGCCTCTGCTAACAGTTCAAATGAAGTATGTCCCTGGAACAATGGGCACAGTCTATACTTCTTAGGGGTGAAATGTAGTGTTTTGTCTTGGTGGCAATGCACAAAATCCATTTGCCCTCATGAGTGAAAGGCAGTTTGTCCATCCACTACAAGTGACGTTTCGCTTTCCATAGGCAAACTTCTAGACAACATCAAACTTTACTGTGCCAACCTAAAAGCTTATCTCAAAAACTCATCCTTCCTAAGTGAAAGGCAGACCCCACTGAATGAACCTTTCCCACATGTCATAGATCTGTTGTTTCCTCCTGCAGGCTTGAACCATATAGTCATTGTATACAGCTATTTTACTCTGCAACGCAGTCTACAGATTGAGTGAAGCAGGACTGCTAAACTGCTCCAAGATCACAATCCTAAATGTATATCTGGTAATATTGGTGCCCCAAATATTTCGCCAGGGTTGCTCCCCTGGATGTGGGCATTTAAACGATTGCTTCAGTCCGTCTCAGTGAGTGTGGCTGCAATTTTCCAGGACCACATATAAACTGTTAGTAAATGGTGTTTGCCAGAGAGGAGCCGTGAGTGGGCAGAAGCAGCTGGGAGCCTGCATGTGTCTGTGCTCACTTCCAGTGCCTCTTGCCGCAGCACTCACTTCGGGATTGGTGTGTAGATCGCTGGCCCGCACCCCTCATGGGTGTTGTTTGGATGCTGTGTCCGGTGCGTCATGCCCGTGCCTGCAAGACTGCAGGCTCTGCCTGACCCGGTATGTCCCCTGAAACAATGGTCAATGGCTGGTTGTTGGTAGGTTGTTTCTCATTCAGCACTCTTTTCACCAGGCTAGTACCAATTCCTTCCCCCTTTGTCACTTTTTGCGATTATATTAATGTAGCTGCACTGCATCCTCCTTATTGCCCATCTATAAATCGAAAGAAAAAGTTGAAATCGATAACATTTGGACTAACAAGAGTAAACAATATTTTTTTTAATTCTCATTCCTTATGAAACACACATATGCATTGTCGGCATTTTTTTGACATGATTGTATTTTTTTATTTAAAAAAAAACACAATAAGAATGAATGAAACTCCAGATACTCTTTTACAGCTCACCCATTCAAGCAACCTCTGCTACCTCAGCCACCTAGGTGTAACCCTCAGGGTGTGGGCACTACAGACAGTGCCAGAGACGTTTATATGGGAGGGCAAAAGAGGCACTTGCCCAGGGCCCCCACCTTGGAGGGGGCCCCACAAGGCTGCCTGATCAAAAGAAGTAAGGTTCCTTTGTTCACCAGACTTAAATAGCACATGTCAGGATATTTCATGGGGTGCTGCTGAGGCTCTAAACCTATTGCCTGTCTGTTTTGGCAAGTACATTCTGCCGGGATCAGTAGTGCTTTCTGGGTTATCCGTGGTATTTTTAGTTTGTGTGTTCCTTGCTGCAGAACTCCTGTAGCAGTCTTTCCTTCCTGTGGGGATTATGTTGATCAAGTGCAATAGCCAAATTTGAAATGCATATTGGTACATTGAGTGTCACAATGGTTCAGAAGTTAGCTCAGTGTGTTAAGCACTCATTGCAGAGATACGTGTTCCTGTGCAAGATTAGAATAGCACATTCCTGTAAGGCTGGCTGAGCCTTTCCTATGTCTGAAGTTTGTAAAACTGGCTGCACATGTACTTGATCTGGCAGCACAATAGGTGCTATTATCAGCAATGTACCTGCACCAGATAGGGGTTGCAATAAAAACGAACATGTCATCCTTATGGTGAAAGTCTAGAAATTGGTTTGTTCAGATGGGGTGTTGTAAAACCTATGCAATCACCTCCAATGATGAGCATAAACTGTTAGTCCAAGAGATGAATAAGTATTCAAATTTGGAACCAAAGCAATCATGCTTGTATCCTGGCTTTGCCAGCAAACAATACATTGATCCTGGTGAAATCATCTAATATGTCATACATTACTGTAATGTCTTCTGTGAGGTTTGCCTTCTCGCATGCTGGTGGCATCGTTTAGCCCATTACTTGATCGTTCTTCTTATGTAGGCCATTTGAGTGGGTGGTAGACAGAAGGGAGTGGACCAGATGGTGCAGGACTCGGGCAAGCATAATTTAAAGTCTGCTCGTTTGACACAAAATAACGCTTTGCATTTTTGTAAAAGTCAAGGTTTTTCTGCAGTTTATAAATGACAATTTCACAAGCCAGTGATTTGGAAGGATGTAAAGCTTTAAAATACAAAAGGCAAAACCAGATTAAATCTGTTAAATCACACTGAGTGGTATGCTGGTACTTATATACCTCTCTTGATGGTGGAGAGAATTAATCATTCTGTGTTACACCCTTCTGTAATATTTTGTTTTTAAAAATGGTCATGTTTGGTAATGTGATTGGTGTACTTTCCAGGTTAGTTTTATAAAATGAGATTATTTTAGTTCATGGTAAGAACTGGTAATGAAAATGTCCAATGCAGAAATTGCAGAGTTGGCACAAATCCCAGGTTCACAACTTAACCAATGTGTGATCCTGGGCATCTCATTTAATCTTGTATTGCCTAGCATATCGAAATTGCCAGTCCCTATACCTTTCAAAAATTGTCAGCCCTTCAGAGTGATTTCCTTCTCAGGGTATGATCTTCAAAACAGCCTCACTCTTGTTTTCAGTGGCTATAGTGTTGCTTCCACTATAATAATGAGAATTGATATATTGGACACCACAAGCATTTGTTCCCGTGATCTCTAATGGCAACACCACTTGAAAACCATGTCCCACTTATAATCTCGGTCTGTCTGGATACTGACACCTTCCTGGTAGCTTCTAATCTGTATCCAATATCCATGATAGGGTATATGTAGCTTTTGCCATCCTTCCAATTGGTCTTCTCTGTCCATGCTTCAGCATGGTTGCGTTCTGTGAGGCAGCAAATGTGAGCTCTCTGCCTATTCTGGCTTACATGCCCCTGTTACATACGGTCCTGCATTAATACTTCAGGTTACATACCTTCCTAGCTGCTTTTGATAAAAGTTCTCCTGTATCTATACTAGAACAGAAGTAACCTCTTCGTAGACTGATAATGTTGGCCTTCCAATGGCACTTGTTTGTCATTATGATTAGAGCAAGAATGAAGAGGGTAAGGGGACTTAAAGGCAGTAAACATGCATATTTTGAATGCTGTGACACAGCATATCAACCTATGGCTTGTCATCGTGCGCGGGGGGCAGATATTATTTACCACTTAATTCCTTTGCTTTGGTGGAGGGGGGGGCCCAAAGATGTTCGTGCCCAGGGCCCCAAAAGTGCTTAAGATGGCCCTGCACAGTGCTACGTTGATTCCCAGCTATGTTTAAGTTTGATAAATTCCTTACAATCATACCTACATACAGAACCCAAAACCACCTAATGCTTATGGGTACTTAAGTCAGATCTTAAAGAGTGACAATCATTTCTTCTAAAAGCACTCTAGAAGACAGAAAAAAGTAAATACGCATTTTTTTGTATATGGGTTATTCAAACATTTACAAAATTCATCAATTTTTTAAAACTTTTTAAAAAGATCAGCATATTTAAAAAAAACACCAAAACAATCTTACAACAATCACTTAATAACACATTTCTACATATTATGGTAAAAAAGCTGCACATATCATCCTAAAATTACATCATCTATAAATGTAGCTCCATCAACTAATTATCTTAAAACACTCCCCACAGCCCACCCCGAGTTACTCAGAAAAAAGTACAGTACAATTAACTAGAACATGTTTCAGTGCAAAATTACAAAGCCTAATATATGCCCCTTAGTTGAAAGTCTACTTGAACGTCCTCAATAAGAACTAAGTGCAGTGCAGTTGGGCGAGGCGTGTCTCCGTATTTCCAGGTACATCACATTCCCACATTCTTCATTTTGTAAATCTACAAGACCCACAGAGTCTTGTAGACCCTCAAACCTAAGTCATGTTCCTATTTTTCCTGTTTATCCAGTGTGAGACAGTTCAAGAAACCCGAAAGTGCTATGCCTATAGAGGCCAGGTGGGCCCTTAAACATTGACTCCTCAAAAAATAATTGTAAATGCAATTTGAATCGAATCCCATTCTCAGGGAGGAAAGAGCAGTGCAATTAATTAAAAGATGTTTCAGTGTTTCCACTGAATCCTTTTGCCCCCAAAAGCGACAGAACACATCCTTGACTTCAATTTTCCAGCGCCTCAGTCGTACCTCTTTGGTATGATGCGGGTTCCATCGGAAGCGCTTAATAATATCTCTATAAAATCGATACGGAAATACATTCAGATGATGTGCAACGCATCCTCTCATTTTATGTTCTGAGGATAAATGGGCCAGGGAGGGAAACCTCTGGAGTGTAGCCACAGTATTTGACCAATCCCACTGCCACAATGTAGTTTTTACTTTTAACGGATTATATTCCAAGTCTATCAAATTGCTTCTGATTTCCTCCAGTATTTCAATAAGCAATGTCAAAGTCACATTTTTGAGCATTTGCAGTTGATTGCAGGTCACATTTAAAGAGAAGAACGCAATAAATATTTGGGATCTACTTACCCAATAATTCCACCCATGTCTGCAGGTTAGTGTTTGTAGACACAGAACATTAAGTTATATACATGGTAGAAAGACTTCTCTTCACTTTGGTGTAAGGAAGTCTTTTTTACTATGTGTATTACTAATATTATGTGTCAGGAAACCCTAACTTGGAGACAGCTTTGGAAATTTTGAAGAAACTATTATTGTCTTAGGGTTGAGCTGCAGTGGCGTCGCCAGGAATCAAATTTAGGAGGGACACAGAGGGGGCCAAAGACAAAAGTAGGGGGGCACAGACAAAAGTAGGGGGAGAACATGGTCACTGCTCGTTTTAGGTAAGGGGGCACAAGGGGGGCACAGGGTTTTACAGGGGGCCCCTGGGCCCCCCAGGCCCTCCCCTAGCGACGCCACTATTGAGCTGGGCTGGTAGCCTAGCGGTGAGCTAAGATGGAAGGGAAAAGGGGTTAGATAAGGTGAAAAGCAGTAGGCAGGGCTGTGCACGAAAGGCAGGGGTGCACTACAATGAGTCTGGTAGACAGGGTTGAGTAGGGTGGGTGAGTTGGTGGGGATAGGCATGGGTGCACTAGAGTGGGTTGGTGTGCGTAGGCAGGGGTGAGGAATGGTGGCTGGTGGTAGGGTGGGCATAGGGTGAGTGAGCAGAGGTGAGGATTGGAGTGTCAGAGTAGAGTGAGGTACGAGTGTCGTAAGGTAGAGTGGGAATGTGAGTTGTGGTGTGGGTTTAGATAGAAAGGGTTGAGGTGGCAGAAGGGTGGGTTTAGGGCAGAGTCGGTCGGGGTATAGAGTGGTAAGAGTGAAGTAGAGAGGGTCGGATGGTAATGAGTGTGGGTACAGAGGGAGAGTGGGTATGGGTAGGGTGGGGTAAGTTGAGGTTTAGTGGGTGTGGGTACAGTGGGGTAGGATGGGAAGGGAATGTGTAGCGACAGTGGTAGCATTGAGGGTAGAGCAGTTGGGTGGGCTAGAGTAGGTATAGTGGTAGAGTCAAGTGGATTGGTGGTGCAGTAGAGTAGTTGGCTGCGGTATTAGGGTAGAATGGTAGGGGTGGGATAGAGAAGTGGGTAGAGCAGTGGGGTGGGGCAGAGTAGTGTGGTGGTTATAGTGGGTGGTGGTCTAGATGTATGATGTGTGGTAGAGTGATGTGATGTGGAGGTAGAGTGGGTGGGGTACAGGAGGTGGGGTAGAGTATTGGCTGGATTGGAGTGGGGTCAAGATAGAGCCATAGGGTGGGGTAGAGACATGAAGTGGGGTAGAGTAGTGGAGTGAAGTAGATTAGTGGGATGGGGTAGCAAAGTGAGGTTAGGAAGAGTGGCTGGGCTAGGATGGGATAGACTGGGATGAGGTGGGCGAGATTAATGTGATGTTGCTGTTAAGTGGGTGGGGTAAAGTTGTGCAGAGGTAGAGTCGTGGGGTGAAAAAGGGTTGGGTGGACATAGAGGTAAAGTGGGTTAGGGGAGGGATACAGTGGTCTGGTTGTGGGGTAGAGTTTGCATGGGCAGTGTGAGGTGGAAGCAGAATGAGGTGGGGTTGAAGTAGGTGGATGTGGATAGGCTGTAGAGGAGGCATGGGGAAGAGCTGACAGGAAGACAATCTACAAAATATGGCAGAGCAGGCCACATGCCTCTGCCAGCACCAGACCACGCCGCAGCATGCCATGAGGAAGGGCATATGGCGGATTTCTACTGTTAGTTAAACAGCATAAAGAAAATAGAGCAGCCTGTGACTTTCTTGGGGTGCTTTGCAGGCACTGCACCGAAGAGCTGCTGCTTTAGGAAGGGAAATAGTAGAGTAGGGCCGTGATTGTGCCAGGACTGCTGCCTGCACTTTCTCTGCTAGGGCAGACAAAGGAAGGGCGGAAGGGAGGTAATTGCACGTGGCCTCTCCTCACATGCAGCTTTGGACCTACTGATTGGGGAAATACAGTTAAACAAGCCCTCAATGGATTATATGTAAGGCTTACAGTTTTCAGTTTTTACTGATGGTTACACATAAATACAGACGGAGATCATTCTGCTTTCTGTCTGTACTTATATATAAACATGGAAAACAACAGAACAGGTCTTTCTGTCTGGTTCTCTATGATGTCAATCACACATCGGAGGCCAATCTCATTACTGATTGGCAGCATGGAGAGTGTAAAGGTTGTATAAAAATAGCATTAAAGTTCTTCAGATTGCTGACAGCATATGGGTTAAGGCAGCAGCAGTAACGGGAGCAGCCGCTGTTATGGAGAAAATGGAGCTAGCATTCCTTTCTTATATTGCAGCATGTGTCCTTTAATAAATGCATTTCTCATTAGAATAAATACAGAAAAATACTTGTTGTAAATTATCTTTTTATATGACAAAAAACAAATGTGGATAAATAGCGAAAAAAGGGCCAAAGAATAATTATGGACAAATACAGACGGAAATGGCAGAAAAATAAATACCATACTACTGGGAGCCTTCATTAGATGGCACAATGTAACAAGAATTCAGTTGCCATTTCAGCCAGATATTCTGCTTCCCAAACCCTCTTTTCTCTCTCTCTTATTTCCGGCAATGGTTTCTGCTATAATTGAGTAGCTCTGCCACCAAAAGGTGACAAAACCAGAAAAGATTTCAGAAGATGATATAACTGATGAAATAATTCCACATTAATTATGATACTTCAAGCGAGCACTGATTGGCTAGCTCACTGTACGTAATAAAACATACTTTCTTTGGTGAATATTCTCCATTGCTGAACTTTCAATCATAGCTTTTATGGGATTCTAAAAGGCAGTTTGTGTTCTGTTTATCCTGTACACAAGAGTTGCACATTGACCTTGAACTAGATGGTAGGTCTGTTTTTTTTGTATGAACAACCAATTTTTACATCAGAGATCAAATTCTCTGTTCATTACAATAATACTATTTTCAAGGGATAGTCATTTTCAATACATATTTGAATACCTTAACACACTACACACAAAATTGACACCCCAAACTAAGTAATGTAAAACATTGCTTAATTCTGTCTATTTTGATAGTTGCACGTTTAAGCAAACTAATACCAGTTGGTGACATCGAATATTATTGAGGTGTTAATTGCTGTTGATGCCTGAACCTGCCAGTGACACTGGTTAGACCCAGATTACAGGCCAAATTAAACTTAGGGCTTTCAATGTAGACGTTGGCACGTTACTGAATGGGTCAGCACGTGGCGGACACTGTTAACCCCGTTAGTACCCGAGCATCATGTCCGGAGTTCTAATGGTGACTTGTTTTGGGAAGAAAATGCTCAGAATATGCTGCACAAGGAGTTTCTCTACAAACATAAAATATCTACAGTCAAGGTGGCTACCAGGTACATTCAAAAGAGACAAACTCAAGGTTGGGTCCCTTTCCTGTGTTCCTGCCAGCCTGTGGTAGAAGACAGAGATATGGCTGGTGGTGGTGATGAAGAGTCGGCATACAAAATGTTTCTTTGCTTGGGGCCCTGGAACATTTCAGGTGAGAGGGGGCAGAAGGGATCTGAGGGAGAACAGGGCATGTGGTAGCACAGTAGTCCGCTTGCTCTGAACATGGGCCAATCTTGGCTATATCACCTGTGATCCTATCAATTTCACTAGCTGTTTGGCTGATTAGCATACCGGGTGTTAGTTACAGATAATATTAGCTTCCTGTATTTTGAGGTTGAGCACATTTTATTTGCCGAAAATTTGAACTTGCCTAATTGACTGTCAATTTAAATTACCTAAATTACAAAGACACATTTTGTTCGCCTGGAAGATAAACTTGAAGTCTTATTATTGTATGTGTTAGGCAACAGCTCCCTTTAGTGGTGGTAATAGGTGAAGCAGGCGATTGACAGCTTCGGACAAGCATACATCTGGTCTTTTATTATATAGTATGATATAACCTTTTGCAAACGAACAAGCCTACAACACATCATGAATATAATTCAATTCAACAATACCAATACAATACATACAATTTAGTTACACAATTTTTAAAACAGCTTCAATATAGTTTAAAACTGTGTAACTAAGAGATATTTCAATGGAGTTTAAAGCCCGATTCCATACATAATCCTCAGAAAATATTACATCATGGTTGATAAATCTTGCAAACATTTGCTTTCTCAGGTATATGAGGCTTCAACATGACACCACCAAATGCTTTAATGTCTCCACCTCTATGTTGCAGAGCCTGCACAGTCTCCCGTGTCTTGGAACTCTTAACCTTGCACCAGACACTTCATTTGTTGGATAAAGATTTAATTTAACCTTAATATGTTTTCTCTAAAAGCACGAGATGGATGTTTACATAGATACAATGGTGAAACATTAAAAGGTCAGTTAACAAAAATTGGGCAATAAAATAGATGGTATTCCGAGACCCTAGTGCTGGTTATAGTCCAGTCTAATTCCTATAGTTTGTGTTTAACCTTACCAGGAGAGACCAGTAGCTCCATAGAAGAACATCCCAACCCATCTAAAATATGCATGCCCTTGCACTTGCCCAGATAGACAGCAATTAACAATTGTTCAATTCTAGTTCTACCTTGAGTTTCACTAACAATGAACTGGGTGAAGGCTGCAACAGTTTCAAATATAGCTGTAAAAGTTGCCAATTTATACACGCTTCAATTGAAGTCAGGCTGAGGTCGAGTCTGATGCAGCTAATCGGCACCCCTTGTGGGAGTGCCAAAGTTTTCCTCTAGACCAACACCCCAACTTTGGCTACTGCAAATCACACCCCAATGTTTGAGCACCATAAATCATTTTAGGACAACTTTTTTGCCGGTCGCACTGCACCAGCGGGAGACTCGAGAATCTCCCAAATTGTTTGTCAAGGAGGTGTAATTGGACTGATGCTGATACTCCCAGACATCGAAACAAGGGTATGGTCTCCACTCTTACATTGTCCACCTTAACACCAAATGCAGTGCCACAGGATCAAAATTCTTTCCTTGGTTTCATCAACCAGTACCTTTGTTTTTTGCACGTTTATGGATAAGTCTAAGGGCCTCATTACACGGTAGGCGGTGAGCCATGGCGCTATTAGCGCCATGGCTCATGCCGGTAAAACACCGGCACCGCCTTGGCGGAAAGGGGATTTACCGCCCCATTCCAAGGTTGGAGGGGCGGTAAATCCCCTTTCCGCCATTGCCCTTCCCCATTCCCATTTCTGCCCCATAGGGCTCTATGGGACTGGGGAAGGCGCTAATTACGGCACCGCAATTTTGCGGTGCCGTAATTAGCTCCGAGGTCCCTTAGCGGGTTGGATTTTAACGCCTGCAAGAAGCAGGCGTTAAATCCTCCAACCCGCAAAGGGACCTCGTAGTACGGCGGTAAGGGTTAACGGTCACCGTTGCCATTAACGGTGACCGTTAACCCTTACCGCCGTCCGTGTAATGAGGCCCCATGTCTGTTGAGTACCGATGCATTGCATCCAGCCCATGCTGCAACCCTATCGCACAAATTATAATATCATTAGCTTAGGCCATATACTGTAAGGGGCCAGGCCTAGTCGTAGGGGATTGGCGCAAACATTCATAAAAGCTGATCCAATGTCATGAATATAAAAGTTAAATAAAAAAGGGGCTAAAACACAACCTTGTCGCAACCCATGACTGGCTGTGAACCAACTACTATAATTTCCCTGCTGATCTAGCCTTACCCGGACACAAGTATTCGTGTGTAGTACAATCAAAATATCAAAATGATGTCGGGGGAAATTACTTTCCAACATCTTCTTCCACAATTTCTCTCTACAAACACAATCGAAAGCATAGGAACGCTCCAGGAAGGGGATGTAAACAGCCGTCTCCTGCAGCATTACTTGAGTTGATAAAAGCTGGAGTAAAAAAACCAATGTTGCACTGTTCCCACCCCTTTCCTGAAACCTGCCTGGCACACGTCCAACACATTTTCCCTCCTGGCCCATATTTCCAGTTCTCTTAATAGTAGACTGGAGAATAATTTGCTACTTGCATTCACCAGGGAAATTTGGCGATAGTACTTGTGGTCTAATCCATCAACCTTTTAAAAAAATAATATTATATTTACCCTGGACCAAGAACATTTAATTTCCTTGTCCCTGATTATCTTTATAAGCAAATTAATCAGAACTGCAACCCAAAGTAGCGGATCTGCTTTAAATGTACAATTTGAAAGACCATCAGGTCCAGGTCTTTTGATGATTTACACTTAACAATACAGTTAAAAACATCTTTCTCCGTAAACCTCATGCACCAATATCCACTGTTCACACAGGGAGGGGCACAGCAACCACATGCATGTCATCATACAACTCCATTAGGTGCTTTTCTCAAACTTATAACCAGAATTGGGTTAGTCCCTAGCAACTTAATTAACATTTAGATCAAGCTGGGATGCTAATTTGTGACCGCTCTGGGCATTGATTCAGAGTCACGTTACAGCAATTGGCCCTATGGCATTTTAACAAATGGTTAAATGCTTGCTTTGTGATTCATGCTTCAGCCTCATAGTTCAGTGGCGACAACTTCCTAAGCATCTTCAGATCTTGATGTATTTATTTCTTTTTTCCTTGCACTTGTTTATCAAAAGCATCGGTGTGTCTCATTCTAAATGTTGAGGCTGATGTATTCAGAATCCTCAAGAAGCTAGAAAAGAGCCTCTGCACCACCTGGATATAATTTTGGGGGTTTCCAAATCACAGCTGAGTCTCTCTCCCGGATCTCGGGAAACACACCCCTTGAGCTCCCTACCGCTGGATCAACTAAAATTGCAAACTCCAGAGAGAGAAGACTTTGATCACTTGCCTCTCCTGCCACCACGGACAAGCCAGGGCAATAATGGAAAATTTCCTGATACACAAAGATATGATCCCGTCTCAATTGTTGCTCCCCAAGTTCCCTTATGGGAAGTTCTCTGAAACATAGCCATTCAGAATGAGCATGTCCCACATATCAAATTCAGCCCTGATTAAAGAGTCTTGCTTTCTCAGGACAGACCCCATTTTATTATTACAGGGGGGTGTGGGGGCTTTAATTACCAGGACTGATCCAGCCATTCGCTGTTGAAATCCCCCATGACCATCAAGTGTGATTCACCTGTCATTGACCAATAAGCTAAAAGATCAAATAGAGTTTCTAGGAAGCTCTCTAGCATGGATACCCCAGGATTGAAATGCACATAAAATAATATACAGGACTTACTGATGCCCCTAATCAATCCGTCCAGTCTAGTCTTGCAATCAATATATCAGGGGAACCAGATTCCAATTTAAAGATTTTGAGACCCACATTATTTTTAATTGCACAGAGCAGACCACCAAATGGTCTACCAGTTAAACCTCTTTGAGCCTCCACCACAGATATGGAGTAACCCTCAACTGCCGGTATAATTTCCAGCTTGGTTTCTTGAAAGCAGATTTCCCCATAATCCTCACCATACAATTGTGGAGCACAGAAAAACAATAAATGTGAATGAACCCTTGTGTTCCAACAAGCCAGTTTCAAGGACCGACTTCAGTTTTTTACAACCCCTTGAGCTGAATGCAAGGCGTTTAATATAATCGGCCAATCCCGACTCCTTTCTTCAGTAACTTCCCCTTGCGTTCTCCCCTGTGTTATACACAGAACGGACTGCATCTACCTCCACGGGAGGCTACATCACAAGCTTGTTCAGTACTATTAGTGTATGATGCACTCCGAATCCCACAAGGGGGCCCCAGATTTTCAAACACATCATATCCCAGATCAGAATGCACGTGGGCCTCTTCCAGCACTGCTGTTCTTACCATGTTGGAGACAAAAAGCAGCTTTATTAAATCGACCCGGTTGTCCTCAACGAAGTCCACTTGCAAGATATCTGATGACCATATTAACCTTAGACTAGGAACTTCATTACACATGGAAAACACATGCTATTGATTAAGGAGGAACCGCTCCATGTTAAAAAGCTGTTCAATATTCAAGATATGGCAGGCTGGCAACGATATGGACAACACAGCACCTGGCATATTCAGGTGATTGTCAGAAGGCTGGCACACATCAACAGGTTTAAGCCCCCCCACCAGTTCTCAAAACACTTGAGCATGTAGCACCAGCGTGCAGCCGCTAATACAACATTCTAGCAGATTTTTTACTTCAAAAGCCTGTTTTTCGCTGTTCATACTTGGAGGCCACAGAATCTTGGTGCATCGTTGTTCTAATGTCAGGAATGGTGGGGATCCACAGCTATCCCATTCAGAACTGGTTCCGATGTAACCACGCCATCAGTTGGTGCCTCAATGTCGCTGCCCCACGGGCGGACAGAGGAAGCACCCTGCAACCATGAATTTCCCCTAAATACCATCTGTAACACTAGCTTCTTTCCTGTCCCCCCATATATCCTGTGTACACAATGGGTGCTTTACTCCAGGACTTTCGAACAGTTCACACATGCATCAGACTTTGTTATGTGGTCGAACACCTGCATCATTTCCTCCACCTCTTCCTCATTGTCTGAGTGGATTGTTCAAATACTCAGGTCAAAGTCACCCATGCTGGAATCTAATGGCATGGAACTAGATTTCAAATAGTGCGGAATGGCATTTCTGCCCACAGCTGTGAGAAACCTGAAGGTGTCTCCGCAGCGATTCCCCGGGGATCTGTCATCCAGGTGACCAGGACACATCCATCGCTATTCGATCCAGTTCCTGTGGGTTGACCAGTGAGGGAGGGTCACCTGGATCTGGGGGTCATTGGGGAGTGGGAGTGAGACAGCGAACGGTGAGACGTAGTATCCCCCTTCTTTCAACACCTTTTCCCCATCCTACCACGTAGGCTATTATAACCCCTCCCCCCCTTTTCCCACACAACACTTTCGCACAACATGAAAGACAATGGACTAAAACCAGAGCTGTTTAACTGACATGTCCCTATACAAGGGTCAGGCAATTGACCAGAATCACACACACCCGACGGCCCTTTCCCTTCCCAACAGGGACAAAAGGTGGAGCAAATGAGCACAAGAGGAGCAAGGCAGACCGCACAAAGTGACAGCTAACGCAGCACGGCAGTTCAAGAGGCGAAAGATGGTGCAGACCAAGAGGCTGACAAGGAGACAATTGACCTTGCCCTTTCTGACCAAGGTCTGTGGAACCTCTGCAGAAGTAAGCATGAGTCTGCGAACAATAGCCAGCGTGTATTGCAACAGATGTCAACGGTACGCAAGACCCTCCTCCGCTGATTATCAAGCCGGGGAGAGACGCTTGTCTCAGTGGTACCAACCTTGAATCCAAGAGGAAGAAAGCAGCGGTTCTTCACAGCCGATGAGTCAAGGGGTGTATCGATAAGAAACCGAACTGTGTTAAACGGAAAGTAGCCAATGGCTAATTTGAACTTTGGAAAGCATAAAGATAAAAGTTGATTGAAGAGGGGTGAAACCAGAAACAGAGGAGTCTAGCACCGCGTGGGTGCTTTTGCTTGAAACTCTGGGCGATTACCCGATGGTAGAGACTAACATAACCAGAAGGCCTTAGGAAAAGACAGAAGAGGTCAAAGTGGTCATACAGAGGTCTTGTAAAATCCTCTGTACCGTCGAAAGTCTTTGACCAACAGATGATTCGGAAGCTAAGGGAAATGAATCCCGCTTGGTGAAGTGAGCGCATAAACAGTGTGTTACAAAAGTTGGAAAGAGTGAACCCAATCGAAGGATGTCCACACTGAATTGTTTGAAAAGACATTAAGATCCGTGAAAACAAGAGGTTTTGCAAAACAAGGAGAAGTGAATTGTCCCCCTTGTCATTTGGGGTCTGATCCCAGCCGAGGGAGATCCAGGGGTGAACAATAATCACCCAATGTTCATTGAGAAAGGAATTGTTAAGTTGATTTGTGAATATGATTTGTGAGGGGTCCACGCTCGGAAGAGGGGGACCCAGAAGTCAAGCCATCACCTAAAGAATACTTAGAACAGAACTTTATGTTTGTTTGTTGAAAGCATAAGGCCCTCAAAGACAAGAGATTTTTGTTAAAAGAGACTTGAACATCCAAGAAATTGATACCTGGTGCTGAACTGTCGGCTCATGCTGGGAAAGCTCGAGCGTAGGCTGTCTCAGTAAAATCTGCCTTGTCTCGTGGTCAAAACACGAGGAAGGGAGATTCCTGGCAATCACATCCTGACTTATTATTTGAGAACACTTCTTTCTTTATTGAAACCCTATCCCGCACTCTTTTTGTAATTAGCTGTAAGGAATTGGCAATATGTTTTTTTTTAGTATAGGCCTTTTACTTTGATAAGACACCACAAGGACTGCTTTATTTTTCATTTGATGGCCGATGCTTGCTCCACTCTTAGATTTCGGTTTAGCTTAGGCGTTTTTCCACCCTAAATTTGCACTTTAATAAACACCCTTGAACCATGATCACTTATGTCTGTTTTTACTGTTGCCACCATGAGTTCCTTATACAGCCAACTGCTGTTTTTAAAAATGTTGTTTTGTGTTTTTGATGACCTTATTCTTGACCAACAAATGTTCCTGTTTGCTTGCATCTTTATCCATGATCACGCTACCAACATGAGTGACTTTTCCCCCTTACTACTGGGAGTTGGTATACCACCTCCACAGTACAAGCATCCACTGAACCGGAAGGGACGCCCCTGCAGCCAGAGGCACAGCACTCCCAGACTCGCTGATGTGGCTAAGATCACCTCGTCTATTTTTTAAATGTTGTAAAAACGTCCTTGAGCCTTTGTTCTTGGTTTTAGGAATAGTCTTAATATTTTTTGATTTGCTTGTAAGAAGATGCCTTGCCCCCACCTGGAGCCCCCAAACTGTGAACATTCAAAGCCACTGACACAGGTGGTAAAGAGGTTTCTATTAAGGAGCAGTTTGCTACGACCCTTGATTGACAAGTAAAGGAAACCGCCTCAGGTAATGACTGCACCTCCTCCATTGTGGACATCAACCCAAGTATTATGATTGGGGCTTTGACCAATCGACTAACATTTGCCTAATTTAAAACAGTCCTAGGTGATTCATTTAACAAATTCAACACATTAAGAGCCCCCCCCACATACTTAGAGGAGGCAAAGATAAAAACCTTCAATGACTTTCCACTTGGTCACCACAGAGGCCACCGTAACATTCCGATCCCTAAAATCTGCATGTAGGTTTTCATATGATTGCGTCAGGGTAATGTACAGGGCATGCACTACTGAAGGTAGTGTAGCTACTATTGCCAGAGAGGATGAAAAGGACGGAGGAAATAAAACAGCAGGATCCCCATGCGTAGAAGGTCTATTGGAATACGCCAGTGGGTCCAATGATTTCGAAGTGTCTGGACTGTAAAGAGAGGGTGAGTCTGATAGTCTAGTTGGCAGGAGCAATTATACTCACATTCAAGCCCCAATGCCGGATCGGCGGAGGTAGCAATTGATTATATGTAAATTATGTGTGCAGTTGCTCTATACAGTGCAGAGCTCAACTCCACATCATGCAGCTGGAAGCTCAGAGGGCTCAGAGAGATATATATCTTAGGTTTAAGGCTAACTGTCTGGGGATTTTACAGATATGGGGCAAGGATTGCACATATTGGGGGACAAGCGTCTGTGTCAGTGTGCAAGAGGGAATTGGAATCCCTGAAACATCTTTATATAAACTGTGAAAGTGCTGCAAGGTTAAAACACTTTTTTAGGAGGATTGTGTATGAAGTGGAATTCCTACAGATGGAAAACTTCTGGGAACAATTTATAATTTATAATTAATGCATAATAATCCAATCTCTGTCGTCCATGCAATTACGGAATTCTGGGAAGTTATTTCAGCTCTTTTGGACAATGGAAATGAAACCCACGGAGAAGGTGAGTTTTCACAATAGTTGGCAGGATTAGGCTTTGAGAGAAAAGTATGAAAATGGATCAGAATGAAATACATTTAAATGAAATATGGAATAGGATGGAATGGAATTGAAGTTTTAATTTAAAAAAAAAATGTAAACTGAATATGTTTTAGACTGTATTTTATTGTATTTTTACATCTGTGTTTAGGTTGAGGTTTTTCTTTTTTGTGATTTGTTAGAGCTTTGTTAAATGTTTGAGTAAAGTTTATTAGAAAACTAATACACACTAAAAAGGTGTGTTGGAAAGCTTTTTCCACTTAAAGCATAGATCCATACCTGCATTCTTCTTCGACATGTAGTCTTGCTATTAAGTGATCATCAGAATAGAGTGATTCAGAGGACACAGTTACCGATTGAGTTGAACATTATCTCTAACCATGGTCTCATATGAGGAGCAGCGAAACCTTTACAGGTCCTCCCATGTACACTCTTCACAACTCTGCATGAACAATCAAGCAGAGGGACAGCCCAAATCCAGAACATACTTCTGATAACATCATGACGCTGGTATCAATATTCTTTTAAACAAGGTATGTAAGTCCAAATATGTCTTCTGTATTATGTCCTGCATTGCGTTTTAAATATGAAGAAAGAAGAGTTCGTGCCCAGTCTGCTGCTGTGCGTGATGGAAGGAAACAGAGTGATGGCGTGTGTGACTGTTATGTATGATGTAGCATGAAATGCTAGCAGAGTGACCTGAGTAAATCTTTTTTTAGCATCAGCTGGAAAATGGGAGTTGGATGGTTGGTGATATTGGATCGATTAGGTGTTCTCATCAATGTACACATGACAACCAAAAGTGATGAAGTCATCTTGAAGAAACTCATAAAGGTTCATCCGGATTCATGCACATGGATTTCTGCAAATGGTCACAAGGCATGATGTACCCTGTCTCTACTACCAGTGTCTCTAATACCACACCCTCAACTACTGCTCTCACAACTCCTGCTCTCGCTACTAGTTCCTGCCTCCACTCTTTGATGTTCCTACCCTGTTGGTCTTACTGCTACTGCTCTTCTACGAAACTCAGGGATATTGTGCCCCGCTCACCCTTTCTCTATACCCACTTACTAGTATCACCCCTGCCCACTTCCCTATTATCCCCACTCCTCACACCCCACTTCTGCAACCTACGAGCAGCACTCTCTCCTAACACTCTCCTGCTCTCACTCTAAATACTACACCCGTTACTATCATGTCATCTCTCAAACTATCTTCTATCTTTCTCTCACTCGCCTCCTAAACTCCCCCTCCTCACTACCTACTACACTACACAGCAGTGGCACCACTCTCCCTCAAGTACCGCACCTTTTCAAAGCCCCACCAGCAACATTCCACTCCACCAGCCCTCCTCCGCCTCGTCTCTCAGTCCCCCTCCTGCTCAACTGTAACCTTGCCCATACAACCCACACTCTGTCTTTCCTACTATCTACCTTTGCAGTGCAGAGCTTTCTGCGATGTGCCTCCACATTGGTTGCAGCACTCGCATGCATCGGTTGCAGAACTCACTTGCATTGGTTGCAGCACTCACTTGCATTGGTTGCAGCACTCGCCTGCGTTGGTTGCAGCACTCACCTGCATTGGTTGCAGCATTCATCTGCATTGGTTGCAGCATTCATCTGCATTGGTTGCAGCATTCATCTGCATTGGTTGCAGCACTCACCTACATTGGTTGCAGCATTCACCTGCATTGGTTGCAGCATTCACCTGACCTCGTTCACCAATTGGTGCCTGTTCTTCCCCCAGGAGAGGGGCTACCTAGCTGGGAGGCATTAAACCCCCTCTAAGCCCCGCCCCATTTTCCAGCACAGTTTTGCGAACAGTCTGATGTTTCTCAGTCGTGAGGTGGGCTGGAAATTAATTTTTCTGAGTTGCAGGTGACTTTTCTGCTCCTCTGGGTCGCATGTTACTGTTGGTTTGTGGTGCTCGTGCTCTCTCGTTTTGATCTGCTCTTGGTTTTCTAGGATGCTCCCAAGGAAATTCTAGGGGTTGCTTTTCTGAAAACACAAAAAGAGAACTGTGGCCAACACCTGCTTTGAAGAGTAACAGGAGACAATGAGTGGTATCAGTGTTTACGTGTTTTGCATTGAGGAGGGAGTGACTTTCCGGGGAGCTGGTGACCAGCCCGCCCCCAAATCCCACTTCACATACCTGGGGCAAGGCTGGTTCTTAGTTTTGTTTTAGTGAGCCTCCAGCTCCACGTTAAGAAGGATCAATGCCCGCCCCTTTGACAGGGCTATGACCCTAACCCTGACACATACCCCCACCCTTTCTCCCAAGCGCCTTTCCTATACGACTTCTGTGACTTTTTTCCCAGATCTTAATGTTCTATCCCCCTCCCGCTTCTTTACCTCTGTGAGGCAGGTATCAGGGAATATTATCCCCACCAATAATATCGCCATATATATGGTTGTGGGGTAAGGCCATAGGCAATATTATTAGTGGGGATAATATATGGGGTTACTAGGACCGGGGATTGCAGTGGTGTCCCCCGCTCCATTAAAAAAAAAATATGGAGTTGCTTGGGTGTCCCCCGCAGGTTTCATGGCTTAATATTGCTGCTAAAATATGCTGATATTTTTGTATGGCGATATTTATGCGGGGATGTCAACACGTGGAACCGTGAGGCATAGGTGGAGAAGAGTGAACTCTGTCCCACTGAGTACCTCTTCAGGTAGGTCTGGTACGACCAACATAGGAACAATCTGGCGATGTCCCAGCACCTTAATATCTGCGTTAGCCTGGGGGATATGTTGTTGTCTCTGGTGCTTTGGGCAGCAGGCCTGGTTGGAAATCGTCCGAGGATATCAAGTCAGGGTCGATGGCTGACTTCCTGTTCCCTGGATCCACCAAGGTGCTGATGGAAATTCCTTGGATCACTAACGGGAGCAGATATCTCTGGTCGGCCTCTTTACCAATACACCCCATAAACCGGCATGACTCCCAGGTCTCCTTTCTCTCTGTAACCTGGTCTGGCTGATGATGGGGAGTAGCCATTTGTTTCCGATGTTATTGAGACAGATGCCCCGATGAGGTATTCTAGTTTTCGTTCCGACCATCCCATCATTATGGGCTCTGGTGAAGGCGACAGGGACTGGACTCTTCTTTGCTTGTCCATTGTCTCTCCCCCCTGTGCCTCAGAATTCATGACCATCTCCAGCAATGAAGTGTCTGCGAATCCCAAACCATTATGGGTCCCTTTGGGGTTCTCCGCCCTCTCGCAGCACCTGACCATGCCCTGATCCACCCCCTCAAGGTCAGCGAGCCTCACTCTGAGATTTGTTCCTGGATGTCACTGTGGGGTAGATCTGGGTTTCCTCTCACAATCAACCCCACTCCATCTCCTTGTTGGCAGTGCCTTTGGGTGGCTGTTTCCATAGTTCTTGGGATGGGCTTCCTTGGGACGTCTCTCTGTTGGCCTACTGCTGACACAACCCTCCTATTGACTTGCAACCTCAGGGAACTTTGTTCTCTTCCACATTCTGGATTTGTGTTTGGCTCTTGCAGACTCCTCCAAATATTTTACTTCTTCCACCTTCAGAAAGTGTGTTCTATCACACACCGGCTCGGCGATCACTTGGCCTGTTCAATGGGAGTAGCTGTTGTTCCCCAGGTTGAATAAGCGAACTTCACCTCATCGCTGGAACCTCTCTCTCTAATATTCCGGTCCCCACGTCCAGTCAATGCCAGATTTGGGGGAAATTCTCCCATAGGTACCTTCAAGGACCAGTCCGGACCGGCACCTTCGTCCATGGTGGAACCACCACCACGTTGACCCATACAAGTCATAGGCTGTGGGTGTGGCTCTGATTGGCACCCTGGCAGTCTTGGTGAGGTGTGCCACCTTTCACATCTTCACAGGGAGTGGGCGGACTCTGTATCAGGGCCTGGAGAATATCACAATGAGACCAAGTGTAACAGATGGCCTGAATTATTCACAGAGTCCCACAAGTTATATCAATACACAGCACGAGATGGAATTTTTCTTGGCACACAGATGTTTCAGATAAAACAGACAGGTAGTGAGTAGGGTGCACCTGCTGGAAAAAGGGTTTTGGGAAGGTGGTGCTAGGGCTGTCCCGCTCTCTCTCTCAACTCACCTGGAATTCCCGCCCTACCACAGTCGTCCATAGCCGCAGATAGCTTCTTGAGCACGGTAACCCCTACTGTC
Organism: Ambystoma mexicanum; assembly: GCF_040938575.1. Lineage (NCBI taxonomy): Eukaryota > Metazoa > Chordata > Amphibia > Caudata > Ambystomatidae > Ambystoma > Ambystoma mexicanum. The sequence continues at coordinate 1,345,288,125 of NC_090921.1, forward strand.
TATTATCTACCTTGCCCTAACTCTACACTACCAAAGATGTTAGTCCTAGAGGGTGGTGTATGTGTGCCTTCTGATCTTATCACCCCGCACCCCTTCCCTACTCTACTTCTTCCCATACTCTCCGTCATCCTACCAACTGCATCTACCTTCTCTCTTCGATGTCACTACCTTTTCTCCCTAACACGCACTCCTCTTCTATCTACCTTCTCTACATTACTGCCACACGTTCTGCTCTACCGCCACTATTACAACTACTTCCTGTATGACAACTATTATCACTCCCACTATCACCTCCCTCTACTACTACCACTATCTCTACTACCACTTTCTCTCTACTGCTACCCTATCTTCCTACTACTGCCTTCACAACTAATTCTCTCACAACTCTGCTATCACCACTAGCCCTCCACCCTTTGATGTCACTACTCTGTCTGTCCTACTACTACCACTTCCTCACCACAACGACTTCTCTTCTCACTACTACTATCGCTGCTCTTCTCCTATCCAAGAAACTCAGTAATATGGTGCACTGCTCACCCCTTCACTACACCCATTGTCACCAGTCTCAACACCTCCCTCTTCTCTATTAAACCCTGCTCCTTGCATCCCACATCTACAGCCCTCTCTCTACTACCCTCACTCTCCCCTAACACAAATACCCTCTCACTCTAACTACTACACCCACTACTATACTGCTATATCTCAGACTACTCCTATATTTTTCTCTTACTCTCACCTCCTAACCCATCCTTCCCGCTATCTACAATAGACTGATTACACTACACACCACTGATACCACTCTCTCACAAGAACCACGCCTTTTCGAAGTTCTGCCACCAACTCTCCAACACTCTGCTCCATTGTCCCTACTCTGCCTGGTCTCTCAGTCTCCCTCCAGCTCCACATGCGACCTCACCCAATCAACCCACACTCTGCTTTCCTGCTGTCTGCTTTTATAGTGCAGAGCTGTGTGTGGTGCCTTTCTCCCCTGCCCATTGGTTGCAGCTCTCACCTGATCTTCTGCACCAATCAGGGTCTGCCTTTCCCCCAGGAGGAGGGCTACCCAACTGGGAGGCTTTAAAAAAAATCTCTATGTACCTCCCTCTTTTCCATCATGGTTTTGCTAACAGTATGGTATTTCACAGCCGTTCTGTGGGCTGGAAATTCGATTTACTGCGTTTCAGGTGAGTTTCTTCCTGCTCTGTCTGGGTTGCTTATTACAGTTTGGTTGTAGTGCCAGTTCACAATCCGTCCGTGCAGGGTCGGCTTTGGGCATGGGGTGCAGTGCGACCGGCCATGGTGCCACATTAGCCCTGGCCATGCCAGCTTGGTGGGAGTCTTTCAATGGCTCTCTCGAGCTGGCATGGTGGGTGAAGGCGTGGCACACACCCTATTGTAATGAAATGCGCCCCACTCTCCTGCTGGAGGTGCCAGCAGGAGAGCAGGGTGCTTTTTATTACAATAGAGTGCGATTAACTCCCCGCTCCTGCATGGGAGTGGGAAGTGAAGCACTTAATTACATAGCGCGCCGCTGCTGGTTTTGCGGTGGCGCTCTATTTAGCTTTGGCAGTGCCTCGGGTGATTCAACAAAATATGCCCCATCCCTATCTCCTCCCCCCAGTGGGCGGTCCCAGGGGGGAGGGTGCCACATTTTGTCGACTCGCCTTGGGCACTGCCAAAGCTCAGGCCAGCCCTCAGGGACGTCATCTGATGTCTCCCTTGCTACCCCGGTGGTCTTCCTTGCTACCCCTAAAAAATAAAAGAATACAAAATATGTGGCTCTTTGTTTCTGGACCTGCTGGTTTTCTGATAGGTATAGCCGGTAAGATAGTTCAGTGGGTGGAGCGCTCGCTGCTGCAATGCGTGTGTGATCTGCAGGTTGCAGGTTCGACTCCCAGCAACGTCAACTCAGCCTTTCATCCTGCTGAGGTTGATAAATGAGTACCAACACGGGTTGGGTGATATTGTATGTATATTTCTTCTAAATTAAGCGCTTAAGCTAAAGTGCTATATAATAACACATCATTATTGTTTTGGTCTTGGACGTCTGGTAGCATTCACAGAAATGTGATAGTATGGGCGTATACGCACTGATCTTAACGATACATATGGTGTTCCATTCTTGTATGAAATGTATATCACTTTACAGTGAAATCGTAACCATATTTTTTGTAGTGTACTTATAAACGATGCTGTGTGATGCCCCTTCCTGTATTGTCAAGGGGTGAAAGGTCGTGTTCCGTCGCTTCCCGTGATGTCACTTTGGGGTGGGGTCAAATGACATCACTTCCTGTAATGTCTTCTGAGGTCAAGGGTCACATAATGTCACTTCCGCTACCCTTGGCGTTTTGGTGAAATGGCGTCCCTGCCAGCACTGTGTCTGGGTCTTCATTTTTCTTTGTTCTCTCTAATTTTGGCCAGCAACTGCTTTGAGGGGTACTGGGAGGCAATGGGTGGTATCAGGGTTTGCGTGTTTGGTATTGGGTGGTTCCTGGGACTGGTGACCCCCCAACTACCTCTTTGCTTACTTGGGTAGGGCTAATTCTGAGTATTGTTGTAATAGCTTCTTGCTCCTTGCTCCAGGGTGAGAAGGATCACCCCCCTTTGACAGGGTCATGACCCTGACCCTGTCACAGCACGCAGAGAGGGACACACATGCCTTTTACACAGTGAGAGGAAATCACTGATCACAAGTGGAAAGGGGCAATTGGCCCTGGGTGTGCATGCACACTTGGCCTCACTGCATGATGTAGGAAAGACCGCATCACCCATTAGTGGGAAGCTGTGCTCTGTGTTCTGCAAGGGCATCTCTCAAAAGCAGTAACGGTTGCTCTGTTACGCCCCCGCCGCTCCATTACCGGTTTGTTTATACCACAAAGTTAGAGGCGGGCGGCCATGTAAACAAGAGGGCTTCCAAAGAGCACTTGAGAGGAGGGAAATGCTGCCAGCAAATATGGGGCCTACAGAGCAGAGAGGTGGTGAGAATTCTCATGTGGCATGACTACAGGATGTCGTCACTTAGTGCACCCACGCGGCTTACACCGTTTTGTAAATATGTACGATTTATGTGAACGACTCGATGGAAACCCCATTTAGAATATGGACCTCGGTGTTTTATATACCGTTCTCCACACCCGGAATTGGCTATTGCTGCATAATGAATAGCTGTCTGCTCAATTTGTATCCAGGCTGGAAGGATGAAACCGCTCTCACTGCTCTCCAGGCATATCAACAAGTGTCTTAAAGGTTACACACACAGCTCTGCAATGGTTGCTCGCCCCACTATTTCACCTCAGAGGAAGTGCCCTTTGTGGTTCCCCACCTTATTTATAATGGGGCCACCTGTGATGTTTCGGGGGCCAAAATGGCGCCCCAATGCTGCCCCTCTGTTGCTAGCGTTGTAGGCAGCCATCTTACATTTTTGTTGTTTTCGTGCAATTCCTGCTTTTTAGTTATACAGCGAGCATCACAAGTCCACCAATTCAGCATATAAGTTTGGTGAACAGGTGCACAGCGCATTAAGACGATCCTCCACAATGTGGTTGCAATATGACTAAAAAAGGTAGCAGGCGCTCCTCTCCAGAAAGAACATGGCATGATAACCTGTTCTGAGATGAGAGTTTGCAGCACACGCTTTTTGCTCACTGTACCTTTCACAGATGGGAAATATCCATTTGCATATCAGTCTTTGCCCCACCCACATGGGCAGTCCAGCACCGAAATGCTATGGCAATTCCTCTCTGAACAAGAGTACCAAAAGCAACCCCATACACGTGTTTCAGCCTTGTTGGGCCTCATCAGTGAGGTGGAGCTGTGCCATGCTGAGCACAGTGAGCAGGGAGTCCACGTCTGGTTGCCCCCAGGTAATTCAGGGTGACCAACCCCAAGTTCCTTTCAAATATTTCAAAAAAAGGTAGCAGGTGCTCCTCTCCAGAAAGAACATGGCATGATAACCTGTTCTGAGATGAGAGTTTGCAGCACACGCTTTTTGCTCACTGTACCTTTCACAGATGGGAAATATCCATTTGCATATCAGTCTTTGTCCCGCCCACATGGGCAGTCCAGCACCGAAATGCTATGGCAATTCCTCTCTGAACAAGAGTACAAACAGCAACCCCATACACGTGTTTCAGCCTTGTTGGGCCTCATCAGTGAGGTGACGCTTTGTCTCTCTGAGTACAGTGAGCAGGGAGTCCACGTCTGGTTGCCCCCAGGTAACTCAGGGTGACCAACCCCAAGTTCCTTTCAAATATTTCAAAAAAGGTAGCAGGCGCTCCTCTCCAGAGAGAACATGGCATGATAACCTGTTCTGAGACGAGAGTTTGCAGCACACGCTTTTTGCTCACCGTACCGTTCACAGACAGGAAATATTCATTTGCATATCAGTCTTTGTGCCTCCCACATGGGAAGTCCAGCACCCAAATGCTATGGCAATTCCTCTCTAAACAAAGGTACCAAAAGCAACACCATACAAGTGTTTCAGCTTTGTTTGACTTCATCAGCGAGGTGAAGCTGTGCCTCTCTGGGCACAGTGAGCAGGGAGTCCACGTCTGGTTGCCCCCAGGTAACTCAGGGTGACCAACCCCAAGTTCGTTGCAAATATTACTAAAAAAGGTAGCAGGCGCTCCTCTCCAGAAAGAACATGGCATGATAACCTGTTCTGAGATGAGAGTTTGCAGCACACGCTTTGCAGCACAAAAGCGTGTGCCGCAAACTTGCATCCCAGAACAGGCTATCATGCCATGTTCTTTCTGGAGAGGAGCGCCTGCTACCTTTTTTGAAGTGGTTGCAATATGGTTTAAGTTAAAAACTGTACAGCAGAAAAATGAAAAATGTGTTTCCAGAAAGCTTGACGATATGTTAGAATTATGAGTAACATGATCCTGCATAATTGTTACGTTTAGGGATTTCCGTTCTTGAGGTCTGAAAACGGAAGCTGTGCACTAGAGTGCAATGCATATCTTCCCCAGCGCATGCGCTGGTGCCAAATCTTAATGTACATGGGTCACATGTGCTGTAATGCACGCATGCACGATGGTGGAGTTAACAAGAAAGGAAGGGTCGCTGAGTGGCTATGAGTTTCTCTTGGAAGCAAGACAGCGCAGCACAACACAGGTTCGAATCCCGATACTGCTCTTAGAAACCACTTGCTGGTATTAATGTAGCTTTATAGACCTGCAGCGAGGGCCATACCGGGCGTTATGGGCCCTGAAGACCGAGTTAATGGCCCGAACGAAGCGAGGGCCTTTAACAAGGTATAAGGGACCATAACGCCCAGTACGGCCCGAGCTGCAGGTCTATAAAGTATGAGAACACCCTCAGGGCCCGATTCTGAACTTGACGAAGTGAATGTGCTAAAAAGCAGGATTCACTGCGCCAAATCAGTACGGCCAGGCTCCACCGGTATTTTCAAGTGTGCCTGGGCGTCCTCGTAGTGCACAACAGTGCACCTTCAGGATTGCGCCTGTTTGTCATAACGGGTGCAATCCTGAAATCTCAGCAGCATTTTTGTAAAATAACGACATATTTGTTATTTTACAAAAATGCTGCTGAGAACATGGGTGTATATGAATACATTCATATAAACCAAAGTAAGCAGCTTCAACGTTGCAGAATACAACGTGGAAGCTGCTTGCTTTGCAAACACCCAATTTGCGGGCTGTACTCAATCTGCGGGCTATATCAGTGCATATGGCCCGCAGAATGACCAATCGGCTTCCCAGAAACACCACTAGGGTGTTCTAATGAACAATACAAATGAAGTGTTATTATTTTGTTTTCCTGAGACACCGTACACATGCATGCGCTACGGGTGCTGTGCCATTCTCAGTAGGCAAACACGGGGACATGTGCATACTCTATAGCGGGTCTTTACTGAGTCCATTGTACTGAGCCGCAGGACCAACTGAAAGCAGGGACACCAGTGGCCTTTGCAACTGTTACAGAGTTCCCAAACATCCTCATTCCAGTGGAGATAAAGCCATCCAGAGGAGTATCCAGCATGGCAGGGGTGGAGGGATGAACTATGGAAAAAGTCGTGTTTTTTTCGATGGAAATACGGTTCTCCCAATGTGCGGTCCAAGCAGGTAGCGAAACCTAACCAGCCATGTTCATAGGGTTCCCTGCCCCACTCCGACAATACTGCCACTGTATAAAGTAAGTTTCAACTCTTGAATTTGTAAAAAGGAGGGGTGTAAATGTTTTCCTGGAATTGTATCGAGCAAGCGCACCTGAACTAATGCAGTAGGGTTTTGGCCAGTGCATCAACCTACCCATTTTATAAAAAAATCCTGGGTTGAAATTGTGCATTTCACAGCAACAATTTCAGAATAATTAGCTAACTATGTAGAATGTACACTCCTTTCTGCAGGGCAACACATGAAACACTCCAATAGATGCCAGGTCACCACCATTACCTAGGGACATGTTATAACAGTTCTGATGCTGGCTGTCCCTAAGGAAAAAATCAGGAATCCTCTCTCAACAATATGCTGTGTGGGCCACTAGAGGAGGAGAGCAAGCAATTTGTCCTTTTCATAGTAGTGTGTACCTACTCACTCTAAAGTTTGCAGATGAGTCACAATGATATTACATTTATTGCCCAGATCATACTCTTTGGTTAAGATTTAAACCCACGCTGCAATTTAGGCACTACACCACATATGTTCTATGTTTTACGTAGGACAAATATTTAAGTTTTGACTTCCAATGCCCACAATAATGCTCTCCTGTGTTGATTACTTGAAAAATACAAAAATCACATAGTACAGCAACCTGACAATATGTAAATCGTTTTAGAAACATGTTAAGCCAATATAATATAATTGTGGCATTAGTTGCACAGCCTGAATAAAATTCTGCAAGTCCCAGAATGCAAAATACCGCAAGTCTAAAAATGTTCTGTTTTATACCACTGTACATTTAGCACTTTAAGCAGAATCTCCAGGATATTGAGGCATGAAATAAAAAATATATCAGCATAAAGAAGCACATTTTCCAGCAATATATTACATTTTGTGCAGTACTTTTGCAGCACAATTTTATTGACTAGAGCGTGAGACAATACCAGGGTTTACTAGCCAGGGTGCAAGAAAGAGGCAGTGTGTACGCGAGTGCCAGGAGGTCATTATTTGCACCCTTTATATGTTGTCTCTGCTATCAATTTAATAGAGTACCAGATGTGCCACTATTGAGAGAACAGTGTTTGTTTGGCTCTACATTTTTGGTTTGATGTGCTTGTCTATTTTATACTATTAACCTTTTTGGTTGTTATCACTTGCAATGATGCAAATATTCCTCTTCTATGTTCTTCAATCCCCCAGTCACCAACACCCTTCACACTCGCCAACAACCCCACATTCCCCTTTTTTTCATCACAACTTACCTCTCACTCTGCCAGTCATGTGAATTCTCACGAGCACTGTCACACTGCCAAGTCAAAACTTGAACACCCCAGCCCCTGTCACAGTCCCCACCAGGCTCCCTACTCACACCTTGTGCTCTCCAGTTCCTCGTGCGCTCTTCAGCCTTTCATTATGTCTCAGTATCTCTTTGTCCCAGTCTTCCCCTTGACCCTCAATCTCTTGCTCCTTCTACATCTAATATCCTTTCTGCCAATCCTTTGGGCGTTCTCCTCCCCATCCTCGCTCCCAATCTGTTGCTCGCTCCCTCTTTCCCCTAGTCACTCCCTTTCTATCCCAATTCTCTGTCTCTGGCCCATCGCTCATCTCTCCCTCTCTGGTCCAAAGGTCCCATTCAGGCCACTGGCCCTATCCTCACTCACTGGCCCACCGCTAAATAATCACAATTTAAAATACCACACTGAGGATGTTTGGCCTTTAGAGTGGATCTCTGAATGTATTATGAATGACAATCTGACTGAATGCATTTTGATTTAAACTCTTTTTGCAACTCTAATGGAGAGCCAAGCAGGAGCACACCTTGAACTGGATTGATTTCTAGTTCTTCTTTTAGCTCATGAACATTTGACCAGCCACATAAAGCAACCCTTTTTTGCATGTCGAGCTAGCAGGCATGGTTGATATAAATGAACCTTTTAAGTGTGCTTTATTACGGTACTTACTTAAATTGTCTTGGCTGCAGACACATATTTCGTAGGTAACTATAGAGGTCTAGGGTGGGGGAGGATTTTATTTAGAAATGTCCCATCACTGTACCAATTGACTAAACATTCTTGCCTAAGAAAGGAGCTTCAAACAAAAGAAATGTTTTATAACATTAAATGAGGCCATTTTCTCATCAGCATTCTGTTCCTGCCTGAGGCAGCTATGAAGGAGAGCAGGTCCCTTCAACAACGTCCCAAAATAGGCAAACTGCTTCTCATTAGAAGGGTATTGCTAGAACCCCATAAACGTGTGAAATCCTTGCCCCAGTATGCCAGAGAATGAGTGTCCGAGACTTTCTCCCAGCTGCAGGGCCCCCCTGAAGAGGCAGCAGTTGGAGAAAAAATCCCACACCACTCTGCAATACCCCCCCCCCGCCTTTTGGCACTGTGGAGCCCTAAAAGGGGGTGAGGGTGCTTTTCCCGGCTCCACAGTCTGTACGCTACTGCATCCAGTCCCGCCTTTTTCTAGATATTTTGGGATTTGGAAAATCGACAAATCAAAATTACAAGTCCCAGAATTTCAAGGAAAAATAGGACTGGATGGCTTTCCCATGCATGAAATTGAGAAGACTAAGAAATATGTGTTCCGCACAAGTGCATGGGCAATGGTAGTAGTTCCCTTCCCTGGGATTGGCACACCACTTCTGTAATCCGCCCCATGTATAGGGATATAAGGAAAATATACATCAATGCAGGCAAAGGGGAAAGTGGACTAGCTGCGTTTGAAAGAGACCAGAAGGTGTCAGTGGATAGAAGCATGGCATGACAAAGAGCTAGAGCTCAGTTGAAACACTCATATGTAAAGAGTACTAGGACAAAGTACTAGGCATGCAACCCTCTCTCCCTCTTTCCCCATCACTGTTGGCAGACAGGCCCTCCCTGGTTGCAGGCTCTCTCCCCAATGGATACATTTACATGGAAGATCAGAACCATAGTGAGGGAGGGAGAAAAAGCTGGGAGGCACTTGTGATAAATTTCCATCTGTGTGTGTGAGAAAGCCTTAGCTTTTTTGGTTTTGGTCAATAACACCATGCATGTAATTCTGTTTCTGGAAAAGAAGCCTGCTAATCAGCACCCTCCTCCTTTTCATAAATGTGTCATTCCAAAGTTAGAGTGCACATATGCCCCCTGATGTAATATCTACCGACATCTGCAGCACAAGCTCATCAGTGGCACAACGCTGGTTCAAAGGCAACCTCTGCATCCCTGACAGTCCCTGCAGGCAGAGGTGGCATTTTAACTGGCAGCACCTCTGACCTAAACGATTGTGAAATCTAGACAGTCTGCTGGCATGTAAATCTGCAAATATACGATATTACTGGTGCGGCATGGTGGCTGCTATAATCACCCAATTATAAATTCAGAGCAATTTGGTATCACAACATTGCCAGCTCTAGGAGCTGAACCTAACTATGACAGGATGAATGCATAGTGGCCTCTTGGCTGACTCCCTTTATTCACCCGCTGGCACAGTAACACAGTCCCCCTATGGCCGAGAAACCTCTGCTGGACGTCTCCTGGGAATGGTGCTTCAGAAGCAGCACTGACAACAAAGCCCTTGCTGATCACCGAAGTCCTTCTGAAGCTACCAGGCCTGGGTAGAGACGACGTTAGAGTATCCAGAGAGGGAAGGGTCTCACCATCTAGCTTTCCATTAGGGCTCTTTTCCTTTTGCCTGTCCCCTCCAATTCCTGAAGGTCAAGGTACTCTGGGTGTGATGTCATAAGGAAAAGGGCACCTGTTACAACAACATGGATTGGACCCCTTATAGCAGGCTTGCTTTGGACATTTCGCTGTAACAATTTGTCTTTCAAAGGAGAGGGGCACACCCTAATTCTTTGATGCATCGTTGGACCATCACGGGAAGAAGAAGGATACACTTTTGGAACTCTGTTGGTAGCACACTCCATTCCAAAGTCATATAAGTGAGGTGCCTTTGCAGAAAACTGTAATGTGACATCAAGATAGATAACAAAATTACCAGTATCCTTGGGCTAGATTACACCATTCTGCCACTAAACAAATACAAGTATTTATAGCAACCGATGAACTGGGCAGTTCTCCATAAGGAATTGAATAATAAAGCGGTCATGTGGGACCGTAGTAATAACATCAGAAAATTAAGTAAAAAGAAAAATGTTCAAACAGTATGTTTTGCAAGGATTCCCTGTAAAGATCCTTTTAACTATATTGTAGTGACTAGAAATGTCAAAATAAGACGCTTTCTCATGAGACTGCGCCTTGATCAGTTGCCAACGATTGCTAGATTGGGAGCCTGGAAAAAATGTCCATGGCCTGAGAGACTTTACAGAGGTTGTTAGACCGAGGTGGGAATTTGTTGACATCTATTTACCTCTTGTAACAAGTTACGTGTAATATATTGCAGAATTTGGAGGAGTGGAATGTAGCGAAGAGGTGGTAACAAAGAAGATTGGTCATGGATGGACAGGGCCTTAGCTAGGGTTGGGGGGGGGGTGCCAAAATGGGGTCTGAAAAACTCTAGTAGTAACAAAGGTGAACATTTTGTAGTGGAACTCAAGAGGCCACTGCTCCTTTTTCCATATCGAAGAGTTAATTACGTTTTTGGGAGTGTATGATATAATCTGCATACAGGAGCATGGCTGATAAATCAAACCGGCTTTGATGGCTACACAACATGTTTTTTGGCTGCCCGAAAAGGAGTACGGGGTAGGCCGATAGGCATGTGTTATGCTTGTTCAGACTTAGAAATGGTCTTACTGATATCCATATTATTGAAATGGGTATTTGGTGGTTAGCTACGGAATTTAGCATAACTAAAGAGGGTGTGGGGAGCAATTACTTATTAATCAACAAATTTCGCCCATGATAGTATGCTAGAGATGTTAGAAAATTGTGTTAGTAACTAGCTAAGTAAAAAGAAAAAGGGTAATGTGATTGTTTTAGGGGATTTAAACTCTAATTGATGGATAAAGGAAATGTGTATAAAAGTGTTGGATGGCTGAGAAGTCTGGCAAATCTGGGCCTGTTTAAGTTAAATGGGACTGTGGAAGGCGATATCCCCGGTTAACCAACTTAGAGGAGGGGAACTAGCAGTTCAACCCTTGAATATATCTTTATGGATGCTAATATTTACGGGAAATGTAATAATCTAAAGGTGATAACTACCCCCTTGAGTGATTACAGCTTTTTGAGCTGTGAGTTGGATCTACATATGGAACATTGTAGACCCCTTTACTCTGTAAATCTAACAAAAATTTGAAAGGAAATAGATTGAAGTGGGGGTAAGGAATATAGAGAATTAGTACCCAGCGAGAGACAATCAGATTGTTACACGCAATCTGACTGGCTCTCGACGGGGCTTTACCTGATGCAGAATCACTCGAAGCTTAAGCTTCCTTCACACCCCCGGTGGGGGTTGGAGGGTGTGGCAACCCCTCAGCCAATGAGGAGGCTCGGAACAGTGTAATTCCCTGCTCCAAGCCACCACATGGCTGAAGGCTGCCACCCTCCCCTGCTAGGGATGCTGGTTAGTGTTTTCTCCTACTCCCCAAACAATCACCTCCCCACCCTCCCAACCCCACTTACCCCTTCTTTTGGGCCCTTTTTCGAGAGCGAACGCCCTGGGAACACTTTTGTCCCCAGCGCATCCGCTCCCGATGACCGCCATGGAAAGGGAAAACGGAGTCCATTTTCCCTTCCCTGGCGGTCATTTTTTCAACATTTTTTTTTTTCTGTTCCGAAACACTGCAGCGTTTTGGAACAGAAAAACAATGCAATTAGTACCGCGGTCTTGCGGGCCGAAGTACTAATGTCAATAAGCCCCTTGCTGCGGGGCATTACCTGACTCAGTAATGCCCCCGTGGCTCAGGGGTAATTACTTAAATATAATGCCAAACTGGATGATTATATGGACCGGTTGAGTTTAGATAAAAAATAAAACAGTTTTGTGGTAGACAATATTGTTGAATCATTGAGGGAGAATGTGGCCAATTTGTTAGCATGTGGGGGCCTCTAAAAGGCCTTTGGTAAGCAGCTTGAATTCATATCAATATGATCCTGCAGTTGCCTTCAAGAAGAGAGAGTGAGAGTAACTATGAGAACAATTAAGAGGCAGCGTCTTTCTAAAGTAATGGAAGGGGAGCTGCTTGGGAAAGCACGTGGAAAATATAAGTGTTGATCCAAACAGCAGTGCGCCAGATTGAAACGGAGAGATGTTGATATCAAAATCCAAAAGCAATGTTGACTTTTGGAAAGTGATTAACACGATGGTACGTGGGGGGTGTAAAGACTGTGTCTGAGGAAGATTGGAGATGTATTTTGCTACACTACATGCCCAGGATCCCGGGATGCTTTCGGATACGGGGGCTATACAGGGCCTCAAGTTTATTGAGAGGGATCCAGGAATAGAAAAAGAGATGTATTGTTAGAGCAAGTAATTCTAAGATGTCCGGCCGAATCTGTTATCTAACAGAGTGTTTTAAAAAATCCTCTTGCATGGGTGGCAATTTTGTCCTTTTTATTTGAAAGCATTATGGAAGCAGGCTGTCTACATGGACGTATTCCCACATTATTCCAATTTATAAACAAAAATGATCCTAAGAACTATAGACCAGTCTCCATTATTGATGCAGATAGCAACATTTTTGCAGCTATTTTGCTGTAACTAGAGATATAGGCAATAAAAGTGCAAAAGCTGCAAAGGTGGCAGATGGGTTTTAGAAGGCATTAAGGAACGACACTGAATGGTTTCCTGTTGCGATGTGTACAAGATAAGGTACTTGAAGGCTCATATCATGTTATACATTTGGCGTCTATGGAACTTAGTATGGCATTCAATCGGGTGAGTGGAAATAGGTTAGAGTGGAAGCTGGATAAGTGGGGGATCCCACCAGGATTATTAAAGCTTATTATCCAACTCTATCAGACTACAATAATTAGGGTGCGTCTGGATGAAGAAGGCACTTTGTCATCAGAACTCCCAGTGAATAATGGCCTATGGCAAGGTTGCATACTACCCCCCAAATTTTTTTATACGTATGCAACAGATGTGGGGGAGGATATGAATGGTGTGGCATTTGCGACACCTACGTTAGGCCATTTGAGACCAACATGGATCGCCTACGCAGATGATTGTGTACCCCTAGACACCACGCTAGTAGTTTTACAATGCTTATTGAATAAAGCACAGAGGACTGTTTCGGGATTCTCAACTGTGGGTTACCCAATATAGTAATCACACTTTGAAAACACACAGTTTCTTTAATGGGGAAAATTAAAAGGAGAGCATTTGTCTCTGGCTTGGCTTTCAAGCTCGTATTAATGCATTGTGTCGTGCTAAAAGGCACCTGTTAGTCCATCACGGGTGAAACAGGTGTCTGTTGCAGTTCAGATGAAAAAACAAAGCACTTTAATGGGTTTTCTCCATTGAGCAAGTGCAGGTTTTTATAAAAACAAAGAAGACGAAGTTCTTCAGTGGGTTCCTCTCTTCAGATTTTTTAAATAGTACTGGACTCCCTGGGTTGTTTGAGAAGGGATCCTTCTAAGGAACAAGCTGACGCTGTGCGAATTGTTTTGGCACTTGGTTGTTCTAAAAGCCGACCGGTTTCTGTGGTGCTATGTCGATAGGCCACATTCCTCAGGGCTATGCTCAGGGCACCGATCAGTGTGCCTTCTTAATTTCCCTTGCAGCGTAGTCTGCATTAATAGAAATCCTCTACCTGTATGGGTGACAGAAGGGGAGGGAAGGAGATAGAGAACACAGAATATAGTTCCCATTTTTAAACCTCTTAGGTAGTCGCTAGCTGAAAAACACTGCATCATTGGTTCAAAAAGAAGGGGAAAACTTACCCTCTCCATTAAGCGTGGTTTCTCTTAGCACGGGGGGGGGGTTATGGCAGCCTGGAATCTAGGGGCCAAGTACAATCTTTACTCAATAGTACAGTGCATAATTGCAGCAAGCAAGCAAAACACTATTGCATGTGTTCTAATATTTGAAACTGAAAACCAAAATTGCGCGTATATCTCTGTTAAGCTGACCGCGGTGGGCGTTTCAGCATCTCCTGCAAATATATACGAATCTGTCTAATGGAAGGGATCTGATCGTACGGTCACATCTGTGTGCTTGCACGTCTGCCAAGCACAAATGTATCATCTCAGCTCGTGCGTGTGTCAGTTACAATGATAAGAAGCAGGTGCTTACCTGCTGGCAGTGTCCACAGGGGTCTGGTGGGCCACGCAAGGAGTTCCAATGCTGCGGCTCACCAGCCCCTTGTCTATGTGGTTGCCATGGCGCCGCTAGGCGTCACGTGATCGCATCCCAAAATTGCCGCGCCAAGGTGGATAATCGGCGGCCATCTTTGGGTCAGGCTGGGCAACTCGAGTAAAAGAGGGGGGAGTAAGGCTCATTGTAGCCCCAAGTCATATTGCAAACAGCCTGTTGTCAAGAAAAACTGTTGCAAACACAAGCTATTGTAGGAATTACATTGCTAGCACCCCTAGGTTGTCTGATGACTGTTAGTGGGACATGTCCTGATCCCAGAACTAGACAATGCAAATCAATGCTGGACCACGGGTTGGCACCATAGAGAAGAGGCACCAGTGCTATGCAGTCACGTCAGGAAGTCATTCCACCTCCTCTCCATCTGTCGCGCTGTCACTCCGGGAGAGCCCTCCTACATGGTATGGCTCAGAGACTCAAATTCAAATTCAAATTCAAAAGCAAATTCAAAAGTGTACTGTGCTGGAGCTAGCCTGTATGGGTTTTATATAATGTGGCCAAAGTCTGCCAGCTGGTTGGTTCATTGAGGCCACTCTTATCTGTCTTCAAGCAGAAGATCCATAGTTGTTCTCTCTTGAATAGGAGATCATGAATGTTGCCGCCCCTTTTAGGTTTTAGCATTTTCCCAATGATCGACCACGTGAAAACCGATGGATTATGTTGATGTGCAATGAAATGCTCCACCAATGGTGCGGTTGTTTTTTAAACATTTTTTTTTTTTAGTGCGTATGCATGATCTGTGTTCAGCAAGCCGTGTTCTGATCGGCCGCGTCGTCATCCCCACGTAGCGTTTGTTGCATGGGCACGTGATGATATAAATCACATTGCAACTATTGCAATTAGTCAAACTCTTTTGGGTCCACGGAAAATGCCAGCAGATTTCAATGCTGGTGGATCTCCTGGTGCTGGGGCATGAACTACATGCCCCTCAAGGTGTATGTCCCGGTGCTTGGCTCTGTCCCCAGAGAGTGTTAAGTTTAGGCTCTGTGTCTTTATATGAATGCGCCAGGGAGTCCCTTAGATTCTTCCTTCTTTTGATGGCAAATCTGGGAGTGTCTAAGCAGAGAGTGCCAATGTTCAGGATAGGCCAAAGTTTGAGAACCTCCTTCTTGATTTTATTGGTCAGTGGTGAAAAACTAAGGACGGCTGTGATTTGATCATTTGCTTCATTCTGCCTTTTGTGATGTTCTAGTGTAACTTCTCTCGGGATGTTCATAGCTCTTTTTCGTGCTTGTTTCACTATACATTTCGGATACCCCCTGTTTATCAATTTGGTGACCAAACAGGAAGATTGTCGATTGTAGTCTGTCAGTTCTGTGCAATTTCTGCGGTATCTAAGGAACTGGCCGAAGGGTAAATTCCTTTTCAGGCTGGCCGGGTGGTAACTCTTGTAGGTCAGCAGTGAGTTCCTGTCTGTCCGTTTGTTAAAAACTGTACTTATGATGGTTTCATTTCTTATCTCGAGTGTCAAGTCAAGAAAATGCACTGAGCTCTTGCTGTGTGTTTCTGAGAAGCTTAGGAAAGGGTTTTGGTTGTTAAGCCACTCCATAAAAGAGGCCAGATCTTGTTCATCGCCTTTGAATATTAGTAAAACATTGTCGATGTACCTCGACCAGAGTTCCATTTTGGTGCGCCATGGATTGTTTGGATTATAGATTTTCTCTTCTTCGAAATTTGCAACATACAGATTTGCGAGACTAGGGGCAAAAGTTGCTCCCATCGCCGTCCCGGACACGTGTTCATAATAGGTGTCGTCATAGATAAAGACATTTTTTGTCAATGCAATCTCTGGTGTTTGCATTGGTGGATCTTTTTCTTGCAGGATTTTTTCAATAACTCTCAATGTTGCCATCTGGGGTATTTTGGTATACAGTGATTCAATATCCAGCGTGACCAGCAGGTTGCATGTAGAGTCGGAAGGGCTGTCATGTGTGAGTTGTAGGACTGCTGTGGTATCTTTGATATATGATCGCATCTTGATCACTTCTCGCTTGAGGAAGAAATCCTTTAATGCTTATTGAATGCTTTTGATAGATATATGCCGTCGATAACCACCTGAAGGTGAATGCAAAAAAACTAAGATACTGTCATTCACTAAGAGAGGTTGTGTTGGTAAGGGGAATTGGTACATGGGTGACTCTAAAATGGGTAAAGTAAAAGAAATGATCTATCTTGGATTTTACATCTCCAGTTTGACAAAGAAAGATAATATGATCAACTACTATCGAGAAAAAGGAAAGAAATTATAAGTCAAATGAAGTTCATTAAAAATAAGTTTTGTAAATGTACACTTATACCCCAGATGACTTACTATATCACTGTAGTTATCTCTAAAATAGCGTATGGGGTAGAGCACTACACGATGTGGGTTTTGTACATTTTGCTATGGGTTGAAGGAATGATCTGGCGTCGAGTGATGGGAATACCTGACGCAGTACCAAGGTTGCCTATATTACATGAACATGGTATCTGGGGGTGAGTAGAATGATTAGATGAAAGTGCCTGTCACTACTTTTTAAAATATCGTGTCCACACTCAAATTCGTTGTATATGGATTAGAATATTATGTTATCAGTGAATAATGTACATACAATAAAAAAAACTGACTGGCAGTTGTGGGAAATTGTTATATGATCTGGGGAAAAATGTGGAGGATCTAAAATCCAACCCAGGGGACATTAAATGCCAGTTAATGAAGTATGAATGCACCTGCAGAGTAAATTAATGTCATGGTCAAAAAAGCATGAGGCACCTGAAACATGAACATAAAGCCTTAGGACTCTTGGCATCGCATTGGAGACTGTTTCCCTGTCCATCCATGAGGTGTGATTTTACTAGAATAAGATGGAATCTGTGTAGGACAAGGGAACTATTGAAGTGTTATAATATGATGGCGGACGAGATGATAACATGTCGTTATTGTAAAGTAGAAGATTCAAGAGCGACAGTGTAAAATTCAAAATTCTCTGAAAGAACTAATTATATGAATTTGGGCGATATTTGGAAGTGGTGTTTAAATGGAGAGAATGTTGCTTTGTCAATTGCTTTAGTAGGTTTTGTCAAGAGTCTGAAGCCTAATGTGAATGAATAATGAGTTGTAATATGAATTCTGATTGTATGTTTTTATTGTTAAGGTTAACTTTGTTTAGCCAATAAATAAATAATATATATAAGATGGATAATATTTTGGCAGATCAATTTTGGGCCATGATATTTCCGGGAGAAAGTTCTATTCTAAATGCTGTTTTTTTATATTTGGGCTACATTAGAAAAAAGATATTTTTAATTAATATTATCTAAATAGGGTGGTTCCAAAGGAGATTTGTATGTAACTGTGTACTGTGATGATGTACTAGATCTTTGTATAGGATGATATATGATGATATATTATGATGATGATGATGTTTACATCTTTGGTTTTCTTTTAAAAATGCATGGTTTAAATGTTTTTTCCTTACCAAATCACTTAATACATTTTTTTTAATACTTCAAGCTGTTTATACACCACAAAAAGAACCCTCTACAAAACAGATGTATAGTGTCAGAGGCATATTGGTGACACAGAATAGGTTTGCTAGGGTTCAGATGAAGAACGTACCCTTCAAAGACCAGCCAGCCATGGTGAAGTTATGTGTCAACGAAAGGACCAGCCATCCTTGGGCGGGATGCCCAGAAACGTTCACACATCAAACTAGATTTGTGTTCCCCATACCAAGTTTTCTCTGTCCAGCAAGCAACCTATACCTACTAAGCCACCATCATAACATTTCTCGAAACACAAACGAAACACTCAGGCAGTTCACCAGATTAACCTGCGTCCAGACGCCATTCCAGTCAAGAATAAAATGCACCTAGTTCTCTTGATGTTGAGAAATTATCTCAAGCAACTACTTATGAACTACTAAAGCAAGTCATCATTGAGCCAGTGGAAGTCACCGAATGGTTGAGCCCCATTGTACTTACGAAAAAGTAAAGCAACAAGAAATGATATTTGTGTGTCGACCTCTGGAACCTAAACACAAGCATAGTCACAGATTCATACTCATTGCCAAATGTCACAGAACTGCTGTATCTGGTGCAGGATGCAAAGGTTTTCACAAAATTAGACTTGAAGAGCGCTTTCCGCCGAGTTCACCTACATCAAGAATCGAAGACATAGACGGCCTTCATTAAAAGGCACACATCAGGACACCAGAATGTCTTCTGGCCTTTCCTCCGCAGCAGCTGTGTTTCAAAGAGTTATCATGAATCTGCTCAAGGTGGTACCAAATGTTTCCTTTTTTCAGGACAACATACTAGTCTCTGGCAAAGACAAAGAACCACATTGTGCAACATTGGACACAATTCTTAGAAAATGTAAGGACAGCGGCCTGGTGCTGAAGAGTGAGAAATGCAAATTTGAGCGAGCAGATGTTGAATATCTGTGTATACCATCTCGACAGCAGTGATCCGCCCCAACATATACTTGGTGGAAGCACTTGCCAAGACTCCAAGTGCTGCCAAAAAGGAGCAGTTGCGTGCCTTCATGGGGCTGTCAGAATATTATGCCAAGCAGCACCTAGAAGCCTTTTCGGCAAACACAAAACCACTCCAAGCACTACACAAAAAAGGAGCACCATACGAGTGGTGACCAGGTTTTCAGACAGCTTTCGACACCATA
This sequence comes from Ambystoma mexicanum, assembly GCF_040938575.1. Lineage (NCBI taxonomy): Eukaryota > Metazoa > Chordata > Amphibia > Caudata > Ambystomatidae > Ambystoma > Ambystoma mexicanum. The sequence goes on from NC_090921.1 coordinate 1,345,307,169, forward strand.
AAATCCAGCATCCTGAGGGCTACCACAGTACATCTGTTTGTACCAGACAAACCTACTGTCATTACAACAAATGTCAGTGCATATGGCCTAGGCACAATCATGAAACAGAAAGAAAAAGAAGGACACTCCATTGTAGAATTTGCATCTGGAGCACTCACAAGGAACCGGAGAAGAACTATTCAGTGATAGAGAGGGACATTATTTTGTGCACCTGGGCAACTGAGCATTTCAGGAACTACGTATGGAGCATGCAATTTACTCTTTGTATGGACCTCAAACCACTACTCCACATACTGACACTGGGTGACACCAAAACAGTTATAGCACACCTGTGCAGATTGGCTGAGAAACTAGAAAGATTCATGTTTAAGGTGAAATACATTGCACAGTGACAGAACACTGAAGCATATTGTTTATCTGGACTTCCAATACCACACAAAACTGACAGTGGTTGGAATGCAAATGACTGCATGGTTGCATCTGTACAAGACAATGCAGAAAAGCCTCTCACAAGCCTCTCACAAGTGGACCGCACATTACAACTAGTTGCCACATATACTAGAAAAGGTTGGCCACCGTAGAAAGACCTACCACCCAGCTTGCGTCCATTCCGCAAAGTGGCACAAGAGATTACAGAAGAAGATGGGTTGCTCGATAGAAACAACAAATGAATACCACAAGCAACGCTCATCAGTAAAGTAATGTCTTCTGCACATGAAGGACACCTACGAAGCACATTTTCTAAATGCAGAATGCGAAAACAGTAATGGCGGCCCGGGAGAAGAGAAAGGCGAGGAAGGCCTCCATACCCACACACCGCCTATGAGATCAGTAGAATGAATGGTAATTCCCCGGCAGAAAATTGGAATTAATTTATTATTTGAGGCAGCCATTTTCAGAAACACAATCATGGCAATCGTGCCATCGGAAAGCCTCTCTGGCAAGCCGATCCTTTTCACTAGGTAAGATCATTATACTGGTTTTACACTAATGCTACATTTCTCCAATTGAATATTGGGAAATCTACATAGATCAGTCACCCATAACAAGCACCCATATTTTTGTTTTAGGATATCTTTGAGCTTCTAAAAATGTATCTGCTTAAGAAGAAAACGGTTGATATTCTGTATTGAAACTCCATCTAATATTGACTGAAAGCTTAGTTACCAGTTGAGGACCAATAGCGTATTCGATAAAGTAAGTACTATTTCTCGCTTTCAACAACATTTTTTCTTCATTGCACAATATGCACATACGTCACATATTTTATGTCTTGCTTTTTAGGGCACAGTTGTGACAGTGACTCAAAAGGAGCCATTGAGAAAAGTGAATGAACTATTGGAAAACGTTTGAAGCCTAATAAGAAAAAAACACAATTGTGACAGTAACTCATATGGAACCATTGAGACTAGTGAATGAACAAATGTAAAATGTTTGGATGACCAAGGATCACCACTATTGTAACAATATACTTGATGAGGAGCTCCATTGACCATAACACCTCCTGAGGAACCGCTCATGACACAGAGCGGGGAAACACGTGTTGAGGACTAAAGTGGCACTATCCGCCAATTAGTGAATCTTAACTAAATTGTCTGAGGACTAAAGTGTAACTATCTGACAAATAGTGAATCTTAACTATATTGTCCAAAGCAAATAAAATAGAGAAGTGGAACCATCAGTAAGCCGGTAAGATAGCTCAGCAGGTTGAGCACTCGCTGCTGGGATCTGAGCGTGAACTGCAGGTCACAGGTTCGAGAGGTCGATCAATAAATGAGTGCCAATTTCAGTTGGGGGATATTGTATGTAAATATGTGCTCTGTAAAGCGCTTTGGATTAAGGCGCTATATAAATAACACATCATTATCAGACAATTAGTGAACCTTAACTATATTGTCCAAAGCAAATACAATATAGACTACTGTTTTTCTTCTTGAAAATTATTAAAACATTGTAACCCTTTAAGATTTGCACTGTACTTATTTGAGAAAAAGCGCAACCCTAGGACTTTATTCATTTCTTTCTGCATGTTCACAAAAACCAGGCCAACTTCTGAGCAAGTCCAGGTTGCAGCACTTTTCTGTCTCTCCCCACAACATATCTTTTGAAAAACATTATTGGAGGGCGCCTGCACTGTTAAAAAAGGCTGTCATTTTCTTTATCAGAACAGAAATTCAACCTAGTCGTAGTTGGCCCATGAGACTGGGGGTCTCCAAACAGTCCTTTAAGACGAGCAGCAGCACCCTCAAGATAGACAGGGATGCAGATTCATAATCTTGCATCAATTAATAATGACAACTCAATAGTTTGTCAAAGGAAGTCTGTTTAATGACAAGTACAGAAAACGGGGAGTTCAATGAACATCAGCAACCGCTTGATCGTCCTCCTCGCTTAAACTCCAATTAATTTCAGTATTAACACAACCTTTATACCAAAAACTTGTCATCATTGACGTGTAATCTTAAACACCTAACATGTTACTTGATTGGTTATAGGAAGGTAACTTTAACAAAGGTACTATATTTGTGTATGGTAACGGGGAGAGGGGATTGAATAATAATGTCAGATGGGGCAACTAAGCCCTTCCTTCAAAATGGCCACTGTAAATGTCACAAAAAGTACAACGTCTCATTGGTTCTACTCTCTATAGGACCCTAGATTACATGGTCAAATATGATTGGGTTGGCATCGATCCCACACATACTTTTCCACTTGTACTTAGCAGCATACAGAATAATTAGCCAGGTGCAGGGAGTAAATCTGCACCCCAGCTTCCCTCCAATTTATGTTACAACTATTACGCACCTCAGTTGCCTTGTGTCAATTACTGCTTTGTAGTTTGGCCTTCAGTCTGCTTCTTGGTCTGAGAAAGTTAAGGAGTATGGGTATGACAAGGCTCCATGCGTAGATGTGAAAGTCTCATCCCTTTCTTCATGCCTTACCACGTGACTAGGACACAGTGAAATTGGCCTCTTCTTCATGCAATTTCGTGGTTACATGTCTTAAAATCGCTGCAAAAATGGCCGTGTATACAAAATATCACGGCAAAAATGCCTTAAATGGTATAATGGGGCACACCTTTACCGGGTCAAACCACAGCATTTTTGCCACGATTTGTTTTACTGGCGACATTTTTGCCCCGATTTTATTACCTGATACCAATTTCATGTATTTGATTTAATTCTGTCAGTCGTTTACCATCTGCAGCTTATCTCGACCTTGCTGAACAGGAGACTCTGTTATTTTTCTCTTTAATTGTAGGCATTGCTAGCCTATTCCAGCCTGATACGACCTTGGCTTCTTTGCACGGTTACCTTCAGTTGGGTTTCTCTCCGTCTTTAATTCTTGATTTGTTTGCTGCGGCCCTCTCCTCTTGAGACCTTTAGTAACCTCTATTCAACTCTGCTCAAGTGCGTAGTGGATTTTGACTCATCTATAAAGTGCTTTTGAGGAAGATATATCTATATTTGGCGCTTGCCGCAATCTATTTTACTACTAAACATAAGCAAGCTCTGCAATTTCTTTGTTTCTTGCGGTTTCCTGCCTATGTACACGTTTAACTGACTTAATGTCTTCATCGTGCATATGGCATAGGTTTCTTCATCTTGAAATCAACTGTTTCACCATAGACTCAAGATGTCACTTATCCATGGTATTTCGTCTCTGGTCATTATATCTTCTATATGTGCGTCAGTCTGGTTTCTCATGACATCACCATTCGTCTTCTTTTAGTATCTTCTTGGTTTCTTCGGGTATTCCAGTCTGACAAACGTCCTTTTGGCTTGTCTGTAGATATGGATTTCTCAGTGGGTACCTTACTGGCCAGGTTTACTTAGGTGTCAGTACTTCAATAGTTGCTGTTATTCCGATAGCACAACTGCGGCTCTCTGCTGGTTTATCTGTTCTTCATACGTCACATATTTTGCCGTGAACGTTCCTGGCATTTCGAAGGGGGTGGCTGGAGTGCGGATGATGCCTGGCACTTCCTCTTCACAGTAAAAAATGGGTTGTTTTAACGTAGATCCCTTGGAAACAGGTTGGCTCTGACCTAATTACACGTGCGTAGATCTGCGGGTAAGCAGAAAGCACGAGCCTCCTTGATTCTTTGACTTCAGTGGCTGGTTTTGGGCCATGTGGCCTACAGGTTAAGCATATGGAAATATGCCCTAGTGATTATGTTTAGGGGCAAGTGTCCAGGGGTGTTGCTAGGTCTGGAAAAGATCTGGGGCTACGCTAAGTTCGGGATTGTCGGGACCTGGGGGAAGCTAGCCTTTTGGTTGTAGCCCCAGAGCTTCTATCCAGGACTACAATCAAAAGACCTGGGACTATAGCCCCCCGCAAGCCCACCCGTAGCAACGCCTCTGCAAGTGGCTGAATGGTTAGGTTCTAGTTCAGGGGAATGTGGCCTAGATGTTAAGCATTGTCTGCCTCTGTATGCTTGTCTTCCTGCCTTAGTCTACTGTTACATTACCTCAGACTCCCCCTACACACAGCATCACACAACTCTGGGGAGGGACGGGTGTCCAAGAAACACCCTTGGCTTATACCAGATACCATCACACAATTATCACACAGACACACAAACATCACATCAAAGAAAACCAGACAGGAGCGTTGATGGGGAGGGCCATTCAATTTCCAAATTCCGGCCAAGACCAATTCATCACACATCCGAACTGCTAGATGATGGGGAGGGTCGCTTTCAAATTTCCGGCCAGAACCATCCCCACACCTACCCCTAAGACAAATCTTGCTTTCCCACCACATATCAAGATTCATTGATCACATGCGATGACCATTAGGACCAAAATGTTGAGAAATTGGCTAGCGTGTGCTTTACATATCCCAGGTAACCAAAGTAAGTTAGTGCCGCCAGGTCGTTAAAGCACTGAGGATAGCCACCTGGTCAAATGCAGGCAAATGTATTTGTAATACTTTGTAAATAACTTTGCAGCAGGATTGCAAGGTAGTGGGTGTCGGTTTCGAGACAGCGCAGAGATCTACATTACGTTGAGCGTGGTCAGTGTGAAGACGAGGGGTCGGAGATGAAAGGCTTGGCAGAGATGCCGATTTTGTCAGTGAAAGTTGAGTGTGAACAAATTATATGTACCAGTAGAATTCTAAATATCAGCAAAACAAAAATACCATTAGACACATCTGGTGTGCGAATTTCCACATCTGGGGCATCGCTAAGGGTCTTTATAGACAGACAGGGTACACAAACCAGGTAAGGTATTCTTTTGCGGAGCCTTGCATAATAGAGTACTTTCTGGAAGTCAATCTGCACTAACAGTGTAAAAAACCACTAGGGAATAAATTGGGGCTCTTGCATGGGTGGGAAGTGGCATATTAAGGAGGAAATTGATGCCGGGTTGCCTCCCTCTTAAGTGGGTGACAGAATGCCACATCGAGGACTCGTACCATTTCTGGAACCATACAGCAAAACAAAACCATTGAGAGCCTATCCAAAGCAAGCAGGATGGTTGTCACCGATGCTCAGAGGCAAAACAAGCACACGGGGGCTCACGTCAGAAACACAAGAGGCATATATATATACTGGAGGACATTTTTGGTGCAAGTGATTCACTAGAACATCTCATCACTTGTGCCAAGTAAAGGAGCAGGCCCATTCTTAGAGAGCGACTAAAGGATGCCCTTTTTGGCCCCTTTGTGTATTTGAGCACAGTAGAGGGTTTAGTCCGGGCATTTAAAATCTCATCCAGACTTCACAAATGGGAAGCGCTTTTAAATGCCGAGAAATTAGGGTCATCCCCATGTACCTGTGAGGACAGGCATAGGGGAAGATGCAAATCATGAGAGGGTCATCTCTGATCCTGTCATGATTTTGTTTTAAGTGTGACAGTCATGGTTTAAATCACAGCAATCACACTTGGATTTCCAAACCTCAAAAAGGGCTCAAAATGCTTTTTCCCCCCCAAGCATTTCACCAAGACGGGCCCTTTACAGGCCCATCTTGGTAAAATGCACTCACAGCCACCACGCGGTTGGTGGGAGCATGTCATACATTAGTGTTGCTGCTATGCAAGGGCCTGGCAATGGGGCTGGACACCGCGCCTCTGTGCACTGTGAAGCCACTTCCTGAAATGCTCAGATCACCTTTGCAAATAAGATGGCCAGTGCATTTCTGAAGGTAGTGCAAAAGAAACCAGCACAATCTCTGCGCTCCTTTCTTTTGTGCTACATTTTGGGGTTTGGGTCATGGCCACGCGTCAATAGCAAATCGCTTCATCTTAGTTGCACCTAATAATACATTGTCGAAGTAAAGAAATCAGACGACCAAATACTCTTATAAAAATTGACAAGTAGGGTTCTGTTTGTTAGCTTGCAGGCCAAAAAAATGTAGCACCCCTCGAGCCATCCCAACCCCACACTCCAACTCACCTGTCCAGATACAATCCCTGCAGGATGGTCCCCAAGTTTATTATGCCACATCCGTTGAAACACTGTGCCCCCCTAAGGACAATTGGCTCATTTACAGATCCTTTGTCCGTCCTCTACTTCTGGTGACTCAAGGGTAGTTCTGGGTGAATGATTCCATTTGCCAACTTAAAGCAGCCTCCTTCTCAGGCGAGGGGCGTTGGTCCACCGCCCCGTGACGCATTTCTGCTAAAGGTGAATACCCTATCGAAGGGACCAGATCAAAAAAGTGCAGTCCAGTCGGGACAGGTGGCCTTCACCCAGTGTCCCGAAAGTCCCAAAACTGCTAATCTGTGCACTCTGTACAGCGCATATCACACTGTTGGACTCACGGGAGATAAGTAATGACTGCAGCCAGTAGATGAGAGAATACCTACCAATGCCCACTAGAAGAAAAGGGAAAAGAATAAAAATCTCTGGCGTACATGTACAGGACATCATGCAGGTATACAACGCATGGGACATCGATCTGTAATAGATATTCTCCATTACCACAACGTATTCATTTCCCTAGCACTCACGTGATATGACATATGTACAATCTTGCCATTGCCCAGGGGCTGCCACCGTCGACAACATCAATGTCAGCAATAAACTCGAGTAGGCACAATGTATTTATTTATTTATTTTATTTCTTATTTTGCGTCACATGTCCATGTGCCTCAGGGCACACGAAAAGTAGAACATCGGAGTACAGGACACAAACAGATAATCAGAAAGTCAGGAAGATAGCAGGAGTCTAACAGAACCGGTACGTTTTTGGCTGATTTCTTGAAGCATGTCAGAGAGTCAGTAGTTCTTATTGCGAGTGATAGAACATTCCACTCTATGGGTGCCCAGACAGTGAGGCTATAGCCAGCAAATTTCGTCAGTTTGAAGCAGGGCTATTTGAATTTGTGATGGTCCCTTGAGCGAAGTGGGCAAGTCTGGTGGTCAGGGAGCAACTGTTTCGTTAGATGAGGAGGAGCCATAGAAGACCAGCGTTTATGGGCCAGGCTCAGAATCTTATGGGAGATCCTATGAGCCACAGGTAGCCAATGCAGTGCCCTCCTGCAGTCAGATATATGATCTTGTCTGCAGAGGCCAAAAATGGTGCGAACTGCACTGTTTTGAACAAGCTGAAGGGCCTGTAGATTAGCCTTAGCCATCCTAGACAAAAGGCTGTTGCAGTAATCAAGCCTTGAATTCACTAATGCTGAGGCAAGGATTGATCTATTTTTTCGATGGAAATATAAGGCCTGATTTGTTTTAGGAGTTTGACCATGTACCCGCATATGATATGATATGATATGATATGGTATTTGTAACGCGCCTATACACAAGTGTTTCAAGGCGCGACGAGGCAGGGAGGGAAACAAGGGGAAGACAGACAAACGATCCTACTAGGCCAGGTGTCATTCAGATCGCGCAAGTGCAGAGGTAAGGGGAAAAGGAGAAAGTGCAGGGGGAGGAGGTGGGGGGAAAGTGCAGTACAAGGTAAGTAGCGTAATAAAATAAATAATAAATGATAAATAAAAAGGGCCAGCTGGTGGCAAGTGCGAGGTAAGTGCAGAGCAAGTGCTGGGAAGTGCTGGGAAGGGGGCTGTAGGGATACAGTGACAGTCCCACAGAGCAGGGGGAGCCAGGGGGGCAGTGCAAGTGGAGAGTGGCTGGGCCCTGGACCGAGGTCGCTGAGAGTGGCCCAGATGCAGGTTTAGTGCAGAATTCAGTGGGGAGTTAAGAAGGTTTAGCAGGGGAGAGGGAGAGAGAAGGCAGAAGCGAAGAGGAAGGTTTTGAGGTGCTTCCGGAACCGGAGATGGTTCTCCTCAAGTTTCAGGGAGGCAGGAAGGCTGTTCCAGAGGGAGGCCCCTGCTGCAGAGAGAGATCTACCCCCAGCTCGTTGCTTAGAGAAGCGGCTGACCATGAGGGAGTTGGAGACGGATGAGCGAAGGGCTCGTGAAGGAAGATATTTAGGAAGAGAGAGTTGAAGGTATTTAGGCCCCAGGCCCCAGAAGGCCTTGTGGACAATGCAGAGGGTTTTGAACTTAATCCTCGCAGCCACTGGGAGCCAGTGAAGAGATTTCAGTCCTGGAGAGATACGGTCCCTGGGCTTGAGGCCAAGGACAAGTCTCGCAGTTCTGTTCTGGATAAGTTGCAGAGGGCGGAGAGTGGAGGCAGGCAGATTAAGATAGAGGCTGTTGCAGTAGTCCAGCCTTGAGAGAACCAGGGCTCGGGAGACAGTGAGCTTCTGGGGGAAGGAGAGGAAGGGAAGAATACCTCTGAGGAGGTGCAGCTGGTAGTGTGACTTCTTAGAGACGTCAGATATATGAGGAGAGAAGGAGAGTGTGGAGTCGAAGATGACCCCGAGCATAACGCTGGAGTGTGGGATTCATGAGTTTTCATGTTCAGTTCTGCATCCAGATATAAATCAAGTGTCTTGACGTTGGTGGATAATGGAATCTGACTATATGCGATATCAAAGCTTTTGTATAAGGGGTCAAGTTTGGTCAGTCGTTGGCCAGTGGCCACAATGAGAAGCTCTGTTTTGGTGTCATTGAGAGCAAGAGAATTGGAAATCATCCAGGACTGAAAAGCTTGATACACTACATAAAGGGCTTCAGAGTCCTGTGTGTAGTTCCCTGACAGTTCAAAGACCACGTGGGTGTCATCAGCATAGTTCGTATAGCGGACACCCACGGTCCAGTAGGTCCAGTAGTGGATAATAAATAGTGAAGGGGAGATGCACGAGCCCTGTGGAACTCCAAGGATAATGATGTTGTGGCGTGATTGCACATCTTTTACTGCTACTCTTGACACCCAGGGACCAAGGAAGGATGCAATCCAGTCTGATGCCCCCTGGGAACAGACTGCTATGCCCTTCAACCTGTCGATAAGAATAGAATGGTTGACAAGAACGAAGTCCACTTGAGAGATCTGGGAGCATCATGAGTGCAAGATGGCCTGGATCCACAATGCTGGCCAAGGTGGTTTTCAGGTGCAGGAGGGCTGTCTCAGTCCTGTGTCGGGCCCGAAAACCGGAATGATACATTCCCAGGATGTTGTTCTGTTCCAAGAATTCCTGAAACTGGACATAGGCCACTTTGTCAAAAGTTCATGCCTACTGCCTGTCCCTATACAACCTACGCCAATCTAAATATTACCAAATGCTTCTCCCTAAATTGGCTGCTATCCAAGAAACAAGCTAGTGTAGCCAAACAACACCCAGGATTGATAGATGCCTCAGATACGCCAACCGTCATCTCTATAAATCTATAACAGTCATTTTGGCTCACATTTAGGTGCCACTAAAGCACCTCTTAAATTAGCCAAAACTGAAAAGAATAGTTACTTATTTCACCACTGTTTTTATGAATGTATTATGCTTTAGATTGCATATATAACAACATATGCAGATCAGTCAAAGTGCTCTCTTGGTTCAGATATTCACCCATTTACCGTATATGCAAAACCTAATTTGAAACCTGAATAATTATTAACAGGAACAGTTCTTTACCGGTGACATCAAGCGCGGGAAAAGAACAATGAAGGGCACACAGTCAAAAGGCTTTCATTATCTTAAATCGGTCAACGCTTCATGAATCCTAGTTCATTGCGGTTTTCTGAACCGTACACAGCTGATATTATAGTGCATTATTTTCTCGAAAGACAGACCGCAATCACATTGTCAGTAATATTAATGCAACAATACCACCCATTAAAAATTGCAGAATTTAGATTGTGAGGGTGAGCCTGTGAAAGTAATACCACTACCGCCAAGTGCACATTGGGGCGGTTCACAAAGGAGTCTTTCTCTCATGCTCATACTCCACCGGCAAACTTTGCGGCTGCAAATCCACTTGTGTCTGAAAAAATGTTTTGTGGATCAGCCCCTTTCATTCTTCCTCAAACATTTGAGCCCTCAAAGACCTTCCCACAAGCACAGGAACCCCAACAAAGCTAAAACACGAATATCCGTAGTACGAAAAGCCGCCCTTATATAGTTACATTTCTATCAAAAAAGAGAAGTATAGGGTCTGTTCCCGAACCCCTTTCATGAGATTGTGTCCCATGCCAGGCCTCTACATGTTGCGGGGAGGAGATGTAGACCAGTGGCCACAGGTCTGGCATTGCAACCTGGAAACTTGATTCCTGATCCTGGTGTTGGCACATTAGCAGAATCAATTGTGGTCTTCCTGGTGCAATACAGTGGCCAGGGTTCACCAGCGTATTGCTTGCATGTATTCATTGCAGTATCATTGCCTGCTGGATGAGTTACCCATGCATATGCGCGGAATAGTGAAAGAGTAAGTCAACTTGGTGGCTGCAAGTTTAAAGAGTAATCATCTTTAAATATGCCTTCATACTCATCCTCAATTGTATCTCAGTTGAGTTCTTGGGAGGTTCAATGTTTTTCAAGCACGCTAGTTAATTATTTGCCAGAAGGATGGCCCCGCGAGTAAGTATCTGCCTCATACATTGGGCCAGATTGATGTCAGCAAGTCCAAATCTTGGCAGGGCCGACTAAGCTCTTCTTCTGAGGATGATTAAATTGGGTTTCAATAACACCTCCTGCTACAGTGTTTAGAGGTGGTAGAAATCAGTTATGGAGCACCATATAAAAATTGAGATACATTGTAAATGGTTTGTCTGTGGAGGTTATATAATCATCGGTAGTAACACATATCAGCTAGCTACACTCCTAACACTATAAAAACTCTATTGATATGTGTGGGTATAGAGCTATTGAACTGTGGGTACATCTCATAATTGATAAATACAAGCTTTACTACTCCAAGGGATGCAAGTTATGTGCAATATTAAATCCTTGCCTGATTTTATCTTTAAGTTGATTCTGCATGGGGTTCGTATTTGATATATAGATTGCTAATGATCACCTGAGGTCATCTGTCAGATACTAAAATTTGATCCTGTCAATCTTGCACTAAATTACTTTTGAGCAACCGTTGTTGCTGTGTAATGACTAATGGGCATACCCTGGGTCAACCAACATTGATGCCAGGGCCTTTGCTGCACAATTCTTCAAGAACGGAGCCAATTACTTTAAATCAGTTGGCAATTGCCAGATTGCTGGATGTCCATGAAAAGTCGAGCCCTGAAGAAACGATTTATATAGCAAACATGCTGGATTAGCACACTTACGCTCACTGTCTGCTGCCTCCCCAGCCCAGAAGGATATGTAGACGAGTCACAGCACAATGCTGGTGCTCGATGAGTCTGCGATTCACCCAGAAAAGGCAAACACCTCCTGAAGCTTGCATAGGTTGGTTACAGATGGCGTCACGAATCTGCAGATGGCTGCCTCAAGGAGAAGAATTTTTACTGGTGCATTTTTCCTTGCACTTGAGTAACCTAGGATGGTGGGAAAACACCCCTTATGTCATCTTTCAGGATTCAAATATGTTAAATTCCTTCTGAACTTTGCATCTGTCTAAACTCTAGTCATCAATGGTGGCCAGAGGATAACTTTTGCAACTCAGTTTTTCCAAAGATCTAAAAGAGGCAGTTTCCGCCACACTATGAGCAATAATTCTTATCTGGCAAAAAGGAAGCAGCATTCTCAATGCTAAAAGAGGCTCTGTTGACCCAGCCAGCTGCAGACACTTCCCATACCCGTTCCCAAGGTCACAAAACAAGCCACCTTGAAGCAGTTGCGGGACTTCATCAAGTCAAATAATGCCTGAATGTCTCTCATACATGTTTTAGGTTCTCTAGGGGAACACAGTCGGTCCCCATAGCCCGAATTGGTGATCTGTGATTCCTGGTCACTTGTGACAGTAATATCACAATGGTCCTATTGGATCCGACTCATACGTTTGACGCGAATAGCAAAGCAGTTTGGTTGCAAGGAAAAACTTTGACAAGTGATTTCGATCCCATTCTTGTAGCACTGTATTTCCAGAAGTGCATTCACGCCATTCAGACATGAGTAGACACTTTGAAAAACAACATATGGAAAACTGAAGTGGTCAATCTCATCAACTCTTCATTCACTGCTATGTCTGAAATCTTGGTGCTTCACTACTTACTGCTTTGTCTCAAATGTAGGTGTTTCTCCATTCACTGCTGTTTCTCAAATGTAGGTGCTACTCCATTTCCTGCTGTGTCCCAAATTTAGGCGTCTCTCCCACTGCTGAAGTTTCTAGAATGTAGGTGTTTCTCAATTCACTGCCGTGTCTCAAATGTAGGTATGTTTCCATTCACTGCTGTGTCTTAAATTTAGGTGTTTCTCCATTCACTGCTGTGTCTCAAACTAGGTGATACTCCATTTAACAATAGTGGCAGAAGCACAGTGGTGTGATGGAACCAACGCCACCACCACCACAATCGTACAGATTGTGATGTACTATGGGAATTCATGGAAAGTCGGGCCATCACGGTCATATCCCAAACTAGCAGGCCAGGAAGGTGTCCCCTGTGCAACACCACAGGAGGGTAATCATGAACCAGCTTAACATGGCTCTAGAAGGAATTCGGAGATAGGTAGAAATTGTGTAAATATGAACCATAGAATGGGCAGTTCTTGTAAAGATAACTCCTTATAAAGGATCAGAAAGTGTTCGAAATCTGGGTAGACTCGCTACCCGACCCAACCTAAAAGGATCTGGAAGCGCAACCCGTGCACCTCGTGTGGTGATTAGCTGGAGCACAGACTGTCTTTACTGTTAGCTGTATTTACCACAGCTGCAAGAACCAACAGAATAAGCCGAAAACCTTAGCAGGCACCTCAACACCAAAGCACCATCAATGACGGCAAGGTACGTATAATACACCACTCTGTAAGAGTATACCAGAGGATGTGGGGTCTTTGCATCAATGATACCACAAGTTAGCAGAGTCTCTGGGGCAAATCCAAACCCTTGGCCTGGCAAAAACGGAGAACTCAGCCATGGGGCAAATTATACCGTCTTCATTCTCCAAAAGACAGGGATCATACAGGAAACAACAAATTCTCTGACAATCTCAGTGTCAGAGCCTGTGTCACCCAGTTTTATTCCTAGGTGATGTCACAAAAACCAATCCATCCCGATAAACCTAAGGGACATCCCCATTGGGTGGATTGGGTGGTAATACCTATGGAAATCCCCTATGTTAATCATTCCATTGGTTCACCATCCACAAAAAATGATCTATTACTTTGTTGCAGGGTCATAGACCAATGGGCTATGCAACATTCTACACCACCCCATGATCTGAGCGTCTAGATTGGCTATATCAGGTCTCCCAGGTCTCAGACCCTGTTCTGTTCACTGTACTGTGTACCTTTTCAAGTTAATGAGAAAGATTATGTGTCCCCTGTTATGATCACCTAGCCTGAGAGAGTGCCAACAGGTTGCAGTTTTTGGTGAACGCTCCTCTTTGGTGAACGCTCCTCTTCTCACCATGAGTAAATAGCCATTGTTCGGATCGGCTGGGTCACGTGTGCAAAGACCACAAAACTGAGCCTTTCTATTTGCAAGCATTGAGGATTTTATTCTGCATTTTATAGGTGGTTCATCACCTTGAGAATCAGGAATTTTCCAACTGCCCTTGTCCTTGGCTGCGGACACTTTCTCTGTGCTTTGTGCTGCAGAGTCTGCATCTCTTTTTCCATGTTTTGAGGCATATGGCTTCATGCAAATTCACTACAGTCATTCTATGGTTTCCTGATAGGTTCTAATATCTTCTTTAGAGATTAGTAGTGTTACAGCCCTATATGTTCTTTATACTTCCCTGTAGCGCCTTATGGTTAGCTGTGATGAAGAGGTTGCAAGTGTGGTCCGTGTTTGCTTGGTTTTCTTGTGTTTCTGCAGTCGGCTAGTGTAAAGGAAAGGGTGTTTGACAGTTTGTACATGTATCTGTTCTATATAGAAGAGTGTAAGCATATTCTTCATGTATATGTGTGTGTGTCTGCGTATCTTCGTGCAGGGATGTGGATTTCGTTCTCGTCTAATGGCTCTATGTCGTGTTGTCACTAGTGACATCATCACAGCTGGACTTTATTATCAGTCAGCCTGATCGAGTGATGAGACACCTGTCTCTTCGAAGCCGTCAACTGGATACGGTTTGAATGGTTGTCTGAGAGGAGAATATTTCTCCATATGTGGGAACACAGGCGTGCCTGATGGTTGGCCGAACAGCAAGTTACATCTGTCGTTTCTCATTCTTCGGGCTCACTTGCACATAGGGGACATGAGGGCCATTCCAGGGACCCCCTCTTCGGTCCCCATTCTGGTCAACCTGATGACCAGTTCTTCAAACCTCTTCACCTTCAGCTTCGCGGGCCAAATCTTCGTAACCCCCTCTAGGTGTCCATAAAATCTGGCATGGTCATCCAAACTCCATGTCACGTAGCAGCAATCTCCTTTAGGGTTGCACCTAACATATTTTCCCCAATATTCTCTGGAGTCAGCATAGTCATTGAAACACTACTCCAGTCGGGAACAGTGGACAACTATAATCTTGTCATCTTCAGAAGCTGTTTCTACCAGTATTTTCATGCCTACTTTCTTTTCAGTCATTTTTCAGCATTGTGTAATGCATATTCTGATGACGCAGAGTGTCAGCAACACTAGAACTAATGCTGCTAGGAAGGCCTTCAGTCCATTGGCCATCCATGTTCATATCCATGAGAAGAAGCATGATAGCCAGCCTCCATCTTTGCCTGCATCTTTTGTTTCTGATATATCAAAAAAGGTAGCAGGCGCTCCTCTCCAGAAAGAACATGGCATGATAACCGGTTCTGAGACGAGAGTTTGCAGCACACGCTTTTTGGGACAAAGACTGATATGCAAATGGATATTTCCCATCTGTGAAAGGTACAGTGAGCAAAAAGCGTGTGCTGCAATCTCTCATCTTAGAACAGGTTACCATGCCATGTTCTCTCTGGAGAGGAGCGCCTGCTACCTTTTGTGAAATATTTGTAAGGAACTTAGGGTTTGTCACCCTAAGTTACCTGGGGGCAACCAGACGTGGTCTCCCTGCTCACTGTACTCAGAGAGGCACAGCTTCACTTCACTGTTGAGGCCCAACATGGCTGAAACACGTGTATGGGGTTGCTGTCGGTACTCTTGTTCAGAGAGGAATTGCCATAGCATTTCGGTGCTGGACTGCCCATGTGGGTGGGACAACAACTGATATGCAAATGGATATTTCCCATCTGTGAAAGGTACAGTGAACAAAAAGCGTGTGCTGCAATCTCTCATCTTAGAACAGGTTATCATGCCATGTTCTCTCTGGAGAGGAGCACCTACTATCTTTTGTGAAATATTTATAAGGAACTTAGGGTTGGTCACCCTAAGTTACCTGGGGGAAACCAGACTTGGTCTCCCTGCTCACTGTACTCAGAGAGGCACAGCTTCACCTCACTGATGAGGCCCAACAAGGCTGAAACACGTGTATGGGGTTGCTGTCGGTACTCTTGTTCAGAGAGGAATTGCCATAGCATTTCGGTGCTGGACTGCCCATGTGGGTGGGACAAAAACTGATATGCAAATGGATATTTCCCATCTGTGAAAGGTACAGTGAGCAAAAAGCGTGTGCTGCAATCTCTCATCTTAGAACAGGTTATCATGCCATGTTCTCTCTTTAGAGGAGCGCCTGCTACCTTTTGTGAAATCTTTTGTTTCTGCTTCCATTTTAGAATGCATCTGTGATAACCTGGTAACTGCTTCAGTGAGTGTTCCGTTGTTTTCGTCATTTGCTGGAACAAATGTACAGCAAGAAGACCCGATCTTGGTGAATACTCCTCCTTCCATGGCTGTGAGAAGGTCCCAAACATATCTATTCTGGAGGGCTATTAACCTTACTGCTCGGAGCTCTTCTTTTATAGCATTGAAGCCATTGACGGTTTAGTTTATTATTTGCATCAGCTATCACCTCGTGATCTGGAGCCATTTTGCATTTGTGTAGGTCTGTACTGCGGGAACAGTGGATGCAAAGAAAATTTCCATCCTGCTGAACAATCTATGTCCAGGAGGTATTTCATCTAGAAAGTCTTCCATTGCTAATCATATATAGTTTCCTCTTTTCACCCTTGTTAGCTCTACAGATCCCTTCTTCTTTTTGTTAGAGTTCATTTTGGAAAAGTCATCCATTTTGATCTCCTTTTGTTTTACTACTAATGCTGGTGTAATGATGTGTAGTAGTGAGCACGTCACTCCCCAGTTGGGTGGTAGCTTCTCCTACGACTTGGATCCCTAAACCCAATAATGATCCATTAATACTGCTGTCCCAACTCTCATGACTGGAGCTTATATTGTCTGCTTGCATTCTTTGTTTTCTCTGACTTTAGTTGCACCGTCGTTCTGGAAACATAATGCTGCTCCTTTGAGTGTTACTATGGGCATTGGGCCAACCTCATTCTCTTCTCATATTAGTAGCTTTGCACTTGCCCCCCCATTCTTTGATATTGATATTTTATTTGTATCACGCTCATACACAAGTGTTTCAGAGCATGACGAGGCAAGGGAGGGAAAGAAGGGAGAATAAAAACAACGATCTTACTAGGCCCAGTGACATTGAGATGCCGCAAGTGCATGGGAGATGGAAAAAGGGAAAGTGCAAGGGAGGGGGGGATGGGTGGAAAGTGTTGGACAAAAGGAAATAAAAATAAATAAATAACATGAATCAATAAAATAATAAAAGCAGCAAACAGTGGCAGTGCAGACAGAAAGAGGCAAGTGCTAGGTTGAAGGCACAGGGTGTATCTGACAAGTGCAGAAAAACAAGGGGGGTACCGTAGGGTAACAAATACAGACCCCAGTGCAAGGGATTACCAGGAGGCAGTGCAGCTAGGTGGAAGGGTGGAACATGTACCTGGGCCTGAAGTCAGAGGGTGACCAGGTGCACGATGCCGGCACCGAACAGATCAACAAGGGAGAGGAGGAGAGAAGGCAGAAGCAAAGCGGAAGGTCTTGAGGTGCTTCCAGAGCTGGAGATGGCTCTCAAGTTTCAGAGTGGCAGGGACGCTGTTCCAGAGGGAGGCCCCGACTGCAGACAGAGATCTACCCCCAGCTTGTTTCTTTGAAAAACAACTGACCCTGAGGGAGTTAGAGGTGGAGGAGAGAAGAGCTTGGTGGGGAAGGTATTTTCAGAGGGACATCTGAAGATATTTTGGACCCACGCCCAAGAAAGCCTTGTGGACAATGCAAAGGGTTTTGAATGTAATCCTTGTAGCCACATGGGAGCCAATGGAGAAATTTCTGGGCTGGAGAGATATGATCACAGGGCTTGAGGCCAAGGACAAGTCTCGCAGCCCTGTTCTGGATAATTTGCAAACAGTGGAGAGTAGCAGCCGGAAGATTTAGAAAGAGGCTGTTGCAATAATCCAACCTAGAGAGAACCAGGGCTGGAGAAACAGTGAGCTTCTGGGGAAAGGAGAGGAAAAGCAGAATAACTCTGAGTAGGTGCAGTAGGAGGTTTGACTTTTTAGATACATCAGAGATGTGGGCAGAGAAGGAGAGCGTGGAGTCAAAGATGACCCAGAGATTCTTAGCCTCGCAGGTGCGGCTAGGAGGAGGGCCAAGGGAGGCTGGCAGAGCATGGCAGGAAAGGAGGGAGAAGGTGTGCCGATGAGGAGGATCTCTGTCTTGCTGGCATTCAGGCAGAGATCGATGGGGGCACACCAGTCTTTAATGGCAGATAGGCAATCCGAGATAAGAGAAGGAGAAGAGGTGATATGATTGTATATGATACGATTGGTTATTTATAAGGTGGCCAAGAGGAGCCTGAAAATGAGTTGGGTGTCATCAACATAGCACTGAAAGTTAGAGCAGAAAATGGTAATGCAATGAGCGAAAGTTGCCATTTATTGGTTGAAAAGCCAAGGTGAGAGGTTAGACCCGTGGGGAACACTGTAGGTAGAAAGGGAGATAGATGAAAGGAAGGACCCAAGTTGGACCTGGGAGGGTCGATCAGAGAGGAAAGAGGCTAGCCAGGCCAGAGCCTGATTAGTGAAACCCAGGCTGTCACGGAGACGGTGGAGCAGGATGGTATGTTTGACTGTGTCGACGGCAGAAGAGAGATAGAGAAAGATGATGACAGAAGGGGTGTTAGAGTCGAGGTTGGCAAGCAAATCTTCACGGATGTTCAGGAGAGCAGTTTCCATGCTTTTGGCAGATCTAAGGCCAGACTAATGGTCATGGGAAACAACCAACAGAATCAGAGTGAAGGTTAAGCTCAGAGATGGCCAGCTTTTCCAGGAGTTTGTCCAGAAAAGGATTGATGAAGATTGGGCGATAGTTAGCCGGGCAAGAAGGGTTGACTGTGGGTTTCTTGAGAAGAGTATGCTCAAGAGAGTGCTTCAGAGGGGAGGGGAAAGTTCCTGAGGCAAATGAGTGATTTCAGAAATCAGCCAAAGCAGGAGCAAGGGTGTCAATGCAGTCCTTAATGGTTTTGGAAGAACAGGGAGGGACCTGTTTGGACGAGACTTTCATAGATCGGACCTCTCTAAAGAGCTTGTCGGGGGAGAAAAGAGGAAAGGACAGAAAGAGGGTGAGGGGTGGATGTAGGAGGGCCGGAGTTCACAGAAGGAGAGGGGAGTGGAGGGTGGGGGGGCGAGAGGGTGGACAGGATGTCCTGTGTTTTTTAGATGAAGTGAGAGGCAAGGGCCATGCAAAGGGCCTGGGAGGCGACAGGAGAGGCAGAGACTGCAGCAGGGTTGGCCAGCTCCTTGCAGATTTTAAAGAGTTCAGCCGAGTTATTAGATGCCGCAGAGACACAGGCTTATAATGGTCAGAGGGATGGAGAGGGGGAGGTCAAGACATCAAGTGTGTGCCCTGCAGAGTGAGTCGGGCCAGAGGAGAGGATAGAAAGGGAAAGGGAATCACAGAGGTTGTGGAAGAGTACAGAGGAGGAACAAGGAGAATCAAGGTGGATATTGAGGTCACCAAGAACTGGTTGAGACCAGGAGGGAGGAGGAGAGGTCCGCCCACTCAGAGAGAAATTAAGTGATCTGACCAGGGGGTTGGTAGCGAGTTGCAACAGTAAGAGAGTGGCTAGGAGAGAGTGAGAGCCTGCAGACAAGGCATTTAAAAAAGGAGTATGCCTGCATGGGAATGATATACATGGATACATATGGCACTGTGCCCTTGCTGCTGGAACTTCAGTTGCCACAAACGTTCTGGAGGCACTCATGGCGTAGAGGACGAGAGAGCAGACATAGCAGCTCTCTCCAGTGTTTTTTTTGCCTATTCTGGTCATGTGCTCGCACCACATGTTATTAGATATCCGAGCAGTATCTGTTAGATAGGAATCAAGCCCTCCTACATCTATATCGGCACTGCACCTACCTCTCCTTACTACTTTGCAGTGCTTATAACCTGACCTGACATGGTAGCCGTACCTGCCGGAATTGGGGTTATGTTAGTAGGGGTCACATCTCGGTTTTCTACAACAAATGACATTTGCCAAGAAATGAGGGTAAAGATGGACATTGAAAAAAATAACACAGATCATTATTATCACACTTTTAATAATGGCACCCATTACTTACTCCGCTTTGGAACCTTGTGCATCTTTGAGGATGATGACAAACCACCTGAAATGCGCTAAAAATGCATTACGATGTTGTTAATACAAATGAGTGTTAAGCAAGCTCTCTGGTCATAATATTGTGCAAATGCGAGGAAGACTAACTGTTCCCAGACAATGGGCCTCATTACGAGGAAGGCGGTAGGGTGTTAATGGTGCAGTTAGAGCTGCCGGCGCGTTAACCCCCTACCGCCTCATTACGAGGTCTGCTCGTGGGTCCCGCTAAGGATGCCTGGTAAAACCAGGCATCCTTAGAAGGTCCCGCAAGCCAACCAGGATGCCAACAACGGGCCCGTCATTAACGGGCCCATTGTTAGCATCCTCCCCATTCTCATTGAGCCCTATGGGGACTCAAATGGGAATGGGGATGTACCGGGTCTGGGTTCCTTGAATGGGGAAATAACGGGCCCTCCAAGGTCGGAATGGCCTGGTATTTCCCCATTCAAGGAACCCAGACCTGATACCCGGTATAGGGGTAGCCATGCCGCTAAAAGCGGCATGGCTACCTCCATACTTGTAATGAGGCCCAATGTGTATTCTAGGGTCCTGTAGTGTCTCAATTACTGAAGTACTTCCTTGGCGAAGTCGTGGGTATGTTTGGAGTAGGTATCTTAGGAAAAACTGAAGAATAAATTGGAAATTGGAAGAGTATCCTTACTAGTTGCGATCTTCTAACAAAATGGACAAATTGGCATTGAAAGGTCATGGGGTGAGAGTCTTGGGAAAGCATGCTAGGAGAGGCCACTGCTCGACAGGGCATGGCGACCCCCAAAAAATGTTGCCTCTTATTTTAACAGCTTGATCAGTCACTTCCTCAACTGTGTGTGGTCCTGTGAATCTGGGCATAAACCAGGTAAGGCTAAAGTTCCATAAGAACTCCGTATCATCTGGGCAGAGTTGTGGCTTCAGCTGAATTTCGTTGGTTTCTGTATCGTTGCCTTCTTTGTTTCCTTTGGGCGTCTCCTGTTGTACCTGAAGTTGCCGAGAAATAAAAGAGGCAGTAGCCATCAAGGCAGCAGTGTAATCATACATTTCTTGTCCTAGTGCATAAGACATTGTTTCTTCATCTGTCAGTGGGAGGATGCAAGGGAAGTTGCATGTGCCACCCGGTTACCATCTCGTGTGGGGTTAAGTGGTGGTCGGACCCTGGTTTGTTGCGTATGAAGCTAAGGGAAAACAGTGAAGCCAACTTTTATTCAAGGTTATTTTTATTTTGGCAAAGGTTTCCTTGACCACCCCAATTGAGCCATTTCCATACCCCATTTGCCTGAAGGTGGTATTTGTGTTGAATTGCTAACAAGATTGCTATGTGTTGGAACATTTAATTGGCAAAGTGAGGTCCGTTGTCAGACTGCAGGACCTCACACATGCCCCATCTTGGAAACATTCTTTACTAGGAATTTTGCCGCTCTACAGGCATAAGGATGGGAGCGGGGACCGGCTTCGATCCATCCAGAAAATGAGCACACAACCACTATCATGTAGCGGTAGCCCTGGCATACTTGGAGCATGTCAAGATAGTCAACATGAAGGTGTTGGAATGGGCCCCGTGGGCGAGGTGTGGTTCCTCTCATTACCCTTAATGTATGGCCTGCTGTAAAGCTTTTGCAAATAATGCAGTTTGTCATATATTCTGTCCCATGTTCCGCCAGGTTGGGACAAAACCAATCGTCTCCAATGTTGGCAGCAAGCACATTGTTTCCCATATGGGTAGGACAGTGTACCTGTGTCAGTGCTGTGTTTAACAATGATAATGGCATCACTACTTTACCCAAACTTTCCTGCCACCATAGGGCGTATGAATGTGATATGGAACACCCCCTTTTCACCCATAACTCTTTTGCCTCCTTTCGCGCATTACCTTGCAATTCCATTATTTGCACCACTGGGAATGCAGTGTACCCTTCCTTCAATACCATTGTTCGTACATAATTACATGCTCGGGATGGGGTATCCATATCTAGGATGTCCCCCAAAATATGCAGCGCATTTTGCTTCCGCAACTGCTGCCTCTTTGCTGTCACCACGCCAGACGCCCCTCCTCATCCAGCGTGACAGTCGAGAGTGGCCTATAGACATCACGTAGGCTGAATACGAATACACAGTCACGTCCTGGTTTTTACTCTGTTCCAATAACAGTATGAGAGCCACTTGCTCTACAGCCTATGCTGAGAAATGTAATGGTAAGCCTGCGCTTACTACCACCTTGCTTGTCTCATCCTCTTTTATCCTAACTACTGTCATCCCAGTATATCTCCTGTTGTCTGATCTATTGTCGATGAACCGTCAATGTTAAGTACATTTCCCCCTTCAAGTGGGTTCTCTCTTAATCTCGGGATGTTGTTGCAGCTTTCTATTTTGTGGTACAGTCATGCATATAATCTCCCTTTTGTATGGCTCACGACAAACGTCGCCGGGTTCACTAGTTGGAATCTCACTACTTTAATGGCTAGGTTTGACAATATATCTTCATACCCTGAATCCCTTTGTGTAATCAGTGTGCGTTTGGGTCGTTCTAGTATTGCAAAGAGAGCTTGTTCCACAAAAAGAGTGGTGCTACATCCCATGGTAATACTTACTGATTTCTCCACTGCAAAGCCAGAGTCTTTTTTTTCTGCCCACTGTTATGTACCCTCCCCTCTTTGTGCTTCTTTTAGTGCACTTAACAAAGGCCTTCTATATGTGCTGTAGTCGAATACCCAGGCTCTGCAATAATTGCTGAGGCCTAGAAACTGCTGCATCTGCCTTATTGTCATGGTTTTTGGTGTCTTGCGGATTGCTTCTGCCCTTTCTGGTGTCATTTTTCATCCCTCTTGCAATATCAGTTGTCAAATATATAACACCTCTTTCTGGCAATACTGTAGTTTGGCTTTGTCTACCTTGTTCCCCTTTTCTGCAAGCACAGTCAGCATGTGTACTGAGTCATTTCTGCACTTCATTTCTGTTTTGTTGCAGATCAAAATGTCATCTACATACTGTATAACGACACTC
This sequence comes from Ambystoma mexicanum, assembly GCF_040938575.1. NCBI lineage: Eukaryota > Metazoa > Chordata > Amphibia > Caudata > Ambystomatidae > Ambystoma > Ambystoma mexicanum. The sequence goes on from NC_090921.1 coordinate 1,345,330,107, forward strand.
TCCAATTGTACATTGCCTAAATCCATTTGGAGGACCCTGTTAAATACGAAAGGGCTTTCGCAGTACCCTTGTTGAGGAATAGTATGTTTCCACATCTTATTTTTATATAGAAATGAAGTCAAATTTTGTGAGTCTGGGTGGAGCGTGTGGGGAAGGCATGGTATCACAAGCAGAGACTGACACAATGCGTACACTTTGTAAAACCTTTATTTAAATGGTTTAGATTAGAGAAACTCCTATCCTGCCCTATAACTAAGATGGGAGTAGTCTTGACCATCAAGTAATCAATAACTCAGTCCTAGTGGAGTCTGTCAAATCAAAATGGCCTATGCTAACAAAAACTTAATGCCTGCCCTATCTCTTGTTCAAAAAGTGTAAAAAGAAGAAATGTATACAAAAGGAAAAATCAGTGTTCAAATGATAATGTAGTTGAACCAGCTCTCCTCCCCACGTTAGGCCTCACGGAGTAAGGCAATCCTTGTAGGCAGGATGACACACTCTGCCTCGGTTTTCAACACTATATATAGTTCAAAGCCGGAGAGCGTGGCTAACCGCCATGTGAAGCGGACGTGTCTGTACGAGGCTCCTGCGGATCAGACATAAGATAAACCTCAAATAGCAAAGTTGCACCCAAAAACAGACTATTATCAAATAGAAGACCTTCAACAACAAGTGCGTGTGAACTATCAAGCCCAGGAGAGTACTAATGGTGAGATACGCCGTGTACAAGAGCTGGGGACCTCATCCTGCAGGAGAAAATGGCGGCAAGCAGCGAGTAGCCCATCTGAGACTGCAGGGCTGTGTCGGCAGGGCCGCAGGGGAACAGTGCACAGACTACAGCAGCCGCCAGCACCGTTAGGAAGGCTGAATACTGGTGTAGAAGTGAGGGACAGGTCTCTTACAAGAGTAACACACGCCCATCAGAGAGCCAGAGGTAGTCGCCTGCAGCCAACGAAGGACAAGGGAGAGCCGGTAAAGTGGAGCGGACCAGCAAGCAATCGGAGTATGCTGAAGCAGCAGTTCCTTTCAGAAGGTGTGCAGCCTGCGGACGGACTAGCCCTGCAACAAGTACCAACCCCGACTCAGACAACAACGAGAGCCAGCTGAAAGATACACAACGGCACGGGTATGTAAGCGGAACTGGTGTGTGACCACACAACAGCAGGCGCCCGAAGAGAAGGAAGTGAATGAGCAAGCCGGGGCACGAAATACAACACTGCATTCCATTTAAGAGGCCTTGGTGACACAACATTGACAAAGCAGTAAGGAGCAGGGGAGGAGGAGGGACAAGCCTGCACTCACCACACCTTATGGTCATGGATCCAATGGGCATACGCTGCACCCTGGGCCCCAATAACACAAACGTAAAGGGAAAGAGCCACAGTAGCGCCGCTTGGATAGGCTCTGACGCCTGATCTGCAAGGGACGCCCCCCACTATACCCCGGGGGGGCACCGATAACAGAACAGGGGCACCAGATGTACAAATAACAGAGGGATTGAGCCTATAAAATCTGAGAAGCTGCAGCACCGCTCCGGGGCTCATCATACGTGGGGGGATGGAAGAGGAAGGATAAGGCGGTACGCCACTACCTAGCTAACGCTCCACAGCTGATAACAAACGCTGCATCACTCCCACATCAGACGAGCAGGAAGGTCACCCCCCTGACACACAGCATAACTGGCACAAGAACGTAAGCATACATAATACTGTGCACATGCCTAGCAGTGCATGCAACAAGAGAAGTACACACTGGTAGGAAGAACGGAGCAGACTGAAGCTGGAAAGGAGTTGCATGGACACAAGTACAAACTGTTGACACAGGAATCAGTTCAGGACCAGAGTAATTGCTAAAGAGGCAGTCAAAGCCTCGCAAAACACACACATGAGCGAATATCAACAGCCCTGATACCAGCCAACAAAACTACATCAGCTGGACCAGGCTACAGCCTAAGCAAAGTATGAACCACAGACAGATTTAGGTCACCTGAACTCATAGCAGAATAACCCAGGCACGAGGTTGTGAGGTAGAAGCTAAAGCACAGAACCAAGGCGTCACAGGGCACACAAAGTCAAGAAGGACAGGAGACAGAAGGGCAGCGGAACAGATGGCAACAAAAGGCAATAAAACCAAAGGTAAACAAACCACAATGGAAGCATTTGCAAAAGGCCAAGAAAGCCCCGGAGGTGACAGATGAGGAGACAGAGAGGCGGGTCAACCAAGTGCCCAAAGAAAGCAACGGACAACAGGAACCGGAAGATATTAAATGCATTTGCAGCAATACAAGCTACCCTAGAATCCAAAATCGACAAAGTTAGGATTGACGTAGGCTTATTACGGCAAGATGTACGCGCACTGGCAAACTGGAAGAACAAGTGCAAGAAAACACCAGAAAGAGAGACATTGCAAACAACAAAGGAAGTCAACATCCTGCAACAGAAAGTGAAATTGTTGGAAGAAAGAGCAGAAGAGGACAGGCGCGACGCAACAACATCAGGGCTGTGGGCCTGCCAGAGGGAATGGAGGGGTCCAACCCCACCAAGTACATAAAAAATGTGCTGTTGCAAGAAACAGGCCCTGGGAACCTCACACAGGGCTTCACTAAGGAGCGTGCACGCCGTTCCCTAGTCAGGAACCCCCACCAGGTGCTCCACCAAGGCCTATCATCGCTATGGTCCTAAATTATAGGGACAGGGAGAAGATCCTGTCCAACATACAAAGAGCCTCCACAAAACTAGCAATATTCCTAAATTATACCTTTTAGGTACAAAACAGACAAGCCCAATTCATCTCATCAAAAGAAAAACTCCAAATAGCGGGACTACATTTATGTTAATATACCCGGCTAAATTGAAGATCCTGCACAATGGTAAGGCTTTGTTCTTTGAAACACTGTCTGAGGCACAAGACTGGATGGACAGTGTGCAGATTCTGGCATCTGAAGTAAACTGACAACAAACATATATGTCTGAGTCCATTGGAACTCTAGACGCTAACAAACAGAATTAATGTTTTTTTAAGAATTAAGAATTAATGACTTTCTCTTGTATGTAAAAAAAGTCATGTTCAATTTCTGTAACAAGCGCCACGATGCCCACGGGCTGCCTGTGCACTCAACAAATGTGAATGAATAAATAAATAAATAATGTCAAGAACAAGCAATAAAGTAAGGTACCCACCGGAAAGTGATTTAGGTGGATAGCAGACTAACACAAGGAGAGCACGTTAATATTGGAGTTTGAAGTTGGTACATAAACCAAGAATACCACAGGACAGACACAGACGTCTAGTAGAAGGGACGAACCAGAAGGGTCCTTCTACTACCCCACACACTTATATTAGGGTAACGGACAATACCCACCCATTGGGCACCGGAGACAAGTCTACCGACTGGGAATTCGAGGAGAGGAAGCAGGGAAGTCTGAACATGCACTGCATAGGTGGACAGTTTCAGTTTGGGGGAGTTTTGTTATACATAAGGGCCAGTGGGGTGTTAAGTAAGGGGAGGGGAGGGAAGCCTGACATAAGAATATGCAGTCCACACACGAAAACAGTCAACGCCCAAGGCAGGTTAGTGGCCCCGAAGAAGCCCACGAGTACTAATACGCAATGGCCGGAGACATAAAATTTATGACCTGGAACATCCAGGGCATAAACAATTACGGCAAAAGGCAGAGGCACTATTGCAGGAGACACATCTGAATGAACACAAACAAGGGAAACTGGCTGAAAAGTGGGGGGGTGGTTGTGGGATCCAATACTCAGCGTACCAAGCAAGAGGAGTTCTCACCTGGATAGCTCCATCTGTCCCCCTTAAAGTTCTACACACTAAGGCCGATGATGAAGTGAGGATTGTTATCACATATGGTATGCTCGAGAACAGAGGAGTATGTATAGTAAATACCTACGCACCAAACCATTTTAAGCCACTATATGTGGGGCTAGGACCATATAGGAATGGGGTTATGATATGGGGTGGAGATTTAAACTGTACTGTAAACCACACAATAGACAGATCTGACAATAGGTTCAAAAGACTGGCCCTGCCAGCTAACATCTTGTACACCCTTATGAGTCAATTTCAGCTAGTGGACATATGGAGGACTCTTCATAATGGTGTCAGAGACTACTCTCATTACTCTGCCCCACACAAAGAATACACAAGATTAAACTACCTGTTCACAGAAGAGGAACACATAATGGAATTTGTAGAGGCAGAATGCAAAGCTAGAGTCCTGTCAGACCACGCCCCACTTCTAATTAAATAGGTGATTACAGCCCCTAGACCGCCCATACCTAATTGAAGACTCAGGCCCCTATTCTGAACTTGGCGCAGTGAAGGTGCTAAACAGCATGATTCACTGCGCCAAAAGAGGACGCCCATGCTCCACTAGTATTCTCAAGTGGGCCTGGGCGTCCTCGTAGAGAACGAAGGTGCAATCCAATCTCGGCAGCATTTTTGTAGAATAACGACATGTTCGTTATTTCACAAAAATGCTGCCGAGAACACAGGTGTGTATGAACACGTTCCTATATACCAAAGTGAGCAGCTTCAACATTGCAGGATGTTGAAGCTGCTTACTTTGGTCTATAGGAAAGTGTTCATATACACCCGTGTGGTGTATATGAACACTTTCATTTAAAGCGAGCAGCTTCAACGTTGCAGGATGCAACATTGAAGCTGCTCGCTTTGGTGTAAATTTAAGTGTTCATATACACCTCTGCAGTGTATATGAACACTTTCATTTAAAGCGAGCAGCTTCAACGTTGCAGGATGTAACGTTGAAGCTGCTCGGTTTGGTGTAAATGAAAGTGTTCATATACACCCGTGTCTTGTATATGAACACTTTCATGTACACCAAAGCAAGCAGCTTCAACGTTGCAGCAACGTTGAAGCTGCTTGCTTTGGTGTACATGAAAGTGTTCATATACAACACACGGGTGTGTATGAACACTTTCATTTACACTAAACAAGGCTCGCTGTGGCACTCCTCCAGTTTAACGCCACCAAAAGGGTACCGTATATGTACACTAGTTTAGGGCACATATTAAACTGGCGGAGTGCCACAAGAATAGCCTTCGAAAAAGCCATTTTACGATTGGGGCAGTTGCTAGGTTGGTTTCCAACCCATCCTAGCAATGGTCACATGTATTCCGAAAGTGGCACATTCCTTCCGACTTTGGAAGAATGCGCCACCTTCAGAATAGGTCTTAAGTACTGAAAAAGGTTGTTAACCCTTTTAACGCCGTTTTCCGTACTTAACACCTTGATGAGAATATGGGCCTGAGGTGCGAAGCGTTGCTGAACACATCATTCAAAGAACACGCGAGGAAAAGCACGATAGAGTTGCTTGAAGGGAACGAGGGTAGCATTAAACAAGTGGGCCCAAGATGGGAAATGTATAAAGTAGTGATCAGAGGAGAGATGATAGCCAAGGCGGGGGGAGTTTGGAAAACCATCACCATGGAAATAAACGAAACAGAACAAAAAATTGCTGAAATTGAAAGGAAGAATAGTGCAGGGGAAGACCACTTAGAAGAGGAAATTAGACTGAGGCAGAAGTGCCTGGTCCAATGGGACAGGCTGGGCCAATTTAATTACGCAAAATACCTAGAGAGAAGCCACGCACAAGGAGATAAACCGGGCAGAATGCTAGCTTGGCTGTCCAGAAGCAAAAACAAGAAATCCCCAATATACTCAATCCAAACAGCAGAAGATAAACTAGAAAACACGCAAGCAGGAGGGAACAAAGCATTTCAGGAATATTACTGTTAGGTATAAAAGGACTCCCAAGCATAAAGAGAAGGGGCGCTAAAAGAGGCGCTGGATCTCATTATCCTGCCATACCTAGACCATCAGCAAATAAGCATACTAGAAGAGCCCATAACCACAGAAGAGGTACCAGCTATAATAAGATCACTGCCCTCGGGCAAAACTCCAGGCACCGACGGATTGCCAGGGGTGTATGATAAAGAATATGCGGGTAACTTGGCACCAATCCTAGCGAGAGTATATAATGAAGCATTCGAAACAGGGATATTCCCAGAAAGTATGAGAGAGGACTTAATCATTCCACTCCCAAAACCAAACAAAAGTGCAACAGAATGTGGATCACAGAGACCCCTGTCTTCACTAAACCAAGACAGCAACATTCTCATTGCAATACTAGGGGATAGATTCAGGAAAGTAATAACAAAGATCACATAGCCTGATCAAACAGGATATGTTCCAGGGAGGAACATCTCCTGGAACTTAAGAAGGCTACATCATGTCATAAACAGCACAAGAGGCAGGACGGTGCACTGTGCTGTGGCTTCATTAGACTAATATACACCAACCAATGGCAAGGGTCAGAACAGATAACACTTTCTCGGACAGATGGGAGTTACAGAAAGGAACCTGACAGGGTTGCCCACTGTCCCCAATGCTGTACATAATTGTGGTGGAACCTACAGCTGCATTCCTAAGGCAGGAATATCGCGAAGCAGGAATAGGCATAGATGGGGTAGAGCACATTGTGTCCATGTACGCAGAAGACAAGCTATTATACCTACACAACCACAAAGAGAACCTGCAACATGTGTTAGAGGTACTGGACAATTTTTGCATATTAACTGGGATAGGAATAAACAAGAATAAATCCTGCCTATTCCCGCTAGCAGAGCTAGCTGCAAATGGCAGCACAGAGCTGCCAGTCCTACCCCTGCCATGGATCAGGACCGCCTTCATATACCTAGGGCTGAATATACACCACAATCCCAAGCAAGAACATGAACACAATACAATAAAAGCAAAAGACGGATTGATCTATTCAATAAAATTCTGGGGTGAGTTGCCCTTGTCGGTTATGGCAAGAGCAGCCCTACTAAAAATGGTAGCACTACCGAGGCTAATGCACTGCTTTGGGAATATCCCATATAATATACCAATGAAATTCTTCTTAGAACTAGACAAGGAGCACAGGAATTTCTTGTGGCAGAGAGGAAGGAATAAAGTTGCACTCAATACGTTTCAAAGACCTTATGCACAGGGAAGGCTGAAGATCCCCAACTTTGAGCTGTATTTCCTAGCATGTCAGTTGCAGTATGTTGTAAACTGGATGGCTGATGACCCCACAGCAAATACAACGCTACTACAGCTGGCAATAAAAGACTTATACTTGAGAGACCTGATATGGGTTACCCCACAAGAGTTGCACGCTCACCCACAACCAGTGACACAAGGCATACAAATATGGCTGAGGACCTGCAGAACAATGGGAATCAGGGACCCAATATCGCCAAAGACACCACTGACAGCAGTGCTGACAGACAAACACGGATTACGGGCTGGTGTAAGTGCACACTGGGAGACTTGTGGTGTTGCCACAAAAGGGGACCTGAGGATTGAAAACAAGCTGCTAGACTTGCAGGCATCTACGTGCATATACGAAGGCCAATTATTACTACATAGGGCCATGTTATGCACAATAAAGGAAAGGTGGCCAACTGCTGCAGAGGACATGATAGAGTGCGAAGAAATAGAAACTATAAATATCTCTGAGGGATGGCGTGCCATATCAAGACTATGGGCCTCATTACGACCCAGGCGGTAAGTTACCGCCTGGGTCGTACCTTTACCACCATGGCGTAAACTACGTTTACGCCATGGTGGTTGTCGGACTTACCGCCCCATTCCGAGGTGAGTGGGGCGGTAAGTCCCCATTAACCCATTTACCCTTCCCCATTCCCATTTTTGCCCCATAGGGCATAATGGGAGTGGGGAAGGCGTTAATTACGCCACCGTAAATTACGGTGGCGTAATTAACAACAAGGTCCCTTAGCGCCATGGATTTTAACACCTGCTAAAAGCAGGTGTTAAAACCTCCATGGCGCTAAGGGACCTCGGAATCAGGCGGTAAGGGTCGGCGCTGTTTACGCCGCCGTAAACCCCTTACCGCCTGGGTCCTAATGAGGCCCAATACAAGGTACTAATAGAGCGCACCTTAAGGGAAGAATTGAAGTGCAGGGGAGGATGGGAGAAAGAATTGGGGAAGTCCTTTGAAGATAAAGAATGGAATAATATAGTATCATAAGAACGTCTCCAGGAATGCCAAGCTACAACTGCTTCAATTATACATAACACAAAGAACATACCTGACGCCAGAAGCAATAGCCAAGTTCAAAGGTGCAAGCAAACAGATGTGGCCTAAATGCAAGAAAGGAAATGCAGGTATGACACACATGTTTTGGGAATGCAACATCAGACAGGAATTCTGGAGGCAAATTGTGGATAAAGTGGCCCCAGGGGGCATAAACCTAGAAATTCAATCCCCAGAGGCATGCATAATGGGGCTCCTCAGGAGAGGCACTAAACAGAAATCAATGGGAAAGATCAAAGACCTAATATATGTGCTGGCCAAACGCAGCATAGCTATATAGTATAAGGCGGAAAAAGATCTGAGTGTTGACAGATGGTGGGAAGACCTGAGGAAATGGACAGCAGCGGAAGTGGGGATGTGGGAGAAGGCACTAGGGGAGCAAAAACAAGAACCTGGAGCAGACATACTGCAGTGGGTTGCCCTCACGGTAACATTGTTCAGTCAGGACAAGGGCGAATGTGCGGACTAGATGGTACAAGATAAGGACGGGGCAAGTGTGTACAGGACGAAAACTGAAGGCTGGAAAGACTATACACAGGCAATTCAGAGTGGGGGGGGGCAGTTGGGGGCTGAATGGGACTGCATAAGATTGTGAGATGATGTATAAATACATTACACTGCACTGTAACCTGTATAATGCTTAAAGAAGTTAATAAAGATATTTTAAATAAATATATGTAGTTTAATGTCGTGGATTGGGCCCACCTGGCCTTCCACTTTAGAGACTCTCTCTTTCTTCCAAAATATTGTCTCAACCAAAATGTTCACAAAAGATCCCCATCTGCCGGATTCAGACCTTTCACCAAACAGTTCTCGTAGGTCTACCTCTGTCCAGCTCAGACCTAAATAAAACACAAGTTGCAAGGGGGATCATTTCCCCAAGTTTATTTCAGTTCAGGTCTCCCTCTCTTGAACTCAGACCATTCACAATAACTTTAAACACAAACTTCGGGTCTCCCTTTGTCGGGCTCAGCCAATTCGGAATAACTTTCAACACAAACTTCGGGTCTCCTTCTGTCGGGCTCGGACCACTTTCGGATGTCAAAGACTTTCGATTGTGCATGGCTTATTTGTCAGAAAACTGCAGGACCACTTCGACTCAAAGTTCACTGTGTTACTTTCACTTTTCCCTTCTCTAGGAATTAATCTTCTTACGTTTACTTTTACTGTTCATTTGCTTTCTCGCTTTAAACAAAGTACCTTCTATAGAGACTTTCTAGTGGGCTACTTCTTTTCAACTGACCACTCCGTTACTTAGCATAGCTGATTTCCCAACTGTTCTTTACATCAAAGTTCACTCACATCTCTGCCTTTCCTCGCATCTCCATCCACATGCGTGCAGCCTTTGCTTGCAATATAATGTTTCTATTTCAGACTTTAACACACACCGGTCTCTCAGGTCACTTGCCAACTCACCAGCTGTGTGGGTCTTTTCTTGGATTTTGCAATTTCAATTCAGGAGTCCCACAGGCTTGGCCTTGCCTCCCCAACTCTGCTGTTCACCCGGGAGGGTCACTGGCATCCTTGAAACACAATGCAGTCTTCACTTGTGGAGTCTGGCCTTCTCCATGTTTCTCTCCTGGCCTGTGGGTGGCAACAACCTCCAGTAGGAAAGCCTTGGGGATTCCCACCCGTAGCACTCGTCCCTTGGTCTGTTGCTCTGCTGCAGTAGGTTTACCTCCGCCCCGGAAGCCCTGCTCGTTCTCATGTTCTACCTTGCTCAGAGTGTGACTTTGGTTTCTGCCTTTTATTCGTGTGAGGAGAGCTAATTGGTAGCAGGTGTATGCATTTAGGATTAAGTGCCTGACTTTGCCTGACCCGATTAGCGGGACATGGCCAGAACAATTTGTGCAAGTCAGTGTTATTTTCGGTCACCCTCTTCCTCTGACCATTGTTAGTGTAAAAAGGGGGCAGGGGGTTGGGACCTCAGAGCATCCTAAACATAGGATGGATTGGATAAACAAAATAAGGGTAAATACCGCTCTCGCCATCAGCTATCTCCTCCCCACTCCTTGAAGACCCCTCACTCAGGTGATTCTCCCGCACTGGTCCACCCTCAGGAACTTGATCCAAAAGCATGGCCATGTCCTGGCCACTTGGATGACAAGTCCCTGAGGACTAGAGAGTGAGATACCCTTTGGTTTCTCACAAGTGGTATAGAGAAGAAGGCATTCTTCAGATCTATAACCATGAAGTGAGTAGCCTCCGTCGGGATGCTATACAAAATTGTTGCTGGATTCGGAACTAAAGGAAATTCTACCTCAAAAATGTGGTTCAAAGAGCATAGATCCTGTATAAAACCCCACGACCCCCCCTGTTGCCTTTTTCACATGGTACACCACTGTGTTGCACAGTGATTCTGATGGTTTCAGAATGGTATGTTTAAGTAGGGCTGCAGTGGTCTCGTAAATGCCCTCATCCGCCTCCCTCGACGAGGGGCATTGCTTTGCTGTTGGTATAATAGCTCCTGGTTTCAGCTTTATCTTTATTGCCCCTATCCCTTTGAAGAGCCCCACATCATAGGGATTTGTGGTCCATAAAACACTGGGGACCTTTGCCAAGTCTTCCCAGAGAAATGATGGCGGTGCTTGTAGCATCATCGCCATCTTCTGTGGTACATCTCAGTAATGCATTTTCACCCAGTATGTAATGCTAATGTCAAAACCATCTTGTGATCCGAGCGGTTGTCCCTGAACAATTTTTCATCGGTCACGGTGGTCAACCTGTAACCTTCTCCCACTGAAATTACTGTCGTCCATGCTCGTCTGGTGTCAACTGTTCCATACAATGTTATCCTGTCTTCTCCCAGTATTACTGTCTCTAGTTCTAACGGGATCACCGTCCCCTCTGGCTCGTCTAATGGTAGTTCTGGTCTGAATATGTATTCATTTGGAAGATGCCATAGTTTCCCCTGAATTCCCGGGAGCCATGCTATTATTATTTCCACTCCATATAGAAATAGTTCCTCATCTGCTGGTAGCCCACTCTGTAACGTGCATCCAGAATAGGCCTGAATAACATCTCTTATGTTCAAGAAGTGAATCCCAGGTGTGTAATACACTATCCCATCATCAGTGAATGAGATGTTCATGTTGAGTTTACTCATGAAGTCTCTTCCCATTATGTTTACTGGGGTCTGATGGGAATACAATAAGGGTAGTGCTATGTCATCCTCCCCTATAGAAAAGGTAAGATTGCCTGTGAAAGGAACCAAATCCATCACCCCAAAAGATTCCTGCGTATTCATGGAATTGCCTAATATTGGATACCTTCCTTCCCTGATACAGGACCTAGTCACCCCTTTGTCTACGAGAAAGAGAAAAAGTCTTGTCACCTATCGTAATCCCTATACGTGGTTCCTCTTCCGGGTTAGGTGTAATCAATAGATTAGAACACATCAGACCTGTATGTGGGCCTTCCTATTGTGGGTACAATGACATTCCATTCTTTGTGAATGGGGTTCCCCCCCACTACAGGCACCCTCCCAACTTCCGAATGGGAGATATTGTCATGAACTTCAGATCACGCCCCTTTTGGGCCTCCTGGTCCTTGTCTCAACGGGGCTTACATTCCGTACTACTCCCAACATGGCCGTCCAGGGCTGAAGCCCTTGTTCGCTCCATGCGCTGAACGCGGCGTGATCTATTTATAGACCACGCCTTCCGCGGCTCTGCGCGTCTCAATGCTATTGCAGAGTAGCCTCAGACGCGTGTTCGTAGCTCGTGGTATTGTTTCCTTTGTCCCAGTGCTATTACCCGCTCCTGACCCTTTCCCCCTTCCTGATTCCGAGCATTACTAGCCTTTCCCAGACTCCTGGATTCCTGGACTCCGCGCTCACGGAACTAAACGCAACCTGGAACCAGACGAGACTCGAGCAGCGCTGTTCAAGACCAGGAGCGTTCGCAAGAAGGCAGCGTTCAAAGACACCGGCAAACACCGGACCCAGGTGAGAAGGGGGGAACTCCTTGACAGTTTGAGACGCCACCCGATCGAATCTAAAAACGAGATGGAAGCCGCCGTGCAGGACTTAATGCGACGCATGCAAGAATTATCAACCGAGGTTCAAAATCTTAAGGCGAAAAACGCTGCGCTCAAACAATTGGTCTTATCCCGGGATTCTGCTACAAAGGAGGGTGCCCTGTTGGGCGGTATTGTTGACAAGTATGATGGTTCGGCAAAGACATTTCACGGATTCCTGGATTCATGCCTGGTCCACTTTACCTTTAATCCCTATTATTTCTCAACTCCTAGGGCTAAGGTGGGTTTCATCATAGCCCACCTTTCCGGAAACGCCTTAACTTGGGCAACACCCCTTGTTAACTCCGGCGATGCCCTCCTAGACGACTATGATGGGTTCATACAGGCCCTTAAAGTCATGTTTGACCGTCCAGAGTAGGTCTATACTGCCCAAGAACGCTTGCTGGACTTTAAACAGGGCTCCCAAGATATGCTCACTTATGTGACCAGATTTAAACAATTGGCTAAGGAAGCAGACTGGTCATCTGAGGCTAGTTTTACCCTGTTCAGGAGAGGCCTGAACGATGAGATCAAGGATGAACTGGCCAGGGTGGCCAGACCTAATTCAGTCCAAGCACTAATGGACCTGGCCTTGCAAATAGACTTTCGCATCAAGGAAAGGAAGGTTGAAAGGAAGAAATCCAAGGGAAACCCACCCAAGACGTCCTTTGAGAGCACAGCCAGAACGGACGCAAACCCAAGTCCAGCCCCAGAACCTGAACCCATGCAAATTGGAGCCTTTCGTGGACCCATATCACCTCAAGAAAGATTGAGAAGGATCCATACAGGTTTGTGTATGTATTGTGCTTCAGACAAACATTTGGTCAGGGAATGTCCTCTGGCACCTCCTCGGCGTTCGGGAAACGCCAGCTCCCGATCTTAAATGAAGCAGAGATTCGGGAGAGAGATGTTTGCTCCACATCAATTCCATCCTTGAACTCTCCTGGACAAAACAGTTTGGTGATACTACAGGCCTTCCTGTCGCCCTCCAAAGACAAGACCTATCCCATTCTGGCCTTGGTGGACTGCGGAGCTATGGGAATTTTCATTGATCAAGACTGGGTTGTTAGTCATCATATTCCGTATGAGACACGAAACACCATGCAGCCGGTGGAAGCAATTGACGGAAGACCCCTCTCTTCAGGACCCATAAACCTGCAGACTAAAGAGATCCAAGTTCCCATAAACCATCATCAAGAGCGGATTACATTCGACATCATTAAGTCAGCCCATTACCCCATGGTTTTGGGAATGCACTGGTTACAAAAGCACAATCCGTATAGCAATTGGACAGCAGGATCATTATTCCTGGGCTCAGAGTTCTGTATGTCCCACTGTCTATCTCTGGACCCCTCCTCTGTAACTTCTAAAGAACCACCAAGAGACCAAGAAACACCACTCATGGTTTCCAATATCATACAAGTTCCAGGGGCCTATCAGGGATATGCTGATGTATTTTCTACTGCCATAGTCCAAGCCTTACCCCCTCACAGGCCCGAAGACTGTGCCATAAATACGGATCCCTCAGCTGTAATTCCCTTCGGTAGAATGTTCATTCTTTCCGAACCCGAGAAAAAAGCCCTTCGGGAATTCCTAGACACTAATCTTGAAAACGGCACCATAAGACCCTCGAAATCTCCAGCGGGTGCTTTGTTGTTCTTCGTTCCCAAGAAGGATACCAAGGAACTCAGACCTTGCCTCGACTATAGAGGCTTAAATCAATGCACCCTCAAGGATCGGTACCCAATGCCCCTGATCTCGGATATCCTGGAAGCTGTGAGAGGAGCCGTAATATTCACCAAATTGGATCTCAGGGGTGCCTACCATTTGATCCGTATCCGGGAAGGAGACGAGTGGAAGACCGCCTTTAGAACACCCTTTGGCCACTACGAGTACCTGGTCATGCCCTTTGGACTAGCCAATGCCCCAGCAGTATTCCAACGTTTTATGGATAGGGTGTTCTCTGAAATGTTGTTTCTCTTCGTCATTGTCTATCTGGACGACATATTGATTTTTTCCAAGGACCCTGTGAAGCATGAAGGATATGTTAAGGCAGTTCTACAAAGATTCTGGGAACATCACTTCTTAGCCAAGCCTGAAAAATGTTTGTTTCACGTTACCTCTGTGCACTATCTGGGATTTATCCTTAGTCCGGAGGGGATTGGCATGGACCCTTCAAAAGTAAAGGCCATTCTTGCATGGCCTACTCCCACGTCCGTGAAACAAATCCAATCCTTCCTAGGACTAGCCAATTTCTACCGAAAGTTCATAGCCACTTTTTCCGAGATTGTACAACCTATAGTGGCTCTGCTAAAGAAGGACACCCCATTTGTCTGGTCAACATTACAAGAAACTGCATTCCAGCGTTTGAAGACCGAGTTCACACAAGCTCCCATTTTGGCTCAACCCGATACAAGTCGACCCTTTTTAGTGGAAACGGATGCCTCTAATTACGCTATAGGAGCAGTGTTGAAGCAGAAAATGGAGGACGATTTGGAACACCTTGTTGCTTATCTTTCAAGAACCTTAACTCCTAGTGAAACACACTACTCCGTCCTGGAAAAGGAACTCTTAGCCATTCGCCAAGCCTTCACTGAATGGCGACGCCTACTTCTGGGAGCCAGACATCCTGTCCAACTCCGTACTGATCATCGAAACCTTCAGATTCTACAGTCACTGGAGTGCAGGAACAGTCGTCAGGCACGTTGGGCCTACTTTTTTGCCCAGTATCAGTTCCACATTACCCATGTCCCTGGATCACAGAACCTGATTGCTGACGCCTTGTCTCGCCGTCCTGACTACGTGACCACTGAAGATAAGGCATTTCCTAAAATGTTTTCTCCCACGATCTTCGTAGCCCAAGCAGTTGATCTCCTGGAAGAAGTCTGATCGCAAACCCAATGCTCGGAAATATGGAAGGACATTTCAACAAGAACTCACTGGAAATTAAGAGCCAAGGAAGGCTACTTGTTCAATGACAATGCTCTACTCATTCCTACACGGAAGTTACAGCAAAAAATAATAAACCTTTGTCATGACACACTCCATTCCAGGTACCGGGGTATCACCAACACCCTCCGTCTTATACAGAGACAGTTCTGGTGGCCTAAAATGAAGTCTGACGTACAGCAATACATCCAGGCTTGTATAACCTGTGCCCAAAATAAACATGATAACAAAAGACCGGCGGGTCTTCTTCTGCAGCCCACTCTATCCTCTAAACCATGGGAAATTATCGCTACAGACTTCATAGTGGAGTTACCACCTTCCCGAGGATATACTACCATCATGGTCACCATAGATTTGTTTACCCATATGGCCCATTTTACGCCACTGATGAAACTACCCACCTCTTCAGAGCTAGCTGGAATATTTCTGGAACACATATTCCGCCTACATGGGCTTCCTTCCAAGATCATATCTGACCGAATACATTTCACAATTCTGGAAACACCTCTGTCGGGTACTAGGAATCCAATGTGCCCTCTCTTCAGGTTATCACCCCCAAACCAATAGAGCCACAGAACGTGCAAATCAGACCCTGGAACAATATCTCTGATGTTTCGCCCCCAATGTCCAGGATGACTGGTCTCTCCTGATACCCGTTGCGGAATTCGCCTACAACAACTCCGAACACTCAGCGCTACAGACCAGCCCTTTTTATTGTAGTCAGGGGTTCCATCCATTGGTTTTACCCTTGGTTCTGCCTTACCCTACACCAGTACCTACTGTTGACTCCTGGATCGAAACTCTTATCAACATTCACCGGGAGGCTAAAGAACACTTAGAGAAGGCCAGATTACAGACCAAGAGGTATGCAGATTCCAAGAGAAGATCAGGTCCTTCCTATACGGTCGGTGACCGAGTGTGGTTGTCATCAAAACTGCTCCCCCGACACTTGCAACCAAACAAGCTGGCTCCCCGCTACTATGGTCCATTTCCCATCAAGGAGATTATCAATCTTGTCTCATATAGAATCAAGCTACCTGACTCCTGGAAAATAATTCATCCAGTTTTTCACACATCCCTATTGAAGCCCTACATCCAATCCTCTCGGAAATCCAGTAGACCTCCTCCTCTACTGGTTGACAACCAACTGGAATATGAGGTGTCCCGGATTTGTGACTCCAAGTATAAGCCGGGCCATCTTCAATATCTAGTGGAGAGGAAAGAATATCCTCCTAGCGAAAGGACCTGGGAACCTGTTTCAAATATCAAGGCTCATCGGTTGCTCAGACGATTTCACCTAATACACCCGGGCAAACCTGGAGGGAAAGGCCTTCGGAGGAGGCATGCTGTCATGAACTTCAGATCACACCCCTTTTGGACCTCCTGGTCCTTGTCTCAATGGGCTTACATTAAGTACTACTTCCTACATGGCCGTCCAGAGCTGAAGCCCTTGTTCACTCCATGCGCTGAAAGCGGCGTGATCTATTTATAGACCATGCCTTCCGCGGCTCTGCGCGTCTCAATGCTATTGCAGAGTAGCCTCAGACGTGTGTTTGTAGCTTGTGGTATTGTTTCCTTTGTCCCAGTGCTATTACCCCCTCCTGACCCTTTCCCCCTTCCTGATTCCGAGCATTACTAGCCTTTCCCAGACTCCCGGATTCCTGGACTCCGTGCTCCCGGAACTAAACGCAACCTGGAACCAGACGAGACTCGAGCAGCGCTGTTCAAGACCAGGAGCGTTCGCAAGAAGGTAGCGATCGAAGACACCGGCAAACACCGGACCCAGGTGAGAAGGGGGGAACTCCTTGACAGATATGTCCATTGAATCGGCGCATGCCAGTGTCCCGTCATGTTGCTGTGCTGCATGCAGTGACTGCATTATATTCTGCATTTGCAGTGTAGGTTTTGTCTGTGAATATGATTGTATGGGCCCCTGCATCTGGGGTGTCTGTGTCATGGGTTGGTATGCCTGCTTGTGTGCTTCCGAGTTCTGCACCTGTTGCTGTGTTTGGTCGTAATAATAATAATCAGTCTGTTCTCCCTGATATGTGGGCTGGTACTGTATTCCTACATTCTGTTGCATCCCTCCCCTACTCCTACACACTTGTGAAATGTGACCTTCTCACCAGACACCTAACAGTGGGGTGGTCCTCCTGTTGATCTTTCGCTGCCCATTCTCTTGCCTCACCTGTATCCCTACAGACCGCTGCTTCATGGATGATTAGGACCTCCCTTCTCTCCCGCTACCTTCCCATCTAATTTAAGCAATATTTGTCCACCTAACCACTCGTTTGGAACTATGTTCCCCGGTCCCTCCTTTCTTCCTTCTATTCCCATGTCATTCTCTTTTACATGTGCCCTATGGCTATATGCTGGAGGCAGTGCTTTAAGTGGGGTAAGAAATTGAGGGGGGGGGCCTCGTTTGGGGGCGTGGCTTCCATTGTGGGCGTGGCCTAAAACATGCACAAATCATTGTAAGGTGCGCAAACAAATATACAAATGTATGTGAGCATTTATATATTTGTATGCACACTACTATGGTTTGTGTACCTTTCAAGCCTCATAAACATACCAATGTTATGTATTTCTAGGTTTATAAAAAGGTGGCTTGAAAAGTGCACAAACCATAGTTATTTACGCACACTTGTGTGCTTACCTTACTATGGTTTGTGCACTTTTCAAGCCACCTTTTATAAGCATAGACATTTATAACATATTTCTATGTTTATAAAAGACGGCTTGAAACGTAAACAATTCAAGGCATCTTTTATAAAGCGTTGAGGACGGACAAAACCCGAGATGGCTTTGTCCATCGACAAAGCTGTATAAAAGATGCCTTGAATTGTGCACGTTTCAAGCGGTCTTTTATAAACATAGAAATATTTCTACGTTTATAAAAGATGGCTTGAAACGTATACAATTCAAGGCATCTTTTATAAAGCTTTGCCGATGGAGAAAGGCGCCTCGGGCTCAGTGATCTCTGCTCTGAGCAGAGATCACTGAGCCCGAGGCGCCTTTCACCCTCTGCGAACCCGCGGGCTCCGTGATCTAATCTGCATATTAGATCATGGAGCCCGCAGGTTCGCTGAGGGTCAGTGACCTGGCGAGGGCAAACAAAGGAACTGTAACTTCCCTGATGACCCCTCAGATGAGGGGTCATCAGGGAAGTTACAGTGACTGACAGAAGTGCCAGCCAGCCTCAGCGACGCTGTGCCTGGCTGGCACTTCTGTCAGCTCGCCTGAAATTAAAGTGGCGGGCGCATCTCCCGTCGCGGCTGCGGCTGCGGCGGGATAATGCATCCCACCAATGTTGTGTGGGATGGGGGGCCCCGGCAGGGCCCCGGCTCAGTCCCACTTTTTGGAGACTGCCGGGGCCTGACCCCGGCAGGCCCCGGCCCACTTTAAGCACTGGCTGGAGGTGCAAATTTTGGATTGGTATACCCCGCTGCGGCTTTTAATTCCCTTGCTGGATATAATCCCTGTACCCCTGCGGTTGTGCCCTTGCTCTTGTGTTCAGGAGGAGGGGGGTACGGGCTGAAGGTTTTTTGCCTGTGACCTCCTGTTGGTTCATCATCCAGTGATGCCGCTCTACGTCCCCCCATCGTCCTGAAACATTTTCCACAACTCAAATATAGCCATTCGCATGCTCAATTTCTTCCCTTGTAAGCCTCGTGTATAGGCGCGTGTAATGGTTGCTACACACATTTGGAGAAGCTCCCACCTTTTGGCCATGGCTTAGACAGTTAACCCTCTGTGCTTCATGTCCATTCCACGCTATAATAAAATATCTTGTCATTATAGCATGGAAGGGATTTGCACATGTGCTGAAGGGTTGTATTCCCCCATGTTTTTGCCACATTACGTTACTTTAATACTTACTTGACCTTAAATCAGGGCTATCAACACCTCCACTGTCATCAAACAATTTCACTTTATTTTATTTTGACACCGAATGTTCAAATAACAGTCCAGACCACACAAAATCACCAGCCTCTCCGGCTTTCCACCGATACCTTGGGGATGCTCCGCGCACCGCCCCTCTGCAACTCTTTGCTACCAAATGCACACCCACCAATCTTGCACATGCACCTTCCGTGCACCGCCCTAAAACACCACAACTCCTTCAACTCTCGATCGTTGTTTACAACCGCTAAAAAGTTCTGCACTTCTCATGCGCTCCAAGTCCTATACGTGAAACTTATTGGTGATGTCACATCTACAATACAGAAGAGAAAGAAAGAAGGATAGTCGAAACCCACCCCCTCACAAAATGTACCAGAACATTTCCCAGCTACACCAACACCCCAACAAGGATGAACAACATATATCCACAGCCGTCTTCTAACAGGAGATACCAATATATCACATGCTAAACCTGTACCTACAGCGTCGCCTTGTAGATAGAAAGCCTCAGAGAGACTTAACCAGGAGAACACCTTCTGCTGTTCAAGCTAGCTTCACCTGCTAAACCCTGTACAAAGGGATACCATCATCCAGGACCCAAACTACAATGCCCAACCCATAAAAAATCCAGTATTTACATAACTTCTATCATCCATACCCTAAAGTGAATCACCTAGGCCTACTGCCGAAACAGATTGCCTCAAGATCAAATGGTCCCTAAACACAACAATTAACATCCACCTTCGTGTCCTACCACCTGCAAAATATTCAACATCACCCAACAGCCAACATCTGTCCACCCCTTCTGCTGTTTGCTGTATGGCTGAGTCTATACTTCCAATTCATGATCAGCTGATGTCGCTCAGCCACCGGCTCTCCCTCAACCTGTCACCCCGCCCTTCTGGTCTGCTGGGCATCCCACGGACAGGGGGCAGGATTTTCTCCTAGGCGGCTCCTGATGGCCTCTTCACGGTGTCACCTCCTGTGTAACTCTTTATCTCCCTGGGTCACTTCACAGCCCTCCAGGCATTGCGATGGGAAGAGACAGCTTTGTACTGATTGAACTTAGCTGACCATCCTCTGCTACCAATTTGTAATAGCATACAGGAGGACTGGGAGTGTTCGCATCAATGATACCACAAGATAGCAGAGTATCTGCGGCCCATCTGAACCCTTCCCCTCCAACAATAATGGAGACCTCAGTCATTTGGCAAAATATACCATCTTTATTCTCCAAAAGACAGGGACCACACAGGAAAAAAACAAATCTCTGGCAATGTCAGCTTCTGAGGCTGTCACCCAGGTTGTATTCCTACATGACATCACAAACACCAATCCATCCCCAAAGACCTAAGGTTCATCCCCATATACCCATTGGTTGGCTTGGGTCGTAATACCTATGGATATCCCCTATGTTAATCATGGCATTGGTTCACCATGTCAGGTGGCTTTGCCTGAGACTTCCCCAAAAAACGATCTATTACTTTGATGCAAGGTCGCACAATGACCATTGGCCCGTGCAACATTTTACAGTACCCCATGATCTGAGCGTCTGGATTAGCTGGAGCGGGTCCCCCATGCCTAGGACCCTGTCCTGTTCACAGTATTCGGTGTACATTTTCAAGGTAATGAGAACGATTATGTGTCCCCATTGTTTGCACTGGTATGATCACCTAGCCTGAGAGAGTGGCTGCAGGTTGCAGTTTTTGGTGGGCAACGCATGTATCAATCTCGTCTACTTCACTGGGAACCTCTCGTCTTCTCACCATGAGTAAATAGCCATTTTTCAGCTCAACTGGGCCACGTTTGCAAAGACCACAAAACTGAGCCTTTCTGTCTACACTTATTGAGGATTTTATTCTGCATTTTGAAGGTGGCTCATCGCCTCGGGAATCAGCAATTTTGCCCACGCCCTTGTCCTTGGCTGCAAACACTGTCCATGTGCTTCATGCTGCGGAGTCTGCATCTCTTCTTCCATGTTTTGAGGCCTATCGCTTCATGCAAATTAACTACAATCATTCTATGGTTTCCTGATAGGTTCTAATATCTTCTTTAGTGATTAGTAATGGTAGAGCCCTATAGGTTCTTTGTACGCCCCCGTAGTTCCTTATGGTTAATTGCGATGAAGCGATTGCAAGCGTGGTCCGTGTTTGCTTGGTTTCCTTGTGTTTATGCATAAGGCTAGTGTAAAGGAAAGGGCGTTTGACAGTATGTACATGTATCTATCCTGTATCTATAGAATGGTGTAAGCATGTTCTTTGTGTTTATGTGTGTGTGTATCTGCGCATCTTCATGCAGGGATGCAGATTTGCTTCATGGCTAACGCTGCTTTGTTGTGTTGTCACTAATGACGTCATCATGGCAGGACTTTGTTATCAGTCAACCTGATCCAGTGATGAGACATCTGTCTCTTCAAAGCCATTTTTCCATATGTGGGATGCACTTATGTGTCTGGTGGTTGGCCGAACAACGAGCTATATCTGTGATTTCTCATTCTTCGGGGCTGACATGCACATAGAGGACATGGGGGCCATTCCAGGGACCCGCTCTTCAACTCTACTGGCCACAGGCATGGCTATCCACGCACATCAGTACAAAGCAAGGACGACATCATTTGGTTGTGCTGTTCACATAAACTCTCTGCCTACGTACACCAGACTACGCCTCAACACCTCTGACATCAGAATGCAGTGCAGACCTATGATAAATTTGGGCACGCTGAACACATAGCGAGTCTCTAGGACTGATGCCATCCCTACTCCTCTCAGCACCCATCCACATGCCTGACCGCATGGGCTGCTTCTCTACTGGATTCTGGCAGTCCTGCTAAGCCTTTTTTAGCCAAATGCACACAAGCATCCTAATCGTGCTCCATTACCTCAAACACTCTGGACTTCGGTCATCCAAAGGTGTTCCCACTAACAGCGCATCGAGGCTATAAAATGGTAAAATCAGCGCTATACAAATGACAAGAACAATACAATACAATACAACTCTGACCGCCTAGAAAAATAATGGCTCGTCCCCAATATCTTCGTGCACTCCTGTTTCAGTCCTGCCTAACCCTGGAGTCCTTAATGATAGCACGCTGACAGTAGTGACTGAGCTGATCTCTCCTTTATCTTAAGAACTTCGACACGGTTCGGGCTGCCCTTAATTTTTGTCACAGAGTGTCTGTCGCTCGTGGCAACGTCAGATTCTTTATGGCAAGCTCATTCTAACATCCTCATCTGGGTTCCCACATATCCCTCCCCCCAAACATTTCTGCATGCAGAGTTGATTAGATAGACAAACTGAGTTAGTAAATTAAATGTGGTTTTATTTGTAGTATTTAAATAATCTGGTTGTCTTCAAAAAAGATTTCTCTGATTTCTAAAATATTGATGTTGTAAACCACAAGATTGGCAAGGTAATTTAGGGGTTACTGGTTACAAATGCAACTAAATTCCTACCAAAGTGTCAGTAATAAATATCATAGTAGGTAAGCCTGAATGTGTACAATCTGGCCCTTTGGAGCGATAGAAAGAGTCAGAGAGAGAAAGAGTGAATGAGAGATGGACATAGAGAGAGAGACTGGCCCATGGCTAAGTGATTGGTCCGATTGTTAAGGAAGATTGGATAGTGTGTATATGTTGTGTATGGAGCTGACAGGCAGTTGGCGTTTGACAATTGCTAAGGGCAGATGGAAGGCACCACAATATGTGTAAGAATGGGACAAGATCTGACAACCCCCCCTCCCCAACCCCCGGAACCCCACTACTCCAGGTTGGGGCGCTCTCACTTCTGTAAGGGACAGGAAACCCCAAGATTCACTCTCTTAACCCCATCTGACACCAATCACACTAGGTGATCACAGACAACAGATTCAAAAGCATAGAGGGCACGGCTGGACATACATTAATGACAAACCTAATTAGAAAATGATTCTGGTGTTTTTAATAGTGCTTTCTGGATTGACAGAGAGTAAAAGGAGACCGTTTTTCCCGAGGCAAAAATCCTCAGTAATTAAAGGATCAATCACGAAAAAGACAGCAGTGAGTAATGTAAATTCTAAATACAGAAAGGGGGTCATTTTGTAAAAAGTTTTAATCGTATGCAGGAGACTGCCGACGTTAGTTCGGACATGCTGTTGAGCCCCGTGCATGTCTTTTTCAACTTGTACACAATTTCTACTTTGTGAAAAATGTGAATGCTGCATGCAAATGGCGCTTTTTCTGACACCATTTACAATGGATTCCTAAGCAATCCTCCTGTTTTTAGCAGGTACTAAAAGTAGAGGGATTCCTCAGGAATCCATCACTTTAATGTCTGTATGAAATGTTCATGAAGTCGTAAAAGCATGTGCAGTTTGAAGTCAGAGGAGCAATCTGTGACGGAAATGTTAATATAGGAATTTAGCCTGAGGGAGGGGTCATTATCACAAGTTATGGCACGAGGCGAATATCCCAAACGATAGTGATTCCTTCCGAGGGCTATATGTATATTAGCTCATGGCGGTACTAGAATTAGATGTTTTGGAGTTTTAGTGGTGAAGTGAAAAATGTTGCTTTAATAGTGAGTAAAGTAAATAAACAAACTGAGTTAGTAAATTAAATGTGGATTTAATTTGTAGTATTCGTCTTAAAAAAAATAAGCATTTTAATTGCAATTTAGTGGAACTGGAACAGGCTTAACATAAGCATGCATTTGGTGTCATGTAAAAGTAAACTGTTTCTCTTTAATAAAGTGAAAGCATTCTCCAATGTTTTAGCTTTCTCTTTTGTGTATTAAATAGCACATTGCAGCAAAAAATGGTCTTCGCAGAAAGAAAATGTTTTATTGAAGAGAAATCTACACTGGAAATTACATTGTTGTTTACCTGTCTGCTTCTGAAGACAGGGTGCTCAGAATGCAGTCAATACCAGCAGTTATTGACTGCACTCTAAACATTCTGAATGGCTCAGAGGTCAATAACGATCTCCATAGGCTAGTTTGTTTTTGTGCTCCTTCTCCTCCTGTAATCGGCTGCAAAATGACCTGAGTAAGTAAGGTCTTAACGGCTAACAGCTTGCTTTTACACCTTACTGTTGTACTCCCACATACCAAATGAGCCCTATTTCAGGGAACCGCCAACTTCCATACTCATGTGCCATTGGGTACCCTGCATGCAATTCTCCACATTTACAAAACAGTGCAAAAGGAAAAAAGCAGCTCCTTTTCTAGCATCCCATCACACTCTTCATAACCCTTAATCCTGCTTACACCTTTTACATATGCCTCTCTGAATTCCACTTTTTAAAAAAAAATGTTTTTTTATTGTTTTATTCAATAATCACAAGAGACAAAACAAAATTGAAAACATGCATAAAGCTATCAATGAATCTACAACATAATCATGGCTTTAATCTTAAAACGCCCCCGCGCACGCATATCAGTATACTGCTCGGATTTCATCCGGTCTCATATCCCTCTTCTCCCTTTGTATGGCCGGAGCTTCTAAGTCTCCCGTTCTTCCCATTTTCCCCATATTTTGGAGGCTTTGACGGGGCAACCTCTTGCATTATAAATCATGTGTTCCACCATAGCACAAATATCCATATAAGCTGCCATTGGTCCAGTGTCGGAGAGTCTGGAGCACCCCATTTTTGTGCAATGTTCCGTTTCACTAGTCCCACTGCTGTGGATAGGAATAATCCCTCCCATTTGGTAGTGACATTTTCATCTGGTGCACCCAACAATAGCACTTTCGGGTCAAGCGGTATATTGCGCATCAGGCCCTTGGTTAGTTTGTTGCAGCACTTGCTCCAAAAGTTTTGGATCCGGGGTCAGCCCCATAGGATGTGTATAAAGCTGCCCCCTTCTGCACCACAGCGGAGGCAGTTCGGATTTGGCGGCCGTTTCCAGGAATGCAGCACAGTCCTGGGGTAGTAGATTCGGTGCATGATTTTCAATTGTACAAGGAGGAGTCTAGAGGAAATAGCAATCTCCCTAGGATGCATCAGCATCTGAATCCAGTCTTCTAGGTCTATATCACCTACGTTCTTTTGCCATTTAGTTTTCAGGGTAGTCAGTTCGGGGGTGGCAAATGATGACAGCATTATACAGAATTGAGATACATCTAGTGATGATGTATGCCGGGAGTATGTTACGTTCTATGGGTGTACTCTCGGGTATGATAATGCCTGCCGGGATGTGTGTCTTCATTGCTGGGGTCAGTTGTATATGGTGGTATTGCTCAGAACCCGGGATTTGGAATTTTAATTGTAGAACATCAAACGGGACTACCTTCCCGTCCACAAGGATGTCCCCGACTTTGGTGATCCCAGCCTCCTCCCATCTAGGCCATGGTCCAAGTTTCCACAGTTCAGTCAGGGTAGTGTTGTGCCACAGGGGTTATGCAATGGTTATTTTGTTCTTCCATCCCACAAAAGTGTGTGCCTGTCTCCAAACCCTAACCATATGGTCTGCGGTCGTCTGTGTTGAGGGTTTGGAAAGAGGTCGATATAGCAGACGAAGTGGGTCTATATCGTGAATCGGAGCAAACTCAGCCCTTATATGCGGCAGATCCCGGTCCCCATGAAGCAGATCTTTGACCACCACCACTTGGGATGCCCAGTAATAGGTTTGGAGGTGTGGCACACTGATACCCCCCCTCCCAGATCGATCTCTGGAGTGTGGATAATGCAATGCGGGTTTGTCCCCTTCCCCATATGAGCTGTCTAAGAAGGCACTCGGTTCGGTCAAATTCGGGGTTAGGGATCACTAGTGGGGCGTTTTGTTATACGTATAGGTATCGCGGTAGGGTCATCATCTTAAAGAGCGCAGCCCTGCCCATAAGTGTTAAGGGAAGAAGTTCCCAATGGAGGACATCGTTAGTAAAACGATCTGTAACTGGTTAAAGATTGTGAATTGAGTAGTTTGTTAGATCATTGGATACCCAAATCCCCAAGTATCGGAAGCATTGTTGTTTGATTTTATATGGGTAGTTTTGGGGGATAGCCTGTGTTTCACTCTTCACCGGGAAGAGAATAGATTTACCCCAATTGATTCTCAGCCCACTAAATTCTCCAAAGCGAATGAGCATCTGCGTCACAATGGGGCAGGTCCGAGTTGGGTCCCCCAAATATATCAAAAGATCGTCTGCATATAAAGACTTCCTATCCTCATATCCTTCCGGCCATCTGAATCCCACCCAGGCACTCTGTCGTAGCCACAAGGCGAGCGGCTCGATCGCGAGAGCAAAGAGAAGTGGGAGAGGGGGCATCCCTGCCGTGTTCCTTTACCGAGAGGGAAGGGCTCAGAGGGCCACCCATTCACCTTAACCTATGCTTGGGGGTTCGTATAGAGTAGTTGTACCCAGCCCAGAAAAGTGTCCCCAAACCCCATATGTTGCATGGTCTCCCAAAGGCTGCCCCAACGGACCGAGTCAAATGCCTTCTCAAAGTCGATTGCTAACAATGCAAGTGGGGTATTTATAATAGGAGCATGCTCCAGCAATAGATGGAGGCGTAGTATGTTCATTCGCGTTGACATATATGGCTTGAAGCCACTTTGGTCTGGGTGAACCAGGGAACAGATAACTGATTGTAACCGATTAGCTAGAAGTTTGGCGAGGACCTTGGCCTCACCGTTAATCAATGATATGGGCCTGTACGAGATGCATTGCTCAGGAGGTTTGCCTGGTTTCGGGATAACTACGATTGTGGCCTTGCGTAGCTCCGGTGAAAGGGTGCCTTGATCTCTGGCCAGTGGGAACATTATGTGGAGGGGAGATGCCATATTTTCCCAGCCCAACTTCTTCCAGTTTTTGACCGGGAATCCGGTGTCTTCCCAGATTGCAACTGTGTTATAACCTCAGCAATCTCTATTTCAGTGAGATCGGAGTCCAGTTGTGTCTTCTGTTGCTCCAATAAACACGGTCTAGGAGGGAAGGGTTCAGTGGGGATGTCGGGGTACGATATAGGTCAGCATAGAAAGTAGCGACGGCTTCTGCTATTTCACAATCCGATTCGCTCTTCTCATTTTGTGGAGTTATGATCTCCCTAACATGGCAATGACCCTCATCCCTTCTCTCGAGCCAGGCCAACATTTTCCCCGCTTTGTCCCCATTTTCATAGGTCTGAGCTCTAGATTCCCGGTGGGCATCTTTAGCATTATATTACAAAGTCGCTCTCTGGTGCTCTTGAGGGACCCATGGATCTCAGGGGTTGGATCTAAAATATACTTGGATTTCCATTCTCCCATCTCCCCTTCAGCCACCAATATTTTTTGGAGTCGCTCTTTTTTTTGTTCCCTGTCCAGGAGATTATCTCTCCTCTCAGCACCGTTTTGTAGGCCTCCCATCCTGTCACGGGACTGTCAACCGAGTTGTTATTTATTTCAAAATATTCATTAGTTACCTCAGTTATACGATGGATAAAGTCAGAGAAGCCCAGGTGATAACTATTCAGCCTCCATGTTGTAGGAGGAATTACATCGCGCATATGCAACACCACCATTAATAGTGAGTGATCTGAGATACCTCTGGGAAGGTGCTCCGCAGCAGTCACCCTGTGTGCTTCAGTGCCCGGAAGGAAGAGGTTGTCTAGTCTGGACAGGGAGCCATGGGCTCCCGAATGGAACGAGTATCCTTTAACCCCAGGGTGAAGGTCTCTCCACACATCTTGGAAAGCAAAGGCAAACACAAATTTGGGCAGTTTCGTGAGGGCATTCAGATTACGGTGTCAGATGTGAGTGCAGTCCATGGCGTTACACATGACATCATTGAAGTCGCCCCCTAGAATCCACATGTCTGGTTGATGCTTTGCCATTAGGGTGGTCAACTCATCAAGCAGTTTCTCACCCATCCTGGGTGGTGAGTATATCGCGGCAAGGACCAGTGTTTCCCCCCAAAGTGTACCAAGGACCACCACGTAACGACCCCTAGGGTCTTGTCCCACTGTTAGTGGCACAAACGGGGTGCGTTTGTGAATCATGATCAGAGTTCCCCTTGGAGCCCATAGTGTACCCTGCATGTAGAGCAGAGCGATAATTGATCCTTCGAAAGAAAGTGCAGTTAGACCCTGCTATGTGTGTCTCAGTTATCACAGCATCATCAGGGGAGTGTCTGTTCAAAAACTGCGTGACAACACGCCTCTTGATCCCAGAGCCCATCCCGTTCACGTTCCATGTAAGCAGCTTGAGGGTCCTAGCACTTTCAGTTGGTGGTGATCTGGGTAGTGTGGTCATCATGTATATCTTGTGATACAGGGTTTGCCGGATCCGCCCGGGCTGAGTGCAGGAATAGTGTTTGGCCAGTGGTCACCATCGGGATGTACTGCCGGTAGGAGGTGGAGTGGAACAGCGTGCAGCAGCCAATGTGAGTGAATTACCATGTGAGTATGTGACAACCTAGAAGCAACAAAGAAAACAATAGTAACCTTTCCCCCCCTCCCTATACTCCACCCCAACATGAAGTACCTATCGCCCGAACATTGGTGACTCTCGGAAACTAGAGCATCAGCTTAACACAACAACAATAACTCTTCGCCCTATGCTTGATCGTGGGGGGTTCTGGGCAGCAGCCTTTGTGGCCGGCGGCGTCATGTTGCATTGGCGAAAAGGACACAGACAAGACCACAGCGCCCAGAGGAAAGTTCCTCCTCTCCAACTTATTCATCTTGGAGTTGTCCCATGCTTCTTTGAACATCATCTCAGGTGTCTTGACTTCGAGAGTCGAGTCTATTACCCGTGTCCCCCGTGTCAGCTGTGAGGGTTGTTGTGGGGAGTCGGACATGGAAGAGTTCCGCAGGGGCCTCCATGCCCACCTTATAAATCACTTTGTAGCTGGTTTGTCTCTAGGGTTCCGACTCACCCTCCAGTTCCGGTTGATCCAGTGGAATAGGTTGCCGTGGAGGCTGGTCCCCGCATGGTCTGTTTCATGGTCTGTTCCCAGGATCTGGTCCATGCTTTGTCCAGTCTCCTTCAATATGAGTTTCAGCCCAGTTCCAAGCTACTTGTGGATCTGTGAAGTGCACCGTGGTGCCCTGGTGCTGTATCCTCAGCTGGGCCGGAAATAGCAGCCCGTATTTCACGTTCATGGAGTGAAGCTTTCTTTTCAAATGTTCAAACAATTGCATGGCCTTCTGGACCTCACGGGTATAGTCCAGGAAAAAGGTGATTTTATTCCTGTTATATGTGACCGACCCTTTTGTCCGGGCCATTTGTAATATTGCATCCCTGTTGCGGTAGTATAGCAGTTTGGCACTAACCGTTCTTGGGGATGAACCAGGGATTGGTCTGTCCATTGGGATCCTAAAGGGCCCGTTTTACTGTGAAGAACTTTGAGAAGGTTTTAGGCGCAAAGAGATCTGCCAGCCACTGTAACAGGAAAAGTTCCATACTTGGTCCGTCTGTTTTTTCTGGAAGGCCCACTATGCAAATGTTATTTCTGGGAGATCTGCCCTCACTCTCCTCCACACGTGCCTCTAGAGATTTCAGGCGGGTTAATGCCTGCGATAGTTGTGGATGTATTCCACCAAGGCCGTCTTCCACCTCAGACACACTGTTTTCCACTTCTCCATTTCGGGCAGAGAGCTTCTGGAGGTCGTGACGGAGGAAGGAAACTTCAGCTAAGATACCGTCCATCTTTTTCCCCATGGAAGAGCGAGAGTTAGCGATCGTCGCCATCACATCCTTCAAGGTCAGAGAATCTGGCGAAGAAGTCTGGGCCACCTGAGACTCTGCGTCACATGCCACAGCGGAGGAGTTTGTTGCAAATTGGTCCTTGGTACTCTGTGTAGAAGATTTCTTAGTTTTATCCTTGTTCATCGCGTTGTCCAGTGATGCGCAGCCAACCGTAGAGTAATGCGGCTGGGGGCACTGATTGCGTTGCGGTCACAGTCAGAACCAAGTGTTGTGAAGATGATGGATGGTGCAATTCAATAATCGCTCCTCGGGAGTGGCGTCCTATGGTGGGTATGCACTCCCCTCTAGTCGCTCAAGAAGATGCAATGGGGGGCTACAGTATGTGCCGCACAAGGTGTACACTGCGTTGTGGTTTTGCCTCCAGGATGCGAGCGGTGTGTGAAGCGGAGTCACAATGCCCGGTGTCACAGCAAGACGGGAACTCCTAGTTCTCCAGGGATCGAGTGGCGGTTCGTTCACGCTGCAGGCTGATGGAGTTGGTCCACTGCTCCTGGGGGATCTCAGATAGATGTCTCAGGTGAAGACCTTCTTGCAGACTCGAGTATGAGCAGTTTTAACCATGTCCCTCACCAGTGACCCCAGGACTGACATAGCTAACTGCTTGACATGCGTCGCGGGTCGACCAGAGTCCCAGACGCCACTGACGTCCACTCAGAGGGGGCTATTCCTGTGTTTTCGTGGCTTCAGGCGAGTCAACCTCTTTCCTGTGCCCCTGCGCCAGTTAAGTTCCAGGAAGCGACTAAGATGGGGGGGGGAATTCTCCTGGATGTGTGTTATGTCCCTCGTTATGTTGCAGTTGTGATGAGGTGTCCCAGAGCGCACCCCTGCTGCACCATCATAAAGTGGCAGTATCCCTTTCTGGTGCCGTTGGGGCTGCGTCAAGCGGATCAGTCTCTCCCTATTGCCCTGCTTCGGAGGGCGATCGGAACCAGCACAGCATATATTATGGTGCTGCTACGGCGGGAGAATTGTGCCGCGCTCTTGCCACAGGTGTGTGCTTCAGCCGACACCACCGCTCACCGGCGCCACAGTATTACTGCGGGGAAGGGCGTTAAAGCGCCCGGGCGCAGTGGTTGCAGGCTTTCAACATTGGGAGAATTTGCTCCGAAGATACTAGCTCCGGGTGTGAGTCCCACAACATACCGGTGACAGTTCGCGTGACACTGTCTGCTTGCGGATTGCTGTGCGGGGTCCGGTTTGGCTCCTCACCCCAGGAGCGGGCACTCGATGAGCCGCTGGTTCTTCAGGACTGCTGCGCCGTTGCACACACCGGCCGGCCCCACAGGTCAGTGGTTGGTTTGCTGTCTGGATTTACTGCGCCCCTGTTGTGCCTCAAGCACCTTTGGCGTGTCGGGGCGGGAGGGCAGTTTCCCACCTCTGTTCACAGTCTGATGTGGCCCCAGGCTATTTCAGCCTTTCATTACCTTTGGGTGGCACGGCATCACAGCCGGGTTCTGAGTGACCCAGAATTATTGCGGGTGTTCCACTGCACAGGTGCCGGTCCCTGCACAAGACAGGTATGCGGTGATCAGAGGTACTGCGTGCCCTCTCACTTCCCGATCGGTTACCTGCATCTCCGATCTGGTCCGGCGGCCATTTTAGGAGGCTCTTGCCCCACAGTTCAGTGGCAACTTGTCTGTCAAGTAACTTTGTCAGGAATGCGATTTCAGGGCTATAACTTCATCTAAGGCTGCCGCAGGTGTTCATACAGCTGTGGCTAAAAGTAAGAATAAAATCGTGTCGCCAAAACAGGATAAATGTGCAGGATATCGTCGGCGGCCAGAGGAGCTCACAGGGCTCACGTCCTCGGTCCTCGCATGCTGGCCAAGCCCCTCTGAATTCCACTTTTGAAACACATGTACACCTCTCCAATCATGCCTGCTTTAGCTCCTGGCGTGCCCTCCTTTTTAAGGCAAAAGATCCCTCTTAAATATGTGTTCACTGCCTCTTTACTTCAAATTACTTTCTTATCTAATCCAGTATTCTCCTATTTCATTCATTTCCCCCTTCAGTTTAATCTTGTTTCCCATCCTCTGCCATCCCACACCACCTGATCTTGAGCTCCTTTTCCCTAATCTATTATCCCATGCGCCACCTATCCAGTCCAATTTTTATTGCAAATCACATCCTGTTACTCCCTGTTGTGGCTTGGGTGAGAGTGGCTCTGTTTTGTCCTGCTGGCCATCCATGAATGCTGGTACTATGTTGGTGTTTGTAAATGAGCGACAGCTCCGGCAATGTTGGGCAAATGGATTGAACGGATGTGAGGAATTTGACCATCCACAGTATAGGCGTGCGCTCACCTGGGCATTTTTGAAATGTTTAATAAAAATACTCTCAGATACTCTATTACAATTCACTCCCAAAACATGATTGGACAAACAGCTCTTCAAAGAAATCCCATATTTTCCCAATTCCTCCATTTGCATTGGCCAGTCTTATCTTGATAGTCATCTTAAGATCATATTCAGAAGACACCTCTTCTTAGTATTCGTCTGTAGTAGATCATGACATCAATACATGGTTAAACAATGGTACT
Organism: Ambystoma mexicanum; assembly: GCF_040938575.1. Lineage (NCBI taxonomy): Eukaryota > Metazoa > Chordata > Amphibia > Caudata > Ambystomatidae > Ambystoma > Ambystoma mexicanum. The sequence continues at coordinate 1,345,362,321 of NC_090921.1, forward strand.
GGAAACATAATTCATTGCTAGCAATAGCTGGCCTAAGGCCTTTAACTTTAAGTGTGATTGCACATGGGCCGCTTACATATTTTATCAAATAGAGGAAGGCTTGAATAAGCAGGATCTTCTTTGAACTACTGATTGGATCTCAACTACCCCAGACTACTGGTGCTTCTGAAGACCTACTAATTTATGCAACACCACTCCAGAACATGCAGCCTATGATGACCTGTAAAAACAATTAACTGCTGGATACCCTGGCCTCAGGCCTCATTTCTATTACCACTAAACAAATAACTAACCCCCTCTAGCGACTTCAATACAATGAGTACTTTAACATTTGTTCCCTTGCAGGACTGTTAAATCATAAACCTTGTCCTGTTTGTACGCTGACCTTACTAGATGACTCATTGTTCTTTCCATCGAGAATGTCCCTGCTACTTAAAATTCATTTGCAGCAGCTAACCACAGATATTAAAATGACTGATTTACTAATTGTTCTGCCATCTGAAAACCACATACATTTTGCAAGAGAGCCCCAACTACCAAGTTGTTTTCATAAAGCACCCTGTTGTGTGGATTGTTTTTATTTTGTATTTGCAGTTTGAATATTGTATCTTTCTATGTGCATGAAGATCGAATATCTTTACATTCTAAACAATTGTAACATTAACAGTAACATATCCCATCCATAATTGACTGCATTCAATACATATGGATTTGCAACTTTGCTCCGAGTTCACTGCTATTGCCTGGCATCATTATGGTGCATGCAACATGAATCCTTCGTAATAATAGGGACCCTTCCTGACCACCCCAACATTCCCCCCTTTAGTTAATACTTTAACTAACAAATAATAATCATCTTCTTGGGGAAAATCCTTATAACCATCTCTCACCCGGTCTCAATATGGGTATACCCCTCCACTGAACCAACCCAACTCGTCCCCCCACCATTCCTGCAATTGACCCGCTGCTCCAGACAAGCATGCCAATTTGGTGGAGGAACCAAAACAGCTTCAGTTTGAATACTTGTATGGAGTGAAGTAGTGGTGGCCCTAGCCTTGGACAGGGTTACGGTCGCCATGGCAGAAACTGTTGGTGCCTGGGCAGAACAACAACAACGTAGGATCAGTTGGCAGGAACAAAAAGGAATAAGTAAAAAGGCAAAAATATGCATCAGAATCTTCACAACAAGGCTCAACCAGGGAGATACCCATGAGAATAAAGAATCAATCCATGAGTTGTTGGTTATCTCAGCCTCAGCTTCCATGAGCACTTTCAGTTTATGCAGAGCAGCAATAGTTCTGGTGAGCATGCCATTTTCTGTATCATTGGGAGGCACAAATGTGCAGCAGGTACAATTTTCTGGCACACTCCAGCCTCTGTTGCTGTCGAGAGCTCAAGTATGTGACGGTTTTGCAAAAGTTATGAGCCTCAGTGCCCGTAATTCTTTCTTAATGGCACTAAATGCTAACTCTGAAGCGTTCATGAAAAGCAAAAGTTCATACCTGGTCACCTGGAGCCATTTGGAATTGCCCGCTGCTTGGATGCTAGGTGCCAGAGGGGAGGCAAAGAAAGGCCTGTGATGATGCTGCTGAGAGGTAGTTTTACCTTTTCCTACGTTGTAATTGTCTGGGATTTTCACCATCAAACATGGTCTTTGATTTGTCTTCATATGGTGGTGAAGGGGTTGCAAGGGACATTGGGGACAAAGGGTGTACATATGTAATTTCGGGCATTGGACAGGCCAAAATCAGGTGCTCCTCGCCAGGTTGGAGGCACTGCCTGTACACATTCTGTCCACAGGTCCACAAGTTGTCTAGAAGAGCAGCCATACCTCCATTTTAATCTGTGATGCATAGCGGGCGAATGCAGCTCTCATTTGCGGCAACGGGCAACGTGCCATCTCCCTTAAAACATAGAGCAAAATGGGTAAGTGTATGTATTTTAACAGGTTTTTCTTGCTCTTTGTGCCACGTCAGATAGTGCAGACAATGTATCCATACTGTCCCACACTCTTTGCTTATTTGTGCCACCCCTTCTTCTGAGAATACCCTCATTCCTCCAGCTCTGCAACTCTTCACCCCATGCTCCCGTTGATTTCCAGAAAAAATAGCTCCTTCCCAGATCAACTGGACTCTTTGAATACACCTAATAATTTTGTGTTCAGCACGCTCTGCCATTGAATGATCATCATTATTTGTTATGATTGATGCCATAATTCACTGCCCTTTAAACTTCTCTCGAACACTGCACAGGGCTAATTGCACTAGACATAGCACATCTGGTACCTCTACCTCACTCGGCATAAACACCCTAGGAACACCTGAAGCATGGGGCATGAGAGAGCAGATGTAGCAATATCCTATGGATTTCTCTCTCCCCACTTCCTCATAGGGCTATACCATATGTTGTCCGCTGCGAAACAATGTGCATTCATTATGGGATTTAATTTATCTTTATCGAATAAATCATTGCCAATATTTCTTCTTCCTCTGTGCATTTTCTCCTCAGACTTCATAATATTATACAATTTTGAGTTTTCTCAAATCCTACTGATTGTCATCTTCAGACATGAGGACCCAAAGACCAAAGAAAACACAAAAACTTTAATTGTTAAACCATTTACAATCTTAAACATTCCTTCTCCTATACAAATAATTATTTAAACTCCAGATCTCTACTCTCACCCCCCTTTGCCCTGAAACGAACGATGAATCCCTAGAGCGTACTTACCTTCTATGCCTACTCCTGCTCCCATGCAGATGGAGGGCTACTGGTATCCCTTTGAGTGTTTTTCAGGTGGATCCAACTCCTGTTGCCCTCCACCTTCACAGCAGCCAGAGTCGTGTAGATCACTGTCTCTGGCCCATGGTAACGCTGCTCGTTCCAGCGATGCACTAAGGTGTGAATGTAGACTCTGTCCCAGGGGAGAAGCTGTGTTTTGTGCTGATCGTCCGTAGTCTTGCCGCTTTCTCCTGTTGTCTGTTGGTGACAAGACACAACCTGTGATGATATAATCTTAACACTTTACTTTAATGCTGTAAGGTATTCCTTAAACTCCTCTCCTAGGACCGATGCAGTCTTGTGTGCATCTGATGTCATATGTGTAGGTGAAAGAGGTGTATGTATCCTATGCCCAGTCACTATTTCGTGAGGGCTGAAGTGGTGGTCCTTCCCTGGCTGGTTTTGTATGTAAAATAAAGCCAGTGGTAGGCAAACAAACCATGATTTATTTAACTATGCACACAATTTGACTAAAGGACCCAATTAAGCGTTTCCACTATTCCATTGGCCTACAGGTGGTACAACAAGCATAACCGATGCTTTATTCCTAGCACGAACATGATTTCTGCGAACAAGGCATTAAAGAAGTGGGCTCTGTTGTCAGATTTTAGAATTTCACACATTCCCCACCTTGGAAATACCTCTCTCACCAGAAATCTCACTGCCGATTTATTATCAGGATTTACGCAGGGTTCTTACTCAAGCCAATTGGAGAATGGCCAAGCCACAACAATAAGACATCTGAAGTTATTGCACCTCGTTATGATGTCCACAAGATCAATGTGGAGCTCCTTGAATGGACCAGAGGACCTGGGCAAGACCCACCTCACCAACCTCATGGTATTTCTGGGATTAAACTCCTTGCACACTACACAATTCCCTGCAAATCTACTTACCTGTTCTTGTAAGTTAGGGATAAACCGGTCCTCCTCGAGCTCTGCTGTGATTTGTCATCGAGAAGTATGTGACGGGTAATGTAGTTGCTCTAGAGCCAAAAGAAGCAGCTCTATAAGCATTACCACCTTCCCCATCACTTCCTATCTCCAAAGCAAATCTGCGAGTGAGAGAACAAATCCTCTCTTTTTCCAGAGCTCCTGTTCTTCTCTAGGGGCTTTCTCTTGTATTTCTATTATCTGGAGCACAGCGACTGTGGTGTACGGGGCTGACACTTCAATTAGCCATAATAGCATCCTCTTTCACATTCACCCTCTCTTCCTCTTCTCCCTCATACGTGGTACAATCATGAACAATATCCTCAGGCTGCACCGGTTATGCTACGCTATGTCGCAGGATTTACTAGGTGACATTGCATGGGATGAACTGATAAATTTGATTAAATTACCTCATACGCGGACAATCTCTGAGTGGTCAATTTGGATTTTAATTTTTCTATAATTGCAAAGACTGTATGTTCTACGTACTATGTCACTGGGCAGCCCATTGTAATGGTCGAAAACTTTTGAATTGCAAAAGCTTCTGCGGCTAGAGCTTATTCACAAGGGATCTGTCCTGCATCACCGGGTCTAGGAGTCTGCTGTAGTCTGCTGTAATACGCCAAAGGTGTGTGGCTTAGCAATGTTTGCTGGTTCAGGACTGCTGTCATCACCTGCCTGTTTGAATGTGAATACAGAAAGAATGGCTTCTTGTAATTTGGGCTTGCCAAGGCCAGAGCATTGCTGATCGCAGCCTTGAGTTCTCGAAAGCAAGTCCCCATTTCCTCAGACCACTCTATTGGACCTTTCATCTTGTTTGATTCCTTTAATCACTGCAATAAGGGACTCACATAAGTACAGTAATCACAAATCCATGATCTACAGTAGTTACAGAGCCTCAAAAATTGCTGCATTTGTTTCACTGTGACTGGCTAAGGCGTATTTTAAACTGGGGTGGCTCTGTCTGGCATTACCTTCTTTCCAGAGAGAGAAATGATTTACCCCAAGTAAACTACCTCTGTCTGACAGTACTGCAATTTCTCCTTGTCCACTTTGTACCCCTTCTCTGTGAGCAGGGTGAGGAGCATTTTTGAGTCTCCTCAACAATGCTCCCCTGCAGTGCTAATAAATTGTCCACGTACTGAATTATGGTACTGGACACAAGTAAATTCCTCAAATCCATTGAAACCACCCTGTTAAAAACACGGTGCTGAGAATCACGGTGTAAGGGAATAGGTAAAGTTTTTTTCAAAATCAATTACAGTGAAGTGGTTCGACCAGCAGGGATGTTGCAGAGATTGGGGGCAGGATACAGTAAAACCAGAAATTCTACCTCAACAATATTATTGAGGAGGAACAAATCTTGGACCATCCTCCATGAGGAACCCTTTGCCTTCTCCACAGGATAGATAGCTGTATTTATTGCATGGGGACACAGAAGGTTGTAGTATGCCTTTCTTTAACAATGCCATAATAGTTTCATAATTCCCATTGTCTGCTTCCTTAGACATGGGGTACTGCTTAACCTGTGGTAATGTTGCACCAGATTTCAAATTTATCCTCACTGCTCTAACACTCTTCAGCAGCCTCACATCATGAGGATTGCTGGTCAACAAATGGTCTGGCACTTTTCCCAAATCCTCCTCCCAAAATGATATTGTATTCTTAACAATGAGCATGGTCTGTGATACTTCCCTTTGCTCTATCACTATCTGGCAAGGCACCCCAATTTCAAAGACCATCTCTGCTGTGTCTTCAGTGTCTTCAAACAACTGCTCGTCAGACACGTCCCTTAGCGATAAGGTCGGATCAAAGCACAGAACTGTGCGCCACTCTCTGCCTTCCTCATCTGTGCCTGAGAGAACCACCCTGTTCTTCTTAATCACTATGGCCTCTAAGAGAATTGTAACAATGGTGCCTGGCGTTACTTCCTGCATCACATCAGGCTGAAATAAAAAACTCAAATGTTACTAGCCAGGCCTGATTTCCAATCCCTGGCACCCAGTTTAACAAAACCATCACCCCATAGAGAAACATTGCTGTATGCACGGGAACCCCCCTAATTGCACTGTTGCTACAGTAGGTCTGAAAACGTGCTGCTTCCCTTGACGAATAAAACCCTGGGTTGGAGCATACGATACGTTCCTCCCTGAAGGCAATCGACATTCGCAACTTGCTCAGAATGTCCCTTCCCAAAGGATTTGCTAGGATATCCATACAATACAACGAAGGGGCTGATACATTTTGATTACCCACCTTGATATATAGATATTCAGCGTAAGTAATGGACAGGACAGCCCCAGAAAGTCCCTGTGTGTCCATCTTTTACCTGACAGGTGGAACTCACCTTCCTTGATACAATACTTGGTAGCTCCTGTGTCACCCATGAATGAAAACGTTTGGTCGCCTACGTGCACACCTATCCGGGGTTCCTCTTTCAGATCGGTGGTAATGGACAGGACTGGACACATCAGAAAAAGGTTTTCTCCAAAAAACACTTGCTGCAGTGTATGCAGGCATGGTCGTGGGATCCCGAAGGTCTGTGCAGCCCAATTGCTGGGTTCTGTTCAACCTGTGCCTGTTGCAATTGCACGGAGCCCAGGGCATATGTAAGGGTCGGGCCTGCATCTGTTGAACTCCCATCTTAAAGTACTGTGGGCATTAACAACAATCCTATAACACGTTTCCCAACCTGCCACACGACCAACACTGAATCCCGTAGAATTTGTAATTACTGCCCCTTCTAAACAAATCTTTGCCAATTTCTTTTGAACGAACTTAGCCTCTGCTTGTTGTGCCTGTTCTATATTCTCCCCCTCTTTTTCCTGTCTTCTCTTGAAAAAATGCAACTCTTGGCCTCCATCCCTACTACTTCATTTAAATTGTGCTGGACCTCTTTAGGAAGTCCCTTTTTAGCATGTGGTAAAAGATCACCACATTCTTGTCCATGCTGCTTTTCCCGTTTCTGCCCTCCAGATCTCCTGAATGAACTGGTTGTGTGTGGCAGGATCATCATCTAATTTCGTCGTTTTAGCTAAAATTGAATTGATATCAGGTGTATCAGGATACATAATCCGTAAGGACCCCCATACCTGTGCCCTAAGATTATTAAAAGCTGCTCCATTATGGGTATTTGTATCCAACTGGATGCCACGTTCTCTTCCAAGACCCGTCTGACCGCTTCCACATAAGGGCCATGAATAAGCTCTCCATGTCCTATATTGCCAACATGATAATGGCCGCATGCTTCTCCTATGCATAATTTCACTTCCCCACTGCTTCAGTGGGTGAAGGGAGTGTCTTCATCAAGGTATTCCAATCCTTGTGTGACCACGGGACATAATACGCCCTTCCCAGATCCTTGTGGAGCAACGGAAACTGAGATAAACCTTACTAGGGCTTCCCCCATCTCTCCCCTACCATTTACTACAGCCATGAGAATACCCTGGTGCATTCTATGGCTCTATGGTGTGCTTTCTATTGCTGCTAGTGGAGCAGGAGGTAGGGTGCCTACACCCTGCTCTCCCTGCTCAACATCCCATTCCTCTGCTTCTTCATCATCTACCCCAGCTGCTACATCTCCTAACCCTTCTAGAGGCACAGAAGCATAATCAGCACTACCATAGGGGGCCATCTCCTATGCTCCCTGCTCAGCCCCTGTACCCATGGCAGCATCCCTGTTCTCCATTTCCACCTCTGCTATTCTGATAACCGAGTTGTCCAATCTAACAAGAACCTGCCCATGTCTCCAACTTTCTCCTTGCAAGTCCCTTACCTGCCTTCTCACTTCCTCCTGCTCTTCATCTCTTTGCTGCCCCAGCAGCACTACCTCTTCCTCCATTGGCCGCAGAGCTTCCTTCATCATTTCCATTCCTGCGCATCTACCAATCTTTGTACTCTATTTTAGCATTAGGAGTCCTCACCTCTTCTTTCTTTCCGATTTTCAATCCTTCCTCTGCTCTTCTAACAATGGGCCTTACTCTTTCTTGATCCTCCACTCTTAATCTATCTGCTAACCTAGCAGTCGGGAGAGTTATCCCCTTCCTGCTCTCCGTTTTCAACCTCTCTGCAGCCCTAACCATTGAAGGAGTTACCCTTCTACTTTCCTAAAAATCCCAACTCATAGAAATCGTAACTGATGGAGGTGTTACCTGTGTCTGTCTTGAAACTACTGGAGTAGCTGCTGGGGACAATGGTGGTACAAACTCAGGGTCTGTGTACCCCTCTGCGGGCGATAAAAGATAGCACCCATATGGGGGGTGGTGCAGAAGAAATTCCCAAACCCTCCTTTTTCGGCCCTTCCCCCATAATTTCAACATTATGGCCCTTCCTGCCTTTTTCATACATCCTCCGTAATTCCAAGATGTTTAACCACTTCTCTAACTTGGAGACCTTGTGCTTTGTAATTAAAAGAGTATGCACGTTCTCCAATATCCCTGTATCATAGTATCCCTCAATAGGCCAATAATGTATCATTTCCCCCTTACTCTCCCGCAACCATTCTCTATGATATTTAAAGATTTTCACCTTATAGCCGAGCAGCTCATGGCACAAATGATTCAACAGAGTCTCCATACTCCAACCCAAGTTATCAAAAAATAGTTTCACAAAAATCTGATATAGAGCCGAAACTTTTGCACGAAAATAATTTGTGGCAAATTATCTCACTTCACTATTTACTCCAATTTTAGTTCTCACTCATACACAGAAGACAGCATCTTATCAAAAACACTCGCCTGACAATATTTCCAAGATATCCCCACCACTCAAGCAAAGGTAGGGAGCAATACTTTCCACTACAGCACCGTTGCTCTTGCTCCCTTCATCACTAGTATGATTTCCTCTACAACAAAACCATATTTTCCTGACTACAAGAAGTTTCCATTCACTACTTCGACTAACCAAGAAAATCGAGATGAGGGGCTCTCCCCGCACGGCAAATACAAAAGAATGTCAAGGCCTACTTTGGAAAGGTATCTACAGTTGGACTTGCCTTAAAATACCACCCGCCTTCATGTGAGGGCTCCAGCCAAACAGAAAATCAAACTAAAAGGGTATCAGGAAAAGCCCCACACTGGGCGTGCAGGGTAAGGCACCACCTCACACATCTAAAATTACAAAATATATATATATAGGGCACGTACAACGCAGAACAGTTCAAGCACTCTATCAGAAAAATACACTTTTCCAAATCCTGCAACCTCAACTAATTTCATACCCACACTCCAAGTCTACCCTTACCAAAATAAAATACAAAATCAAAAACCTGAAATCAAAGAAACAACCCTATTTTACCCTTCTTGCCCCCTTGCTTTACAACCCCAAATGTGTACTCAGGTAACCCCGATGTGCTCCCATGTGGTGCTTCGTCAAGTCATTATGCACCACTAGGCTCTGGCACCACGACTATGATGAGCAGATGGACCTTAAACCAATATGCCGTCCGCAGACCTCTTTTTCACCCTGCACAGAGGACTGGTCCCTGCCCTGAGGTGCTGCAGCTGAGAGGTGTGGACAGAAGACCGCCAATGTCTCGGAATATCTGGGCTCCTACGCGGGCTCACCAAATGTGCGGATGGATCTTTAATCACCATAACCAAAACAGGCCCACCACTTAAGAAGTGAGTACACGGTTTTAAATAAAGCAAGTTTATTGTATAAAGCTCTGGGGAGCGAGTAGAGGGTGTTGCAGGACCAAATTAACCAAAGTTTCAACAATACAACATCATTTGGCATCTTATATAATTTTTGCAACAGTTAAAACACTCCTAGATACTCTATTACAAGCCACCCGCCAAATATGATTGGACAAAAACCTCTTCAAAGAAATCCCATCTTTTCCTAATTCTTCCATTTTCATTGGCCGGTCTTACCTTGATAGTCACCTTCAGATCATATTCAGAACACACCTGTTTTTAGGATTCGTCTGTAGTAGGCCAGGACGTCAGTACATGGTTAAACATTGGAATTGAAAACATAATTCATTACTAGCAATAACTGGACTGAGGCCTTTAACTTTTAGTGTGATTGCACATGGTCTGCTTATATATTTTAGCAAATAGAGGAAGGCCTGAATAAACAGGATCTTCTTTGAACTACTGATTGCGATCTCAACTACCCCAGACTCCTGGCGCTTCTGAAGAACTAATAAATTATGTGACCACCACTCCAGAACATACAGCCTCTGATGACCTGTAAAAACAATTAAACGCTGGATACCCTGGCCTTGGGCCTCATTTTTATTACCACCAAACAAATGACCAACCCCCTCTAGTGACATCAGTACAATGAGCGTGATAACATCTGTTCCCATGCAGGACTGTTAAATCATAAACCTCACATAAAATTCACGTGTAGCAGCTAACCACAGAGATTAAAATGTTCTGCCGTCTGAAAACCTGAGAAAGTCAGTTTAAAGTGAACATGCATTTTACAAGAGACTCAACTACCATGTTTTTTTTTTTATAAAGGACCCCGTTGTGTGGATTGTTTTCATGTTGCATTTACAGTTTTAATATAGTATCTTTCTATTTGCGTGCAGATCTAATATGTATAAATTCTAAACAACTGTAACATTATAAGTAACATATCTCATCCATAATTACCCGATACATATGGATTTGCAACATTGCGCCCAGTTCACTGCCATCCCCCAATATCATTATGGTACGCGCAACATGAATCCCTTGTAATAATGAGGACCCTTCCTGACCACCCCAACATCATCTCCAGGAAAGGGGAGGACCAACTTTCCCCCTGCCATGGTCAGCCTGATTAACTGACAAATGCTCCATGGATCTGCCCTGCTCTTTTGTTAGGCCGTGCAGCTGGTGGCAGTATATTATCATACAAACATGCCTGCACTGACCTGGCTGCATAGGATAACAAAGGAGGCAGGAAACCCCACAACCTTTCAGATGCAACTGTGCCAACCTGAAGCCAGCTCCCGCCTCTTAGTATCGATGGCAGTGAACTGTAATGTCTGGGTCTGTTGTTTACAGTAGGACAACCCGCTAGGGGGACCCCATTCATAAGGTATGAGTATGTGGTTTGCAGAAGCCAGATATTCTGGTCTCGCCGCAGCTTCAAGGGAGACCTGCTGTAACATGAACCACAGAGGGAGGAACATTAACCAGTGAGACTCTTTAATCACAACAGGCACAAAGAAGTGAGCCCAGAGCACTTCCTGCTGAGAGAAGGGTTCACCATATTAATTCTGGGGCACACCTTGCTCCTGTTCACTCCTTTACCTTTCCTGTTGCAAAGCACTCAGGTTGTGACATCACACATAAGGGAGATTGTTGGTAGGGACACCAGGATTGGTTCATTGGTACAATCACTGTGGCCCACACACTTTAAAAGAGGGGGAGCCCTCTTTTGGCAGATCATCTGAAGACTTCACAAGAGGTAAGAAAGAAGAACTCAACCTTGCACCTGAAGGTACAGTCTGCCTCAGATCTTCTGCCAGTGAATGAAGGCCAGGATATCCAAAGAGGGAAGCAAGATTCCCTCCCCTAAACTTCTCCCAGGGAACAGAGGGAGAAACAGAACTCAGAGAACCCTCCAGAAACTCCAGAACTGGTCCCCAGCCAGCAAACAGCATGCCCTGGCCAGCAAACAGCGTGCCTTGATAGGTCCTGCAGCCAGCTTCCTGGATAGGGAGTGGCAGAAGGTCTCTGAACCAACAACCAAGGACCAAGGACTAGGCAACTGCCTGCAACACACGCCACAGATGTGGCCGTCCAGTTTAGAGGATGGCACAAGCCCTTTTAAGAAGCTGTGAGAAGTCCCTTGACAAGCATCTACTGACGTTTGCTTTAAAGGACACTTTCGAGCCAGTCGAGTTCCTCAATCCACAACCAACTGCCCATGACAGTTGCTTCAGCACAGCCGATCGGCACTGAGACAATTCCTGACCCTCAGCCGCCATGTAGTCCAGCCTGCAGCCATTTGTCATTTTAAGGTCCTTTGCTCTCTTTGTGCTGAAGCCAAGAAACCTTAACAAACTGGTGCTTATTACCCATAATGACTACTAATAAAGTAGACATTTTTATACAACTTTCACTGGACACTACTTTTATCATTGGGTAATAACTGTATTTTTGCTGTGTTGCAACTAACCAACGATCCACAATTTTTAGGAGATAAGCCTGCTGTCCCGTCCATGTTACCAAAATTGGACATGGAGGTTATTCCAATCTGTTCGGATCCTTCGGGCGTGTTAGAGGTGTGGGGCTGATTGATGGTTTAGAAACCGATATTTACCTCTTGACCACTCGTACCCCTGAAGTTGATTTGTCACAATGCATATTCTGAGATTGCTAGTTGGACCTGGGCTGGAATGGGTGATAGTGGCCAGTGTGTGGTCTCAATGTCCACACCATAATGAGTAACTGGAATCTGTGTATATGTATAAATAATACACCTGAACTTTTCTATAAATATACTCATGGCTGCTCTGTGACAAGGAAGCATTACACCTCTTTGTACCTCCCCATTATCCATGTAATCCTTAGGTCTTCTTTGTTAATCTTCGTTGTCCCCTTTTTGGAAAGGATTTTCCCTTTATTCTTTTCTCTGCCTCCCTACTAAAATCCTCTATAGCTCTTTTTAATTTTGCATTCCTCTGCATTCCCTCTCATTTAGCTTTTATTTTTCAATCATCAATTCTACTCCCCAATAAATAATAATTTGCGGATCTATAATTCCTCACCCAATGGTCTCCAGGTAATCTGCCTGTCGTCCAGGGCAGTGCAACATATTGTTCTTGAACCAGAATCCTATTCCTTGCCCATCCAGTTGATCATGTTCTGTGATCGTAACCATGGTACACCATTGAAGTGGACAAGCTACATTCAAATCACTCTTGTCGTCCACCAATGGACACAGACCACCCCAAACTGCTAAGTCACTCCCCTCTCCATGGAAACACAAGCACACTAGGCATATTTTAGCCTTGTTGGGCCTTATCAATGAGGTGAAGCTTGGTAAAATATGGTTCAGCGGGCAAGGTCTAGGCATATCCTTTCTCACCTATGGAGAGAAGACAAAACAGTAATGGATGGATGGAAGAATTTGAATGAATCATAACAACAAGCAGTACTCTGAAGAATCTTCCAAACCATTTATGTTTAGCCAGGCTGTTCCATTGCATAGGAGGAGCAGCCACTTACAAATTAGTCTTGATCCTGCCTCTAATTAGAACAGTCCACACCATGCAAATAGGCAACATTCCCTTTACAGGGCAACAAAAGAAAGTAAAGTCATGTTGGGATAGCATATTTGCAAGGCACAGCTTGCTGTCCCATAGTGCAGTGTGCAAGATCTAGGTGTACCCCTTTCACTTAGGAAGATAAGCCAAAAGCAGAAAGGGATGGATGGATGGAAGAAATTGATTCATTGTATAAACTAGCATTGCTTGGGGCAGTCTTCCATACAATAGTTTTTTAGCCAGGCCGTGCCATTGCAGAGAAGAAATCAGATTTGCAAACCAGTCTTGGTCTTACTGCCAAATGGAGCATATTTACCAAAGTTAATATGCCACCTCACAAGCAATCCCAGACATTGCTCTGCCTTGTTGTGCCTCATCAGTGAGTTGCAGCTTGAAACAGACACTACCTCACTTTGGGAGAAAAACCCGAGCTTAAAGTGCACAGGAACTAAAGTGTACTTCTGCTACTTTTTCTTAAAAACCAGCCATCATTTTCTTAATTTTTGTCAGCTCTGGACTGGTCATGGATGGCAGGTGAAGGGCAATTCTATTTTTTGCTTCTACCTTGCTAGGGATTTGAACCTCAGCCCTGCTGGATCTCCTTTAATGTCTCATCCCTTTGAGCTATCGTGCATCCACTGGCTTGCCATTGTATATTTCAGTAGCCTGATTGGGAAATGAATCCCATTCCTACATTCTCCCATAGCCATGATCCTGCAATGATCAGCATTTATCTACTGCATGTAACATCCAATTAACGTGAAATTGCTACAGCCAAAGCTGCGTGTGTCAGTAATGGGTGGCAGATGTGGTTTTAATCTTTGATGTGTCCCTTAAGCGGCATGAATGGTGGGTGATTAGAAAGGGGGGAGCGTATAAAGCTGTATGCTGAGGGGAACAATGACCACGGGTGGCTTGTCCATAATATCCGATGTGGCACCAACCCATCGGACTGTCATCCATTATGGAGGGGCCTTGCCAGCCCATTGTAAACACTGAGGGCTCCCTCAGTTGCTTGCTGCAGCTGGGGAGCGCTCCTGGGCTGGCTTAAACTCTCAAAAGGAAAAATTGCTTACCTTTGACAGTTTTGTTCCCAAGCACATATGTCCAATTTACAGTGCAAGGCAGGAATGTTTTGTTTCCCCAGCCTTGCATGGCCCATTGGGGATGCAGGATGAGGAACAGCAACTATAAATGTGCATAGAGGCATTGCTGCACCTCTCCACACATTCAGAATGCCCTGGGCACTGACTTTTCATTGCTACGGCTCCTGTGCAGGGACCAGGAAGCATGCTTTGCTTCTCGGTTCCTGTTTGTTCCATAGAGGATCTGGAGAGCTTTCAGGGGGTGTCAGAAGCAAGGAGCAGAGTCTGGACGGATGGAAGGTAAGAAACTTTAATGTATCTTGTATTTATGCATGTATGTGTATATGGTGTATGAAGGAGTGAGTGTATGATGTATGGGTGACTGTGTGCAGGTGTGAATGAGTGAGTGTATGATGTATGGGTGCGCGTGTGAATGAACGAGTGAATGGAGTGTGTGAATGAATGAGTTTATGTTGGGTTAATGTGTATGACGCACGCTTCTGTTTTGTTTTTTTGGTGCAGCCAGTTAGTCTATTTCCTACTGTGACATGGCATTTTTTACTGGGCATCTATGCTAGAGCAGCCATGAGATGCTTTACTATTTACTATTTGGCTAGACTGGGTTTTTGGTGAAACCTGTCCACCAGCTATATCTTTGGCATGTCATTTGTTACTGGGTATCTATGATAAAGCAAGCAGAATATGTGTTATTAAGTGGGTAGATTGGCATTTTGGTGCAGCTAGTGTAGCTATTTATTTGGCATGGTATTTTTCTTACTGGGCATGATAAGTGCTATTATGTTGCAAGCCTGGCGTTTTGGTGCAGCCAGTATAGCTATTTCTTACTTGTAACATGTTTTTTTAGTGAGCATCTATGATAAAATAAGCATGATATGTGTTATGTTATGGCTAGACTGGCATTCCGGTGCAATTAATGTATATGGTTTAAAGGGGGGGCTGGGGTGCATCTCCCCCCACATATATTGTCACAACCTCCCTTGTACACAAACCTGACAATACTGCCACTCCTGCCCCTGCCCAAAGCTCTAGAATCCCTATAGCTCGCCCTGCTCTCTCTGTCCCATCTTATTCCCCCTTCACACTCCGGCACTCAGGTGGGCCTCCTGATGACTTGCGTGCACATGCACACCCGCAACAGAACGCAATCCAGCTTGCGTCCATTTTTGCATTGGCAGGTTCCCTGGCACCTAGGTAATCGGCGGAACGCTACTATGCTTCCGCGTCGCGTGACCAGCGCTGTGTGCTCACGTGACCCGGGAATCCACTCACGTGATGCGACAGCACGTCACATGACGGGAAGTAATGCCAGAAGCGCGAGTATTTAAACACGGCTCTCCGTGTACTCGCTGCTTCACAGCTGTTCTTTGCAACCTGTTTGGCATTACGCGTCCGTTTGGATTTCTTGACTCTTTTGGATTTTTGACCTCGGTTTGCTTACTTGGACTTCGCTTGGATTACCTTACTGGCTTTGTTACCTTGGATTTGCCTGTGGTTTGAATACGGACTGCTCTTTGGACTGCAACAAGGATTTCCTTTTTGCATCTGGTTTTCTTTGGAACTTCTTGCTTTCAAGCCCCACAGCTACCAAACCACGTTCTTGTCATCAGGTGGTTCTCACGCCATTATTTGGGACTACAGTCTACCTGCCCACGTGAGTCCCGGACCCCTACCTCATAGGTTCATTGCCTTTCTCCTGACCCCTCTGGTAAGACCTTTTTCACGTTGTCTTGGCACTGTCATTTACTGTCATTTGCTTGGTACTTAATCAGTATTTTCTTTGCAGCGGATTGGGGTCCCAGAGGTTCGCGGTTCCGGAGTTGACCATCTCCACCTGTGGCCTCAACGGTCGCACAGGGAGTTACTTTGAGTTCTCTCTGTGTGGCATTTGGGGACAGAGGACTCTTCTGCCTACACGACATTCAAGTCTCAACACATATATGCAGCAAAATCAACCTGTCAAAGAAAATAGATGAATTCTCCTTTCAAAGAAATGTATTCAGCAACTCAACATACACCATTATTATCTGGCTAGACTGCCATTTTGGTGCAGACAGTCTAGCTATTTCTTACTGTGGCATAGTATTTTTTTTACTGGGCATCTACAAAAAAAGCAAGCATGATATATTTTATTACCTGGCTAGAGTGACATATTTTGGTCACTGGCATATCTTGGTGCCGCTAGTCTGTGTATAGATTCTTACTGTGACATGGCATTGCTTACTGGGCATCAAGGGTAAAACGAGCATGATAAATATTATTGAAGGTTTAGACTGGCATTTTGGTGCAGCCAGTCTCACTATTACTTACTTTGGCATGTAATGTTTAATGGGCACTTATGATAAAGTAAGCATGATATGTTTTATAATGCTCCTAAATTGGCATTTTGGTTCAGCCAGTCTAGCTATTTCTTTGGCATGACATTTTTTACTGGCCATGTATCGCACACCAAGCATGATATGCTTTATTACCTATCTAGACTGATGTATTTTGGCCATTGGCATATTTTGTGTTATTATGGGGAATGGGAGGTTTTCCAGCAATACATTTCATCCAAGGAGAATGCCTCACGTTTTTTACAACAGATTTTGCTTCATATATATGTGGGGGGTGGGTTCAGGGAAATAATTAATGTAGAGGGTTTAAGTTTTCTGGGGGGGCTGCAGTGCATCTCCCCCACATATATATGCAGCAAAATCAACCTGTCAAAAAAAATGTGATGAATCCTCCTTCGAAGAAATATATTCAAGCAAGTCAACATAAACCATTATATTATGTGGCTAGACTGCCATTTTGGTGCAGCCAGTCTAGCTATTTCTTACTGTGGCAAAGCATTTTGTTACTGGGCATCTACGATAAAAGCAAGCATGATATCTTTTATTTTATTACCTGGCTAGAGTAACATATTTTGGTCACTCGTATATTTTGGTGCAGCTAGACTGTGTATAATTTCTTACTGTGGCATGGCATTTCTTACTGGTTATCAAGGGTAAAACAAGCATGATAAATATTACTAAAGGTCTAGACTGGCATTTTGGTGCAGCCCGTCTCGCTATTACTTACTTTGGCATGTAATTTTTAATGGGCACTTATGATAAAGTAAGCATGATATGTTTTATCATACTCCTAAATTGCCATTTGGTTCCGCCAGTCTAGCTCTTTCTTTGGCATGACATTTTTTACTGGGCATGTATCACACACCAAGCATGATATGTTTTATTACCTATCTAGACTGATGTATTTTGGTCATTGGCATATCTTGGTGCAGCTAGTCTTCTGAATATAATTTCTTACTGTGGCATGGCAATTTATGCTGGGTAAGCATGCATAATATGTGTTATTACATAGCTAAACTGACATTTTGGTTTTGCCAGTCTAGCTATTTCATTGGTATGGCTTTTTTACTGAGCATCTATGATACGACAAGCATGGTAAGTGTTATTACATTGCTAAATGTGTACTTTGGTGCAGCCAGTCTAGCTATTTCTTACTTTAGCATGACATTTTTTGCTTGCCATCTATGATAAAGCAAGCATGAATTGTCTTATTACCTGGGTACACTGGCATATTTTGATCACTGGCATATTTTGTGCAGCTAGTCTGTATAATTTCTTACTGTGGCATGGCTGTGTTTACTGGGTAGCAAGGATAAAGCAAACATAATAAGTGTTCTTACGTGTCTGAACTGCTCTGCATTGGTACAGTCAGTTTGCACATGTTTTCGTATTGTGCTATGGCATCTTTAATGGCAAATCCAAAAAGGAGTATATTCTTCCATGGGAATATTTCCATATATTGGTAGAACCAATGCTGACATGTTTTCTTAAAGTATTGTTAGTGACAATATGCACAAAGCAAATAAGAGTATGTTGTTATGTGTGAATACTGCCATACATTAGTGCAGCCAGTCAGGAAATGTATGGGCACAGCCAGTGTGAAAATGTTTTATTCAGGCATATGTTGTGGGCAAAGCAGTCAAGAAAGTGTGTTGGGAAATGCTCCTCGGCACTGTTGTTGATTTGCATCTATTGGATTTTTTTTCATTATTTACCCTACAAAACAAACTGCAAACTGTCTGGCTGTTTAATCAATTTTTCACAGAAAGTTGCTGTAAAATGTAGTCGTTTAACCCGTTATTCAAAACAAGTTCCGAGGGGAGAACCACCTTAAACCCCCTTGGTTGGTTCGCGCTCCATTGCTACGCTCAGTCACTCTGTCATATATGTGGAAAATATTACACCCCTCCAATTAAAACATTCACCAGCCACCACTGACAATGACTGAAAGTAAACATGATTATTTATGGTGCATTTTCCTCCACTGTGTTTCTTTCAGTCTTTGTAACACAGTTGCAAAACACACTTGAGTGGAGGAAAGACAGAAACTAGGTATGTGGAATGTATGTGGAATGTAGTGTGGGTTGTATAGCGGGCGGCGAAGGTCATGTGTATGGGTTCAGTGGAGAGAGGAATCGAGGGGGGTGGCCCAGCAGGGACCATAGTTCAACTCAGGGATGCCATTTGGGGTCACCAGGGGTCGCACCTCCAACCCCTAAGGTCTCCCTTGCTACCCCTGTGGTCTTCCTTGCTACCCCAAAATAAATTACTTTTCTTTTGTTTAATTGAAGTCCCTTGGCTGTGGTCAACACCACGTGGCTCTTTGTTTCTGGAGTGGTTGGCTTTCTTGTGTAGGCCTCTTAAAAATAACAGGGGGTTCCACAAGTGTAACACTTTGAGCAGTGACCCTAAATAAGAAATAATAGGAATAACAAATAAGTTGTCTTTCTGGAATTCTATGCAATAATTGCTAGAATCATTAAAGGTCTATTTCAGGAACACTTCAGGGTGTGAGTCGCTCATTTAGTCTGTTCTTAAACACCTCAAATTCACAATGCAGACCACAACTTCCAAAAAGCATTTACAATCATCACAAGACATTCCATCTCGGTGTCCTCGGTCACTTGACAAAACCCTTGTTACCTAAAAGCTTGTGTACAGTGTAGAAATGTTTGACCATAGCACCTAAGTAGCCCTTGATTTCATTGTGCCGCAATTAATGATTTTTTGAATCTCCTTTCTCCATAGCATGCAGTTCAGGATGTTTGTTTGCATGTATGAGGTAATGAATGCCAGAGTATGGGTAGCCATGTGAGTGCACTGCTTTCCGTGCGGTACTATAAATTCTTTAATACACAGTTATGAACCCTCACAATGGTATATATTTTATCAAGTTCTGGAACCTGAAAAGTAGATCCATGCAGGCTTGACATTTGGCCAACTTTGCACTAGACCTGCAGATGAACTGGCCTGCTGTTGAATCTCAGTTACCAGTTTAATGGTATCCACTACACAGTGGAATTTGCTCTTTGACTTTGAGGACATTCATACATGTAATTGTTCATTTTCTTATAGCTAATAAGATAGCTATAGGTGGTAAGATAGCTCAGTGGGTTGGTAGCTTGCTGCTGCGATGTGTGTGTGATCTTCAGGTTGCAGGTTGAAATCCCGGCAAGACCAACTCAGCCTTTCATCCTTCTTAGGTTGATAAATGAGTACCAACACAGGTTGGGTGAGATTGTATGTATATTTGTTCTATATAAAGTGCATCAGCGTAAGTGCTATATAATAGCACATCCTTATCATTTGCTCTTGGACGTCTGCTTGCATTCACAGTAATTTGGTAATATGGGCTTATACACACTGATATTTAACATACATATGATGATCCATTCTTGTAGGAAATGTATATCACATTAGTGATATCATAACCCTATTTTTCATAGTGTACTTGTTTGTTTGTTTGTTTTATTATTTATAATGCGCCAATATACCCGGGGTATCAAGGCCCAGCATTTACACGAATATGCGAAGCTTAGTTGCAAAATATACAATATACATGATGGCACTGGAAGTATATACAAAGCATAGTGAGGAAACAGGCAATATATACAATATAAACAAGAGTACAAAGTGGGCACATGAGGTTGCATAGTGTGTGGATAGCATGAAGTGATAGCCACGGCACTTAGCTATCTTGGTGGTCCCTCGTTTTCCCTCCTATGGTGGCAAGTTTGAAATTTGGGACAGAGAGGCAGTCTTTATATGCAGGTCTGAGGGGTCTTGATGAGCTTGCCTATGGATTCTGTTGATCAAATAGATCGGGGCGGTGTTGTTAAGAGATTTGTGGGTAAGTGATGCCGTTTTTTGGAGAATTTTGTCTCTAGTAGAGAGCCAGTTGTTCTGTTGGCTGAGTCCTGAAATGTGCTCCCTTCTAGGAATTCCTAGGGCTGCTCTCAGGGCGTTATTCTGGAGAGTTTGTAATTTGCTGGTGGTAGCCTTGGAGGTTCCCAGGTAAAGGGCATTACAATAGTCAAGGCGGGAAAGTATAAGGGCTCTAGCGAGTGTGAGGCAGCTGGTGTCTGACAGAAATGGTTTGGCTGAGCGGATTAATTTGCACGTGTATGCAGTTGAGGAGGCCGGGGAACTCAGTTGTCTTTTAAAGGAAAGGTTGGAATCTAAAGAGAGACCCAATGTTTTGACCTCCTGTCCAACTTTGATATTGTTCCCATCTATCATGAAGGAATTGTAGGCAGGGCTAAGTTTCTTTAAGCTGGACGTGGTGCCCAGGATGATAAGCTCCGTTTTCTCATCATTCAGGCATAGTCCATGAGTGGCCATCCATGCCTGAATGATGGTGTACACCCTATTGAGCAAGGCCAAATCCTCTCCATAATCTCCAGAAAGCGGAAGGAGGATCTAGGTATCATCTGCGTATTTAGTGTAGGTGATACCGAAATGATCCAAATCATCGAAGAGGGGCTTGGTAAATATGTTGTACAATGTGGGGGAGACGCAGGAGCCCTGTGGGACACCACAAGTGATGTGAATATGGTCTGCTGCAGCAGTGGGAGAGACGACTCTCATAGTTCTTCCGTTGAGGAATGAGGTGATCCATGCAATGGCCTTGGGGGAGAAGTGTGCTGCTGTATGGAGGTGTGAGCATAGAACAGAGTGGTCGACCAAATCGAAAGCTGCAGATAAGTCAAGGAGGAGGAGCAGGGCAACTTGTCCTTTGTCCCTGAGTGTATCAATCTGAGCTTTTAGTTCAATAAGTGCGGTTTCAGTCCCGTGTTGAGGACAGAACCCTGATTGTCTGGATCCTAAGAGGTGGTGTTCTTCCAGGTGCTTCTGTATTTGTACATAGCCGACCTTGTCGAGGATTTTTAGTAAGAAGGGAACAGTTGTTATGGGTCGGTAATTTGTGGGTATGGCTGGGTCCAGCGTAGGTTTTTTTAGTAGTGGAAGTACCCAGGATTGTTTTAGATTAGAGTTGATGGAGCCAGTGTTGAAAGATGCATTGATCAGTTTAGTGATAAAGGGTGAGAAGTCGCGGGCGGCATCTTTGATGAGCTGTGCTGGGCACAGATCTCCCTGGCAGTTAGATGGTTTCGAAGACAGGATAATTTTTTCTACGTCAAGAGTGTTGACTTTGCAGAACTTGAAGCGGGTGGGATCTGTGAGATGTGTGTTCGTATGCTTAACCTGAATTTTGGAAGGGAGGGTATCTTTTAGGGCATCTTTTTTGCTTGAAATTTTGCTTTGAAGGGTCACGATCTTATTTGCCAAGGCGTTTTGAATTTCAGAGCACCAATTTTTATCTTTGATGCAAGTATCAGGGGGTAGTATGGGGGTTTCTACTTCTTTAAGTATAGAGAAGAGTTCTTTCATATTAGATTTAGCTTGGGATATGCGAGAGTCAAAGGAGGTTTGTTTAGCCAGATAGATTTCTTTTTTATAAAGTGCAGTTAGTTTGAAGAGTTTGAGTTTGTTTACAGCTGAGGGGGATTTTATCCAAGTGGCCTCGCGATTTCTTTTTTGCTGCCTTATGTTTTTGAGGAATGGAGTGTACCATTTGTTGAGGTGTGTTTTCGGTTTACTAGGTCTGAGTTTAAGTGGGGCAATGAGGTCCAACGAGGAGGCCATGACCTTGTTGTATTCATCAACCAGGATCTCTGGATCCAAATTGTCGGGTGTCGAGTGTGTTAAGTGTGGGGAGTAGATTCAGGATGAGTCTTTCTGGTGTGATGTTCTTCTTGTTTCAAATCCTAATTCCGCAAGAGTGTTAACAATAGTGCTGGCTGTTTGGTCTGCCCGGTCGTTGTAGCCCAGGTTAAAGTCCCCCTGGGTAAGAACTTGGAAGGAGCTTTTGAGATTGCTGGATAGAATGGCGTTGAGGTCTGCATCGAAGGTACCAATGGGTCCTGGCGGGCGGTAAATCAAGTGGATATTGAGGCTTTGGGTATTAGTAAGTGGGACTTTGACTGATAGTGTTTCACAGGAGAGGACATTGGTGGAGGTTGCTGGTCTCATGGATAGACTACATTTGTGTATAAAGGCGACACCCCCTCCTCTAGAGTTGGGGCGATCTTGCCTCAGGATGGAATAGTTATCTGGGACTGCTAGCATGAGCATGGGGCCTGCTGCAGGGTATAGCCAAGTCTCTGTGATAGCGAGGAAATCAAGATCTTCTTTAAGGATCAGGTCTGCGATTTCTATGGTGTGAGCTACTAATGATCTGGCGTTGATCAAGGCTCCCTTAATTTTAGGACTGGCTGAATTTTTGGTGGTAGTTAAGTGACGTTTGTCCTGTGTTTATTCAGTGGTCCCCTGACTGGGGAGGATGTGAGGGGGTCTGAGGGTGGGGTTGTGGGGTGGATTCGAGGTTTTAGTGGAAGAGCTAGGTCGAGGGGGCTGCTGTTTGGTCTTCTGTAATAAAGTGGGCAGTGAACGGGCGAAAGGCTCATAAATTTTAGCTAGTCTAGCTCTGAGTCCTAGGTTCCTATCTGTGGTAGTACGAGGGAGGCTGGTGGATATTAACTGAGAGTTGTTTATGTCTAAGTGTGGTGTCTGGTTGATAAGCATGGTTGGAGAAGGCATATTGGGTGAATGTGGAGCCATCTTAAGCTGAATTACACTGTTTAGGATGATGAGGACGCAGTCAAACAAACTAGTAGTAGATGGAAACATACTAAATAGTGGTGAGAATATTGGTAGGCTAGGGAAAAGGCTTAGTAACGCCAGTTAGACCAGTGAGCATTTATATTATGGACCTGGGCATAGAACACCATCTAGATTTGAAATATGGCAATGAGGCTGCAATGCATAGGAGACCATCTAAATTCAGATAAGGCAGTGAGGCAGAAATGCATGGGATACCATATAGATTCGAAGTATGGCAGTGAGGCTGATATGCACAGAACACCATTTAAGTTCAAATAATGCAGTGAGGCAGAGATGCATGGAACACCATCTAAGTTCAAATAATGCAGTGAGGCAGAAATGCATGGAACACCATCTAAATTTGAGGTATGGCAATGAGGTTAGGATGCATTGAGCGCCAACAAGGTTCAAATGTGACAGGAGGACTAGAATATATAGAGTGCCCCCTAAATTCGAGATTATAGCTGCTAAGGTGGGTTGCAGCCTGCCAAGCAAGGCTTGGTCTAGAAGGGCACATGGACGAGTGTAATAGGCTAAGTTAATTAGTATGCGGGAGTTCGCATACAGTATGAACAGGTGTGCACACTTAGGCAATGTCTTGGTACTCATGCAGGTACCTAGCAATGACTGAGTCTAGACAGGCAGGTGAACTGGGGGGGCACATTAGATGTGGGTGCCTTTTACTAGCCAGGGTAGCAGGTAAGTAATAAACTGCGGTGGCACAGGGATTGGGGCAAAGCAAAACACAGGACAGGCTCTCAGAAGGTGTACTGGGAATGTACAGTAAATAGGTGGTGCAGGTCCCTAGATAAAGACATGCCTGTGTACCAGACGTGCATCCAGTGTGCTAATGGTCCGTTTTACCAATGGTACCTAGAGATCGTAAGAAAACGTATTACAGACAATGCATGCAATGCTGAAGGTCTATACATTGTTTGAAAAACGGTAGTTATGGTACACAATCCTAGTAGACAGCCAGTGGGGAACAGTGATAGAAGAGGCAGGAATATGCTAGATATACTTAAATGCAAAATTTTAGCATCAATGAAGCGCTTGAATCAGTTCCAAGGCGAACGCTTCGCCTAGATTCGAAATATGCCAGCTAGCCTAAAAATGCGGGGAACAGACATCAGTAGTACACCTAAGAAAAGTGATATTCAGGTAATCATTCAATGGTTCATTCACCAATGGCAGTGTAAACTGTAGTGCAATACAGTCAAATAAACGCGAGTTTCAGTAGGGAGGTGGATGACATGGGAACGTAATCACAATCATGTCCATGTTATAGAATACACTTTCAACCAAATGCTGTTAATCGTGGTAACCCAGTAAGGCAAACGCCGTATTAGCGAGCAACGAGGTATCAGGTGTGATCATATGAGTAAAATGCGTACAGTGACAGAGATAGTGAGTCAGAGGTGCGTTAGTCGCAGCACACGGGCTAAGTCAGCGTTATTACTGGAGGAAAAAGTTTCATTACTGCAGGCGTTATTGTACTTGTTTATGGGTTCGTTGACGGATCCTCGTCTGCCAGATGGGAGGCAGGGTTTCTAGCCGACGGCCAGAAAGGCAAAGACAGGCTGGGACAGGGGAGTGAGCCTTAGTGCGGGCCTTGGTGCTCGGGCCGGCTACGCCTCCCGGCTTGGGGATTGGCCTGATAAAAACGTAGATAAGCCAATCAGACGAGACGGCAGGCAGATGGTGCCTGTTTAGGAAGTAGATCAGCTGTTGATGCAGCGTAGTGAAGAACGGCCATCTTGGAATGGCGGCGGCGTGTAAACGCAGAGTAGAGCTCAGACAAAGGCATCAGATATACGCTGGATGGCGAGCGCTGAGGGCAAGAGTGGAAGACTTGCTGAATGTTTGTACAAAGCACATTAAAGTGGCATTTTTAAATAAAGATGCACGACTTCACAGAGAATGACGGTGAGCCCTCGGGCTTACCTCTGCATGGGTGCACAAACAATGCTATGTGATGCCACTTCCTGTTTTCTCAGGGGGTGAAAGGTCATGTTCCATCACTTCCTGTGATGTCACTTCAGGGAGGGGTCAAATGACATCACTTCCTGTGATGTCATCGGCGGTCAAGGGTTGTGTGGTGTCACTTCCTCTACCCCCAGCATTTTGGTGAAATGACTTCCCTGGTTCCACTGCTGTTTTCTGTACAATTGGATTCCGTAAACTTAAGTCACCTTAATCCATGGCACATGACTTGCTTTATCACCAAAATCGTGTGTACTTGCAGCTAGCCAACCCACACTGTTATACTATATATATAGATAACTGCGCACAAATATCTGTACTGCATGATATCATAGTTTTTGCCACGCTGGGAATTCTGAAAAAGATACTGGAGGGAAAAGAAAGCTAACATTCCAAGTCAACAGTTCATGCTTCGAAAACAAAACTCGAAATGTGTATCTTCTGGAAACCGAAGTTGGCGGCCTTATCTTGTGTTGATATTTGCGCTAAATCTGGAACATCACCTCGCTAGCATTTCTTCCCGCAACACATGTGCTTTGTTCAAGTTGCTCTTCTTTGCCTTATCGGTCCGCACCCCAACAGTTCCCAGCAGCAAGCACTCGACTCCCTCCTTCAAGGGAAAGGAATGTGTGACCGGATATTGTTTTCATTTTGTTTTGAATTTTGATTGTATCTCCTGGTCGAAGGAGCCGTGTTGACGGTGATGACATTGCAATACTAAATTCGCCCAACAGGGGGAGCATGGGAGAAACTCTGGGTGGCCAGGGATTGTAGCTCTTACTGCTGGCAAGCAAATTGGCAGGCAGGCTCTCTGTCTCTGCGACGCTTGGCACCTAGCTCAGCACCAAGTCATCGGCACGTGATTTCTTTCAGTCTCACTTCTTTTGCTAATAGGAAATCGCTGTTGGGCTAAACAAAATACTTTGATGTTGACACACAAAGCGCGTGTGATCCCATTCCCCTTTTCAAACTGCTGTACAACGTGGGAACAACTGCCAAAAGCGTAGGACAAGCTACATCCATTGGCATAAGGGCCCTAAACGTTTTCTACCTTACACCTACCGTGGCATCCGTAGCATTTATATTGTGTAGCTGCAGGGAGGTGCTTTTGTCTGTAAGCTTTCAGTGGCAGTGTCTGTGCATGCATTCGTACGTGTGTCTGCTGTGTGTGTAACTTGCACAAGTTTGACACCTGATTCATGGAATGTTTTGCACGTTCAAAATGACTTTGCACTGCTGGAATGTGACTTTGCACTGCTGGCACAAACCCTGATTCATGGAAGTGTGCAAAGTGTATTTTTGCCGTGGAGTCAGTGCAGTCTTTTTGTGCTGCAACCATATGCACTGATTTTTCACTGACTTTCCACCGCAAAAAACACTTTGCACAGTTCCATGAATCAGATTTTGTGTCGGCAGTGCACAGTCGCTTTCCAGCAGTGCAAAGTCACTTTGAACCGTGCAAAAAAATCAATGAATCGGGCTTGATGTCTTACATTTTATCGCCAGTTGCACAAAACACTTACATCTGATTACTTTTGTACATTTCTTAAATCCCCCCAGTTTATATAGTGTGTGGAAAAGAATGGAGTTTGCGCAATGAGTTAAATGTTTGCTGCAAGTATTGGTAATCCAGCGTCATGTCACAGATTCACATTCCAGCAAGTGTGACTCATCCTTTAGTCTGATGTGGAGGACAAATTGACTATTTCAAGTTGGATAACAGTAATATCTCACACTGCAAAACAGAACAATTATTTTAGAAAGCACTTAATACCACCAAAAGACAAAAACGTTATCACTTTTACTTACCATGCTGGCATCAAAATTTCTTTTCAGTTTTTTTAGAAGCTAGTTCTCCTCTTTGCAATTTTCTTTTCGAAGCAAACACAACTGCACCTATTCATGAAAACCAACAATGTAAAAATCAAGTGAAGCACTTTACGAATGCTACAAAACTTTATATGTTGGTAAAAAAAAAAATATAGATGAAAGTCGAAAAGATGTGGTCTAAATGCTAAATTAGAGACTGTGAAACCAGGACTTGACCAAATTGTGTGATCCTGATCTCTGGTACAGTAGTTACCCCAAAATACCTAACTTTCCTTAACGGCTCAAATTCATATTTTCCAAATATACTTCTTTGGGGTTTGCACCATACAGAAACAAACACGCTGAATTAATAACCCATATAATATGCACAGCTGTCCCGCCCAATAGCCACCCAAAATCCACCCATCCCAAACTACAAGACCCATCCACCTGCAGTCCTTTTTGACATTAACAACGGGGCACTTTATGAGAAATCTGACATTACTTGAGAGAGGTAGGCAGTGCAGCGGAGAAACTGGAACACGGCTGTATCAGGGCAAATGAGGATACTCCAGACACATGATGGAAACACCTGGATATGTGAGACTGTTCCTTACCTAGGAAGACTGATCTAGTGTACCAGGCTTTTCCTGGCACAGGATGGTGGTATTTGGGCAACTGAGGCTGCATTCACATAGGATGGCATCACCTTGGCGTCTGAGGCTGTTTTTAGTATATAGTGACTATAACTGGCATGTTAGTCTGCATCTAGTGTAAGATCACAGTAAATGGGCATATGAAAGGAGTGCTCCAGGCCTGTGCTGTCTCTGCTGTGTGTGCCCCACGACTGAATTAGCATCGAGGGCTCCAATCATAAACACTGTACAAATAGGCACGTAGCAGCATAATACAGAAACTGGTCAAGGGAGTGGATGGGCCAGGGAACATTAAAAGTGGCCCACGCTGACTGACAATAGAGTGCAAGTAAAGAATAATAACATTATTTATAACACTTATGTTACAGTAGCATACATGCCATTACATTCGGGAGGCGCTATTTCAGATCTGGTTTCAACTTTGCATTGAGGACTTGTAGTCACAGATTTACCCCTTTATAAACCCAGGACTGCAAGTCCCAAAATGCACATTTGAAACCAGGACTAAAATAGTATCTCCTGAATGGAATGGATAAAGTTGGCATGTACATAGTAGGGGTAGTTGCACCCATTGCATATCAAGGTAGCTAACACTCTAGTTAATAAATTGTCTCCAAATGAAATAGCCTTTTGTCAACTTTAGTGCTGTTTGGTGTTTTATGAACCCTACACTTATTGTAGATGTGTTTTTTACACGTGTGAGGTCAACTGTGAGTGATGTCATCAGGGCCAAAGGTCATATCAAATCACTTCCCATAGGCCATATGAGCCAACGGTAATGTGATGACACTTCCTTTAAAATCAAACCCTTTAACACAGCAATCAACATTCGGTCTGATGTCCAAGCCTTGGTCCTCTCCCACCTGGGTGGTGGCCATGCCGTTCTAGAAGGCCTTGCAGTGACCACCCTGGCAACCCTTAGATGTGTCCTAGATGCTGCAGCACAACTCATCTAAGGAATCTGGAAATTCGACGACATCACCTGGACCCTCATTGAACTGCACTGGCTACCACTGCAAGCCTGTATCATCTTCAAAACCTGCTTCATCATCGACAAGGCCATCGTCCTCACGTCTCCAAGCTACCTTGCTGATAAGCTCAGTATCTCCAGAGGAGTACGATCCACCAGAAGTAAAGACATGCACCGACTCGAACTCCATTGGTGTAGGAAGGAAAGAACTAGAAATCAGGCCTTCACTGTCTTTTTCTCCAGACTCTGGAACCTCCACCCCATCAACACCAGTCTCCCCTTTTGCTTCTACATTTCCAGAAGGAGATCAACACTCTCCATTTCAAGAAAAGTCTCCTCTCTAGCAACACCTAGGTCCACACACCCTCTGCCCTCCACCTAATCTGAGATTGGGGCGATCTGCTTCCCCCGTTTCTTCCCCTGGTTTCTTGTAGATCCCTTGCTGACAAATTGCCCGCGCTTCTTCTCCGCCAGAGGCGGATTTAGCACGTGTTTGACGGACAAAGAGTGAACAGTTACTGCCGTGTCCTGGTGACACCTTCAAAATCTCTTCACAGCAGCCACAACAAACACACCCCCATCCCTCCTTGCTGGCAGTCAGGTGAAGTGGAATAACAAAGAGCACAGGGCCCGGCTAAACCTTTTTCATTTATTTTTATTTTTTATTTTAATGTGCAACAAGGAGGAAACATGGGAATGAAAGGCATATTTATATGGCTCATGGGGGCCCATTTCAATATGAATAGGACCCCCTTGCTTACAGTTAGGGGGGTGTACACACTATGTGACACCCCTGGGCTCCTTAAATAAGAATGTTCTTTGATCTGAAGGGGCAGGCAACCAGAGTCGAGCTGAAACACTAAACTGCCACTAAAGAAAGTTAGTAATTGCTCTGTCAGCAAGGCACTTAAGTAGATGAAACCAGAGCAAACGAGGTGGTAAGACTGTTGGATGATGAGTGCTACAGTCTTCATGCAGGCAGTGACAGACTGTAGGTGGGGTTCGTGTGGGGACAGCACCACAGTGAGATGTTAGGGATATAATTACCCCAGTAAGTGATTTTTGGAGCGGACGCTCAAACTAGATCCAGGACTGGGACATCAAACTGGTTTGTTTTCTTTGTGTGTTTCAGGGTATATGTGGAAATAAAGATCTAAAGACGCTCTGTGGGACGCTATTAGATGATTCTTATTGGTGGGAACCAGATTGGTGCAAACTCCTCTTTAAACAGGTGGGTGTTTTGGAGTAGTGGGTGTCTGTGGAGTAGTGGAAGTGATGGGAGTGGATGCTTGAGTTGGAATGCACATGATGGAAGTGTAACTCACAGGATTTTTTTTACTCATTTTGTGGTGTACTGGTGGAGGTCATTTTACGAGACCATTGTTGTGAATATTTTCCTGCCCTACTTTGAAGAGCAACGATGAACCGTGGCATTGATATAAGATAATACTCAGCATTTTCAACAGGTATTAAAGTCAAACATTGTGTGTTAGCGCAATAACCAGCACTTTGTAGATTGCTTTTCGAGTCAGATGCAATCTGTTAATTAAGCTGGTGTTGGTGGTGTTCTACTAACCCGGTGTGGTGTTCTAGCTTTTCCTTTTTTCTCCTTTTTAGTGTTTTGGTTGTTTGCTACGCTGTGGAGACTAGGGTGTGCATCCGACAATTAAAATAGATTTTGGGGGGTTTCTAACCCCTGGAGAAGGTCCCTTCAATGAATTACAGGGACTGAAACATGTTGGGCATTTAAAAGTACAACACAACGCAGCCAATTATTGATTCAGTCTTAGGCCTAGGTGTTGGTAGTTCTATGGGAATTGTGTATTGATGTTTTTTTCTGTAAATAAATGTATTCTGTTTTGTGGATGCTTATGGGTATGCTATAGGTGGTGTATCTTTACCAATTCTTTTCCTTTTGAAGTTTTTAACATTATTAAAGTTTTGTATTTGTGCTATCACCTTGTGAACTGTATTAATGTGGAGAATTGTGTCAGTGATCACCTATACCTTACACTGTGAAATTTTGTTTTGATTTTGCTCTCTTTTTTTACAGTAAGTTTGAGTTTCCCCAGAAAGTAGAGAGACTCAGCCTTACAGTCTTTTGACTAAGGCCAATCTGGGATATATATAACCAAATTTGTACCTTTCTGGGTGCTATCAAAAGCCAGTCTGTATCCTGCTGCAAAAATGCACATTTAAGCACATCAGTCTTCAGTTAAGGTGACAGCAGCCGGCAAAGGGCAGCCTGTAACATGCTCAGATGGCAAAGTGAACATTTAATGCCATGAAAGTAAGAAATATGTTGCTGTGTAGTAGACAAAATAGCGGCTGCTGCTTGCCCCCTTCCCCGAGGCTCTTGAACACATACACATACCAACACAATCACAATGCTGTGGGACTGTTTTTTCACTTGTAAAGCAAGAGAATAATGTGCTGTGCAATATATAAATATTCACTGTTATGAATATGCAACAACTCAATAGTTTAGTAAACCACAAGGGTTTTTCTTCAATTGCAAACTAAATCACTTCTAGCGACACCCAATGTCAGCTGATCAGGCACAGTGAGATTCAATGATTTGCCCAGGATCACACATTTCGTTAAAGGGGTGAAATCGGTATTTGGACTCAGGCTGTGATTAGGCAATTGACTACATATCTTCCCAAGGAAAGGTCACAAATATTTCTTAAGGTTGGGTTTCCAAAAACAAAATCATTCTTTTTTCTATCAATGCCTTAAAAAGTACACAAATCACATAAGAAACCAACCTGACATTATATACATTGTTAAAGAAATAGGTCAAGCAAAAAAGACATCTATTGCTTTATATTCACCCCCTGAATCCATGATTGCAGTTGAAGCCTACAAAGGAATGTGGACCTAAAAAAATATAATTTGGTTTTAAAAAAGGTATTCACAATGAAAGAGAATTCAATATATGGTAATCTGCTTGAGCCATTCTTTTTGACAGCATGCTGTGTTATAATCCACTTCCATTTATTTTCAGCCACCAATTGCAGCTTTTAAGGGACAACATTCCTTACCCAGGCGCTTCTGTGTCTGGATCATTAATCGGTTTATTGAAATTAGGTTAACACAAAGCTGAACCTGGGGGTGCTGGGGGTGTGGGGGTAGTGGGAAAGGCGCTGTGCTTCCCCGTGCTTTGAACTGTCACCTGAAAAGTGTAAGCTAGAAACACTTTGGACAGCTCATCCTGCGTCAGAGAAGAAAAGTTAGGCCTTATTCTTGTCAAGAGCTGGCTTTGTGAGAGACACAGGATACGGCCCATGAAATTGGGACAGTCCTGGGAAATGCTGGATGGTTGGTCACCCCACAGACACACCCAGCCCTGTTCCCCAAACGTGGGCTTCATCTGGGCTCGTTAAGCTGGCAACTTGGTATAAGGTGAACATGGAGAACTTGCATAAATGGGATTTTCGTCCACCATGTGGATCTTTTGGGCCCATTTCAATACAACCTTATCTAAGTGGCTGCATTTTAATTGTTTCCCTGGTCTTTTATCTATTGCAGCTGTAGCTGTGTATAGGTGGGCAGCTAGGGCAAGCACCTGCTCCCCTGCCATCACAAATATGTTCCCCTTTTACTCCTTTCCCTCCTGCTTCCTTTTCTTTGACAAAACATTCTTTCCCTCCCAATGTTTTCCTTACCTGAAATGTCTTCTCTACTATCCTACTCTTTCCTGCTCCTTTTGAATACTGTCATCCCCTGTTTTGACTCATTTCCTTAATCCTCCTCTCGCCTTTTCTTTCTCCATTTCTGCCAAAGGTTCTTCGTTCTAAAAATACAGCTCTCTTCCTCATTTTGCTGCTATTCGCATACTCACCTGCCTTCCTTCACTCAATTTGTCCCTCTCCCGTTTACACACGTCACACACCAATTGCCTTTACATTGCTGCCCCTTCCAGTCCCCTCACTCACTTGCCTCCCTTCCCTCCCTTTCTCCGACCCTCTCTCACTCTTAATTTCTCCCTGACTCTTTAGAACTCCATTATTCCCTAAAGTTCATCATTGTGCAATCCGCCCACTCTAGGCACCGCCTACATGACTTTCCCACCTAGGGCCCTCTGTCATGTTTGCCCACGGGGCCCTTTACCATAAATCCTCCACTACCCCTACCCCGCATTTAGCTCCCTGCTCCTGTGTTTCGCTGCTTTCCTCACTGTGTACTCCCCCTGTGATTGTAAAGTGCGCCTTTGCTTGCTGAAGCTAGGGCCGCGCTCAATAAATACCCTAACAATAATAATAGTAATAATAATCATTTCTTTGGCACCAAAGGTCATAGGAAATCACTTGCATGAGGCCATATGGGTTCATGTGATGACGCCTCCTGAAATGTTATTATGGAAGTGATTTTCTCTGCTCCTGGGGCATTTTTGTGAATGAACGTGCCAGATGTATAGGCGCAGTGTTAGAGTGCACCTCCGATTTTCAGCCATGGTGCTTGAATAGACTGCTTACCCAATGTGTGGGGGAGTTATGGGGTGCATGTGGGGTGCTCACCCTTCCTTACATGACCTCCCACTGGAAGAACCTGCAGTGGGAGTGGTGGCCTCGTGGCTTAATTGTTGACTATGTACCCAGTAGACCTAAGTTGTAACCTCAGCACCCTCACTTAACCAAAGGTCAGTGATTCTCAGACAATGAACAAATACCCATTTTGGGTGGAACTCCCAGGTATGCCAGAGCGATGCTGGATGTCTGCAGACTTGGAGAGCCCAGCTCCCTCCCCCAGTATACATGGAGGACTCAGTCAACGGCAGGTTCAAACTGTGGTTTATTGCAAATAAAACCAACAGGGATCAATACAAGAACACAGGTGGATTCCAGTATTTCTCTATGTCTCCTGGCTCGCAGGCCAGTTTTACTGCAATATAGCATCATTGCTGTGTCATCACTTGGGCTCTTCTCCAAAAAAAACTATCATTGTGAGGGATTGGATATTGAAACCTCTATTACCTATATGGCTACCTATATGAGTTATTCTACTGGCCCTCACATGTCAGGCGGCTGGCTTGCCCCATCCCCAATTTACCATCTATTACATTGTTACAGACTAGTGAGCTTATCATTGGTTGCTGTCCGTTGCCATCCAGCCTCGGAATACTGAACTGTGATTGGTTAGAGCTGATCCCTGCAAGCCTGGGACTCAAATGAGTTCTCAGCTCGCTGTGTACCCTTTCAAGGTGATGT
Source organism: Ambystoma mexicanum (assembly GCF_040938575.1). NCBI lineage: Eukaryota > Metazoa > Chordata > Amphibia > Caudata > Ambystomatidae > Ambystoma > Ambystoma mexicanum. Next base: position 1,345,395,975 of record NC_090921.1, read on the forward strand.
GAACGATTATGTGTCTGTATTGTAACTTGTGTACACCACCTTTGCCTATGAGAACATGCACCATACGTTGCAACAAGTGTTGCAGCCTGCATCTGCTTTTGCTGGGGTCGGCTCCCCATTCCCACCATGGAAGACTGTCCATTGTTTCACTTGGCTGTAACCACGTATTTAGAGACCACAGCTCCAAATTATGAGTATTTATTCTGTTTCTCTGCAGCTGGTACCTTTGTCGTCTGGGGATTGGAATGTCTCTTCATATCGCTGACCTTGGCCGTGGGCCCGTTTCATGCGTCTTGCTCTCTGTGCAGCCTGAATCGTCTCAGCTTGTCTCTTGGTCAGTGGCTTGAGGCCTGCTGTAATTTTCCTAAAGCTTATGATACGGTTTCTACATTGTCCATAGTATGCTTCATTAGCTATGGGTTAGACACCCTTGATTCTGCCAGGTTCCATATATATTCCTGCAGTCCAATAGGGTTATTCACGTTAAGCATCTGCAAGCTTGCTCAGGATCTCTTGTGCCTTACGGTTTCGCGTTTCTGAATTTGACTAATGACAAAATAATAAACGCAATGACAGTATGTATATGTAGCTATCCTCTAGCTATAGAACTGTGTGCTCATGTTATTCGTGTATTCAAGTGTACGTTTGTGTTGTGCAGTGCAGGCTGCACGTGTGCTTCATGTCTCACGCTGCTATGTCGTGGTGTCACTAATGACGTCAGAATCAAGGTTTCATGGTGCTTAGTCCAGGCTTCCCATATAGGTGTCTTTGTTCACGATCATGGGCTCTTCTCCCACACATGGAAATATTTGCATTGTATTTGGTCTGTATGGCTGGCTGAGCAGGTAGCTCTCAGTGTACTTGTCAATCATTGGTGCTTTTGGGATTCGTCTGAAATACAATGAGTGGCTGCGAGCATTTCTGGCCTTTCATCTCATTATGAACTTGATGGGGCAGAGAGGTGGTCTCGGGACCCCAGCTCCCTCTGCAGTCCTCCCTGTGGTCGATCTGTTGACCAGATCTTTATATGTTAAGCCTTTAGCTCGTGGCTGCCATATCTTTGTTATTTCTCCGAGGTGTCCATAATAATTTACATGATCGTCGAAAGCCCATTCCATGTAACTCCATACTTCTCCCAGGTTGTACCACACCAACTTCCCTTTGTAGTACTTTGCATCAAAGGGGTTGTCCACCTTTATCACCCCAAGTGCGAACAATTCTCAAGTGGTTATTCTCTCTCTCAGCTTGTCTCTTTCTTACACAATTTGGTCTCTTGTTCCTGCAATGTTCGCATCCATTAAGACTTTCATTCTAATAGTTTCTTCTGCTCTCTTCTAGCACTGGGTGAGGCAAATATTCACCCCTGACATTGTCACTTCTCCCAATATTAACGCTCCCAGTATCACCGTTAGTGGTCCTTTCCAGTCCCGTTCGCTTCTTCCTCCATTTTGGCATGCATCTGGGATAGCTGTTTTACCGCCTCTATTAGTGTCCCATTATCTTCATCTTTAGCAGGTAAGAATGTGCAACAGGAACTCCCATTTTTTATGCAAACTCCTCCTTCCATTGCTGTGAGCCGATCCAGAACATACCTATTCTGGAGCGCCACCAATGTTACTGCACGGATCTCTTCTTTTATTGCATTGAACCATTCACTATGGAGTTTATCATCACCATTAGCTCCCAAAGGGTAATCTGCAGCCATTTCGCATTTGTGTATGTCTGCACCAATGGTATCAATGATGCAACAAACATTTCCGTCCTGCTGAACAATCTGTGTTCTGCTGGCACTTCATCTAGTGCTCTTTCTGATGCTTCTGAGAAGTAATTACCCCTCTCTGTAATCTGTTCAGTTCAGCAGGCTTCTCGTGTTTGCTTATTTGTTCCTCTTCCACAGATCTCTTTTTCCTTTCGTTTGTATCTATTTTCAGGAACTCATTGAGTTTCACATCCTTTCGTGGCATGACCAAGAGCAAACTCCTCCCCAGTTGGGTGGCAGCTTCGCGTATGCCTTTGATCCACATGCCTAGTAGTGATCGATCAGTACTGCTGTGCCTGTTTTCATAGCTGCATACTTCACTATGCTCCTGCATCCTACGTTTCCGCCCACTTCCACTTCATCGTTATTCTGGCGACAGAGTACTGGTGCCTTCAGTGGTATTATAGGCATTGGTCCAGCTTTGTTCTCCACCCACGTGATGAATTTTGCACTCTTGTGCCATTCCTTCAAGCACTTGTCATTCTCTTCCTGTACCTTGTTCACCAGTGATTGTGCTAAGGTGAGCGCCTTGCTCCCCACCACTCCATCCTTCCATCCATCCTTTGTGTAAACTTGACCATAAACCAGTATCTGGGGTTGTTCCCAACACCCAGGTTCTCCTCCTAACTCCTTCACTCTTGTCTATGGGCATGGCAGTTCCTTCAATGTTATTGTCTTCGTCTCTCCTGTCTCAGGCCCATCAGTTATGTATTGTATAGCTTCATCTAACTGCCAGTAATTGTTCATCATATCTAGTGTCTTTATGTAATGGTCTTCATAAGGGAACGTTGCTCGGGACATCCATTTCAATGTTGCTGTCTTCCCTTGAAATCTCCCTTGCGTTGTTACCATCGAAAGGTACATCAGACATTGAGCTCTTGCTGCTGGTATTTCTGTTGCTATGAACGTTCTGGAGGCGCTTATGACATTGGGAATTAATTATCAGATATAACAGCTCTCCCCGGTGGTTTCCTTACCTACTTTTGTCATGTGTTTGTACCACATGTTATTAGACACTTGAGCAGTGACAGTGAGATACATGTTTACCCCTTCATATCTGTGTCAACACTGCACTTACCTCCTTACCGTTTCTAAAGTGCTCTCCTGTCCACCTGACGTGGTCGTTCCACCTGTTTGGGTAGGGGAAATGTTAGTAAGGATACAGCAGCAGCACTAGCAACAAATTAAATTCTCCAAAATATAAACGCCACAACTCAATGTGGAATAATGAGACACAACAGGATAATCACATTATTTATAATTTCACTCATCTTTACCTGTGCTGCTTCCTCCTTGTGCAGCCTGAGGACATAGTTGTCGGCCTGAAATGCACGAAGAAATGCATTATTGGGTTAGTATTTTTAGGTAACTCCTTAAGCCCTGCATACTAAGCAGTTGTTGATAGCAAAGATGAACACTTCTTCCCACACTGCCCTCACTGCTTGGTCTCTGAGTGTGTCCAGAATAGGAGGATCGCCGTGTTTGAGTTGCAGGTAGGGGCGGGCCAAATATTCCACAAAGGCAAAGTAGTATACTCTGGAGGCCATGCTCGGAACCTACTGGGTCTTCTCACAGTGTGGGCAAATTGGTTCGAGAAAGGGTCAAGGTGGTAGTCAGCGGGTAACATGAACAATCATCAATTATTGCATCGGCTTTCTCGTCAAATGTATCTAGAGAATAAAATTACAAAAAGACAGTGTATCTTCACTCTAAGTCGATCAAGAGTTCAATCCCTAATTCTGCTGCCCGTGAGCGAGTAATCATTGGGTGGCCTCCACTCTGCAGTGTTAGTTCAAAATCGTTTGTTTGCTCTTCTTGCTGCTGATTGTTGGCGCTGTTGAACTCATTGCCAGGTGAGGCTGCTGCTTTGGTAGGGATTGAAATTGGATATGCGGTTCCAGACTATCTTCCCCTTGAGCCTGACAGCACAGTCGACCACCTTCACCGCAGTGTGGGGACCAGTAAACCTTGTTGTGTTCCACCTTTAGATGAAGTTTGTAATATGACCAGATCCTCAACGTTAACCCGTGTCTTAATTCTGGAATCTTTTGGTGAGTTGAGGTAGTTGCTCTCTCTGGTGCCTTCTGTGCCTCCCCGGTGTCATTGGATCTGGCGAGAGATAAAAAAGGCACTAGCAATCAAGGAAGTAATGTATTCATACATTTCCTGACCTAACATATCTGTACTACTCTAACAGTCTTTCAGTACTCTAGTGGGAGGAGCCAGTGGGAGTTGCATGTGCCGTCCTGTCACCACCTCATGGGGCGTTAAATGGTGGTTGGACACAGGCTTATTGCGCAATGCGAACAATGCAAGAGGTAAGCAGTACAGCCAACTTTTTCTTGTGCTCTGTTGTGTTTTAGCTATGGCCTCCGTTTAGGCATTAATATATGCCATTTGCTTGCGAGTCTTATGCACAGGAGAACTTATGTTGAATGCCCAGCAACGTGGTGATGTGCTTGAACATCTCATTGGCAAAGTGATGGCCATTGTCAGACTGCAGGACCTCACACAGACCCCGTCTTGGGAATACCTCTCTGACCAAAAATGTTGCCGCTCTGAGGTCATCAGGATGTGATCAGGGATCTGCCTCAATCCACCTAGAGAATGGGCACACAACCACTATCATGTAGCGGTATCCTTGACAAACTTGGATCATGTCAACATATTCAACATGTAAATTCCAGAATGGGCCTACTGGGCGAGTTATGGCTCCTCTCACTACTCTCAATGTATGTCCTGCTATATATTGCTGGTCAGTCAGACAATTACTTACAAATTCAGCCATGTGTTCTGACAAATCAGGACAGAACCATGTTTCTCCAATGCGGGCAGCAATGACCTCTTTACCCGTGTGTGTTGGATAGTGAAATGTGTCAGTGCAGTGTTCAGTAGTGCTAGTGGCATGACCATTTTCCCTGTGCTATTCTGCTTCCAGAATGCATCTGTTGGAGATACTGTACATCCCCTTTTGATCCACAATTCCATCTCTTCCCTGGGTGCAGCTCCCTGCAACTCCATAATCTGTGTTTCTGGCAATGCGTTGTACCCTTCCTTCAGTACCATGTTCCTGGCATAATATCGAGCATTTGATGCTGTCTCCATTTCCAATAGCTTCCCAAAATATGCCACGCATTTTGCTTCTGAGTCTTCTGCTTCATTTCCCCTTGAGATAGGATCCTCCCCTCGCGTGTGTGCCTGGCACTTCACTGTTGCTATCTGCTTAGGGAACTGAATAACATCAATCAATCTGCCCAATAGTAGTGCATGTTGTACTGGTGTACCATCTGCCCTCTAATACCTTCTTCTTGCATATCGTGCCAACACTGAGTGTACTGCTGACGTCACATAGGTGAAGTCAGAGTACACTGTCACTTGCTTTCCTTTGCTGTGCTCCAATGCTAGTACTAAGGTTACTAACTCTGCTGCTTGTGCTGAATAATGAGATGGCAATCGCACACTGGCTACTACCTCACTCATTCCATCCTCTGTCAGCCTCACCACTGCAGTCCCTGTATGCCTGACCGCATCTGTCTGGTCAATTGTCAATGACCCGTCAATGTACAGTACATCTCCCCCTCAAGTGCATCCTCATGTACTTTGCAAGTGTCACTGAACTCCTATATGTTTTCTGAGCAGTTGTGTGCATAGTCACCTTCCTGTAGGACGTCTGCTAGGAAAATCGCGGGGTTAACCAGACTATACCTCGCTATCTTCAGTGATGTGTTTGATAGTATCACCTTGTACCCTGATGCTCTTTGTGTCGTCACTGTGCTCTTTGGTTTTGGCAGTATTGCAAAAAAGGGCATGCTCCACTTAAAGTGTGGTAGTTCACCCTATGGTAATGGCTGCTGATTTCTCCTCTGTGAATGCGGCAGCAGCAAAAGCTTGTTCACACTAATAATGTCCTATGGTATAACTGCTGCATTTCTCGCACTGTCGTGGGCTTTGCTGTCTTGCGTATTGTCTCAACCTTTTCTGGTGTGATCTCTCAGCTATCTTGGGAGATTATCTGCCCAATGTATAGCACTTCCTTCTGACAATACTGTAGCTTGGCCTTGTCCACTTTGTTTCCTTTGTCAGCCAAAACTGTCAACATATGTACTGAGTCCTTTCTGCACTGATATTCTGTCTTGCTGCAAATCAAAATGGCATCCATGTACTGTAGGACTGTGCTCTCCATCTCTACATTGCACAACTCCATCTGTTTCACCCTCTTTAATATAGAGGGTGACTCGCAGCACCCTTAAGGAAGTCTATGTCCGTGAAGCAGGCAACTTCCACCGGAATGCTAGGTAAAAGTGCCACTGGATTTTCAACCAGAGGATATTCCGCTTATCCAATATGGTAGAAAGGCCTTAAATCCTGGATGAAATGCCACAACCCCCTTTCACCTTTTTCACTGGGTATACCACTGTGTTGCATGGGGACTCTGATGACACAAGAATGCCTCTCTCTACCACTGCTGCAATGGCCTCATAAATGTCCTCATCTGTTTCTTTTGTGAGTGGGTATTGTTTTACTCTTGGTTAAATTGCTCCTGGTTTCAGTTTTATCTTTACTCCCCCTATGCTTTTTAAAAGTCCCATATCATAGGGACTTATCTATAAAGTGCTGGGCACCTTCACCAGATCCTCCTCACAAAATGGTGGTAGCGCTTCCAGCACCATTGCCCTCCTCTGTGGTGCCTCTCTGTAGTGTATCATCAACCAGTAAGTCATACTCATCTCAAACACCATCTCTGTCTCTGATCTCTCATCCATGAATAGCTCTTTGTCACTGTGGTCAACCTACACCCTTCTGCCACAGCGATCACCGCTCGCCATGGTCGCCCTGTGTCGTCCATCTCATGTACTGCTATTTAATCATCTCTCGCAACTACAGCTTCAATTTCTATTGGCACTATTGTTCCCTCTTCCTTGTCCAATGGTATCTCAGGTCTGAATAGATACTCGTTTGGAACACATACCATTTCCCAGCAATCCCTGGGAGCCATGCAATGGCAATGTCAGTCCTATAATCAAACATCTCCTCGTCCACTGGCACCCCTCTCTGTACCCTCTGTCCACAATAGGCATGAATGATCTCTCTTTCATTGAGCATGTGTATTCCTGGTGTGGAGCACACTATCCCCTTGTCCGTGAATGAAATTGTCAGTCTGCTCATAATGTCTCATCCCGGTATGTCTACAGGTGTCTGTAGCGAGTAAAGTAAAGGCAGAGATAGATTATGTTCTCCTATAGAGAGAGAGATGTCGTCTGTGAAAGGAACCACATTCCAAGCCCCAGAGAATCCTTGAGTATTCAGAGCATCGCCTGACAATGTAAATACTCCCTCCTGAATGCAGCACCTAGTCGCATCTGTATCTACAAGAAAGGAAAAAGTCTTGTCACCTATCACCAACCCTATGCGAGGTTCCTCTGCAGGGTTGGGTATGCCGACAGGATGGAACACATCAAGTCCATCTGTGGGCTGTTCTATTGAGGGTATAGGGACATCCCATTCCCAGTGAAGGGGTTGTTCCCCGTCATGGTGACTCATCCTAGCTGTCAAACGGGAAGCGTTGCCATGGAGACCACGTGTGCCACTGCATCATTGCTTTGTGTCTGTGGTAATTGCTGTGCATTCCCTTGAGTCTGTGGTATTTGCAAATACTGTGGTATGGAAGCTTGCATCTGTGGTATCTGTGGTTGCATCTGCTGTGTCTGTGCCTGCACATGTGACACCTGTTGGTGTGTGTTCTGTATCTGTTGGTGCTGTTGTTGGTCGGGTGTGTAGTAGTCGTACTGATCCCCTTGTATGGCTGCTGGCCCTGTGCTCCCCAAGTCTGCTGCATTCCCCTGCTCCTACACACCCTCAAAATGTGTCCTATCTGCCCACACATCTAGCACTGTGGTGGCTCCCTCCCTTTCCCTTGGAGGCCCCCTGTAAAATCCCATGTGCCCTGCTAGACCTGCTGCCCATATCCCCAAAACCCTCCTGCAAAGCCCCCTTGGTTGTGATGTATCTGTGGTATGGAACCCACATCATCTCAATGGCCCCCCTCTCTTCCTCAAAACCTCAAAACCCTTTCTGTGTATTTCCCCACTCAATGAACCCTCCCTCATGGGTGATGTGAACTGCTGCGGCTGCTGTGTCCCCTGTGTGTTCGCGCTGGTTAGTACCAACCCTTCCATTGCATACTTCAATCGTTTTTTCTGTTCTAGTTTTGCTTCATCTACCTACCGGTCCTCTGCCTTTTTATTACATTTTTTCTTGGCACAGTCTACAGTGGTTAGCTATCATGAGCAATATTTCTACCCACACTTTTGCTTTCATGCCTTCAAGCTTCCTTAAGTGTTTCTAAACAGGCTCTGGCAGTCCCGGGCAGCCCCTGGCATAGTATGTGATTGAATATTGCTACTATCTTATCCCACAGTTCTCGAGTTTCAAGGCGCCAAAGCTCTTGAATCTCCTGAATATACTGTAAGGGGTCTTCATCTTCCCTCATTTTCCAGGACATGATTGCCCCAATGTCTGATGTGTCTGGGTATTGTGTCCTCAGTGCTCGCCATACGGCTGCTCTGCAGTTTGCAAACGTTGAACCATTGTGTGCCCTGTTTTGGGTTGTCATTCCGGGGAACCCCACCCTCTTCCATACGTCATTAGCAGCATCCACGAGGATCGCCACTAGCAGCCTCTTTATGTCTCCTACTGCTAACCTCTGTACTGCTGTCATTCTCTCCATTTCATAAATCCTTTCCCAGCACCTGCACTTAATGATGGCAGCCTACACCTCACGTTCCCCTTGTCAGCATGTTTCCATGTTATATACTGAGGTTGCACCCCTCCCCTTTCCAGTAAGGGCATTTGTGTAAACCCTTCCTCCCCATGCGCACTTCTAGTCAGCCTAACTTGCATGTTCTCGCTTTCGATGCCTGCATACACGTCTATCGGTTCGGGTATGGGTATCCGGACACTGTCATCATGTTCCCGCATTAACCTTCCCCTTGAGCATACTATAGCTTTCTCCCCCTCCCTTCGTCCTGGGAGATCTGTAAGCCTGTCTACATATGTCGTTAAACCATTGAGGGTGCACAGGTCATCCATCAGCCGTGGTGCCCGCTCCTCCATTCTGCCTCCTCCTGCTCCCCCTGTGTGTAGACCACTTTCCCAGGTCACCATCTTATCTGACCCTGTGGACTGAAGTCTATGTTGCTCCCCCCCTCGTCCCCATTGCTCCGTCCCTCATTGTCGGACTCCAAGTCCATATTACTGTAAAAGTAATCTACAAAGCTCAACCACCTTGTTGTGTCTGTGTTGGGTTTCAGGCTAAGGTCGATATCCCTCAAATCATATCTGCTGCTATCCCCCAGACCCTTAGGCCTGCACTGTCTCGTTCCGTGGTACCCCTGTCCCATGATGTTGTGCTGTCTGGCTCTATGCATCTGCCCCTCTCAAGGCTATTGTTTCTCCTGTCCACTCTCTGTTGTGTCTTTACTGCCCTTATTGCTTGCTCGTCCTCCTCCTTGCGTACGCGTTCCCTTGCCAACCTGTCCACCTGCAACTTCCTCTGTTCCCTCTCAATCAACTTGCATTTTTTTCTGCTCTGCTACTTTCCTCTGCCTCTCAATCTCTTCTATTTCTCTTATCCTTCTGTCCCGTTGCTCACATTCCTCTGTCTTACTTTCTATCCGTTCTTTCTATCCTTTCTTCCCTTCCTCTCTCTCTCCTCCCCATATCCTCTCTCTCTAACCTCTCCTCTCTTTCCTTCTCCCTTTTGTCCATTTCTTCCATTCTCTCAGCCCAATCCGATGCTTACGTGCTCCCCTTCAGACCTTCCATTGCCTTAGCTGCCCCCGCTGCTCCCCTGTTTGTCTTCCCTTCTAGCTTTAGGAGTATCTGTCCCACTATCCATTTACTCATTGCCATTCCTCCGAGCCCTTCCTTTCCCTCTTCTGCACCTCGCTGTTTGTTCTCTTCTCAACGATAGGCTGTCCTGCACCTCTCGGTCCCTCCTCCTGAGTATATGGTGGCCTCTATGTCATATTTGAGTATCCCACTGCTGCTCTTAATTCCTGTAGTGCTCTTGCTTCTTGTAATGGGTACATCCCCTGCTCAACGTCTGTGTCGTCGGAGGCTACACTCGGATGTACATGTGGGCGAGCAGGAGGTGGGAGGTGGGGTCGCTGTCCCTGGCTCCTCCTGATGGGTCAGCATCCACTGATGCCTCGCTGCATCCCCCTCACCACCTTGGGACATGCACCACAATTAGAATATGACCATGCAGCTTGTTAACCTCTTCCCCTTATAGGTGCCCTGCATGTGTGTCGGTAGTGATTGCTGCACATCTTTGGAGAAACGTCTGCAAGGTGGCCATGGTTTCGTAAATTTTCCCTCAGTGCCTTTAGACCATTCTATGCTAAAATTACATACTTTCTCTTTAGGATGGGAGTTTCTTACAGAGCTGCTGTAGAGGCGTGTCCCCCCGCACTTCCCCTAATACATTGCGAGTTACTTTTTTCTTTTACCTGACCGCAAATTGAGGGTTTCAACTATCCGCTGTTGAGGGAAAAGGCACACTGTAATTATAAATGCGTTCTTACTTTACTACGAGCCTTATCAGGTGTGCTCCATACATCGCCCCTTTACAAATTCGCTGTCACTGCCTTCTCAGGCACACCCACAATCTTGCACATGCGCTTTCCGTGCAACACCACTGGTTCACTTTGTCTGCCAATCTCAAGTTTCCAATACTAGCTCCTCACCGTCTCGTGCTCTCTGTGTTCTATGTGCAAACCTATGGATGACATCACCAATTTACTAAACAATTTAGTGCTGAGAAATCAAATACTGCGAGCCCACAGTTATAGCCTGTTACCCCCAAAATACACAAAAACCCCACAGCTGTCTTCCTGCCTCCAGCCTTGGTATACCAATATTCTCTTGTGATCAAACTGTGCCCACTGCGACGCCTTGCGTGCGAAATGTCTCACTACAGGAGACTTAACCAGTCGACTCACCTTCCGCAATCCCGGCCAGCTTCCTTGCTAAACCTTACGGGAATACTATCATCTATGACCTGAGCTAAATGCCCAACCCACAGGAAATAGACTATTTACATAACTTTTGTCATTTGTGTCTTTGTGTCAATAGTATAGGTTGTTCACCAGAACCGTTTAGCTATAAACTTGAATGTGCCCTAAACATAGAAAAAGGACATCTACCTCTGCTGCGGTCCCTACTAACCTTGCCAACACTAGACAATACTTTGACAATACTCAACAATATTAATCAATCCTTCACAATACTCAATACCCTCCCTCAGACCCACAGTTGCTGTATGACTGGGCCAATAATTACACTCTGTGGTCTGCTGGTGCTGCTCGACTGCCGTGTCCCCCAGAAAGTGTCACTTCCCCATCCTTGTCTGCCTGGACTCCTCACTGACTTCAAGCAGGATATTTGTCAAGCTGGCTCCTGACAGTATTTCCATGGGTATGCATTCCCCGTCTTCTCGAAATATGCAAGTGTTCTACAGCCTCTCAGGTACTGCGGCGGATGAGACAACCTTGTGCCGGGCTGATGCAGCAAACCATCCTGTGCTACCAACTTGTTGGGTGGAACTCTCAGGTATGCCAGAGCGATGCCGGAAGTCCGTGGATTTGGAAAGCCCAACTCCCTCCCCCAGTATACACTGAGGTCTCAGTCAACAGCAAGTTCAAAATGTGGTTTATTGCAAATAAATCCAACTGGGATCAATACAGGAATACAGGTGGATTCCAGTACTTCTCAACATCTCATGGCTCGCAGGCCAGTTTTACTGCAATATTGCATCATTGCTCTGTCATCATCAAAAAACCTACCATTGTGAGGGATTGGATATTATTGAAAGCTTTATTACCTCTATAGTTAGCTATAGAAGTTATTCTACTGTCCCTCACATGTCATGTGGTTGGCCTGTCCTATCCCCAATTCACCATCTATTACATTGTTGCAGAGTGTGGGCTTACCATTGGTTCTTGTCCGCTATCCACCCCCGGAATACTAAACTGTGATTGGTTATAGCTGATCCCCCCAGGCCTGAAACTCAAATTAGTTCTCAGGTTGCTGTGTACCTTTTCAAGGTGGTGTGAATGAATGATTATGTGTCTATATTGCAACTTGTGTACGCCACCTTTGCCTATGAGAACCTTTCTGCATACATTGCAACAAGTGTCGCAGTCTACACCTGCTTTTGCTGGAATCAGCTCCCGTTTCCCACCACAGAAGACTGTCTATTGTTTCATTTGTCTACACTGTGTGTTTAGAAACCACAAAATCGAGCTCTGCAGCTCTTGATTATGAGTATTTATTCTGTTTCTATGCAGCTGGTCCTTTTGTCACCTCGGGATTGGAATGTCTCTTCATATCTCTGACCTTGGCCGTGGGCCCATCTCACGCGTATTGTTGTCTGTGCAGCCTGAATCGGCTCAGCTCGTCTTCGGCTCAGTGGCTTGCGGCCTGCTGTAATGTTCCTAAACCTTATAATGTGGTTTCTACATTGTCCGTAGTATGTCTATAGCTTAGCTACCCTTGGTTCTGCCCGGTTCCATCCTACAGTTCCATAGGGTTATTCACGTTAAGAATCTGCAAGCTTGCTCAGGATCTCTTGCACCTTGCGGTTCTGCGTTTCTGCATTTGGCTAACAACAAAATAATAAAAGCAATGACAGTATGTATATGTAGCTGTCCTCTAGCTATAGAACGGTGCGCTCATGTTCTTCGTGTATTCGAGTGTGTGTTTGTGTGGTGCCGTGTGGACACACATGGAAAGATTTGCATTGTATTTGGTCTGAACGGCTGGCTGAGCGGGTACCTCTCCGTTTATTTGTCAATCATTGGTGCATTTGGGATTCGTCCGAAATATGATGAGGGCCTGCAAGCATTTTAGGCCTTTCGTCTCATCATGAACTTAATGGGACGGAGGGATGGTCTCGGCACCCCGACTCCCTCTTCACCCAAATGCCTTGATACCTAGTCTAGGCAACAATGAGAGCAGATACACATTTGTCAACCCCATTATCAAACGCAAGCCAGTTTGTACTAGGAAATGATGGGTCAGGGAGTGGGTGGCGCCATTTTATGTTTCAAATGTGCTGCTGCTTCTGCCTATTGTAAGAATAGGGCTAGAATTCCTCGGACCAGCATTCTGGCAAAAGTTCTCTTGTCTGAACACCGTTCTGGGGAGAGCAGATTCATGCCTGCCCAGCAAAGTAAAATGTGACCCCTGTCTCCCACACCAGGCAGAAGATGGAGAACCATGTCCTGTGCAGGGATTCACTTCCTGGGGGGCTTGCAACTGATTACCCTTCACTAGACCACTGAACACTTACTTGACCTGGTAAAACATTTTTCGCAGGTCTGACCAGTCTTCCGATTTGTGCAACTGTTTAGGTGCAATGACTTGTGATCAGGCACCTGCAGCTGAAACCCCGCCTGCACAACTCTAGTTAGGGAGCAAGACTTTCCGGGCAACAGTGACGCAACATCACAAAAGAACACTTTCTTTCAAAACTGTCCAGTGCATTTCCTTAATGTCTGCTTGTGGTATACAAATATAGTTTGCTCTGTTGTTCACTATGAGAAGGACACTTTATAACACTGGTTTCTTTTTTGTTGTTGTATGTTTATTAGTCTTTAAGGTGTAATGGTAAAGCCAATAGTAGATTTTGTTATTCTCACATCAAATCGCATTATGGTAGCTGTGCTGTGTTTACAATCTGGCTTATAAAGCTGCAATCATGTGCTTTTTTGCTTAACAGGTTTCTGTTAAGATATTTCAGGCGCCAAAAGCAAAGACTGTGTGTCCACGGAGTTTGGAACGCTTTGCTGAGTGTTGGGTACCAAGCCTCGCCACACTGTCTGCCATTACCTCCTGTGGTGTTTAGGGGAGTCTGATGTGTCCTTGCAAGATGATTGGCGCAAGCATGGGACCTTGCACTGCATGGTATTTGAAGCTAAGTTGGCATTATTCATTGAAGTGTACACAAATTGTGTGAACTGGGCGATTACTGGGAATGTCAAACTCGGATCTTAACGGCTTTGACAACCTTACTGACAATTCCAAACTGGGAAATTATTGGAAAAGTCAATATTACTGGGAATGTAGAAAAGGAAGCTTACTGGGAATGTCGATCTTACCGGCAATGTCCTTTCATGCCATGAATTGGCATATCATACAAACAACATCATCCTAAAATGACATATCATATCCTAACATATCACGACATAACATGCCATCAAATGATGCTGACCTGACACACCCTAACATGAATGGGGGAGGGAGTATGCGAGTCACTGTGGATCAAGGTTGAACACCTGAATGAGACAGTGAGTGAGCCAGAGAGAGAGTAAGAAAGATTGAGCATAATGGTGTGTGTGTGACAGTGAGTGTGGCATTGAGAGAGTGCTATAGTGCGTTGAGTGAGTGAAAGCATACGAGAAAGTGAATAAGTATGACAGTGAGTGGGTGTGAATGCGTGTGTTCTGATTTCTGAGACACCTCTAAGTGGTAATATGGCATTTGATAACTGAACATAATGTGAACTGATAATGGCATATTATGTTCATTGCTGGAAACCTGCAATGATGTACAAATGAGGCAAAATGTACACTTGTAATCAGCCCTACAGATAAGGGGTTTACCGTCCATTTTTAATCCTGAAAAATAGCCAAATACTCTAAAAAAAAGTAAAATAGGAAGTGAAAAAACTCCCAACAAAAATAGGAAACAGACAGTTAGAAACGTGTGTCCCTGCTTTCACCCGCACAGCTCAATGGATACGTTTGGACCAGTAGTGTACATAGTACCACAAGAAGAAACTACTATTATTACTGCCTGGTCGGAATGTGCAGGAATAACATGGTGCAAAGAATTCATCATTACAAACACATTTCCGTTTTACAGTTGAAACATATTTTTACTCGTTTAGAAAATACTCCCATGGAGAATTGGATTGACATTTTTACTCCCTAAAAAAACATTTAATTTTCAGCTTTAAAAATATAGGCATTAAAATACTCCTACTTCCAAATCGTATTTGTTTCACTGCTTGTAGTGATGTGCTAGTTAGTTACTAATATACATACTGTGACAAATCGCCCTGCCTGGGTCATGTGATAACGACTGAACGACTCGGGGGGTTCTGTACCTCGGCAAGCCAAATTGATGATGCACCCTTTGTCTGTTTGTGGAGGACCCCTTTGCCAACTTCCCGTGGTCTCCCCTGCTTAGCAAGAGTCGACCACACAGTGCAGGCCCCTACCCAGCTTATCCTACCTGTGACTCAGTGTGAGGATCCCTTCAAATCTTTCCTGCGCCCCAGGCCAGCAGCCCCTTTTGGAGAAGCCAGTCAGCAAAAACCACATTTTCCATAAATTGACTGCTGAACAGAAACAAAGATTGTACTGGATCCAGTAAGCAGAATTATGGATTGGGTGGGAAGTCATGCAAAACACACAAGTACAGTCACGTTAGTCAGAGAAACATGTCCTAGGGCCAGGCCAGCAAAATAATGCAGGATAAACAAAATAAGAATCAGTACAACCCTTAGTCACAATGCCCTTATTTCCCAACTAGAAAACTGAGAATTGATTGGGAAAATTACATTATCCGTTTAAGGATACAAAGACCACGGGAAAAACCTAAGCACCCCACGAATGTGCTTTCCACACCCGAAGAGAGAAGTTCCAGAAGACTTACGCCTTTCTCCCATTTGAGGGCTGGGGAGAACTACAGCTCTTCCCAGCACAGAAACCAGAAACACATGAAACCCTGAGAACATCACACACAGCACATACCTGGGCCCAGCAATCTGCAAATCTGCAAACTTGCCAGAGCACATTAAATAATGCAGGGAACCCGAAAATATCTCTACAATCACATCTAGGTCCCCCGAAAACACTTGCCTGGCCAACAGCAGCACTGAAGGATATCCTCAGCACAAGCAGATTTTGCAGTAGGTCCATGCACATTGAAGCTAGCCGCCTCTGCCTCCTTCTGAACATCAATAGGTAGGAGGGCCTAGCCAATCACAACCCTCACACACTTTAGGCTTACAGCCTCAGACTCTCAGCCCTAGCCCACTAAGGGGGGGGCAGGATTGTACAGTATAAACCAGACCGTCCAGTTCAGTTTTATGGCAGACAGGTACAGGAGGCTCTTGTTTGAAGAAAGCTGGAGATTTCTGGAGAGGAGAGATGCTGGACAGTCTTCCGAAGATGGCTGGAGACTGCAGAATGAGGAGGTATGCAAACATGAATGTATCCTACCCGAAAGAAAGAAAAATAAGTTCTGAAAGGGACCCGACTATTACTTCACGGGCACACTTAGGCATCATCAATCATCCAAACCATTTGTTTAGAAATGTCTAAGGATAATTGGACATATTGGAGAGGGAACATATATTATGTGCCAGGTAATGATGAATTGTCATGTACCCAGATTCTGTTAATTAGTGAGCAAATGCACTCTGTTATGACATGTGCTATTTTAATTCACATTATGCTGAAAGAAAATGAAACATATTAAACTTAACAATATAGTATTTAAAAAAAAGAAGAAACATTTTTCATAAAAAGAGAAAAAGTCATATAAACAATGCAATGAACAAAATTAATCTTGATACATTACATCAGAATCATAAATTAATATCGAAAAACAAAAATACACAACATTGAAAGTGAATAAAAATTGGAAGAGCTAGATTCAGTTCCCAATTCTGCACTCAACCGGGAGTGTCATGAAACTAACCCTGGATCACCCTACCTATATTGTTCCACTTGGTGAAAAGCAGGAAATAGTAAGAACAGAATAATGTCCTAGGGCTCAAATGGAGCCTCTATCTGGGTCTTTGGGTTAAAGAATTCTTTGCCTACGTGATGCTCGGTTTCAACCAAACTCTTCACGTTTCGGCGGTCTTAGAAGCATATTTTAGTCCGCCTTCATCAGGGCGTATTTTCGAAGACCCTGCCAATACTAAAATCCCAAGTCTTGTGTCGTGTCCGGTATGGAGCACCAAGCAGTCCTTAGACGTAAACGCGATGTAGTCTCTATTCCTTTACACCAACAGGTGTTGAGATGCAATTCCAATTTGTGCTGTTCCTGTTGGTTCCCCCTTCATGTGGGATAAAACTACCTCAGCGTTCCTCGAATCTTCACTTTTAGGATAAATGCAGAAACTGCTGATGTGTTGAGAGAAGGAGGGAGTTTGTTTGTTATGTTCCTTTCACCTCACATTTCAGAGATCTCTCAGTCGCAACTGTGTTTGCTGGTGTGTGGGGTGAGTTCTTGGAATCAGTTGTAATAAAACTGGAGGCCTCTGCCTTGGTCTCTGTCCCTTGGGACCCTGCCTCGAGAAAATGCCGGGCCACAAATCCTAATTGTAGCATGGGTAAGGCTGATGGCTGCAGGAGTGTGGGTGTCCGTCCACAGCTAAATTTGGTTTAGTCGTCAAGGGGATGCCGTTCGGATGTTGCTTGCTATTGGTCCATATGATCCCGGAAGTATCGTGGCGCAAATGGCTGCGTACGTTGTTATGATCGGTAGGCATGGAAACTCGTGTGCGGCTAAATCCTAGCAGAATGAGGAGGGCCAGGAGGAGGGAGGAGAATAATGGGGACTTAATAGGTAGGAGAGATGAGGAAGTAATATTAGAAGAATGAAGTAAAACCAGGAGTAAAGGAAATAATGTCAACACAGTAAAAGAGTGAGGAGGAAAATCTGGAGTGAAGTGGGAGGAGGTGACAAGAGCAGTGGGAAGAAGGAAGGAAGTTAACGCCTGATTGGAGTTGAGGGAATGAGTAACATCAGAAGTTAGTAGGGAGGAAGTGCACCCCGAAGTGGAGCAGAAGGTGGTAGTAGTAGAAGGAATAGCAGCAAGGGTAGGAATTAAGAAGAAGGTGATTGAATTGGTGGCATGACCAGAGTGGAAGGAAGCCATAAGATAAGGGGGCTTAGTAAATGTGGCAAGAGCATGCTAAAATGGTGGGAAGGAGACAGTAAAGAATAAGGTGGAGGTGGTGGATGGAAGAAAGGAAAGTGAGAAAGAGGTTTCCTCAGATGGGGAGCTTTGGCATGAGGAAGAGACTTCGTCAGAAGAGGAATGAGGATAGAGGAGAGTGAGGACGAAGGGCCTTATGTTGATGAGATGTGGAGGTAGAAAAAAATGAGACAATTTGAATTTGGGTTTTTCTTTGGCCATTTATTCAAGAGGCAGAGGGCAGGAACAAAATCAGTCAACCTGACAAATGAGAGTCAGGAGGGCCAGATCAGAACATAGGCAGTGTTCGAAGGCAGGAGGAGCTTCCAGTGGGGTTGGGGAGCCTAATGGCAGTTTAAAGAGGTACTGGAAATGGCAGGCACAGACAATACATCTAGTCGGGAATTATCCTTGTACCTCTCTTCTGGGTGACCCCCACATCATTGCTGAGGAAGCCCAGAACATCCCCATGCTAATAGCAGGAGCTACTGTAGTCTAGCGGTATGGAAGCGCAGAAAGCCTGCACATTGGCGCACCTGGTCGAAAGGCTTAATTTGGAGCCTCATTAGCTCTCAGGATTTGTGAATGGGGGTATTTAGCCCCTTTTGGAACTTTGGAACTAGAATGTACCCTGGCAAACTAAGACAGCACTGGCCCAACCACTCCCCCAGAGAGTGGGATAAAGACTGAAAGGGAGCAGGATTAGAGTAAATTGTGGTTATTTTATGTGGAGACCATGTTTCATATTTAAGTTGGCTCACACTGTACACTCCTTTAATAAACACATTGAAATTGACAAGTTTGGTCTTGGCATGCTTCTTAGTCCAAAATGGGAGGTCTGTGACAGCACAGAAAAGGAAAGACAGAATCATTTTTATTAATCAGTTTTTTGGGTGCAAAGGTACCTTATCGTGGAATTGCCACTTCTATTGTGTGCATATCTCATCTGGTTGGTAGAAGAGAGTGGCCTCATTCCCCTTCGGCCCAACACTTGGTTGCCAATGCCATGACTTCACACCTGACCTCGATCCATCTCTCACACCACACCTCCACTAGCGGTGGATACCCAGAGTACATTCTTCCTATTTCCAGCACTACTTCTGGCTAAAATTATGCACTTACCGAAAATAGCCCAAAACACTGAATCTCTGTGCTCTGAGCTGTCTTCTGGGTCTCTGTGACATGACCAGACTTTGAAGCTGGCACTGGTGGCTATATCGCCCGGCACCATCCTGGCGCAGCGAGTTGATCATGATAAGTTTTCAACTTTTGCCCTTACCCTGGCAGGTCGATCACGTGGCCACCACTTCCAAACATTCTCCCATTTGACTGTCATTGTTATTAGAAGCCCCATCAAAGAGTCTGGAGACCACCCTCTCCCTTCTGCCATCCAGAGCAAGGCGCATGTACACTAGTGGGCAGTGAGGGTGACCAGAGTCTCAAAACTGAACACCAGGAAAGGCCACGTATATAATTTGGACACTGTGAAAACAATAGATATAGAAAAAATATAACTGCTGGACCCAAAAACATACATAACAAAACCGAAAGGAAAATATCTGAGATAGACCAGAAATTGTAATAGAGAGAGAGAGAAAGAGCGAGAGAGCGAGAGAGAGCGAGAGAAAGAGAGAGAGAGAGAGAGAGAGAGAGAGAAAGAGAGAAAGAGAGAGAGAGAGAGAGAGAGAGAGAGAGTGTCTGTGTACAGAGAGAACACTGAAACCTATAAACGCCTGGAATGCCAACAGGAGGCACACACACGCAGTGCAAGGGTAACAACACGTAAAGTCGACACAAGATGAGAATGCCAACATTATGGTAGAAAGACTCTTTTCAAATCAAGTATTTACCTAATATAAAAAAGTCCATCGCATTGCCAATCAAGCCATAACTCACACTTAACCACCACCAAATCACAACACACATTTCAACTATAACATAAAACTTTCTCGGCTCATATTTAAAGTGGGATCTGGGAAGTAATGGTTCCATCCATCTGTCCAAATTCCGACGAAGGAAAACTCTGGACACTGTATTGAGACACTGTGCGTGAAACAGTGTTTACTTCCCTTTTCCCCTCCCTTTTACTCCTTCCATTTCATTATTCAAAACCTCCCCGGGCTTCTATGCAGTCTTCTCTCCTTCCATGCATTGTGTTGCCACTCTACACTTTCCTCCTTCTACGACTACTCTATATTAATTTTATTTACCCATCATATGATTCCAGTTCCATGCCTTCCTTGCATCGATGTTATTCTTTTATTTCAATGTATTCCTTTCCTGCTGTCATGCCCTTCCTGTCACTTGTATTCCTTTCACAGTGTCATGTCTTTCCTTTCACGTTATTCCTTTCACATTGTCTTGCCTTTCCTTTCACTTGTATTCCTTTCCGTGTGACATGCCTTTTCTTTCACTTGTACTCCTTTTCACACTGTCATGCCTTTCCTTTCACTAATTCCTTTCCCATTATCATGCCTTTCCTTTCACTTTGTTCCTTTCCCATGTCATACCATTCCTTTCACATGTATTCCTTTCCCTCTGTCATGCATTTTCTTTCACTTGTATTCCTTTCTGGCTGTCATAACTTTCCTTTCACTTTTATTACTTTTCCCATTGTCATGCCTTTCCTTTCGCTAATTCCTTTCCCATTGTCATGCCTTTCCTTTCACTTTGTTCCTTTCCGCAGGTCATGCGTTTCCTTTCAGTTGTATTCCTTTCCGTCTGTTATTGTGGGATATATTGACCCACTCAACGGCATTGCCCCACATCACTGAGCTGCATTTGCGCAGAAACTACCTCAAAAGGGTTGCGCTGGCTCCTGTAAGCGCCATGGCTCAAAACTGTGTTTTTCAACAACAACAACAAAAGAGGCTGCATCGTCCTGCCAAGCACACATCAGGCAAGATGGAACCAGGGAACACATTGAAGGAGATTGCCAGTATGTTCTGACATAAATAAAAGGAAGAAAGTGGAAAAAGCAGCGTTGCTTTTCTGCAAAAGCCAAAATCTCCATTGAAAAGAAACCCCTTTTCACCTTTAAAAAAAATACAGTTTTAGCGCTAATCCCCCTCTGTTCCTTAAAGCCACTGTGATTAATAAGCCCTACCAAGCCCTATGTGCTACACTGTGCCTCAGCAAAACCAGGCATGATTCTGGATTGACAAGCCCAGTCAAACCAACTAAAAAAAAATAATCCAATCAGTAGCCTTCCTTTTACTCACACGGGAAACGCAGTCATTTTCTTTGCAAAAGTATCCAAAACTCTGCTGTTCAGAGAGAGACTCTAACTAGCTGAGCCATGCCTGCTTCAATGTATCCGTGCTTCAGACCAACTCCAGCACTTCAAGAGAAGAACAAGTTACTTACCAACTGTAAGTTGATGTTCCTCTCACGTATTCCTCATCGACCCTCCCAACCTACCCCTCCGTACAGTTCTTACGCTTTTTGCACTTGTACTTCCTTAAGAGCCTGACATCTGCTGATACAAAATACAACTGATGAGACCATTAACATCGAAAAAACGGAACTGAACCAACAGGCGCGGCTCGAGCGCTTTATACGACACATGACGTTGACGCTCGACGGCGGCCTTCGAGGGACCAAGCTACGTGGTCTTGAGCACAGCGCCCTCTGGCAAAAAAAAATCCGAAAGAAGCAGCTAGCTGGCGAATATATCTAAGATGAGGAATACGTGGGAGGTCAGAATCCATTTGAATAACTATAGCTGCAGAGTGAATCTGCTGGAGATGAAAAGTTGAATTTAAAAGGAAGGCCAGCTGCACCATTTGTAAAAAAAAATGGGCTTTTGCAAACTAATGAAAAACAAATGCCTGTGTTTTGGAACAGTACACTGGTGAATTAAAGCCTGCCAGTTTTTGGCAATATGAAGGGGTTTGTGGCTGGTGATAATACACACATAGGCTATTTTTTTATTCCACAGGTTTGTTTTAATTCAAGACTTAAAATAAGAAAATAAAGATTAAAACACATGGGCTGAGTTTGCAAGCTCCCAAAAAAAAATGTTATTCAAGTGCCAGCCCTGAAACGTCCCCCTAGGAAAGGAGGCGCACCATAAACTTCCAGGACACGAAAGTGATAATTGCCAGCTTGAAAAACTTTGAATGGGCCAGGACAAAGAAAGTTCACACGCTCATCAGACATTCATCTGTGCTCCAGGCTGGGACAATAGAAGTCCTGGGACACTAACCTGTGAACTGTGAAGGGGCAATAAAACCTTCAATTAAGATGAGAAACCCCCACCCTGCTTTGAAGGAAATGACAGTTGGTGACAGCTGAAATGGTCCTGGGCAAGACAAAGGACTGCCATTTGCTTCTAAAGACTATTTCAGAAATAAACTTTAAAGACTTTTTTCTCTGCAGCAGGACTTAGGAAAAATGTAAATATTTCACTGTTTAGAAGTAATTTTATCGCCTTTCTTTTAAGACATCATAGGATTCATTGCTACATAGGGAATAGAAGTAACAAAATATTGCAGATAACCAGAAAAGTATACATGTTCCAAATGTACATTTTTACATTTACATATCTTATGATCAACCCCACATATGTATAAAGTTATGGAATTTTAGGCCTACCTTTTCATGCTTAAAATGATCAAAAAGTAGTAACCGTCCAAAATAATGTGGCACAGATTGCAGGATTGGACGGCTGTCCTTAATGTAAAATATAGACCTGATTATGCAATTTATTAAGGTGCCACCATTGTACAAAAGTGTAAATACTGATATGACAGATTTTTGGCAAAAAGGTCTGTGGGAAGTCTTTTTCCAACATAAAATACAGCCTCATAAACTGGGTACAACCCAGGGGAGGCAACCAACATTGATTGTCCAATCCAGTTGTTTAAAGGCGTGCCTAGCTAAGCCGGCCCAGCAATATAGTCAATGATGTCACTATGCTCTATATAAAGGGTCCCTGACAGGACTCCAGAGGCTCTCTTCCTGATTTCCTGCGCGGCGTCTTATTCCTGTTTCCTTCATCTTGCACTGATCCAGATTCCAGATCCAACTGCCAGGCCAAGCATTGCTGACCCCTCCGGGAAGGCCTCAATTCTAAAATCCCAATACCCAAAGGGAGAAGCGGTGGTATTTTTGTGGAAAGCCTCCTGAGACCAGCCTGGCTTGCGGCCCACCAATTGCTGCCCAATAACTGCATCCAGAGGTACCTATGCCATCCTATGACCAGAACCATCATTTGGTATCCAGTCCCTGCCCAGCTGATCCTGTCCGCTGATTTTGTCCGGCTGCCCTTTGTTAGACCACATCCGTGTGGTGACCAGAAAGCTGATGGTCCAAAAATCCTAAATTAAAGTGGACTGTGAGTATCAATAGAAACCCATCTAAACCCATAGCCTATCTTGTGTTTGTCCTTATCACACTCTCTAAGTCATCCTATCCTTATCCTGATAACATGTTCAAACTGTCAGAATCCTTCTTGCAACCCAGCTTTTGATTTCTAGTGCTAGCGCCATCTCTTTAATAATTTTGCCTAGTGTAGTCCTAAGCCATTAGTCCTATTTTGAGTGATCAGACTGGTTCCGCCAGGGTTGGGCGCTGGGGTGGTGGGGTTGAAATCGCGAATCAACCCTGAATGTACTGTGTCCCTCTTTGGTGGCCTAGCCTGAATACTCTAGCGTAGAGTAAAACTGTCCTTGCCACAACTGATTTCCTTTCCCAATATCACGCCTTCATTTGACTCAAAGTGCACCTTTCTAGATCTTGCATAACTCACTCAATTTACCAGCTAGAGACTTAATTTCACTTCTATAATATACCTGTGATATATATCTATCTCCCTACCTATTGCAATATTTCACCTGTTTTTCAAAGAAACCGTTTTTGTAATTTTACACGGAAAACAGAAATATGTGCAAAGTTTCCAACGTGTCATTTTGATTGCAAACTGTTTTAATCTTCCACTCATTTTTTGAACTGTGTGCTCTTACTAATCCATTGCTTGTGATTGTTTGTACCTTTACATTGTTGCTTTAGTGAACAATTGTATCTGCTTCAAGGTTTTTACACACATTCATTATTTTATTCATCCATTTCCGACATTGCAATGGTTTCAAATCTGTTTTTCACTCTTATTTGAGGAGTGAAGGTCGGATTGGAATTCCGTTTTCAGCTTCTTATTCCTGATTACCTGCTGTTTCTTCATATCCATTCAGAATTGATTATTTGTGGGTTGAGGGAACATTGCAGGGGGAATCCTAACTTGGGTGCTATCTTTCCTAAAAATCAAAAAGTGCTTTTATTCACTGGCGTTTTGTATATGTGTCAATAGAAGGTTAAACTAAGTGCATTGCTTACATTCCTATTGTTATTATCACCCCATTGGTGATTGTTGCCCCATATTAAAAATTGTATGATTTCTTTTGAATTTTTAAATAAATAAATATTGTATTTTACCAACCAGCCTGGTTCATGGTCCATTGTGACCCAGGGTTTTTGAAAAGGGGGTGTGATATGAGTGGTGTAACATCTCAATATTGAATCCAATATAAAAAAAAATAAGCATTTCAGTTGTGCGCGCCATACTAGGCCGAGAACAAGGTATATGTCACCCGATTGAAATCCTTAACAAATATGGGGGCTCGTGCCGGGGATTGAGTTGGTTACCACCCGTGACAGTCTAACACAGCAGACCAACCTGCAAGGTAATAATACTTTGTGTGGTGGGAATACTGGGTTACACTGTACAAGTGTCTCCCCAAAACAAATACTCTAAGTACCAGGCCTGTGTCTAGAAAACTGAAATTAAAATCAACCCCAAAATAGACAGAAAAGCAATAGAATACCGGTTACTCTTACATAAATAAATAAATTAAGAAAGAAAGAACATGTCCAAAATGACCGTAGTAGAAATCTATATGGCTAGGGAGCACCTTCTGCACAAGCTATTTGTCAGAGGTGAGTTGCCAGAACAGGATGAAAAATCCTGGCTACAAGCAATAACACAACAGGTCACCGCAATGAACCTGGATACATGGCAGGATGGTGGCCCATTACACCAAGCTCTGAGTGAATTATATATGGCCGCAAAAATTAAAGAGGAGGAAAGGAAAATTGCCACAATCACGGTCTACATGTATCTCCGCATGGGAGTGATGCAGGGAGGCACGAGGAAAACGCCACTCTAGCGCAGAATCAATCTGAACTATTAAATAAAATCCAGACTGATCTAGATTTAGCAAAACAAAAATTACAGAAGAGCCGAGAGTTTGAGGCAGAGTCTGGAGATTACATTAAAAAGCTGAAAGAAAACTTGATTCTCCAACAGCAAAATAATGCAGATCAAGAAACCCAAGAAGAGGCATTGAAAGAGGAGTGTAGGGAAAAGGTTGACTCTCTGCAAGAGAGTCACCAGAAGTTAACTCAACAAATAAAATATAATAGGGTCTGCGCAGAGCAGATAGTTAATCTACAAGATCAGATAAAGAAATTGGAAGAGGAAAATAATAAATTAATTATGAGAGACCTCCACTCTCAAGCAGAATTTGATGAAGAGCGCCACAAATTCAATATCATCAGGCAACAAAGGGATGACCTGGCTGAGAGGCACCCTAAATCAGGAGAAAGACACCCTAGGTCAGGAAATAAGCAAGTTAAAAACGGAGTTACAGGGAAGAAAGTTAGCCCTCCAGGAGCTAAATGAACTGAAAACAGAGTCTGGGAAGCTACTGGAGCATGCCAGATGGGTAGAAGGTGCTCTGGAATAGAACACCCAGACCAAAGATGCTAAAACTCAGGAGGTGAGTCTCCTGCAGCAGAAATTGTCTCAGTATTCCCAGACCATACAGGAAGCGCAGAGAGACAATGAGGATCTCTGTGAAAAAAATGATGGGCTCAACAAAAAAGTGGCAGCGCAAGAGCGGATCATAGAGGCCATTAAAGCCTTGATCGCTGAACAAAAAGCTCAGATCTTTGCTTCTTATCTAGAAGCAGGGGCTGAAAAGGAGAAACTAGCAGGGTTGGAGAAAGAGGGTGCTAGATTTAATCTTAACTGGAGGGACCCCGAACAGGTAGAGAGGGACAGGGTAACTCCTGATCATAGTATAAGGACCTCTATGCTAAGGGACTCCAACCCATTTAGTACTGTGAACACTGCCCACTTCATGTCTACCGGTTCACATGAGCCAGAAACTATGAGGCTGGCAGAATTCAAGAGACCAAACATGATGGAAATAACAGGTCGGCGCCCCCCAGAAATTGATGGACGGGCATCCCTGTATAAATACCCAAACATTCAGGCTGATGTCTCTGACAAAGGGACCAATTGGTCCAATTTAATCAAAAAACGGATGAAATGAGGCCCAAAAAGAGCATCCTGAAGACCTCTACCCAACTAGGGCAGTGGGGGGGAATACTCTGCCAACCCTGAGAGAAGGGAGGAGTCAGAAGACTACTCTCCTGTGCCCCACCGGAGTAGAGAAACTAGGCCCCACCATTCTGTAAGCTCCTCTCAAGCTCACAGGATCCGGGAGAAGCTAGATGATCATGAGGGAACCTCAACTAGTAGCGCCTCAGAGTCTGAGAGCGAGTGGACTCAGGTGACTAAGCCAAAGAAGGCAAACAAACTCAAGCGAGTTATGACCAAAGACCCCATTAGGCAGATTAAGGCCCTTAGGAGTGTCATAATCCCCTATCATCGAAATGCAAAATATTCTGTTTGGGAACACCTGGAGCTTTATGACCAGATGATGGACACTTTTCATATGAAAGACAATCAAAACTGTATCGAGTATGTAAAATGGACATTCCCCCCTGAATACTCCAGTTTCTTTGCTGGACTGGAGGACCAGAACCATTCAAAATGGTCCACCTACAGGGCTGCCATCTTGAAACACTTTTCTGCCCGCGGAATCCCCCAGGAGGCTCGCAAAGCGGCCTACAATCTGCAGTGCGGGGAAGATCAGGCCCCACGAGAGTTTGTGCAGGAGCTCAAACGCGCCTTTGCCCAGACAACTAGGAGGGTGCGCACAGATAGCAGGGAGTTTGTAACCACCTTCTTTCATGTGGTCCCAAAGTATATTATGACCCAGCTAGTGAGGGACTTCCATGAGAAAAGAACTCTGGACCCGCATTTATGAGGTCAAAAACCTGCAGAAAATAAAAATCAGAACAAAAACCCCAAATTAGCTAACACCCCTGCTGGCAGAGGTTAAGGTTGCCCCCATTTTAGACCTAGAGATGGGGGAGCCTAAAAATACACCTG
Source organism: Ambystoma mexicanum (assembly GCF_040938575.1). Classification (NCBI taxonomy): domain Eukaryota; kingdom Metazoa; phylum Chordata; class Amphibia; order Caudata; family Ambystomatidae; genus Ambystoma; species Ambystoma mexicanum. The sequence goes on from NC_090921.1 coordinate 1,345,422,972, forward strand.
CACCTTCTTGCCAGTCACAAACAGGTGGCAGTCTGGCAGGTAATCCCACTATTTGGACCCCTAACTCCCCTGATTATATCAGCCCCCGATACAAGGGCAACAGACTAATCCTCAGGTATGTATGGACTCCCCCGGCCCAAGGGGGGGATCCAACCAGGTAAGTGCTGCCCCGGGAAACTTCCCTCCTAACTTCCCTCAGGAGGGCAGGAATGCTGGTTTTAGCTTCTTCCCCCGATACCCACAAAACCCCAACCTGAAGGACAACCCTCCTTTCATTCCCCGCTTTCAGGAACCCAGACAACCCATTCCGGGAGAGGTGAGGCCAAGGGTGGAGGGTTACCAAAATTCACCATATCCAGGGTAACATGGGAGAAGGGGGATAGTTACTTTCCCGAGATCCACCTAGGGTTGACCAGAGACCCCCGTATGAGCCGGAACAGGTATCCCAACTGGAGCGTCAGGTCCAGAACCTAACCCAGGATCTGGGTCGCATGTTGAGGGCTCAACAGAACCCTCAGACAAACATGGCGGCTCAGAACCCCACAAACCAATGATCTGGCACCCCAGAACAATGACGGGGTGAGAACCCTGACAATTCACTGGTTCCAGAGGAGGAGGCACAGGGGGAAGGGGGATGTAAAGACCTAGAGGAAGCTTCCTTCCTCAATCGTGAAAAGTCCCTGGACACCCAGGAAACGGAACCAAAATCTCCCGCCCCCGAAAACCGTCCACCCAAGGAACAGAGGGGGGTAGGAGAAATAAAGAACTCAAAAAGACCCAGTTTGCGGAGAAGGTTGGTGTCCTCCAATTTGAAGGGAAAGAATCCTTAGGGGATCCTGAGAAAAAGATCCTCTCCTTGAGGGACGGGGGACTCCTCCAAAAGAAAAATGGGTCCCAAGAGATCTAGATGAAGACTGGATGGGAGTGGGGACTGATTCTGAATCACCCATCCTAGTACCCCAGATTGAGCATCAAGAAGGCATAATATTAAAAGAGGATTCCCAAACTTCCCAAAGCAATTCTAGTGGCTGACAGCCCAGAATCAGAAAAGGAGGAGCCCGAAACTCCTCGAATCTCTGAGTGCAAAATGTTGCTTTCAGATTCCCAAACTCCTACACAGAATTATGCGCAAACTATCCCTGTGACAGAGTCCAAAATAAGGAAATTGACCACCCAGGTTGCCCAAAATCCACATTATCTTTGCGCCCTAGAGGAGAAGGAGGGTCAATTTTATGCCCCGGTCTAGGTGCAGGGGCAATGTAAATTTTCGGCACTGGTGGACACCAGATCCCTCTCACCCCTCTTCCTGGACAACTCCAGAACTTCGATGGGAATTAAATTCCTGTCGAGGAGACTGCGGATTTGGAAATAAAAATTGGGTGACATAAAGTGAAACACCCTGTAACTCCAGAGGGCACACCCTGTCTACTGGGAAATTACATCCTGCGAAGGTTGTCCCACTTAATAGACTGTGTGAACAAGGTCCTCTGGACTCAGACTAACAGGCCAATAAAATTGAAACAGAGTGTCAACCATGTTAGTTTAAATGGTACATGCCACATGGTTGAACAAAAACCTGATCATACTGAGTTTCATTTCCAGAATAACCAAATACCTGAAGTGACAGAAATTGCTGTAGGACAACAAACTGGTGATGGAAACTCCTCTCCATTCCTGAAAATCAACCTTCCTTCCAATCTCAAGTGGCATTCCACACTGGAAGGAAATACTTAGAAATGTTATACCAATTCACAATCTGAAAATCCCAATTCCATAGCCAAAAGTGAAGAGAAACCAGCTTAAAGTTTAGCTGACATTCAGAAAATTAGAGAGCAGTTATTCATCCCTATTCAGTTAATCTCATAGCCGGTGAGTGTTCACATTTCTCCCCCTCGATCTCTGGCTGTATTTCAAGCTGGAGATCCAGGGAGGTGTTGTTGGAAAGGGGAGATTCTCCCCTTTCCAACGACACCCTTTGTGACAGCATTGCTGCCCACGGATCGGGCACAGGCCACTCGATGCACGGGCAGCAATGCCCACTAGACACCAGGGATACGTTTGTGACGTGGGGGGAAGTGGAGGGCTGCTTACAGTAAGCAGCTCTCTCCCCCCCGATCCCCCAAAGCATGGGGGCACATATGTGCACAACCCTGGGGGCAGATGGCTGATCATCTGCCCTCAGGGAAGGGGCAAAAAAAATTAAATAGAACGGGGATGGGGGTGTGGGTGGGGTAGCCGGTATTTTTTTTGCCCCCCCTGAAAGGGTGGTGGCCCTCCCCCTCCCACACCAAATGGAAAGGGGGGCCACACCTTGTAGCTCTCCCTGGGGGCAGATGTATGCCCCCAGGCAGGTGTACATCAGGTGGCCCCCCATCCAATTGGAGGGGGGAGGGCCACCAGGAATAAGTGCAGGCCCCCAAAGGATGGGGCTTGCAGGTTAGGGCACCCCCTGGGGGCAGATGGCTGATCTGCCCCCAGGGAAGGGGGCAAAATAAAAAAAATAAAAAACAATATCAACTGGGATAGGGCGTGGGGGGGCCTAGACCCCAGGGATTTTATTTGCCCCCCTGAAAGGGTGGTGGGGTGGTGGCCCTCCCCCTTCCACACCAAGTGGAAAGGCACGGCCACCCCTTGTAGCCCTCCCTGGGGGCAGATATATGCCCCCAGGCAGGAGTACATGAGGTGGCCCCCCCATCCAATTGGGGGGTGGGGGGCAGGGCCACCAGGAATAAGTGTGCAGGCCCCCCAAAGGATGGGGCCTGCATGTTACGGCCCCCTGGGGGCAGATGGCTGATCATCTGCCCCCAGGGAAGGGGCAAAATGAAAAAAAAAGAAATGAAAAAAAAATTACAAAAGGGAATTTTGGGTGGGAGTGGGGGGGCCACTAGCTACCAGGGATTTATTTTACAAAAAAGGGGGGGTGGCCCTCTCCCCCTCACCCCAAGGGGAAATGGGGGCACCCCTTGTAGCCCTCACTGGGGGCAGATATCTGCTCCTAGGAAGGAGCATCTGACCCCAGGGAAGGCTGCATGAGATGCCCCCCTCTTATCTGCCCCCAGGGAGGGCTGAATGAGATGCCCCCCCTGCATTTTATGTGGGGGGTAGAGGGTCACCCCCATTACATTAGAAAATTACGTGGTGGTTTAGAGTGACCCTCAGCCCGCCCTAAAGTGTAGTGTACCATTTTCCATTTTTGTCTTTGTTTACGAAACTTGCCTTGGCGTAGAGGGGCACATTGGTGTGCTAATCTGGCCCCAGGGTGCCCAAACCTTACTGTCCCACCCACCGGGGGGGCCTGCCCCACACATTATTGGTGGCCCTCTCCCCCCCACCCCAAATGGAGGGGGGTGTACCTCAAGTTTCGTAAACAAAGAAAAAAATGGAAAATGGTGGAACGCATTTTAGGGGGGCTGTGGGGCTCCCCAAAGGGACGGGGAACTTTCTAATGGGATGGGGCGTTGACTCCCCCACCTCCCACCCGCAATGGAGTGGGTGGCATGTCATGCAACCCTCCCTGGGACCAGATACCTACTCCTAGGAAGGGACGCCTGAGCCCAGGGAGGAGTGCAGGACAGCCCCCCCCTTAACTGCCCCCAGGGAGGGCTACTTGAGATGTGCGGCCCAACCAATTGGGGTGGGGGTGGAGATGTGCACTCCCCTTCACATTAGAAAATTCCCCAGCGGTGTTGGGTGCCCCTCAGCCCCCGCTAAAGGGCAGCCTGCCATTTTGAATTATTTTCTTTGTTTACTAAACTTGCCTTGGCGCAGAGGGGCACATTGGTGTACCAATCTGGCCCCAGGGTGCCCAAACCTTACTGCCCCACACATTGGGGGGCCTGTCCCACAATTTTGGGGGCCCTGTCCCCCCCACTCCAAATGGAGGGTGGGTGTACCTGCATGAGGTGCCCCCGCCACCCATTTGGGGTGAGGGGGAAGAGGGCCCCGAAACATTGTGGGAAAGGTCCCCCAGTGGGTGGGGCAGTAAGGTTTGGGCACCCCGGGGCCAGATTGGCACACCAATGTGCCCCTCTGCACCAAGGGGAGTTGGGTTACCAAAGGAAAAAAGTGAAAATGGTGGAACGCATTTTAGGTGGAGCTGTGGGGCACCCCAAAGGGATGGGGAATTTTCTAATGGGATGGGGCGTTGAACCCCCCACCCCTCAACCGCAATGGAGTGGGAGCCATGCTGTGGGGCACCCCAAAGGGACTGGGAATTTTCTAATGGGATGGGGGGGTGACCCCCCCACCTCATTGGAGTGGGTGCCAGGTCATGCAGCCCTCCCTGGGCCCAGATATCTGCTCCTAGGAAGGGACGCCTGAGCCCATGGAGGAGTGCAGGACAGCCCCACCTTAGCTGCCCCCAGGGAGGGCTACATGAGATGTGCCAGCCCTCCAATTGGAATGGGGGTGGAGAGGTGCACCCCCCTTCACATTAGAAAATTCCCCAGTGGTGTAGGGTGCCCTTCAGCCCCTGCTAAAGGGCAGCCTGCCATTTTGAATTATTTTCTTTGTTTACTAAACTTGCCTTGGCACAGAGGGGCACACTGGTGTGCCAAACTGGCCCCAGGGTGACCAAACCTTACTGCCCCACCCACTGGGGGGCCTGTCCCACAATTTGTGGGGGCCCTCTCCAACCCACCCCAAATAAAGGGGGGTGTACCTGCATGAGGTGCCCCCGCCACCCATTTGGGGTAAGGGGGGAGAGTGCCCCCAAAAATTGTGGGACAAGCCCACCAGTGGGTGGGGCAGTAAGGTTTGGGCACCCTGGGGCCGGATTGGCACACCAATGTGGCCCTTTGCGCCAAAGGGACGGGGAATTTTCTAATTGGATGGGGCGTTGAACCCCCCACCCGCTATGGAGTGGGTGCCATGTCATGTAGCCCTCCCTGGGACCAGATATCTGCTCCTAGGAAGGGACGCCTGAGCCCAGGGAGGAGTGCACGACAGCCCCCCCTTATCTGCCCCCGGGGAGGGCTACATTTTGCTGGTATGACCGTAGGTCAAACATGTTTTTTGTTTTGTTTCCAGCTTTTTCTACGCGAGCAGCTGCAATGTTATGTGAGTACTGTTTTGTATTATTCTATGGTTAGGGACCACTGTCAGTGTGGTGGGTGAGACTGGGGCTGGATTGTTGGTGGTGTAGGTGCGAATGGGCCGTCTGGGCAGATATGATGGTGGGCTGGGACACAATTGCAGGGGCAGGCTACAAATTGCCCCTCATGCCAGCATAACATTGGTGTTTCCCTGGGAGCGGATCCCTCCCATGTGGGTTGTCCATCTGCAAGCCCAGGCTCCACCTCTGGCTGTGCTACGTTACAGATGTCACCACCGGGGAGGAATGGGGATCCTGCTGGGGCTCCCTGGAGCTGCTGCTGTGCTTAGGGGACGGTACACCCGACTGGTACATGGATGTCCAAGGCCAGGGACATCACCTCCAACCGTCCTGGAGTTGCGGCTGGGCTGCATTACAGCTTTTCCCTTGGGGGAGGTATTGGCACACTGCTGAGACTCCCTGGTGGGGAGAAGCTGTAAGGCAGGGCAGCCAGGGCTCCAGTAAAGTCGGTGGTTATATCCCTGGCCTTCGGAACCCTTTTTCCATGTGGGTTTTTGCGGGGGTTCTGGGTAATAAATTCTGGGCCGATTTGCGTAAGTCAGACCTCTGTGTATTCCCACGGGTATCCTCTTTTGGGAAATGCATGGGGTTTCCTGTTTTCCTTGCTGGCTTCGACACCCTAAGCCCAAATCTGTAGGTTGCCCACATGAACAAAATGGGCTGTGCCGAAAGGCTTGGGGTTACCAGTGGGTTACTCTTTTCCTTTTGCGCCCCCGGTAGGTGCACCCACACATGTGAGGTACCATTTTCATCGGGACACCTGTGGGAACGCGGGACGGTATGCCATGTGTTGTTGGGGCGTGTTTTGATGGGTGAGCTGAGTGAAATGTGCGGAAAATGCTTTTTTTCCCCCACATTTCGGACTTTGCGGGCGTGGGTAATACATTCTAGGCCGATTTGCGCAAATCATACCTCTGCTTATTCCCACGGGTGTCCTCTTTTGGGAAATGCATGGGGTTCCCTGTTTTCCTTGGTGGCTTGGACACCCGAGGCCCATATCTGTATGGTGTGCCCATCTGGAGAGAGTGTGAAATTCAGGTGTCAAAACAGACTTGGGGTTACCTGTGTTTTAGGCTTTCCCCTTGGCGCCCAGGTAGGTGCACCCACACATGTGAGGTACCATTTTCATCGGGACACCTGTAGGAATGCAGTAAGGTATAACATTTGTTGTGTTTGTGTGGTTTATTTAAGGTTTTGACCCATTTGCTGGTGCCCTTTGACACACAACCCTTTCATTTCCCAAATGTGCCCTACATTTAGTCGCTGCTTTAGGCACCATACACTTTTGCAACCTGCACAAGTCACCTACCCTTGAAAAGGTCTGCCTGTGCTCTTTCAAAAAATGTATGCTTGCCGTTCCTCACCACATTGGTTTTCCTGATTTACAAATGCTAAGTGCGTCTGTTCAGGCCGTAAGCATAAAACTCCTGTGTACCATGGCTCAGTGTTTGGCTTGTGGTATTGCTTGTTTTGTAAAACACTACAAAAAATGTGTGCTTTCCTAACTACAAGAGTCGGGGGAATGTAGCGGAGCATTGCTTTTCTCAAAATTCATAGAAGCCATTGCCGTACCAAGCCAACCATGTCCACCACATACCTTTTTTTTCAGTCATTGTCCCGCTTTTCCCCCAATCTATGGCATTTTCCTCTACCTAGTTGTTTCCCGACCTACGCAAATCACCCCTTCCTAAACTTAGAATTTTGTCTACTTTTCAGAGTTATATGCCTTTCTGTCGCCCAATTTGGCTTTCCTAGCCTTTCCTTCCATTCCGTCCATGCATGTCCAATTGGCAAAAATGGCCAAAATCGCCTACCTCTCACAAAACGGTTGATAACCACATCAAAATAATTTTTTTTTCGTTTCCACTCAACCTGTTCTTGAAAGCCAGGAAATTGTGGAATTCAGCACAGCAAACCATTTGTTACTAGCTCTTACAAGGAAAAAACCACATGCTTATTTGTACATCATTTTATTGGCATACAGCAACCTAGGATTCCTGCGTGGCGTTACGACCGCCTACATGTGGGGAAAAAAAACCCAAGTTTGGCCGAGATATCTCATGTAACAAAAAAGTTACAAGGCATTGAATGGCCACATACCCAAATCACCAAAAAAGGACTTGGCACTGGGGGGAAATACCCATGGCAGTTAAAGGGTTAAATGGGGGGAAGGAATCTGTTCTCGCCCGAGTGTGCGTGTACAACGGTAAGAGCTTCTTCAGCGAAGCCATGTTCTGACAGCTCCCAAAAGATCCAGCCATTCCCACATTTAAATTGATCAATAAGTGGGAAATGGGCCTGGAAACTCCCAATTCCAGACATCTCCTGCCTAGCAGGTGTAGGCTCAAAATTTGTATCAGAAACAAAAGCATAGTACATGATTGTTGGGTCGTGCGAGATGTCCCTGCTGATTCTATTTAAGCAGTGATATCCTCAATCGTTTTCCCATTAACTTGGACCTGATAAATAACAAAGCCTGGTCCCGACTAGGGGGCAATCCCATGGACTTTGATGATTCAGAAAAAGCATTTTGGTCAGCCCAACTGCTGCCGTATGCAGTTGAAGTTCAAATTGGAGAGGAGGTCACCATCCCAGGATGGACACGACTATTCCCACTCGAATTAAAAATTAAAAGAGGGCAGAAACTGCAAAATCGTGACGCATATGTTCACCTCAATGCTCATCTCCAACAGCAGGGGTTGGGGTTAAACCCAACACCATTAGTCAAGGTACAACACAGCACCATTCCAATATTGATGGATAACAGCGCCCTTAGCAGTATCACTCTGTGCACAGGCACCTTTATTGGAATGGCGGTTGATGACAAACATTTTTCCATGGATCTAGGTAATTAACTGATAGGACCAATCCCCAATGACTGTTTTGATAGTAATAGTGACAATGGCGTACCACCAGACAGGATCTTCACCCGACAAGGGGGGAATTTCCTGGTGTACTCTTCCTGCCCTTACGGTGAGGAAAAGGTGACCTGTGACATCAGGCAGGATGTGGTGATCTTCCAGGTCCACAAGGACAGCCTCGCCTGCCTCTTGAAACCCTCTGTCCAGGTCAATACTCTAACCGGGGACCTCTCCACCCAGCTGGAGGAAGCCGCTGAGATAGCAAAACCGGATGCCTTTCCAGGCTTCAGGCAAATGGTCGAAGAGCGAGTCAACCTAGCTGATGCCTGTGAGACTCCGGAGCAAAAGCAAAAGTTGAAACAGGTTTTCTTAGATTTTCAAGATCTCTTTGCAGTGGACTTGTATGACTGTGGTAGCACCGAAATCCATACAACAATTCCCATTGACCCTGGAATGACTCCAGCGTTTGTGAAGCAATACCGCTTGCCTCTCACATCCATGGAGTCCTCACAGAAATAATCAAAAACCTTGAGACCCATGGGATAATTCGTCCAGTCTACAGCACCTTTAATAATCCGGTGCTGGGGATTTTAAAACCGAACGGCCAGTGGAGAGAATGTGTTGACCTTAGGGAGCTGAATAAATGGGTCCCTACGTCCTGATGGCCTCTCCCCTACATTAACTAGGGGCTGGCCCAGATCCAGGAGTCAAAGGTATGCACTGCCATTGACCTGACCAATGGGTACTGGACCGTGCCTGTCAGTAGGCAGGACCAATACAAGCTGGCCTTTACCTTCGGGGGGGAAAAAAATACACCTGGACCCGAACTCCCTTCGGATACATCAACTCCGCCAACCAATTCAACAAACTTCCTACATTAGGCCATGCCCGACTTGGGTGAAAGGGGTAACCTGGCCTATGTGGGTGATGTCTTAATAAAAAGCTCAACTGTGGAGGAACACATAGCGGAAATCCATTATGTTCTGACACAGTTGAGGGTTGCCAGAGCAAAACTATCCTTCCAAAAGGCACAGTGGTGCAGAACCTGTGTCAACTTCCTGGGAAATTAAATAACTCCTGAGCGTCTCTGTCCCCAGGAAAAGAAAGTGGAAGCACTCCTAAAACTGAAAGACCGCACAACTCTGCGTGAGCTAAGAAGCCTCCTTGGACTGACCAATTACAGTAGGAAGTTCATTGAGGATTACGCAGAGATCACAAGACCCGTGATCCATCTGTTGAAGGGGGGTCAAGTGAGAGTGGGGGCCAGAACAAGCCGGGGCAGTAAAGCAACTCAAAGAAGCCTCTCACAAGCGCCTTATCTAGCTTACCCTGTCAAAAACAAGGAGTTGTTCTTGGAGACAGAGTTCTCAAACAAATGCTTCACAGCAGTATTATATCAAAAGCATGACAAGGTCAATAAAGTCATCTCCTATGCAAGCAAGACTTTATCTTCTGTGGAGGAAAAATTCGACGATTGTGAGGAGGCACTCCTGGCAACGGTGTGGGCATTGAAAAATTACCACCCGTTCATCCAGTGGGAACACATCGTAGTGGAGACTCCCCACCAGCCTTTGCAATATCTCCAAAGTGACAGAATCCAGGCTTGAAATGTGAGTAATTCCTGAATTACTTCCTGGATTCTGTCAATGTATGGCTTTCCTGTGGAGGTCAGATATGGCCAAAACAGGAAGAGCCCCTTGCGCAAGGTCTGGCTGATTTGCATGATTGTGCCAGAGAAAACTGTCTCGAGGACGAAAGTCTTAAAATCCAGGACAACATGGAAGCATACCTGAATTCCCCACACAAAGTTTATAAAGAAGACAAGTGCGAGCGAATGCCCACAGTTTATGGGGACGGGGGTTCCTACCATGTTGACAACAACGGGGAAAAGGAACTGGTGGCCGGCATTGGGAATGCCTGGTTGAATAATGCCCCGCAACCCTCCGCTGGGTACAAAATTGGTCCCCACAGTAGTCAGGTGGCAGAGTTGATGGCAGTTCAGCAAGCCATCCTCTCTGCCGTCCAACACCAACTGCACGAACTGGTCATAATCACTGATTCAGATTATGTCTGGAACGGGTTCGTGGAGCACCTGATTAATTGGAAAACCAGAGGCATGCTATGTGCTAACAATAAACCGTTTAAACATGGCAGACTCATCCAGAATGTTGATGATCTGGTCACCTCGAGTGGGATGACCATCTATTGGAAGAAGATCAAGGGTCATTCCAGAATAGAGGGGCCAGACAAAACCGGAAATGAACTAGCTGATCAGCTGGCCAAAACCAGAGCCATCCAGGGGGATCCCCTCGAGATCAAGTCGCTGTTGGGGGAAATCCGAGTCACTGCTATCACTAGGTCCCAGTAAATGCTCACAATGAACTCTCAACTGCCCAATGGAGTAAGGAGACCCCAGATGCTGATTTAATCACGCCACAAAAGGGAATCTGATTATTGGTACATTTTATCAACATATTGAGGACCCTGAGAACTTTCCCCTGACGGATACTGATTACATTGGGAAAGAGGACCTCAGGTTGTTGATGAAATGTCCAAAAATGTTCTGAATCCAAGATGGTTTGTTGGTAAGGAGATCCATATCTGGCTCTGACCAGTGGGTGGTCCCTACCTCATTCCGAAGCCTGATGCTAAGTCACGCCCATGATGTGGCCACAGCCGGTCATCGGGGGTTTCACACTACTTTAGAAATCTTGTGCGAGGTTGCATACTGGCCACACATGGGGTGGGACCTCGACCAATACTCGAAGGGGGTCTTGTGTGTGCACAATTTCAGCCAACTTCACTCACACACTGCGCTCCCCTCCAGGAGAGGGGCATGAGACTGCCTTGGTCAGATTTACAAATAGATTTCATCGGGTCCGCGATTCGCTCCTCTAGGGGGAAAAAGTACATGTTAACCGTAACATGATTGTTTACCAAATAGGTGGAATGTCTCCCAGCCCTAAATTACAAGGCAGATGCCCGGCTCTCCATCGACTTAGGAAGCCCAGGAGAAGTCGGGGGGGGGGTATGTGAGATATATTGACCCACTCAATGGCATTGCCCCACATCACTGAGCTGCATTTGCGCAGAAACAACCACAAAAGGGTTGCGCTGGCTCCTGTAAGTGCTATGGCTCAAAACTGCATTTTGCAACAACCACAAAAATGGCTGCACCGTCCTGCCAAGCACACATCGGGCAAGATGGAACCAGGGGACACATTGAAGGAGATTGCCAGTGTGTTCCGACATAAATGAAAGGATGTGGAAAAAGCAGTGTTGCTTGGCTGCAAAAGCCAAAATCTCCCATGAAAAGAAACCCTTTTTCACCTTTAAAAGAAATGAGGTTTTGGCGCTAATACCCCGCTGTTCCTTAAAGCCACTGTGATTAATAAACTCTACCAAGCCCTGTGTGCTTCACTGTGCCTCAGCAAAACCAGGCATGATTCTGAATTGACAAACCCAGTCAAACCAACTAAAAAAATAAAACAACCAGGAACCTTCCTTTTACTCACATGGGAAACACAGTCATTTTCTTTGCAAAAGTATCCAAAACTCAGCTGTTCAGAGAGGGACTCTAACTAGCTGAGCCATGCCTGCTTCAATGTATCCGTGCTTCAGACCAACTCCAGCACTTCAAGAGAACAACTATAGCTGCAGACAGTGTGTGAATCTGCTGGAGATGAAAAGTTGAATTTAAAAGGAAGGCCAGCTGCACCACGTGTAAACAAATGGACTTTTGCAAACTAAAGAAAAACAAATGCCTGTGTGTTGGAACAGTACACTGGTGAATGAAAGCCTGGCAGTTTTTGGCAATATGAAGGGGTTTGTGGCTGGTGATAATACACACATAGGCTATTTTTTATTCCACAGGTTTGTTTTAATTCAAGACTCAAAATAAGAAAATAAAGATTAAAACACATGGGCTGAGTTTGCAAGCTCTGAAAAAAAAACAGTCATTCAAGTGCCAGCCCTGAAACTTCCCCCTAGGAAGGGAGGCACACCATAAACTTCCAGGACACGAAAGTGATAATTGGCAGCTTGAAAAACTTTGAATGAGCCAGGACAAAGAAAGTTCACATGCTCGTCAGACATTCGTCTGTGCTCCAGGTTGGGACAATAGAAGTCCTGGGACACTAACCTGTGAAGTATGAAGGGACAATAAAACCTTCAATTAAGATGACAAACCCCCACCTTGCTTTGAAGGAAATGACAGTTGGTGACAGCTGAAATGGCCCAGGGCAAGACAAAGGACTGCCAATTGCTTCTAAAGACTATTTCAGAAATAAACTTTAAAGACTTTTTTCTCTGCAGCAGGACTTTGGAAAAATGTAAATATTTCACTGTTTAGAAGTAATTTTATGGCCTTTCTTTTAAGACGTCATAGGTTTCATTGCTGCATAGGGAACAGAAGTAACAAAATATTTCAGATTACCAGAAAAGTATACATGTCCCAAATGCACATTTTTATACTTACATACCTTATAATCAACCCCAAATATGTATAAAGTAATGGAATTTTAGGCCAAACTTTTCATGCTTAAAATGATCAAAACTTAGTAACCGTCCAAAATAATGTCGCACAGATTGCAGATTTTAGACAAAAAGGTCTGTAGGAAGTCTTTTTCCATCATAAAATACAACCTCATAAACTGGGTACAACCCAGGGGAGCCAACCAACATTGATTGTCCAATCCAGTTGTTTAAAGGCGTGCTTAGCTAAGCCGGCCCAGCAATATAGTCAATGATGTCACTATGCTCTATATAAAGGGTCCCTCACAGGACTCCAGAGGCTCTCTTCCTGATTTCCTGCGCGGCGTCCTGTTCCTGTTTCCTTCATCTTGCACTGATCCAGATTCCAGATCCAACTGCCAGGCCAAGCATTGCTGACCCCTCCGGGAAGGCCTCAATTCTAAAATCCCAATACCCAAAGGGAGAAGCATTGGTATTTTTGTGGGAAACCTCCTGAGACCAGCCTGGCTTGCGGCCCACCAATTGCTGCCCAATAACTGCATCCAGAGTTACCTGTGCCATCATATGACCAGAACCATCATTTGGTATCCAGTCCCTACCCAGCTGATCCTGTCCCGCTGATTTTGTCTGGCTGTCCTTTGTTAGACCGGATCTGTGTGGTCACCAGAATGCTGACGGTCCAAAAAAATCCTAAATTAAAGTGGACTGTGAGTATCAATAGAAACCCATCTAAACCCATAGCCTATCTTGTATTTGTCCTTATTTCACTCTCTAAGTCATCCTATCCTAATGCTGATAACTTGTTCAAACTGTCAGAATCATTCTTGCAACCCTGCCTTTGATTTCAAGTGCTAGTGCCATCTCTTTAGTAATTTTGCCTTGTGTGCCTAAGCCATTAGTCCTATTTTGAGTGATCGGACAGGTTTCCGCCAGGGTTATGCGCTGGGGTGGCGGGGTTGAAATTGCGAATCAACCCTAACTCTAATGTGTCCCACTTTGGTGGCCTAGCCTGAATACTCTAGCGTAAAGTAAAACTGTTCTTGCCACAATTGATTTCCTTTCCCATTTTCGCGCCTTCATTTGACTCAAAGTGCACCTTTCTAGATCTTGTAAAACTCACTCAATTTACCAGCTAGAGACTTAATTTCACTTCTATAATATACCTGTGATATATCTATCTCCCTACCCAAAAACCACTAAGAAACCGTTTTAGTAATTTTACATGGAAAACAGAAATATGTGCAAAGTTTCCAACGTGTCATTTTGATTGCAAAGTGTTTTAATCTTCCACTCATTTTTCGAACTGTGTGCTCTTTCTAAACCATTGCTTGTGATTGTTTGTACCTTTACATTGTTGCTTTAGTGAAGAATTGTATCTGCTTCAAGGTTTTTACACACATTCATTATTTTATTCATCCATTTCCGACATTGCAAGAGTTTCAAATCTGTTTTTCACTCTTATTTGAGGAGGGAAGGTCGGATTGGAATTCCGTTTTCAGCTTCTTATTCCTGATTACCTGCTGTTTCTTCATAACCATTCAGAATTGATTATTTGCGGGTTGAGGGAACATTGCAGGGGAGAATCCTAACTTCAGTGCTATCGTTCCTAAAATCAAATAGTGCTTTTATTCCCTGGCGTTTTGTATATGTGTCAATAGAAGGCTAACTTAAGTGCATTGCTTACATTCCTATTGTTATTATCACCCCATTGGTGATTGCTGCCCCATATTAAAAATGTTATGATTTCTTTTGAATTTTTAAATAAATAAATAAATATTGTATTTTACAAACCGACCTGGTTCATGGTCCATTGTGACCCGGGGTATTTGAAAAGGGGGTGTGATATGAGTGGTGTACCATCTCAATATTGAATCCAATATAAAAAAATAAGCATTTCAGTTGTGCACTGTATACTAGGCCGAGACCAAGGTGTGTGTCACTCGATTGAAATCCTTAACAAATTATGCCTTCCCTTTCACTCGTATTCATTTCCTGCTGTCATGCCTTTCCTTTCACTTGTATTTCTTTCTGTCTGTCATGCATTTCCTTGCACTTGTATTCCTTTCCGTCTATCATGCCTTCGCTTTCACTTGTATTACTCTTCCTGCTGTCATGACTTACCTTTCACTTGTATTCCTTTTCCCACTGTCATGCCTTTGCTTTCATTAATTCCTTTCCCATTGTCATGCCTTTCCTTTCTCTTTGTTTCTTTCCCCATGTTATGCCTTTCCTTTAACTTGTATTTCTTTCTGGCTGTCGTGCCTTTCCTTTCACATGTATTTCTTTCCTGCTGTCATGACTTTCCTTTCACTTGTATTCCTTTCCCACTGTTATGCCTTTCCTTTCACTTTATTCCTCTCACGCTGTCATGCCGTCTCCTTTCACTTGTACTCCTTCCCCGCTGTCATGCCTTTCCTTTCACTCAGATTCATTTCCCGCTGCCATGCCTTTCCTTTCACTTTATTCCTTTACCGCTGTCATGCTTTTACTTTCACTTGCATTTCTTTCCCAATGGCATGCCTTTCCTTTCACTTCTTTTCCTTTAGCTCTCTGTCAAGCAGTTGATTCCCCTTATTTTCTGTGCTCTCTCCCATCATTCATTTTCTTTGTCTAGATTTCTTAATCACTTCCACTATCGATGCTCTCCTCCGGGCTTTTGTTTCTCGCATCTGTAATACATGCACATTCACTTCTGTTTATTCTGGTATCCCATCATACATTCCTTCAATTATATTCCTTCCTCCCCCTGCCATGCACCTTCTCTCGTGTGCAGGCCTTCGATTCCTTCCACTGATCGCTCATTTAATGCACCTTCCATACCTTCCGTTCCACGCCTTTCTGTCACTTCCCTACACTTCTCCTGTTTACATTTCCTTTTCCCTTGAATTAGCTTGCTTTCTGACAAATAGATGGTTTTCTTTAGATGCGGGATCTGCAACCTTTGGCTCTCCGGATATTTTGGGCAACATCTCCCACCATCCCTCGCCAGCATAGTGATTGTTGAGGTAGCATGGGAGTTGTAGTTCAACGATCTGGAGGGACACAGGTTACAGGCTCCAGGTTTACACTGCCTCTCATCGGCATGTCTATCCCGATCTGCAGAAAGCATTATCCAGAAAAGTGCTCTGATAAGGATCCTATCTTGATTGTATGCATCGTGTGGCCGCCTTTCAGAATACTGTGCCAAATGGCGCTGTCCACCATACCTAAAACCGGAACATCTGGCCACTCTTGGACAGTATGAGGCAGGTGTGGAATACCCTGCGGGGACATGGGCAAGAAGAGTGACTGGCTGGTGGCTCAGATTAACGAGTAGGCCGAGGACACATATCAGGCCAATCTGTTACTTCTCTGCTTCTATTTTGTCTCGCGTGTCCTCCTGCCTTTATTCCCATTCCTTTACTTCATGTCCTTCAGCTGTGGACGCACTCAAGGAGACCTGTGCACTGACACATAAGAAGAGAATGCAACATGGTCATGGTTGATCTTTTGATTCACACTCTTAGTAGGATTGACAGGGAACTCTTCATGGTATGGAGGAAAGCATCCATCAGCCAGAAGTACATATCACGGCCTAGAAAAAACTGTCCATGCTCCGGAAAACCTGTAGGTCTAACAGGAAGGTGAACTGCCCAGTTCTGATGTCCAGTGGAGTAATGAACATATGAGTGCTGTTCCCAGAGTCCCGGGCCTGCTTCTCCCGTTCCCTGTGGGACACCCAGGTGCCAGCAGAGTGCTCTAGTCTGTTCCCCTGCAGGACATCAGACTACACACCCTGACGCACAACCAGGGGAAACAAAAGAGGATTACGGGGTGTCTGTAACATACGATGTGATACCCCTGGGTTTGGGCGTTACATAAATGCCATCAATAAATAAATAAAATGCATCACGCACCTTTTGGCCCTATGATGCAATCGAAATGATCTGGTTCCCCATCAGTACCATCCATCAACAAATATATAGAATCGATAAAACAGAATATGCTGATAAAAAATTACAGACTAATATACCACGAACCCATTTCATATTATATATGTACGATGTATAATATGACCAATCACAATTCAGACAAATACATCTTAAACAAATCATGAACCAATTTTGCATTGCAAAATGTAAACAATGATATTCTTAGCCAAATGCTTTACAGAAAGACATTGTAATCAGATGGGATGGGTTCAGGCATGCGCTGAAGAGCACAGCAAGGCAGGAAATAGAGGCTGCTGTCATGCCCTCGAACACTTATATGAGGGAGACCTTTAGCAACACACCCTTTGCGCCAGTGATGTATTTTTTAGAGGATATGCCCCCAATGAAAACTGTGATACAGGGAATGCGCATGTCATGTTCAAAGAGCTCCTAATGGCTGTCAACCCATTGTAATCCCAACTATCGGGGCCCTGTCAATACCGCTGTAGGGAGAGTGGTTTAATACTGGCCACACAAACTCACCCCACCAAACTTCAAACAATGGTAGGAAGCTAATGCAGATGGACCCACTGCTCACCAGCGGGCACAACGAAGAGTCACCTGGATGGTTGAGCATTGCTGCCCAGCAGACTACTTACCACCACATCCCTGCTGTAAATCTGGCTATACCCTGCAACTCAGGTTGACAACCTATTGACAGAAGCCTAGCAGAAACTGAATTCAGATGATCCTATGCTTTAGCTGCTGATGCCAACTGAACCATTTACCAGCTCTTCCCTGCTCAACAGACAGGTGAAACTCCCAACTCAAAATGCCATTCAAAGGACAGCAGCGCAGGAAACAACGAGAGCCATTGTCCACAGATCTATCATTGCAAAAGGAAAACTCTCTGCAAAAAATAACTTCTCCAACGGCACAGCGAGCAAGGAAAAGAGGACACAGCTGGGCCCTCGAACCTCT
The DNA here is from genome assembly GCF_040938575.1 of Ambystoma mexicanum. Classification (NCBI taxonomy): domain Eukaryota; kingdom Metazoa; phylum Chordata; class Amphibia; order Caudata; family Ambystomatidae; genus Ambystoma; species Ambystoma mexicanum. Next base: position 1,345,440,311 of record NC_090921.1, read on the forward strand.
TACATGAGGCTGCCTCCTAGCAACACAACCTCCACTGTAGTGTCATAATTTCCGGCGCTATTCCCCCCAATGACTGGAAAGCAGTGATGCAGTTCATCATGCCAGGCCATGGTCCGTGACACATAATGGCTGCCGCTGCACAGGTCGTTGCACAGGTCTTAGTGTTGTCGCAGAGCTGGCCTGAGGCATGGCCAGTCTGTGGCGTCATCCCCGGTCCCTGTGTTCTTGGGGTCCCCACAGCTACCTGCTGCCGTGAGTATCAGAAGTAACGAGGGCTGGGCTCCTTCCAGACACAGGGCTTTTCTTTGTGCCTGTTTTATCGAGACCGTGCTGTCAGCTCGCAACCAAACCCCCTGTGGAGTGCTTCTAGAGACAAAGACCTCTTGCTCACCTCCCCAGCAGACCATTAGACCCGTGGGGCCTCACAATTAGGGCTTACCACGCTCTTTGTTTAAAGTAATGGTCCATTTAAGAATATTTGTTTTGGACAAAGGGTTAAAAAGGGGTATTGTATTTTAAAAGCAGATACAGAGGAAATTTGTTGTGATGATTTACCAGGTCCATGGATGTGGGAAGAGAGGTTGCTGTCCTGAAGATGTACCTGACCCTGTTCTGATTTCAGGGTACAAGTTGAGATTACATGTGGGTTGACAGTGTCTGCCCAGTTTTTTCACAGTGCCGACTCCATTCCCCTTGGGTGTTTTTGAGGCCAGCATGCAAAAAAGCGTGCTTGGTCAAGTTTTCACCCACCGGGATTTGACTCCACTAACTCAGAAAACCTAAAAAAATGTCTTTGAAGCACACGTCTTGCATTGGTATTTTGCTTTGCATAGAATATTTCAGTATAGATTTTTGGGTTGAAAGGTGCACACCTTTTATACTTTGCCAGCAGTGTTCTAGGAGAATCTTCTCTAGCTGTTATTTTTTCCTGGAATTGATGATTCATTTTGTGAAAGACAATGCTCATTTCTATTTTGAATTGTCTTCTATTAGGAAAGGCCAGTTTAATAAAATGTGCGTATTTCCCTTTTTGATATGTGCAATCCCTGTGCGTACGTTAATGATGCCCCACACTTTTTTCTGGACTTGAGCCCTATGAATGACATTGGAAGACCTGCAGAATTTCTTACTCTGACTGCCTCAGTACCTTTCAGGTAAATAGGCTGTGTTACGATTGCACTAAGCCCACTGCAGTCAAAGGGCGCAGTGTTGGCACCGCTGGTCCCACGGAAGTGCATGCCCTTGCTGTTGTTTACTGTGGCCACGCCCCTAAGCCTTTGTAAACTGGACTGCCTCCCTACAATGGTGTAAGCCTGTGACAGTGAAAGGTCGCAATGTTAGCGCTGCTGGTTTTTGCTGCAAGCGTGGTGGCTGAAGGGCCTAGCATTGCAGGAATTATTGATTGCGGGACGGAAATAGCAACGATGAGGTGAGAGTGGAGTTCACCCAATCCAGAAGGAAACAAATGAAACAAGTAAGCGAACAAGAAACTCTGGTACCCTGGTGATTAGTCCCCAACAACAACGTATCGCTGTTCAGATTCCCTGGAGGGGATTGGGATATAAAGCGAGCACTGATGGACCCGCATGAATTGGGGCTGGTGTAGGGTTTGCGATGCTGTGCCTGTTGAGAGCCCAAATCAGAGTCTAGTTCGTGGGGCAGGGGATCGGGGGGAGTCAGACTAGGGCACCTCCTTAAGATGCCAGGCATTCCCTGCCCGCCAGTTTGTTTTTACTGCTCCTTGCTCCTTGATGTGATTTTCTGGGGGGTTGACTGTGCTAATAACAAATAAAGCTCTGAATTTGGTCGTGCCCTGGTCACAGGATAAGGTCACAGAATAAGGCTACTGCTCTTCTAATTGTCAAGTTTGATGGCCCTCAGGGTATATCTACTATAGATTATATAAATGCCCAGACAATCATTATAGACAATTGACTCTTGGATGGTTTCTGGGGCGTGGACCTTTTAGGCACTGTGCACCTTATGTAGACTCTTTTTGTGTAATCGTGTGTGAATTAATTTGTGCTTGGTTATTGCAGCCTTTTCATGGTTTAATGGTAGCATTGTTGCATGAATTTGAACTAGTTGATTCGCCAACATTTCTTTGGTTTTAACTGAAAAAGTGTTAGATAATGTGTCTTTTTACCTGTTTCTAACTTTTGCGATTTTGATAACATGACAAAACGCAAGGCAGCTCAACCAATTTCGCAAGGGGGGGACAAAAGAGCACACAAACTGCATGAACCCCTAAATGATGTTCATATTTTAATAACAGAAATAAAGGGCCTCCTGGACGATATTGAATGTCCAATGAACAAGAAAAAAAAGAACCTCTATTAAGAAAGCAGGCGGCCGCGAAAAATTGTATATTAGTTATGGAGGATACTGAAATACTTTCAGAACGTGTAGCCCCATCCTAAAGCCTATATTGCAAGCCCAAGTCCACTTGTTTGGGAAACGGGAAAAGCCTATAGATCCATTGGGGCCATATGAAATAGGTCTACAAGAGGGTCAAGAGGGGGTCGGGGGGAGAAATGTTGCCCTGTTCATTATGGGGTAAGGGGATGAAGGGGCCCAGGTTATTGTATGCAATTGATACAGATGTATTAACCCTATCGAGCCCCACAAGCCCATGTATGAGATGAGGTCCCCCAGTCCTTCAAGGTTTGGGAGGGGGGGGCTGCTCCCAAACCTATGGCGGTAGAGAAAGAGGGGGATTTTGAAATAATGGTACTGACATCAAACAGCTTCCAGGTTCTCTAAGTAGAGTTATTGAATGATGGGGTAAATAATAGTCACCATGAGGTGGGAGACAGTGACAAACAGACTGTTTATGCGATAAAGACTAAGCAGCAATGGGTAGTTTTAAAGAAACCTAGTACTGGAACAGAAATGGGGACGCAAACCGAGGGACCCGGCGTCATGTATCATAATAATGCCCAGGGGAACCAAATGGAGGGTGACCCCCAGATAACAGCATTGGATAGGGTGTTGGAGCATGGGGGATTGTCAGATAACATGGAGCGTATACTTGAGAAACTAAGAGAGATTATTAAAGAACAGTTCCAAACACTCGCAGCTGACATTGCCATTGTTAAAAGTAGGTTGTCCATGGGGGTGCTGCTGAGCAGCTAGAAAAATGGCAGCTTGAGTTAAAGCTCTGGTCCCATAAAAATCCTGATTCACCATAAATCCTGTTCCACACCGCTTAATTGATTCCCGATGGTCCCGGTGTGCGGCTGCCGGATCAGAGAACCTGCAATCTGAAAATCGTATAGATCCACTTTGTGAGGGCTGAGCTACGAACCGTGGAAAAGTGTGATGAAGCGGGGGAGGAGCTGTGGCCGGCCGGCACTTCCAGATTGGCCGGCGTGCCGAACCAAGCTACCTAACTGCGTGAGAGGTCTGACCGGCAACACTTAGCGATACTGACGGTGAGCTGGGCACAGGGCTGAAACCCACACTACCAACGTCGTGCTATCATCCAATCGCGGCGTGGCGCACTTGCAGAGCCCTTGCATGTCCGCGACCACCCCCTCTGCTAGAACGTATCTCTGACTACACGCGTTCAGCCTTGAACAATTCAAAACATTCAAGAAGCCCTTTGATTTTGTCCGGCACCTGCGATAGCCTGATCTGGGCACCTGCATTGCTGACAATGTGAGCACATATATTATACTGTCTGGAGTTTAGCGGACTTGCGTGAGGTGCGGCCTGGCGCTGAGGCGCGTTGTTGAGTACAGTGTTGTATTCTCCTGCCATCAGTGGGAGCAGGCTGGTCCTACTTTGCTGCCCTTGTTGCCAGTATTTAATTTTGCTCTGGGAGGGGGTCCAAATTGTATCCCAATGTTTGCGGATCGCTGAATGTATCTGCCCAATACATTGGTGCCTTGGTGCCACAAGCCGACTGCATATCATTTTGGACTACATTGATGCCAACGCCACAACAAACACAGCAACGTATTGTGAACGCCTCCTGAAAAAGTGCATGACTTGGGCATCCTCCAACGTCCAGCAACATCCCGAGACTGGGTTCTGTTCGCCTGTGTGCAGTCTCTGCTGCAGTGGCTGACGTTCTGGACTCTAGCATAGACGCTGCACTCGTGTTTGATCCACTTTGACCACGGGAGAAGTTATATTGAATCCTCAGCTTCCTTGTTTGTGGCCGCAACCTGAAGTGGGAGTGCATTATTGGCGTATTAAGTGGTTGCCCCAATTACAGACCCCTAGCAACATTACTCATCTACCTTGGAAATCCCTGAGGCTCAGATATCTAAATTGCTTAGCATGTGAGAATCCAGGGCACCATCAACACCTGCAATAAAAGTGGAAAACATGATGAAAGGGGTCAGAGGGAAAAAGAAGGGGCCCATGGACTCATTCACCATCACCCCCGCTAATGCCTCTGGATCTACAAACCCTGTAGCCAATGATGATAATGCCTCGACCTTCAGAGATACCAGTGAAGTCCATCTATTGGGAGCAATGCAAAGTGGCTTCATGGCAGTGAACATGAAGCTAGATAATGATAATGATGTGTCATTGATATAGCGCCTTAATCCAAAGCACTTTACAGAGCACATATTTACATACAATATCACCCAACCGAAATTGGTACTCATTTATCGACCTCAGAAGGATGAAAGGCTGAGTTGGCCTTTCTGGGATTCGAACCTGCAGATCACGCTCAGATCGCAGCAGCAAGCGCTCAACCCGCTGAGCTATCTTACCGGCAAAATTGTTTCCACCATTGGCTCATTAAAATCCAAGTTGGAGAAAGAAAAGCGGCTGCATTAATGAGGTAGAGACCAGAATTGGGGGAACAGAGGAAAAGATTAACAGACATGACCATGACATAAATTTAAAGCTGGAGGTGAACAAACTCTGCAATAAGTGTGACTATCTTGAGTCACCTTCGAGGCGAAACAACATAATTAGCATAATCGTAGTACCTGAGGCAGCAGGCAGGAGTCCCAGGGAGACGGTTGTTGAGGATTTGTTGAAAGTGCTGTTTGACTCTGCAAAGTTTTCTTCACACTTCTTTCTGGAGCGGGCCCATTTTGTACTGGCACCTGTCTCTAAACCAGGAGCTGCCCCACATACCATCATTGCAAGACTGCTTGATTACCGGGACAGGGATCTCATATTGCGGATGTCCAGGGAGCAAGACATGCTCCGCTATGAGGCTCATGATATTCATATTTACCCGGACTTCGCAGCTAATTTGCAGCCTCTGAGGAAATCATGTGACCCAGTCAAGAAGCTACTTCGAATCAGACATGTCCCATATGCCCTTATGTTTCCGGCCAAGCTGAGGATCCGACATGGAGGTCGTACACACTTCTTTGAGAACCCATCTGAGACCACCGGATATGTGGAAGCATCAATTCCTCTCCCACAGCGAGACCGCGGTCGGAACCGTAGCCCTCGACCACACAACAATGAGGTGGATGCCGAAGACAGCGATAGAGCTACACTGACATCGGCTTGAGCCCGCTCATCTCATGGTGCAACACTGTTATATACTGAGACCAGTTGCTCTCTCAGCGACCTGTTGTATCATCACAACTGTTCGTAACACTCCCCAGGAAGTTTCAACAGTGATTGCCGGGTCACATCGTCCAGGTGGGGGGTGATTATGAGGGGGGTGGGGTGCCATCCATCAAGTTGGGGTCAATGATGGATATGGTTATCAAAAGTTGGGGGAGTTGAAAGGGAATGATGTTGTGCTGCTATATTTTGAAAAAGTGTCAGACATGTTGACTGACAAACATGAGAATAGAATCCTGTGCAGGATACATGTGTGAGACGTGTCCATTATGTGAGACAAATTGGATTTTATGGGTGACATGGTTTTCTTCTTACATGGATTGTCCGTGGGCTGAATAACCCTATTAAGGCGAGGAAAGAGTGCTTGCATACTTAAACCGCCATGGACATAAAATAGTGATGCTACACAAAACCCACCCCATAGAGCACTCAATAAGTGATTTGCATCCGGTTGAGGGAATCGAGGTTATACTGACTACTCAACACATGCGATGACCCTGATAAACCGTTCATTATGCTTCCAGGAAGATCAACGATGTATAGACCCTCAAGGGAGATACGTAATGCTATGGAAGAAGATCTCTCGCGTGGATGTACTGTTAGTCAATACATATGGCTCCAATCTCGACGACCCTGGGGAGGCGACTTCAATACAATCCTGTACTGTGTTCTGGACCGATCGAGAGACACCCACTGTGAACTGACTAATACGGGTCCCATGGTGAGGAAAATTATGTTGCAAATGGAGCTGATGGACGTATGGAGAGACCGTAACCCTGGTGTGCACGAATACACCTACTATTCGTCGGTCAATGACGCACAGTCCAGGATTGATTATTGGTTGGTTTCTGCCGGGTGGATGCCACGGTGCAGGATTGCATGATATACCCAAGAACCATCGCAGATCATTCACCAGTGTTACCGCTGATACAATGGGAAGGTTCTGGCACTCCTCGCCCACCGTGGAGAATGCCACCTTCATGCTTACTCGATGAAAACCTCTCGGAAGTGCTACAAGATAGGACTGGGGACTTTTTCCAAAGAAACGAGGGGTCTGTACCCTATTACTCCACTGTCTGGGAAACCTTCAAGCTATGGTTGAGGGGAGAAATGATCTCAATGACTGTTGGAATTTTGAAAGAAATAAGATGAGAGCTGAGGATGGTACAAATACATTTGAGGAAACTTGAAAATGAATATGGCACTTCACATGGCAGAGCATTGCTGGGACTCATTAAAGGGAACTTATTAAAATTCAGAAATTTGGCTGATAGAGAGGTCCACCTGATGAGCCAGCCCCCCCAGGCACGGCGATCAGGGAAAGCAGATAGACCGGGCCGTTTACTGTTGGGTGTAATCTGGGTGGAAAAAGGGACACAATACATCACCGGGATTAAGGGGCACACAGGTACCATGTTAACTACACATGAAAAGATTAATGTCGAATTCCACCAATACCACAAAGGCTTATATGCTGAGTGTACCGATACTGACCTATCCCATTATTTGGATGGGGTCTCTCTCCCGTTCCTCTCTGCTGAGGCACAAACAATAATAAATCAACCATTTACATTAGATGAAATCATGGATGCAATTATGGCCCTTTCATCCGGGAAGGCCCCAGGCCCAGATGGGATAGGAATTGGACTATATAAGGAACTTCAACAAATGTTGGCACCTAAACTACTGAAGGTCTGGGAAGAGTCCTTACGCTCTCTGAGGCTGTGATTACAGTGCTACGAAAGCCTAATAGGCCAGAATCTGAAATGGCCTTCTATAGACCATTATCACTGATTAATACCGACATGAAAACCTTTGCAAAATGTTATCTACCCGCCTCCTGACTTATATGTCGACATTGGTGCATCCAGATCATTCCATATTTATTCCTGAACGATCCACAGTGCTTAACCTGCGCAGACTTTTCTGTATTATTTCTCAAATAAACCCCAAGGATAGGGCAGTGGTGGCCTCGCTTGACGCAGAAAAAGCTTTCAACTCTGTCTCTTGGAAATGTCTTTTTGTAGTCCTGCGCCGGATGCGACTGGGGGATCATTTCATAGCGTTTGTATGGCTACCATATGTCAAACCTTTTGCTAGGACCACCGAAATACTGTGACTCACCTTTTATTTGGGACACGGGATGAGGCAGGGCTGTCCACTGTCCCCACTGCTCTTTGCACTGACGATAGAACCTCTTGCACGAATGATGCGCGATAAACATGGGCATATGGGTATTCCCACAGGTCATAGGTAATATTATGGACGCTATTGATACACTTTTTAATATCCGCAACCCGGAACAAAACATAGCTCCAATGATGGAGGTAGTCCGTAGATTTACAACCCATTCTAGATATCGAATTAATGAGGCAAAATCAGAACTATTGACTTTGACTGATGCCACACATATCCCAGGGGACTTGATGGGATGCAGATGGGTCACACATAAATTCAAGTACTTGTGCATAACGATCTCTCACTCACATCGCTCCCTGCTTGCCGATAATCACAAAATGTATTTAGATGCACTGACAATTAAACAACAACTATGGGCAAAATTTCCGATGTCATTATATGGCAGACTTTCATTACTTAAAATGGTGGTGGTTCCTAAATTGCTATATTATTTCAGCAATATCCCAGTGTGACCTGGACGAGCATTTTTTGAAAGACTTCACTCATTGGCAAATAAATATACTTGGGGAGCAGGTGTCCCACGATTGAAATGGGAGGGAATGTCTGAACCATTTGAACAGGGTGGCCTAGCGGCGCCCGAATTTGAGCTCTATTATATTGTTTAGCAAGCCCAGTATGCAGGCCAATGGTATTCCATTGACAATAACCCAATACACCAGGCAGTGCAGTCATACTGCGCTGCACCAACACATTTAAAGTCGATTATTTTGATGACCAACACGAAGATTCATGCTCGTTTGACCCGGTTCGCATGATGGTAAATGCCTGTTGAAGATTATTTAAGAGATTAGATGTGACAGCCCCATACTGTGGATCTGCCCCTCTGTGGAATTGCCCAGGACTCCCTCCGATGTAGGACAAAGACATAAAGAATATGTGGGATGTGGAGGAAGTGATGACCTTACATGACCTATTCCCTGACGGGACGTTTGTTACACTGAAGGAATTCGTGGCCAAGCTGGGTGACAATCCAATGGTATCAGGTAATATTATCCCCATAAATAATGTCGTCATACATATAGTCGCCGGGAAATGACATAGGCGACATTATTTAGGGGGATTACATATGGTGTAAATGGGAGCAGGGGAGGCAGGGGTGTCCCCCGCTCCTTTAAAAAAAATGTGGGAGTTGCGGGGGGGTCCCCCGCAGGTTCCATGTGGTAATATTGGCACAAAAGAACGGCGCCATTTTTGTATGGAAACATTTTTGCATGGATATTATCACATGGAACCAATCCGATTAGATTGTTTCAATACTTCAGAATGAGGACGGCAGCTTGTCGCCGGTGGCCCTCGTTCCCCCAGGAACCTACCTTTTGTGAACCTGTAGAAATTATAGCGTGCACCTGAGTCCCCAGGAGACTTGTGTCTAGACTATATAAAGCATGTCAGGCCAATCAAGTGTCTGTTAATGGAGCCAAAGGGAAATGGGAAAAGGATTTGGGCATAAAAGAGGGAGGAAGGTTACATTGCATTGACTGTGCCCAAATGTACACCAAAGGACATTTGGGGTCCATATCGAGACTACCTATTGCTAACAAATGAGGAAAAGGGAACGGATGGAACGACACACTAGTTCTTATGAGTATGTGACAATGTACAGCAGCCAATACTATGTCATCTAACAATATAATGAGCAGTAGTAATTCAATGGCTGCACTATGTAATGTTGTAATCTATCCGTCCATATGGTTTGTATCTAAGGTAACGTGTCTGCTACTATGCTAAATAAAGATTTTAAAAATATATATAAATAGGTTGTCCCTAGGCACCCTTTAGGGGCCCTTGATTTACAAAAAATATGAGCCCAAAGGCACCCAAAATCGCCCAGCAAAATACGACTCTGGGTGATCATAGAGCCCCCATTGATACACCTAATAAAACTGTGTCTAAAACCCAAGGGAGAGCAGGGGAAAGACAGGGGACCTGGGGTGGCGGTTCACGATGCCCAAACAGCCCTGTTCACCATACCACCGGTAGCACGCAAGGGCACCGGGATGAACAAGGTGAGCCCTTGCAAGCTGTGAAGGCCAATAATCTGGTCTACAATACATACTGCGTCAAAGGTACTCCCCACTGGATCCCGGAACCTAACATTCTACCAGTGGGGCTCCCGGTAAGGTAGAGGTCTAGTTTTAACTTGGGTAGGATCGCACACCCAAATGTAACAAACCCACTTAGTGCAAGGGGTCACCAGATGAAGTCGTCCGTGACACTACATAATGTGGGCAAATTGTCGCACAGGTCATTTGAATCACAGGACTCCCTTATAAATGAAGTGAGCCATCACTTGAGAGCCCATAGACAACGTCAATCCGTCATTACCAATGAAATAGTGAAGTGCGATAGATTGAACATGAACATCTGTGGTGATGATAAGATTGTGGTCTATTTTAAAAACGAATGGCTGGTGAATGGCCTCTTAGCTATAGAAGCTAGAATTTATCCTCCCAGGGGCTCAAGAATTGAAATCAGGCCAACAGTTGGCCCCCAGAGGTTTGGTGGTAGGAACAATAGCTCTATCCCTAGGGCATGTGCCCCCCCCCCAATGAATTTGAGACAGAAGCCACTCGCCAATGCTCGGTCTGATATCGACATTGAGGCCATAGACTGACACGATGATGTCCCTGCCCAAAAGCACCAACCTAGAGAAAGAGAAACCAGTGTGATCTCCTGGAATATAGCTGGGCTCAGGAAAAATCTGGTTGACCCAGTTTGGTGTGATTTTGTACAGGGCCACGATATTATCTGTTTCCATGAAACCTGGGACATGCACATAAAGGGGCTAAGGCTAAAAACCAGGCCCTCTGGGGGTCTTGCCATTTGGATTAGCACAAATGTGGACTATAAAATAGTCAATACAGACTCAGGATCCCCTGATATCCAGTATTTAATTTTGTCCTCTGGGAAAACCCAGCCGGTATCCCTTTTTAATGTGTACAATCGAGTTTCCACCAAGGCAACAATGAATACTATTGACTTGGCAGGGCGATTATTGGAGACAAGATTGAGACAAGATAACTTGAATCACCATGTTATTTTGGTGGGTGATCTAAATATTCAAATAGAACCATTGTTGGACTTTGAGGGAGCATGGGGTGATCTGGACGAGGTATGGGACATACCGCCCTTGGTTCCACCTCTGAGGTTGAGAGCCCGTCCAAATGTCCTTTGCCATGCAACCTTGCTGCTATTTATGGGCCTTAGGGCCTGTAATGGCCACCATATTTATCAGTCCCGAAAACCGACATTTGAGAGGCATAGTGGCTCCTCCCATATTGATTATATTTTTGTATCATTGAAATTGTGGGATACAATAAAAGACTTCAAAGTTATGAGCATACAGAAAGTGATCAATGGCCATTGGTATTAAAACTATTCCAGATGAGTGGACATGCCTATGACCAGGGTATTATGCAGACTTCAGCCGTTAGTGTACAGGGTCACTTGAGGCAGCGGATTAAATGGGTGGACCTGGATCAGGCCAAAGTGAAACCCTATATTTAGGAAGAGATACTTCCGGTATTGGAGCAACTCTCATTGATGAACCTAGTGGACTGGGACATTCTCTTGGGCTACAATGAGCTTGTTCAAACCATTCAACCGTTTGTCACAAAAACAAGTACAAGAAAAAAAAAACTCGTAACAAAATCCCAACCCTGGTATGATGAGGATTGCAGGATGGCGAAGTCTGACATGTTGAATTGCCTGAAAAGTGGTAATGGCCCAGACAAAAATGTTATAAGATTATTAAGGGCATCCTATAAAGCAATAATTAAGGGGAAAAAAGAGACCCACGTTCGAGATGAATGGGAGAAAATGCATGGGGCTGCCATATCGGGTGATTCTCGTACTTTCTGGAGGATAGCAAGTGTGGAAAACGATGGGCAAGAAGGGGGCGTGGTAACCAAAATAAGTTCTAATACTTGCAAAACACAATTTCAGGAACTCTATAGAAGGGGGGAGGTGTTGACGGATGTGGATGCCACTTTACGCAATTATGCCAGTGGGTATATTTCCAACCCAATTCATTTTGAGTTGTGGGAGGTAAGTAATGCCATAATGGCACAGAAGTGGGGGAAGACGCCGGGTCCTGACCTCTTGCCTGTTGAGATTTAATTAAAGAAGAAATAATGGTATGAGCTCCCATTTTATGGCTTATTTTTAATACCAGCCTGAAATTGAATAGAGTCCCCCCTAATGGGTAAAAGGCAACTATAATACTGATTTACAAGAAGGGAGGGATAGGTGACCCAGCCAACTATAGGCCAATTTCCCTGTTGGACGAAGTAGGGAACATTTTTGCACAAGTCACACAAGCATATCTTAAAGATTGGGTGACCGGGGGAAGGGTGGTAGACCATCTACAAGCTCGGTTTTCTCAGAAGATAAGTACCCTGGACCAGATCTTTCGGCTTTATGTGATTATCCAGAAATATGTGGTCCTGAGAAAATGAAGGTATATGCGGTCTTTGTCGATCTCAGGACCGCATTTGATAGTGTAACAAGGGCAACTTTGTGGGCAATCCTTGCAGGGAGGGGGATTCAGGCAGGCCTCCTAGAGATTATAATCCAACTGTACTCTGACAACTGCAACACAGTGCGCTGGGGGAACTCACAGACCCAATTAAGGTACAAAGAGGTGTGAGACAGGGCTGTATTCTCGCCCCCCTGCTCTTTCTTATTTTTATTGATGATGTAGCCCAATCCTCCTCTTCGCAGATGATGCAGTCGTCTTCTCAATGTCGGTTAAAAGCCTTAGAACTATGCTGCAGGCCTTTGTGGAGAAATGTAGGGAGCTAAAATTTGAGATTTATATGGCGAAAAGCAAAACACTGGTATTCCGCCCAAGATCCAGCAAATTTTATGAAGTTAGGCTGGCTATAAATAACATTTCCCTCGAACAAGTGCAGCAATACAATTACCTAGGTGTAAGATTAAATAACCTAGGTAATTAGTCGCTCCAGATCTCAAAATCTAGCCTGACCTTGGAGAAATATGGGGGGGGGGTATCCTGAGATGTTTCTATTCACACTGTCAAGGCCTAATATCACCTGCTATCAAGATGTACTCAGCCCAAGCTAAGTGAGCAGCAATATATAGGGACAAAATATGGTGTTACTCTGATGGTCAAAAAATTGGGTCTGGTCGAGAGAGCCTTCTTGAAAAGATTGTTAAGACTAGCTAATTCTTGTCTAAGCGTCCCAATATATTTAGAACTTGGGGTAAGGCATATTCTTGTTTCAACCAGTATTTTTCTGGTTGAGACTATGGTTAGTCCCGGAATTTCAAAAATATTGGGAAGGAGTGGCATACATTATGGAGCTGGAGGGTGGGAGATCCCTACCCTGGTTCGAACATGTAAAAAGGCTTTTGATTCATATGCACCTAGGCGACCTCTGGCAGCACCCGCAGAGAATTACACGGGTGATATTGTTAAAGCAAAAGGTATGGCGCAGAGGTTGACCTAGGAGGTCCCGATTAATGGCTGTTTAGGTGCTTCAGTGGGTGGCACTTATTTCTGCCATTAACAAATATTGGTGATCGAAGCATACCTAGATTGGGTTGATCGACCCCTGGCACGTAATTTGTACATAAAATTTAGATTTTCGCAATTGAATATGGCATACCGTACGACGATATGGTCACCCAATGGTAATGGAATTTGTCCAGTTTGCGGCATGGCTAAGGAATCTCTGGTCCATTTTATCTTCTTTTGTCAGGGTTATCGGGTAGGGCAATATAAGTATTTAAAAACACTGCAATACTTATGGCATATGCCGTATATCAGCAGCGATGCAACTTTTTGAAAAAAGCGATGATACGAAGGTTGCGTACTGTGTAGCAAGCTGCCTGACCCTGGCTTGGTGTCTAAAGGCAACATCATAAAGGAAGGAAACATGATGTTGTGATGCTTGGATAAGATTCCAAAGTAATATGGTATGAGTTTTTAATTTGGATTAATTGGTATCACTGAGTAGAACTGCTTGAGATTATGTATACAGAATCCCTCTTAGGTTTTAATAATGGGTTTATGTTATACATTTTTATTGTGAAGTGAAAGCTGTAGCAACATTTTAGACATTTTGTAATGTTTTAGGTATTATTGTAATCAAATATGTTTTATGGCGAATGACTAGAATGTCGAATAAAAGCTATTTGATGATGATGATGATTGCACTGTCCTACAGCAAAAGCACTTTGCTCTGTTTGGCCCAGCGCCAATCCTTGCCCTTACATCTTTGGACCATGCAGTCACATTAGGTATGTTTGGATTACTTACCAGTGATCTTCAGTACTCTTTGTCCTGCTCTTCCTCATCACAGTACTTTTTGAGGTACCCACCTCCACAAATGATTCCGCTCACTCAGTCGGCTTCTCCAAAATAAGCCTCACTCCTGATATTGCTTCAACTGCAATATTAACAGTTACAATTCAGATGTTGAACATCAGTTTATTTTATCCCCACGGGATATTAATGACTAATTTTGTGACCGCGTTTTCTGCAATGCAAATAAAGGGGCCCTAGACATCTTTTTCCGACCCAGAGTCCCGCAAATCCTAGATTGTTGTTCCACCTTACTTTATTTCTCTTTCCTTTTTCTTCCTTCACTTTTTTATAGCTATCATTGTTCTCTTTTTTACGTCTTGTGTCATTCCATTTCGTGTTATCTTTCATTTAGCCCACGTCTTTTCTTCTCTTTCATTCCTTTATTTGCATCCCTTTCAGTTCCTTTCCTCCTTTTATTTCCACTGATTTCCCATTCCTGCTCCCGCCGCTTCATTTTTCCTTCCCTTACTGTACCTTCTTTTCTTTATTTCTTCCTGGACGCATCCTTAATTTTCGTGTGTTAACTTATCTTCCCTTCCAACATTTCACTGCATTCCTTTCCTTCTCTTAACTCTTACCTCTTTCCTTCTCTTGCCGTCTTCATTCTATTTCGCATCCATTGTGTTTGCTTCCTTCCTTCACTTGCCTTTCCATAAAGTGTGCTGTCTGTGCTTTCATACCTACATTAAGTCCGTCCTCTATTCATTAATCTCTCTTTTCAGCCCCCTTCCTCCCAGTCCCTTCTCATCTCCCAACCTTCACTTCTTCGCCCGCCTCCTACTTCTCAAACCCCAGACGGCTTGTCTCCATGCCTACACTCTCATTCACTGGCTATCCAGCTCTCAGCTGAGAGCTATTTTCAGTTCCTCTTTGACCTGTCCCAGATTTCAGTCGGTGGGTCACTCACTAATCAGTGGTCAGCTTTCAGAGGCTATTTTGAGGAGAACTTTTAAGTGGGTGGAGGAGGCCGGGTGGGTTCAAGGGACGGGCAGGGCCCAAAGGGTCTTTGGGAAAGAAGTTGGATAAATTCCATGCGCTGCCAAACAGTGAAGACTGTGTCCTCATGTGTTGCACGGAAGCACAGGCGTGGTTTAACCTCCCGAAGGACGACCACTGCGTCATCTTTGTGTCAAGCCATTGAGGGCTCGATTCTGAGCTTGTGTTAAAAGTAGTGATCAAATCAGACATTCTCCCCTCCAGTTTCCAGCCCCACCATTCGAAGATGGGTGGAAGAATTGGTAGGAAGATGCCCTGCTTTGTAGCAGCAAAAGCTACTAAAATCTATCATTACAAAAGAAACATGTGTACTAGTGGCAATCGGAGCATTTCTTAAAAGAATGCCACTTTTCTAACTTACAAAACGTTTTCTTAAAGCTGCTATTTTCATTAAGGGAAAAAGTGTGCTGCAGAGTTTTACAGCACCTCACTGGTGATTTATGTTTACTCATGTTTTGACGTGCTACAGCAGATTATTTTTAAAGGAGAATCCCCTTGCAGTGCCAACCCTGCATGTCTCGTGGTTGCTCAGGCACATGCAAAAGGTGCGGCTTTGATGACAGACTGTCACATTTTCACCATGACACAATATGGTGTAATAATATTAAGGAAAGTTTAGTTTAGTTTTAGTTTATTTACTTATATAGCGCACCCCATCCAAGGGTATCTGGGCGCTTATACTTAGATACATTGAAACATGGTTACATAAATAATATAATATGTGTTCATCCTTCATGGAAGAACACTTTCCTGTTTTTGTCTGCACTTCAGAATCGGACCATGAGTCATCTGCTGGGCTTGAGTAGCACTCTGGGAATTGTAGTCCTTGCTTCAGAATGTGGAATCAGGCCATGTTATGCCAGATTTTCAAGTGATGACTTGGTCGGTTTTTATTAAAAGTTTGTCTTTTTGTCAACTGCACCACATCCATTCATCCAGTGCTTTGAACTCAGATTCAAAGCATAAGCAATCGCCGTGGATATCCCTACATTGACCAAATAGACACTGGGCCCAATTTTGATCGGGCGCTTGCGCTCCATGAGTTATGGTCACATTTTAGACAATTGCAAAAGAGTTACAAACTCTCGTTTTTGGATCTCTCACAAAACGTTGAGCTTTGCTATATTCCAACTTTATCCTTACCAACACACAATAATGCTGGTAGGCTGGGCTTTAAGGGGTTTCACTCGCAATTTAGTCGTCAGCAGCAATGCAAAAGTCCTGTCAAAATGGCGATTAGTGTGGTACATTGGAAGGTGCACCACTTGCAGTGCCTTCAGCGTTTTCTGTGCCCTGGGGTGGGAATCTGATGAAGGGGCGAGGGGACATAACACAGAAGGCTATTTTGTGTTTAGGGCAGGAGGCAGATCCTGACACATTTACTTTCTCTGTGTGGGCAGTAGGGTGCGCCCTCCCCCACCCTCCACCAAGTGTTTCTCTGTGCGCATGAGAGTGAATGGGCTGCAGCAAACCTTTCTGTGTGTAGGCATGCAGGGGCGGAGCCAGCCTCCACAAGTCGTGGGGCTGGAGGACAGTTTTGAAAGGTTGGCACAGAGTGGAGCCATGAGTGATCACCCACCACCCGTTGCCGCTACATGTACCCACATGCCCTCTTTCAATTGTGTCTTTTCTCTGCGCACTCTGGTGACTCAGCAACCCTTGGCATGCATACGCTGTCTATAGGCTTCCAAATGTCCTCAAGAAAAATTTAAAAAGTGAAGTTTAGGGGTCAGTGTTCATAAGTTACTTGTGCTGGAAAACTAACAGGACACCTTCTTGAAGTGATAAAGGGACCACAGGTCCCAGCATAGCAAGCACACCTGTAGCAGCATCTCAGCCAAAAACTGTAGATAGCTCCAGCAGGTGCGTTAACCCATTGCACTGTCGTAATCCCCCCTGCCCCCCCACTCACCTTTTAAGACTAGGAGATGAACATCTATTATGCTTTCTATTAGCCAATTCAATTCTTAAATCCATCTTTCACCCCCATTCAGACTATACCTATTTTCACAAAGAGAGGCTAATCATTGTGAGGTGGGAGAGCACAGCAGTATCTGAATATGGACATGGCAGGCTTTGGTCCTTTGCCACATTTGTTTCCGGGTATTGTTAATGGTTTTTAAGTATAAGCACTCTACTCTCAGGGGTGAGAGGTTTGGCAGGCTGTTGCTGTAGTGCCCCTTTCCTGTGCGTGCCTCGGCCTGAGAGTCACGGCACAATGCAGTCTTTTGCCTTCAACGTCATCATGTGGGAGAGCTGCAGCCCTCCCACGCTGGCGGGAGGCTCAGCTAGTGGCAACGGAGTATACTGAAGTTGTGTTATTGGGATGCATAGAACACACCAATGCCATTTGGATTGTCTCCAGTCATTTTGCCTAATTTTAAAGAGAGGGGGGTATTAGGTTAGTGGGGAGAAAGCAATCAGACAAGATAGCTTAGCTGTTGTGTTGATGCATGCAGACCGGAAGTACCCCAATGCATCAGTTGGGACTGTGATATGTAATAGGTTTAGGCTTCTGATGTCTGAAGTCTTTTGGGAGGGTTATTCAGTTGCCTTCTGTGTATGGGTTAGTTGGAATGCATATCGGTTACCTGAGCGTAGAAGTTGAGCAGGTTATCAATGGTCACTTCCTTTAAAGAAGGGTCGGATGAAGCCTACCGGTTTCAGTGGACTATTGTAAATAAGCCACTTTCTTCAGGGCCATCTACAGCACAATTCTATATGCTGTTTACAATTAGTTTTCAGCGAAACATGCATTTTTTTTTATAATACCCCACCCATACTCTTTCCTATCCTAATTTCTTTGATCCATGTGAAAAAAAGGGTCAGGAATGGTTTTCTTCTTCGAAGATGCCTTGGTTACAGGCATTCCGTTGTACCTTACGGTAATTCACCTCCAGGTTCTCTGTCTCGTCCCGGGCGGTCTGCCTGCACGTCCAGATCTCTGTCTGGTCCGGGGAGGTCTGCATCAATACATGAACTGGCAGCACTTTTATGTTATTTGTTTTATAAACATCTGCCAAACAAAGAATATGAATAAAAGATAGTATTTTCATTTGTAAGGCAGATGGCACATGCCCTGATGTTCATGACATGTGCCTTTTAGTAAAATCTGAATAGCCATAAAGTATTGTGTGTATAATGTTAGTGATAGCGCAAGTTTCTTTCTACTATCCCCTCACCCTAGAACAGCGGAGCAGCCAGCGCTACCTAGGGATAGAAATACACAAGCGTTTAGTTTAGTGTGGTTGAAGGGCAAGATAGACTAGTGCGACACTTGGTGGTAACGCAAAAATCAGAAATAATGTACAAATTGACCTGAGACTTTGTTGTGTGATAACATGATTAGGGGAGTCTCTAGGTACGAGACCCTGAACAGTCCAATACGTGTGTGTGTTTTGGTCCTACTGTCAATCAATCCATTAGGGGCTAGGTGCATGCCCATTCATTTAAAAAAAGCTCTTATTCTCTTGTTTGGATTTCATATCCTCTGACATCACTTCCTACAGTGCTGCCCACTTCCTGTGCTAATTAATACTCTCACTTATATTTTAGCACCTGCGCCCTACCTGCATCTGAGGTTGGCATTTAGCTCCACGGGTGGCTATTACCAAACAATCACAATGGCATAAAACATGGGATAAAGTACCCCCTACCACACTTGATAAGGATATTGCAAGTCACTGAGGAGTTCAGTGACCAAAAAGAGGAACAAGGTGGAAGGCGGAGTTCCTTTATAAGGTCAGGAAACTCAGAGGTGACTTGCAATATCCTCTTTATGGACGGTAGGGGGCATTGTACTGCTTAGAATGCATGGCCACACATTGTCATTCTCGTTAATACCTGGCCTCTTGCTGAATCTAATGTTAGAAACATTCCATTTGCTGGTCCATATAATCAATGTAGAATCTGTTTAGATTTAAAGAAAAGCTAACATTCAGCTCCTGATGTGCTGCAGAAAAACAGTTCAAGCTATTTTTTTAAATGCCACAATAACGAGCAGATTCTTGTGAACATGTTTAAAGTTCCAGCAGTGCAAAAATTAAACATTCCACCATAAACAGTCCCTTGTGAACCTAAGGCTGTAAAGTGTCACAGAAGCCATTTTTAAAAACAAGGAATTGGAAAAGCTTGACATTGCTTTAATTAAGTGCTGCGGTGACAGCTGGAATTCTGCTCTCTGCTGGCTGAAGCAGCAGGCATTGTGAGGTCACATCTGAAGCATATTAACTGATTAAAGAGCAGCTGTGATGTCATTTTCTTATTACAGGTCAGTTGTGATGTCACCACTATCCTGTAATAAGAAAACGATTTCCAGGCTTTATATGGATATTGCAGGCTCATTGTATCATAAGTAAATAAAGTGGGGTGGAACACACCACATGAATGACTTATAAACAGGTAGACCTGTCCAACTGGTCGACCACATAGTGGTGAGCAGGTACCTCAACATACAAGGTAAGGAGGGGGATGTGGTGGCATTGGAGGAGGTATAGTGGGGCTATGCATGATGGGGTGTGTTTCTAAGGTGCGTAGGGTATGGGAGGGGTGAGGCAATGCATGTTGGGGCTATGATTGTAACATTCGGATGGGGCCGGGGTCATAGGGCTGGGGCAGGGACAGGGCTGGAAGTAACAGTGGAGGTTGAGTGAGTGGATAACTACAATGATGAAACAGGCTAGAGATGGAAGGGGCGGTGTAGTGTAGTGGTAGTGAGTGACACAGTCCGGGTGGAGCGAGGGGGGGTTCAGGGGATCCCCCTGAAAGGAAGAGAACAGGGAGCATATTGGGTGGGAAGAGTATAAAGGGAGGTATAGAGATTCGTTTTAGTGCAGAGGGTTGAGTAGTTGCATGGGTGACCAATTGGGGTCGACACATAGTTATTTATTTTTGTATTTATTTATTGTGTTTTAGAACAAAACTGAAGTTTTCACACATCGACAGACAAATATCACATTAGCAATTTATGTATCCTTTAAAACTAAAATAAAAGACATAATAAACACAGAAATCCTTAAAATTCAAATACAAAAATCGTTAAAATCCTTAGAATCCTTTCCACATAATATTTTTAAAATCACAGAACCAAATTCATTCCCTTTAAACGGTCTTTGAGGACAACTTCCAAAAACTCCAATAGCCTTATTGACAGCGAGAGCTCATTTGAATTTATAATTCGAATCCACATATCCTCTTCAGTCAGCCTGGGGCTCAACTCAGTTATTTTCTCCCATACCTTACGTAAATCTGGGCATGAGAAACGCAGATGTTTTAAGGTCTCATCCTCTGGAGCGCAGTAACGACATAACATTTTTCCTTTAGGTAGCTTGGTCCTTCTCCCTAACACTTCCATAGTCGGGCATACATTTACCCTTACTCTCAACATTTTAAACCTAAAATCTCTCAACTGATGTTTCCTCAAGTATGAGGCTAAAATGTTGTAGTTTTTTACTGACCAATTAAAATGATCATCAAACGTTTCATATTCCATTAATACATCCCTGAGCTGAATCCAAACACGTCTAAATAGTTTCTGTTTTACTTTGTTTGCATTCAGCGAAAGTTCCTCCGTCGAGAATTCCATTTTTGAGAGTAACAACGTGCCCCACTCCACCCATTTCACTAAAACCCCACAATAACCTTTTACCCACATTTCATGTAGATGAATAAAAAAGGAAGCATTTGGAAGACTGACAATCCTGGCAAAAAATTGCAATTTTCCCCAGACAATTCCTGTCTCTATTGGGAGCTGACCTAATTCAAACAGAATTCCTGCCATCGGGACAGAGGGCAGAAGTCGCAAGACTTTGCGACAGAGTTTTGCTTCCAGCTTATCCCAGGGTGTACAATCTTCTCTCTTGTGTGCCCCAAAAGTTAGCTTTGGCACAATTTGCTGTCTGAATAATTTCATCACTAGCGACAAGGAGTACCTTTCAAATTTAAAATCAAATTGAATTAACTGGGAAGTTGCTGCCAGAAATCTTGAACTGTAATTGCTCATGTGTACCAACAGGGGGTGGGCAGTTGGAATGTAGCAGTTTTGGTCGACCAGTTTTGGTAAACCAGGAGAAGATTGACGACTTGGTTGTCTATAAATATAGACCCATCAATGCTGAGGGTATGCTTACAATGTGGGGAGGGAAGGGGTGGTTAGGGGAGATCTGGGAGTAACAGTGGGGTGTAGGGGGTGGGTAACTACAATGATCGAACAGGCTGGTGATGGAAGGGTGTAGGGATAGTGAGTGACGGAGTGCAGGTGGTGCGAGGGGCCGAGCAATTCAAGGGCACCCCCCTGAAAGGAAGAGAACAGGGAGGATATTGTGGGGAAGGACAAAGGATATAAGGGGAGGTACAGTGATTCGTTTTAGTGCAGAGGTTTGAGCAGTTGCTTGTGTGACCACTTGGGGTTGACGAATAGTCAATTGCTCATATGTTACAATAGGAGGCAAGCAGCTTTGATCAACCAGGAGAAAGGTTGACCACTTGGTTGTCTGTAAATAGACACCCAACCATGTGAGAGGGGTGCTGCCTCTGACTTAAGGCCACAATTTGCACCACTTAAACCCCTTCATTCTTTTATTTTTGTCAATTGTATAGTACCTTTCATCGGGAGCATGGTCCCAATGCACTGTAGGTTGAAGGACCGAAGTTCAGAATATGGGAAAATAGCAGGTGCTAATATGCATGTGTGCATATAGCCAATAAAGGTTAGCCACCCATGTATATTGGCACGTAGATAGATGAAGAGAGGTACACTAGAAGGGTGTGGAGGGCGTGTGAAAGAGGAAAGTCCTTATTTATGTGTATAGCTACAGTTTGAATTTTTGTCGTGAAAGGTACCTTCGTTTTTTCTGGCAGAGGTGTTGTGCAAAGTGTCATTTGAGTTGTGTGTGAAAGCAGATGCATGCAGAAGTGAAGTCACGCCTTTAGCTAAGATCTGTGTGCATGGAGTGAGAGAGAAATAAATATGTTATCTATACTCTAAAGATTGCCCACACCCTGAGCTCCATCTGAGTGAAGAACATTGCCCATCCTCAATATCCATCTAAGTGCAATATATTGCCCATCCTCAATATCCATCTAAGTGCAATACATTACCCACCCTCAAGATCCATCTAAGGCCAAAACATTGCCCACCCTCAACATCCGTCTAAGTGCAAAACATTTCCCACCCTCAGAATGCATCTAAATGCAATACATTGCCCACCCTCAGAGTTCTTCCTTGTGTGAGGTACTGGACACCCCCCATGATTCCTCCCGGCGCAATACCCTTGGTACTCTGATGGAAGGAGGACAGTGGCACAGGGGGAGTGATTAAGCAAAGGAGCGGGAGTGGAACCAAATAGAAAAAATAAAGGAGCGATGCAAAAGTAACTAAATAAAGAAAACAGGAGCAGGGGGAAAGTCGGTGAGGGTTAGGGGGATTTACTTACCACTGGCCTTTGCATCTTCCGAGCAGCCATTGGGTGATTAATAGTCAGTTAGTATTTATATGGACCTTTAAGTGGGTCACATGTTGCTGAAATGCAGGTTTCTTAGGTTTACAGAAATGAGAATAGCCACATAGTGACAGTTTCATGTCACTGTGCAAGAAAATAAGGCCAGTGTTTCTGTTGCAGAGGTCCAACGGCTCGGTCGTGCCTATCTTCTGGTATGTCGCAGACATGCTGTACATATAACTGCTAGTAACACAAAGATGTAAACCTAGATAGAAACATAGGTATCTGTGAGAAACCTCAGGGTATTCTCACTCCTACATCCCTAGGATACTCTGCCCAGGTGGCCAGGGAAAAACCACCGCTATTGAATCTTGACTGTCAGTGTGTAGAAGCAAAGAAGTATCACCTCTGTGGAGGGTCTTCGAGGATTGGGAGTGGGGAGCCCTTGGGCAAGACATGGTATCCCCCTTTCCCTATTGACGACCAACCTAACCCTCCCCTAACCTTCATGGGATATTATAAGCCAGTCCCCTTTATTTGTCTAGATATGTCCAGATATCCAGATTAACTTGTCAGTACAGGGACGAAGAAGAGGCCATTAAGAGCAATGAAGACTACACTCTTTTACCACTCTGGTATTGGCACGAAGAAGATGCCAGCCAAGAGCTATGAGGATCAGGCATGTCCCACTGATTGTGGTCAGGCAGGGCTAATTGGGCATTCTCACCTGCAGCCTACCAAGGGGCTGCAGGTGTATAAAAGGAGGCAAGAGCAACAAGGAAGAAGGCAAAGACAGGAGGAGCAGGACACCCTTATGAGGAGGCAGCCAAGCTGGGACCAGGAGCAGAACCAGGATGTAGGCAACTTACCCAGAGGACATGAGGGACATGAAACGAGTGGGCTGGGTAATTTCCCCAGGTCTGGGAGCCTCCATCATCAGGTGCGAGAAGCAGGAGCTGGAGAAATGAAGCCCGGGGCAGAGAGGACGCTGCACGTGTCCAGAAAGAAACCGCAGAGCCGGCGTGCAGAGAGAAGCATATGGTCAGCGAGCGGAACTTGTGCCGGTGGGTTTCCTGACTCCAGAAGGAAGGTGGGAGTCACAGGAACCACTGGGGTGGCATACAAAAGGCCGGCGAGAGTCGGAAGAGTGTACACGCACCAGGAACTCCACGGATGAATAACGGTCTGTGTTTTGAAGCCAATAGGCACATATTGATTACCAAACTAAATAAAAACTTAAATTTGAAGTCAATACATGCACAATGAATATCAAACTAAATAGAAACTTAACTTGGCAGCAAATACGTGCAAATGAAATATCAAACTGAATGATATCTTACAATTGAACAACATAAGTGCAAACGGGACACTGAATTAAAAGTGAACAAGATTAAATGTGACATTAGTTGAATATACTCCTAAAGATGCACCAGACATTTATAGATTTGTATATTCCTAGAGATTATATGTGTGTTGCATCACAATTAAGCACATCAAAGGCTAAAGAAAGCTACAAAAGGAACTTCTCTGAGTGAATGCAGTGCGGAAAGGCCATAGCTTGGCAGGAGGTGTGTGACATATGGTTGTAGGGCCACAAGGCTAACAAGGAGAAGCCAGAGTCGTGTATTGATGCCCACCAAGCCAAGAGACCAATCAACGGAACTAAGTGAGGGTGACTTGGTGTACAGGAGCTAGTGCCAAGGAGCCTGAGTGTATAAGCTGAGGAGACCCGGGGCGCTGGTTGCGTGACCTGTAATGGATTGACCATGCAGTCTAACAACTGCGCCTAGACCAGAGAGCCCTGCATGGAGATGTATGAGGACACAGAGGTACAACCTAATGAAACCACTGCCGAGGAGCTGGCGAGGTAAGTCAGAATCAGGGTCAAGTTGACCTGGAGTTTTGTTAAGACTTTTTTTGTTGGAGAAGATTTAAAACAAGTATAAGTGTTGAAGTTGAAGTCTTGAGGAAGGGCACCCTGAGACTAAGAAGGACCACACCTGTTGTCTTGAGATCGGAGTATCAAGAATGCTTTTGTTTTGAACTGTGTATTTTGAAACTTGGGGAAGGGAACCTCAATGAGTGATTTTGAGCTATAACATTTTCAACTTAAGAAAGGTGGCCTGACACAAACATTCCTTAGTTTCATTCAGGTAGGGAAATCCCACCTTAGCATAGGGCAAGTTAGGCATTTGGCCATCCTGACATTTAAGTTAATAAATATCTTTTGTTTGAGTTTTAAGTTTGATGTCTGTGTGGTATTTATGATGCCTGCACATATCACACAAATAATATCCATGACATGTATATGCATACATGAATTATGTGCAGTTGAAGTCATATATTTCCTAAATTCTATGTTTGTGACATATAGGTCATGAAGTTCTGCATTATTTCAGATACAAATTAATTTTTCCATGAGTGCATTCATAAATAGAAATTAAACACCACCATGAAATTAAAAATACTGTTCCCTGGTGAACATTCTTTAAATCTTTTTGTTAAGGCCTTAGTCAAGAATTTCTCCAAAGCAACTCACACACATGGATCATAAAGTAAACATAATGAAGCTGGCATCAATTGGGTAAAGTGCTTCTTTTTCAGAGCTGAAATAATAATCCTATGCTTAAAATTGAACTTAATTGGGGAAAGAACATACAATATAGCAGATCCTCATTTTCACCCAGCCTGAATTTACAGGTAGTCCCAGTTAGTGCATTGCCTATCCATGCAGATGTGATGGTTTTCAAAGGTAAACTATTAAACCTGAGTTAAACCCATAGTAAGCAGGTGTAAACATTGTTAACCTGGTATAAACAGTGGTCCAAGCCAAAAGATGATGGGTTATCCTATATTTATGCTATGGGAGACGTGGTTGGTGAATGATTTCCATATAGATAGCCACATTATATTGCAGCTAAATGCAAAAAAAGGGCTTAAACGTCATCCATATGGTGGCCTATTGATTGTCGTAAAACATGATTTTCCACGCTATGGAAATCAAGTTAAATCAAGCAACTGACAGCTTATTGGCTATTCAAGTTCAAGCAAAACATAGCTCTGCACTCCCAACATACTGATCATTAATATATATGATCCTCCCACTAGAACATTTTCAAGTGATATATTTGAAAGTATTGACACAATAATCACTAAATGGCTTTTGACTGCGGGTAATAATATGATCATAATGGGTGGAGATCTTAATGCCAGGTGTGGTGTTTTTCCCATGACTGACCACTATGAAAATATTGCTGTAACCAATGTTATGGAGGATCCCAAATGTAATGATAAAGGCTTAGAATGGAAGAGCTTAATGGCAGAATGGGATGTATGGCCACTTAACGGTAGAACAAAAGTTGATATCCCAGCCAAATGTACATGGTCCAGTGGCTTGAGATCGGCCACACTAGACTACATTTGTGGTAATCCACCTGCCCTTAGCTATATCAGTGATTTTGGAGTAGTCCATCTACCGTGTAGTGATCATTCTCTAATTTATGTAGACTTGAATATGCCTTTTCGCTCTCTGAGTGAAAGGGGCCCTAGTAATGTCACCGTTAGTATTAATGGTATGAAATTAAAATGACCTTGGGCTAAAATCAATAAAATGTGTCAGCGAATTCGACTGCTCGCTAATGACTTGAAAAATTGCATCAATGTCTTGAAGAGGGATGAATTTGAAAACCTTATTAAATCGACTAAAGCTGATGTTGCTGCTATCCATGTAGCCTCGTTGATTGCCACAGGAAAAAGGTAGAATAAAATGTATGATGGTGAATTATTAGCGGCCAAGAGATCCCATCTGAAAAAATCTTCAACAATTAAAAAGCCAGAACATGTCAGCTATAGAATATCACATGAAACGTAAAGAACTGAATAATCAATATGGAAATTGGCAGAAAAGAAGACAAGCTGAGAAGTTGAACCGTAAGTGGCAACAGATGATAGGTGTTTTGCAAGAAAATGACACGAGTTCAGTGTGGAAATTGTTGATTAAAGTTAGGGGGAAACTCTTCTCCCCAACCGTTGAATGCTATTGGTAAGGAAAAATGGGTAACGTACCTCACCAATATTATGTATGAGGATAATTCTGAAATTGTTGCTAGAAGTCTGTCATTAACACGGGCAATACAATTTTCACTGCATGCTATCAAGGAGATAATTATAAAATCAAAAAATTCTAGAGCCCATGGCCCTAACAGCCTCGTGACTATTTTAATCAAACACGATCTTGAAACTTGGATTGAAATCATATATGTTCTCTGTACGAAAGTGTGCTGCGAAATGCATATCCCTGCTTCATGGAAATCTTCCATCTTAATTCCTTTCTATAAGGCTGAGGAGAGGCTGGCCCCTGAAAACTATCATCTACTTTCATTACTAGACACAACTAGTAAAGTGTTTGCAACCATAGTTTTGGACCACTTACAGAGCTGGACGAAGCACAACAATCTACTCCATCCTTTTCAGACAGGATTTAGAGCCGGATCCAGCACCACCCACAATATTTGCCTACTAGATGTGATAATATCCAAGGCAAAAAAGACCAATAACCTCTCTATATATGTCACCTTTATAGACTTCAGCTCCACATTTGATAGTGTTGATCGCCATAAATTGTGGGAAATATTAGTGGAAATGAATTGCACTAGCTGGTTATTAGAGATCTTAATACAATTGCACTCTAACACTAGTGCTCAAATATTTCTGGATAATGAAGGCTGTCTTACTAGACCTATTCAGATCAATAAGGGTGTTAAACAGGGCTGTCTGTTGGCAGCTCATTTATTCAATCTTTACCTTGGCAATCTTACAAACCGTCTCGACAATAAAGCTAATTGTCCGGCTAAATTCAAGTCCACACAGGTCCCAGCGTTGCTCTATGCTGATGATCTCATTATAGTAGATCATACTTAGAATGGTATGAAAGCAATATTGGAAGAACATGGCCTTTTTGCAACTGAACACTCCTTAAGAATTAATCAGAAAAAGACTCAGATTATGTTGATTACTACCAAAAAAGTGAACAAGCCTAAAATGGTAACCAGCTGGGGAACAATAAATTACACTGAATCCTATACATTTCTTGGTGTTCAGAAGAGAATTGCCTAGCATTTCTGTGCTGGACTGTCCTTGGGCAGGACAAAGACTGATATGTTGTGGATATTTCTATTTTGTGAAAGTGAGCTAAAAGAAATCTGGTTAAGACTCTCCTGTGACTGGGGCCGGTAGAGAGACTCTCAGAACCCCCCTGTTTTGCTTATTTGACAATGTTGTCTGTTTAAAAAATCTGAAATGGTAGGCGTGTTTTATAGCTTCCTAATGTATATGCCAGTAAAGAAGCAGTGCGGCTGCAATAGCTCACCGAAGGTACACTCTTTCCATTTAGAGGCTGTGCAGGGCATTTGTTGGCATTTGTTGTCAGTCTGCTGGATCCAGTTTCTGACACCTATGGGTTTACAAACAACTTGAGAATTGATATGAAGGAGGTTCCAGTGGAACCTTATTGTATGAACGGAATGCCAAGTGTTTATTATAAGCATATATATGTATGGTCCAAAATCAAAAACTCCAGATGCCAGGACTATATTTAATGGATGTTGAAACAGAGCCACGTGAACTATGCCATAACGTTTCCTAAAAGGAGGGGATCAGTTCATAACATTTGCTTGTTTTTCCTACTCAGCCGAATACCAAACATGGAACCAACCTCACCCCCAGAATGCAGCGTTGGCCAGGAACCCAACCAATTAAGCCCTGGAGTCCGTGCAACTGTCTGGAAGCATCCCATAAGATGACCCAGAGCAAGATGATGGCTGTATGATCTCTCAATCCCATTTCAGATTGAATGGCATAGACCCCTCCTTTTTGGAGGGTTACTTCTAAGCCATTCAATCTGGCTCACTCCCAGATGCAGCTGGATGCCCATACAGTGGTCCACTCTCAGCCCAGAATGCTGTGAAGGCCAGGGATCCTGTCAATAGGTACCTGGCACACATGTCACCACCTGGAAGGGGACCCAAAAGATGGTCTGAAGCAAACCGAACCCCACAGGATCTCATGCCCACAAGATCTCAAGCCCTTTGTACGCCGCATCATTGCCTGAAATGATGGGGCTGGACATTCCATTTATTTTGTCCCTTGATGCTGCTGGACTTCCAAATAGCAGCCCAGCCTAAGTAGAGAGTGCAGCATGGACCAGGGAACCTGCCTATTGCGCTCTTAGCATCCACATGATGTGCCCGCTTGACCACTTGACTAATGGGATTCAGGGGTCATAGCCCGGGCTGCCTGGCAGAGTGGACATGGACAAAGGTAAGAATGCTCGTTAACTAGGCTCACAAGACACTCCACAACACCCCCTCTGGGAAATCCTCTCATGGGCCCAAACAATAAGGCTATGAACTTGAATGCTCTGATAGAAATACCCTCACCCCTCACTTAGCTCCGACACTCCTCATTATCAGGCTCATAGGCACATTGTTGACTGTTGTGGTACTGCGGTGGAGAGACGCAAGTGGAGGGTTCATCAGCACCTCTATCTGTTCTTTGTGATGGAGCACTGGCACAGAAGGTGCGGTGCATCGCTGCAGGGAGGACTGGCGGACATGTAGAGCCCTGTGATGGCACTAACATTATGAGAATGCAGGAGCCGAACTAATTAATGAACAGAAGTTGTGGAGAGGATCATAAATGTTCTCTCACACCTATTAGCCAACACAGCCAAACTTACCAGGATACACAACACTTTACAGGTGGAAGGAATCAACAGGCAAGAAATAAGATGAACCATTATGTTCTTCATGGTGGAACGTCAAGTGATCCTTAGATAATGGGAAAAGGCTGCCTCCGCCCTACTGTGGGCATATCGGAGGATGAGATGACCACCCAAGTAGTCCTCATATAAAAACTTAATATATAGAGCCCAAGATCACGAATGAGGTCTTATCAGCACATGGGAATGTTCCTAAACCTGCAAAGGGTACTGCAGGGATCATGGCATTCTCACACTGGGGCTGGGTGGAATCTCTGAGAAATAGCCTGACTTTCATTGAAAGTTAGACATGCTGTGCTTTGAGAGAGATGCTTATGATTTAACCATATGCTGGAGATATATTGTCAATGCCAACTTGCTCAGAAAACTGAAACCCAATCACACTGATTTTACATTGAATATTTTGCATTGAGTCCACATCCCTATGCGTCATTCCTTAAGCTTATGCCTTATGAAGGCCATTAATACAATGTGCCATAACATTAACAATGGTGTGCTGATTCCATTGTACCACATCTCTTAATGTATATGTAGTTTTTTTGTTCCATTCTCTTTCCTTTCTTGTTGAAGCGTGCTAATGTTTTACCTTGCCATGCATCTCAGTGATAACTACAACATCCTACTAACTAAAGATATGTATCTGCTGACACTAACAACTCAAAAATCATCTGTATTTTTCATATATACCAACAATTAGTATGATGGATAAATGTACAGTGCTGTAGGAGAATTGACATGTTCTTTTATCCCTCAAGGTTTTTGTGATCTCTGGGGTTTCACGAGCCCTCCCTCGTCGCATCTCACTCAGGACTGGTTTCTGGGGTCGATACGCCATCTCCACCTCTGAGATGGTTATGGACTCCCCTTACCATTTTCACCTCCACCCATAAGTGGATTCTGCTCCTGCTGCTTCCCACCCTCCTCCACCGCTGCAGTGGTTTTGGGCTTCTATCCCTCCCCCTTTCACCACTTCCCACGGCATGGTTCTGCACTCCCCTCTGTCCCTATCGACCCTCCATCCCATGTCTGGTACTGAGCTCGTCCCACTCCCCCATCTGGTAAATTACTTCTTCAAATGGTCTCTTCTCAATGGTTCACTAAACACATTACCCAGTATCTTTTTGCATTTCTAAAGCACCCAGAAACATGATTGCTACTGCGATGCTTTGCCCAATGTACATAGTTTTTGTCAAAACACCTTCTGATATCTACAATAAAAGACAAATACAAAATAGCTCAGACTTACTGCAATTAGCCTTAGCTAGCTCATGTTTTTCAACTGAAGACAGGATACCTCAGTATACATTTCCAGTAAATAATTTCAAATGGTTTCTGCTGAATCCAATTGTTCACATTTGGGTTTCTGTACATTCCATGATCCGCTATGAAGAAAGCTTCTGTGGAGATGTGTGTTTACTGCATCGCCCGCCCGCCTTCTCCATGTCTGAAAATCTGCAGAGAGCAGTCCTCGAGTTCCACCTATTCTCTCTTTTCTTCATTCTTTTACCCACTAGTAACCGCCCTTTTCTCCTCACTCCTTGTTATCATATGGCAGCAACTCGCCTCGGGCTGCTTACAAGCACTCTGTGTTATTATAAATGTGGGAACATTTCAAATGATAATTGAGAGATAATGAAATAAACACACAATATTTCGTGGGAGTTCGGTGAGAGATAAGGAGATGTTTTTCTTCCTCTGGCTTACAGGGGTAAAATATATCCGTTTCTGAAAAATGATTGGAAAGCAGATTTTAAAACTTAATTGGTTGTAGTGAGGATACTTTCAGGAAAATCCAGCAGCTGACTTCCTGTGACACAGCTTACTCTAGAGTTCTCTGCATAACAGCACACATATTTACCTATTTGGAAGTTGTATACACTAAATTGAGGAGACATTTGAGGCTGCACATGGCACACAATGACAGCAGCTGCACATTGGGGTTACCTTGCCATAAGGGGACCTTGCCAGGGATATGATGGTATCATTGGGGCATTAGAGGCACCACTTCACATGTGACACTGCTTATAGAACAAACGCACACACACAAGATATGTTTAAACACCTTTATTCCATATGTAAAAGGGTTGGGTTGGAGGATGGCCTACAGTATAGCTACAAAAACACAAAAACACAAAGGAAGGAGGATTAGAGTATGTTCTATAAAAAAGTATTTTAAGTATGAGAGGTCCAGATTCTAACACTGTCCACCCATGACACTGTCCTGCCGGTCACTAACAGTCATAGGGTTAAGAGTGTCCCAGCACACGTCTTTCATGATGGCGTCACCTTCGTCCTGCCTCTGAGTTTTTGTCCTAGCTGGGGTCCATGTCTTGATTTTAACTTAGTCTTGACCTTTGCCGTTGGTCTTGATCTGTGTTTGGGTCTTAAACTGTGGTACAAGGTAACAATCTCACAACAGCTACAGGATCAAATCTTGTCTGCGCCCGCTCTTGCTCTCAGGGTTTCCCCGTGGATAACAATGGTTGGCATACTAACCTCACCAGATACTTTTGGGTAGGATTTACTCGCCCCCACCTGGATTTTCAAAGGTTAACAAGGCTTGTTTATTTGGGCTGTGTGCCTAGCAATTCCAACAAGAGTCTGGACTGGAGCTCCCGTCTGGGTTTGTGCTTGCTGATTTTGGTATGTGGCCCCTACAGTCTCTGGAGGCCTCTCATTCTATTGCATCCCATCAACCTCGGGAGGATAGCTCAGGGCAAAGCACTCACCTTGGAAGCAAGACAGCGCAGAGCAACACAGGTTCGATCGCCGCGTTAGCGCTTAGAAACCTCTGGGTTTTAAGTGTGTTATAAATAACCTATCATAATCATAAAAACCTGGCTTCTCCTAAGCTTTGGCTCCACTGTCATAGCCAACTCCCTTTGTTTCCATGTGTTCTGGTTGACCCTTTTGGCTTTGTCAACACAAGTTCTGCTGTCCTCCCTTTCCTCTTTAAACTCTTCTCAATATGGCACCACTCTCTCCCAGGAATGCTGTGCAATCACCCACCAAATCAGGCAGCTAATGCCTCTTTTTATACAGGTGCTGATAGAGAGATTAAAACAATGCAAGTTCCGGTTCGTGGATCCATTTCCCTATTAGATTTGGGAATCGTGATATACCTTGGCTCAATGGTTCCACCTCTTCTTTTGCCTGGTGTTTGTATTTTCCTGCAGGTGTTGTGCATCTTTTATGAATAAGGACTGAGCCATGCCAGGAACCTCCGGTCCCCCTACAGCTTGATGTTACAAATATCCTTTCTGCCTTATTGGAATCAGACAGATCCCCCTTATATGGCCCTGATAGTTCCCCTGAGAATAGGTAAGCTTGTCTCACATATGCTACCCTTCTGCCTGTGCCCACCAGTGTTTCCTGTTTCGGATATTGAGAGTATTAAAGAGAACTCAGTTACAACTATGTTAGTGCAAGAGGGGTTTAATAAGTTGTCAATAACCCAATCAATATAGATTCAAGGAAGTGCACCACAGTAAGAGCAAGAACTGTGGAAAGGAAGAGGATGTTCATTATCTCCCAAAGAAGCATTATGGCGACAGGACAGCACTGGAAAGCCAGTGATGCCAGTAACTTTATTAAGTCACACTTGAACAGCTGCATTACCCTGTGAATGTGACTAGAGAGAGTCTTGCTGCTAGTATTGTAGAAGGCTGGTTCATCCCTAATTTGTTGGAACATGTTGCACTATTTATAGTGAATTGCATCGTGTGCCAAAGATTTACTGCTGGGCATACACTCAGAGCAATTAGAGGAGCAATACCTCAACCAAGTGGTCAGTTTCAGCATTTACATATCAACCATGTCGATATGCTGCAGAAATGTAATGGATATAGGTATCTATTAGTGGTGGTGTGTCCCTTTTCTAGGGGGATCGAGGCAGGTCCATGTACACACCCTGATGCCACTTGCGCAGCAAGGTTTTTAGTGTGCCAACTATTTCTGAGGTGGGGTCTGTGTGAGGATCTGAGATCCGATAATGGGCCACATTTTGATAATGAGATATTCGAACAAATAGGGCTTCAATTAAGCATAAAACACAAGTTTTCTTCTGCTTATCACCTAAAAGCGAAAGGGATATGTAGGAGACTCAACGACCTCCTCTAAGAAATGATTGCCAAAATTAAATTGACTCTGAAAAAGAGATGGTTGTATTAGCTAGCCCTGGCCTTATATGCCTTTCGGAATCAGACACGGTCGGACCACCACCTCACCCAGCATCAACTAGTGACTGGCCGTCAAATGAGAATGCCCTTTAAACCTCTGTCTAGGAATAGGAGTGATGCCCAGAGCGTAGCTAAAACTTTAGGTGATGAGATGCATGATTATTTGACATGTATGACTTCTAGTATTTCTTTCATTTCAGATCAAGTGACGCGCCAGGGAGGTCAGTCTAAGAACACCGTAGAAGATAATTTGGCAACCAGTCCAAGTGAAATATTACCACCACCTAAGTTATATGCTGGGGACCTAGTGTTAATTAAAATGTATACCAGGAAATGCTGATTCTTTAAACTTTGTACATTTTTGTAATGTATTTTATATAGGTTGCTTTTTGCTTGAATAAATATACTTTACATGTGTTGATTATTAGATTTGAAGTGATTTATCACTCTTGAACTGTCATATTTATCTCTATCTACACTTTTCTGTTGTATGTTTTAGAGGTAGACATATGTTGTCCACCTGACAGTGGGCAGTCAATTACAATCCTAGTTCCTATAGATAATATATTTAGAAGTTCCCCTTAATTTGCCACGTAGTATGACATCACCTCTGATGTATTTTTGATACATAACCTTTGTTTTATGAAAAGATCGCAGAGCGAAATCGAGCGTATGTCTGTTGATGTTCGTTATAACTCCCTGTTTTAAATAATTGTTAATAAAAAAGTACTTTGCTATCTTTCTGACTTGTTTCGGTAATTTGGAGTTATTCTATGTGAACCCATCCATTGTATGCACATTTCTAAAGGACCCTAAACTCACCTGTTTTTAACATATTTATATTTGCAATTTGGTATTTTAAATTACTAAAATCATTGAATCTTTTTTTGTCATTTGAGTATATCGACAACACATTTTTCATGCTTGGCGTTCCAATACACTCACTCCTGACCTCACTGCTGTCTCAGTATGTGGATTGGCAAATGCACCAAGAGTGCAGTGCATAGTGTCTCCAAACCCTGGGAAAGATCCAAACCAAGAGCCAATGGCGTGGGTGCTACTGGAAAGGAGATTGGGGTTGGGGGTGCCCAGCTCTGGGTGTCCAAGAGAATGTCCAGCTGAAAATTATATTAGCCTGGCACCGTTATTAGATGGTCATAGAGGGAGGTGTACAAGGTCACCACAGAGATCACAAATCTGGCCAGCCACCTCAGTGATCACAAGTCTGGCCATGCCACCTCAGTGACTTCCTTTGACTCACTCCTACCAGACAGCTTTAAGATCACCTCAAAGCCTCAACCCCACTGTTCTGGCAGAGTGGTTGCCTAATCTTCTCTGGGTAGATTCCTTCTTCCATCCTACCCACTCAGTCCTATTGCTCATTTGAGAGCCTAATATGCAGATTGGTCATCTCGCCTTCCTTGATCATTGCTACCATCTACCAGCCTCCTGGTACTTCTTCTCTGTTTCTTTCTGAGTGGGCGGACTTCTATTCCTCCCTACTCTCTACCACCTCCAACCTGTTACTACTAGGGAACTTCAACTTCCACCAAGACTCCCCTTGTGCAGCAATCACCCTCTTCACTGACCTCTGTGCCTCCCTATCCCTCTCCATTCTTCCCTCTGGCTCTACCCATTCTGCAGAATACACGCTAGACACCATCATCCACTCCAGCCTCACTCTTTCTTCTCCCCTGGCCATCCCCTCTCCTGGGCTGACCACTCTCTCCTCACCTCTCATCTTGGTCACTATGGCCCTGTGATAACTCCTCATAAAGCTCTGCGAACCTCGTTCAAGAACATCCGTCCGATGAAACGAGTGTCAGCAGCTGCCTTCTCTTCCGCCTTCATTCTCCCTTGGCCACCCAACCCAGACTCTTCCACTGATTCTGCCCTTAGCAACCTCTATCTGTCCATTACCAACACCCTTGACATCTTGCCCCAGTCATTAGGATCCACCTGAAACCTGCCTCCAAGCGTAACACCTGGTATGACTCTGAACTTACAGACCAAAAACATATGTCCAGAGCTGCCGAAAGGAAGTGGCACACTTCAGATTCACCCCCTGACAAACTGGCCTGCCGACTGATCCAGAGACACTACAGACTCTCGATCCATGCCAAAAAGGGAGCTCACATTCAGGCAATGTCCAATGCATCTAACAACACAGCTGAACTTTTCAAAATCTGCAGGGGCCTTGTCAACCCGTCAGCAGTATCCTCTGACCCTACTGCTTTCCAGGACCTTTTGAATGCACTTGCCTCTCATTTCATTTAAAAATTAAAACAGGACATACTGAACAGCCTTGCCACGCACCCTTCAAACCCAACCTTCCCCCCTCTGCCCTCTCCTAAAACTCACCCTCATCCTTCCCCCCCTTTCTCCTTCTTCATTCCTGTGTCCTCTGAAGAAGTCACCAGAGTTGTCAACTCCATGAAGGTCACCTCCAAACAGGTTGCCCCATGTTCTTCCAGAACCATCAAGGACATTTCCACTCTAGCGTCTTCTCTTGCTGATCTCTGCAACCACTCCTTTACTACTGGTTCTTTTCCATCCTCCCTCAAACACTCCCTGGTGCGCCCCCCTTCTTAAAAAACCCTATGCAGACCCATCCTGCCCAGCCAACCACCACCCCATTTCCATCATGCCCTTCCTGGGGAAACTTCTTGAGAAGTTGGACCTCCCCCAACTCAATTCTCACACTGAACCTGTTGGAGGTCTACACGACCACCAGTCTGGATTCTGAGCATCCAGAGGCATGGAAGCTGCTATTCTGAACATCCATGGAAAATTGCTTGCATCCCTGGATTCCAACTCTCCTGCTGTCCTCATCCTCTTATATCTCTTCTGCATTTCACACAGTGAACCATTCCATCCTCAGAAAAAGGCTCCATGATACCCTTGGTATCTCGGAGCGGGCACTGTACTGGCTTACCTTCTTCCTAACTGACCATTCCTCCAACACCATTCTGGGCTCTTTCTCATCCCCTACCTCCTCCACCTGTAGCATCCCCCAGGGCTCCATTCTTTCACCCTGGCTCTTTAATATATATCTTTCTCTGCTGGCATGCCTAATTTCCTCCTTCTCTCCCAACCTCCAGTGCTACGCTGATGACACAAAACCCTTCTTCAAACATCCTACTTACACCCTTGCACCCTCCTTCATCCATGACTGCCTCACTGCCATCCAGGCCTGGTGCATTGCTAATGACCTCTTCCTCAATGCCAGCAAAACCGAGATTATCCCTATTCGGTCCCCTGCACCAACTTCTTCCTTCACTCTGGCCTTGCTCTATGGGCTCCCCCCCTACCACCACCTCTGAAGCCAGGAAGTTTGGATTCATCTTCGACTCCTCCCTTTCCTTCATACTGCATATTCAGGACTTCGCCAAGAAGTCCCACTTTCAGCTCTTCCTTCTCAAAGGAAATCTACTCTACCTAACCTTCCCCCACAGACTCAATGTTACATGTCCTCTTGTCCTCTGCAGGTTAGACTATTGGAATAGCCTCTTCCTCAATCTTCCTTTGTCCACCCTGCGACCCCTCCAGCTAACCCAGAATAGGGCAACAAGACTTATCATTGGCCTGAAGCCTAGGGACCGCATCTCTCCTGCCCAACAAAGCCTTCACTGGCTCCCGGTCTCAGCAAGAATTAAACTCAAATCCCTCTATACCATTCTATCTTCAACACTTCCTGACCAGATACTCCCCTTCTAGACCCGTGTGTTCCTCTGGCACCAACTCCCTTACTGTGAAGCGGTTTGCTAAACACAGATCTGGTGGTGGTTCACTTTCCTCGGCAGGCTCCCTACTGTGGAATAGCCTCCCTCTCCCTCTGCGTCTGGAGCGGGATCTCCTGAAGTTCCAAAAAAGCCTCAAGACCTTTCTCTTTACTTCTTCCTTCTTCTCCTCTCCTCCCTGCTAATCATACAGTGGCATTACTGAAGTGCAGGGCCTTTATGTATCCTCATGCCCTGACCCCACACATCCTTCATCCCAGCCCCTGTCTTTTCTTAATGGACTTACTTAGACTCCCATGGGAGTTTGCACTTACGTTCTTCTTAAGCACTTCACCCCGAGCACTTCTCCATGAGCACCACAGCACCTATCCCTTATCCCCTGCACTTGCACGTTCTGAACACTCACAAGGCAGAGTAGATTCATCTGCCCTCTTTTACTCCCATTGTTTGTAATATTAATTAAATTATTTATCTTTGTTGTAATTCATTTTCCACCTTCCCTGTCCCCTCCCAGTTGCTCTGTGGGTGTTTTGAAACAGTTTTATAACTTAGGTACGAGACTGAGCCGCTGTGTTCAAGACCTTCCAATATAACCAATGGCAGTGCTTTAAGTGGGCTGGGGCTAGCCTAGGCGGAGCCCTAGAAGGATCCGAAAATTATGCCTGCAACAGGGCCCTGCTGGGGCTCATTAACATCCCCTGCTAACCCCAGCCAACTAGAAGCCGTGGCTTTTTTTCTGAAGCCTGAAGCTCTTGCAAATAAGTGAGTGCTTCACGTTTTAGAAATAAAAGCCTTGCATGTCTTTTTATTGTGTCACCGACCTCCTACCAGACACCCCTTCATTTTGAAATGCAGGGATCATCACTATCATGCCTCAGGTCCTAGGGTAATGATCGACACAAAGCAGAGGCGTATACAGGGTAGGGCCTTAGTGGGCAAGGCCCACCCAAAATCTGTAAATGCCCAAAAATAAACTCAGCAGCAGTGTGTGGTCATTTGCAGATAGTTTCACTGCAGTGGGCCCAACTACATTACCTTCATGCCCCACTTGTTAGCCAATCCTGGATATGCCTTGATGCAAAGTGGTGCCTGGCAGGGGATCGGTGCTGCAATTAACCAGCAACACTTACCTGATGTGAAGACCCCCTCTAGGCCATGAGCACTTTGCAAAATCTGGCCAAGACTCTTGCAGGGGCACGGCCTAACAGGTGGTATTCAGGTGAGGCAAGTGTTGCCTCTTAATTGAAGCGCTGACCCCATGCTAAGCCCCGCCCCTTTCCTACGACGGTCCACTAAGTGCACTGGCTCGATCTTACAGGTCACTTAAAGAACCAACCAATGGGTTCACCTCTGCAAGGTATCAGGCCTTGAGCAGTGTTTCTGGTTTCAGCAAGATGAAATGACGAGGGGATTTGAAGGAGTGCGCCCATTTCTCCTTTTTGGTATATATTTTGTCATACCTGAGGGCACCGCCTAGGTCATGCCTGCCAGTGGTAAAGAGCAAATGCTGTGTGGTGGCATAGACAGGCTGACATTCTGCCGCAGTTTAACGCATTTTACAGCTGTCAGTGTATGCATCTCGCGAGGATAATCAGAACATAGAAGCCATGACTACAGAATTGGGGTCTTTAAGTATTTGATCATTGATTTTAGCCCGGCATAGACAGTGATAATTCCTTCATGTTGACAGATTTAAATAAACATTTTTTAAATTGTTATATTAATCTTATGGACTGTCTTGAAACTTTGGAAACCTTTGTACTGTTTTAATTCTGTATTTGACTAAATATTAATTTACTTGTGAATTTAATTTTGTTAAAGGTTATTTGATTAACCATAAAATAAAATACATTTAAATAAAAAGTGTGCATATCGTGTATGCATGCAGCTCTCGTCTTGGGAGCCAACTAATCTAGACATGAGAATACAGAATATACGAACGACTCTTTAGTCATAAAGAGAACTCTTTAGCGCATCTGAGCCTGATGCAGGCCGCTTCCCTAGAGTGCTTGTGGAAGGAAACCAGGCAGATCTTAGTTATAGATAAGGGCAGGATGCCAGTGAGTGCCTGGGTTGCAGGGTAAGCATGGGGGCTTAAACTCTCACGAATCTCAAATCACTTGAATTTCAAAGATTCTAAAAAGGTCAAACGTCTCAAACCTTTGAACTGAAGGAGTCGCTTCAGCCTTTTAAGACAAGGTAGCAGTACAGTGAGATGAATGGGGATGCAGAAGTTACTCAAACATCAATAATCGAAACGACTCAGGTAGTTGGCAAAAATGTTAACTGTTTTAATATCAATTATCTAAAACAGGGAGTCCAACGGACATCAACGGACGTCTCATAACATGGTCTCTCAATTTGCTTCAGAAAAAAGATGATTTTATAAATAAAAACTTATCATGGATGACGTGACCAATGTATTTACTAACGTCATCCTACGTGGCAAACTACTAAAACCTAGTGGCAAATGTGATAGGCTCCGAGGGAACATCAAGGTATATGTTCCATACTAGTCTAAGAAAGTGATAGGCTTCTTAACATCAGGTGGGGCAACTAAGCCCTCCCCGCAAACAAGTCACTACGAACGTCACTAAATACATGACGTCCCTTTGGTTATACACACTATAGGGCTCTTAATCATGCAGCCCCCTACAATTGGTTGGCACTCTTACTTTCGTCAGTACTTTTTCACCTATGTTTCGCAGCACACAGGCTAGACTTCCAGGTGCTGGTGAGCTGGTCATAACCATAGCTTCCCACCAATTAGCATATCAGCTATCACCACCTCAGTGGTCTGCTGCCAATTAAGGCTTTGAACTTGTCCTTGGAAATGTTTCTTGCTCTGGAGAATTCAGCGGAGTGAAGGCACGCTCTGCCTTCATGCGCAGGAGCGGTCTGTTTTGTTTGTCCAACTTTATCCTTTCACATGACTGAAGACCACAAATTCGAGCTCTGGTGCATTTAAAATACAATTTTTTAATAGACCTCTGATGTCTTCCTTGTTTTGTCCATGCCTTCTGAACAGGAATTTTTTTTCTTTCACACGATGTGTAACTACTGTCTGCTCATCCAAGTCTGATAAGACCTTCGCTTCTTGGTATCCATCCAACCTCGCCTTTGTGAAATCTGCTTCTGTAATTCAATTGCTTTTTCAACTGCGACACACAGGAAAAGAGGCCTTTCTTCTTTTGGTCTAGCTCTGCTATAACACGTCATAGAAAACATCCATTCTTTGTTTATTCCTATATGTATATATTGGCGCATGCCGCAATCTTTTCACTACGTAACTAGCCTCAAGAATACGTCATCTGGTTTTGTTTCTTTGCATATGTACACATGCAAAATGACTTGATATCTTCATCTTTTCTATAGCATACGTTTCTTCATCTTGAGCCCAAGATGTCACTTATCTTTAATACTTTCTTGATGCCTTATAGAATATTTTCATTCTCGTTTCTCTGCATCTCTTCTGTGTATGTCAGTTCAGCTTCATGTGTGACATCGCCAATCCGCTCTTTCATTCATTGCTACTGCTTCTTCTGGGATTTCATTCAAATGGCCATCATACTGTCTTGTATACAGATATGGCTTTCTCAATGGGAACCTTGACTCCAGGATTCTCCTCGGTATTGGTATTTTCACTGGTACGGCACGTGTCTCACACTCTGGTTCCCAACATATAGGTAATGTGGGCAAGATGTTTGGCTCCTCCTCTACACTCACCCCTCTGGGCCATTCATCGACCACTCTCCCATCATTCTTTACATCCAAACATCCTTTTCTGAAGAAATGCTTTTTTGGGACCCATATTTTTATGACTCCTTTCAGGCATCCCGCTGATTTTACATGTTCATCTTTATTCCACATCATGAGCATGCACTGCCCACTTGGACTGCAATAAATCCATTTTCCCACATACTTCTTATGATTCTTAGGATACAGGAACTTTGTTTCCTCAGGTGCATGGATACTGGCCTTCACAAAGTCTCTGATTTCTTCATCTGTCAGGTCTCCGGCCATCCATCGTGATTCAACATCGATCATGATCTTCATCCCTATGACTTTCTTTGCTGTCTTCTGACATTGGCCGATTATTATCCTAATTACACAAAAACCAAGCAACACCATCACGGCACCAAGGAACTTGAATATGTCTGCCATCCATTGTGGAACCCAGGAAAAGAGCTTCCCAAACCAGCTATCATCAGCAATGTCTTCCACTTTGGCTATCATCTGGACGTGTAACTTTGTCAACATCTCTATGGCCTCCGTTAAGGTCCCATTTTTGTCGTCATGAGAAGGTATGAACGTTCAACATGATTCTCCAATTTTTGCACAAACACCTTCATCCATAGTTGTAATCATGTCCAGGACGTATCTATTCTGAAGCGTCATCAGTCGTATGGCTCTCCTCTCTTCTTTGATTGCATCGAATTACTTTATTGCAGTGTTGATTGTCTGCAGCAATTCCTATCTAGTAATCTGAAACCATTTGGTATTTGCTCCAACCTGGATACTCGACATGAAGATCAACTTGAAGATCAACTTGAATACCAGTGAAGTCTGACTGAACAGTCTGTGTTCATACGGGATGGAGTCAAAAGCTTCTATTGACTTAGCTGAGAAGTAGTTCTCTCTCTTCATTCGATTTATCAGCTCCACAGATCTCGTCTTCCTCAGGTGATCATCTGCTTACGGAAAACTGCCAAGGCTTAAGTCACTTTTTTCTGAATCACCAACGCTGGAACATGAACATTCACTAATGAACACTTTCCTCCCCAATCCTTGGGTAGTCTCATATAGGCTCTGGATCCACATGCCCAGTTATGATCCATAATTACTGCTGTTCCAAGTTTCATTCCTGGTACATCAAAGATACAACCACAGTTCTGGTTCTCTCCAACTTTTCTTGTGCCATTTTCTCTGAAACACAGCTTTGCACTTTCCAGAGGCACTATCTACAAAGGTCCTCCTCCATCTTCGAACCAGTTCAGTAGTTTAGCAAGTCTTGGCTATAGAGGCTTGCATCCATTCTGCACTATGTTAGTGGTTGGCTGATAACAACCAATGACCACTCAGGCTCTGCAGATGACGACTCCTTCTTCCCATCCATCTGGAGAAAGCACTGATCCCCAAATCTGCATCTGGCCTCGGGTTTTCCATCTCCAAATTTCTTCTGCAGACTTTCCTTGGCTCTTGAGTCTTCTGTTTACTTCCCATCTGATTTCAGCTCCAGGCTTTTCGTATCTGATCACGTGATTCTTGGTATGTACCCTGTTTCTTGTCTTTGTGTCTTGGATATAATTATCTTCATCTGGATATGTCCATTCAGTTGCCCATTTGAGATAGGCATTTCGACCCATGAACTGTCCTCTTGCCAGGTAGAGTGCCATATGTGATAGACAATGTGCTGTCTGGACGTCTATTTCAATAGCTATGAAGATCTTAGACTTCCCCATGCTATAAGGCAGGAGTGCACATACAAAGCATTCCTCCTTCGAGATTCTCCTTCCCACTTCCTTCATATGCTGATACCATATGTTATTCCCCAAATGTGCTGTCCTGTCCAGGTAATCATTTAGCTCATGTGCATTCTCCTTAGCACTTCGTTTAGGCCTCATTCTTTTCGTTTGAGCTTCTATAATCATCTCATGAAGTATGTCAGCATAATTCCTTCGGACCAATCACAGAAACATTTGTCAGTGAACTTGCTGTTCTTACATGTGCTATCTGTGTAGGAGAAAGTTCCAAAAGCCTCACCCTATCAACATAATATGCAGGCACCTTGTATGATCTCCATGTGTGACCTCCTCTTAATAGGACACCTTGCTGTATCCCTTTCAGGACTAGATATCTTTGAATGTACCTCTTAAGTAGGGATAATTACATAAGGTCGCGGCTGCCTTGTAGTTGACACATCTGTACCCTCCTTCTGCATAGGAAGATACACAGGAATCCTTTCTCTGTTTGGATTAACACAGTAAACAGGACGTACAGTAAGTGAAAGAAGTATCACTATGAACAAAATGTATGTATAAATAATATGCAGGTAAGCCCATTTCTGACAACAATAACTTCTTGCACAAGGTGGACGGCTTTTGTTGTCTGCCATCACGTTGTTGCTATTGACGCTGCGCATTCTCTTTTTTAAGGAAGGAAAACCCATTTTTTTAATCGGGCAACATCATGCAATACTCTGAAAGCTGCCGAGCCTGCTCCACAAGTTCCACGACCAGCTGACTGCTGCTAGACAATCAATAAAGTTCCCAATGAAGAAAAAGGAATTGTCCTTTCACCAGATGAAATGTGAATTCTTCTCTAGCAAGAAACAAAGTGCTTTAATCAGTAGATTCTCGGATCTCTTCCTTGTAAAGTCTCATTCTGTTGTCAGTGTTCTTTCAGAGTACAAGTTGACTTGTGTTATTATATCTCGTAGCATCTCATTAAGTGCCGCATTATTTCTTGGGTCTCTCAAAAATGTGCGGACATTCGTTTGTCTTCAAACTAGATGTGGGCATTCTTCAATTAGGTAGTAGAAGACAAGGCCAACCAGTCTTTGCGCATTGTCATTAGATAAGGGCATTTGTGTTTTCCCCACTGTACTCAGGAAGTTGAAAAACTTGCTCTATGATAGCAGTGAGCAATCTCCTCATGATTGGGGCAGACTTAGGATCTTGCAGGAAATTATGAATGTCAGTAGTTCTCCCCACCAGCGCAGGGCATGTACAAAGAATGTAGATAAAAACAGCAAGGACGATCCAATGAACGTTGTCATTAGGCACCACCATAGACACGTCTGAAAAGAAACTCAGTGAGAAAGGAACCAGGGTATTGTTCCCTCTTCCAGTCGTCGAAAAGGAACTCCAAATTTGGCACGCTTTCCTTCTCGATCAAGACTTAAACATGTCTTGGTCCAATGTCACCAAATTCCTGTGGCTCAAGAACAAATAGCTTCCCTTAACTCCAATTTAGTAGCTTAAAAAGAGTGTCCTGAAACAAGCCACAGTTCAATATACTCTTTATCTGTTTTATTCAAGAGTTTCTGTGTCCTTTTTCCTCGTCATAGATCTAGCCTGCATGTGCTGAGGTTCTTCCCCGATGCTTGCTTCCGACATGGGTGCGGGTGAAGGGGGTTCTCCAGCATATATTTTTAAATCTCCAAGAAATATCCAGGCATGCCTTCCGATTACCTTCACTGCTGATGGCGTTACGTCCTCAACGATAAATGGGCCGTTAAAGCGTGGCTCATGCCATCGACAAGTAAAGTTCCTGATTAAGATTTGATCAACAGGAAAATGTTTGGGAAGACGTAATTCTTCAACTCTGGTTGTTAGATTATCTCCTTCTGTGTTCTGTGTCCCACACCCCTTTAGTTTGAGCTGATCTGAAATGACAGAGATACTTGAAGCCATACAGGTTAAGTAATCAGGTAACACCTTTCTAACAATTTAGCTGTTGTCTGGGTATCACTTCTAGTTCTAAATGGAAGTGTGAGGGGTGTCCCCATTCACCTCACTGTCACTATTTCATGGGGCGTAAGATGGTGGTCGGAATCGGGTTGATTTCTCAATGCATACAATGCCAGTGGTGGGCAATGCAACCATCCTTTCTTCGGGGTAAGTTTCAATTTGCCTATTCTTTTCTTAAGCAGGCCATTGAGTCTCTCACAGACACTGTTCACT
The DNA here is from genome assembly GCF_040938575.1 of Ambystoma mexicanum. Lineage (NCBI taxonomy): Eukaryota > Metazoa > Chordata > Amphibia > Caudata > Ambystomatidae > Ambystoma > Ambystoma mexicanum. The sequence goes on from NC_090921.1 coordinate 1,345,485,207, forward strand.
TGCAGGTGATAAGCCGATGAAAACTTGTGCTTTATACTAAGCAACAAGCTTATTAGTTCAAAGACTTTGTTAACAAAATGAGGACCATTATCTGATCTTAATACTTAACATATTCCCCATCTAGGAAACACTTCTCGTACTAGAAATGTCACTACGCAGGTGGAATCTGGATGTGTACATGGACCAGCTTCAATCCACCTTGAAAAGGGACATACCACTACAATCCTATAACTGTATCATTACAGACTTGTAGCATGTCGACATAGTTGATATGTAAATGCTGAAAAGGACATTAGGTCTCGGGATGACTCCTCTAACCGTACGCAGTGTGTGCCCAGCAGTAAACTTTTGACATACGATACAATTTACTACATAAAATGCAACGTGTTCTACTAAATTTGGAGCAAACCACTCCTATGCAATTGTTTTGGCGAGGCTCTCTCTAGTAACATGTGCAGGGTAGTGTAGCTGTTCTAACACCACGCTTAATAAGGCTACAGGCATCACCGGTTTACCAGTGCTGTCTTGTAGCCACAGTGCATCGGAAGGAGTTAAAGAACACCCCCTCCGCATCTACAGATCTTTCTCATCCTGATGCGCTTTCCCTTGAATCTCTACTAGCTGAGTTTTAGACAAACTATTATAACAATCAGAGGGCCTCATTACGACCCTGGCAGTACAGGGTTAACAGCGCCGTAAAAGGTGCCAGCGCTGTTTACCCCGTACCGCCTCATTACGAGGTCCCGTCTCGGGACCCAGGAAGTAACGCCTGGTCAAACCAGGCATGCTTACCGGGTCCCGTGAGGGGAAGAGGGAGCAAACAACGGGCCAACTCGTAATTGCCCGTTGTTTGCTCCCTCTCCCATTCCCATTCAGACCTATGGGGGCTGAAATGGGAATGGGGAAGGACCGGGTCCGGGACCTTGGAGGGAGGAATTACCGGGCCTTCCGAACTCGGAATGGCCCGGTAATTCCTCATTCTGTGGACCCGGAGGCAATTTTGGCGGCAGCCATGCCGCCAATAGTGGCATGGCTACCGACGGGGTCGTAATGAGGCCCAGACACTCTCATCAACACCACCATCCTTTCATTCACATCAGGCATGTCAAATTTCATAATGTTCTCTGAATATGCAACATGTTTTGCTTCCTCGTCTGCTGCTTGATTTCCACGTGAGTTAAAATCTGTCCTTTTGGTGTGAGCGGCGCATTTAATGCAATGGCTACTGGGAGTTGTAGTGCTTTAGTGAGTCCGTCCAATAAGACTGCGTGTTGCACCGAAGTGCCGTCCACTCAGAGGTAGCCCCTCCTTTTCCAATGTGCTAACCCTGCTTTGTAAGCGATATTCAATCAACACTACAGCCAAGTCAATGCCTAGTCTGGGCTGCTGAGGAAAACCCTTATTAATGTATTTTTATGTCTAGTTCAGTACTCTGGATGACCACCCTTGTATAACACCCCCCTCTTAGAATCCCCCTGACCCCACTGAGCCAAGAAGTAGGTTTGTTTTGCAAATTAAAAGGTTTATTTGAGAATTTAAACAATATATATATATCACACTTTATAATAAATTAATATCTGATAGTACACTTAGACATATGATGTTGATCAACAATGGGTAATCTGGCACTAGCACACTTCTTTACAATCAATGAGGAGTTAGTATAGGATGCATAAAGTAGCAAAAATACTTTTATGATTTCAAGGGGAAAAGCAATGAGGAATAAAATGCAGTACAGAAATACTTGATATGATTTTAGCAAAAGATAAGATAATCACTTTTTCTCTGGCAATTCACCCCCCTCCCCTATGCAATGTAAGAAATGGAAGAAGATGGAAAGAGGAGCACACAGTTCTCAGGAATGCAATCAAATACAATACGAAATTCAGTTCCCCCCCAGCAAGCTTAGAGGAAACAGGTAGGAGTTTGAAACACAGACCCAAAATGCTTTTAAATGTGATGGCAATGGATGGGAAAATGTGCCAACTGATTTTAATTCCCTCTAGAGATTCAGGGTGAGTGGGAGATGCGTGTTGGTATTAGTTCAGGCTCACTTTAGCAATGCTCTATGAGTTATTACCAAGTTGCAAACGGATTTTAACAAAAGAAAGAATGGAGCTGCTATTTTGACAAGTGGAGAAATTGAGCCAAAATCGCAAATCGTGGTAAATTTCACGGGTGCGTGAATCGTGATTGCGGAAAAAGTATTTTCCGCAATCACGGGAAGTCGGTTTTAGGTTCGTTGGAAAGCTTAGATGAAAGTTAAATTTCGTTCCTAGCCCAAACGGTTCCAGAGATACGGACGATTAAATAAAGGTAGTTTTTCGGATTTAAAGTAAACTCAAAATGCCAGGTGACAGCTTGCAGCTTCAGAATTGACAGGTGACAGTTGTGCAGCTTTACAAATGACAGATGACACGATTTCTAGGAGGCTGTTCTACTTAGGTTAAAATAGTTTGGATTAGATTATTTTAACTAAGAGATTGGTTCTGCACAGTTCTGCTAGGTACTCACAATATAAATTTGAAATAGGCCTCGCCACGGATCTGGTCAGGTTTTGGACTGGACTCCGGTTCTGGTCTCGGCACTTCACAGTGATCTGGGTCAGCTCTCTGGTTCTGCTCACAGTGGTCTGGGTCACTCTGGATCTCTGGTCTGGTCTCTGGCAATTGTTCTTGGCAAAAGAATTCAAACAGCTCGCCCGGCTGTGGAATAGTTTTCAAATGATTTTAAGGTTGCTGAGGCCTGCTGAGAAGAGTTCTCAGTTTGTGGGTTTAGGCCTTTGCTTTAAGTTCTGAAGTAAAGTTCTGGTCTTTGGAGATTGATGGATTTGAAGTCTGGATCTCTGGATGTGAAGTCGTCGCTCAGCATGCTCCGCAGCAAATGGAATTGAATGTCTCTACCTGTCCCAGCAGTCTCTTTTTATGTGTTTTGAAAATGGGTGTGTGCCTGGGCCTAGCTAAGCCTGCCCCTATCTACTTGTCATTGGCCCAATTCTCCCCTCACCCATGATTGGGGGAAGTAAATGGATTGTCAGCATGATGAAGTCTGTTTATGGGTCAGAGGATCCTCCCCTGGTCAGTTTGCCCACAAATCTATATTTGATTCAAATACATACTTCCAAGATATACAATTTGTTGAAATTACATGTGCATATTATATATTCCTTATGGTCCATGCTTGTCCGCCTCTGATCTTCCTGGGGGCTTGCATTAAAACATGACAACATTTTGCACTTTTTAACTGGTTTTGCAATATCGGACATTTACCCAAAATTACACACATGTGCGCAAGGAGTATGGACATTAATTGATGAAGTGTCAGATTTTTAACATGCAGACATTTGGAGTGAGACCCTATTTTCCGCTAGCAACCCCCCAGAATACACCACAGGTCCTAACGCCTCTCAAAATGTTCACAGAAAAATCACAAAAATAATGATATTACGTATATAATTCTGACAAGTCCGCACTATGAGTTATCTATCTTTTTAAAATTATGCCCTGGTCAAAAAGGGGTGTGGCTTCCCACATCACAGGGTGGAATAACTGGTTTATCCACTTCCCCCACGCTCAGCTGCTAGCAGTGGCACTGCCCCTCCCAGTTTCCCCTAAGAGGAAGCCACTTTACGGCCCCCCAATATAACATTTGCCTGAGTCCAGGACAGGCCTTTGTTCAACTCCCTGTAGTCCCCAGCTGCTCCACCCCTAATCTAATCAGAGAGGTGGCAACTCCTTTTGGCAAGGGGAGTGGCTGAGCAGGTTTCAACTCCTGTCGGGGGTAGTTGCCAGACAGAATCCAGTTTCATTAAGCCAGGTTTCAGCTAAATGTCACTTTTTGTTCCCAGTTTTCTACATTCAAATCAAACTGACAATTTTTACATATACATTAAAAAATTACTTCCTTCAAGTCATTTCAGAATATAGTTTTACATTGTATCCACCTCTTAGCAAGTCTTTCCTTGGTCTGGTTTTGTTTCATTTGTTCAATTTTACACAAAAGTCTGGTGGTTTTAAAACGCCGGCTTTCTGATAGTGGTGAGTACTGGTAATGCAACCATTTTTGGGATTAAGAAAATTAATTCCCCACAGTTCTGAGTTGCTTTTTTGGCAATCAGCATTGCCATTCCCAATGGTTTCAGGCTACTGTGTGTGTAGCCCACTGGTGGTTTTAGGCAGTGCCCTCCTGTGCTCACAACATAGGCAAAATGGGTGGCAGCCTATTTTTCATGTTTTCCCTGTGCACTCTCTGGGGAGGTCTGGCCATCATGATGTTTTCCATGCCAGTACTGCACAGTTTTATTGTAGGGCTTGGATGCATGGGTGAAAACATCCCACAAGCCCCCCCTCTTGCGATGGCCATTCTGTCCTTTCACTGATGGAACTCGCAAGATCTGGGATGTTCGCCTCCTCTTCTTCCAATTCCATTGGTGGCACAGTTCAGCATCTTTTCCTCCCTCCAGTCGATCAATCAGTTCTCCTTGCTGGTCCTGATGGGAGGATTGGGCGGTACCCCGGGCCCCTTGGGTCTCTGCTCCCGGTCTCCGGATCATCCTCCTTGGCCAGTCTCCAGGTTTTCTTTCTCCTAGGACGACAAAGGAAAAGCGGCAATACCTATTCGTAGACATTTTTCCATCACTACTAATGGTGTGGCAGACTTATACATTTTATACTTTAACATACCTAACATTTTACTTTTGAGATACAAGTTATCATTCAAAGACAGTGGCTTACAAGAGTATAATATTTTAGAGACTATATGTGGGATATTTTAGGGTTGGAACTGAATTAATCTGGAGCGGTCCCCTCTGGTATTGCAGAGGACTCCTCCAGTTGCTGCAAAGTGTGCCTGGGATGGCAACACTTTAGCTGGTTAATATGGACCCACTTGTCTTCCCCTTCCGCCAGACTGCCTTTGGGGATGCAGATCTTATAGGCAACAGGGGAGATCTTGTCTATAATTTCAAACGGTCCCTTCCATGTAGGCAAGAATTTTCGCTGTTTGGCCTGGTTCCTTTGGAAATTGTATAGATAGACCCGATCACCCACCTTATATTCCTTTCGGGTAGTTTTTAAATCATAGTGGGTCTTCATGCTCTCGGCTGATCTTTCTAGATTCCGCTGAGCAAAGGCAAAAGCATGCTGAAGGTGTTTCCTTAAATTCTCCACATACTCATGAGTTGTGGAGGCATTTATCAACGTTTGCTCTTGGGTTCTGTAGAGCAAATGCTGGGGAAGCACCATCTTGCGTCCAGTCATCAACTCAAATGGTGACATTTTGGTTGCAGATGAAGGGGTAGATCTGATGGCCATTAGGACCAGCGGTAATCGGATATCCCAACTTGGCCCAGAATCTGCCACAAACTTTTTTAAGATGCTCACAATGGTTCGGTTATATCTCTCCACTGCTCCAGAAGAAGCTGGCCGGTAAGCAATTTGTAGCTTTCTTTTGACCCCCAGTATCTCCCACATCTTTGTCATTACTTCACTGGTGAAGTGGCTACCCCTGTCTGACTCAATCCTTTGAGGTAGACCAAAACGGGAAAAGATGTGGTTAATCATCAGGGCAGCTGCTGTTTCTGCCTTGCAGTTTGGGGCTGGGAGACATTCCACCCACTTGGTAAACAAGCATGTAACGGTCAACATGTACTTGTTTCCTCTAGATGAGCGAATCACAGGGCCTACAAAGTCGATTTGCAAATCTGACCATGGCAGTGTCATCCCCCTCTTTTGGAGAGGCACACGGTGTGTGAGGGATGATGGCTGAAATTGTGCACACACAAGACACCCCTTCAAGCATTGGTCGAGGTCCTGCCCCATGTGTGGCCAGTATGCAACCTCTCTTAAGATTTCCAGTGGTGTGTGAAACCCCCTATGACTGGCGGTGGCCGCATCATGGCCGTGACTTAACATCAGGCTTCGGAATGAGGTAGGAACCACCCACTGATCATGGCCAGCTTGGGATTTCCTTACCAACAAACCGTCTTGGATTCAGAACATTTTTGGACATTTCATCAACACTCTTAGGTCCTCTTTCCCAATGTAATCGGTATCCGTCAGGGGAAAGTTCTCGGGGTCCTCAAGGTAATTGGATCCCCCTTCTGAGCTGTAATTAAATCAGCATCAGGGGTCTCCTTACTCCATTGTGCAGTTGAAAGATCATTGTGAGCATTTGTCTGGGACCTAGTGATAGCGGTGACCTGGATTTCCCCCAACAGGGACTCTATTTCGATTAGGTCCCCTTGGATGGCCCCGGTTTTGGCCAGCTGATCAGCTAAGTCATTTCCAGTTTTGTCTGGTCCCTCTACTTTGGAATGACCCTTGATCTTTTTCCAGTAGATGGTCATCCCATTCGATGTGACAAGATCATCAATATTTTGAATTAACTTCCCATGTTTCAGGGGTTTGTATTAGCACATAACATGCCTCTGGTTTTCCAGTTAACCAGGTGCTCCACGAACCCGTTCCGTACATAATCCGAATCTGTGATTATGACCAGTTCGTTGAGTTGATGTTGGACAGCAGTGAGGATGGCCTGATGCACAGCCATCAACTCTGCCACCTGACTACTTCGGGGACCAATTTTGTATCCAGCGGAGGGTTCTGGAAACTCCTTCACCCAGGCATTCCCTACGCCGGCCACCAGTTCTTTCTCCCCGTTGTTGTCAACATGGTACAAGCATCCATCCACATAGACAGTGGGCATTCCCTCACACTTGTCTTCTTCAAAGACTTTTTGTGGGGAATTAAGGTATGCCTCCATGTTGTCCTTGATTTTTAGACTTTCGTCCTCGAGACAGTTTTCTCTGGCACAATCATGCAAGTCAGCCAGACCTTGTGCGAGGGGACTCTTCTTGTTTTGGCCATATCTGACTTCCACAGGAAAGCCTTGCATTGACAGAATCCAGGAAGTAATTCGGGAATTACTCACATTTCCAGCCCGGATTCTGTCACTCTGGAGATATTGCAGAGGCTGGTGTGGAGTCTCCACTATGATGTGTTCCCCCTGGATAAACGGGCGGTAATTCTTCAATGCCCACACTGTTGCCAGGAGTGCCTTCTCACAATCGTTGAATTTTTCCTCCACAGAGGATAAAGTTTTGCTCGCCTAGGAGATTACTTTATTGACCTTGTCATGCTTTTGGTATAATACTGCCGTCAAGCACGTATTAGAGAACCCCGTCTCCAGGAAGAACTCCTGGTTTCTGACAGGGTAAGCTAGGCAAGGTGCTTGTGAGAGGCTTCTTTTGAGTTGTCTTACCGCCTCGGATTGTTCTGGACCCCATTCCCACTTGACCCCCCCCTTCAAGAGATGAATCAGGGGTCTAGTGATCTCTGTTTAGCCTTCAATGAACTTTCTGCTGTAATTAGTCAGTCCAAGGAGGCTCCTTAGTTCCCGCAGAGTTGTGGGGTCTTTCAGTTTCTGGAGTGCTTCCACTTTCTTTTCTTGGGGACAGAGACCCTGAGGAGTAATCTCATGCCCCAAGAAATTAACACGTGTTCTACACCACTGTGCTTTCTGAAAGGAAAGTTTTGCTCCGGCGGCCCTCAACTGTGTCAGAACATAACGGATCTCTGCTATGTGTTCCTCCACAGATGAACTTTTGATGAGGACATCATCTACATAAGCCAGGTTACCCCTCGCACCCAGGTCGGGCATGGCCTTATGTAGGAAAATGTTGAATTCATTGCCGGAGTTGAGGTATCCGAAGGGAGTCCGGGTCCAGGTGTACTGCTGGCCCCCAAAGGTAAAAGCCAGTTTGTATTGGTCCTCCCTACTGACAGGCACAGTCCAGTATCCATTGGTCAGGTCTATTGCAGTGAATACTTGTGACCCTTGAATCTGGGCCAGCCCTTGGTCAATGTAGGGCAGAGGCCATCGGGGAGTATGGACCCGTTTGTTGTGCTCCCTAAGGTCGGCGCAGAGTCTCCACTGGCTGTTTGGCTTCAATATTCCCAGCACCGGATTATTGAAGGTGCTGTGTACTGGACGTATTATTCCCCGGGACTCAAGGTTCTTAATTATTTCAGTAAGGGACTCCATGGATGCGAGAGGCAAACGATATTGCTTCACAAACACTGGAGTCATTCCAGGGTCCGTGGGAATTGTTGTTGTGTGGATGTCGGTGCGACCACAGTCATATGAGTCCACCGCAGAGAGATCTTGGAAATCCAAGAAAACTTGTTTCAACTTTTGCTTCTGTTCCAGAGTCACACAGGCATCAGCTAGGTTGACTCTCTCTTTCACCATCTTCCTGAAGACTTCTGGTTTGGCTATCTCAGCGGCCTCCTCCAGCTGGGTGGAGAAGTCCCTGGTCAGAGTGCTGATTTGGACTGGAGGCTTCAGGTGGGAAAGGCAGCCCTCATGGACCTGGAAAATCACCTCATCCCTCCTGAAGTCACAAGTCACATCTTCCTTACCATAAGGGCAAGAAGTGTACACCAGGAAGTTGCCCCCATGCCGGGTGAAAATCCTGTCTGGTGTTGTGTTGTCATCACTGTCACCGTCAAAACAGTCCTTGGGGATTGGTCCTAACAGTTCATTTCCTAGATCAATGGAAAAATGTCGGTCATCAACCGCCATTCCAATAATGGTGCCTGCGGCTAGAGTAATTCTCTTTAAGTCGCTGTTATCCACCTCTATTGGAATGGTGTCATGTTCTATGTTGACTAATGGTGTTGGGTTTACCCCTAACCCTTGCTGTTGGAGAGAAGCCTTTAGATGTATATAAGCATCAGGGTTTTGCAATTTTTGTCCTCTTTTAACTTTCACTTCCAGGGAGAATTGTCGGGTCCTTTCTGGGATGGTGACTTCCTCTTTGATCTGAATTTCAACTGCATAAGGTAGCTATTGAGCTGACCTAAATGCTTTTTCTGGATCATCAAAGCCCATGGGATTATCCGTTAATCGGGACCAAGCTTCGAAGTTTATTAGGTCCAAACTTATGGCAAAGTGATTGAGAATGTCACTGCCTAAGTAAAAGGCGGCAGTGACGTCTTGCACGACCCAACAATTATGGACTATGCTCTTGTTTCCAATGGAGATTTTGAGCATACACCTGCTTGGCAGGAGATGTTTGGAATTAGGTGCTTCCAGGTCCATTTCCCATTTGTCTATCAGTTTGAATGTGGGAATGGCTGGATCTTTTGGGAGTTGGCGGAACATGGCTTCGCTGATGAAGCTCTTACCGTTGTTCACACACACTCGAGCGAGAACAGAGTCCTTCCCATCATTTAACTGAACAGGGATGAACAACTGCTCTCCAATTTGCTGAATATCAGCCAGGCTCTGAGCTGATTTCACATCTTTCTGGACTATAGGAGTGGGAGTTTCTGATTGTGGATTGGTGAAGAATTTCAGAGTGTTTCCTTCCAGTGTGGAATACCACCTTAAACTGGAAGGAAGGTTGATTTTCAGAAATAGAGAGGACCCCCCCATCACCAGTCTGTTGTCCTACTGCTATTACTGTCACGTCTGGAGTTTGGTCGTTCTGGAAGTGAAATTCTACTTGGTCAGATTTTTGTTCAACCATGTGGCAGGTGCCGTTTAAACTAACATGGTTGACACTCTGTTTTAATTTTATGGGTCGGCTAGTCTGGGTCCAGAGGACCTTGTTTACACAATCTATTAGGGGTGACAACCTTCTCAGGAGGTCATTCCCTAGTAAACAAGGGGTGCCCTCTGGAGTCACTACTATGACCGGGTGTTTTACCTTGTGTCGCCCAATTTTAATGTCCAAGTCTGCAGTCCCCTCAACGGGAATTTCCTTCCCGTCAAAGTTCTGCAGTTGTCCAGAAATAGAGGTGAGAGGAATTTGGTAATTCTCCCCCCTTCCTGCATTTAGTTCCTCAAAGGACCTTTTGGACAGAAGGGTAGCTTGGGATCCAGTGTCCACCAGTGCCACAATTGTACCCTGCCCCTGTACTTGTACCGGGGCATAGTATCTTCCCTCCTTCTCCTCAAGGGGGCACAGATAATGCACATTTTTGGACAACTGGTGGGCTAACTTTCTGGTTTTGGACATTGCTAGCGAAGAGATTTGGGCAGAATTCTGTGGAGAGCCTTGGGAATCTGAAAGAAAAAGTTGGCAACTGGAGATCAGAGCCATTGTGGGTTCCCCTGGTTCCGGTTCTGCCCCCCCTTTTTGGAGGCAGTCACCAGGATGGGTTTGAACCAGGGGATTTTGGTATTGTCGGTTCTGGGATGAGATGATGGGCGGCGGTAACTCAGTCTCCACATCTCCGCAGTCTGAATTGGCGTCCCTTGGGACCCATTTTTCCTTGGGAGGAGTTCCCCCATCTCTAAAGGAGAAGATCCTTTCCCCAGGATCCTCTGAGGATCCCTCTCCCTCAAATTGGAAGATCTGTACCTCCTCCACAAACTGGGTCTGTTTGGGTACTTTGTTTCTCCTACCTCCTCTCTGCTCCTTGGGTGGCAGACTTTCAGGGGTAGGAGATTTTGTTTCCGGTTCCTGGTTTTCCAGGGGCTTTTTACAAGTTGGGAAGGGAGCTTCCTCCAAGGCTTTACACCCCCCTTCACCTTGTGCCTCCTCCCTGGGAACCGGTGGGTTATCGGGGTGCTGCCCCGTCATTGTTCTGGAGCACCAGGTCCAGAGTTTGGGGCATTCTGCGGTGGCATGCTCATCTGAGGGTTCTGTTGAGCCCTCAGTATGTGACCCAGATCTCGTGCCATATTTTGGACCTGGCGCTCAAGTTGTGAAACCCGCTCAGGCTGAAACGGGGCTCTATTTTCTCCCCTGGGCTGATCCCGGGAAGGGTAGCTATCCCTTCTCTGGTAGTACCCCTGGTTGGGAAGATTTTGGTACCCCTCCACCCTTGGCCTCCCCTCTCCCGGATTAGGTTGTCTGGGCTCAGGGAATTGGGGAAAGAAGGATGGATGGTTTTGGGGTTGGAAATTGGGTGGATACCTGGGAAAAAAGTTCTGCCCAGGATTTGGAGAATTTCTGCCCTCCTGTGGGAAGTTGGGAGGGAAGTTCCCTGGGTTAGGTGCTTGGCTGGATCCCCCCCCTGGGCTGGAGGAGTCCACACATAACCCAGGATTGGTCGGTTTCCCTTGTAGCGGGGACTTACATAGTCAGGGGAGCGGGGGACCCCATTTGTGGGACTACCTCCTCGACTCCCTGTCTGTGACTGGCCCGAGGGCCTTCTGGGCTGTGAATTATTTGGTGCAGGCAGGTTTTTAGGCCCCCCCATCTCCAAATCTAAAATGGGGGCAACCTTTACCTCTGCCAACTTGGCAGCAGCAGGGGTGCTGTTGGTTTTGGGGTTTTTCGGCGCATTATTTTTATTTTCGATGGGCTTCTGCACCTCATAGATCCGGGTAGCCTGTTCAATGACCCAGTATAAAGATCTTTTCCCATGAAAATCTCTTACGAGCTGGGTCATTATGTATTTGGGTAAGGCATGGAAAAACATATTGATAAATTCTCTGCTATCCGTGCGCACCCTTCTGGTGGTCTGCGCAAAAGCACCCTTTAATTATTGCACAAACTCTTGTGGGGCCTGATCCTCTCCACATTGCAAATTGTAGGCTGCCTTGCGAGCCTCTTGAGGATTTCTGTGAACAGAAAAATGTTTCAAGATGGCCGCCTTATAGGTGGACCATCTTAAATGATTTTGGTCCTCCAGCCCAGCAAAGAAACTGGAGTATTCTGGGGAGAATGTCCATTTGACGTACTGGATGCAGCTACTGCTGTCCTTCAAATGGAAAGTCTCCATCATTTGCTCATAGAGCTCCAGGTGTTCCCAAACGGAATACTTGGCGTTCTTATGATAAGGATGACACTCCTGATTGCCTTTATTTGTTTCAATGGGTCCTTAAGCAAGGCCCTTTTTGCCTTATTGGCCTTTTTGGTTCGGGTAACTCTGGTCCATTCATCCTCTGACTCAGAAGCACTGCTCCCAGAGGTGCCCGTCTGATCTTCCAGGTTTTCCCGGATTCTGCGAGCCTGGGAATGGCTGGCAGAATGTGGGGACCTGGTCTCCTGTGTCCTGTAATGCTCAGAGGAGTCTTCAGACCCCTCCTTGCTGCCAGGATTTGATGGGTACCCCCCCCACTGACCTAACTGGGCTGAGGTTTTCAGGATGCCCTTAATGGGCCTACTCTCCTGGGGTTCCCCACTAAATTGCACTGTGCTTGGGTGCCCATACCCGGATGCTGACCCATCCATTCCTGGGAGGTACTGGTCTATGAGCCCCATACTTCTCGCTGGATAGTAATCTGCCATCCCCGTGGCCCTGGGCTCATGTGCGCGAGGGGACATGGGGGTGGCAGAGTCCAGGGACTGGGAGAGATGAAGGCCTCTGGTACTAGGGCTCCTGAGGTTATGCTCAGGAGTTTCTCTTTCCCAGCGAACCTCATCTCTATCCGCCCCTGCTTCCTGTTGCAATGCAAGAGCCTGCGCTTTCAGTTCCTCAGTTAAGGCCTTACTAGACTCTATCAGTCTCTCCTGCATGGCTACCTGTTGCTGGAGCCTATCATTGTGCTGACAGAGAGCCTCATTTTCTCTCTGTGCCTCCTGATTGGTCCTGGAGTACTGGGCCAGTCTCTGCTGCAGGAGGGTTACCTCCTCAGTCCCATCCCTATTGGCCTGCTCCTTTCTTGCCAGAGCATCCTCCACCCTCCTGGTGTGCTCTAACAAGTTCTGGTGTTCTTTTTGGAGGTCACCCAGTCCCTGGAGGGCCAGGTGATTTTCTTCCATTTTCCTTTTTAAGTGGCAGACTTCCTGGCCTAAGGTATCCCTTTCCTGACTAAGAGCCTGCATCTGTGCCGCCAGGTCGTCCCTTTGCCTTTGGAAGGCACCAGCTTTCTGGCGCTCCTGGTCAAACTCTGCCTGGGTATCCAGGTCTTTCAAAATCAGTTTATTGCTCTCTGCCTTCTCCCTATCTAGGTGGCTTTGCATGGTGACTACCTGCTCGGCACATGCCCTATTGAAATCTAATTGTTGCTCCAGCTTTTTCTGGCTCTGCAGTAGGGAGTCCAAACCTTCTTGGTACTCCTTCTGCAAGGCCAGAAATCTGGTATCCTGATCCGCCTTTTCCTGTTGCAGCACATCCATATCCTCCTTTATTTTAGTGATGTACTGTCTGCTGTCCTTTTCTGACTCCTGGCTCCTGAGCAGCCTCTGCTCAGAAGAGTCCAGATCAGATTGGGCCTTCTCTAACGCCATCTGTTGCCTATTTGCCAGATCTTGGCCTTCAGCACATTTGTCCTGCATGGCTCCCATATATAGATACAAACATGCCGCTATCCTGGCAATCTTATTATGTTCATCTTTGGCTTTAGGGGCCATATATAGTTCACTCAGGGCCACATGTAGGGGACTCTGATCTCCCCATATATCTGACCCTGTTTCAGTGACCTGTTGCGCGATTGCCTGCAACCAGACCGTTTGGTCCTGATGAGTCCACTCACCTCTCACAAATAGCTTATGTAAGAAGTGCTCTCTGGCTATTTTCATATCTACCAAGGTTGTCATTCTGGAATTTGAGTTCCTTCCTGACTTACAGAAGTTTGTATTTTATTTTGCAAAACAGACCGTTTCCTTAGAGCGTTCCTTTGAGGGGTGCTTTCACAGTGTAAAACAGCGTGGTGATCTAACCGGATATGTGTATCTGGTCAGTTGGCACACTGTATTAATCTGCACAAATGGTAAATCTAACCCAGAATATCCCAGCTCGAGCCCCCACTTCTGTAAGCGATATTCAATCAACACTACAGCCAAGTCAATGCCTAGTCTGGGATGCTGAGGAAAACCCTTATTAATGTATTTTTATGTCTAGTTCAGTACTCTGGATGACCACCCTTGTATAACACCCCCCTCTTAGAATCCCCCTGACCCCACTGAGCCAAGAAGTAGGTTTGTTTTGCAAATTAAAAGGTTTATTTGAGAATTTAAACAATATATATATATATCACACTTTATAATAAATTAATATCTGATAGTACACTTAGACATATGATGTTGATCAACAATGGGTAATCTGGCACTAGCACACTTCTTTACAATCAATGAGGAGTTAGTATAGGATGGATAAAGTAGCAAAAATACTTTTATGATTTCAAGGGGAAAAGCAATGAGGAATAAAATGCAGTACAGAAATACTTGATATGATTTTAGCAAAAGATAAGATAATCACTTTTTCTCTGGCAATTCACCCCCCTCCCCTATGCAATGTAAGAAATGGAAGGAGATGGAAAGGGTAGCACACAGTTCTCAGGAATGCAATCAAATACAATACGAAATTCAGTTCCCCCCAGCAAGCTTAGAGGAAACAGGTAGGAGTTTGAAACACAGGCCCAAAATGCTTTTAAATGTGATGGCAATGGATGGGAAAATGTGCCAACTGATTTTAAATCCCTCTAGAGATTCAGGGTGAGTGGGAGATGCGTGTTGGTATTAGTTCAGGCTCACTTTAGCAATGCTCTATGAGTTATTACCAAGTTGCAAACGGATTTTAACAAAAGAAAGAATGGAGCTGCTATTTTGACAAGTGGAGAAATTGAGCCAAAATCGCAAATCGCGGTAAATTTCGCGAGTGCGTGAATCGTGATTGCGGAAAAAGTATTTTCCGCAATCACGGGAAGTCGGTTTTAGGTTCGTTGGAAAGCTTAGATGAAAGTTAAATTTCGTTCCTAGCCCAAACGGTTCCAGAGATACGGACGATTAAATAAAGGTAGTTTTTCGGATTTAAAGTAAACTCAAAATGCCAGGTGACAGCTTGCAGCTTCAGAATTGACAGGTGACAGTTGTGCAGCTTTACAAATGACAGATGACACGATTTCTAGGAGGCTGTTCTACTTAGGTTAAAATAGTTTGGATTAGATTATTTTAACTAAGAGATTGGTTCTGCACAGTTCTGCTAGGTACTCACAATATAAATTTGAAATAGGCCTCGCCACGGATCTGGTCAGGTTTTGGACTGGACTCCGGTTCTGGTCTCGGCACTTCACAGTGATCTGGGTCAGCTCTCTGGTTCTGCTCACAGCAGTCTGGGTCACTCTGGATCTCTGGTCTGGTCTCTGGCAATTGTTCTTGGCAAAAGAATTCAAACAGCTCGCCCGGCTGTGGAATAGTTTTCAAATGATTTTAAGGTTGCTGAGGCCTACTGAGAAGAGTTCTCAGTTTGTGGGTTTAGGCCCTTGCTTTAAGTTCTGAAGTAAAGTTCTGGTCTTTGGAGATTGATGGATTTGAAGTCTGGATCTCTGGATGTGAAGTCGTCGGTCAGCATGCTCCGCAGCAAATGGAATTGAATGTCTCTACCTGTCCCAGCAGTCTCTTTTTATGTGTTTTGAAAATGGGTGTGTGCCTGGGCCTAGCTAAGCCTGCCCCTCTCTACTTGTCATTGGCCCAATTCTCCCCTCTCCCATGATTGGGGGAAGGAAATGTATTGTCAGCATGATGAAGTCTGTTTATGGGTCAGAGGATCCTCCCCTGGTCAGTTTGCCCACAAATCTATATTTGATTCAAATACATCCTTCCCAGATATACAATTTGTTGAAATTACATGTGCACATTAGATATTCCTTATGGTCCATGCTTGTCCGTCTCTGATCTTTCTGGGGGCTTGCATTCAAAAATGACAACATTTTGCGCTTTTAACTGGTTTTGCAATATCGGACATTTACCCAAAATTACACACATGTGCGCAAGGAGTATGGACATTAATTGATGAAGTGTCAGATTTTTAACATGCAGACATTTGGAGTGAGACCCTAGTTTCCGCTAGCAACCCCCCAGAATACACCACAGGGTCCTAACGCCTCTCAAAATGTTCACAGAAAAATCACAAAAATAATGATATTACTTATATAATTCTGACAAGTCCGCACTATGAGTTATCTATCTTTTTAAAATTATGCCCTGGTCAAAAAGGGGTGTGGCTTCCCACATCACAGAGTGGAATAACTGGTTTATCCACTTCCCCCAAGCTCAGCTGCTAGCAGAGGCACTGCCCCTCCCAGTTTCCCCTAAGAGGAAGCCACTTTACAGCCCCCCAATATAACATTTGCCTGAGTCCAGGACAGGCCTTTGTTCAACTCCCTGTAGTCCCCAGCTGCTCCACCCCTAATCTAATCAGAGAGGTGGCAACTCTTTTTGGCAAGGGGAGTGGCTGAGCAAGTTTCAACTCCTGTCGGGGGTAGTTGTCAGGCAGAATCCAGTTTCATTAAGCCAGGTTTCAGCTAAATGTCACTTTTTGTTCCCAGTTTTCTACATTCAAATCAAACTGACAATGTTTACATATACATTAAATAATTACTTCCTTCAAGTCATTTCAGAATATAGTTTTACATTGTATCCACCTCTTAGCAAGTCTTTCCTTGGTCTGGTTTTGTTTCATTTGTTCAGTTTTACACAAAAGTCTGGTGGTTTTAAAACGCCGGCTTTCTGATAGTGGTGAGTACTGGTAATGCAACCATTTTTGGGATTAAGAAAATGAATTCCCCACAGTTCTGAGTTGCTTTTTTGGCAATCAGCATTGCCATTCCCAATGGTTTCAGGCTACTTTGTGTGTAGCCCACTGGTGGTTTTAGGCAGTGCCCTCCTGTGCTCACAACATAGGCAAAAATGGGTGGCAGCCTATTCTTCATGTTTTCCCTGTGCACTCTCTGGGGAGATCTGGCCATCATGATGTTTTCCATGCCACTACTGCACAGTTTTATTGTAGGGCTTGGATGCATGGGTAAAAACATCCCACAGCTTGCACTGTCGACGTCACATAGGCAGAGTCACTGTATGCCATTACTTCCTGGTCTGCATGTTTTCGAGCAAGACAATCAGCGCCAATAATTCTGCAGCCTGTGCTGAAAAGTGAGATGGTAGTCATGCACTTATTAACACTTAAAATTCCCCATTGGCCCTGTGTTTTACCACAGCGGCACCCGTATATCTTTGCCCATCATTTTGATCGATTCTGGATGAACCGCCAATAAAATTAATTTCCCCTGCTGCCAACGCATTCGCCTTACCTCTTTGGATCTCGCATAGAATTCTTCATAGTTTGAGCAATTGTGCGCATGCTCACCTTCTGCCAGTGGTTCTGCTACAAACATGGCAGGATTCACTATTCTGCAGTGAACTATTTTAATCGCTGGATTTGATATAACCACATCATAAGCAGTAGTCCTTTGTGAAGTTAACGTGCCTTTAGGTTTTTCCAAAATGGCAAATAATGCATGTTCAACGACTACTGTCATGGAACACCCCATTACTATGCTTGCAGCTACTCAATGGTGAACGCAGCGACTGCCAAATATTGTTTGCAGGGAAAGTGACCCCTCATTACTGGGTCTAAAATCCCACTGTAATATGCAAGGGGCTTGTACCCCTACGTGCTCCTCTGTGTAAGTACAGCCGTCATAACAGTGCCATTCTTGTAGGAAACCAAAAGAATTCCTCAGCATAATTGGGAATCCCTAAAACTGGAGCTGCGCAAATTGCTTTTTTTTCAACTTATCAAACCCCTCCTCTATTTCTTCAGTCCAAACAATGTTTTCCTGTGTTGCATGTGCTTTCTTTAGAGCTTGCAACAAGGGCCTTATGTATGAACTGTAATCAAAGATCCATGCTCTTACACAATTACATAATCCCAGAAATCTTTGCATGTGCTTTATCGTGTGTGGTTTTACTGTTTTCAAAATAGCCTGGAGTAACCTTTTTTCCTTCATTCGAAATTAACTGACCAATATACAACACTTCTTCTTGACAATACTGCAATTTCTCTTTGTCTACTTTATATCCTTTCTCTGCAAGAATAATCATCAGTTGAACTGAATTGCCTCTGCACTCTTCTTCTGAGGTGCTGCAGACCAGTTTGTCATCTACGTATTGCAACACAACACTTTCCAAATCAATATTGCTTAAGTCCATCTGTAAGACTCTATTGAAAATCGATGGAGACTCACAGTACCCTTGAGGCAATCTCGTGCTTTTTAACTTAGTCTGATGAAACATAAATGTCGTCAGATTTTGAGAATCCTTATGCAATGGAATTGAGAAAAACACATTTTTCAGGTCAATCACCGTGAAATATCGCACCTCAACAGGGATACTGCATAAGATTGTCGCAGGATTAGGAACTAGAGGAAACTCAGCCTCTACAATCTGGTTAATCAGGCGTACACCCTGAATTAAATGTCACAACCCTCCTTTACTTTTTTTGATCGGATACACTGATGAAGATACCCTGATCCATCATGGCGGATATTGTCTTAAAAATACCTTCATCTGTCTCTTGAGACATGGGATACTGTCGTGTTCAAGATAAAATTGCTTGTGGACTCAATTTAATCTTTACTTCTCCAACTGCCTTCAATAGGCCTACATCAAAGGGGCCAGCAGTCCATAATGAAGCTGGCACTTTTGCCATATCTTCATCAAAAAACTCAGGACGTTTCAATGTTAGCATCATTTTTTGAGGAATCTCGCGTCTGATTGCTCGTACCCAATAAGTAATACTATTTTCAAATACTACTTTGTCATCTGACGGATGGTGTCCAAATATATCCTCATCAGTGACGCTAGTCAATCTATAACCTTCCCCAATGGCAATCACTGTGCACCATCGTCTGCCTTCATAATTGGTTCCATCAGGCAAAGCCATTTCTCCTTGCACTATGGCTGCTTGTAATTCCAAAGGAAAGACTCATCCTTCCTCTTCATCCATAGGTATCTTTGGCCTGAACAAAAATTCATCAGGTATTCTCATAGTTCTTCCCACTAAACCTGGTAGCCATGTTAACATAATGCGTATTCCATAGTAAAAAACTTCTGGTTCTAATGGCACTCCCCACATGGTCACTTGTCCTGCAAATGCCATAATAAATTCACTCACATTTAAATAATGCATTCCTTGTGTTGAACACACAATGCTTTCATCAGTGAATGAAATCGTCACGTTCAATTTTGTCATAAAATCTCGACCTTATATATTGACAGGTATCTGTCAAGAATACAATAATGGCAGAGACATGTCACATTCTCCTATAGAGACTGGCAACTTTTCAGTAAAAGGAACTCTACTTGTAGCTCCTGTGAATCCTTGAGTATTCATGGCATTTCCCGACATTGCAGATTTCCCCTCTTGTATACATGAGCGTGTTGCACTGGTGTCTACTAAAAAAGAAAAAGACTTGCCCCCTATATTAACGTCAACCATTGGTTCCTGTTGAGGATTAGGCGTTACAGATAGTGTTGAACACATCAAGTCTCCCAGTGAGCTGTCCCATTGTGGGTACATTCTCATTCCTGTACCTGTAAAAGGATTTCCTCTTTTGGCAGTGACACCCCCTATCCTAGGAGTCATCAATTGTCCCATGCTTGTACCTTTCTGTATCTGCATGGGTGACTGCTGTGACTGCCCTTGCGGTGGAGTCATTGCTGTTTGCTGCGTGGGTAAATCTTGCTGTGCTCTCGGCGCTTGTATTTGCTGCACTGTCTGATTTTGAACAAACCCACTTTCATTCTGATTCGTGTATGCAGGCGGGTATGCGTTCCCTCCTCTTGAAAATTGCCCATTTTGTCAACCCCTTGGCTTCTACACATACGTGCAATGTGTCATGTTATACCACATGTCCAACATACAGGAGATCTCCTAATTTGCCCGTCCTGCATGCCTTGACTATCAATCTGTGTGTTTTGAAACCCAACTTAGCTATTCAGGAAATTTCCCTGACTGTTCTGGAAGTCTCTACCTCGGAAGTTTCCCCTACCCCGTGGTACGAATCCACTGTTTCCTTGATCATACTGCCTTTGGTTATTCACCTGTGGCATACCTGCCACTTGCTGCAGACCTGATCCTTCTCCGCTAGTTAACATCGCCCCTTCAAAGGCGTACTTTGATAACTTTTTCTGCACTAAATTTGCTTCTTCACCTTTCCTAGTATCGTCTTTCTTTCAATTCTTCTCTTGCAAAAGTCTGCAATAATGTGCAATGGTCAACTGAATTTCGACCATGGCTTTGCTTCCATGCCCACCAATTTCTTGAGCTGCTTCTGCACTGGCTCTGGCAGCCCTTGGCATAGTATATAATACAGGTATAGTTTTCCCCAAGGGCTCGTAAGTCTCCAAACTCCATTGTTCCTGAAAATTCTGAATGTAAACAAGAGGATCCTCCCCGTCCTGCATCTTTTTTATAATTATAGCTCCCATATATGATGTGTCTGGATACAGCACTCTAAGAGCTTTCCAGACTGCCGCCCTACAGTTGTTGAATGGTGCTCTGTCATGAGCAGTGCTCAACACAGTACCACACAAATACCCTACTCTTAACCAAACGTCATTAACTCTCTCCCCAAGGATAGTAACTAGGAGACCTTTAATGTCCCCTAAAGCTAGGGTATTTCCTCCTGTCATTGTTTCTAACTCATGTATCCATTTCCCAGCACCAGAAGTTAAACTCGGAAGTTTACACTTTAAATTATTCTTATCCATCTGTGGCCAGGTTATATACTGTGGCCTAGCTCCTCCTTTTTACTAACAAAGGAAAATGTAAACCCCAAACTCACATTCGTCCCCCATTGCCTGTCTGTCCATAACACAGACAATGGTTCCACTCCGCCTTTTTCCTAGTAATGATCTTAACCTGCTCACATAAGGTGGCGAGTCCCGCCTCCCACCATGGGATCGTCCTTTAGGTCGGTCTAGTTGCATCAGAGATTCTGACGCCCGCGATTTAGGTAGATCTGGATCAGACCATTTTACTTCTCAATCTCTTGGAGAGCACCCCTCGGGCCCACATGCATTATCTCCCACCTCCCCTTGGAAGGTTTCTCTGTCCTCATCTGACATATCCTTTCCCCAACTCGTGTGACTTCTCTCTTCTTCATTTCTATTCAGAGTCAGTCTATCTAAAGACAGCTCCTTAGGCTCAAAACTATACGAGCCTCTCTCTATGTCGTATAGATGCATACTCTCAAGATGATCGAACTTGTCCTTTCCTGTCAGTTCTTTTTTAGTCCTCATATCATGAAAGACTTTATCGATTGCGTCCCCAATGCTTCTACAGTCAAACTCATCCTCTAGATTTACTCTAGACGGACCTGCTATTGGCTCCTTTGCTGGGAAGAATTCCTCTATGTCCTTCCATTCCACTACTGGACTAGGATCCATTAATTCATTTTGCATATGTTCAAGATCGCAGGCTTTCTGCCTTCTCTTTCATTCTACGTCATCATCAAACTCTCGTTGTTTCCTTGCTTCTTCTCTCACCCTGTCTTCTTCCTTTCTTTTCTTATCTCTTCTTTCAATTGCCCTTTGTATCTTCTCGTCTCTTTGTCTTTGCATTCTTGTATCCCTTAATTTCTGTTCCTCCTCTTCCTTTCTAGTTTCTCTTGTTCTTCTTTTGCCCTCTGTCTGTTGTCATATTATCTTTGCTCCTCTGCTCTTTTCTGCTTTCTCAGTTGTTCATCTTGATACAACTGTTCCCGTCCTTCTCTATCTTTTCACCCAATCTTCTTTCAATTGCTCCTCTCTTTCTCTATCCTTTTTGCCCTGTTCATCTCAATCTTCCCTTTGCCTTACCTCAATGCCTTTACCACTGAGTTTAAGCAAAACTCATCCATTCGTTCTATATGAGCGCTACCTCATCAGCCTTATCCTTTTCTCCTTTCCCCCTCTTTATTCCTAGTCCTATATCTAAGGATATACTCGCTCGATCACTTCTCTCCTTGTCGCATCTCTCTTTGTCCCTCAGGACTTTAGAGATCACATCTCTCTCAAAGATTTTCTCTGCACCCTCGTCGTTACTTTACGCAGGTGACTCATGTGCCGAATTTCTGTACCAGGTCGCTGCCTTAAGTTCTCTTAATGGGTACAGTCCATCACCTTTTTTGCTATTGCTGTCTACCTCAGGTGCAGTGGGGGCGCAGAAGGCTCCTCACCCCCCTCTTTGCATATGTTAAGTATCCAGTCTTCAGGAGGCGGCTCTTCCCTTTCCTCCTGGTACATTTTCCAGAGCTCTAAGGTCGCTAACCTTTTCTCTAACTTTTTTCCTGTGTATGCTGCATGCAAGTATGTCATCATATGCTGCAAAACTGCCTTTGATAGTGATCCCCCTTGTGGCCATGGCATGAACATCTTGTCTGCGGTTCCCTTAACCCATTCCGCACTATACTGTTTAAGTTTGGGTGCATTATTTCGGCAACTGTTTGCAGAGATGTGTAAGTGGAGTAATATCCTCCATTTTGACTCGTCACTCTTGACTGTCAATACTCACCTTTACACTTTGCACGTTCACCCATAAATGGGCTCTAGATACTGTTCCTTCTGTTATGTCTTTACGACGCAGGACACTGGGCTTACTCTACTGTGAGGCTCTTCATCTCACAGTTTCTCAATTGCTTGGCTCCTCTCCTCAAGTCAATTAGTTAATAACTCGCTGCTCATCGTCTCGAGTTGCTTTTACCCTACCCCAAACCTCCCTCTGTTACTCATTTCCCCTTATCACTTTCCCTACTCACTGCCCATTCACAATGTTGCCTCCTCACTCAGTTTTACTCACCATTCGCTTTTTCGACTTCCGACTCACGGGATCGCCGCCACGTTATCAGCCTCTTCAAACTTTTGTCTGTTCAGCTTCCTGTAGAAGTCGGGAGGGGTTTCTGCCTGAAAACAAGGGACCCATCTAACCTGTGCTTGCAAGACTTGTGTCTTAAAACTAATTCCGCTATCTACAGACAGCTTCACGTCCTTTCAGTTAAATGGCAGAGGACGCCAGATATTGCTGGGAACCCAAAGCTTACTATGTTGATGGATCTTTAACCATCCTCTGCTAACACGTGAACTGAAGGACTCGCTTCAGCCCTTTAAGACAAGGTAGCAATATTGTGAGATAAATGGGGATGCAGAAGCTACTCAAACATCAATAATCGAAATGACTCATGTAGCTGGCAAAAAGGTTAACTGTTTTAATATCCATTATCTAAACAGGGAGTACAACGGACAACAACGGACGTCTCATAGCATAGTCTCTCAATTTGCTTTAGAAAAAACATGAGTTTATATAATAAAAACTCACCATAGATGGCGTGAACCTACGTATTTACTAACGTCATCCTATGTGGCAAACTACTAAAAGCTAGTGGCAAAGGTGTTAGACTCAGAGGGAACATCAAGGTATACATTCCATACTAGTGTAAGAAAGTGTTAGGCTTCTTAACATCAGGTGGGGCAACTAATCTCTCCCCAAACAAGTCACTATGAACGTCACTAAATACACAATGTCCCATTGGCTATCTGCACTATGGGGCTCATAATCATGCAGCCCCCTACAATTGGTTGGCACTCTTACTTTCGTGAGTACTTTTCCACCAAGTTTAGCAGTACGCAGGCTAGACTTTCAGGTGCTGGTGAGCTGGTCATAACCATAGCTTCCCACCAATTAGCATATCAGCTATCACCACCTCAGTGGTCTGCTGCCAATTAAGGCTTTGAACTCGTCCTTGGAAATGTTTCTTGCTCTGGAGAATTCAGGCGAGTGAAGACACGCTCTGCCTTCGTGCGTAGGTGTGGTCCGTTATGCTTGTCCAACTTCATCCTTTCACATGACTGAAGACCACAAATTCGAGCTCTGGTGCATTTAAAATACTATTTTTTAATAGATCTCTGACGTCTTCCTTGTTTTGTCCATACCTTCTGAACAGGAATTTTGTTCTTTCACACTATGTGTAACTACTTTCTGCTCATCCAAGTCTGATATGACCTTGGCTTCTTGGTATCCGTCCAACCTCACCTTTCTGAGATCTGCTTCTGTAATTCAATTGCTTTTTCAACTCCGACAGACAGGAAAGAGGCCTTTCCTCTTTTGGTCTAGCTCTGCTATAACACGCAGTGGAAAACATCAATTCTTTGTTTATTCCTATATGTATACAGTGGTGCATGCAATCTATTCACTACTTAGCTAGCCTCAAGAATACTTCATCTGCTTGTGTTTCTTTGCATACGTTCATGTGTAAAATGACTTGATATCTTCATCGATTCTGTAGCATAAGTTTCTTCATCTTGAGACCAAGATGTCACTTATCTTTAACACTTTCTTGATGCCTTATAGAATATTTTCATTCTCGTGTCTCTGCATCCCTTCTATGTACATCAGTTCAGTTTCATGTGTGACATCACCAATCCGCTCTTTCATTCATTGGTCCTGCTTCTCCTGGGATTTCATTCAAATGGCCATCATACTGTCTTGTATGCAGGTATGGCTTTCTCAATGGGAACCTTGCCTCCAGGATTCTCCTCGATATTAGTATATTCACTGGTACTGCACATGTCTCACACTCTGGTTCCCAACCTATAGGTAATGTGGGCGAGATGGTTGAGGTGGGGGTACTTGGCTCCTCCTATACACTTTGAAGGGAGTTTGATCAAATAAAGTGCAAACTGGTTCCACTGATGACAATATTGTAAATAAGCAGTAGAAAGTTCTGAGGAGCTCAGAAAAAAGACACAGGCCTTCCTTTTCGGCCTTCTGTACTGGAAATGCAATGCATAAGGCTTATGCGAATTGCATTTCTGGCAAGCCCCATGTTTGTCAATTTGTATGGTGGAGAGGAGGGGCGGAACCCAACTTGCATTGCTGCAGCTCCCGCCCTCCACAGCATACAAATACTCCAGCATTTACACCAACACGCCTTTTCATGAAGGCGCAAATGCTGGGGATCCCTATAGAGCCAGCCAACTTTTTAGACCAGCAAAAAACAGACAGACTCGATAGGGATCCATTGTAAACGCTGTCTGCCATGCTTGCACGGCACGCTTGTACGCACGGCACGCGCGCACGCAGCTTTTCTCCCTTTAGATTTGCACCCCGCAGTAAAAATTATGACAATTTGGCGGCGAGGATACGTTTACATTGCTGTACAAATGTAACAAATCTCTGCCATCCAAATTACACAGGGATTTTATTTTAACAGAAGTGTGCTGTAGACAAAATAAAAGATAAAAAAATATGGAAGCAAAATGTTTGTCATGGCTTAGTCCCACTGCCAAACAGGACACATGCGTGCTGTTTGCATTATATAGGACCCTATTCCTTTTGCAGAATGTATGTTACAATACTAGTACGGCCCGAACAATCAGAGGTGCTTTGTAAACAGGAAAAAGTCAAGAAAATCAGGCCCCAGCACAGAAGGTATGCATTGCCCCTGCACAGTTTACAGCGTCTTGAAAGCATGAGCTAGAGCTGGAAAAGATGCAAAGGTTGCTGACACTGTCGCCTTTCTGTAATCTGGCCACACCCATCTCTGCCTTTAGCCTTTCAAGAGTTATGGCCTTAAATGGGTAGGTCAAAGCTTGATACAAAATAACCACTTATTTTTCCTGTAGTGTTTTTTTCTTTGGAGGGGATAAAGTGTCATGTATTCCTTTGTTGGGGTGCGAAAGATAGAAAGCATATCCGAAGGCCCTTCTTTTAGTTCTATGATTTGGAGGAAGGTATCTAAGCCCTGAAGAACAGCTGCCCAAATCAAAGGTGTATGTTGTGTCCCCGTGCATGGATGAGGGGTCGTGTGGGCCCTGCTGGCATCCGTGTATTGGGCTTCATATCTGGAATTGGATCCTGTACATTTTTAGTCACACACCAATCTCTTCAGTAGGTGCACTTACCTTCTCGGCTATTTTACTGGAACATCTGCAACCCTTATGATATGAACAGATGACTCCACAGGCGCATAAACCCACTTAACTATCCCACTCGAATTCACACGAATAACTTTGAATGGGTTGAGATATGTTGTATGTCTGATGGCAGTTTTATTTCAACTTAATCGTTTTACGTGTCACTTGTGACACATCCTCATCAGGGCAGGTCTGTGGTGCTTTAGCAATTTTGACAAGTGTCTGTGTTCCATTCAGACAGCTGTCTCATTAAACCTATTTTGAACATGCAATTTCTAGTCATGCTTTTGCAAGTACTAGCTTGGAGTCCTGGGCCGTTTTAAGCACCAGAATACCACTCCTAGGTACCGAGCCTCTGGTGACCTCGGCCCATCCATCCCACGGGAAAAAAGCTGCCTGATCCAATGGTGGCATTGAGCCATGTGGACAGCTACGTCTGGAAAACTGGGAAGCCATGTTGTGCAGTTGAGGGGCTTGAAGCCCATGGCAGCAGCAATAGGAGAGGCTTGGAGCCTAAGCAGCGCCTGGGGATTGATGAATCCGGAGGTCATGCTGTGCAACTGAGGGGTTTGGAGCCCACGACAGCAGCATTGGGAGAGGCTTTGATCCTGAGCTGCACCTAAGAGTGACTAGGGGACCACTGCTCTCTGGCAGAGGGGCTAGGTGCCCACAATGAGAACTGTGTTTCTATGAGAGTCAAAAGGGACTTTGGTGGAGTTTAGAGCCCATTGCAAATCGGAGCCGTGTCCCCTATGGTACTTTTTCCTATGGATGGAGATGGCAGGAGAAGGAACATGGCTACAGAATTACTTTGCAGGAGAAGGGACATGGCTACAGAATTACTTTTGGTTATACTGGTGCATTAGATAGCATGCAGAAGAGTTTAAGTTAACTTGTTGTGTTTTAATTGTCATGTGAGGCCTGTGATAGTGGTAATATTTGACACTATAATTGCAGCATGAGAATTTATGAGATAATGTACACTGGATGAGAGAGTGTGGTGTTGTGGCCTTTGTTGAGAGACATATATTTGATGTGAGCAATGTTAGTTTTTTGAAGCAGTTGTGTTTAACGCATGTTCTTTCCACAGATGGACTTTTCCGTGCAATAGGCAAAGTGGACTGATATAGTTATAGTACATGGCACGGAAATGTGATAAATAGAATATTCTTACAAATGTTTTCCTTTGCAGGTGGCACTATAAGTTTGATGAGAGCTAAGAAGCTTAGTTAGAGATTTAAGATTTGTTAGAGTTTTGCAGAAAAGTTATTAATTTTGAGCAGTAAGATTGTAGCAGTGTGGTGATCTGCACGTGGGAGTCTTTGTGGTGTGCTAGAGTTTTAGCATTTTGGTGATTTTTGTAGTTGTGTGCTTGGTGGCCGATTACATGGTGTGTTCTAAGTCGTTCTTGGCAGCAGTGGTGTTGGTTTTGTTTGTTTTAAGGAACACATGTGACAGATAAGGGGTGGCAATATTGCACTGTTTGTGCTGTTTGCATGTTGTTTCACTCGGACGTTTGGAACGTCCAACCTGGTTCTTTGAGCGTGAGGTGCACATCATAGTGGTGTGTATTTATTTGGCTGTGAAGTTATGGGTGACTGAGTGTAACAAGAGTACTGTTGTTCTGGTAAAACGGATGCATTTATTTATATGTTGTGTGTGACGATGCTTTCTCATAGTTGTGTTTGGTCTTTAGATGGATCTTTAGGACACAGGCAACGAAGTGGGAGTGGCGGCATAGGTACCTTAGGGTGCAATGTGTTATTGTGTCGTTTCACTGGGGAATGCCCAGCCTTGTTCTTTGGTGTGTGTGGTGCACAGCTCGGAGTTGTGTGTGTGGTGTGGCTATGAGGTTAGTATTGGTTATAAGTTTTGTGTGGTAGAGGAAGAGAGAGGTTAGAGAGATACCTGAGCTGTTGAAGATTGGTTGCTAGTGGTAAAGTTTCATTGGTAGGTGTCCTTCCTTTACTGTGTAGAAAAGGGGAGGGGCATTGTTAGTATTGTGTTATGGTACCATTTGAACTAGTGACGCGTTCATGTTGTACGGGTGTGGTGATAGTTCATGTGGTTGAGATGCACGCGCATGTGTTGGAGTGTGTGTGTACTGTGTGTTGTGAGTGGGACCGGTTTTGGTAGGCGTTGTTGTGTAAGGAAGGGAGATATGTAGTGATTTAGGTTTCCATGTTGTCTTTGAGAATGAGCAGAATGCTGAGCGAGTGACATGGAATCTTGCTGGTGAGAATGCTGTTGTATGGTTGAGAGTTCTGAGTGAGAGAGTTGGTGAGATGTAGCCTACCTGGGAGGATGCTGGTGCATATTTGCATGGAGCTCCGATGAACTTGACATATGAAACATAAAAGATGTACTTGAAACTCATTAAAGGAACAACTAGAACATCAAGAGATGTCAGAGTCATCATTGGGAACCCAGAGCTTTACAGACAGCCATGTAGGTTCGCTGTTGAGTGCTGGCCCTTTGCACAGTGCCACAGGTTTCCTTCAGCATTATAGTGACGTTCATTGGCAGCCTTGGAAGCGACTTTCAGGTGCCACCGTGACCGACAATGGAACGCCTAGCTGTGAACTGGTCACGTGCGTGCTTGGCATCGCGGATAATGTACAAGCGGGCTTCCTGGTGCTTCATCCTTCACGGAAACGACTAAAGGTCAAACAGCTTCTGCGTGCGTCTCAACAATAGCTAATATTTAATAACCCAAGGGAACAATGTAAGTAGGAGGAGAGGCACCTGGCAGACTGCCTGCGTCATATTTTAAAAAGCGATGGCGTGGCAAAGCATATTCGGCCTAAATGAGAATTAGCAGAGTGGGTGTCACTAAGCTTGATCATCTACAAATCACTTTTGCTATTCTAATCTTGCTGTCCAGGCAAAGGCCCTTTTTTTTAATCAGGCAAAAAGTAGCTGTTATCGCCTTGTGTTTAAAAATATTATTTTTTCCTGTGAATGCTGGAACTGTACTAGATATGCGTATACTGGAACATAGAACAACATGGGAAAATGCTTGGTGTGTCAAACTGGTAATTTATTAGGATTTCAGAAAACTGCAGAAAAAAACACCAATAAATGCTGATTTTCTAATACATTGTGACGTAAAATCTGTGTTCCAATTGATTTCCAACAGCAGAAAAGATTGTAACTTTTTAATAAAAATAAATGAACGAAAAAATGATAAAGCAGGTCCACAATACAACTCCCAGAACTTCTTGGTGAGGCAACCAATCAGTGTCTTCTGTAATAAGGCCGCACGGCCCTGCGTAGTGGTAGCCTCTGTGCCCCCCACAGACCGACACTGACACAGGTATTCCATCCAGGCTCCGCCTGCGCTCTGTTGCGCATGCGCGGGTATGCCCCTTTTATTCACGTGATGCTTTGGGTCATATGGTAGCAAGATCTTGCCTTCCGGGTGCTGGTTCCTGACAAGCACCTCATCTCCCAGGGATATGTCTGGTGATCGCAGTTTCCTCCTTACATTCTCTCTCTCCTTCCACATCTTTCGTTCTTCGGTCACCTGCTCTTCATCGATCGTTCCCTGTGCTCTATCCTCACTATCCAGCAAAAACCCATGCGGGCACCTTCTGAACAGAGCTTCTGCAGGAGCAACACCTGTGGAGTAGTGAGGAGTGGCCTTATATTCCCTCAGGAACTGATAGAGTGCTCGACGCAGGGATTACCCTTGTCCATGAGCGATCCTAAATGCCTTGTTCAGGGTCCGCATGAAACGTTCCACTTCCCAATATCCTCTGGGCCACAATGGGGATATCTTCCTGTGCCTGATTCCGCACTCTTTCAAGAAACCTGCAAAACTCTCTCTGTGAAACAGCAGTCCATTATTAGTACAGACTTCTTCCAGGAATCCTTGAGAGGCAAAAACCTTCTCCACAATGTTCTCAAACGAGGTAAATTATACAAACTCCACCAATGGATACCTGGTCCATTCGTCAATTGCCAGTAGAAAATGCATGTCTCTCCCTATGGATCCCAAAAATCCATGTGCACCATCTCCCACAGTAAGCCCTGGGCATTGATTCAATTTGAGCTCCCTCCGCACTGGGGCTGCAGCCTGGCACCACACACAATTCTTCACAAAATGGTCCACCAGCTGTTAAAATGTGGGGAACCACACCATCATCTTTTAGCGTGACTTGCTCTTAGCTGACCCCTGATGTCCCCGATGAGCCTGTGTTATTTCTTTGGGGACCATCACTGACGGCACGACCATCCTCTGGCCTCTCCATAGCAGCCCTGATTCCGTAAAGGGCAATTTGTTCATCACCTTCCACAGCCACACAAGAGCTACCTCCGCGTCCTGTGTGTATTTGTCCAGCCATCTCAGAGCCCTCTGCCACTCTCCTTTAGCCAGAGCCTCACGTAGCAGGCAGAAACATTTGTCACTTGCGGACATCCCCGTCAACTCTTGCATGGACATTGAGTTCGGGGTGCTGACAAATTCTTCGACAGCCATCTATCCTCTACCAGACTCAAATTCAGACTTCTCTGGATGTCTGGACAGGTAATCTGCGGCATTGTTTACCCCTAGCTGGTACACCAAGCAGATGTCGTACTCCAATAATGCCAGCATCCAGCGCTTGACTGGAGCCTGTGGCCTTGATTGGTAGCAATGGCCTATGGTCGGTCACAACCATCACCGGTCTCCCATAACATACACCCTATAATGCGTGCAACCCCAGAGCACCACCAGTGCCTTGCGTTCAATCTGGGAATATCGTTGCTCAGTGACTGTCAAGGCTCTGCTTGCAAATGCCACAGGCTGCACCTCACCCATAGAGTTTTGCTGGGTCAGCAGAGCCCCTGGTCCAAAAAGGCTTGCATCCACCACAATCTCCTACGCATCGGCTGGGTTGAAAAACGTCATTGTGCTGTCGGCCGTGAGGGCCATCTCAATTTCCTCGAATGCACTCTGTTCTAAGGGGCCCCACTGCCACCCAGTATCCTTCTTTTTTGTCAGATTTCGTAACGGTTCGGAAAACATAGCCAGATTATAGATGAATTGCCCACAGTACGTTACAATACCAAGGACATTTTTCACTTGTGACTGATTCTGTGGGCTTCTCCTCCTTAATGTCCTTCTCCTTTCTGGGATTCGACAACATGCCTCCCTGCTGAAACATGAACCCGGAAACCCCAATCTTCTCCTTGAAGAATTCAAATTTTTCCTTGTTGAGGGTGAGTCCCAGCGACCTAATCTTCTCAAGTGTCTTTTCCAGCATCTCCATATGTTCTGCCTCTGACACAGCAAAAACCAAAATGTCATCACTGATATTTATGACCCCTTCCAGGTCAGCCAGCAATCCACGTATAATGTTCTGAAAAACCTCAGCGGCCGATGATACGCCAAAGCTGAGTCGCTTATACCTGTACAACCCCTTGTGAGTTGTAAAAGTTGTAATGTACCGGGGCTCAGGGTGCAGGACCACCTGATGATAGCCTGCCCTCAGGTCCAGTTTTGAAAAAAAACATGCTCCTTGTAGTTCTGCAATTATGTCATCTAGGGTGGGCGTGCAGTGCCTTTCCCTCTTGATGGCCTTGTTGGGCAGTTGAATACCCACACAAATCCGAATCGACTCCGGTTGTTTTGGTTTCTGTGTCACCACTATCTGGGATACCCACAGGGTCGGCCCCTCTACTGTCTCAATAATGTCGATCTCCACATCTATCTCCTTGTCCACTTGGTCCGTAAGGTGAAAAAGTACCCTCTTGTGCTTAAGGGCCACCAGGCGGATGGATTCATCAATATGCAGTTTCACCGGCTCACCCACCAGTTTTCCTACGCCCACAAACACACTTTCAAATTTCCGCAGCACTTCGTGAATGTTCTCTACGTAGACTACTTATGCAAAATGGACAATTTTTAGGGCCCCTGCCGTGGCCCAACTCACTAGAGTATCCTTGCTGACATTGGTGACAAGGAATCTCACCTTGATGGTGTTTGTCCCATGACCCACTTTTGAGACGAACGCCCCCATGAGCGGAAATGGTTGCGTACCCCCGAAGGTGAAAATTCTTACTTTCGCACGGGCCAAGACTGGCGGGCTGGGTTATGCCCCATAGTGTTCAAGGGCCATCACACTCAAGATGCTCCTGTATCAATCAGTACCAGAATTTCACATCCATCAACAGACACCGCAAATCCCGGCTGACTCCTTTTCTTGCCTTTTAGGTCACTGAGACTGGAGACCTTATGGTTCGGGTCCTTGGTCCGGCTGATCCTCCTCCTGATCTACCTAGGCCAGCCTCGGGAAACGTCTCTGGGCAGACATGCCCACCTTGGCAGGGCCTCTTGGTGTAACTATTGGCCCTGGGGCTTTGCACATACATGCAAAATGATCAACTGCACCACATCTCCCACACACTCGACCTTTTGCAGGACATTTGATTGCATGCGTGAGGTCATATATGCACAGAATGCAATGCGTTGGCATCTCAGGTCCCTTGTCTCTTCGAGGACCCATTCCTCATCATACTCCCCTAGTGCCTTGTTGCCGCCCTATTGCCAGACATCCTCCAACTTCACCATCTTTATTGCTTCATCCATCTTGGAAGCCCTTGTGTCCGCCAGCTCACAGGAACGTCCCAATTCTAGAATACACACCAGAGTGAGCCCTGGATATCTCAGGACCTGTCGCTGCATCTTTCCGGAGGCACACCCTTGAATTAACTGGTTGCGCACCATTTCCTCTTCATTGTTCCAAGCACATGTGGCCGCCAGCTACCTCAGCCTGCCATGGAAAGAGTCCAGTGACTCGTCATCCCTCTGCTTAGCTGCACACTTTATGAACCTCTCATAATCCACGTTCACTAGTGGAATGAAATGGGCTTTTAGACAGTCCTACGCCACTCTGTATGAGTCATCCACCGGCTGTAACATCTCAAAAATGTTCAATACCGGTGGTCCTGCACCGTACAATAGTGTTGAATTCATTGCCTGATCATTCACCTCCCTTACCGCAGCAAAGTACATTTCTAAGCGCTTCAACCATAAATTCCACATGGGGCCCAGCGCTGCGGTGCCCCAGATACGTCAAATTCAGGCTTGGGAGGCAGTGAGCCTTGCTGTCGATGCCTTTGGACCACCGCTGGAGCACCAGCGGCTGCCGCTCTAGTGGCTGCCTCCTGCTCTTTATGCGGGCGCAGCACTCCACTTAGCAAGGCCACACTGAGCACACAGGCACCCCCAGTGGACCGAGGGCCGCAACTCAGTAAGACTGCCGTATGCCTTTTCCACGGTTCCTCCACAGGCAGCAACAGGCCTCCGCCAACACTGTCACAGGTCAAGACATGCAGAGTAGGAGAAAAAGAAAAACTTCCAAAACGCCCCCCACACACCAGAATGAGAGATAAAAGAAAAGAAACAAAACATGTTTCAGTCTGCGCACTATCAAGTGCTCCAAAAACTGGCCCAGAGGCACACGTACTTCCTCAACAAGGAAGCTGCCACTTCTGCCTGGCGGGCATTACAGGCTGTGTCTCACCATCCCCTCATATGCGACACTGCTACGAGCATATTGCTCACCATCGCAATGCCTTGGTCAGCTGATGGAGCACGTGGGTACGAGTGAGCAAACTCTTGTTGCCATTGTATTAAGGCCACACAGCCATGCGTAGCGGTAGCCCCCCGGGCCCTGCACATACCGACACTGACACGGATATTCTGTCCCTCTTATTCGCGTGATGGAGTTACATCACTCCGTTGCGTCCATAACGTGGACACGTCACCACATCTTTGGCTAGTCCCATATCCCAGGACCTACAGGTATTAAATGGCCTGCAGCTCCTGCATAGCCAGTCTTCTTTCTTTGATGATGAGTCACACTGGAAGAGCCACGGTGTAAATTAAAGCCATGAACATTCGAAGAACGAAGAACGAAAGCATGGACCAAACATCTCTAACTAACTCAAGCCGCAAAAAACCCACTCTTTACTGGTTAGCCGCATCTTGGCCTGAAAGAAAAAACATATCTGTAACTCCACCAATCAGGGTACTGTATATGCAGAGGGATAATACTCACCTTCATGTCTTTACTAAAATTGTGATTTTACGTTACAGTTTGTTAGCAAAATTACCATTTTATGGCAAGACTAGAGGCTTATTTTATGCTCGTTTATATCATATATATCACTGGCCCAGCTCGATGAGACACAGACTTGAAACAAAATGCCTTATAACCCAAAATCACTAGACCAGTCAGCTCATTAAAAATATCCTCTAGACCAGAGGTCTTCAAACTTTTTTGGCCTGGGCCCCCCCTGAGCAAAATGCCAAATGGACAGTATGTACAAATGGCTATGAACTATTGTGCGCTGTCACCGCACCCTACTCCCAGTATAGTCCCTGGGCTCCCCCACCTGCTCCCATAACAGTCGCTGGGCTCCCTCATCCCACTCCTACCCAGTCCCTGGGCTCTCTCCACCCCATCACAGACCCTGGGTTCTCCCCACCCTGCTCCCACCACTATCCCAGTGCTCCTGCCCATCCTGCTCCCACCAAAGTCCCTGGGCTCCCCTCACCCCGTTCCCAACACAGTCCGAGAGCCAGTGGGAGCTGGTGAATTCTTTAAACAGTGGGGCATAAATATTTCCCACAAAAATGCCATAGCGACGGAGCGCAGTGAGGGAGCCCGAACCAATCAAGTGGGGTTCGGGGTTTTTTCCACCGTGAATTTTTTTTAAATAATGGGTTAAAATGTTGCATTTTTTAGCATACGTTTAAAAAAAAACTGGGTAAAAAGCCAAGCATTTTACAATTGGCGCTGGAGGCCAAGGGGGAAAGCATGGTATTTTAGACTGTACATCTATGATAGATAAAAAAAAATACCATCCCTGTCCCCAGGGCTCCACAGCGCCTCAGAAGGAGAGCTGATTTTGGCAGGTGGGTAGGGGCATTATGCAACAAAAGCATTTTTAAAATGCCTTTGTTGTACAACCCTCCTTCCCCCCTAACCCCCACTCACCAAAATCATCTCAACGGACGAAAACAAACACACACACCTTCACACAGCAATCACTATCATTCATACGAGCACCCATCACCATAAACTCACTCATAGTACAAGCATACATGCATCCAAAAAAATAAATGAACATAAATGTACCTTCTGCAGGGACCTGCGCATGGGTGCTGAAATGCCCCACTCCAGGTTTCTCTGTCCGTATGTGCAAGGGGGTGCAGGAGCTCCCCCTCACACATGCAGACATGCAGTGCCCCAGCCAGCATTTCCAATGAGCTATGTAAGGCTGGGGAAGCAAAACGCCCCCAGCCTTGCATATCTCAGTGGGCATGTGCGGCTGGGGCACTGAACTGTCAAAGGGAAACAGTGTTTCCCTTTGACAGTTTAGTCAGCCCAGGAGAACTCCCTCAGCTGGAAAAAGCAGCTGAGGGAGTACTAGGTGTTTCATTAGGCTGGCTCCTCGGCTCGTCCATAATGTGTGAAGGGGACACTGGGTGGATGCCCCATAGCCCATTATGGATAAGCCGCCAGGCTCGGACTTGCCAATAGGGTAATAGGGCAATGCCCGTACCAAAAACGCAAAATTCTAGTGCAGGCCTATCAAAATGGGTCACTCTTTTTGCCCAATGTCGGCCAGTTTGATGAGTTACTTCACTATGCAGCTAGTAGTTTTGACCACTGTTGCTAAATAAATATGCTTTAATATCACAATTTGCTTACATTTTAACAAAAAACATCCCCTTCGGTACTATTCAAACATTCTGTGCCTAAAGGAATGAATATCCATTTGCAACTGTGGGATACTTTTTCATTGGTGCCTGAGCTGTTTTATGGTCCAGCCCGACCACGTGAGCCATTTTTATTTTTTTACACATTTTATGCTGGGCTCTCGCGCACCCCACAGTTTGAAGACCTCTGACTCTAGACAGACTCACCATAAAAGCCTTTGTCGTCATGCACCCCCTTCTGTCCCTATCCATCCCGGTGGAATGAGCCCCAAACGCAGAGGTTTCAAGGCCACCAATGGGCATGACCCATCAAACTCATCTTGCCACAGTGGCAGCCGAAGTTGGACCATGGGGTTTGCTGGGGAGATAAGCAGATAAGTGATCTAAGTGTAGCCTTATTACTTGCTACCCTTAGGCTGAGTCTTCCCTGTGAAGCACTGGCCATGGGTTATTTTTGAAGGGGAAAAAAGTAATATCACAGTGGTGCAGATCCAGGTTACCCTGGGCTGTACCAGAATGAAGGGTCCCCCCAGTTCATGTGTCACATGAAGGACCCTTGAAACAAAATCAAAAGAATGCTACCTAGGTCTCAGAGAGGAGCGCTGATAAAACTGCCAGGACCTGACCTTCCCTCTGGAGGGTGAAGCCTGCATGTGGCTATGCTCTGTTTAAATAAATACCTGGTTTATCCTATCGGGTTATTGGCTTTGCAGTGCCCTCTGAGCCAGTATCGGAAACAGTGGCAGTGGTTTGGGTTCCAGGCGGATGGGAGCATTTTGCCATTATGCTCAGCTCATGGGCTCCAACTGGAAAGGGGTGCTACCTGCAAGAGCCTGTCAAATTTCTCATCTGGGAGAGCAGAGTATTTATGTTCAAACAATAATTAACATGGCAGCAGCAGTAAATATACATATGCAGAGGACAAATGCCTCCTGACAGCCCAATGGGTTGATTGGCCCACTCATGACCTGCCTTCAAAACTACCATCCAGCCCTCCCACCACACACAACATTTAAATAATAAAGAACACCCCCTCCATGTCCACAGATCTTTGTCATCTTGTGGTACTCCAGATTGAACTTCCATTAATTGTGTCTTCGATAAATTATTGAAACTTTCATTTAAAATCATCATCATTACCATCTTTTCATTCACATCAGGCGTATCAAAGGTCATAATATCAGCTGAATATGCTACTCGTTTTGCTCCTTCATCTGAGGCTGGTTTCCGCGTGAGATAAAGTCTGCTCTCTTAGTGTGCGCTGCGCACTTAACTATTGCGATGGCTATTGGGAGTTGTAGTGCTTTGACAAGTCTGTCCAATAGAGAAGTGTGTTGCACCTGAGTGCCGTCCGCTCGGAGGCAGCTCCTCCTTTTCAAATGTGCTAGCCCTGCGTGTACTGTCGAGGTCACATAGGCGGAGTCACTGTACACTATCACTTCCTGGAATGCGAAAATTAGCTCCACTAATTCTGCAGCCTGTGTTGAAAAGTGGGACGAAGTCGTGCACTTGTCATTACTTTGAATTCCCCGTTAGCCGTGTGCTTAATTACAGCAGCACCTAAATATCTTTGCCCAACAGCTTGATCAATTTTTGAAGAACCATCAATAAAAAGAATCTGCCAAGCTGTCAAAGCATTTTCTTTTACTCTTGGGATCTCATCATAGAACTCCTCATAGTTTGAGCAATCATGTGCCTGCTCGTCCTCTGCCAGTGGTTCAGCTACAAACATGGCAGGGTTCACTGTCTTACATCTGACTATTTCAATCGCTGGATTCGATATAACCACTTCATAAGCAGAAGCTCTTTGAGACATCAATGTACCTTTAGGTACATTTGGTACATCAGCTGCCAAAGATTGTTCGGAAGGTAAGTGACCCATCATTACTGGATCCGAAAACCCACTGTAATATGCTAAAGGCTTATACCAAAACATAGTTCTTTGCGTGAGTACTGCCATCATGACTGTTCCATTCGTGTGCGAAAATAAAAATAATTCCTCCGAATAATTAAGAATCCCTAAGACTGGAGCTGTACAAATTGCCTTTTTTAACTCCTCAAACCCTTCCTCCATTTCCTCAGTCCATACAATCTTTTCCTGACTCGCTTGAACCTTTTTCAGAGCCTGCAACAATGATCTTGTATATGAACTATAACCAAATACTCATGCTCTCACATAATTACATAGCCCCAGAAATTGCTCCATGTGCTTTATCATGTGCGGTTTTGCTGTTTTCAAAATTGCCTCATCCCTTTCAGGTGTAACTTTCTTTCCTTCATGCGAGATTAACTGGCCTATGTATAGCACCTCTTCTTGACAATACTGCAATTTCTCTTTGTCCACTTTATGTCCTTTCTCGGCTAGAACAATCATTAGCTGAATTGAGTCTTGTCTGCATTCTTCTCCTAACATGCTACAGACCAAAATAGCATCTACATATTGCAATTCAACACTTGGCAAATTAAAATTGCTTAAGTCCATGTGCAGGAATCTATTGAAAATCCATGGAGACTCACAATACCCCAGGGGTAATCCTGTGCTTTTTAATTTAGTCTGTCTGAACGTAAATTACACCGGATCCTGAGAATCATTATGCAATGGGATTGAGAAAAATGCATTTTTCAAGTCAATCACATTGAAATATCCTGCCTCAACAGGGATACTACATAAAATCATTGCTGGATTAGGAACTAGAGGAAGAGGAAACTCGTCCTCTACAATCTGGTTAATTGGGTGCATATCCTGAATGAAACACCATGACCCCTTCTTCAATTTCTTGACAGGATACACTGTGGTATTGCATGGTGACTCTGACATCACTATAATGCATTGATCCATCATGGCAGATATTGTCTTAAAACTACCCTCTCGAGATATGGGATACTGTCGTGCTCGAGGTAAAATTGCTCCTGGTTTCAGTTTAATCTTAACTTCTCCAACCCCTTTAACAGGCCTACGTCATAAGGGCCTGTGGTCCATAATGAAACTGGCGCTTTCGCCATGTCTTCATCAAAGAATGCACAACGCTGTCTCACTATCATCATTCTCTGTGGGACTTCACTTCTTTCTGCCCTAACCCAATATGTAATGCTCACCTCGAATGCTACTTCGTCATCAGATGGGTCGTCTTTAAATATATCCTCATCAGTGACATCAGTTAATATACAACCCTCTCCAATGGCAATTACTTTGCTCCATAATTTGCCTTCATAATCAAATCCTGAGCATAGTCAAGACCCCTCGTACTACAGTTGCTTGTAACTCTAAGGGAAAAATCAGTCCCCCCTCTTCGTCCATGGGAATCACTGGTCTAAATAGAAATTCATCAGGTATTCTCATAGTCTTACCTACTAAACCAAGCAACCATGTTAACAAAATGCGTACCCAATAATGAAATACTTCTGTTTATAACGGTACCCCTTGTATGGTTATTTGTCCTGTATATGCCATAATGAATTTGCTCACACTTAAATAATGTATTCTTGGCGTCCAACACACTATGTCTTCATCAGTAAATGAAATCGTTATATTCAACTTTGTCATCAAATCTCGCCCCAGTATATTAACCGGCGTCTTTTTTTAATACAGAAATGGGCCAGACATATTGCATTATCCTATAGAGACTGGCAATTCTTCAGTAAAAGGAACTCTACTTGTAGCTCCTGTGAAGCCTTGAGCATTCATGACATTACCTGATAGTAAAGATATTCCCTCTCGTATACATGAGCGAGTTGCACCTGTGTCAACTAAGAAAGAAAAAGATCTGCCTCCTATTGTGACATCAACCCTCGGTTCCTCTTGAGGATTTGCCGTTACTGATAGTACTGAACACATCAAGTCACCCAGTGAGCTGTCTCATTGTGGGTACATACTTATCCCTGTGCCCGTCCCCTATCTTAGGATTCAATAACTGGCCT
Source organism: Ambystoma mexicanum (assembly GCF_040938575.1). Lineage (NCBI taxonomy): Eukaryota > Metazoa > Chordata > Amphibia > Caudata > Ambystomatidae > Ambystoma > Ambystoma mexicanum. Next base: position 1,345,524,470 of record NC_090921.1, read on the forward strand.
GTGTTTGCACTCTGTTGTATTTGCATGGGTGCAAGCTGTGACTGCCCCTGTGGCAGATTCAATGGTGCTTGCTGTGGTTGCAAAGCCTGTTGTATTCTCAGCGCTTGTGCTTGATACACTGTTTGATCTTGAGCAAACCCATCCCTATTTTGTGAGCTATATGCAGTCCCCTTCTTGAGAATTGCCCATTCTGCACATACCCCTGACTTCCACATGTTCGTGCTTAATGTACTGTCATTCCACATGTCCAACATACAAGAGGGATTCTCCTAATTTGCCCTCCCTGCATGTCTTGATTATCATTCTGCATAGGCTGAAACCCAACTTGGTTACTCTGGAAATAACCTTGATTATTCTGAAAACCTCCTCTTCCTCAGAAGTTTCCTCTACCTCATGGTACAAATCCATTCCCTCCTTGATCGAACTGCCGTTGGCTATTCACCTGTGGTATACCTGCTGGTTGGTGCAACCCTGACCCTTCTCCAATAGTTAACATTGCCCCGTCTATAGCATACTTTGATAGCTTTTTCTGTATTCAAGCTTTCTACCATCTTCTTTCTTTTGATTTTTTTCTTGCACCAACCGGCAATGATGCGCTATAGTTAATTGTATTTCTGGCCATGGTTTTTCCTCCATTCCCACCAGCTTCTTGAGCTGTCTCTGCACCTTGTCTGGCAGCCCTTTACATAACATATGATAGAATACAAGCATAGATTTTCCCCACGGCTCTCACATTTCGAAGCTCCACTGCTCTTGGAAATTCTGAACGTAGATAAGCAGATCCTCCCCTTCCTGCATCTTACGTGCCATTATAGCTCCCATATCCGACGTATCCGGGTACTGTACTTGGGAGCACGTTTCAGACTGCCGCTCTACAATTATTAAATGGTGCTCCATCATGAGCTGTGTTCTGGGCAGTGACACCTGCGTATCCTGCTCTCAATCAAATGTCATCAGCTCTCTCCCCAAGTATAGCTGCTAGAAGACCTTGAGGGCATGATTCATGGAAGTTTTTTATAATGGCGCAATCCCATAGAAAAATGTTCCATGAATCAGGCCCCTAATGTCCCCTAATCCAGCATCTTTCCTCCTGTCATTTTCTCTAATTCATAGATCCATTTTTCCAGCACCCAACGTTAAACTCGGGAGTTTACACCTCAAATTATCCTTATCCATTTGGGGCCACGGTATATACTGTGGTCTGACCCCCTCCTTTTTCTAACAACGGGAACTGGGAGACTCCGAAATCGCATTCATCCCCCATCATCTGCCTGTCCATAGCAGGGACAATGGTTGCACACCTTCTTCTTCCCGGTAATGACCTTAACCTCTCACATAAGGTGGCGAGTCCCCCCTCACACTATGGCATCGTCCTTTAGGTTGATCTGGCTGCACCAGAGGCTCTGGTGTACTCTGTTTAAGTGGGTCAGAATCCGACCACCTCACTTCTCTGTCTGTCAGAGAACATCCCTCAGGACCAATTGCACTAGTGCCCTCCTCCCCACGGAAGGTTTCTCTATCTTCGTCTGACATATCTTGTCCCCAACTGGTATGTGTTAAATCGTATGAATCCACGCAGAAGGAAAAGCTTAAATGATTTATTGAGATAATAAGTACATAAGGACCCGCTGCAATGCCAAAAGCATCACCACCTAGGGCAGGTAACAACAACTGACACAAATAGAATCCCAAAGGAAAAACAACAAGTGCATCATAAACAAATACATCATAAGCAGAAAGTACAAACTGCAGTGGCTCACCATGACAACAGCTGATGACATCCTAGCATTCCAAATCTCAGCAGCAGTGCACATCAATCCCTTGCAATGCACAACAACATGGGAACGGAAGCCACATTATAACACATCTCCCTCCGTTCATTTATACCAAGCATCACACTCAATATAAGACACAACAATCCAACACTCAGCGTCTCTTCATGACCGCTATCCTATCCTTACTCCACATCTGGCCTCATACCACACGAACAGCTCCTTGCAACACTGCCACAACTCTCCCAGGGTCAGCATATAAGGACTCCCCTTTTCTTTTTATGACTCCTTTCTTAATCCTGACCATGTCCCCACACTCAACCCTCAACTCCTTCTTACCTCTTCTCACATTCTCATGAGCCACCCACTCTTCCTTCTTCTTCTTCATCACTCTTCTTACTCCATCCACCACATGGTCACTTTCCCTGCTCCTGCCCAACCATGGCGGACTAACCACAGTATTAGGATGATGACCTCTCATCAACTCAAATGGGCTTATACCCCTAGCAGTATGAGGTGACATTCGTAACGCAAACATCCTTTCCTGAATTGACACTTTCTTGTCACATCCTGTCTCCACAGCCAAACGTATGCTTTCCATGATAAATCTATTTACTCTTTCAACAAACCCATTCGACTCTGGGTGATAAAGTGATGTTTTCTTATGCTTCACACCACACTCTTTTAGATAGCTCTCAAAATGCCCACCTATAAATTGAGGTCCATTGTCCGTTAACATGCTTTCAGGGATATCTTCCCTAACAAACAGCTCCTGAATCACCCTCACCATAACCTGACCTGTAATTTCTCTCACAATACAGAATTCACACCAGCGAGAAAACAAGTCTACGACAACCACCACACATTTTCCTCTTTCATACCCCAAGTCCACTGGACCAAGGATGTCCATAGCCAACTCTTTCGAACCCCCTGTCGGCACTCCAACCTCCACCAAGGGTTGTTTTCTTGCTTCTTCACCCTTTCCAATTTTGCTACACCCTTGACATTCTTATAATCTCCTTTCGACATCCCTGTCAAAGCCAGGCCACCAGTAGTCATTTCACAAAACACCCTTGGTTTTGGTAATTCCTAAGTGCCCTCCATGGGCCAAGTCTATGACCCTATTCTGTATGCCTTTTGGCACAACAGCACGCTCCCATCTGAACGTAATGGCGTCCACAACACTTAGCTCATTCCTCACTTCCCAAAATTGTTTAACCTCCTGACTAACCTCGGTTCTTCTCTGCCACACACCTGATTCCACATACATTTTAATTAACTCAAGAATGGAATCCTTACCAGCCTCTTCCAACCACTCGTCTTTAGTCACAATCCCGTCTGTGTTCACAAACACCATTTCCATTTCTGTACCTTCACAATCTGTGTTACTGCTCATCCTCAATCTGGATAAACTATCAGCTAATATGTTTTCCTTACCCGGAATAACTTTAACCACAAAACTATGACACTGCATTTGTGTAATCCATCCACCTACCCTCCTCGACACCTTGCCTAATCCCTTATTTTCCAATATTTCCTTCAAGGGTTAGTGATCAGTACACAAGATAAAATTGGTGCCCCACACAAAGTTTCTAAACTTCTCCATTGCCCAATAACATGCTAGGGCCTCCTTCTCCAAAACGGAATAGCGCGTCTCAGCACCCCTCAAACCCTGCGATGCATGAGCAATAATCCTCTCTTCACCTTCGTCATCCATCTGGGACAGGACAGCACCAAGACCCCTTTCTGAAGCATCCACAGTGATCTTACTCTGCCGTCTTGTATCAAAATGCCCAAGAGGTTGGGCAAGATCTATCTCATTCTTCAGATTTCTAAACTCTTCCTCACATCTGACTGTCCACACACACTCACACCCCTTCCTCAATAATTTCCTCAGTTCCACGATTTTGCTTGCATAATTACATATATATTTCTGATAAAATTCGGTCATACCGAGAAATGACCTCAATTGTACCTTATCCTCCGGAGACTTGATCTCCTTTATGGCATTCACCAAGCTCCCTTTTGGACTCACACCCTTTGTGGATATTTCGTGCCCTAAGTATTCAACCTTGGTGACACCAAACTTGCACCTCTCCTCTCTCAACACAATGCCACTCTTTTCAAAAATACCTAAAACTCTTTGTAGCCTTTCATCGTGCTCCTCTTCAGTCCTCCCACATACCAGTACATCATCCTGGAAACAAAATATTCCACTCATTCCACCTACCAATCTATCCATGACTTTTTGGAATACCGCAGACGCAGACACAAGACCAAACGGCATGCGTCTAAATTGAAACACTGCCTCATATGTAATAAATGCTCTCAGCTTGCATGATTTCTCCTCTAATTCAACTTGGTGATACGCAGATGCCATATCCAGTTTGGAAAATACCCTCTCACGTTCTACTCTTGCTAGCATTTCCCTCATGTTGGGGAGCGGATGGCGGTCCACCAATACGCACTTATTGAGCTGCCGTGGATCAACACATAACGTAACTCACCCGAGCTCTTTTTAACTTCGACAAGGGGAGAAGACCAATCTACTCCACCCGCTCCTTCAATAATTCCATATTCCAATAATTGGTCTAGCTCCCTCTTGACACCATCCCTCACCGTAAGGGGTACTGGCCTCAATTTTGCCGCAATGGGAACACTCCCTTTTCTCAATATGATTTGGTGTTGTAGATCCTTAATCTTTCCAACTCCCTTTCTAAACACCATGGGATGTCTACTCACAACAGTGCTTCCAATCTGCATTACTTGTTCTTCCTCATTTGGATCCAACCTGATCTTCATCTTCTTTTGCTCCCTTCAGCCCAATAATGTGAGACCTTTCTTAGTTAAATAAACCTTACCCTCACACCTGCGGCCCTTGAACTCAAAATCCCCTATCACATACCCTAGCAATTCAATAACATCCTGATTGTAAAACCCAGGCCGGATGTCGGGTTTCAACAACTTGCTGATATCACCTTTAATATCCCTCTCAAACACTTCCCTGGACATCAAAGTAATCTTTGATCCTGAGTCAGCCATCATCCTCACTTCCTTTTGATTAATTTTCACATTGGCATAAGGATGTTCAAATTCCATATCGTCATTTCCACACACCACATTTATCGTATTAACAGCGATGTTCTCTACTGGATAGTCTACTTCTTCATCTGATGATTTTCTTGCTTCTTCCTCATTGATGTATAAAACCTTTCTTGTGTTGAACGGATAGTTTTTGCAACAATTGGCAAAGTGTCCTTTTCTCTTACATTTTGAGCATGTTGTCCTCCTCCCTGGACATGTGACTGATGCAGCAAAGTGACTGCTACTCGCACACTGGTAGCATAAGCGTTCCGCTCTACCACCCTTTTCACTCTTTTGTCGAGTCGCTTTCGTATCAAAGTTACCACAGGTTACTTGCTTCTCCTTCTCTTTCCCTTTCTTCCTATTCTTGGATTCAGTCATGCTTAGAACTTCTGACTTTGGATCGTTAGGCTCTTTCCTAGACAGTTTTGCTATACACGCTAACAAATGTTCTACTCTCTGTGCAATGTTCAATACTTCGTCTAGGCTTGGCTCATCCTTGAGCCACATCTCTTCTCGTATTCGGTTTGAGCAGCAGTGCGTCATAAATTGGTCTCTCAGATGTTCATCATAGGACCCTTGAAATTTGCAAGATGCTGCCAACTGGCGAAGGGCAGTTATGTACTCTTCTACGGATTCTCCTGGTTCTTGAACTCTCATTCAAAAATGATAACGCTCTAGAATGGTGCTTGTTATGGGATTGAAGTGGGCATCCAGCTTGGCGAAAGCACTTTCTAGTTCATTCATAGCATCTCCTTCACTAGAAATCACTGGTAGCATTTCAAAAATTATTTGACCTTCGTAACCTAAAAGATGTATTAACAGGGCAAGTTTCCTGTCATTGGAAAATTAATTTCCATCTGCTGCTTTCAGATAATGTAAAAATAATTTTTTCCACGGTGCCCGTTTCATTTTTAACGGGTTTGGGACAGCCATGAACATTGGAGGTCCGCTCACATTGGCCATGGCCATGTTGTAGGGTCAGTAAGCTTGCCAAGCTTTGCTTCTTATTGATTACTGAGCTTTGCTCCTTATTGAATTCCTTATTGAATTCCTTTCTTGCTCTGCTTCTTCTCTTCTGCACTCCACTGCACCTTACTAGGCTTTGCTCCTTATTGAATTCCTTATTGAATTCCTTTCTTGAGGTCTGATTCCTTTCTTGAGGCCTGCTTCTTGTACACTCCACTGTTCTTCACCCACCCTTCTTGTTTGTTGCTCTTCTCAGCTCATTTGCACATCATCCATTTTTCTGTGCGTCTCCTCACACTTGCTCTCCTTTTTTTATTTACTTCTTCCTCCCTTCTCCTTCTGACCATTCTCCTTTCTTTTTGTCTCCTTTCTTCCTTCTTCACTCCTCTCTTCTCTCCTAATTTGCAAAGCCTGTATCACTGGGTTCCCTGCTCAAGACCGTAGGTCACAACACCTTACGCCACTATACAGAGTAATGCGGTCCATATTTTCTTGTTGCGCGTCTATACCATATTATATGGTCAGACGCTTCATGTGGGTGAGACGAGGGATGCTGTGTAGACAAGAGTTTCCGCGCTTCAGAAGATGAAGACAAGTGAGGGACGAAAACGAAATAGAGAGGTCTTCAGAGAAAACGTGTGTGGTGACTGCATCTTCCCTCTTTCTCATCTCTAGTCAGAGTCAGCTTGTCCAAAGACAAGGCTCGATGCTCGAGGCTAAACAAACCTCTCTCTTTACCTTGCAACTGTGACCCTTCAAATCGATCATTTTTTCTCTTATTTTTTTTATTCACTTTTGGTCCTCATCTCATGATAAACCTTATCGATTTTCTCTTGAATGTTTCCCATATCAAAACTGTCCTCTAGATCTGCTCTAGACGGCACTGGCATTGGTTAATGCATTGGGAAGAATTCTTCTATATCCTCCCATGCTACTACTGGATTAGGTTCCATTAAATCTTTTTCTCTGCGCTCGATGTCGCGTGCCCTTTGCCTCCTCTTGAGTTCCAGTTCCTCATCAAATTCTCTTAGTTTCCTTGCTTCATCCCTTACCCTTTCCTCTTCCTATTTTTTCATCTCTCTTCTCTCATTTGCTCTACGCACTTCTTCATCTCTGCATCTTTGCATTATTTTATCTCTTAATTTCTGTACTTCTTCCTCTCTTCTCTTTTCTAGCCTGTCTCGTTCTTTAATTGCTCTTTGTCTATTGTCATACTTCCTTTGCTCCTTTGCTCTTTCCTGTTTTCTCAACTGTTCATCTTAATACAGTTTTTCCCATCTTTGTCTACTCTTCCTTTTGGCTTTGTCTTCTTTCAATCGTTTCTCTCGTTCCCTGTCTTTCTTATCTTGCTCGTCCTGATCTTCCTTTTGCCTTACTTCCTCAATGCTCTTCTCATCAAGTTTGAGCAATATCTGACCACCCATCCATTTGTTCGGTATGAGCGCTACCTCGTCACCTTTATCTTTCTCTCCTTTCCATCTTTTTATTTCTCTCTCTATGTCTAGGGACATAGCTGGTTGATCACTTCTTTCCTTGTCTCGTGGGACTTTAGGAATCACATCTCTTTCTGGAGTCTTTTCGGGACTCTCGTCACTGCTACAAGCAGGTATGATATATGATATGATAGGTCATTTATAACGCGGTTAATACCCAGAGGTTTCTAAGTGCGGACCTGGGGATCGAACCTGTGTTGCTCAGTGTCATCTTGCTGCCAAGGCAAGCGCGTTGCCGCTGAGCTATCCTCTCGAGACTTATACTTCAAGTTACTATACCCTGTTGCTGCCTTAAGCTCTCTTAAAGGATATAATGTGTCATCTTTCGTACTATCACCATTTACTTCAGGCGTGGTAGGGGGATCAGAAGGCTCTTCAACCCCCTCTTTGCACTGGTTAAGCATCCAGTCTTCAGGAGGAGGGTGTTTCCGTTCCTCCTGGTACATCTTCCAAAGCGCTAAGCTTGCTAACCTCTTTTCTAACTTCTTTCCCGTATACGCTGCATGCAAATATGTTGTCATATGTTGCAAAACTGCTCTAGACAGTGATGCCCCTTGTGGCCATGGCATGAACATTTTATCTGCCGTACCCTTTACCCATCCTGCACTGTATTGCTTAAGCTTGGGTGCGTGTTTTGGCAGCTGTTTGTGCATGTGCGGCGTAACATCCTCCATCACAACTCAGTCGCAATTGACTGTCACAGTTTTATTTTATTTCACACAAATAAATGCTTTCCAAAAAATAATACAATATGAGCGTGGATTAATTGTCACAGCTCCAAACCTCTACATCAGGTTTACTTCAATCTACTTATTCACTAAACATTATCAGTTATTATTTATTATAAATAAATAACTTTAAAATCTCAATGTTTCCTCCGCAGTCTATTTCTTCCTTGTTTTCAATATTTAATTTCTTTGTCACATACACCATATACAATATACAGACAAACAGACAAACTGACAGACTGGCCAGCCCACATATACTTTTGTCAACGCTCCTCGTGACTATCTATGCCCCTAATAAGGACTCCAAAGGAGTATGAGCTGTCCCCTTTAACGATACCTTGATTGCTTGTAGCCTAGATACGTCCACTTGGACTCTGGGACAAGATCTTTCTAAATGTCCTTGACGTAGGATTCCGGGCTTATCAGATAGATCGCTCCTCATCTATATACCTTAAACTGTGACGCTCATCATCTCACACTATGATGCTCTTCGTCTTAACCCAAAAATAAAGTAAAATACCCCAATCAAACAACCCTCTGTTACTCTATCCCCATTATCACTCTTCCCCACTCAGTGCTCATTCAGTTTTCCACCTCACTCAGTCTACTCACCATTCGAATTTTCAACTTCCGACCCTCGGGATCGTCTCCTCCTCAACCAGTCGCTTCAACCTTCGGTTCGCTCAGCTTCTCATAGAAGTCGGGAGGGGATTTTGCTTGAAAACGAGGGACCCGTCCCACCTGTACTTGGAAGTTTTATTTTAAACTAATGGCCACTATGTACAAGGAGCTTCACGTTCTTCCAGCTAAAGGGCGGAAGACGTCGGACACCGGGACACCAAAGCTTACTAGGTCGATGGATTTTTAACCATCCTCGCTCTGTTACCACGTGAACTGGGGTGTCCGACCCAGCCCTTTAAGAATGGATGAAGATGCAGAATATACTCAAACATCAATAATCAAACTAACTCAGGAAGTTGGCAAAGTGTAATTGTTTTAATGTCAATTATCTAAAACAGGGAGCTACAATGAACATCAACAAATTCACCCGTTCTTCACACTCAATGCATTTCATGAAAAAAGCAACTTTTATACTAAAAACTCATCATCATTGACGTCAACCTACGTTGCAAACTACAAAAACCTCCTTGGTAAAGTGGTGGGATTACAGGGAACTGCCTCCAAGTTCCACGATTTAGACTATCCACTATTGGGGGACATAGCTTCCCAGTCAAGGCCGCGCAACTATGGAACTCCCTACCTCCAGGTATTAGAGCCCCCCAGCCTTATGCCAAATTCAGACAGATTTTGACCAACTGGCTAAAAGAAAATGACAAATAAACTCAGACTAACACCCTCTCGACGCTCTGCTTCCTATCCTCTGCCTATGGAGTCACCTACTTTGCACCAAGTCCAGCTGGACAACTCTCCTAATGTACTGCGTCCACCTTACTCTACGCCACCTAACCATGCAACCTACATTGTATATATTGATATGCCACTGTCTATTTTGTCCTGTATTTCCTGTACCCATGTAATATCAGTGCATTCTCTCGCGATTATGTAATTTACTCTGTATATACTGATGTGTTATTATATATGTCGGCCTGTTGGCCATGTAACTAAGTTTAACATATCCTTACTGCTGCGCCCTGTTGCTCCTGGGTTTGGTGCGCATTATAAATAATAAACTAAACTAACTAAACTAAAACTAAACTAGGTATACGTTCCATACTTGTTAGGAAGGTGATTAGGTCTCTAACATCAGATGGGGCAACTAAGCCCTACCTTAGTGCAGGTCACTACGAATGGTATCAAATATATGACGTACCATTGGTTACATAAACTATAGGGCTCTCTATTACGTGGCCCTCTAAAATTGGTTGGCACCCTTGAACCCCTCTGTAATATTCCACTTACGCAAGCAGCATGCAGGCTAACATCCAGGTGCTGGTGGGCTGGTCATAACCATAGCTTCCCACCAATTAGCCTGTTCATCCATCATCACTCTTGCAGTCTGCCAGTCAATTAAGCTTTGAACTCAGCCTTGAAAATGTTCTCTGAGCTCGAGAATATGAGGGAGTATAGGCATACTCTGTCTTCTTGGTTTCAATACAGCTCGTCCCAGTATCTATTTTCATCCAACCATGTGACTGCAGACCATGTTTTTTGAGTCTTTCTGCATTTAAAATACAATTAAATGATGACCCTTTGACATCTTCAATGTTCTCAATCCTCATCTAAGACAGGCGTTTTGTTCTTTCACACGTTCTGTAACCACTGTGCAGACATTCAGGCCCAAGGTGGCCTTGACGTCTTGGTGTTGAGCCAGCCAAGCCCTTCCTTCGTTCACCTCCATGGTTAGGTTTTCGATTTCTAACTGTGACACACTGAAAACCTTCCTTTTCACTGGATCTAGCTCTGTTAAAGTGCGTTGTGGAATCATCCATAGGTCATAGGTTTCCTATGCATATAGGTCGGCGCATTGCCGCAATCTATTCGTTACATAGTTAGCCTTTAAGAATACTTTGTCTACTTGAGTTACTGCTTCTGTACAATAGTAAAATTACTTGATATCTTCAACATTGTTTATGTTAGCATAAGCATCTTCATCTCAAGCCTAAAATGTTGCTCATCAGTAACACCTCCTCTTCAGAGTGGCTATAGAATGTTTCTGTTCTCTCGTCTCTACATCTCTTCTGGGTGCATCAGCTCTATTCTTTATGACGTCACCAGTCTTCTCTTTTGCTCAGTTTTCACACTTCTTCCAGGATTTCATTCAAATGGCCATCATATTGTTGTGCATGCATGTATGGCTTTCTCAATGGGAATCTTATTTCCAGGATTCTCTTCGGTATTGGTACTCTCACTGGTATTGCCTGTGTCTCACACTCTTGTTCCCAACATATAGGCAACATGGTTGAGAAAATTTGGGTGGGGGTACTTGGCTCCACCTCTACAATGTTATTGGATACACCCATACACACAATTGCTGATCGAACAAATAAGCATTTTTCAAAATGAGTTCCTCCTTGATCCACATTCAAATCCAGTGCATTTTGTAGACTGTGGAGAGGACCAAACAATTGAGAACCTGACATGCATTTAGTAGATAGTGGAGAAGGCCACAACACTGACAATTACATTTGGATTTGGTAGGCACAGAAGGTCAAAGCACAGATAACCGATGTGTATTCAACAGGCAGGGGAGAAAGCCAAGGCACGGAGAACATTGTGTACATTTATTAGGTGGAGGAGAAGGCTAAAGCACTGGGAATCCCAAGAGCATTTAGCAGGCCAAGGAGAAGGCTAAAGCACTGAGAAACATACTGTTACGCTCACCTAGACCCCACAGGAGTGTCAATCGGACCTGGACAGCTGCGGTCTCCGTCAACGTGATGCGTAGTGCAGAGATGACTGTCTGGACTGGCCCGCCTAGTCTTGTCTGCTGGACCCTAAGAAGTATTTTCCTGCAAGTGGAGACAGGGATTAGCCACCTGTGGGTTTTAGTGATGGCCTCCAAACTGTTCTCGCTCTCCCCCACTAATCACCTCCGATATCCCCTTAGTAACCTCACCTTATGTTTGTAAAAGATGAGCTCTCCATCCTGCGTGTCTTGCAGGGGCGCGTAGATACCAGTTACTTCACTGGTTTGAAGGCGTTGGGAGAGTTCTGGTAAGCATTGACTCTGAAGTCCCAGGCGGGATTGGTAAGTTTCAAGTTCAAAGAGTTCAATGTGCCCGATGTTCACTCTTGTCCCCTTTCTTCCTTAAGTTGCAACTGAGTTCGTGAGAAGAAGGTCTCGTAGCTGCTGCTGGCGTTCAGGTAAGAGTCTGTGTTACCCAACGCTGTCCGGTAACTATTGCATGCGTTAACTTGTTGTTTTTCTCCCTCTTTAAAGATGCGGCATATGAAGATATGGAGAATAATACCGCCGGTGGTAAATCAGGTAAGTCTATGGTGGTAAGAGGTATTTGTTAATTCCCTTGGCCCACCTTGTTATTCTTGTGCCCCTAGGTGCCAGAGTACGGCGATGAAATGATGGAGACAGTGCCGGATCGAAAGATGCTGTGAGCACTGATGAGTATGGCGCCGTGCTGGAGCTGGCGAAGCGGCGCATGCAGGACTGATGTACTTTCCAGGTAGGGAGATGAAATGGATCTGGAATCAGGTGATGAATTTGAAATAAGTTTGTTTTCTAACCTAGTCCTTTTCTTCCTCTTTATTCTAGAAGCTCCGGATTCGAGGCGGGCATGGCAGAAGACTGGATGCTGGCTGCAGGCACGCGGGCGTGGCAGAAGACTGGATGCTGGCTGCAGACACGGTGAGAGTCACGCTGCTGGATGCAGAATAACACGAAGCATGTGCTGCTGTTCGGGCGTGGTTTAAATAGCCTCCAAAGTAGTCCCAGGAAAGAAGTTCCCCAGGACCACACCCGAGTAAAAAATAGTCCCTGTAGTAAAATAGTCCCATCCAGGCCTCACGTTGGCTTGGATTTATTTGCAGCATGGTCTGCATGAGGTAAGTAATGTCTATGAGCCTGGCGCCTATGGCGCCAGGACTGATTTTTATTCTGAGCCTGGTGCCTACGGCGCCAGGACTGAACCCAGACAGCCCCTAGCTGGGGCTGCTGGGGTTTTTGTAAATGTCTGGATGCCTGCTCCCAGGGCTGATGGGCTTGATCCGGATGCCCGGGGGTAGGCATCATGACAGCACTCCCCCCCCAAGGCCCCTCCTAAAGTTGTTCTTCCCCTTGGCCCTGGTTTGTCTGGGAAGTTCCGATGGAATTTCTTCACCAACCGAGGTGCATGAACGTGGTCACTAGGCTCCCATGACCTTTCCTGTGGTCTGTAACCTTTCCAGTCGATTAAATAAAAAAGTCTTGATTTAATCAACTTAGAGTCCAGGATATTCTTTACCTCGAATTCAGGTTCTCCAACTATTAGGATGGGGTCAGGTGGTTTGGCAAGTCTTGTCCCGGGTTGAACTGGTTTCAGAAGTGAAACATGAAAGACAGGATGGATCCGCATATTAGAGGGTAATTCCAACTTGCCGGTCACCGGGTTGATAATGGCCTTACTAGTGTAAGGTCCCAAATACCTAGGATTAAAAGTCCGAGTTCCTTTTAGAGGTATGTGTTTTGTAGCCAGCCAAACTTGATCCCCAATCTGATATCGTGGAGCATCGCTTCTATGTTGATCAGCATTTTTCTTATATTTCTCTTTCGCTTGTTTCAAATGTTCTGTTGCCTCCTTAAAGGCTTGTGTAATAGTAGAGTGTAAATGACTAACTGCAGGCATTTATAAGTGCTGAGGCGTATCGAGTTCTGAGGTTCGAGGGTGATGTCCGTATATGGTATAGAAGGGGCTTTGTCCGGTTCCAGAATGTACTGAGTTATTGTATGCATATTCGGAAATCCATAAAATATCCTTCCAATTGCTTTCGGTCTGGTGCAGCATGCAACGTAGGTACTGTTCAAGGGTCTGGTTGGTCCTCTCCGTCTGACCATCGGTCTGGGGATGGTGACTGGTTGATAACCTCACGTCGATTTGCGCCAATTGACAACATTTCTTCCAAAATTGTGAAATTAATTGACTGCCTCGGTCAGAGACCAATACGGAAGGAAATCCGTGTATTCGAACAATGTTTTCGAGGAACTCCTTGGCCAAAATTGAAGCGGAAGGTAATCCTTTTAAAGGAATAAAGTGGGCCATCTTGGAAAAAAGATCCACAATAACTAGGATGGTGTTAAATCCATTACATGGAGGTAGATCTGTAATAAAGTCTAAAGACAAGGTGTGCCATGGTGTAGGTGGAATATCCAAAGGTTGTAAAAGGCCAGCAGGTTTTTTCTTCTGGCTTTTGTTTTGGACGCAAATGCCACAAGACATCACAAATGACTTTACGTCTTTTCGCCAAGTGGGCCACCAGAACTGTCTCTTAATTTTCGCTTCAGTTTTTGCGATACCTGGGTGCCCTTCCATCAGGGTGTCATGGTAATTGGAGATGACTAGTTCTTGTATTTCCTTGTGTGGTAGAAATAGTCGTCCTTGATAGTAAGGTAGGTCATTGACGACTGATTAGTCCGGGCCTTTCTTTACCCAGTCCTGCTGGGTTGCTGGATCGAAGAGTTGTTTGATTTTTGAATGAATATCTTCTAGTGTCTGTAGAGTAGTTATGCCAAGAATTCTTTGCTCGGGAATTATTGGCACCGGTTCCGGGTTTGCATATGCTTCTCCCATCCCTATTCGGGATAAGGCATCTGCTTTGCCATTTTTGCGGCCTGGTCGATAAGTGATCACAAATCGAATTCGGCAAAGAACAATGCCCATTGAAGTTGTCGCGATGATTGGGCTTTGGCTGCTTTTAAATACTGCAGGTTCCGGTGATCAGCGATTACGGTAATGGTATGCCTGGAACCAAGAAGGTAGTGCCGCCAAGCCTTAAAGGCGGATTTGATAGCTAATAGCTCTTTATCGGTAATCGCATAGTTTAACTCAGGTGCTGAGAACTTTCTGGACCAAAACGCTACTGGGTGAAGTTGACCGGTTTCAGGATCCTTCTGGGACAGGACAGCTCCCATGGCTAAACTGGATGCATCTGTTTCTACTATGTATGGAAGCTCAGGGCGTGGATGCTTTAAGACAGGTGCTGATGTGAATTTCGCTTTCAGCTCTTGGAAGGCCTTTTCAGCCTCTTCGGTCCACAAGAAGCGTTTGTTTTTTCGCAAAAATGCTGTGATGGGGTGTACAACATGGGAGAAGTCTGGAATGAATCTGCGGTAGAAATTAGCAAATCCGAGCATGCTTTGTACCCCTTTGACTGAACTGGGTGATGGCCACTTGAGAATTGCGTCCACCTTTCGAGAGTCCATTCGGACTCCCTTTGGAGTCAGGATAAATCCAAGAAATTCAACTTCCGTAGCATGAAAAACACATTTTTCCAATTTTGCATATAACTTGTGCTGGCGTAGTTTCTCAAGGACTGCACGCACGTGCTTAACATGGTCTGATTCTGAGGAGGAGTACACTAGAATATCATCTATGTATACGACGACACAGACGTCAATGAGTTCACGAAGGACATTGTTCATAAAATACTGGAAGGCTGCTGGTGCATTGCACAACCCGAAGGGCATCACCTGATATTAGAATAATCCGTACTTGGTGCGAAAGGCAGTCTTCCATTCGTCGCCTTTCTTGACACGTACCAGATGATATGCCCCTCGGAGATCTAACTTAGTGTAGATACAAGAATCCTTTACTTGGTCTAGTAATTCGGGGATCAGAGGCAATGGGTATCGTTTTTTTACCGTAATCTGATTTAATCTATGCACGTTCTAAGGTCACCTTCCTTTTTTGGCACGAAGAATAAAGTTGAGGATGCAGGAAACTTGGAAGGACGAATAAAGCCATTAGCAAGGTATTGGTCCAAGTATTGCTGTAGGTGAAGATTTTCAGGTTCCGTGAGGGCGTAGATTCTACTGCATGGGGGTTGTGCACCAGGTACGAGGTCGATTTGACAATCGTATGATCTGTGAGGAGGTAATGTATTGGCCTGTTCTTTTTGAAAAACATCCTGAAATTCTTGGTATTCCTGAGGTAACTGCACGATTGGGTTAATGACTGTAGCCAGGCCTTTGTTCAAAGTTTTCTCCGGGTAACAGGTGTGTGCACAATCCGGGAAGGTTATTCTCTTCTCTCGCCATTCTATACAAGGATTATGTGTTTCCAACCATGGCATCCCCAGTATTATCTGGAACTGTGGGGCTTTGATTAGATCAACCACAATAGTCTCTCGATGCCCATCTTGACTCAACAGTGTCATCTCTGGAGTGGAATGAGTGACAGGCCCCGAGGCAATCTCAGTTCCATCAACTGTGGTGATGACATCCGAAGTGGTCTTTTTGCAAAGAGGTAGATTCATCCTTGACACCAATTCGTGGTCCATATAGTTTGCTACGGCCCCGCTATCTATGTATGCCCTTACTGCGTGCATGCGTGATGGCTGCCTGGGATCAAGTAGGACCATTGGGATGATCAGATGCGAGGTCTGAGTGTCCTTCTTTAAGCTCGGCAAGCGGACCTCTACGCTTGTGGGGCGTGGTCGTTTCCCGAATCAGGCTCTATGTGGCTTTTATCAGCAACTCCTACCACCATCTTGGGTGGTTTTTTAGGGCAACCCCGTAGAAAATGTCCTGAAGTTCCAGAGTACAGACACAACTGCATCTGTCGTCTTCTTTCTCTTTCCTTTTGAGTTAAGGGTCCTTTAACCCCCCCCCCCGATCTGCATAGGTTCAGATACATCTGTTCCTTTGGGGGCAACGTTGGGTTTAACCAATACCCGATTCTCGAACTTAGCTCGATCAGTCTTTCGGTTCTGAAGTCGTTGGTCTAGCTGGACCACTAAGTCTATAAATTCTGTGCAATCCTGAGGTGCGTTCACAACTTGAGCCAAGACGTCTTTGAGTTCTCCCCGAAGTCCACAAAGAAACAATGTAATTCGTTTCTCCTCCGGCCACCCAGTTTCCACCACCAACCTATTGAAGGTTGCAATATAGGTTAGTAGATCCTGGTTACCCTGTCGTAAGGATAAAAGTTCGTTGTCCAGGGCTTGACCCTGTGAGTGTCTGGCGAATAGTTTTTCCATGCTCCTTTGAAAACCCTGAAAATCCTGGAGAAGAGGATCATCCTGGTTGACTAACAGAATGGACCAATCTGCTGCGCTGTCACTAAGATATGACAATACAAAGGCTACTTTGGCTTGGTCATTTGGAAAGGCTCCCGGTCTGCATAAAAAGTGCAAGCGGCATTGGTTCATAAACACGGCGAACATTTCGGGGTCCCCAGCAAAGCGTTCGGGTGGAGCTAACAGAATATTTCCTGGTAAAACCACTTGCACTGGATTGCTTGATGAAACGGGGGTTGGGTTTCCCCCATATCCAGGTAGGGGCGTTTGCCCAGTTTGGTTTTGCAGTAGTTGCCTAGCCAGATCATCAGTGCGCTCCTTTGAGACAATCAGTTCTCTCCTGAGGGCATTAGTCTCTTGGTGAGCGGCATGTACTTCCGCCCTAAGTTCCCCCAATAATTGGGCCAGTTGGTCGGTTTCCGAGGTTTCCATAACACCCGGGTGGGTATTTTTAGAAAGGCTTCGTGTTCTGTTACGCTCACCTGGACCCCACAGGGGTGTCGATCGGACCCGGATAGCTGCGGTCTCCGTCAACGTGATGTGTAGTGCAGAGATGACTGTCTGGACTGGCTCGCCTAGTCTTGTCTGCTGGACCCTAAGAAGTATTTTCCTGCAAGTGGAGACAGGGATTAGCCACCTGTGGGTTTTAGTGATGGCCTCCCAACTGTTCTCGCTCTCCCCCACTAATCACCTCCGATATCCCCTTAGTAACCTCACCTTATGTTTGTAAAAGATGAGCTCTCCATCCTGCGTGTCTTGCAGGGGCGCGTAGATACCAGTTACTTCACTGGTTTGAAGGCATTGGGAGAGTTCCGGTAAGCATTGACTGTGAAGTCCCAGGCGGGATTGGTAAGTATCAAGTTCAAAGAGTTCAATGTGCCCGATGTTCACTCTTGTCCCCTTCCTTCCTTAAATTGCAACTTAGTTCGTGAGAAGAAGGTCTCGTAGCTGCTGCTGGCGTTCAGGTAAGAGTCTGTGTTACCCAACGCTGTCCGGTAACTATTGCATGCGCTAACTTGTTGTTTTTCTTCCTCTTTACAGGTGCGGCATATGAAGATATGGAGAATGATACTGCCGGTGGTAAATCAGGTAAGTCTATGGTGGTAAGAGGTATTTGTTGATTCCCTTGGCTCACCTTGTTATTCTTGTGCCCCTAGGTGCAGGAGTACGGTGAAGAAATGATGGAGACAGTGCCGGATCGAAAGATGCTGTGAGCACTGGTGAGTTTGGCGCCGTGCTGGAGCTGGCGAAGTGACGCGTGCAGGACTGATGTCCTTTCTAGGTCGGGAGATGAAATGGATCCGGAATCAGGTGAGGAATTTGAAATAAGTTTGTTTTCTAACCTTGTCCTTTTCTTCCTCTTTATTCTAGGAGCTCCGGATTCGAGGCGGGCGTGGCAGAAGACTGGATGCTGGCTGCAGGCACGCGGGCGTGGCAGAAGACTGGATGGTGGCTGCAGGCATGGTGAGAGTCACGCTGCTGGATGCAGAATAACACGAAGCATGTGCTGCTGTTCGGGCGTGGTTTAAATAGCCTCCAAAGTAGTCCCAGGAAAGAAGTTCCCCAGGACCACACCAGAGTAAAAAATAGTCCCTGTAGTAAAATAGTCCCATCCAGGCCTCACGTTGGCTTGGATTTATTTGCAGCATGGTCTGCATGAGGTATGTAATGTCTATGAGCCTGGCGCCTATGGCGCCAGGACTGATTTTTATTCTGAGCCTGGTGCCTACGGTGCTAGGACTGAACCCAGACAGCCCCTAGCTCGGGCTGCTGGGGTTTTTGTAAATGTCTGGATGCCTGCTGCCGGGGCTGATGGGCTTGATCCGGATGCCCGGGGGTAGGCATCATGACACATACATGCTTTTAGTAGGCAGCGAATAAGGCCAAAACATTGACATGTCTATGTAGATTTGGTAGATGGAGGAGAATGTCAAAACACCCCATGCATTTGGGAGGAGGGGGAGAATGTTTAACCACTCAGGAGAGAATGATTAGCCACTCAGACCCCCACCTGAATGTTCTTAGTCTGAGAAGAAGGCCAAGGCTCTGAGAACCCTACATGCATTTTGTAGGTGGAGAATAGCAAAGCAATGAGAAGCCCCCATGTATTTTATTGGCCGAGGAGACGACCAAAGCACTGAAAACCATATTTTTATTTTGTAGGCATAGGCAAAAGCAAAAAGAAATCCATGTGCATTTAGAAGGAAGCGGAGAAGGCCAAGGCACTGAAAACTCTATGTGCATTTAGCAAGTGGAGAAGAAAGCCATAGCAGTAATAGACATGCTCGCAAGTTGAAAGCAGAGGAGAATGCCAAAGCAATACAAGGCACACATGCAGTTCATAGGCGAAGGAGAACAAAGGCACTTACATCTTCACATGTATTCAGTAGGCAGAAGGGAATTCCAAGCAGTGAGATACAATGTGATTTGTGTAGGCTGTGGAGAAGGCCAAATGAGTGAGAACCCCACATGTATTTTGTAGGCAGCAGAGAACGCTAAAGCAGTGAGAACACTATTTGCATGTAGTAGGCAGAGGAGAAGGACAGAGCACCAATAAGCCCATGTGCATTTAGAATGTGGCAGAGAAGGCCAAAACACTAGTAGCTCCATATGCATTTAGTAGGGTGAGGAGAAGGCCAATGTTTTGAGAACACTATGTGCAATTTGAAGGTAGAGGAGCATTTCATTGTGTGAGAAACCAAAGGGTGTCTCACTTACTAGTCTCAGGTGATCTCCCACTCAGGTGGCCAGGGCACAGCCATTGCCTTTGGATACAGACCCTGGGGGTGGACCAGTGTGGGAGGATCACCTGTGTGGAGATATTCAGGGAGTGGGGGTGAGGCAACCGATGGTGAGACGTGTTATCCCCCCCTTTCCCATGCCCATACCCCATCCTATTTTATAGGATTCTCCAACAGCCCAACCCTAACCCCTTTCTACACAAACACTGGGGCGAGGAAGAGGGCAACTGAGAGTAAAGAGGCTAACACTTACATATAACATTGGATATGTCCCGTTAGTCAGGTCAGGTGAACTTAGGCACCTGACCTTAATCACATACATCTCAGACAGGCCCATTAGCTCCCCCACATGGATAAAAGGCGGAACATAGAGACACACTCTGAGCAAGGTGAGACACAAGAAGGAGTAGATCTTCTGGGACTTAGGCTAATCCACTGGAGCAGGATGACCGATTGAGGGACCAGATCGAAGAGTAGGGAAACCCTGAAGATCCCTGCAGGTGGTCATTGCCTCTGGGAAACCGTGAAGGAGACAGAGAGAAAGCCAAATCCCAGTCAGGAGGAAGCCTGCATTGTGTTTCAAGGATGCCAGTGACCCTCCTGGGTGAATGACAGAGTTGGGGAGGTGGGTACAAGCCTGTGGTATCAACCTTGACTCATGAATCAAAGCTGCAGGGACAAGAAAAGAATGCCCACAACCGGTGAGTTAGCCAAAGACATGAACCACCGGTTTGTGTCAATGAAAGATTGAAGCCGCAACAGTGTATCTCACAATTGAAGGTTGCACGCATGCTGATGAGATGCGAAAGAAAGCAAACCAGTAATGAACTCTTAAGTTACTGATAAGTGTATAACCAGTGATACAGAGAAACAGAGTGGTCTGGCGAAAGGAAATAGCCCACTCGAACGTCTCTGTGAAATGTTTGATGTCTTGTTATAAAGCGGCAAAGTGAACGAACTTTGAAAAGCGCAATGGTCAAGATTAATCCAGATGAAAGGGGAAGTTAAAAGGTGATTGCTTTAAGAGGAAGATTTATTTGACCTTTTCTGATTGTTGTATGAAACTACCAATACCAAGAGACATTGGGGCAAATAACCTTAAAGGAGAGCTGAAGTGAAAGGCGAAGTGGTCCTGCGGAAGTCTATGGTAAAAGCCTCACACATTCGAAAGTCTTTGACATCAGTGAGCGGTCCAAGCCCGAGTGAGGGAGACCTGAAACATGAAATAAGTTTGGGGAAGGGAACCCCTGCAAGTACTTTGATTACGAGGTCTGAGCCCGGCTGAGCGAGATCTATGTCGAATCAGGTACTTTGTGGTTGAAAGGTCCGAGCCCGACTGTGGGAGACCTACATGAG